>NC_133577.1:129177765-130377765 GCF_964106895.1 Numenius arquata
TGTTACACCATGTCATTTCCAACTGAAAACTGAATGCAATAATGGTGCATGGTGTCTTCTGATCCCAATATGCTTTGCAGTAATATTAAGTGAAAACTCACCAGAAGTCTGTGAAAAGGCTTATTTTTTTTTCTTTTTCTTTTCTTTCTTTTTTCTCTTTTCTTTTCTTTCTTTTCTTTTCTTTTCTTTTCTTTTCTTTTCTTTTCTTTTCTTTTCTTTTCTTTTCTTTTCTTTTCTTTTCTTTTCTTTTCTTTTCTTTTCTTTTCTTTTCTTTTCTTTTCTTTTCTTTTCTTTTCTTTTCTTTCTTTCTTTCCTTTCCTTTCCTTTCCTTTCCTTTCCTTTCTTTCCTTTCCTTTCTTTCCTTTCCTTTCCTTTCCTTTCCTTTCCTTTCCTTTCCTTTCCTTTCCTTTCCTTTCCTTTCCTTTCCTTTCCTTTCCTTTCCTTTCCTTTCCTTTCCTTTCCTTTCCTTTCCTTTCCTTTCTTTCCTTTCCTTTTCCTTTCCTTTCCTTTCCTTTCTTTCCTTTCCTTTCCTTTCCTTTCCTTTCCTTTCCTTCTTCTTCTTTCTTTTCTTTTCTTTTCTTTTCTTTTCTTTTCTTTTCTTTTCTTTTCTTTTCTTTTCTTTTCTTTTCTTTTCTTTTCTTTTCTTTTCTTTTCTTTTCTTTCTTTTCTTTTTTCTTTTCTTTTCTTTTCATCCCAGTTTCCTTATTTGACTGTAAAGGTAAGAAAAGTAAGACTCTGTACCACTCGGGGCGGGTTGCATGCTGTAAGGAGTGGCTTGTTCATGTTTGGGGATGTTGCTTACACTCAAAATTCAGGCTCAAAAAAAATTATGTTTCTCACAGGCTTAGTGGATAGTATTTGAAGGGGAATAATGAAGCACTTAAAAATGCATTCTGTACTGAACTTGCACAACACCACATTCCCAATTCTAGTGCAAACAGCATGTGAACCCATTGTGTTGGCTGCTGATGGTGAAATCTAGAGCTCAGTCTGCTCAGTATTCACATTTTCATGTCTTCCTGAGATGTGGTGACTGGGTGGCTGTTCCCCAAAATGTCTTTTCTCTTGGGTCACTGTGGTGTCTGACCAGAAGGGCAGCGTTGGGAGCACTGGAGTCTGATGTACTGTCTTTTAGAAAATGTATGTAAAAATGTGTTAAAACTACTCAGGGAAAAATGTCACAACATCCACAGGGTTAATTTTCTGTCTGGACAATGCATGGTCTGGACCACTGAGACAGAGGAAATCTGGATTGAATTCTTTTGTCCAGTTTGGCTCAGGGTGTGCAGGAAGCCGCCTTTCCTGCTGCTGGTGAGCAGCTCTAGGCATGTTCCTTGATGCTTTCAATAGCAGGTGGTTCCCAGCACATGCTATTACAGTTGAATTTGTGCAGACATGGGTTCCATCATTTTCTCGCCTGGTGGACTCCACCCCTCTGTGGTTACCATCTTTACTCTGTAGTAAACCCCTTGAGGTACAACAACATGTCTTAGAGTATTGCCTACCCTTATGTGAGTGCTAGGTTCCCCAAAAGTCTATAAAGTTCATGTTTTGTGTATGTCTCAAACAGTGGAACCTCCACAACCTTCTTTTGGAAGTGTGAGCAACCAGACCCTGCTTCAAAGGGTACCCCACACTCATCAGCAACCATGCAACCAGTGAAAAGGTGAGGAGATCTGTAGATCACATACTCCACCACACAGAGAAGTGTGTTGCTGGAATGGTTTAAACCCAAGACAACAAAACTTCCGTTAAGAAAGAAGCTTATCTAGGAGAAATGCAGGAAAAATAATTGTAGGTCTTCTTCTGGAGTGAGTTTTTGTAGGTCCAGTGAAGTTGGAAGTGTAATAATAATACTGCTTTACACTATTGGAGTTGTCCCTGAGGTAGCAAGTGTCTTGGTGTGTCTGGTGTGGAGGGATGGCTGTGGAGAGCTGGTTGGAGGAGGCTGGTCCCATGAACCAGGCGATAATGTGGGAGACAAGGCAGAGCTACCTGTGCTATATGTGTGAGGAATTTGCAGTCACCATCAGATAAGGGCTGAATGATAGATGGTGATTTTAAATGTTTAATATTCCTTCCCTGTTGAAGGGCGTTTTACATTCGGATAAAAGGAGCCATAAATCTCTTCTGGCAAATGAAGCTCTGCTCTACCACTCTTACTCTCTCCCCTCCCTGCCCTCTCCCCTCCTCCCCCCCGTTTTTTTTATTGAGATCTCACCTGGAAAAGAAAAAAAAAAAACAGATGAAGAAATGATGATGAATCATAGCAGCTGTGGAACAGCCCAGATAAGGCCCGATTTGCATATTCATGTAATAATTCGCCTCTCTTGACGCTTTCAAATTGCCTTTAGAACCACATTAATTCTGTCTCCACAAACTCCAGGACGGAGAGAGAGTAACCATGAGAATGGCAATTCAAGTGGCAGCTTCTGTTTGGCTTTACTTGGCCTTGAATGGCATCTAGAGTACAACATCCCAGATTTGAGAGGGCACTTTGGTGGCTTTATTGTACAGCCTTTGTCCATTCCAGGACGTAAAGCCTATGGTCTGAAAGTGGCTGATTTGCTCAGCCTGGTCCAAATTAAGCTCTGGAACATCATCTTTTCTTGTGATGTACCAACCATGATGCATATGCTAGGAGAGCACTGTTGTCTTGTAAGAGCACAGTCATCACAGTCAATAAATGCAGAAGGAAATTCAGTATCATATCCCTGCCTATGATTACTGGGATGATTGTGTACCCCGAGCATTGCACAGCTGTAATAACAAGGCTAAAATCAGGCGGGGTTACGCCTGACAGGGATCTGTTAGGATTTTTGTTGTTGGTGGATGAAGCAGAAGTTGTTTGAGAGTTGCTTGTAGCCATAGATTTCAGCCCATTTGATCCAAATTCTACAGCAACAAGACTGCTTCAGTTTAAAAGTATTCATTGTGGAAAAAAAAGAAAAAAGAAAGGTCCTACTGCATAATCTCTACATTTGTATATGTTCTTGACAGGAGATTTTTGAAGTTTAAATATCCCGTTTCTTATCTCTTCAGGACACACAAAAAAATGTTCACTGCAATTTTCCCCTTCATCCTAATAACTTACTGTGAATGCTCCAGGTAAGAGGCTACAGGAAATGACTAACTATAAGGAGATACTCTTTAAGGAGTCTTGACCCTCATAAAAACCATCCCCACCATGGTCATCTTTCTTCCCGAAGAATACATTACCTGTATGGTCTTACTGGTGATTATACAAGCTGGCCAAACTCATCTGTTTTATGTGCTTATCACTCACATGGCTATTGATTAAGTGCCGCCTTCTTTTCCCTTCAAAGCTGAAGGCACATCTATCTCTACATGGTCTGAAACAAGGTAGGATCAAACTCTAGCACAATACTTTCTAAAATGTCTTGTCCATGAAATGCAATTCTGTGTGCTGGGGGAATAGGAGGCTCCCCATCAACTTTCATGACAGATAAGTGAAGCTAACATTAGATTCTGACCTCTCTTTTGCGTCAGGAGAAAAATGCTCATGGCATCAGAAACTGCTGCTCATAAGAGATGCTGAGCTTAGAGGAGTGAGAAACAGCTTAAGTGGAGTAGATATTCTCTTATTTCAGCATTAGTATCAACAGGAGACTTTTCAAGGGAAATGCTTCTCTTCCAGAGCAACTTCATCTAGCTTTGACATGGGAACTTTCTCTATTGACCCTGATGGTGTGTTGGAGCAAAAAGTGCCATAGGTCACTTGAAACCTGAATTATTCCACCACTCAGTGAAAAAAATTGAGAGTGGCTGGGGCACCTTTTAGACTGGAGAACAGAGTATGCCATCGAGAGAATGGAACAGTGGCTGTTCCTCATGTGAGGAGGTTGAACAAAGAGAGGTCAGTGCCCTGTGGCTAATGTCACTGGGAATAACCTTAGATACATACTCTGGGGACACCTCTGTGCTGGTGTTTGGAGCCCAACTAATGTGATTTTAACCACTGATAGTGAAAGACAACAGGCTTTGATCTGGCCTGACACTGAGGTGTATCAGGATGTCTCTGGGCTTGCTGTGCCCTGAGCTGGGTGTCCCTCTGATCACAAGTGTCCCGTGGCCAAGGGCTCATGCCCGACCTGCCTAAGCTCAGTGCTGGGGACACCCAACATGGCCAATAGTTGCCACCCTGGGCAGGCACTGCCCAGCAAATACCAGCCCTTTGTGTGCCTCCAGGTGATCCCGAGAATGAGGAGGAAGAAATCACACCATGAACATCACAGTCCTGCCATAGAAGACCTCAGGATGGCAATGCCATGTAATCCCCTGACACCCTGTCCATTCTGCTGGGGGGACTCGAGCTGTCAGCCCTGGGACAAAGAGGGACACTGGTCTGGTGAGCAACACACCAGAGGTATACTGGGTATACCAGATGGATACTGGGAAGGTGGGAACGTTTCTGTATAGCTGCTTTAACTGCACCATTAACGAAACTTTATTATACTAATTGGATAATTTGGGCTATTAGACTGTTAAAACACTTACTGATTTAAGAATAAATTTTAGGCTCATATGTATGGTCTTCCATTTGTCCCATAACACAATTGTGACTCTATTGATACGCTTTATCACTGTTGGAAAGAAATGTGCCTTGCTGGTATGCACTGCAGCTTGTCTTATGAGTGGGATGTCTAAACCAGGGCAGACAAATCTCTCTCCAAAAGTACCTGTTTCTCTCCGCTCATTATAAAGAGCATCAGGACAGCTGGCTCAGAGGGTGATGTTTGCACTCAGATGGGAGAGGTTAGGGGGGATAAATTCCTGGCTGTGTGAATGAATTTTCACTTTGACTTCAAGAGAGATGTGAAGAACACTCTGGGGAACCTTTCCTGATGGAAGTGTCATTAAATCCAGCATGTTGGAGTGCAGATGGTCTCTATACTTCATTGTTCTCTTGACCTTAAGCATCATAGAAAATATATAAGTCCATTTTAGGAGCCTCTGCTGGCAGTCTGAAAATGGCCACCCATGTTTCTAGCAAGGAGAAACAAGCTGGAGAGAGATTTGGAGATTAAATTTCTTGGAGTGAAGAAGTAAAACCAGATCCATCTGTCATGTCCCTGATGGAGTAGTTTAATAACACCATTTGTCTGCTTCTTTGGGAATCCCTTATCTTCTAAGTGAGGAAGGTCTAAAACTTTTCTTTTTTTTCCCCTTGGAAATTTGTGTGAAATGTGTGTATCGTTTGTCCAAAAAAGCCGGCCCTCTTCACTGGACACACCACGCCATCAAGCTAAGCCGACGGCAAACATAGTCTTTGATACAAAGCCAGACAGTGCAGAGAAAGTGCATGTGAGGATGCTTTTACTAAGTTTTTTTTTGTTTTCTTTAGAGGACACCTGTGGCTTGGGACCAGAAGATGGGATATTATTTCTGACCCTATTGCTGTGCTATTGTGTGATATGGGGCAAACCTCTGCATGTGGCTCCACATCAGGGCTCTTCCTCAGAATCACAGAATCACCTAGGTTGGAAGGGAGCCTTTAAGATCATCTAGTCCAACCAATGAAAAAAAAAACAAAAACAAAACAAACAAACAAACAAAAAAACCCCCCAAAACCACACACACACAACACACCACACACACCACCACACCACCCAACACTAATCCATATCCCCGAGCACCATGTCAACTCCTCTCTTGAATACCTCCAGGGATGGTGCCTCAACCATCTCCCTGGGCAGCCCATTCCAATGCCTGATAACCCTTTCAGTAAAGAAATATTTCCTAATATCTAACCTGAACTTCCCCTGGCGTAACTTGAGGCCATTACCCCTTGTCCTATCATCTGTAACTTGGGAGAAGAGACCGACCCCCGCCTCTCTACAGCCTCCTTTCAGGTAGTTGTAGAGAGCGATAAGGTCTCCCTCAGTCTCCTCTTCCCCAGACTGAACAACCCCAGCTCCCTCAGCCTCTCCTCGTAAGACTTGTGCTCCAGACCCCTCACCAGCTTCGTTGCCCTTCTCTGGACCTGCTCCAGCACCTCAATGTCTTTCCTGTGGTAGGGGGCCCAAAACTGGACACAGTACTCAAGGTGGGGTCTCACCAGTGCCGAGTACAGGGGGATGATCACCTCTCGGGTCCTACTCACCACACTGTTCTTGATACAGGCCAGGATGCTGTTGGCCGCCTTGGCCACCTGGGCACACTGCTGGCTCATGTTCAGCCGACAGTTGACCAACACCCCCAGGTCCTTTTCTGCCAGGCAGCTCTCCAGCCATTCTTCCCCAAGCCTGTAGCGCTGCCTGGGGTTGTTGTGACCCAAGTGCAGGACCTGGCACTTGGCCTTATTGAACCTCAATGGAGACAGAGAGGCCATTGTCCCATCCTAGGAGAAGTCACCAACAGAAAGGGGTCAATTGCCCTGAAGAGAGGCTGTCTGTTTATCTACATGTCCTACAATGGGGATTTTGATGACTTTCTTAAGCTACATAGCTTATTTTTAGATAGCCAGGTGACTGCCCAACTGAATCTCTAGACCACTTCCAGCAATATTGTACCACTGACTGCTGGTGTGGGTGTGGCTGATAAAGAACTCCACAGGTTTGTAATGACACCACAGAGCCAATGAAGCAGACAGTCTATGTTGAAACAACCAAACAAAGACCCTGGAAACTATTATGAAATATGTCTTTAGAAAGTAAAAGAAGGTATCTAAAATAACAGATGATAAAGAGAATAGACATATCTGTTACTCTGAGTATTATAGAGAAGTCTAAGCCTCTTCCCAAATGAGAGCAGCAATGGTGAAGCAAGAAACTAAATGCTGAGGTTGGTTAGTCCATAACTAACTTGTGGAACATGCTGCCACAGTATATCCAGAAGACTATGAATTTCAGTCTTGAAGGAGGACTAGATTGTGAAGGAGAGGAAGGGTGAGAGTTTCTTGAGGTTGGATGAGTGTAAGGGACAGAACCCATTGTGACTTCAACTGGGGATGAAGGAGGAACTTCTTTGCTTGGGAAATTCTTCAGCCTCCAGACTTCTAGTGCTGCCTTCGAAAGCACCTGCAGGGTGTAGCAATCAGAAGTAGGTATCGTTTCCGTATCAACCACTCAGAGAAGCCCTTAGCCTAGCAAATTTTACATTCCTGAAAAATTCCTGATAGTTATTCTTTTAAAGGGTGAGCAAGAAAAGGAAGCACATTCACAAACTGATTCCGTAGAAAGAAATCCTGCAGAATTAGCAAAAGGGGAAAAGGGAGTTACCATGACAACCACTTTCATTAACACCATCACCACCACTGACTGCTGCATGTGAAAACGCAGAGAAAAGGAGTAGTTTGGGGTACCTGGCCCTGTGTCTGTCCCGGGGAGAGGGTGTCTACCTAGGAAAAGGACCAGGACAGCTACCAGTGAACAAAGTAGTCTTCCACAGTCAGCTCTGAGCAGCTCTTGTGAGGTGAGATGAGGCATAGAAGGTGGACTTGGGCCTGGTGAGGCATGGGATGTGTGTCCCTGGGGCGTGTGTCCATGGGGCTCAGTAGGGCAGTGAGGAGCTGTGCATGTGCCTGTGCTGGTCTGACCCAAAGGATATGGAGATCTCCCCAGGCAATGCTCCTAATGGTTCACCATGCCGGGTGGTCTGGTGCTCATCCTCTGTGTTCATTGTCCCAGGGAGAGTGTCTCGCACTCATCCTGCAGCCAGCACTGCAGTCCCAACTAAATGCATTAGGAATAAAAATGCTCCAACTTCCACCACGGCCAAACGGCTGTTCACTGATCACCCCGAGAGGTGCTTTAGCTTTAGCTCTGATGCTAAACTCTTGCCTTCTCTCTGGAAAGCTACTAGAAAGTACATAGCCTCAGTCTCTTAATGAGCTTTATCCAAAGGGATTTCAATCAAAATAATTCCCAGGGGTTAATAAATATACAGCAATACCTGCAGGGTTGAAGTAAATCATTTTCTGTGTATTGTTCGAATGTCATTGTTTTACTGCCATATAAACATATATATTAAAGGGGGGAGAATCGGCAGCTGTAAGTAATACATAAAGGTTTGTATAAAAATGAATTATGCAAATATGATCTCTCTTTTCTTGTGAGTGCAATAATAAAAATGTAAAATAAATCTTAATAACATGTCTGTGACTTAAAATGCTAAGGGGTAAAAGGGGAAGGGGGAGGGTCAGCACTGTTGTTTATTATTGAATTCGGTGCTGAATCCAACATGCCTAATGTTCTTGGAGAAATTGAAACATCTAATGTCAAATAAGATCTCCATGGTCTAATTCTTCATTCAGAGCCCTGGGGATAATGTATCCAACGTGACAATCCAATAAGCTTTCACATCTTCATCCATTTGTTTTCAGGGAGCCCTCACACCTCTGCTTAAAAAGTAAAAAATATCTTTAAAAAGTCATTATTTCTTACATTGTAATAAATTTCACTGGAGCAATAGGCGTAATTTAAAAAAGGGGAGGGATAAAAAAAGGGGAGAGAGACTGGATGATAGATTGTCTGCAGCTTTAATATACAGGATACAGACTATCATCTATCTATCTGTCTATCTACATATCTGTCCATCTGTCTATCCACCTATCCATCTTTATTATTGCAGTGACTTCTATTCCATCTTGAATGGATGTTGTAGAACTGCATCTTTGCTGGTGAAATTTCACACTGCCTTTCTTCAACTCTGAGGTTTTGCAGGGAGGCCTGAGACTAAATGAAAATTAAAACGACACAGGCCAGCATCTTCTGCTGTGGACAGTACAATCCCACCACGGAGTCATCAAGAGATCATTGTGTCCTCTCTATCTGTGCGTCGCTCAATTAGACAGGAGCATGGTGGGTACATCCCTTGGAGGGAATAATCCTGAAGCAGGAGGGGAGAAACAACCTTCTGTAGGGGAAGAGGAAGGTGACAGAGCGCTGGAGTTGTGGATTCTCCTTCTTTGGAGATATTCAAAACCTGCCTAGATGTGTTGCTATCCAACCTGCTCTGGGTGATCCTGTTTTGTCAAGGGTGTTGGACTAGATGATCTCCAGAGGTCCTTTCCAACCTCTACCATTCTGTGATTCTGTAAAGGCAGCAGGGGAATGGGGCTGAGTTGAGTTGAACATCCACCAACATTGTTTGGTATTAAAGGGTACACAGCAGGGTCTGGATGAGGCAAAGCTTTGGTGGAGGGGAATGGAAAGCAGGATGCTGATGTAAACACATCTGGTAACAGTAGCCTGGGATCTGTCAGACATCTTTGAACTTTCCCAGCTGGACGTAGGATGCAGAACATGCAGGTAGAAATGGTTTTGAGAAACTTGCAAAAACTCTTTTTTTCTTTGATGAGGTATTGTTGTTGGTTTGTGACAGTCACATCACAGGGCACCGATGGCAGTCTGCAATCCTGGACAGGCATGTATGTTAATGACTGGTAAAAGCAGCAGAGATCTGAACAGGACATGAGTCTCTCTTGGGGATGGCATTTGGTGTTGTCCCATGGAGCTGAGATCAACCACATCCGTCTATTTTCCTGCCATGAATTTTTAACACTTTTTGTTGCTGCAATTTGCATTATTATCTGCCAGGTAGGAGTCAGACTGCAGGGTTCTGCTGCTGGCTTTATCTGCTTTTCCTGCTAATGGAGAGGATGGGAAATTAGAGGAGGACCTCTCATCTGTCATTGTGCTTTAAGGCTAAGAATATGCTCCGCTATCAGAACCGCCCCACATTAACACAAACACATCAAGGTAAACAGCAGTTGCTGGTTGCCTTTAGCCAACATGCAGATCAGCCTGTTCCTTGGCACATTAACAAAGTGTTAATTGTTCTTTTCAGATTGTATTTTTCCTGCCAAATGCAGGAGTAATCCTGACACCGCCTTGCATCCTAGGCTTTGGGGCTTAGGTCAGATTCGAAGGGGGTTGTGAAACAATGAACCAGCACTCGGCTTTCATTTGGAAACCCAAAGCTACGCAAGGCTCCAGGGTGCAGGGATGTTGTAGCAAGCTTTGAAACAGAGGTGAGGCTTACTGAGAGCTTTATTAAAAAATGAAGAAGTTGAGAATGAACCTGTGGCCTCTGGTCTGGAGAGGATCTAGCCAGGGATTTCAAATGGAAGCTTTGGATGAATTGGAAAGAAAAGCTGGTTTGTATACGTCTGGGTAGAATAGCACAAAGTTTTCAGTAGACCTCATTTGCAGCAGGGATGGGGGAAAATTCCAGACTTTTTGAGGAGTCCTGAAGCTCAGTCCAGGGCAAATCTGTGGTCATGATCCAGGAAGACCTTATGGGTTAAAGTTAAAAGCAGACTAACTTTCGTGGGGAAACCAAGATTGCTTTCTTAGGCATTGGACAGGGGTTTGAATGGGCCCAGAACATCACATGTTCCATGTAACATGCCAAGTTTGTGGTTATTCATGTTTAGAGATTGGTCCTGCAGCTTGAAGAAGACTAAAGAAGGGAATTATTTCTGTGGAACGTGATCACTGTGTGACTTTCCCAAAACTGGGTTTCTGCCTCTGTGGTGAGAGGTGGACAGTGAGGGGCCCTCTGGAAGACCACATGGGCTGAAGGTGAGGCTGGGAAGAAGAGACAGTGTTTCTTTAGTTCATAGTGATAAATTCAGTGCACATCTACCATGCTGGACTGTTCTGTTGTCTACAAGCAACCAACGTATGTTCCTTAGGTACTGCCACATCATCTGGCCTCTAAACACACATGGAAACCACGGTAGAAAAAGGCAACCAAAGATAACATGCCAAAGTCAAGGGCAGAGTTGTGTCCTCATCATTCTCCTAGAGGGGAGAAGGTCTGAATCTGTTGTCATCTTGGGTGATGCTTGAGGGAAATGCTTTCTTGTTCCGAGAGAATAAGAGCAAGTTGATTTCCCTAAGACAGTTTTTGTCATGAGATTTTGGGAGTTTGTCTTTGGGTTTTGTTTGTTTGTTTGTTTGTTTGTTTTGTTGTTTTTCCCCTGGGAGAAAGGGAAATTCCAGCTTTACCTTTCTTACAAAACGTTGTTTATTTTTGAGCAACCCAGCATATACTAGTGTTTTACAAAACAAGCACAGATGTATCATTGAGGTGTCTGTCTCAGCAGAGTTCTCCTTTAGATCAGGAGCTGTTAGCCTGTTTTCTGAAGTGGGAAGGGTGAGGATTAGAGCTTTGGCTGCCTACTCTCACAACACCTTGTCAGGTCCCCAGCATGATATGCACAAGCTCAGCCCATCCATAACATAAGAATAACTCCCCTTAGGATTGTTTGTCAAGGAAGTCCAAGCAACTTACAATTTTCTGTTTACACCTGTACCTTTTGCCGCTTCATGTGAGCTGCGTATTCTGCAGTTGATTGCCAAGCTGGAGGAACAGGAGAGGAAGGTGGCAGGGAAATAGCCACATAGACTGAAAATAAACCAAATAAACCAAACTTTGTCTTTCTAGACCAGAATGACAGCCTGCACACTGACTGCTAAGGCAGGGCCAGCAGTTGGCATGTGCAAAGCTCGGCAGTTGCCCTGTGCAATCCCATTGATAAAGATAACAAAAATTGATGAGGTTCAACTGAATGGTGGCGCAGCTCCTCTGTGCATTGCCCTCTCCAAGAAGCCAGGTCGAAACAAGGGGTTTGGCCTCCTGACTTCCATGCCTGGCCTTGCACTTTGCCTGCAGCTTTTCTTCCTATTTCCTACGAATGCTCTGCAATATCAGCTGCGTCACAGGAGGGCAATGAAGGACTCTGAGGGCTGGAAGTGTTATCACTGTGTCAGTGGGGCCAAGCACGTGTGTCAGTGGTGGCAGAGGGAGCTGAGGCTATTGAGGGGTGAGACCTCACATGGAAGCTGCAGGGCTATGGATGCTTCATAGTTATGACTGGGGACTCTTCTGCTACCAGCGTCTTAAGTGTTCCTGGAAGGACACTGCTAGAAAGACCCATGTGCCACAAGACCCTGCATGAGTGAAGGACCTCTGAGGATGTCTTGAGCCAGTTGAAGCAGTTGCTCTTTAACTATTGTCTGTTTTCCTCCTTGCCTTCAGCTTCCCTAATTTTCCCCTTGTTTAAATCCTGCAGAGTGAAGCCATGTTATTTGTGCACAATCTGATAAAGTAGATCTTGGTTGGTGCTACCATTTTCCAATCTCAATAAAAATCCCAATGTAATGGGACCTGGATATTTTGGGGGCATTCTTCTAGAGATCAGGAATTTCTGTGTTCTCCCTACAGACAGTTCACTGAGTCATGAAATGTCTTCATGACAACCAAGGCTGGTCCCTGGAAGAAAGAGGAATTTCCCCTCATCGACATTGCACACAGAGAAAGGGAATGGGAGAAAGAACCAAGATACAGACTCAAAAGAGGAAATAATTTTCAGGCTAAGAAAACATTTCAACTTTACAATGCGCATACATATATATGTATGGACTTCCATCATTTGCACATAATTTAGCAAAACTCAGAATGTAATCCAGTGGAAAGATTCAAACATGTAAAAGAGCCATAATTTTCCTCTGAATTGTGACTGAATGGTTATTATTTGCTTAGGAAGACCTTTTTTTCTTTCTTCTGTTTTTTTTTTTTTTTTTTTTTTTTCCCTTCTCCTTTAACATCTCATTAATGTTAATGCAACCCCAGCTCGATAAAAATGGGAAGATAGGGCAATGGCAGTTTAGCAAATTTATTTTGTGAAAGTAATATCTTTGGTCTGTGTAAATGGTATTCATTCCGAGAGGACAGCTATGCAAAATGAGCATCTACAGGCCCCATTAACCCAAAGTGAAAGGATCTGGGCAGGGGATGATCTGTGAGAGATGAAAAAGGTTTTTGACTTTATTTCTTGCTTACATGGAGAAGGCTGAAAGGCAAGCGCCAACCTGGTGAAAACTTCAAAGGGGAAATGAAGCTGGAGAGAGGGAGGGCAATACTGCTATTGGAGACATAGGGCAAGAGGGACCACAGGGCTCCAGGGGAAGAGCCTTGCTCTTTTCCTCTGTGTTTAAAGGTTAATTATGCACTGTCTCTGGCTCTTTGGTCCAGTGTGTCTTAGGGCCAGCTGAGGCATGGTTATTTCCATGGTCCCAAGGACAAGCTACATGTACCTTACAGGAGACTGAATTGCTGAGTGTCCCGGTCCCCACTGAACGGAAATCAGTGCGAAGAGCATTGTGGCTCCTGTTTGGGTCACTTTCTTTTGCTTTCTTTCCATAGAAATCCTGTGTGGGGTGGAGAAGACCATGATGTGGAGTCAGACAAGACCTGGATGCAACTAAATCAGACTTGTTCCCTAATGTACTAAATGGGAATTGGATGGTGCCCTGTCGGAACCTTCATCTTTACTTTTTATGGGCTGGCAATCTCCAGCTAGCTGACTCCTAGTTGACATCTGGCCTGCAGCTCTCCAGAGGGTATTTGCCTATCTTCCAGGTCTGAGTGCGTTTCAAGTCTTAGAGCTCCCATTTCTGTGGATTCAAGTGGCTCAGAAGAGCTACTTGTGCATACAGGAAGATCAGAAAAGCACTGGACATACAATTCAACAAAGTTCAGGATTTCCCATCTAGAGCTTCATGTTAAATCTCAGCTGCCACAAGCAAACAAAATCCTCCAAGTCCAGCATGACAAAACTTTCTAGAGGGAAAAGATGGATAGATTCTTTTCCCTTCTTTTTTCCATGCAAAAATACATGCTTATTCTAGCTATACAAATTCTATGTGCTCATAATGAAGAGAAAGACCTCCCAACAGTGATTCATCTATCTCTAGTAGCAAGCCCTGCTTTTCCCCTCTTCCCACTCCCCAGTTACGAGCCTGCATTGATTCATAGCTATGAAGGATATTCAAGCTAGTGGCATGGTATTGAACCCACTTAACTTCATAGGCCTCTAGTGTAGATACCTCTATCTGAATTAGCCTCTTCCTTGTCTGCCTTTACAGTCAATGGAAACAGATGGATACTCAGGTGTCCAATTTGTCTTCACAATCTAAGAATCACAGAATAATTAAGGATGTAAAAGACCTTGGGAGATCTCTAGTCCACCCCTGTCACCCCCCCCCCCCAGATGCAGTGCCAATTAGATCAGGGAGTTGGACTAGATGATCTCCAGAGGTCTCTTCCAACCCCATATCATTCCGTGATTCTGTGAAATATTTATTCAAACCAAGATAGATCTGGTTCCCTAAGGTCTCATCCAGTCAAGTTCAGAACACATCCATGGTTATAGAGCCTGCAGGGTCTTTGAGCACTTGCCCTATTTTTAGTTGTCAGCCTTAAGACAAAAGGAACAGTGCCTAATACTGACTTTGTCCTTGAACTAATTGTAATATCAGCCTTTTTCTTTTCACCAAGAAAGGCTGGACCAGACGATACTTGAGGTCCCTTCCAACCTGGTATTCTATGATTCTATGTTTCTATGATTCTTTGGTGACTTGATTTATTTGAGAAGTGTCCACAGTTCGGATGTCCCCATGTGAGCTGAGTGTCTGAGCTCTCCTCATAACCAATGGAGATTTAGCCAACGCGGTCACTGCAGGTTCACTGACCAAAGCAGGCATCTAGAGTAAGGTGGCTGGTTCCCTGAAATCGTCTGACAGTTTGTCGTGTCCTGAAGATCTTCAACCCACTAGGATGGAGCTGGCAGATAAGAAGCAGGACTTTAAGGTCTTTATCCCTCTGCAATGGCAACTGGAGGCCAGGTGGGATATACCTCAATATCTAAAATGACAAAAAGACACCTATGTTTACCCATCTGAATCTGATCTCTCCTGACTAAGCATCCTGGGATTGATAGAGTTGTCTTCACATAGGCATGCAGTGCTGTGTGAGGTGACCCAGGGCATGAGAGACATCCATGCAGGACTGACTGGTAGGTAACAAGACACACAAGACATCCAAGCCCTTCTGAGTGTCAGATGGGATAACTCAGGGACTCTGGGACACAATACCTGTGAGAGGGCAGCTGAATATATTGCCAAAATATGAATAAATAATTTCTTCTCTTTTATATAAGGGGAACTGAAATGGCCCAGAGGTGCATACAGTAGAAGCCCTGTTCCATAAATTCTGTTATGTCCTTGTGACATTGGCAGATGGACACGCCCATTCTTTTCCCTCTTTTTTCCATTTTTAATTTTATCCATCAGGCCTACACCATCGTCTTCCTGTGTCAGTACTGCATCCAGCTCTTCTTTTCATCTTCTGGAGGAAGCCAGTTGTCATTCTCTTAAAAAAAAAAGAAAAAAAAAAAAGAATGAAAGGTAACAATTATCTTTTTCAATCAACATTCATATGAGAAGCCTCTAATAATAATAGCACTTAGCACTCTTGAGCTCCAAAGTGCTTTTCAGACATTAACTAATGAATCAAGGATTCAGGGAGGAAAGGCTTGGAGCTCATCCATCTTGAGCTTTCCAACTGTCATGGGATTCAGACTAGGGCTACTGCAACTACAGGAACAGGAAAAGCCATAAGTCTCTATTGCTGAAGATAAAGAAGACTCATCAATAGTTCTGGGATCTTTGAACACTGGGTTCTGAATCCCGTTTGGGTTTCAGGAACTCTCCACCCTCCATTTTAGTCTACAGGAAAAGAAAGACTGACTCCACAAGGAGCAGCATTCATGTGAAAGCTGTCAAATGTCCAGTCTAGTGTATGTCTGAACATACTGATATGTTTGTCTCTCAGGGTCTTCCACTGCTGCCGTTATGGCTTTAATTTGAACCCTGGACTTGAGTCTTCACCTCATTGAGAGTGTCATTGTTGATGAAGTCATGAAGAGAAAGAAGAGGGATCACTGGCTCAACACAGACTCAACTGTTATATATTTGGCAATGAGATGGTCTCCAACCAGTGAAAAAGACCCTACAGTTCCAGGACAGAAGCATTGTGCAAGGGGAGGGTGGGGTAGGACTTTCACAGGAGGATTTATAACCTGCATAGACAAAAGCTAATAGAGAGAGACTTCACCCAGCAAGGAACTTCCTCAGTCGTTGAAAATTAGGGCTGCAAATAGGTTAAGAGATAGCAGAGGCAGGGTCATTTCCACCTAATTAGTTCCTGACAGATGCATGTCTTTAGCCTTTCAAGGGTGGCAGCTCTACCTTTTGCCATCATCTCCCAGCCAATCTCTGTAAACACACCGATGCCCCAGAAGACAGCTTCTTATTCTGAACCATCCTTGCTGTTCTTTAAAACAAATGTTTCTTGCCTTATCCACTATCGACAAGGGAGAGAGAGATTTTTCCCTTCGAGTCTGGAACTGGCTCCTCAACAGCAGATTTTTACAAGATCCCGCCCTTGTCTCCCTTCTTGTCTCATCTTGAGGAGCACTTCTCCTCAATGACATGTTTCCCAAACCTCTGCTCATATTAAAAAAACTGTGACAGCAACAGGAATAAACCCATTTTTTCTGCCTTTAAATTCTCAATATTGCTAGGCCCTTAGTTTTGTCTTTTTGTTTTAATGACATAGAAAGAGAGCAGCTTGAGACACCATCAACACTCTTTCTATTTCCATACTTAGGTAGCTAAGCTATTTATTGTTCAAAAGAGAAGGAAAAAAGAAAAGGGGAAGGGAAAGGAGAAAGGAAATAGGGGAAAGAAAAGGAAGCACCACATCTTTAAATGACTGCTTTAAGAATGTAATTTCCACATGGATGGATATTTTACAAGGACTAGACCCAAAGTCTAGCCACAAAGTCTGTTCAAGAGGAGGAAGCAGGCAGAAAACCCCATTTTCAACACTCCCATGGTTTTGCATTTCATAGTCAATGGAAAACAATAAAGCCAGAGCAGGGCTAGCAAAGTTGTCTTGATTTTTGTGGGGTAATATTGGAGGTGTGAGGGAAAATCTAAGGCAAAGTCTAACTGTTAACTCTGTCACAGAAAAGGGAAATTTGGCACTCAGGGAAGACGGAAAGGGGAAAAAAAGAGACTAAGCCCTTTCAAAAGTGAAGGAAAGAAGGGAAGAAAACCTGCTTTTGCAGCTGATGAGGATAAAGCTGAAAAATGATAAACCCTTTAAAACAGCCTTTAGTTCACAGCATAATTGGATTTCATGTTTTGGCAGCAAGATGTGATTATTCCCTCCTAAATAAAACATTCTTCCTGTGAATGATGACCGTGTAGAATTACCATGGCTAAGGAGTTTAGTAAGGAAGATGCTTTGCTCATCTCCCTTTTCTTTCACCCCAGGATCTCAAAGCATTTTGCATGTGGTAATTGCAAAGTTCTCCAATATTTCTGATAAGCTGTTCTGCCGTTCCCACTTTGCTGTTAGGGGGAATAGGGAACATAATTTACCAATATCCTGAAGTTTTCATAACAAATCAGAGAGCCCCGTACTCTTAAATGCTGTCTAGTCCTTCCATCATGACTGTAGTGTCACTGGAATCCTCATCTTGCTTGACTGAAGACCAGGTCACAGAATCACAGAATCACAGAATGATATGGGGTTGGAAGGGACCTCTGGAGATCATCTAGTCCAACCCCCCTGCCAAAGCAGGTCCACCTAGAGCAGGTTGCACAGGAACATGTCCAGATGGGTTTTTAATGTCTCCAGAGACAGAAACTCCACCACCTCCCTGGGCAGCCTCTTCCAGGGCTCTGCCATCCTCAAAGCAAAGAAGTTCCTCCTCATGTTTAGATGGAACTTCCTATGTTCAAGTTTGTGCCCGTTACCTCTTGTCCTGTCACTGGGCACCACTGGAAAAAGACAGGCTCCTTCCTCTTGACACCCCCCCTTTAAGTATTTATAGATGTTGATCAGATCCCCCCTCAGTCTTCTCTTCTCCAGATTAAAAAGATTCAAGTCCCTCAGCCTTTCCTCATAAGAGAGATCACTGCTCCTGATAACAGATTATTCTGAAGAAGGTGCCAGATGTGTTCATATTTCAGCACTGATGTTCCTGCCTCCAAAATGACTTCAACAGTCTATAGTTAATGAGAAATCCAACTATATTAGAATAATTTAATTTCAAGAATATTAAATGTCTTTTACTGAGTTAATTTCTACTCTTCTGTGCTTCTACAGGTCCTATGAAGAGGAACACAGCAGGGCAAAGAGATTTCCCACCAGACCCAGTGTACACAGGTCATTTTTTTATGTCACCTGTTCAGTTTCTTTCTGAACTCCACAATTGAGAGCTTGCAATTCCTGGAAGTTATTGACCACTGTGCATTCATGCTGGATTCCCTGTGGAAGAAATTACATATTGTTGTTATTGCCATCACCTTTTCCCTTTTCATATTCTCTTGTTGGCCTGTCTCTGACAAATCACCCTGGGATTCTGCTGGATTGACTCCAAATACTGGCATTCATAGACATGTGGAGAGATAAGGAAATGTACTTGCTGAACTCAATTATCTCAAACACCAATAACACTAGGAAACTGGCCAAGACATGGCATGGTCAGAGTTTTGCTCCAACACAGAGTAGAGATTGTTAAGCACCAAAATAATCAGAATAAGTCCAATTCTTGTCTAAAATTCTGCATTCTTTTTTTGCAAAATGTGCATGGAAACCATGCAAAACTGCGTATGACATTGGAGAGTCTCTTGTGAAATGTTAAAGGGACCAAAGAAGAGAAAACTGGCACTTGAATACCTACCAGGCTGGGCTTGGACATGTCAAGTGTATTATGGTTGACCTAGGGTCCAGAGGTGGCTATTAAGCTTGCTCAGCCAGAAGAAGGAGGCAATTTTACAGGCTGGGAAACTGATGAAAAGTCTGTTCTGTTTTCTGTGGATTCTGCCTCAGTCCTAGTGAACAGGCAAAGAGTTTTCCTGCTGGGAATTGGGTCTGCATCAGTCCGCTGCTCTGTCAGTCTCTGCAGCCAAGTGTCCCCAGTGTAACCAAGACCGTGACACCATTCCTCCTTGCCTGTGTAACACACACCTTCTTAAACTTATGTGTCAGTGCCCTCCCTCAAAAATCCTCCTTTTTGGCTACATTGACCATTTTTCCCAATGAGGGTGTTGGCAGTTCGGGTCAGAAAGTGATGTATCACGGAGTGGGAAGAGCTGTGATATTTGAGAAAGCCCGTAGTCCTGTTCCTGAAGCCAAACAATCTTCCCTGTAGCTGCAGCAGCAACTTAATCAAGAGCAAGATGTTATATAATAGCTTAAAGCAGAAAATGTGAATACAGCAAGAGAAACACACACATGCAGAGTATAAAGCACTGAGATAAAATGAAGGTAGTATAAAACTTTAAGATACACAGGAAAAAACTTGAACTGTGGTGCTCGTTGTCTAAATGAGAAAAACCTATAGGAAAGCTAGAAATAAAAGAATAGCTCAGTAATTGAAATTTCAGGAGAACACAAAGAAGCAGGCTGTAATTTACCGTAGGTAAACATCCTCTCTCCTCTTACAAATCACCCCTGTGACACACATCTTGTAATCTTTATGGGTAGAAGCCTAGCAGCGAGAATATATGTCTGTGTGAGAGCTAGAAATCTCAACATTTGTTTTTCCTCCCAGTTTTAAGTGCTGCTATAGGATGGATGGGGAGGGGGGGAGAGCCGGTCTTTGGATTTCAGTTCCCTGAAGTTGAAGTGCTGAGCTGCAGAGGTGAGGTAAGCGACTGGTTTGAGTGTCAACAAGTGGTAGTGGGATGCTCAGAAGGGGAGGCTCTTCTGTCCATTTGTACCCGTAGTACATGGCAAAAGCTATGTCAGTCTTGGTGATGACTTACATGGTTGTTTGAAGCGTGTCAGGTAAAGACTGGAGGATAAAGGAAAAACTGACCCCCTTTTCTAGTGAGTCTGAACTAGTGGCCCCAAAAAGGAAACCTCAGGGGCAGATGCTCTAGGCAAATTTGACTCTCAGCCTTGCAGCTGAAAGTGAGCTCCTCCTGGCCTCAGCACAAGGACTTCTCCTGCTTTCTGGGACCATCTTGGTACAGGTGATAGGGTCATGCATTTTTTGTTGCCAAGGACTTGAAGACTACAAGTCACTCATGTTTTTCTGTGGGAAATAGTTTGGAGCCTTCATAACTGGTACTGGGAAAACCTCAAGCAGTTGAGCAACTTCATCGTAGGCCTTGTGTTTTAGGGTGCTTTTGTCCTTTCTGTTTTTGAAGAGATTTGCTTGGTCTCATTTTTGATACTGCCCCAAAAAAGGAATTTTTGGGACAGCCAAAATGATTAAGTGAACTGCTTTGAGTGTTACCTGCATTTACTTTCTGTGCCATAAGACCTTGCTCTATAGAAGGTACAGGTGAGCAGCTGTGTTTTTGTGAGAGCTGGGTCTGGGATGAGAGTCCACATGGATGTCCAGGTGCCAAGTGTCCAAGGCCAAGTACACTAGTAAGCATTTCTAGAGATAGGAGCTGAAAGCACCAGGAGCATTGTGGGGGATTGGGAAAAAACTGTCCCTGCAGTTTCTGCTGGGATGAGAGTTGGCGAGTGAGCTAGGGGCTGACCAAGAACAAAATAAAGAGTTTGAAACCGACAAATCTGGAAAGTAAATCTCACTGTTTCCTTTTCACAGGTGGGGAATGAAGAGGTGAAACACTCTCTGTATCCCAAACTAGCTTCATCCCAATCCTCCTCACTTGTGGTTTGGCTTCAGGTAGCTGCTTCTTTTGTGAAATAGCCATCAGTCCTGAAAGCAATGGTGATCCTCCAGGCTTTCTGGAGAGCGAGCTACAAGCCTTGAAAGAAGCAGTTCTGGCTCTGAGGGAGGTACCACCACCTCCTGCTTTCTGGAACCTCTCTTCCCTCATTCTCTGCCTCCCTCCCACTAGTATTTGAAACCTGGTGTTGACTTGGACAAGTTCTCAAGGGACAGGAGTGAGGCAACTCCTACCCGTTTTTTGGCCTTGGTCCCGGGACTCACAGCCTTTCCCAGTGAGTTCTCAGTGTCACGTATGAGCTGTTTCTCCATTTGATTGTCAAGATATGCATAAGAGCAGGCTCAGAATTGTCCCTAATAATGTTTGCTGCTGCTGCTGTGGATTGGCCGCTCCAAGCGTGTCCTCCTCTCCTTCCCAGGACACTGGACAAGGGCAGGGTGGCCTTCGTGTACCTCACTCATTCTTCCTTACAGCAAAGAAAAGTCTCCCTCCTCTTCCTCCTCTGTCCAGCAAGGTCGTGCACAGACACTCTGCAGATTTCCCACTCTGCAGATTTCCCACATCACCAGCTCTTTATCCTCTGTACTGAGAGGACAGATGATTTGATCAGGAAAGCTATTTTCCTGCAATGTAGATTATAATGGAAATCTGGAGAACAGCCCTGACTCCGAGTCTCCGCAGCTTTATCCTCTTAAAAGCACAAGCCAATTAACCTCAGCCTGCAGGGAAACAGCCCCCCTGTTAGCGGCTGGGTCTTGGAAAATGAGACATAGGGGATTTAAAATCACGGGGCTCTGAAACTCCAGCCCAAACGTATAGCACTGCTCATGCCTGCACAAACCTCTGTAGTGGTGCCACAGCTGTGGAGATGGGGCTGTATGCTCAGGATCTGGTTTGGCTTTCGGAACCCCTGCAGTGGTAGGGTCCATGCCAGGCTCTCTGCAGCTCCCCCCAGATGGTTCTCCACTGCCCTCAGGCTGCTGTGGGGCTTGAAGGGCCAGGCTTAGGGACTGGACATCCTGGGGGCAGGGATATAGTTTGTGTGGAGGCAGCTTGTGGAGGACGGTGTCAAGAGCTCTCTCAACCAGAGATGTTCATAGATGATAAAAAACAGCCCAAGGCCCAGGGTCAATGCAACGTAAATCATAGTAACAATGTTCTCGTGATGGGAACTGAAGAGCACATGGACTAATTAGGTCCTAAGGGTTATAGCATGAGAAGGAAACTCAGCTCATCTTAAAGTAGCAAAGATGCTTGGTTCCTGGAAACATCTGTTTCTCTCCCATTTTAGGCACCTGAATTGGTGCTGACTAGGTGAGCCAAATCTGAATATCATTGACACATCTTTCAGAAAAGGAACATGTCTCTTGAATGACAGAGACAGGGTTTTTTCCACATCTCTGCTGGTCTTCCCCATCTAAATGTTCTCTGCTTATCCCACAAACCTCCTCTGCCATCTGATGTGCCACCCTGGCACTAACTGTTTCCTTGTGAGCTGGGGGGAAAAGCAGGCACGCATAAAATATCCTCTCCTCAGACACCTCTCCCAAAGTCGTGCTAACTACCTGTCTCTGCAATAGTCTGTGTTCCTTTAATGACAACAGCTCTTGTTTGAGATGTTAACATCTCCAGACATTTGACAAGCAGCTGAGTAAATGTCAACACCCTTCTAAAGGAAGTGTGGGATTTAAGTGAATTGTGCGACGACTAGGAAATTGCAGTTGATTCTGGGGTGAGACTGACTGGTTCCTAAGAGCTGAACTAATGCCAGCATTTTAGGCCAGGCAGCAAATACTGCTGTACCCATGGAGGTAAAGGATGGACCCTGCTTCTTCTACGTCACAACCTATGAGGGTTTTTAATGATGGGGGAGATGACTTGGGGTTAGAGCGCTATTCTGGAACAACGGGAGAAATACATTTAATACTCTGGCTGTCACAGACTCCCTGAATAGCCTTGGATGGTGCATTTAGTGTCTACTGGCCTTAGATGCACACACAAAAGTTCCTTGCAAAGGTTTCCTTGGCCAGTCTGCTCAGGAACACATTGTACTTGCACTAAAAGCAGTCCCCTGAATAGCACACCAAAGAATTGCTTCAGCACAGCCTCAGTGGAAAGAAATCCTCCCTATTGATTGTAACATTTTAAAAAATACAGTATTTTCCATTGGCTCCAAATACTCTACCAGGCCTTTTCTTGTGAGCTCCTAGAGCTTCCAGGCCCACAGCCCACACTGGCGTGGTCACTCCTCTATGACCACCTATTTGCCACCTATGGCATATGTGAGCTGGGGCTCATTTTGCTAGAGCTTGGAAGTCAGCACTACAGACACCTTCCTCCAAGACTACCTTCTTCATCCCTTTTTAAGGAGGAAAAGACTTTATTATGGAGCAATCTATCTCATCTGGATGTAGATACGTGAAAAAGATGAGATGAACAGCTCCAGGACAATGCCTATTTCTCTCCTTTAATAGGTCCCACGGGGAAATAGCTCTGATAAATCTCACCTGTTGCACCTAACATCTATATGGGAAAGCTGCACACAATCACAGGACATTGAACGAGGTTTACTGAGTCATAGAGCTCTGTTTCTGCGTATTAGAGATATCTAGTATGAGATGAACCTAAGTAATTGTCAGGGTTTAACCCCAGCCATCAACCAGGACCAATCAGCCACTTGCCCATTTCTCCCCACAGGCCCCAATTAGGGTAGGGAGAAGAGGAAGAAAAGGAGGGGAAATGTAAAAAGCCTCGTGGTTTGAGATAAAGACAGTATAGAACTGTATTTATAGAACAGTATATTTTATATAGACAAATAGAACAATAACAGAAGAGGAAAATTACTACAACAACAGTAATAATACTAAAAGAATATACAAAATGAAGTGATACAACACAAGTCACTCTCACCACTCAATGATCAGTCCCAGGCAGTGATTGTGAATCCCCACCTTGCAGCCAACCCCATTTATATTCTAAGCATGGTGTCTATGGTATGGAATAGGCTGAATACCTGAAGGGAGCCTACAGAAGAGCTGAAGAGGGACTCTTTGTCAGGAAGAGTGGTGACAGGACAAGGGGCAATGGTTTTAAATTGGAAGAGAAGAGATTTAGATTAGATATAAGGAAGAAATTCTTTACAGTGAGGGTGGTGAGGCACTGGAACAGGTTGCCCAGGGAAGTTGTGGATGCCCCATCCCTGGAAGTGTTCAAGGCCAGGCTGGATGCGGCTTTGAGCAACCTGCTCTAGGGAGAGGTGTCCCTGCCCATGGCAGGGGGGTTGGAACTAGATGATCTTTAAGGTCCTTTCCAACTCTAGCCATTCTATGATTCTATGATTCTATGAATAACCACCTGGCCAGCTTGTCCTGTTGATGCTCCCTCTCAGCTTCTATGGGAACATTAGCTAGCAGCCACTAAAACCCTATGTGTTATCAACATTCTTCTTATACCAAATGCAAAACACAGCAGCTACTAGAAGGAAAATTAACTCCATCCCAGCTGAAACCAGGATGGTATGACTTTTCCATGTGAGTTTTAGGGGTTGTAATCAGGAAGAGCACATGAGGAGAACTGCTTCCCTCTTGGCCTTTATAATTCTTCATTAAGAGCTATTACTATTTTAATGCAGAGCACAACAGACTGGTGGAACTCACTGCTGCAGGATATTAGAGTTTTGTGTGCCTTTAAGAGGTAGTTGCATTGACAGTTTGTGTTATTAAGCAATAAGCGCAAGCCAATTGTTACTATTGTGGGTTTAAATTTTAATGAAGCTCATTTAGTGAAGACTAATGATAGAAAACATTTTCTAACTAAGATAGGAAGTCCTGGAACAGACTGTCCATGGGGGATGTGGTGTCTCCCTCCCTGAAGGGCTGCAAGAAAAGCTCTAGCAAACATGCAACAGCACCGGTTTGGATGTCCCTCAAGGTGCCAGTGGTAGGGGGAGCCTTAAGTGATCGCTCAGGACCCTTTTCTGTTCTAATTTCTGGCAGTATTGAAGCCAGTTTTCAGTGTCTTTAAGAAAAAAAAAAAAAAAGAGCCACTGGATGGAATTGTAGAATAACACAGGTTGAAAGGGACCTCTAGAGGTGTCTAGTTCAACCTCCACCTCAAAACAGGGCCAACTTCAATGCTGGATCAGGCAGCTGGGGACCTTCTGCATGTGAGTTTTAAAGGTTTCCCACACCACCTGTGTGGGCCCTAGTCCTGGTGCTTAGCCAAATTGTGAAGCTTTTGTCCTTATTATATCCAGCTGGAACTTCCCTCATTACAACCTGTGACTGCCACCTCTTGCCATTTTTCTCTGTATCTCTGGGGACAGTCCAGCTCTGCCTTGTCTGTCACCTGCTGTAGGTGGTAGTTAGAAAGCAAATAGATCCCCTTGCAAGCTGCCAGCCTTCTCCAGGTTGAGCAAGTCCAGGACCCTCAGTGTTTCCGTGATAAACTACATCCTCCAGCTCACTAATGGATTATTTCATCTGGCAGCCCATGTAAAGGGGCCAGGGAGTTTCACCCAGCTCTCCCAGTCCTCACCTTGACTTGTGTCAGGATAGTGCGTACCTTCCAGAGTACCAAGGTAAGACCTGGTGATTTCCCTTGGGAAGTGACCTAATGCTGCAACACCTTCCTCAGGCTCCACTGGGCTGGGCTTCAGCTGGGGTCAGGAAGGAGATGTAATATACCACTACGTACAGGTGGGAGGTGGTAGTACCTGCACTTGTCCCCATTGGAGGCAAAACACCAGCTTCAGCCTCCATGCAGGCAGCCTGCCCAGAGCTACTACCCCTCGGCCATGCAGGGACAAAGAGTGTCCCAAAATCCAAATACTTCATTGCCGTGTTTACTGCGGCCTCCATCCCTCCCTCCAGTTGCTAAGCGATATCTCTGCTCTCCAAAGTCACTGATACAAACCCTTGGCTGCTGCATTTCACTATTCAATTTGCAATTTAAATTCTCTGACAGGCAGAAGCAACCAAGCTGTTCACTTAAGATTGCAAGAAGTTATATTGAAATCCAGGAAATCGCCAATGCCTCAAGCTCTTCATAAATTTCACTTTGATAGTAATAGAGACAGAGGTGGGAAGAGGCAATAAGAGAGAGAGCAGGGAAGGAAAGACATAGGTGTTCATGTGGGGGAAGAAAGATGGAGCAGAGACAGTGGGGAGCAACCACAGAGGAGGAGTTCCTCCTTTATTTCTGTTGGTCGTTGCATGCTCTGACCTCTAACACCTGCTGCTTCTGCTTGGGCTGGATAAATGCCTTTCAGTAAAGTTAAATACCCACTTTCATCTCTTTTTCACTCCCACTCTCCTTTATTAGGGCTTCCTGGAGACAGAGATAGGTCCCCTTTGCATTGTCTTTTCCTTTCCTAAAACACCCACCCAGCAATCAGGGATGAAGTACTGCAGGGAGGTGTCCCTTCTGCAAGGCAGGGTGCTCAGGTCCCGCATAGCCACTGCCTGTGGCTCTCCTGGCCATCGTGTAGGGCTCATAACTGCTGCCAGGGATGTGGTCGAAACGTGAATTGTGGCCACACACACAGAGGGCTGTGTTTTGTTCCTAGTTATCTGGGTCCTCCTTGCACATGTGCGATTTATTCTGCTTGGGGAGAAGAGCAGCATCCTTATATCAGAGAGAAGTGTGCATGAATTACTGGGAATGGGCGGCTCTGGAGAGCCTTGGGAAAGGCACAGGGAGCTTCAGCGCTCTGGGAACAGGAAGCTGCACAGGGGCAGGAGTCAGGATACTGAGGCAGGAGAAGGTTGGAAGTCCTCCGAAGCCAGCCCTTCCCTTTCAGCCTCATAAATAGACATTTCCCTGCACTGAAATCCTCTCAGTGTGCACAGAGTCGTGGGTTTTCAGGCCAGTAGAGGGAACCCTCTACCACAGTTATCCCAAACTCCGCAGCTGCAGGGAGTCGGGGACAGAGGGGCTGGGGAGCGCTTGGGCGGGGGGGCGGATTGTAAGCAGCTGCTGGCCTGTACGGTGGAGCAAAGTGGTTGATCCCCCTCTTTCTCTCCAGGCTGTCAATGCCAGGTGGAAGCAATCCCACCCAGTAAAGGGGAGCAGCTCCACACATCTCTTAAATGCTTTGTAGACATCAACTCCCCTTTGGTAATGCTGGAGAGTGGCCATGCATTGGCCAACCCTTGCCCCTTTAGCAGGACAATGGAGAGCTGCCCTGCATTGTAAGGAACCTATGGGTCAGAGAGGGGTAGGAACCATCCCTAAGGCCATCAGCAGCATAAATCAGGCGGCCAAAGCCCTTTCCTTAGCCAAGAGCCTCTGACTGAGGGAGTCTAATGCAACGATTCTCACTGGAAGTAAATGGCAGAGGCTCACGTCTCTCTGTAGGGACAGGAGCATGCCACAGGTGACATCCAGCATGAGCATGTCAGATACTTTTCAAGAAGCTGGTGTGGGCATTACCCTTTCCCTCTTCACTGTGTATTTCTCCAGCCCTGTGTCCTTTGTATGAAGCACAGGACAGTTTGGCCAAGCATCAGGTCACTACAAGAAGGTCTCAGATGTTTCTCATCAAGACTTTAACCTAGGCAAAGGCCACCAGTTACACTCAGGGAAAGGAGACATCTCTGAAGGAGCTTGGTAGAGCTTTGTTTTTCACCTTCAGCCTCCCAAAGTTCCATGTTCCGACCAAGCTTTCCCCACAGTCTCCAGTCAAAGTCCCAGAGGGTCTGCCCTCTGATTGTCATCTGTGACAGTATGGGACAACGCTGGAGTTCCAGGCTGCTTTACCTCCATTGACCCTGCGTCAGGGAGGTTTTGTGTAATGTCTCTCAGGAGGCAATTCTCTCCTTTTTCCTGGGACTAGGTGATATCAGGCTACAGACTGAATGTGATGGGCAGCAAACACTGCTCACCCTCTTGTATCCTTGGTTTCTAAGCGCTCCACAGGGCATCTCTGCATTTTTCCATCTTGAACACTTCATGTCAGCGAGTCGCTCCAGTACCCTCAGGGCTGTGTTAAATATCAGACAAGATTAAACTGAAACCAGCAGGGTGGTCAGCAGCGTGCCCCTGCAAAGCAAAGACTTCCATTCTTAACTGAAGTGTTGGAAATAAAATAAAGACTCCAAAAGAAAAAAAAAAAGTCCTCAGCCAAAAAATCTTATTTCTGCTTCCTCTTCTAGCACTCTTTTGGGATTATGACTATCTTGTTTTCAAAAGTATGTTCAAAATGAAGATTTTGTGTTGCAGGTAGCACAGTGAGATTCTGGGCTAAGCCCCTAAGGGTCTTCTCCTTCCTCCTCACAACTCAGAGTGGGAACTCAGCATTGCCTTGCTGGTGAATTTCCACCTGTAGCTGCAGCACCCACACCCTTCCTGTGTTCAACCTTGATCCTCTGTGCTGCTAACTCTTCATAGGACCAGTAATGCCAGGTAGCTCCAGGCCTTGGACATGTTCAAGCTCCTCATTGGTAGGCAGCTCTCTTTCCTTTCCCTCCAAAGCCTTTCAGTCCTGAGCCATTTAGGAGCTCTTGGGCTCCCAGCATATCCCCTCCTCATCCTCTCTGTTATTACTCCATGTGGTCACCAGCTAGGTGATGCCCTCTTGAAGAGCATCAGGACACTAGGATGGATCTCCTGCCTTCCCTAAGGAAGGGCTAGGAAAGAGGCTGGTTTTTCATGCTTCCTTTTCCAGTGAGGTGTTCAAAGGGAAAGATAAAAGCAGCGAGTGGAGGCAGGGGTTTTAAGCCAGGTCCAATCACCTGATAACTTTGAGTGCCTCACCTCTGATTTTGCTTTCATTCTTTGTCCATCCTTATTGTGCCTTTACTGCTCTTGAGGCCACTGCCAAGAGCAGTGGACACAGCACACAGATGACTCCAACACCACAGCCCAGACAGATGTATGGATGTCTGTCCCATGCCAGGCACATCACCAATTTCAGATGGAGATCCCTTAGGAGGATTTTGGACGGATTTTGAGAGTTACTGGAGATTGGGTGGGATGCTATTCTGGGTCCTCAGTCCTGACCACTGCATTTGTTTCTGGTGAACGTTGGTGGCCAAGGCTGGCCTCATACACAAGAGAGCTGATGGGTGCCCACCTGCCTCTTTGAAGGACAGGGGCACAACCTGCCCTATATTTCTCTCTCCCTGCTCTTGCTATAGTGCTTCCTAGTAAACTTTCAAGCCCAGATTCATTTGTTTTTCTCAGGTGGCAGTCACTAGTCCTGGATGCCATGCGCTTTTAGTTTAGCACCAAGCCATGACAATTAACTTCTCCCTTCCTCTGGGACATCACAAAGGCTGTGTTGAGTGTCCAAGTTTGGGGCCATATCCTCAAGAGACAGTTCCTATCCTTGCAGCCCAAAAATACGACATCAAACTTTTTTTCCAATGTGGCAGGTAGCCTCGTAGAGATTGGCTGCCATCTTCACCCCTCCTTAACCCAACCTTACCTGTGTGCAGGATGCAACAGGCACAGAGGGCTGAATTTGAGGCAGCACCTGGGTAAATGCATGCGTGGCATCCTCCCCTTCCAGCCCCGTGCTGCAGTTGGGATGGGATGGTGGGCTCAAGCCCCTGAGCACCACCGTCATCGGACTCATTCCTCTGTTCCTGTGAAAACAAACAGGCCTCTGAGCCGCAGCAAATCGATTCACTGCGCTGTAACTGAATTACAAGCCTGAAATGCTCCCCCTCTCTGCCTCTTTCATCTTCTCCCTTCTGTTCCCTGCCTTGAACAGAGAAGGAGCTTTCCTCTCAGCAAAGACAGAAATGGAGAGAAGGGCTCTGCTGTGACCAGACTCCAAGGATAGCTCAGCATCAGTGCCTGACCCTGAAGGACAGCTTCACTTCCACCCTCTGAAGTGCATCTGGAAGGAAATTAAACAAACATTGGCGGGGAAAGGTCAGGAGCAGAGTCAACGCAAGGGCATGGAAGGAGATGCTTAGCTGCCCACCTGTAGGTTGTCTCAGGAAGAAGTTACTCAACTCTGTGTTCTGCCCCTGCAAGCTGCAGTAATGCCCCCCAGTCAACCATGCAGAAGTACCTTTGGGGGAAAAGGAAGTTTAGGGTAGGAGACCGAATTTTGCTGTCTTAAAGTGGTGATGGAGATAAGGATCTGCTCTCCCAAAGCTCCACAAAGCAAAAATGGCTGCAGTGGGTTTTGGGGCAACAGACAGTATCCTCCAAGGTGGAACAAGTGCTTTCAGAAGCTCCAGTTCACAGGATAACAGCTACTTTTGGACGAGCACTCCTTTTTGTCTTGTGTATCTACTTCCCATCTACAAGCTATGAACACTGATCACATGGAGAGACAAAAATGGACTTCACTCCAAGGCAGGCATGGGATGAACAACACTCTCAACAGACCTGAGATATGGGAAGTATATAACATCTGTGTGTCTTCCAGTGGAAAAACAGCCTGTATTCAGAGTAGGCTTGGCTAGTGCATGGAGCCACTGGGGGAACACAGGGAACTGGCAAATAGACTTTCAGAAATCAGTTTATGGCTCCCAGAGAAGAGGCAGGTCAAACACAGTGCCCAGAGTGGAGGCAGAGGAACTGTGACTGCAGCCCAGACTCATGGCCACTTCACAGTTAGTGTCTGGTCTAAGGCCATCATCAAATTCCCGCTGTAATCAGCAGAGAGAAATCAGAGCTGCTTTAGGGTGATTCAAGTCCACTTACCTCAGACACCTCTCTCAGGAGGGCTGAAATGTCCCTATTTCCTTCCACAGTGTGGAGATTGGGGTGAGGCCAACAGCTTAGAAAAGAAACTGAACTTGCAGGCAGGAAGAATTAGCAGAAAAAGTATCCAACCCCAGGCGCCCTGTTGAAGACTTCTGCAGGTTTCAGAGCAGACTCAGCTGCTTTGTGACCCACTGATTTCCAAGCAGCTGCACAGATGCAAGCCTGGCCTATTGAGTGCACCCAAAATCCCTACTTTGCACTCCCAAGTGCTGCAGGGTTTGCTGCTGGCCGCTACAATTCACCTTTGCCTGCCCCCAGAAGATTTCACACCAGGAGAGATGGGCTTGGGGATCATCAGCATCTACCGCACCAGCCTGCTAAGGAAGAGACAGATCTCTCTCTCCTTCCCAACCTGACTTTTCTGGCATCACCCCTTCTTGCACATCCACTTTTGTCCACAGGCAGAAACCCTGATTTTGCTTTCCTAACACACAACTTCCGATCCCCCAGTCCTGCTCCCTAGCTACAGCGGGGATTCATCTTAAATAGGTAAGACAAAGCTGTCCAAAGTAAATGAGAAGCAAACTTGTCCTGCTATCCATGCCCAAGGGGACGGCATGCTTAAAACTCAGCTCCTGCATGCATGTGATAAATGGGATCCACCCCAAATAAATAAATAAACTCAGAGGCACACCAAAGGGGAGCAAAATCCCTAGGTTATTCCTGTATTACTCAGTCATCTCAAGGAGAGAGCAGCTATCTGCCAGCAGCTGGCTGAATCATCAGCTACCTAATGCTGCTTGGAATGAATACAGATGCTTTGGAATTGCCTTGTGTGAGCACCACAATAAAGACAGCTAAAGCAGCTTTGCTATCTTCAGAATGGTGGCTGACAAATTCAATCGACAAAGTGACTCTGAAAGCACTCCTGGCAAAGTATGAAAGGGGAATTAGAGGCACTGCAAACCCCACTGCCCGTTGCCTTCGCATCTTTGCTAAGGAAAAAGACTGGCAGTGCCCTGGCCAGCTCGCCTGGTTTTTTCATTTAACACCTACTAATTCATCACAGCCACTTGCTCTTATGGTGATTTATTTCATTGCTTTCATTACTCCCAGAGCCTCTATAGCATGTGAGTGTGCTTGTGTTAGGGGCAACAGCCCTCTCCATCATATCTAATGGCAAGGGTCTGTCAGCAGGGGCCTAGAGGGATGAAGAGAGTGGGAAAGACACGTTGGGATGGATTGACCACCAGGAGCATTCATCTCGGCTGTACGCAGGAGGCAGTGAGCCTCGCTTGCAGGACTGACATTTAGGGATGGGATTTCCAAGGGGCTCACACAGGACCCTAGCATTGGTGGCTCAATCTTCCCCAGCAGAGACTGAGTGTCTACAAGGACCGCTGTGCCAAGTGGAGCTCTGCCCTCAGGGCTGGGCAATGCCAGTGTAACCACTGACATTTAGGTGTTCTGCAGACTGTCTTTCTTTGCTCTTTTCCTGGGGAAAGAGGACCTGGCTGGTGCTCAGTCTGTAGTGGCTGTGTTTTGAGTGATGGATGGTCCTAGCTTGAGCTACAAAATAGTGATTACAACATCTATTGCCAACTCATGGTTTCCTCATGCTTATGCTTAAGAGGTTTTCAGCTCAGGTGAGTCTGTGTGCAATGAATATCAATAACCTGCAAGGAAAACGTTCATGCTTAACTTATCTTTGCACAGTATCTACTCTCTTTCATACTCTTTCTTGTACACTCTCTCTTTTCATACCAGCCCTATATGTCATTGCACTGTCTCCTCCTTTAGCTCCTCAGGGTGGTTGGGAGTGGGGACAGTTTCTCTTGAGGGACCATGATTCCTCTCGCCAACCTTGATTTGCCATCCTCTAGCAAACAGTGCTGGCAGGGCCCATGCGTTCAGTTGAAGGACATCTTGCACAAGATGGACTACCCTGGACATCAAGCTCAGAGCTGCGTGACAGTGTCACCAAGATGCAATTACCTTTATTCCAGTAAATGAAACACAGTGGGGGCTGTTCCCATGTCTTAGGCCAGCTGTCATGGAGCGGCAGCCAGCAAACTTTTTGCTACCAAACTCCCTTGGACTCCAGATCAGGCTGGCTGTAGACACACTGCCTAATGGGAATGGCCACAGGTAAAATGTTCTTGCTGGAAGAACGCCCAAGCATTGCCCAGGGGGGAAACTTTGACTGCAGGTGAAGACCCTCTTTGAGCAGGGTTGTGAGGTGGAAGAAAGCCTTCAGCTCTACAAACTGCTGCAAAACTACTTGGACTGGTGGCTTGTGGCAAAGTGACAACACCAGAGACGTCCTGGCTGGCCAGAGATTTGTTACAAGCTGGCACCAAGGCGTGCTTGTCCCCAGCATGAGAACAAGTAGGACTTGGGCTCTGTAGCAACAGATGCTTTGGGTGGGAGGGAGCCCAGGACTTTGGCATATAGCAGGAGGGTTTTGGGTGCTTGTCCTCAGCTGAGGGAGAGGAGGAGGAGGGGTTGCAGAGGGGAAGGTTTGGCAGCAGGAAGGGAGGGAGAGAGTTTCTCCCTCGCAGGCTGGGAAAGAGGGTTTAAGCACCAGGTTGCCTGGCAATGGGTTTCTAGGCATCAGAAATTGCTCTGGTCTGCTCAAATAGTGTGCTGCCTCAGAACAAAGCCCCTCTCTGGCCCTTTAAAGATGGGGAGGAGATGCATCACCTGGCAACAGGATGCTGCCCCTCCTCTCCCTCTGCACGAAGTTGCACTCAGGATGCTCCAGTATGTGCCAGGCTCAGCCAAACACTTGGAGCCCCTGTGGTGTGAGGGACCCCAGGGAAAGCCAGGATGATGGGGACTGGAGGAGGGGCAGGTGTGGTAAGGAAGGGATCCAGGCTGCCCAGGCTGCATTGGCAAGTGACACAGATTGCAGTGCCACGGGACCTGGGAGGAAGCCAGACTTTGAGAGCAGTAACCCGTGTTGGTCGTTAGTGGGATGAAGCAGCAGGTGGGCTGGGCTGGCCTCTGGGGAAACTGGGATCAGGAAATGACCAGGAGTATGAATTATTAAAAAGCTGGGATTGCAGCTGGATGGCCCAGATTGTTCTTGCTTCTCTGTTTATGTGCATTCAGGAAAAAAAAGACCATGTCCTGCTTTTCCTACCCAGAGCCCTTATTTCATAGAACTGGAGTCAGTAATTTTTCACAGGTGTCCAGGAAACACACAAACTGAGCTGACTTGCCTTGTATATCCTGCCCCAGACAGCAGGGTTTGATCTCCACAGATCTCATTGACTCCAGCTGCTAGAACGACCTCTCCCTTCCAAGCTCAGTTCTACCATATGATTGTGCATTAATTTAGAGCTAATTGCCAGGTAAGGAATCCAGTTTTGCTCACTCCATTTCAATCCTCTTCTGCTTCTAGCTGAATGCTCATTTGCATCCCACTCTGGATCCTCTTTCAGACCCTCTGCTCTCACCCTGGCTGCTGCCTTTGCAAGTGCATGGGACGCAGCAAGGGAAATATAGATCCTTTGAAAAGAGCAATACCAAGGCTACAGCCACAGGTTTGCATGCAGACAGGGACACAGCAGGTTCCAGGTACTTCCAAACCTTTTTTTTATTTTTGGATACAGAAGGGAACTGAAGCATCTTGAATTATTAGGACAGAGTGTTAGGGACCAGCTTGGCACTTGGTTCAAATCCCTGGCTCTGTCCCTGACTTCCCGTACAACCCTGAACAAGTTTTTCCCTCACTTTCTTAGCTGCAAAAAGGGCTAGCAGCAACCTCCTCCTTTGTCATGTTGTGTGGCTTGTTAAACTCTGCAGAAGCACTCAAATTCTCTGAAGTTTAGAGACATTCCCTTAGCTAGATCATCATACTAGAATAATGACTAGAAATATGGTGAAAACCAACCAAACGAAACACTTCTTCATTGAGATTTATCAGAACAGAGAAAGCACCATCTACATACCAAATGTGTTTCATAATCCTGTAGGATTTGGGGAAAGTCTGTTTTTTGGGGGGCAAGCAGGGAAGGAATAAATCTTTCCGTCCATCATAAAGCGCCTGAATTTGAGTTTGCTGGGCTTTTTTTTTAAAGCCCTTGCCTCCCCATTGTTTTAAATGACAGGAGCTACCTTGGCGAAGCCTGTGCTGCGTGAGAAGGAGCAGCGGGATGCCGGGAAGCCGAGGTGGCGGATCATGGCTTTCAAACAGCACTAATGGGAGTGCAGGAGGAGAGCTTGTTTGCGTTCAGGTAGAACGAGTTAACTCTGCAGGGCGTACGGCAGCGGCTGGCACGGGGAGAGGGAAGGGGTTGCAAAGCACCTGATGACTTTGGCAAGGACAGCCTGGGTGGGGATGATGTTCTTCTGCCCCTGAAGCTTAGTGCAGAGCCCTGTTTGTGAGCTCCAGGGAGCTGCCGCGCCAGCCTCGCACTTACTTCCAGCACAAAGGGCCTCAAGGGGCAGGAGGTAATGAATGCATCTTCTGCAGACTACAGGAGCTAATTTCCAGTGGTGGCGAGCACCCTGTCAACCTCACAGGGAGGTTCAGCCTGTTTGGAAACGGTGAGATAATCCCCACAGCATCCCAGTGCAAGGAGAGAGAAGGACAGGATTAGACCCTTTTCTGTGTTAATGTAGAAGGATGTGGCCTCTAAAGAGCTTTCACCCCTGTCGGGTAGCCCCTAGCCATGGTGTGAGATTCAACAACACCAGCTTCCAGCCTGAGTTTGACTCCAGTGAAGGGTGGGGGGGGGTTAAAGCCCTTAGTGTGACAGACCCTAGTGCAGGTTTTGCACATATGTGGAGGAATGAGATCATGCAAATGAGAAGCAGACACTTTGGGTGGAAAACGGCAGGTTCAGAGCTGGAAGGGAAAAAATAGGGGAGTGGAGGAGGGGGATGAGACACTAGGCATATCCCTCTCTGACCCGGTTCCTTCATGCTTATCCAGCCGCATGCAGATACATTTGCAGACCATGAGGTCTGATGTTACCTTTACTACCCCCTTGCAGATGTCCCAGATAACCTCAGTGGCACTAGGCACCAATGTTTCTGAAGCTGGATGGAGCCCAGAATACCCTGCCTTAGATCAGTCTGCTACATGGCATGTCAAAGAGCGTACATCTCAGAGAAGCTGTGGATGCCCCATCCCTGGAGGTGCTCAAGGCCAGGCTGGATGGATAGGGCTTTGAGCAAACTGGTCTAGAAGGAGGCGTCCCTGCCCAGGGCAGGGGGTTGGAACTCAATGATCTTTAAGGTCCCTTCCAACCCCAACCATTCTATGTTTCTATCTCCTGAATCCATGTCAGTGTTTCCATTAAAGGTTGCTCTTTCTCAAGAAGTCCACGAGTTATAGCTCACTGTGGGGCTGAAAGAATGTTTTGGAAAGAATCACTCCACACTTACATTTTTTTTAGATAATCTGTTGACACCTACTGCTGGCCACTTTTGGCAACAGCACGCAGAGCTGGAGCGATCTGTTTGACGTGCTATGACTGTCCTTTTTCTTTAACTCTCATCATCTCTGTCATTGCTTCCTCATTAATATAAGCAATGGCTCTTCTGACAATTTCCTTCTACACATATCTCCCATCCACATAGCAAAATGCTTCAAGCTTCCCCACCTGCCTGTGGGACTGTGTGAGGGCCTGTGATCAGTACTGGTCTCTAACAGCAAAAGGAGAGCTTTTGGAAGGATCTCTATTTGTGAGACTCGCATGGGGCACTGTGATCCTGGCTATGCAGATGGTGAAGTTACCAAGAAAGGAAGAGAGTCCAGAGCACAACCACCATAGTGATGCTCAGAATTAGCAGGGGATGGTGTGGAGGAAAATAATCCATGGCCCAATGCCATGTTGGTAAGTTGTAAGAGACGGAAATTTGCTCCTTCAGAATAAGACAATGAAGGAGGTGAAAAATGCTGCTGGGAGCACCTGGAAGGGCTAGGTGGAGGGTGCTAGGGAGCAGAGGTGCTCATCCTCTGTCATGCAACATTGGACGCTATGGACCTATGAGCATCCCATTGCTTTCCAGTATAAACTCATCCATGCTACGGACACGCTGGGTTACAGGGTGAGGAAGGCTTTCATGATTTAGGACAGCCCACAATCCAAAGAGCACCATGAATACTCCATAGATACAGAGCTAACCCGCACAGCTCACATCAGTCCAAGGGACTGTGCTTTTCTGCTTTGAATGAAGGACTTCTTCAAGGAAAGAGAGAAAATATTTTTGCAGATTAAGGAAAGTTTCATATTTTAAAGAGCTGCTGCAGCATTTATTCGACTCTTCATGGAGGATGTTCATTCAGACATTGTCTGTGTTAATTAGTTTTCATCTCACACTGTGTAAGGCTGCAAAACTGGTCTATTTTTTGAAATGGGGAAATGGAGTTGCAGGTGAATTCATGGTCCTCTGTATGTGCAGCACTTGTGTGCTAGGGCTGGGGGAAGAACCCTGTCCCCTGGGTTTTGGACCTTCATTCCAGCCATGGGTGAACTTTTCCTTCTGTATACAGATGACAAAAGGATTTACACCCAGCACCAAGACAGGGCTGCAAATGCTCTTACATTCAGACATAGTTCTGTCTCAACAGAGGTGCCCCAACTTCATGTTTCATGTCGTTGAGGTGTTGGATGAAGTGAAACTGGAACAAGATGGAGCCATTCTGCAGTAAGTGTTACATTAACATCCAGCCATAGATGTGTTGTTTCTCAGGTGACAGTGCTTAATAAGTCCCCATGGAGGTTTTGTCAATATGCGAGCACACGTCCTTGTCTCAGTCCAGCTGTGCCTAGGGAGGTATCACCCCTAGTCTCTCCCCAGCTTTTTTCCCAACCTCCTTCATAGATTAACTCCAACAATTTAAATAGTACGACGCTTCTGGCCAAGCTTATTTGGACTAAAATGGTCTGAGTAGAGTTCAACCAACACTCCAGGGTGAATGTGAAGTTTGCTTGGGTATGTCCAAACTCACAGGTTGTTGGGTCAGATTGGTCTACACTGTGGTGTGATTTAGGTATGTGAGCTCAGGATGTTCCTGCTTCTACACACTCCTGCTCCCATCTCTTCCCATCTTGCAGTTATGCTGGCACAAATACCAGGGTTCACAAGGTGGACAAAAGCAGGGAGGGGGCTGGTTTTGGAAGAAGACACTCAGAAAGTCTGTAGAAAAAGGCAGATATTTTAAAGGTGGGTCTGTTGTGTGCTTCACAGCATGGCCCGTACACCCTTGAATCAACCCACTTAAGAGGATAGGACCAGGGAAAAACAACCAGCAAGAGGAAGGGATACCTAAACCTGCTTCCATCTCCAAAGACTACACATCATCAATCCACAGCGTAAAGGAATATCCAGGGGAAGGTGGGAATACCATAAACAAATATCATCCTTGAACACTTTGTGTCACAAAAGATGTCCCACCGTTCCCACACCCATCCCTCTTACGCCAAGTCAAAAACCTTGGAAAACCACACTGAAGGGCGCTGAGCATTGGGCTGGCAGGTGCTGGGGCTCCTCGTTACTGGGAGCGGTGATGGGAAGCGACGCGCAAACGATGAGTTGATTTTCACGGTGTTGAGGCCCCGAGGGGGTGTTAATCTGCACCTGGGAAATGTCAGATCCAGTCAGCAAAGCCCTAATGGATTGTTTGCTTTTCGGTAGCGGGGGAGTGGGAAATGTGTAGCTCGCGTAGGCTTGGTTGAGTCAGAAAAGAAACCACTATTCCCCTGTGCCATCTGGGACAAGCAGGATGCAGTGATTGCAGAGAGGATGGAGGGCCGTATTCACACACTTGCTATTCGGGATGCTCTGCCTCGTCTCTCCAGGGAGCCAGAGTCTGGCAGCAAGTGGCAACAGGACATCTGAAATGCCTTCTCCTTGCTCTAGCTTAGATGTCCTTGTAGCTGTGAAGAAATAAGTTATCATGAGCCAACCCTACCCCCTCCTGAACAGGCAATCCCTTATGCCTCAGTCTTCCTATGAATCTTTCTGCACAGCTGAGAATTTAATCACAATCTCTATATAGATCTGTACACACATTCACATATATGTATATACAGAGAGTAGTAAATACCCTTAAAAAAAAAAAGGCAGTTGGGAAGAAGTCTGAAATTATTTGCAAATTCACATTAAATTTAATGAGTAATTTAGGCTAGGAAAGAAGAGACAAAAGGGAAATTTCAGAAAAATGAACAACTAGCGCTTGGGCAATTTCAAGAAGAATATTTCTGTTGTTTCAAAGTAGTATTTTCATTCAAAAAAATAACCCAAATTTCTAAAAGGACAAGGGTCAAAACTGAAAACATAAAAATGGAAAAAAATCTGTTTATTCAATGTTGACTGAAACATTTTGTTTTTAAAAATCAAAATGCAAACAAAGCTGCTTAGTTTCAGGTCAGTGAGTCACAAACATGATTCTCCATATTTTCTATCTTTATTTCTCTTTTAAAATAATTATTTGGGGTCAGAAGCAACCAGCTTGCCTTCTCATTTTTGGGTTCTTTTTCGCTTTGATATAAATTAAATCCATTCTTGTGAACCTCCAGAGTCAACAATAGAGATACTTCATTGTCTCAATTTTTTCTTATAATTTCCTGACAATTACACTGCTCTTTAGGTCTGTCTACACTGGCAGGTATCTGTGGCTGTCTCTTCTTCATTCAGGTTGACCTGTCACCTGTGCTGGTGTGTGTTCAGCCCTGTAGCCCACTCAATATGATTTTGGCCGTCACTAGCAGAAGGCCATAGACTTTGCAGTGATCCAACACTGCAGGGTCTCAGGATGTTTTTGGGCTTGCCGTACCCTGAGCTGGGTGTCCCTCTGATCACAAGTGTCCTATGGCCAAGGGCTTGTGCCAGACCTGCCTGAGCTCAACGCTGGGGACACCCTGCATGGCCAAGGGCTGCTGCCCTGGGCAAGCACTGCCCAACAAACCCCAGCTCTTTGCGTGCCTGGGCTGGGTGCTGGGCAGCTCTGCCACTGGTGCTGGGAACCAGGGAGAAGGGAGAAGGCAGTGGGGAGAGGGGGGATGAAGATACCCCTGGGGGGACCCAAGAGTGAGGAGGAGGAAACCCCACCATGAAATTCACATTCCTTGCAAAGACATCAGGTTGATGACAACTCACAATGTCACCAATTTTCTGTTTGAGATGACTGCTACCTTTGATTGTAGGGGCAAGAAGGATCCTGCCAGTGTGAGTATCACAGCAAAGAAAAAGGGGACACTAAGAGGTTTTTCTTAAATAACCATTTTAGGGTAGAGGAGAAGAAATCTAGATGTGCCCTCCAGGCAGTTTTAGTCCAGACTAGCATAGCAGCATGTGTCCTGAGTCAGAATATGGGACCAATTTTGAAGCCTGCAGGTGAAAATAGTTTGGAGATAGGCATGAATTAAGCCTTGAGTTTGCATGCTGAGATGCAAAACAGCATTCCTCATTAGCAGGAAAGGCTCAGGGCCATAACAGCTGCCTGATCAGATCATATTGATGGTAGAACATCCTTCTCAACTATGCTGGGGTAAGCCTTAGAGCTCTTTGCTAATTCCACTTCTATATAGATGGGATATGGTATTGTGGGCATGGTTTGGCTGTCCCACCTAACCCTGAGGCAATGGTCCCAGACATGTCACTGGATCCTGGGAAGACTGTTATGTGGGCTGCTGCATTTGGAGCATTCAAAGGCCAAGCTGTTTACTGAATACCTACAGAGGACAACATGTAGGCCAATCTGGAACCTACATACCAAGTGGACTTGGATTTGGGCTGAATTTAGGTTTGTTTTGGTTGAGTTCATAGCTGAATCCCATTGACAAATGCTCCCCAACACAGAAACCCTTTATTTTTCATGTCTCCTCCTGCCCTACTCAGCTAATGCACTCTAAGCCTTGGGATGTGACCTCTCCATGCATTTGCACAAGTGAAAAGTCACATCCTCCTGAAAAAGGTCACTTCCTCTTAGCATCATCCCAGCATCTTGACTTTGAGCTTTCAAACCTCTCATCTTTTCCTTATGAGCTTGAATAAGAAAAGAGAAGTTCCTTTTGGAAGCTGAGAACCTCAGACTGTGCTAACATCAAACACTTCCCCCTCCATCTGCAGTAAACCCAGATTCCCTCTCCAATCCCTTTGCTGATGTAAACTAGCCTTTCTTAGCAAAGATGTCATTTACTGGTGCTTGAAGGCTTAAAAGCTTACAGAGCTGCCTGAATAGGGGAATTTGAAAGGAAAACTTTTTTTGTTAATGAGAATGTTTTTAGCAATTACGATGTTTTTAGTTATGTGACATTTTCTATCACAGTGCCATTGTTTAAAGGACTTACCAAGCAGTCAGCAAAGCAAGTTCAGCAGAGCAAGAATATCTGTCAAATTCCTTACTTACAGAAATGTCCACAGCAAATCCTTTCTGAGGCGATAGTGTTTCAAACTTTTGGCAAGGAAACCAATGTCAGAAAGTTCACTCCAAAAGTTATCCTTTTCCAGCCCTCAGCCAGCCCCATTTGTCTCCCTGGTGACTTTGCCCTGGCTCCACTAAGGGCAATGGTGGGTGCATCCTCTCATAACAGGATCCCTTGAGTTGCTACTCCAGCTCAGACACTCTGTGCAGTGCAAGTGACACGGCTCTGAAGGTAAAAAGTGGAGGAAAAAAAGCCTTGCAAAACCCTCCCCTTCTCTGTGAGCTGGTTCTGGTATCTCACCAGGCAGCAAAAAAATTTAGGCATTGCTTTTCCTTCCTCTTGTGTAGTGTCAGGGGTGCCTCTCTGAACTAAGATCCCTTAAGGCTGCTGAGAATTTGCTTCTCCTCTATTGAATTCATCTGACTTCTTATTTCAGAGCTTCTCTTATTATTTGTTGAAAATTTCTGGAGATTTGGAACTGGCTTTGACAGCAGCTGTCAACGGTTCTTGTTTAATTACAGGGGAGGGAGAGAGGGGAGGTCCTGGGAGAGTTTGGGGTACACAGGCTTACCAAAATCTGTATGACAGGAAAGAATAAGAGAAACAGGATGTACTGAACTTGGCATGAAGTTGGGCAATAGTTATCCTGGCACAGAGTGTGCCTAAACATTGTAAAGAAGCAGGCTGTTAAACTGTCAGCATGCATTTCTGTGATCCAGGATGATATGAAACATTTCCTTGCAGCTTGGGATTTGAGAGAAAGGAGTATTTGAAGTGCTGAGCAGATCCTTAGAAATCAGAGATTTCCCATCCATTGTGTTGCCTAAAGTCACTCACTGTGATTTTCTTCACAGTGGTATTGCCAAGTGGCCAGTCCCACCTGAACTTGAGACCCCATCAAAAAGAAGAACTTGAGCGTCTTTCACTCCAGACCATGGTTCAGCCCCTGCCTGGATCCTGGCTTAGGATTATATTCTCTACAATATCCTAGAGACCTGGCTTGGGGAATGGCATCTCCAAGCAGTCTTTACACTTCTACCTTCACACCCTGCCACAAACCAGGATCCCTCCTATTGATTTTTAAGCTGTTCCTTTTCCTCAGCAGAAGACAGACCCTGTGCCTTCCACCTCCTCCAGCCTTCTTCCATCCATCCCCATGTGCTCACTCCAAATGTTATCCCAGCACAGGACTCACTGCTGTACTCAGGAGACTTCATTTAGGGGTCTCCTGGGGTATCCACCATGACCTAGACTTCTCTAGAGTCCTGGAGGTTGCCTAGGCTCAGTTTAGTTATACCAGCACCCCTGCCATCCCTTCTTGCTTCTCTGATCCCTGAGTACATCCCTTAGGGAGGGTGAAAACATCCCATTTTGATTTCCCACATCCCTGTGGGCGGAAAGATACCAGTACCATGATGAGGTTGGGGGAAAAACCCCTTCCCAGGGAAATTTTGGCACCCCAGAAAGCCACAGATCTCAGAGCTAAAGTAGATAAGCACCATGGTTGGGTGCACATCTTACTTCCTACCTCCTACGTCGTACCTCCTTCAGAAGCACACATCCCAACTGCAAAACTTATTTTTCTCTGTGATGTGATCTGCCCCCAGGCTCCTCTCCTGTCCCTTGACCACTTGTAGGGTTTCCAGCACATATCAGTTGAGATAAGCCATGAGGCATCTCTGCAAAATGTATGAGTGTCGGCTGCCTTGTCTATTTTGCCCAGAGGCTCTCTTGGCCTCAAATCTCACTCATTGCCTGTGTAGCACCTAGTACAGGCAGCGTGGTTCTGCGTTTGGCGGGGAATGCTACCACACTGCTAATAATTAATAATAATATGGGGCTAAGCCCAGCACCCTAGCAGAGCATTGACTGCAAAGCCAGCCACGCAGCCAAGAATGAAGATTAAAAAGGGGGAAGAAATCTGGCAGAGAATTACTTAATTTAGTACATTTGAAACCCAATAATTATTTCTTTAAAAATAGAATTTGCTGAAGCAACTTCTAGCTTTTCATTCTTTTCTTTTCCTTTTTTTTTAATCACTTCATAATAAAGTAATTAGTAATTTGTGTCACTTCTGTAATTTTTTTTTCCCTAGTATAATCACATAAGGGGTGACACATTTCCACAGCACACTTAAAAAAAATAAAATAAAGAGAGGCAAAAATCAGAGCTGGTGTTTGAACCCTATCAAAGTAAGTAATACACGTTATGCTTCCTCAAAATGATGATTACATCACTGTTGACAACTTATTAATTAGAGAAACCCTGGATGATGGAGCAGGGCAAATACTCTACGACAGATCCTGGTCTCAGCTGAACCCAAAGAAATCCAGCAACTTCCCCAGGGTGAGGCAAGCAGATGCATGGCTCCATACTGATAATGGTTTCTTGTCTGCATTTTATTTGGATGTACAAGACACATCCCAAGTGTCCCTGTTGTGCTAGTGGTTGGTGTTTGCAACCAAAATGAGGAAGGAGGGGGGAAAGAGAGAAAGGTTTGGAGCGAGAGATTGAGAATGCAACCTCCTCTGCAGAAGACCATGGAGGTGAACCTCAGCCAGCTGCCTCCTTGTCTCAGCCATCGTTGGAGAGCTGTAGACTTCTCTCAACCTTGTGCCTCACTTGGGGAGATCCATTTGTGTGGCAGAAAAGACGATCTGTCCACCTTCATTCAGCCCATGGCTTACAAAGACCCTGCTAAGGTCTTAGAAATTTTACAAAAGTTCAGTAAGACCCTCTGTATTCTCCATGCAAGTCATGCAGCCTTCCTCTGCCTTCTGGTGTCCTCTTAATTCAGTATGTATCAGCAGCTGGGCAAGGGGCAAGAGGACTCCCTTGTATGTGGCTTTCTAGCCACTCCAGGCTCCCAGGTGATTCAGGATTTGCTAATTACTCATTCCTTTTAATGGACATATCTTTGTTGCTTCCTGGTGCTCTGCAAAGCCGCAAAGGCAGCTGGAACAAACCCCCAAAACTGGATCCTGACTAACTGTTGACACAGATGCAGGTCTCTCAGCCCAGAGTTTGTACTAGCCTACCCTGCCTACCAAAAAAAGGTTTGCAGAGTACCCCCAGGTACACAGTCCCTTCCTGGCCTGAGGTGGCTATGTGTCACATTGCTCCTTTTTCCTAATAGAACACCAGGCTGGAGGCTGGTGTGGGTCCCTTTTCCGCAGGGAGGACACGGGACCCAAAATGAGCTTGAGTATTCTGGCTTTGTAATACAGCAGTAAAGCAAGATTCAGTCCTGGTTCCTTTTCCAAACTGTGCTTCTGGTTTTGTCCAATGACTCACTCACTCATGCAAAATGCATAAGCAGTGGCTGGAGAAAAGGTGAGCCCTCTGGATTTACCCCTTGCCCCAAAACTGATGTAAGATAGACTTCTGGGCACTGAGGAACCAAAATAACGCTGACACTCCTCTCCCTCTCTGAGCCTGACTTGTCTGCAGACCAGCGCTGACAGAGTGGGGCCAGCAAGCGGTGGCTCAATTAATTCAGAACCCCCCCTGCCTGAAGACCAGTCTTGTTACCTACACCTTAAGCTGTGGTCTCCATAGCTCTTAGACTGCTTGTGTCTGGCTTAGACCTCCCTAAGCCCTCTTACCCCTGGCAAGGAAGTAAAAACACGTAGGTTAATGGCTGGGTTGAGAACCCCTGTCAAAAGGAGGTACCCCTTGCTACCACCCAGATCAATTCCTATCCCTCCAGTTTCTCTCCATAATGGTCACTGTCCTCCCTTCCCTCTCATCTTGGTATGCTTTTAGAAGATAGGGCAATACCAATGAACAGACAAACCCTGAGAGACAACATTTTTCTCTTCAGCAATCCAACTTTTCCAAAAATATCAGAGCCAGGAGATTATGGAGGAGCAATGTCCTGCTACATACATATTAATGTTGCCTTTAATCCCTCTCAGTCAATTTGGAAGAGCAAAGCGGGAAGTTTAATATCCTTAGGCTGATGGGTTGCTCACTCCTGTCCCTCTCTGCTGACACACAATGTTCATCTGTCACCTCCAGGTTCTCCCTGCTGCCAGCCATCTTCAGATCACTTTCTTGCTCATTCCCTGTCCTGATTTCCTCCCTAACATCACACAATAGCCACCACATTTTCCTTCTATCAGAATCTCAGCTGGACAAGTTAGAGGCATCATGTTCAAGCACAAGTCAAGTCCCATCTATTTTAGGAAAAAGAAAAGAAAGATTCATTTTTGAAGCCTCTTTTCCCCAACTTTCTGGAGTCCAGGAGTCACCAGCGGCTGGTTTCAAAGTCATTAGCCTGCACCCTTCCTGTTTGTGGAGCAAGAGACCATCTGAGACCCTCCATGGGACTCATAAATGACACCTGACCAATAGTGACTGGAGGGAGGTGAAAATTGGCATTGTGGCTTCCATGAGGCTGGTTTGAGATATCACCTTACCTGGGTTTGCAGGGAAATGTTGGCAACATCAGGAGCCCAGGATGCCATCTGCCCCTTTTCCTCCCCACCCCACTGCCTGGACACATTTCTTTCTCACCACAGAGAAAGTGTTTTCCTTTGTGTGAGTCTTGTCTGTCATTTCAGATAAAAGTTGCATCTTCAGAAGACTCAGGATTTAGGTTGCAGGTGTGCTGAGACATCAACTGACCCATCAGCCCAGCCACTGTCTCTCCTCTTGCCCTCACGGTCCTCTTGTTGCCTGTTCCCTTAGACTCTGAAGTCTTTGGGCTCAACTCAAACCAATTCTTCAATATTTGTGCCATATCTATGTCAGATTTCTCCACAGTTTGCATCCATACAAATTAGTTAAAAACAAACAGACAAACAAAACCCAGTTCTTTGGACTGTTGGCTAAGATGCTGCCTGAGATGGCTGCATACCAACTGCCTGTTGGGAATATCCATGGCCAATGCTTATCCTCAAAACATGTCTGGGAATTGCACAGGAGCATGCAAGCTAGTGTGGACTAAAACCATTTCAGAAGCCTTCCTCACAACAAAACACTGCAGGTATCTATGTTCCTGTGCCTGGGAACATTCCTGCACTGGTGATTTTCCATATGAAGGTTGCTGCACAGTAACATACAGCAGTCAGGTTGGTGGATACAGGTTCAGGTCCAGACCTAACTACAATTTTCCTGGTTGGCATTAATCCAGCTTTATTTGTCAGAGCAAGGCATCTGTAGCTCTGTTCATGGTAAAGGAAGAGATAGGTACTGTTAGGGTCTGATTAATCTGAACTCTTCTGAGAGAAGCTCTCCCTAGAAGTGGTTATTTTCAGTAGGTATAGGGTGTACAGCACAGAAGTAGCTGCAGGCTTCAGCTCATCTGGTTGCCCTAGACAAGTCACTATGTGTCTGTTCCTCAGCAGACAAATGAGGCATTTCTTTTTTTCCACCTTCTCAAAACAGCAAAAGATATGGCACAGACAGAGATGGACCAGGTGTCTTGACCTTGAAAGCCAAGTGTGAAGCCAAACCCATTTTCCTGCCCAGAGACCTTCATACACAGACATAGGGATCTAGTCATGCTCCCAAGCACTGTGTAAGGAAACTGTGATGTCCTCCATCCCTCTATGCACTTTGCATGTGAATACACCCATCCTCCTATAGATACAATGGGTAGACTGTGGGTGGCTGCAATCTCCGAAAAGACTTTTAGCTCCCTTTCCCTGGATCTATCTGGTAGGTCTTGGAGAGCTGTGACCATTCTTCATCACCACCACACCCTAATGAGTTCATCTCCCTTCCTGCTGTCTCCCCCTACCCACATTTGGGACATACAGTTTGGACACTTGTGACAACCACATGTCGATGACCCTACATGTTGTGGAGAGCAAGAGAAGAATCTTCCCACCCTGCCTTCTGCCAGAGTCAAGAACATTAACATTTCACTTCAGTGGCTGTTTCTCGGGTTGTGGTGGGTGCTGCCATTCATATGTAGATCACTTAATAATCCAATGTACGAATGCTTATTCCGAGTGTCAAGGATTATTTCAGAACCAGCCTTGTGGAAAATGGTATCAAAGGGGGAGAGAGAGGGAGGAGGATTGGAGAAAGACTCATTGGAACAAGGAAATAAAGAAAGGTTGTTTTATTATATTTTTCTGTGAAAATTGCTGAAGGCAACTGGCTTTGTCCCACCCCATGAGCTGCCATCACCAGAACTCCCCAGTACTTCAGAAGAGCTTGGGTGGATCTGCACAGAGGCAGGTGCATTTATAGGCTACAATTCTGAGTTTCTTTTGGGATTAAGCACCATTAGCTCCAGCTGGAAGGTAATCCCACTGCAAAATCCTTTTTTTATTGTCCTTACAGTGTTTACTGAGTGCATATGTTTCTGTGTGAGACCATCTCACAGTCCTTTGTATTGCAGTGCTTTGACTTTCTTTCTCGCTTGTTTACACCAACAGCCCAAGAAGTCTGTCTCCTGGAAGGAACCGTGTGAAGGGCAAAGGGTGCACAGACAGGTTTTGGTACATGCCCTGCACCCTTACTACACTCTGGGTAACTTGTCAGCTCAGATGTAAAACAACATTCATCCATCTCACATTTGGGTCAGGCTTTTCTTGAAGACTTCATAGAGGGTTCAGTTTAAACCCCAGGAGAGGATTTTGCTTTGCCATATGAGCAGACAGAGCTCTCCCGGCTTTCCTACTGCAGCATCTCAGCTGTCAGTGCACAGTCCATACTTTGATGCACTTCTCTTTTACAGCCTGTAGTCATGCTCAACAATAGGGAGTTTTTCATGATGGACCAGAGCTGGAAGAAAAGGAAGTTTCTCTCTGATGTTATGCACAAATTCTCCATCTTCACCGTTGGCCAAACTTAAGCCCAAGCCAGTTCTGAAATCCAGATGTATGGGATGTCTAAAGGCAACGGCTCCTCAGGCTGGTCAGGGTTGGTCGGGCAGGGTCTTGAGTAGCAGATATCCCAAGGTCAGCTCTTGCTCGAACCTGAGGTGGAAACAAAGTGCCAATAGCACTGCAGACTGCAAGGGGGATGAAAGCAGCCAATTTGAGTGAAGGCACCCATCAGCTGGATCTTCACTACGCTCCCTTGTACAAATTCCCCACCTCAAAGGTAAATGCAGACCAAACATACATAGTTTAGTTTTGGGGGACTGCTGAGGGGGTGGGGGGCAATTTGTGTAGCTAATGAAGGAATCTGATGCATGTTTCTATGCTGTATGAACTTTGTGGCAGAAATCTGAACCGTTTCAAACAGAATACTTACTTTCTTCCTACAAGCTTCACTGCCGACAGTTGCCATGGGAACTCAGCCCACTCACCAGCCAATCACGTGAATAGATTTGTTTGGTTAGTAGTAGTAATATTAGCATTATTTTTGGTACAAGAGACTGATCATTGCTACCACTTATGTTCAAATAACCTTTTACTGTAATATCTTTGATGGGATGTGTGCCTGTGCCCAGTGCTGTCTGGATAAAGAACTGCTGGCAAATGTGCCATTGGTCCTGAGTGGCTAAGAGAAACCTTTCCTTCATTAGGAGATGATCTATTTGCCTGTTGCTGTTAGGTCCTGAATCCCTGGGCTAAGAGGGAGGGGAGCGAGCTATGAGTCTCAGATTGTCATCTGAGCAAATCTGATGTTGGAGCCAGAGAAAAGGAAAAACAAGAGCTGTGGGGAGGTGAAAGTGGGAGTGAGTATTGTAACAGCAATAGAGCTAATGAGGAGAGTCGGGGGACTGAGGAGGAGAAGATTAATACTGAAGGGAAGGAGCCTGCACTGAAGTGCAGTTTGTCATACTGTTTGCAGATCTCGTCATGCAATTTGCAGATCTGCTCATTGGCCATAATAAATTGAGCACGCAATACATCATATCTGGAAGAGCAGATCCCTTTGCAAGTGACAGCCACAAAGACCCCTTGTTAGCAGAGGAGAACTTGAATAAAAAGGCATGTTGAAGCAAAGGATGATAAACGAACAGTCTCTGAGCAGCAGAATAAAGGTTATGCTTTGTTGGACTGTGTGCTTCCTACAGAGACAGAGGACAGGTCGGTATCTGAGCACTCTCCATCTCTCTAACTCTGCTGATATGCTGTCATGGGGGTCACTTCTGTGCAAAAAAGATGTGGGTAGTACAGTTTACATTTATAGGAAAATTAGAGAAAGGAAAGCATTCGTGATGAATTCACCTTACAGGGAAGTGCAAACTATTCCACCCTCACAAGTGGTACCTCTTTCAAAACTTCCAGGACTCCTTGGAGTACTTTCCATTTTCATGTGGGAAAATCTTCCCCAGTTGTAAGGATCATCTATACGTGTGTGTGTGGATGAGTGGTATCTGTATATATGGGATGAGACAGAGAGAACGCACCAGTGAGTTGACATACATGCCTTCCCCATCTCTGCTGCCAGTTAGTGAGAGAGATATGTACTTATTCCAAAGGCCCAAAGCTATGGTAATAGTGCAGGCAGAGATCATAGAATCATAAAATGATTATAGAATCATAGAATGATTAGAGTTGGAAGGGACCTTAAAAATCACCTAGTTCCAATCAAGAGGTTGGGCAAGCCATGGGCAGGGACACCTTCCACTAGACCAGGCTGCTCAAAGCCCCATCCAACCTGGCCTTGAGCACCTCCAGGGACGGGGCAGCCACAACTTCTCTGGGCAACCTGGGCCATCATCTCACCACTCTCACAAGAAAGAATTTCTTCCTGAGATCTCATCTAAATCTCTTTTCTTTCAGTTTAAAACCATTACCCCTTGTCCTTTCACTCCACTCCCTGATCAAGAGTCCCTCCCCATCTCTCCTAGAGGCCCTTTAGGTACTGGAAGGGGCTCTGAGGTCTCCCCTGAGCCTTCTCTTCTCCAGGCTGACCACCCCCAACTCTCTCAGCCTGTCTTCATAGGAGAGGTACTCCAGCCCTCTGATCATCTCCATGGCCTCCTTTGGCCCTGCTCCAACAGGTCCATGTCCTTCTTATGTTGGGAGCTCCAGAGCTGAACACAGCACTGCAGGTGGGGTCTCACAAGAGCGTAGAGCGGCAGAATCACCTCCCTGGACCTGCTGGCCACACTTCTTTTGATGCAGTCCAGGATATGGTTGGCTTTCTGGGCTGTGAGTGCACATTGCCAGGTTGTATTGAGCTTCTCATCAACCAACACCCCCAACTCCTTCTCATCAGGGCTGCTCTTAATCCATTCTCTACCTAGCCTGCATTTGTGCTTGAGATTGCCCTGACTCATGTGCAGGACTTTGCACTTGGCCTGGCTGAACTTCATGAGGTTTGCAAAGGCCCACCTCTCAAGCCTGTCAAGGTCTCTCTGAATGGCAGATAAGCTGTCCTTAGTGGTTGCCAGTGATTCCTGAGCATGATGTGTTGAGACATGGGATGTGTTTTTGGGCTTCATCAAACCAATTATGAGCCTCTTATCCTGCAACAACTTTTCCTGTTTGCAAACCATTTTTGGTATCATCAGCATCATAGCCACGAAAATAACATCACTCATGAAATGTGTCTTGTTGCTTTGCCAAAATCTTTCGAAGGAGAAGCCCAAGATCTCTTAAAATATTTGTCAGGGCATTAACCTCTGAAAATGCCATATATAGGTCCCAGATATCCTCTGTTTTTTAATGGAAATAGGATAGTCTGTAGTAGTGATGTGTTGATTCAAAAATTCTGGTAACATTGGTGTTATGGGAGACATAGCATGATGATTTACCTCCTGTGGATTTTTCCCCTGCACTTGTTAGCCATCACAGCATCATGTTTGTTATTCTCATACTTGGTAGAGTTCCCAGTGTTGTCAGATTTCCCAGCTGAGACTGAAGCAGTGTTGCATATATTCTGCCATCCAGAACAACATGGGATGCTGCAGAAGAACCTCAGTTCCAGAAAGCGCAGCTGGACCTCTGCACTGCTCCAAGATGTGACTTCAAGGTTACCAGCTGCTGTAAGGGTCTGGGAAAGAGTTGTTGACAGTAGCTGTTTATAAGTACAGCAAAGACTTGAATATCAGCATCATGAATCCTGCTCTAGACCGTGCATCCTGCAATGTGATCCTTCAGTTAGTCCTTGTATCAAATTCATATTAGTGCTTCTTAGAACTTTATCATAGTTACTAATCAATAACAATACTAACAAATATCTCCTCTGTCTGACTAAAGAATATACTGTCTTTGTTTTCTTTTTTTAACCCACAAACCAGATTATTAAAGTCTCTTTTTTTTTTTTTTTCCTTCTGTAACAGGGGAGCTTTTATACATAATTATACCCACTATTCAATTTGTGTCAAGTGATATTCCCAGGTATAAATCTCCCTGCATTTGTTCCTACAGAAGGAAAAAGAAACCTCAGTACGGTCAATGTGGTGCCAAGCTATAAAGAACAAATGCTTTGGTTTCCTGGAGGAGCCACTTGCCAAGTTTGATGGCATTGTATCACTCTCTTTCTAACAGCCTGTTGTTTGATGCAAAATATTCCTCTGGTAGGACTTTTTTTTTCAGAGGGAAAGGTGGGAATCTAGTCTACCAGAGACCTTTTGCAGTGCACTATTTATCAGAAATGTTTTAAATCAGCTTCCTAAAAACAAAGGTTGTGTGAATGGAACCTGAATGGAAGGGTGGAGTTCTTCTCAGGTAACTGCAGGTATCTATAGGTGGACATCACCATCTGAATTTGTATTTCAACTCTTTTTTTCCAAGGAGGAAAAGCTACTTCAAGGGAAACATTCATCTGACTTATCTTAGATAACTGCTTTAGAAGAGAAGGTCATGCCTGAAGCCCCTGTTTCTTTCCATAGACTATGAAATAATGTAGATCACCAGATCATGAGGAAAGGTCCACTCTGCAGACATCCAGCAGCAGGTGGAGTAGCTAATCCAAGAGCAGACATCATTAATAACTATCTCACTTATTAATAACTATCTCACTTTATCACAGTTTCATCCAAATTGACCTTGACCAACTCTACCACAAGTCACAATGGTTGATTAGATGTTGGCTTCAGTCACACTAGATGAACTTCCCCTCCAACCTGGTATGATCGTGTTGTTGGAAAGAAATTGGAAAATGCTTATAAGAGGTAATTATTTTTAATTAAAAAAATAAGAGAAAAAGCGTTGTTTAAGAATGACTGATGGATGCGTAGCTTTTATAAGCGTTCATCTAGCCAAGTGACGTAGATAACTATTGGCATATGTCAACACATGAAATGATGAACCACTGAAATTGTTGCCCATGGAGATGGTCTTGAAGAAGACATTTCTCTCCAACAGGCTGAAAGACAAGTAGTTATCATCCAGCAAACCTAAATGTAGCCTTCCTTAGAGCAAGGGTGGGGCAGGCTATAGGAACTTAATTAATCAAGTGGTCCACGTTATAATTAAACCAAAAGCAGAAAAACAATTATCTGGGTAACTGCTAGTTAAAGGACATTTCTTTTAATGACTTTGTTCTGTTCCATTTTTAGTTGTGATGAGATGAGCTAGATATAAGGCTTTCCTATGTAATTCTAAGCTAAAGAACGCTGGATCGTCTCTGCTTAATTGTGAAAATTACAGAGTGAGTGAGAAAGATATGTGTGTACAAAGCTGTATTCCCCCCCCCCCCCCCCCCAACACACTTTTTATTCTCCATCCCTGGTATACACCATTAAAACAAAGTGCTCCAAGTGTAAAACAGTGGAGCATTAAAAAGTCATTAATCATTGCTTTGTATTTCTTGCTGCTAGATGTTAATTTCAATTTACCATCACCTATTCTGTTCCTCTTCAGCAGAGTGGCTGGCTCTGTTCCTAAAGGCCAGGACAATGAGGGAAGGGGGAGAAAGTCACCTCAGGCAGTGATGGAGAGATGGGGAGGGGCTCCCTTGGGACACCATTCTTCTCTTCCCTCTTTTCTCTGTATTTACATCGGGAATTAGATTGTCCAGATGGAGGAGCTTTCAAAGTCTACTGAAGGGGACAATGACATTTCCCAGCTGTTCTTAAAAAAAAAAAAAAAAAAAAAAAAGAAAGAAGGAAGAAGAAAATTGCTGATTAATCATGTTTGGCCCACGGGGTAACAATTATCATCACATTAATTAGAAAAGATTCAACAGTGAGGAAATAAGGAGAAGATAGACTGGGCTCCTGCCAGACAGTTTCTACCTTCTGAGGAGATGACTAGGCAGTTGTGGGGACAGAGCCATGTGCCAGCCACGTAGGGAGGGTCAGGACTAGAGCCACCCCACCAGATTTGCAGGTGAGGGAATGGAGAGCTTCAGTGGGTTGTGCTTTATGTTGGCGCCCAACTTGTCCCTCCTGGGCTGCTGGAAAAGCTGGAAGTGAAACAATGGTTGTGAAAAGCTGGTTGAAACATCTCACTGCAGTGCTTGAAAGGAGCTGAGGTGATGGATCAGTTTGGGTCCATGAGGTGAGATGTTAACAAATGTTTCATCTTGATTTCTCTGAATATTTGACATCATGCATATTAAGTCATGGGGTAAGGGTTTGTTATGTGTGATCATGACATGAAGGAGCTGTGGCATTGGGCTATAATAGGAAGAAGAAAACACCATCAGATTGTATTTCTTTAATAACAGATCTCAGTTTTGTTTATTCTTAGAGTATCTACAAGTCCTGTTGCCTGTCCCCGCTGTCCCTCATTCCCTTAGGGACACTTTGTTCAGAGAATTCATTTCTTCTTGAAGTTATAGGGTCTTATGATGGGGTTCAGGGTTACTCCAGTTTTCCCAAAGTAGGCACCCTGATTTTCTCTACACTGAAAGAAGAACCCCAGCTCTGCAAGCAGGCAGGAACACATGGAGCTATGAGAGCTCATCTCTGCATCACTGGTTCCAGCCCAACCATAGCATGACCATACAGCATTCACTCCATGTTTAGGAAGCCTTGAACATGGCACTGAGATGTACCCTGCTATCCCCCATCACAGAAGAAGGAAACCCCTTCTAGGTCATCTGGGATACCAGAATACATGAGATACAGAATACCAGAATACATTTATATATATATAAATAGGGAATATATATATATATATAAAATTTATCCAGCACACATGGGTGAGGTACATAGCAGCAGGGTGATATGCCAAGTCCTCAGCCTCTTTTACTGGTCTACTGTATTTGGATTGGTGGGTCCCATCTCAAAAGTGTCAGTGACAGTGCAGTGAGGAGGCAGATCAAGGAGGGCAAGATTTGTATTTTCAGGGGGTATGAGCATGTTCAGAGGGCACATTCCTTTAGAAGGAAAAAAGCTTCCCTGTGATCCAGCTCTGGCTTCTGCTGGACTCTGTGTGGGAGTAGCCAATGACATTGACACAAGATTTAGTCCCAGTGAAGCTATGCTGTTTGGCAGCAAGGTACGTCATTCCCCGCAATGTGTTATTTTCAAAGCTTCATACCAGAGTATGTGTTTTATGACCTGGAGTGTGACAGAAACTTGTCTGAGTGAGCAAGGCCTGTTGGGACAGCATTGGACCCAGTTAGTGCAGCATGTGCATTGTGTCTCTCTGGAGAGAGTCCCAGGGAAATTGTCCTGTCAGCCTGCCCAGATTTCTGCCTGCAGTGAGCCACTGGTTCACTCTGGAAGGAAGCCCAGGAGTGCACGTGTAGGATAGATGCCCAGGAGACCAGGCACTTTGAGAAGTGAGCCAGGGTCCCCACTTGGCTGTATGCAGGCTCTGCTCAAGAAGAAAGAGCTGAAGCAGGTCTCTATCTCCCATATCTCCTCCTGTGAGCATCTTTTCATATCCGGCAGATGGGTCCAGCATGGCGTAAAAACAATCAGAAATAGCTCTGGCGCAGCACTCTGAGTGATTTCAGACTGTGCCTTCTCTGGCCATGTGGCCAAGCTGGAAGAAGTGTTGGAAAAAGTCAACTCTCAGCTTGCAGAGCCAGGATCTCATTAGGCATGGCAGATAGGAGCATGGAAAACAAATACCTGGCACTATGATTTCTCTTTAGCAACAAGGGTACAGATTCTGGTTTAGAGGCAAATACCGCATTTGCAGCAGCTCCTCCCACCTGTCATGCCCTGGTACGGATAGAAGGTCTCATTAAAGTAATCAGCTCTGGAGATGACACTATTTGCGCTCCCAGCTTAGGCTGTGAATTGGTATCAGGGTCTCTGAAATAGGCAGGCTGGTGAGGATGCTGCAGTATGCATGAGCAATAAGAGGGGTCTCCTATTAGCAGCGACCTTTGGGGGAATGAAAGTGAAGAGAGCGAAGAAGAAATAAAAAAAATATCAAGTCCAAGCCAGCGGAATGTCTCTTGCTTTGCCTGGTTTATTCATTGCTGCCTGCTTTCTTATTTACTGTTTATTTATTTACTTGGAGGCGAGGTGACCTTCAAAGCTGCTGCTTGTCACTAGCAGCCTCTTGGTTGCAAGTTGCATGTTAATTTTGGCTTAGACACTGGAGCTGAATGTCCTAGGCACACTGTGGTGGAATCTGTGCCTCTAATTTTCTGTTATTTAAAAGCAGGGGTCTGCTTTGGGTAGCCAGGCTGGATTTTCAGGCCTAAATAATAAAAAGCTGTAGGGAACATGTGCGTCTGCTGATGCAGACTCCCCTCAATTCTATTCCACCTCAGCCCACTAATATAAGGGGTGGTTTGACTGCCTGCCATAGAGGGATTGTTTGCAGGTCCTACAGCAGATGTGGAAATGTTCTCTTCCTCCAAACTCTGCCTTTGCAGGGAGCAATCATCCGTCTCCCACAGATTCAATGCAACAGAGTTTATTTTCATTGCTAACGGTCTGTAAAACCAGGTATCTTTCCCCCATCCTTTTCCACCTATCCACGCAGGTCTTCAAGGTGTGTTTATAGCCTCCAGAGCAGCAAGGTCACCACAATGACAACCGCGACTTCATCCAAATGGTGTCTGTGGAGAATGACCTACAGAGTGACGACACTCATAGTGGCATGATGAAAAGAGGGACTTCCAGAGCAGGAGCCAACGGAAAATATCAGATGCCTGTGGTATTTGTACCACTGCCAAGGTGACAGCAATGTTTTGTTGGCAGCCATGCACCTCAAGACAGGACCTTGCAAGCCAGACACCTTGTGGCAGGGTCTATAGTGTGCCCTGGACACGTCCCATTTGGGACATTCCTCTCTCTTTCTTTATTATTCCAAATAAATATGGTGCTCTGCTTAGTGTCCCAATTAATGCAGCCTGCTCTGGAGCAGGGGCTGACTCTGGGTTATTCTGAACAAATAATAACATTCCCCTGTGCAGTAGACAGACGCCATACTTCACCCAGAGATGGATTTTTTTTCTTCGGAGAGTTAAAACTTATCACCCTGGGTCTCACTTGCACAAACAGAAAAATTTGCTTCTTTGAAAAGCAGAGGAAATGAAGGCAGGAAATGAAGGCAAGCAAAAAAAATAAAGGCAGGTAAAAAAATAAAGGCAGGAAACCAGTTTCTTGAAGGGGAGGGGTGTGAATGGTATAAAGTCTTCCTTTTCTAACCTTAAAAAATAATTATGGTGAAAATTGTCCCAAACAGTGGAAATATCTCATTCAAGATATAGGTGCCCTTTTTGTGAACACTCAACCTTAACTTGGTGAATCCTACCCGTAATTTAGGATGAACAGCCCTCTAGGAGGAGCTATTTCTTTCCCTTGGCGACAGGGTTTGCTTCAAAGATAAGAACAGACAGATGCAATAAGGGAAAAGGAGCTCTACACCGAACATTAGAAAAATGCGTTGCAACAGATGAATGGCAACGCAGACACAGGCTGATTTCAGCTAGTCTCTGATTTCTAACCAAGACCTTCAGGGCCTACTGCCAGGACAGGGAAAGAGGGAATCTCCAACAGAAAATCAGACTATTTTGGGTGTCTCTGCTGATTACAGGACAAGCCCAGTGACTGGGCGCCTACTGGAGACACATCAGCTCCATGCCTTGAGTTAGACAGATTGATCCCAGAGCATAGGGACAGCTCTCTGGAAATGTTTGCTTTTCTGAATAAAGAAAGCCTGGAGCATGGGCAGAAGGAGGAGAGCCTGAGCAGGAAAACAACAGTACCAACACAGCCAAGCCAGTCCAGCGACTTGAAGAAAGGTCTTAGAGCAATGCCCTAAACTCTTCAGAAGAGCTAATGCAGTCCTCGGATGCATAATCTGGGGCATGTCAAGTCAGATGAAGCAGGTCATTTTTTCTGTGTGTATGGAGGAAATGGGGAGACCCAGTTCTGATGTCCATACCTGCAAGGGAACATCCAATGCTTGGAGAGAACAGAAGAGAGCAACAAAAATGACTCAGAAGTCTGGAGGAAAATCTCTGACGGGGCAGACATTTCAAACACTTACCCTGTTCAGTTTATAAGAATGAAGTCTGAGAGGTTACCTCCTTAAGGAGATGATGGCAGGGAATGAAGAAAAGCATAACTCAAGCCAGGCTGGAGGAAATAAAGAATAAGGTGAAACAGGGAGAGGATTTAACATGCTGGGACAAGCTCCCAAGGAAATGGGTGGCTATTCAGGCTCTTCAGAACAAACTCTGGAAATTAGACTTTAATTCAACACAAGGCATTGGACCCTTGATGAGAGTAGATGGGAAAAACCAAAGTTGGTTATGATGTAAAGATCAGATTAAATAAAGTTAAAGTCCCTAGTTAATTTTAAGTGTATAAATCTGTGAAATGAAGCTAAGGTTCAGGCCAACAGAATGATGTTGGAGCCCTTCCCAGGTTTTGGAGCAATATACAAACTGTCTGAACACATTTAAGGGTCCATCATTTTGCAACATTTAATTTTGCAGCCCTACTCTGGTAAAACAAGGGATAAATGGTTCCAGGAATGCAAAGTGAATTGGATGGAGCACTAGTAGATGCAAAAGTGGAGGAGAGTCCTGGAGTCTAATTATTTTATTTTTTTTTTTCACCAAATCACCAGCTCCTCTCTCTTTCTCACAGATGCATATTCTTCTCCCACCCCCAGCGGCTTGCAAAGATCTTGTCTAACCTCTGCAGCCCTGCCAAGGCTCATCTAAGGCCTCATGATCTGCTGTCAGAAATTATAAAGACATTCCCAATTTCCAGGCTGAGCAGCCAGGATCACATTTGCAATCAGTTTTAATCACAAGTGTAACTGAATGGATTGCAAGTGATAAGCCCCGTCTGCAGACAGCTGTGATGTAATGAATATGACAGTTCAGAATTGGGTCTGAAGGTTATTTTTGGGGAAGGCAGAGAACCACAAAATTAGACTCAGTGCAGGGAAAAGGAGAAAGATAAAAAGAGAGCCAGTGCTTCAAACTCACACTGCTAAGAGATCCCCTCCTTGCCAGGCAAGACAAGCTTAAACAATCAAAATTAATTTGTGGAGGAAGGCAGCCACTCAAAGAGAAATCTAACAGGTGACCACAGCTGGCACGAAATTTCACAGGATGAGAAGGCAAAAGGGCTGAAATGAAATAGCTACCAGCTGTCCCTGCCTTCATGAGCCTAGAGAAATAATGACCCCTGTTCTCAAAACACTCCGATGCTGAATACGTGAGAAAAAGCCCTTTGGAAGAAGGGTCAGGAAAAACCACCTGAGACCAGACCTGGTGTCTTCAAATGCATTCTTGGCTTATGCCAAATGCAAGTTACAGGTTAGCCAAGTGGCACATGTTGAGTGGCAGATACCACAGCCTCCTGCCTCATGTTTCTCTTTCCTGTGGCCACAAATGGCAGAGTCCTTGTCATAGTTTCTCTCCTTTGACGGCCACATGCTAGATCCAGCCTGGTCTGCCATCCACAAGTGCCCTGCATCTTTAGATGGAAATTATGGAGCAACAGAAGGGCAGGAGAGCAGTGTGGGGCAGACGGTGCCTGCTGGGCAGTTTCCTTCCCATCACAAGGCTTGGCTCATCCACAGACCTAGTCGTCTCACCAGCTGTGCTCCATTGCCTGGCACAAGGGAGGATGGTAGTCACAAAGCCTGGGGTCATGCTGTAACAAATGTGCTTTGCTGGAGCAGAGATTGTGGCAACTAGAAGGAGTTGCCTGTTTTGCAACAGAGGGAAGGGGAGTGTTGCATCCAGCTCTGGAGTTCTCAGCACAGGAAGGACATGGACCTGTTGGAACGGGTCCAGAACACGATCAGAGAGCTGGAGTCCCTCTCCTATGAAGACAGGCTGGGACAGTTGGGGGTGGTCAGTCTGGACAATAGAAGGCTCCGGGGAGACCTTATAGCAGCTTTCCAGTACCTAAAGAGGATACAGGAGAGATGGGAAGGGACTTTTGATCAGGGAGTAGAGCAATAGGATGAGGGGGAACAGTTTTAAACTGAAAAAGGGTAGATTTCGATGAGATCTCGGGAAGAAATTCTTTCTTGTGAGAGTGGTGAGATGATGGCCCAGGTTGCCCAGAGAAGTTGTGGCTGCCCCATCGCTGGAAGGGTTCAAGGCCAGGTTGGACGGGGCTTTGAGCAACCTGGTTTAGTGGGAGATGTCCCTGATGATGGCAGGGGGATTGAAACTAGATGTTCTTTAAGGTCCCTTCCAACCCAAACCATTCTATGATTCTATGATATTAGACCATCAATTAAGTACTGTGTTCTGGTAAGAGAATCTATGGATTTGGGAATTGGAGTGGCTTGGTTCATGATGTCATGAGATCTTACACAATAAATCTGTGATCATATCACAGAATCACAGAATCACAGAATCTTCTTGGTTGGAAGGGACCTTTGAGATCATTGAGTCCAATCACAAAAAAAAACCCCAAAAAACCCCAACACCAATCACCAAAACCAAACCAAAACAAACACCCACAACCACACACCACACCCACCCACAAACAGACGCAAACCAACAATCTCAGGCACTAGAACATGCCCTGAAGTGCCATGTCTACACGTTCCTTAAATACCTCCAGGGATGGCGACTCCACCACCTCCCTGGGCAGGCTGTTCCAGTGCCTGACCACTCTCTCAGTAAAGTAATTCTTCCTAATATCTAACCTAAACCTCCCCTGCCGCAACTTTACACCATTTCCTCTGGTCCTGTCATTATTCACTTGGGAGAAGAGGCCAACACCCACCTCTCTACAACCTCCTTTCAGGTAGTTGTAGAGGGCAATGAGGTCTCCCCTCAGCCTCCTCTTCTCCAAACTAAACATGTCCAGTTGTCTCAGTCTCTCCTCATATGACTTGTTCTCTGAGCTAAGCTTCCTTAGCTCTCTATCATGAGCTAAGGAAGGTTAGTTCAGGTTTGTCCCGTTGAAATGTGAATGGACACAGACCAAAGGTTTTTACTGCTGAACCAGGCCATGGGGCTCTTTATCCTGCCCTTGCTGGGTCATTTCAGGCCATTGGTCCATCCATCGGAAACTCTCCTCTTGTCACAATGGATCACTGCATCACCCGTTTCTGCATCCCGTGTCCTGCTGTACTGCTGGTGTGCTACCTCCTGGCCTGTCAGATCACATCACTGGCTTCTCCCGCCTCCAGCCATTGCTAGTATTCAATGAGTCAGAAAGGAGCTAAGATCAGCTTGACCTTCATCAATAGGATGATGTCACATAGTGAAAGACAGACATGATCAAGGTAAAAGCAGGCAGTCTGATATCCCTCCTGATTTCTGTGTCCAGAATTGTAGACCACAATAAAAGTGTCTGTTCCTAAGGAAAATTCAGCTACCTCTAATGACCTCAGTGTGCCTGCTGCGTGCTTGGAGACAGGTATGAGTCCAGAGACAAGCAGCCTTCTGCATACTCACTCCCTAAGTAAACTCTTCTCTAAAGCTGAATTGGGTGAAAGTCAGTCTGAATGGAGGAAAAGAGAAAGGTGGCCAACAAAGTTCACTTAAATTGTCTTGGTGCCTTTTTGTCCTAGTACCTACTGCCTTTTTGTCCTAAAATCCCAGGACTCTGTGAGCTTGTTGTCACAGGGAAGTAAATCCGACTAAACTATTAATGTGGATTAGCTGAATTGCAAGAAAGCACAGCTATTTTTATTCAGAGTTACAGTATCCTTAGTCTGACTCGTCCCAATCCCTTTGGGCAGAGTTATTTTCCCAACAGTTCTGTTTGACTAGTCCACCTGTCCACTATATTAATCACAGGTTATGTCTTCCAAATTTCTGTGTCCAGCTTGCATGTTGCTTGTGCTGCTCTTCAGCCAAGGGCTGAGGAATGTTATAAGACAGGTCTGATGGACTGTCACGCAGGACATGTGGGTTGAATTTCCACTGGGTGAGTGACCTTAAAGTTATTGAATCACTCTGCACCTCGTTGCCCAAGTACCAAAGCACAGTGTTGGCAATCATCTCTTCTGTCTTCACACCCAACCACAGGTTTCTAAGATGTTTTTGGCATATGCCTTGGTGGTGCAGGCTCTCTGGTCCTTGTGGTCTCTCATCATCACTGCAGGGCTGAGGATAAAGAGTGCTTCCTGTGTTATGATGACAACATCTTGGCTTGCAAATGGACACTGTGAATCCATCATAACAACTGACTTCTACCTCAGTCAATGCTTCACGTGAGATGGAGAGAGAGGGAACAAGCCAGGGAATTTGTAGGACACTAAGACAAAGAACTGTTCACAGCCATTCCACAACCCAGTTAGACTATGGGACTGGCATTTCTACTCATTCAAAAGGGCTCTACGTTCTTCAAGATATCTTCTGCCTCACCAGTGAAAATGTTCAGCTCTGTCCTTAGCAGACAAGGTTCCCACTGATTCTTTTTGCTGCTGGATGCCAGTGAAATATTTGTGAATCATCTGCCTGCCTATATTTCCTTAGATTAGCTCACTAATATCCCACAACTGAGTGCTTTTTTTCCCTATATTAAAAGAAAATGGGAAAAAAGCCCCCCCAAAACAACCACAATTCTCCTTATGGACTGCAGTATGGGAAAAATGGGGTGGGACCTTTTTAAAGCCATCCAGAGCAAGGATGTTTCAGCACCAGGATTTGTGTCTAGTAACTTTGGGCTAAGTCAGCTCTCCTGGTTCAACTGGCATTTTAAAGATATTTTCAGTGAGCAGAAACAAGTAGTTGACAAAACGTGGTCCACTGGAAGCTTGTTTATCTTTCAATGGAATAATCTGAGCAAATGCAGATGACTTCTCAAGAACAGAAGAAATGCAGTGCAATGTCAGATTGATGGTCTAGCTAGCCTGACTGCCTACCTCACTGGCCATGTGAGAAACCAGTTCGGAGCACATATAAGCCCAGCTATTTCCCATAGTTCATTTCCTTTGTAAATCCCCATCACCAACAGCTGCTGCATTCACAATTTTAGATGGTTTTCCCCTGCTTATCCTAATTATGAGAGCGACCATGTGAAGTGATCACTCCTGGCCACATTTAAAACCAATGGAGAAATGTTAATACTTTTAGGAAATTTATTTTGGATTCTTTCTCCTGAAATAGATGCCTCAGGACAGATGTACTATGCCCTCAGTCCACTCTAACCACGAGGGGAGAGCAGAGTAACTAGCTCACATGTCAGCAACTACCTTGCAGTTGATCACACTTTGGTGAGATGTCCCAGTCCAAGCAGAGGTGAGCCTGTTCACTCCTACTCAATAAGTCATTCACTCTGTAGAGGTGTAAGCTGTTCTTGGATGGAGTGGTGGCCATGGTCCTTAATTAGGTGCTTCTATCAAGTGAGAAATGCTGGATGGGATAAATTAGGAACTTACAGTTTCCTTGATCAGTCCCATTCCAAATGTTCTTTGCTTCCGAAACCTCTCTTCTCTTGTATTGTGTTTACTCTGGAGGAGTTTCAAATCCTCAACAAACCTGGCCTGTGTCTGCACAGACAGCTTCATCTACTGCCAGATTTCCGAAAGGATCCTAATACCCTTTATACTACCACAGTAAACAGTCTGCAGCTGTTTCCAGCCCTCCAAGAATACCCATCTGGAGCTGGAGATCAGAGCTCTGGCATGTCACCCAACTGCATATGGACTTTAAAAATAAGACCTCAAGGCATAAACAAGTTCAACTCCTGAGTGTTCACTTTCACATGAATGCCTAGACCAGAAGCTGAAGATCTGTCAGCACATGCTTCCTTCTGCTGCATAGCCAGACTTCGCACATCCACTCAGTGCCATCAGTGATATGTGCTGCTCCAGGCTTTGTGCTTCTGGGTTTCTCCTTCTGTAATCCAGATCACACCCTTTGTGATCCTACCCCCCAGAGACCCAACAAATCCCTTTTCAGACCCATCATCTACCAGATGCTGATGCTGTGAATTGTCAAAAAACTTTGATCTCCACTGATCTCCTGGTAGGACCAAGCTGATAAGTTTTTTGAACTAGTCTGGACTGAAACTGAGAGACTATAATGACTGTCCTTGTGGGTATTAATCATTTGCATTTGACATGTGTGGATGTGAGCCATACTCAAGCAAAAATGGTCATGACATTATCAGTTTGGCCATATCTTAACTCAGTTCTCCTGAAAGAGAGACAGCTTCACCATAAATAGGAAAGCTTTGCTATACATGGGGAACCTGATGTACAAGGAGGTGTTGTGCCATGGACAAGATGATACAGAAAAGGCAGCAATGCAGATCTCATGCCCTTTCTACTGTGTCTCTGTGTCTCCTGGAAGGAATAGTGTACAAAAACCTCACCAGGGGGCTAGAAGCTGATCGGAAAAGATGTCAGAGTCCTGCCTTCCTGAAGGGTCACTCTGAATTCTCAAGTCCTTAAACACAAGCATTGAGGTGCCATCTAAGAGACATGGTCACCAGATAATGGAAAAAAAGGCACTAGGGAAGCTGTCCTATGTAACGGTCTAGAACCGGATGTGATGGAGTGTTCCAAGAAAATTTGATTGGAAGGAGGATGGATGTCTCTGGAGGTTGATTCTAATGATTCTAATGACTCCAAGGTGAGCATGGCTGGGAGAGTGGGGATGACTGTGTCAAGGACAGAATGAAGCTTCCATCCTTTGGAGAAGCTAGGAAATTAACATGATGGTGATTAACATAAAGCAAGCACTGGTAACATCCATGGTGGATCCCACTGTAGGTCTATGTAGCCCAGTATAGGGAAGAGTACAAGATCAAGTGCAGAGAAATGCCTATATTTTTACAGCTTCTAGAGGACAAAATCATAAATATTCCTAATGTATCTTTGTATTTACTAGCAATTCCATGACTCTTTTTCCCATTGGGTTGTTTAGAATCTTTAGATCAAGTAAACTTTTAGCACTTGCAGTATCCCTAGGCAAGGGGGGATTAACTGCAGATTAACTGCACGTTGTGTGAAACAGGTTCTTTTTTCCGACCTGCTATCATCTCAAGCACTTTTTTTTGTCTTTTCAAAGAAACAAAAGATAGTTGGTCTCTTTCATCCTCTTCATGCCACTCATAATCTGATAGGCCATTATCATACTCTGCTTCTGTCATCTCTTATTCAGATGAAATATTCCTAGAGTACTTCATTGTTCTGTACCTTTGATCAGTCGATTGCCCTTCTACGTACCTTCTCCAGTTCTGCTGCATCCTTTTTGGGAGGGGGGGACACCAGAGCAACTCAAATGATTCAAGAAGCAGGCCCACATTGAATTTACCCAGAGACATAATAATGTTTTCTATTTTGATCTCTATTCCTTTTCTATTAATTCTTAAGATTCAATTTGCTTTTTGTCACTACCATTGAGCGCTGAGGTGACATATTCATAGAACTGCCTATTATAAACACCAACTCATTCATGAGTAAGTAATAGTCCATTCAAAGCTCATCACTGTATGTAAAGTTAGGATTGCTTTTTTTCCCCCATGTGTACCACCCTATACTTATTTCCAATGAATTTCAGCTGCTATTTTGTCATAAAATCACTCAGCAGTGTGACGTCCCTCTGCAGTTCTTCCACATCATCCCTCATCATTACTACCTTGTATAATATCATCAGAGGATTTAAGTCACCTCATTACATCACTTGGCACCAGCACGCCTGATTTGCATCTCCCTTTGGGGCATTTCCCCAGTTTTCCATCTTGATGTAAGTAGCAGTAATGCAAACCCTTACAGAGAAAACACACTTACGCTATTTGTTTCCCTAAGTTCTTGGATACAGGCAGGTAGCACTGACACAAGCAATGGCTTTACCTTTATCTGCGAGTGGTGAGTGCATGTACTGAATTCAGAGCAACCTGTTTTGAATAGGCTGTGAAAGGGGAGCCTCTGTGTGCGTGCGCTTGCCTGTGTATCTTTTTATCTCCTTCTTTTTCCTGGAGCGCACGTGACTTGGTGTGTGGCCTTCCTCTGAATTTATTTTACTTGCTTTTTGATTGCAATAATAATGCTGGTGTTAAAAAGAAACCTTCTCCTTTAAATTCCCCAATGCCAAGAAATGAACTTTGAAATATGAAGGTTAGCAAAGACTTTGGGAACAACTTTGAAAGCAGCTAAGCTGTAAGCGATCGCCTTGTCCTTTAATCAGATGCTTGGTTTTGCAGCTCCAGCCATCTTCACGGATTAACTCCCATGAACTTTCTGAACTGCTATTATGGAAAAGCACATCAAACAGATGACTCTGCTAAGAAGGAATTAATCAATTAAGCAGAAGCAGAGAACCCTACTCTCTGCTGAGAAACTGGTCTACTGGCACCTTCCCCCTCCCCACCTACTCCCGTCCACCTTGCTCTAAAACTTGTTCTCTTTATAATAGATGAAGGATATTAAAATTTAGATGGAGGTTCACCCCACACACAACTTCCCTTCCTGACATTTTTCTTCCAAGGTAAATACATTTTGTCTAGCGTATAACTGTGAGCTCTGCAGGGACTAGCAGTCCCCAGTTGTGGCAATATCACTGGCATGCATTTCCTAGTGAGCCAGGATGAATAGACTGAATGATCTTGCAGTGCCTTGGGTGATGAGTATTTGTCTCCCTGTGGTGGAGGGTCATAGGTTTTTCTGTTTACATCTCCAATGGGACCTATTTTGGATCTGGCATTTCCACAGCTATCATCTCAGTGGCCACCTGTGTATCCCAGTAAATCAGTGAGGAGGTAACAGCAGTGTGGCTGGTACCCTTCAGGTTAAGTGGAAACCAGTTGGATGCTAAAGACATAGTGGGGTCTCCTAGAAGATTACCCAACTTCATGCCTAGGGGAGGACAAAATGAGCTTAGCCATTATTGCTGCTGGCAGGCACAGGAGAAAGGTACAGGATAAAGGGATTCACACTGTGCTCTACCACAACACTGCCTGGGCACCTCCCTGCAAAAGATTACGAAGTACTTCCTGAAAATCATAGGTTTTAGCCTCAAGAGACAGCTGTGAGTTCATGTGTTCTCATTTGTGGTGACTGACACGTTATGGGCATCATTGAGGAAGCTGCACCCAGTGGCTGGGGGGTCTGAGATGGAAGCTCAGTTCTTCAGTCCCCTGTGGTCTTGGGTGAGATGCATAGTCCTGAATTCGACATAAAGCTTTACTAAGGTAACAGGCATTCTGGTCTAAATTGGTCTTCTTGGGGCTTTCTGTTGTCAATGAAGAGAGAGAGAGGAATTTCCAAAGAGAAAATTACCCCTTCCTGAATTAAGTGTTCAAATCAGGTAGTATGAAGTGGTCACTGGAGGTGTGAAGGAAGGAACCAAAGTGACTTGCAGGCCATGCTTCTATGTGCCATCATAAATATCTGTACCTATTCAGGGCACCCGCCAGTGTTCTAAAATTGGATTCACAGTATTTAGCTCCTCTTTGTATGTCAATATAGAGAAACTAGGGATGCAAGCTCAGATTTTCTTTTTTCTCCCCCAGATAAGGCTTCTTTTGACTTGGAAAGGGATGATCTTTCATGACAGGAAGAGTTATAAAATTATAGTGTTGCTGCAGATGGCATTTAAGGGAGGTTCCTCCCATCTGTTTGCTCTTGAGAGTGTTAAATTCCTGATGTTATAGGTTTTTGCAAAAGGCAAAGCATATTTCCAAGAACATGAAGTCTAAGCTACCATATCAACCTTCACAGCCACATGGACAAAATACGCACATATATTTGGCTGCACGGCCTCTGTAAAAGCAGTTCTGCCTTTCTTCTGCAAGATTAAGTGAACTTCTACCAGGACAAATCTATCTACAACTTCAGGAGTACTTGGAGTCCAAGCTACAGCTTCTGTTAACTGGGGAGCTGGAGTTTATCCTACAGAAATGAGATAATTCCTGTAGTTCTTCTCAAAAATAATCCTTGCAATCTTGACTAGGGCAGACTGCATCATCAGACCTTTCTCTCTCCCATCACATTCACTCCATCATATCAAGTGATTAGGGGACATCTTAATACTTCTGTTTCTTGTCCATACTGGTCCTAGAGGGAGGGTGATCTACAGGAGATGGTAAGAGTTTTTCTTCTAATTCTCAACCTAAAATAATTCCTCATCTATTTATCATCATTTTTACTCATGTTAGCACTGTCATTTTTCTTAAGTGCTTCTTCATCCTCCCTGGTGCTTATGCCAGGTGTATTTAGAAAAGTGCTTTTATAAAATGGAAAAGATCTGTTGGTTTTCAGCTTATTTCCAACTGGGTAGGTGTTTGAAGTATGGCTGTGCAGGTCTCAGGTTGTAGGAAGACAGAAATGTATCAAAGAACTAGTTAACATCAAAGCAACTCCCTCACAGAGAGATTTCTCCTTCTTCCAAATAGCACCTCATTAGATTCTGTACAATATCTCTTATTTCTGGATATCACAAGAATGCCATGGTCTAATAACTTCTACTAGCCATGCATGGCTACTTTCCTGCTGTCACCCATTTGGTTTTACAAATGATCCAGCCTTTAGACCATGGTTTGGGATATAACTCTAGTTTTTCAACTCAGTCATTCCCCAATCAACATAGAGATGCTGGAACGTCCTTACAAGGCTCATAATCAAACTCCAAACAGGGGTGATTTCCATGCTTATGTCTAGTCCTTGTTATACACTATGGATGTGACTGTTCCACTGCCTCCAAGGAAAACCAAAGACACCCTCCTGATTGGATTTTTCTCGGTGATTGTCTCGAATAAACTGACAAATTGCAGTGCCTGCACAGGTAATTGTGGGATCCAGATAAAGCAGATTGTGAGCACTACTCTTCCACCCCAGAGCCCAAGGCGCACAAAGCCTTCCAACATCATCAGAGGAGGACGGAACCACAGAACAGATGAGGTTGGAGACACCTCTGGAGGTCATTTTGTCCAACCATTCCACTCAAAGCAGGGCCAGCTAGAGTGGTTGATCAGGCCCTTGGCTGGTTCGGTTTTGAATATCTCCCCAGATGGAAACTTCACAGCCTTTCAGAGTAACCTGCCCAAGTGTTCGATCACCATCACAAGAAAAAAGGTATTTCTATGTTTTTGAACAGATATTTTTTGTATTTCAGTTTGTGCCCATTGCCTCTTGTCTGTTCTCTGGGCACTACTGAGAAAAATCTGGCTCTGTCTTCTTTACACCCTCCCATGAGGTATTTTTACACATTGATAATATCCCCATCTTAAGATGAGCCTTCACTTCTCCAGGCTGAACAGTCCCAGCTCTCTCAGCTTCTTCTCACGTCAGATGCTCCAATCCATTCATCACCTTTGTGATCCTTTGTGGGACTCTGCAGAGTATTCCTTTGTCTCTCTTATACTGGGGAGCTAGATATCACTCCAGATGTGGCCTTACCAGGTCCGGGTAGAGGAGAAGAATCACCCCCCTCAACCAGCTGGCAATGCTCTTCCTTAAAAAAAGTCCTTCTGATTTCAAAAAACTGAGATCTGAAGGCAAATCCGTGCTGTCTGTTTGAGAGCTACAGCACACAGCTGAGTGTTTTCAATGCCCAGCACACTTAGTCTTCAGCGAAGATATTTTTGCAGCAGGGAATTCTGATAAAGGTAGGGTATCTGCAGCATTTTTAAGGTTTGTCAAGATCACTCCTGCAGCAGTAAGCACTGATGAAATGGCTTGTGAAGAAATAAAAAGGAGAGGAAAAGGCACATTTTATTTTTGGATTGAGAGTTAAGACCTTTCAGATAGTACCATTTCCTGACTTTAATGAGTTGGGTTATCTTGATCCAATCTCTTTCATTGCATTTTTGTCCCCCAATCATAGGATTTTTATTTTAAAGGACACAAACCTGCAAACACTGTACCCAGCTCTGCTTGAGCCTTCTGGGAAATAATATGGCAGTTTTTAGAGGGAATTGCAAAGAGTAACTGGCAACAAGACTGGGCCTGTGATTTGTATTTGCACGTCACTTAGAAAAGCAGAAAGTATCTGATCACAGAGAGATTATCTCTATGGTTCAGTGCCCCTCCATTTCGTGACCCTCAAAATCTTGTTACTGACAAAAAGGACACACTATATCTGTAGGAAAAAAAACACTCTTATTGTTAGCCTAATTACAGTACTAAGAGCTGGATCAAAACATAGCACTTATTATTAGTCCAGTTACACTAATATTAACACTCACAGTCCAAAGTAACACAGAAAAGCATCATTAGTAATAAAGGCAAAATAATTATGCCAAATAACTTTCCTTTTCTCTGTTGTGATGCTCACCCTGCTAACATCCCTCCAGGGCCTACAGTAGAAGGCACCAATGTCCTACAGTAGAAACTTGAGGGCTATCACTGCAGTCTTCACCACCCTGAGATCTTCCCTGGGAGGACTGTAATGTCCATGGTGGGGTCTCTTCCTCCTCACTCTTGGGTCCCCCCAGGGGTATTTTCATCCCCCCTCTCGCCACTGCCTTCTCCCCTCTCCCTGGTCCCCAGTACCAGTGGCAGAGCTGTCCAGTGCCCAGCCTGGGCACACAAAGGGCTGGTGTTTGCTGGGCAGTGCTTGCCCTTGGCCATGCAGGGTGTCCCCAGCACTGAGCTCAGACAGGTTGGGCATGAGCTCTTGGCCACGGGACACTTGTGATCAGAGGGACACACAGCTCAGGACATGGAAAACCCAGAGGCATCCTGAGATCTTGTGGTGTTGAGTCAGTGCAAAGTCCATAGCCTTCTGCTAGTGATGGCCAAAATCCCTCTGAGTGGGCTGCAAGTCATTCGTGGCTTCTGGGAGGAAGTGGGATTTAGACCTTGGTTTTACTGGGCCACAAATCATATTAAAAGACTTGGGTTAAAGGAGACTCTCCCATAGCTGCTGGTGTCATATGGATACACTGCTACTCAATATTGATCCCAGCCATGTCAGCATATAGTCCACTCTTGTCTCCAGCAGGACCTCAAGTTCTTCTGCCTTCCATGCGCGACGTTGCAGTAGAGGCAAGTTGAGCTGTCCTTTTGATGGGACTGAAGAAAGCAGAAAATAGATGAAGACAGATGAAGGCTTCCACTGAGACAACCAGCTGCACTTTAGCATGGCTGTAATGCAGAGGGTGGGATAAAGTTGCCTACACAGACACTGAATGCCATTTGAGATGTCCCCGGGTGTCTTTCCTGGACTCTACTACCAGCCCAGATGGGCTCACCTCTCCAGCTGGTCCTGTGCCATATCTGCCAGACTCAGACAACCCAGGGCATCTCAGATGGCACTTGGTGATACATTTAGAAAAGCGCTTCACAACTCCTCTGACCTCCAGGCCAGGTGGGCTGTTTGACATCCGCTGCTTTTCTAAATATAGGCAGGTACCAGGGGAGACATCTGAACTCTGCTGGGGCTGTTGTCTCCAAACTGTTCCAAAGTCAGAAATCAAAGAAGAAAGAATATCTCTCGTTAACTGCTGTGCACAGAGGCCTCTTCATCTCAGTTTCATGAGAACATAATTGAAAGCCAGGCTGTTTTTCACTTCATTTTGTGTTTGGGCTCATCCCCTTTGCCACAACTTCCCACAGCCCTTTTAATGATGAGAACAAAAGCCTGTTTTCAAAGAACATCTTTTCCTGTGGTTTTGGTCCTGTGATGTCCTAGAGAAAGGAGGCAGAGAGTAGCAAATAACACATCAGAGTTTGCCACGTGGTAATGGCCTCCTCCTACTCTCTTTCTTAGTTTAACAATTTCTTAAGCCTCCTTTCCCTTTCAGATGTCTTATAGAAGAGGAACAGTATATAGGATCGACACTTGTTTTCCTGCTACAAAGCCCAGAGGATGCCCAATAGAGGTCCATAGTCAATGAGATGTCACACTAGCATATAGAGCTGAGGTCTACTACCAAAGCACAACCTGCAGATACTTATCAGTGGGGACTCCACCTCTTAATGGAGGTGGAAGAGTCTGGCACTCGTTTCTGAGCTGGTGGATAGTATAATGCTTTCCCTGCCATCCCTTTCCTGACAGCCCAGGGGAATGGTACCACTTTTACTTGGTGTTTTCAAGCAGTTTGACCTGTCTAAATAGTTGCAAGGCTGTTCTAACTTTCAGATGTTTGCTTTTTATTTTGTCCTGATCTCATCTCTGACAGAGTTCCAGCTTCCCTCAGCAGCATGGCAGGCAAACAGGGTACTCCATCTTGTTCTAAGTGGCTGGGATAAGCTTTGTGCTGGAAATAAACGTACACTGTAAAATATGCTGTCCCCAGAGTGCAATCCTGGACAGACCTTCTGTATTTGTCCCCAGAGTAAAATCCAGATTCTGAGTCCACAAATTTTTCTGTGCCCTGCAAATAAACATGGGATTGAGCCTCTCTGCGTGTCTTAATGCTGATGGCATGTAATGGTCTGGTTGCTGCTGAAGCACTCACCTGGCTTCTCTACAACAGCCGGTTTATATATGAGATGGGGAACCCTTCCTACGTTTACAAGGCTTATATTTTGACTGGATTAAAAAGGTTTAATTATAGCATGGTTTACAAGTGCTGCTTAGTTCAATGACTTCAGAAACAGAAAGGCAAACTGTTGCATCACCTCATCTCTCACTAAGGATCTTTGTTTTCCTCTAGCTATTAGGCCTGATGATTTGCAGTGGTCATAGAATCATAGCCATGCTCTTCTAGCTGAAACATAGCATACACCAAGGCCTGGTGACAAAAAGGCTTCCTGCACACCTGTATCTAGAAGCATCAAGGCCAAGGACTTGTTGCTTGTTGGCAACTTCTCAGCCTACTCTGCGTTGATGAAGCAACAAGTCATCATGGTTCAACCATGGAGTTCCATCAGCCGTGCTGCACCATCCATCTGCTCTGAGGTAGAGATAGAGAATTACCTGTACCTACTGGTGACCTCTGAAAGCCCATCACCTGGAGAAGGCTGTAAGGTGATGGCTTTACTGGTCAGGGCAGTGGCATACAGAGCGGAGAAGAAGTGGAGAAGTGGGGAGAAGTGGAGGTAAAGTGCCGCCAACCCTTATTTGAAGATGGGCCCTCTGCACTGCTGGTTTCTCTAATTCAGGTGTGGACATGTGGAAACATCTGGTCTGTACTTGGCAGGTAAGGGCACAGGTATGCACGGGGAGGATTATGACACCCTGGTGAGACCTTTCTGGAACGATTCACACATCAGCATGGTGGACAGCAGCTGGGAGGTCAGTGGAGGCTAAAGGGGAGAGAAACAGCCTGTAGTGTAAAAATTAGGACCATGATGGTGCTGAGGGGTGGGGGTTGTACGGCTTCAGCTCCCTCTCTCAGACCTGAGGAGATGTGATATGACTGCAGCTTGGTGAGACATTGGTTTAGGAACCAAAAGTACCTATTTTAACACCTGTTTTATCCCATCTTGAAGCACTTGTTTTATCCTATCTTGAAGCCTTTAAGAAAGCTTTTCTGGTTTTCAGTTGCAGGGTATTGTTTCCAGTCTGGTCTTGTGCACTTCTCCCTGCCTTATCCTCCTGCTGATGGCGTTGGCTGCTCCGTCATGTAGCCCTTCTTCTTACAAACTGCACTCAGAGGCCATCTCCGAGACCCATATCACTTTCTTGCACCATCAGGCTCTTTACATCTTAGATTTCACCCTGACGGTAGTGGGTTCTACTAGGCAAATTTCATGTGAATGGATTAGGGACTGATGGGCTTTATTCCGTGATTGATTAACACCTCTCTATCCTTCAGTACCAGAGTAATTGTGAATGACAGACAGCCCTGGAGGAAAGACTGGTGGATTTGGGTTAATTTTCCCCTTCCCCCCTGCTTCTCGCTTATTGTGACAAGAGAAAGAAGGGAACAGCAGAGGGGATGCTTGATTCCTCGTCTGACAGTACCCCTGGAAGGTCACGGGAATGCGAAATCGTGATGAGACTGGCACATTTTTAATTCTCTCTCATTACAGCCTCTGTTAAAGCTACATTACAATAATTGCTTTAGTTCTGCTACGGTGTTTTCAGGTCTCTTAATGTAGCTGTCAGCTCAGTGTGCAGGGAACTATCACCAGCCAAAAAAAAAAAAAAAGAAAAAGGAAAGGAGAGGAGAGGAAGCACTTAAATGAAAGCCTGGTAGACTAGCAGAGAGGGTCCAGGACTGGGACAAATTTTGTGTGAGAGTAGGAGGTGGTGAAGTCCAGGCTTCCCAGGGGTACTGCTCAGGTCTTGCTGCCAAAGGATCTCTGTGAGCTGGAGGCAAGGTTTGGATTCTCGCATCTCACAGCAAAGATTCCCGTAAACCCATCTCTGCTCAGTGAAATGGTGGGGTTTTACACTCCACGAGGTCTGGCACAATGGAAAGGGGACACTGCAGTGGCGTTTTGCGTTTGCTCACAATGTTTTGAAGCAACCCTCAATACCTGGGCCACTAGGGGGCACTCAGTCTAACAGACCTCTTCTTTGGGCAGCAATCTGGGATTTTGATGCTTCTATGGATTCAGTGCAGGATAAATATTTACTCACAAGACACAAACCACAGAAAGGGAGCATTCACCATCCACTCTGAGGTGCTCGCTCAGTTCATCAGCCCTCCCAGGAGCTGTGCTCTCCATGATTTCAGCCTTGGTCCCTTTTGCAGTCACTCCTGGCTTTTCTGTTGCCATCCTCGGTCAAGTGAACCAGCTCTGGTTGCGCTCTTCAGGCTTGCACAGCCTTGGCCACCCCACAGCCACTTTGCTTGCAGCCAGCCAGCTTTGCCTCTCAACGCCTCATGCTCCTACACATCTGCACCCCAACCCTACAGTTCAGCAGGTCCTCCTGCAAGCCCTCCATCCCACTGCAAGAGAAACAACCTTCCCACCCTCAAAAAGGCTCCCATAACCACTGATCACTTCAAAAAACCATGAATACGACACAGGCACACCCTTTAAAAAGCAGGCACTCCTCCCCTCCCACACGACCACACCACAGCTTTGCTTCCAAGCGTGCTTTCCTCCCTACATGTGCTGTACATTCAAAAGCATGCCCACCATGAAGACATGTCCCTTTCTCAAACCCACAACCTTCCACACACAACACAAACATACGCTCTCGCACTTTCTCCGTTCCCACAGCCATCCCTTCTTCATTAAGGTCTCCATAGGAATTTTCAACTACTTGAAGAATTGATCATAATTAGTTAACAAGAAAGAAAAATAAAGTCTCCTAAGCTGTCAGCAATCCTCCAGAAAACCAGCAACAGATCTGAGCGCCATTTGGTCTAATTAGTCTTGATATTTCACACAACATATTTCTCAATTTTTGGTGGAGAAGGGGATAAAAAAAAAATCCCTCTGAGGAGAACAACAGGAGTATTTTTGTAGAGAGATTCGGTAGCAAAGCCAAAGGGAACTCTTAATAAACAAATGTGCATTTATATTCCTTTACTGAATCTTTTGCAGCAGTTGCTTCATCTTCTGCTTCTATGGGCATGTGCAGGCCTGGGGTGGGGCCTATCTGCACCTGGCATGAATCAAAATAGTTCTTTCTTCAATATATCCTTCTTAATTTTCTCTCCTGTGGTGAGATTGAAGGTCATTGGTAATCAGTCTGTACCTCCCAACCTGCAGGACGGTGATTCTGTTGGTGGAAGGGTGCTGAGATACTCAGCAGAGGATCCAGCTGTATCATGCCTATCTCAACACCTTCATTATCTCTGTAGACTGCAGCTAAAGTTGGGCTCTAATGTGTCCAAACAAAACTATACAGAGCAAGTGAAGTTTGCCTCCACAGACAGGTACTTCTCAATCCACACATGGCGTCTCCAGGGTTCCTCACATGCTTGCAGGAGTCATTGATAGAAGGCCAGTTTTTGTGGGTGACCACCTCTAATTGACCACGGTGATGGTGGTGTCCCATGGCTTGAAGCAAATTAACAGGTTGCCTATGCGAGGTGTCTATGAGAGCAGAGTGTCTACGTCCCCTCTGCAGTCTCTAGAAAGAAGATGGGTGTTGTCATCATGTGAGGCATCTAAGATGGAGGCATGGACTCACCACCCATAAGTGCCAATCTCATCAGTGACTGTGGAAGGAGTCTAGGCAATTACCTGGGGATGGTATCCAACAATTACAAAACAGAATCTGTCTCTAAGCATGTCATCCTCAGCTCTCTTTACCAGAAGAGACAGTCAGTGTGGGCAATGAAATTTAGCGTGATTCATCTCTTGCAGAGGTGACATCCATGTTTCATCGCTTGAATGACAGCTTAAACTCCACTGATGATATTGACTCAATCTCAATTGTCTGCAAAAGGAGCCGGGACACCTAGGTCAGGTGCAGACTTGTACATTAAAAACACCCACAGAGGGGAGAGGAATTTAGCTGTGTAAACAAAGATGTTCAATGGCATTTGCAATGCTGCAGACAAGGACGGATATACAAACAGTCCCTCATGTATGTTCATGAAGCTCTCATCACTAAAGTAAATGAAATCCAGAGCTCACAAAATGCCAGAGTCTACTGTAGGGTGAGATAAAGCACTTTTTAGTAGGTTTAGGTTTTTGTTGGGTTTGGCAGGAGAATGGACACCCAGATCATGTGGAGACCCATGCCTCACAGACTCCAAAGCTTGTGTGTTTGCATCTGAAGCTGACTCCCACCCTTAAAGTGAAGCGAGACAAAGCCCACCCATAGAATATGTCTAAGTTTTAGATGGAAAGAGTCATCTGAAATGAACCTAAGACCCAAGGGTCAGAGTCCAGTGAAATGCAACCCCCAGGTTGTTTAAATATTGGTCGTAGGAATATGATGGATGGTGTGGGAAATTAATTCACAGAGATACGTGATCATCCAAGATGTTCTGCTGATAAACATCCTGGCAACTTAGACATCCTGAGGTAAATGACAGTTCTGATGAACTCTCAGCTAAGAAACCGTATAAATGTCCCCCCCTGCAAAATAACCTCTGCAGGAAGTCTATGTAAGATCTATGGACCTCACAGCTCTTATTCTGAGGGCTTCAAAAGGATTTGAGTTATCCTCCGCAAAAATTTTTAATCCATTTGTCAGTCATTTTTTTAAAGTGTTTAGGAAAAAATTAAATTGTGCTGTCAATTGAGCCTTTGGCAACTCAAAAAAAATCTGTGGCATGGATTATGCTGAACCTTGGCAAACCTGGGAGAAAATCAGTCCTGGGATAAACTGCAACTTGGACCTCTGCAGTATTAGGTCTGAAAGAAGCAATACGCCTATGACTAAGCAGTGGAGAGCCTTCTTTGACATGACTACTGAAAAAATAAACCTTTTCCATCCTAGAGGGATGGTAGGTCTTACAGGACTCTTAAAAAAGAAGTGACATGAATTTGTTTCTTCAGACAGAGCAACTGAGGCCCAGAGATGAGAGGCCAGCAGATAATTGCCCAGCAGTGAAGAGTGATGTTAAGGTGTCCTCCGGTCTCTTGGGCCATCTAATGAGCTCAGTACTCAGCATGCCAGGTCACAGAAGCAGACTGGCCACTAGCCTGAGAATACTCATGGTAGTCCTCTACTCCCTCATGAAGTAAACTGGCACAGGAATGAAGAGCGCATAGAGAAAACCAGTGTGGTCTTCTACCTTCATATCAAGCCCTGTAACCTGATTTGGGACTACTGGATACTGCACTTTTCAGATGAGAGGTGGAAAAGACAAAAGATAGAAACTGACATAGTCACATTTTCCAAAATGTTAGCAGTCCTGTCTTAAAGCATATTTCAGTAGCTAAGAGTAAAGACAATCACTTAGTGGTATTTTCAAGGTGTTTAGACAGTTTTAAAAATCTCAAGCTAAAGTTCTTAAGACTTATTATCACCTTAGGAGTCCACTGTCTCCTGGTAGACTAATAAACAGTTAGTAGACTAAAAAACTAGTTCAAGAAGCAAGATCACAGAGTGTGTGATGGGGACAAATTTGAAGATTTCCTCATTCAACCTTAAATACAGGAGAGCAAAGAGGAGCTGACTGTTTTATTCAGAGCCTTCTACATGACACCAGGGAAGGAGGAAAGGGTTTTCATGGAAGCAGAGGCATTAGCAGGGAGAGACATTTAGCATCTGGATTGGAACCTGACTGCAAGTTTAGCAGCTGTTTTTACCAAATGGGAGCAAACCTCTCCTGGAACAAATGAGCCTTGGCATGTACAATGCTAAATCTTGAAGGAAAAAAAAAAAAAAAAAAGAAGATAGGTGAGATCTAAAACTGGCCTGTTCTCACCATCAATGATACTGCAGGGAATTATGCAGTTGTTGAGAGGTTAATCTGGGTACTAGCTGTCCACCTGACTCAGCCTCCCTGCTCCTCTGCAGTGGATATGGTAAACTTTCCATTTGCTCTCCTCAAGTATGATATAGCACAGCTAGGGACCGGTAATGGATCTCAGCAGGAAACAGCTGTGCTCATCTATTGCTTTGTGGATGAAAAATGTTGCCTCATACACAGGAGAAACCAAATCCCTCCTCACTGCAAACCCTTTGTGACCCCCAAAGTTTAGGAGCTGAATGGCAGCTTTTCTGGCTCCAGTGGGTAAGACCCCGAGGCTGAAAGAGGAGAGACTGAGCAGTAGAAGAGAAACCATACTTACCACTGGCTGTAGGTAACACCCAAAAATGCTATCACCACACTTTTACTCACTTCATCCTCTGGCGCAAAAGCCAAAGGAAGTCCCTGAACATCATCTGGTGTTGCTGTCCAATACCACAGATGGCAAATGACTCCTCAGAGAGGTAAATCCAAAAAGGACTTGGGGGTACTGGTGGATGAAAAGCTGGACATTAGCTGGCAATGTGCACTCGCAGCCCAGAAAACCCCTTGCATCCTGGGCTGCATCAAAAGAAGAACAGCCACTAGGTCAAGGGAAATGATTCTACCCCTCTACTCCACTCTCATGAGACCCCACTTGCAGTACTACTTCCAGCTCTGGGGCCCTCAGCAGAAGAAAGACATGGACCTGTTGAAGCATGTCCAGAGGAGGGCCACAAAGATGATCAGAGGGCTGGAGCACCTCTCCTATGAAGACAGGCTGAGAAGGTTGGGGTTGTTCAGCCAGGAGAAGAGAAGGCTCCAGGGAGACCTTATTGTGGCCTTTCAGTACTTACAGAGGGCCTACAGGAAAGATGGGACAGACATGTTTAGCAGGGACTGTTGCAATAGGACAAGGAGTAGTGGTTTTAAACTAAAAGAGTCTAGATTTAAACTAGACATAAAGAAGAAATTATTTACTCTGAGGTTGGTGAGACACTGGCCCAGGCTGCTCAGAGAGGTGGTAGATGCCCCATCGCTGCAAACATTCCAGGTCAGGTTGGACAGGGCTCTGAGCAACCTGATCTAGTTGAAGATGTCCCTGCTCATTGCAGGGGGGTTGAATTAGATGGCCATTAAAGGTCCCTTCCAACCCAAACTATTCTATGATTCTAAGTGTCTGGGATGCTCCAGGAGTAGGAAGCAGCATCAACTACCTCTGCCCTGGTACTTGGGGTGATTAAGCCATGGCTACTTGTGACCGCGCTAAGCTGCATAGACTCATCTGCTAACCGTTCTTTAGGCCCATGCTTGGAGGACCATGCCTTTGTGGCTTCTCTGAGACCACAGAGTAATCCCTGCTCCTGGCTAGGAGACTCACACTACACAAGAGGAGGGGTGTCCTTTACCCACCAGAAATCAGTGCATGCCCTGTTTAGGTAATTGTCCATGTCTTTCCACTTTCCACTGGAGCAGTGTCAAGAAACCCACCCTGAGAACCCACCTTCAGTTTCATCTGGGTCTGCAGCCCAGTGGCTGTCTACCCACAGCAATACCACGCTGACAGCAGCTGGTGCAGCAGCATCATCCATGTGCACGGCTCCAGCCCTGAAGGGTTTGGCTGCCGAAGGCAAGCACGGGAGGGGACAGGGAGAAAGCTTGCATCCCACATGGTCGTGGGATGACATTACCATCAGATGAGGAGCAAATGCCATGAGAACAGCCTGGGTCCCCCAGGGAGTGTGGAAGGGCTTTTCCACATTTCTGCCACACATCCAACAGCTATAACTCAATTGATACAAGGAGTCAGCTTGCCAACAAAGGCATTTCCTTCTACAGTCATCCAGAATAGTAAAAAAACATTTCACTAGGAGAAAGGTTCCTTCTTTTCTTTCTTTCTTTCTTTCTTTCTTGATTCCTTCCTTCCTTCCATTTTTCTTTTTCTTTTTCTTTTTCTTTTTCTTTTTCTTTTTCTTTTTCTTTTTCTTTTTCTTTTTCTTTTTCTTTTTCTTTTTCTTTTTCTTTTTCTTTTTCTTTTTCTTTTTCTTTTTCTTTTTCTTTTTCTTTTTCTTTTTCTTTTTCTTTCTTTTTCTTTTTCTTTTTCTTTTTCTTTTTTCTTTTTCTTTTTCTTTTTTCTTTTTCTTTTTCTTTTTTCTTTTTCTTCTTCTTTTTCTTTTTCTTCTTCTTTTTCTTCTTCTTTTCCTTCTTCTTTTTCTTTTTCTTTTTCTTTTTCTTTTTCTTTTTCTTTTTCCTTTTCTTTTTCCTTTTCTTTTTCTTTTTCTTTTTCTTTTTCTTTTTCTTTTTCTTTTTCTTTTTCTTTTTCTTTTTCTTTTTCTTTTTCTTTTTCTTTTTCTTTTTCTTTTTCTTTTTCTTTTTTTCTTTTTCTTTTTCTTTTTCTTTTTCTTTTTCTTTTTCTTTTTCTTTTTCTTTTTCTTTTTCTTTTTCTTTTTCTTTCTTTAATCTTTTTCTTTGTTTTCCTTTTCCTTTTCCTTTTCCTTTTCCTTTTCCTTTTCCTTTTCCTTTTCCTTTTCCTTTTCCTTTCTTTCATACTTTATGTTTTATTTAATCTTTTTCTATCCCCTATCCCCTCTTTTCGCTATACCTCTTACATGTCCCATGAAGTGTACTCTGCCAGAAGATGTGTCAACAGTCAGCAGGGCACACCAGCTTTGGTCTCACCTGAGGATTTACTTACCGCAGGGGCTGTCTGCCTCCAGCACAGCTTCCCGCATCGCTGCCACCACCTTCCCCGGGGGGGGAGCAGGACCGAGTGCTTTATGTGCCCTTGTCACCAGCAGATTAATGAAAGCTGGGAGGACAGATGGGGGCTACTGCACGCTGAACTGTGACCAGATCCCACTGCCACCCACTTCTCTGACACAGCGATGATTTCTGGCTCAATCTCTCACCCTGCCAAGTTGCACAACAAATGGTGAGGACTGGTCATAAAAAGGACCCTGTTCATTAATCGAAGGGCTATCACAGTCTGTATCCATAAGGTTGACTCATGTCCCTGGGTTTTTCCCCACAATGGGGTTGTGGTGCTGAGAAGGCCAGGTAAAATTTGGGCTTTCCACACCAAATTGTTTAGGCTAGCACAGCCTGGCTTTGTTTTGCAGCTCCCTTTGATGTAGTCTTAGAAAACACATTTTCATTTCTATTAAGACAAATATTATACATTTCCTTGCACACAAGCTTCTTGTGCCGTTTGAGATGCTCTAGGCTAGCAGGTGTGACACAGCCATGCAGCAGATGTGACACAGGCTCCCAAACCCTTCAGAAATGGTACTGGGGCCAGGTAGGGAATGAGATTTCTAAAATGGTACCCAGCACCTATTTGTAGACAACCCAGGGGCCTATCTGCTCCCACGTTCAGCAGGGGCTCTGCAAATTATTCCCCATGCTGGAAACTCTCCTGCCACTTGATTTGCACAATATTGCTCCTAATTTCGTGGTGCCCTGCAGGAGGGAGATCTGAAGTCACCCTCAAAGTCATGAGAACTTTCTTCACTGAAAGAGTGCCACCACCACTGCTCTCTTCAAGACTTTACGGCAATGGGCAAATAAATATGTCAGGGAGCAAGAAGTTATTCTAAATAACTAAGGCCCTTACTGACATGCAAATTGATATAATAATATGGGATGAAGTCACAATGCTTGTTTAGCCTCAGTTCTGTGTTATTGCCTGTACCTCTTCACAGAGGTTTAGACTCAACCAAAATTTATGCAGAAAAAGCAATCTGTATTGTGAAAAAAGTGTATTGTGGAAAAGTGGAGAGAAAGGAGGGAAAAGCTTGACATTTGAGGATTTCTTTGGGTAAATTGATAAGTGTTTGACTTTCCCTTGGAAATCTGCAATTTATTATCTCTGTCCCAGCTATTGGCTGTCTGGAAACCTGAGAAGGAATTTGGATGTCTTGCACCTGCAGAGCAGGTGAATTTTGGAAAGGACATTGAGGAGACTGAGGTTCTCCCGAGACTCCCAGCCCTGTCTCCCAGGAGCACCTGATCATATGCTCCAAGACTGAATTTTCACTGGAGACAGAAGCAGTAGAGGGACTGAAGAATGAGGAATGGTAAGAGAAATTAGATGAGGAGGTGGGAAAAAAATAATCACCAAATATTTCCAAAGTGCACATCTGGTAGGAGAGAGTGTGGAAAAGATAAAAATAAAAATAAAAATAAAAATGGGATGAGGGAATTCATTGTGAACTCTTCCCACAGCACCAAGCAAGGAGGCAGCCAAACAGCTGTGACCTTGTTGCCGGCTTGGCTGAGCTGGAGGATTGCATGCTGCTGACCTGAAAAGCAGGCACCACCATTCCCACCTCTCCTGCTTGCCTGTGGCAACAGGAACAGAAAACTCAACTCTCCTACCATCTCCCACTTGACTTTGAATCCCTCCTTTTGTCCCTTGTCACTCTGGCAGCAATAAATTGGCTGACGCTCTGCTCCCAGCCACATCCCAAGCTCTCTGTGAGGAAGGGAAAGACTCCTGGTGACTCAGAGGTTTGCGGAGCACAGCCAGGGTGACAGATGCAAGAGGAAAGTTGAAAGAGAGAAACAATTTGCTCAGCAGAGCATCAAAGGCAAATATTCCTTTGCCTCTCTCATTGATTCTACACCTTCTCCAGAAGTTACTTACCGTTGTTTGAATCACTTTATCCTACTAATCCACCAAAGGCAGGTGAGATCAGGATGGGTTAGCACAGAATTGCAAATATATTATTGGTATATTTTCTGTGAAGACAAATAGACCTTAAAGAACCTTAATGTCTAATGCCAGAATGCTGTGCTTAATTAAGCAGCTACAGGGGCCATTTACAAATGCGATTTCTGGATTGATTATCTATAACTCTCTCTGCAGCCACTATTAACAGCCTCCTATGAATAGGGTTGTTTCCTATAAGTGTCTCATCCAGGAAGATGGGGTGGCTGCATTTGCCAGGCCTTATTCCAAAGGATCAACCTGAAAATATCGACTAATCAGCAGCAAGCGTTGATAGGGGCAGAGAAGGAGGTATAAATCTCCTTGGGGGCCTGTGGGGGAAGGATAGTTGTGATGAATCTGCAGATTAAAAGGCTGTTGCATTACCATTGAGAAAGGGCATAACGTGTGTGTGTGTGTGTGTATTAGGCCAGATCCAAAGCTTGTTCTCTGTGTTCGTGTAGAAGGCTTGATAAAAACTTTGTCCCAAGCAACAGAGTGAGATTTGGGTGTCCTGTTGAAATGGTCAAATGAGAGGCTAAAGCAGAGGGAGGACAGGCTGGTTGTCAAACACTTCCCAGGAGGATCTCGGAACAATATGCAACATCTTCTAGTGTAACTTTGCATTGATTTCTATGGAGCTATTCTGCTATAAACCACCTGTTTTCTGTGCTTAAATAATCACATTTCGTAGCCCCCCTGTGAAGAGTGATAGTCAGGAGCAGAGCACGTTCTTTGTCTTTCCATGAGTAACTGCTAGATACCTTCTGTTATGTATATTTTGAAGAACAGGAGTTAAAATTGGTGCAAAGGCTTGTTCCCAACATGGCAAGACCACCCAACCAAAAGGAGAACCTAGCAGGTAGGGCACACAGACACCCATCCAAAGGACTTTGACAGTCACAGTTATGTGGGGATACCAATAACGTGGTTTTCTGTGGTAATATCCACATTTCCAGGGTTTGCTCATAAATTCAGGGTAGCCAGCAGGGTGGCTGAAGTCCTGAGGTCTTGCAATACAACTTTAGCTGCCATTCTTGCCATGCCAACTCTTCACTCACCTGCATTGCACAGTCTGTGCTGCTGAGCAAAATAGAGTAGTTAGTTCTCTCAACAACTTTGGAGGGGTGTTGTGACAATGAAGTGCAGCATCCAGAGGCAGACCGGCAGCATTTGGAGAAACTTCACAGCAAGGTGACATTAGGACTCCTCTCCCACTCCAGGATCACAGAATCATGGAATGCTATGGGGTTGGAAGGGGCCTCTGGAGATCATCTAGTCCAAACCCCCTGCCAAAGCAGGTCCACCCAGAGCAGGTTGCACAGGAATATGTCCAGGCAGGTTTTGAACGTCTCCAGAGACGGAGACTCCACCACCTCTCTGGGCAGCCTCTTCCAGGACTCTGCTACCCTCACAGTAAAGAAGTTCCTCCTCATGTTTAGATGGGACTCCTTATGTTCAAGTTTGTGCCTGTTTCCTCTTTTCCTGTCACTGGGCACCACTGAAAAAAGACTGGCCCCATCCTCCTGATACCCGCCCTTTAAGTATTTATAAGCTTTGATAAGAACCCCACTCAGTCTTCTCTTCTCAAGACTAAAAAGATCCAAGTCCCTCAGCCTTTCCTCATAAGAGAGATGCTCCAGGTCCCTAATCATCCCACAGGATAGCTCAAACTGGCTTTGTAAAGTGTGTAGTGAAGAGACTGTGGCTTTGCATACCTGCCACCCTGCTAATTACAGGATGGCCAGCATCTCTGGCAATGAAAATATCATGAGTTAATGCCTCCAGACCTCCAAAGGTGGTTTTCTGGGGGAAAAAGGGGCATATTCTGCTCTGGAAGGAACAGTCTTGTGACCACTTGTGTAGGTACAGCAAAAAGCATCATAACTCTCAGCTGAAGGATGGCACCAACCCTCTCCCTTGGTTCCTCCTGGCTGCTGAGTGGGGAGGACCCAGGAGCTGCCTGGGGATGAGATCTGCCACTTCCCAACTCCAGGTGTACCCTGAGGAGTACAGCAGCACACACAGACACGTAGAAGAAGAAAGGGAAAAAAAAAAAAAAAGGAAAAAGATGTCAATAATTTAAGAGACAAAGCTTCTGCCATAAACCCCAATCTATTTCAGGTGCCTGCAGCAGGTTTTTGGACACCTTGATTAATCATAACTCGCTACATATTATTTCCCTATAAACAAACTACAATGTTAGTCATATAAACAGCTTTATCTTGACAGCTGCAAAATGCCAGGATTTAATGTTGAATGAACGGAGTTTCACCATATGGTACCACTCCGGGCCTGAGACATTATAATCCACAGCATATTGCCTTCCGGAAACAGCGATTACAAGGAAGGCCCCTCTCCCCTCTCCTTTTAATTGCATTTGTTGTCTCTAGTTCACATTGTCTCCTCTTTTTCCTGACAGCTTAGAATAAATCAGTCTCTCAGGGGGTGCTGGGGTTGGGTTGTTTTCTTTTCTCAGTTTCTATTCTTGAGAGAGGAGTTTGACAAGGCACTGAGGGCTTGGGTAGCTTTTCGTAGGGCTCAAGATTGCAACACCTATCGTAACTGATCTTATCTCCCAGCCCACTAACCCACAGGTTGGCAGATCAGAAAGGGCTTCATGATTATGTCTACATTAACTAGAATCGCCAGATGGATCATGCAGTGGAGACTTTTAATCTCCTACTTGCTAATCCCCTTTTCTTTGATAAAATAACATGGGATGGCAACATTAACTTTTGCTTTTTCCTGTCTTCTACCTAAAACTAGAGGACCTGAATCAAGTTCTCTACTCCTTGGCACCTCCTGTTTGCATTTTTCCTGTAAGGAGATGTGAAGGTAGATGTGGACACAGTCACGGTGGCTAGAAGGCAACGCCTGGGTGCAAGAGGATGCAGGCTGTGATGTTCTAATGAGAGCTCAGTTCTTCCTTGGACTCAGGAGTAGAGAAATTGGTTGGTGTATGTGTACTCCTGACATGGTAAAACTTGTGCCATAGCTCTCCCAGGCCCAGATTTGTGCTTTCTCTCAAGACTGAGCCCCATTAGTGGAGTGTGTGGAAAATGCAGCAGTGCTGCTCTCTGGTCTTGGACAGGAATCAGATGATATGGGCATGTGCTGGTGGGCAAAAAGTGATGGAAATCCACTATAACCTTCTTTTTCCAGCATCAGGTAAGACAAGTCTGGAATTGTAAGTCAACCCCAGCTCTGAAGCAGCACCCAGGGGACACACGACTAGACTAAAGTGACCCAGGCTAAGTGGAAACCAGCCAGGTAGCCACCTGGCATGCAAGACCTCTAGCGTGCCTCTTACAGAATGATAGAATCAGAGAATAGTAGAATTATTTAGGTTGGAAATGACCTGTAAGATCATTAAGTCCAACCATAAACCTAACAATGCCAAGTACCACTAAACCACGTCCTAGACATTTGTGCCTGTCCATCTGTATTTGCTGTCCCTGAGTTTTGTGCTGGTTTCAGGGGGCCATCCTTTGTGACAAAGGAAAGGAATTTTTTTGTAGTTTTGTGGTTTTCACCAAGGGTTTGCTTATTTGGATGTGTGATTGTCATCTGCAGCTGCTGGAAAAGAAGGAAGTTTTTACAACTAAGCTATTACAACTCCTCTAGGCTCTCTGAAGATTTGGATGCAGTTGCTGGTTCTGTTGCAGAATTCCTATAGGACCCAACTCATGCAATTTTTATAAGTTTCATTTTTTCCCATCTGAAAAAGGATAATAAACAAGATATCTGTTTTTCTCTCTGTTTCTTTACTCTTTGTGCGTATCTGTACTGGTTCCTACCTATTGCTGTGGCAACAACAATGTTATATCACTTTGGGGTGAATATAACCCCAAATTTAGGTCCCTTTCTCTGACAGTCATGTCCACCTTGCACTCCCTTTTTATGCTATGAAGGTAGTCCAACTTCTTCCTAGATCTCTGGTGATTAAGGGACTTTACTCTCTTCCAGCACCCTGACACCCTTGTGCTTACCTAGTCTTTCCTCATGGGCTAAGTCTCCCCTGCTGCAATGTAAACCCTAGACTTTGTCATGCCCAGTCTCCATGAAAAGGGTCCATGTTGCTCCCACGAAATGTGCCTGAGGGTAGATTGATACACGGTCTATTTTGTAAATCAGATCTATCTCATGAGCCAAATGATGGAAAGGCAGATAGTAATAGTTTGGGCTAAATAATTCACATTAAAGCACTTCGTTACTCCTTTTACCACATAAATCCATAAGTCAATGTTGAAAGGGAAAAAAAAAAAAAGGTTAATTGGCCACTTGCCCAAGTGGAATAGTGATGGGATTCACCTTCCCCCATTTCAGATGTCCAATGAAAGTGTCCACAACTCAAATACATGTCTTTTATGCAAAGCAATTGCTGCACAGCTCATATTAGGAACACGACACAAACATAAAGAACTGGAAAATCACTGGGACCATTTTCCTGGCTAAGAGGCAATGGCATCTTGTTATCCTCCTGCCTCTAGGTCTGGTGCAATGGCTTTATCTGTGCTCAGCATGCAAGCTTCTGGGGTGGGAGTAAGGTGTAAGTTATGGCAGCTCACAATGTAGTATCTAATCTGCACCACTGATGGGGGGTGCCTACTTCAAGACCAGTGAGATGCCTCCAGGTCCTGGCCCTACATGAGGAACCAAGTTTTCTGATGTCTCTCTGCCATAGGAGCAGCAGAAAACCAGAAACAGACAAAATCAGCACAGGTACAACCAGAGAAACACTTCAAGGGTGAAACATGGTAGGCTTGTGAGAGCAGCCACATCGAGGCTCAAAACAACCAATCCCGCTGGCTGGAACCATGAAATTCATGCTGGGATACAAGCAAAATGTCAAGTTTATGGATAACCATTGCACTGGAATTATGGTTCATCTGCAGGATGGTGCATTATCAACCTGGCTAGACCCTGGTCCAGCACTGACATTAAAAACCTTCAAGCAGTACGGCAGCTGGGGGCTTCATCACTGAAGAGATAAGTGCTGCTTTTCTCCAAACACTCTTAAAAACATCGAACAAAGCAGTTCTGCTTGGCTAAAGCCTCCCTACATCACCGCAGAGTTCCTTCCTCGTCTCTTTTGATCTAATTTACAAAGAGTAATTAAAATCCACAGCCAAAACATGAAATAGTTGGGGAAGGGTGACATTCTTCCCATTAGCAGCAAGGGGTGAAAGACAGCAAGCGAGGCTGGTGGTGCAGATGGGGGAGAGCAATGGGTACAGAGCCCAGTCACATCCTGATGAATTGCAGCTTGATGTCTCTGGGCCATCTGGAGCTGGTCTCCTCCTGACACGCTGCAGGATCCCAGGGCCAGAAGAGGAAGGAGAGCTCATCTCTGAGAGGCAGTTAAACTAATCTGTGGTTGGTTGAAGTGGTACTGCCTTGTGATGAGACCCAGAAAAGCACAGGGAGTGAAAATGGCCCTCCGAGTGTGGTTATGGATAGCAATCATTCCCACTACAGTGCATGAGGCTGCTCGGGGCAGGGATGGAAACTGGGGCTCGTTTGATGGATCTGGAAAGAAATAACCTCTGTGAATGGAATTGCAGCCTAATCGCATGACAGCCACATGTGCTAGCATAGCAGGTAAGAGCCCAGACCTGAGCTCTCATCAACACCACAGCCAATGAGACCATTTTGCCCATATGCTTGTAGCTCCCTCCTTAACCATCCCAACCTGCCCAACCCTGGCTAGTTTCCCACAATACTTGGCTTGAAAAGGTGCTGAGCACCTTTCAATTTTCATTTCAATTTTCTATTGCTGAGCACCATAGTCAATGGGACTATGGCTCAGCACCAGGAGAAAACAAACCCTGAGTGTGGCTGCTGCTGAGCCGCTTGGGAAGCTTTCATTTGCCCATCAGTCCCAGTTTAATTAATAAGTGACTCTCACCAAACCAACCCTTGTTTCGTTACTTGGACTCTATCCTTGTAAGCAATGGGAGAAAGGCACAATTCCAGACAATTTTCACCTCATCCTGCAGTGACTGCCTCAGGGAGAAATGATGAATTGTGTCTTATATACTGGAAAAAGGTCTGAGGGTGGCTGGTGCAGGCACAGACTCTACTTGGTGGCCAGATGATGTCTAAGGTTAGATTAAATTAATTCCAGCTGTAATAACCACGCTGGGCTACATCCAGTCTCGGCTTCACTCAATACCAGAGCTGCTGCCTAGCCTTGCCAGGATAATTGTGGATAATTGTCCGGGACTCTTTTCAACAATTTTTCTGCTTTTTTTTCTCTTCCTGGCAATAGGTAAAGTTGTTATCTTAAGCATAACACATTTGCACACAAATGGAGGTCCATGTTATGAGCAACAAATCATGTCTTGGCTTAACAAGAGTAAATATACACACACCTTGTAACCGCTGTCCCTGGGGTATCCACAAATCAACAGCTGCCAGCTATGTAAAAGTGTCTGTATTTGAGCACATTGTGGGAAAAATACTGCCTGTGACCCACATGTAGGTAATTCTTGTTCAACAGCATGAAACAATGTTCAATAAAGTTCAGCCCCCCCAATTCACTCGCTTTCAAGTGATATACTTCACCATTATTGAGAGTATTGAGAACCACAGCAGCATACAACCTGTTAAACCTTAATTAAAATTGAGTAAAATATTTTTTCTTTGAAATGTGAAAAACTCTGAACGTAGAATCCATAGATGCTATAAATTATACAAAATATTTTGTATCTATGTATGTATATTTAATGGAATCATTATTATAACCAATTACCTCACAAATCTTTTAATATTTCATTAAACAGGTAAACTATTTATACATTTTATGCATAATATAACATTAATTCAGCATCAACTCAGTCTGCACACATGCCTTCAGATTTGCTTTCATTTGCATATTCCTGAATTTACACAGTAAGATTTGCTAATTAATTTTTATCAGGAACCCTATAAAGCAGTGCTGTATTCTCCCTCCTCCAAGGATGCTTTGTGCAGTTGTCCCCTCCCAGGGAATGATTTAATAAGAGAGAGCACTTTTCCTGGGAAAGTTAATGGGGCTCATAAATTCTAAGCCAAGAATCTTCCTTATTGCTTGGGTGCCTTAAACAATGCAAAAAACGTTCTCTAACCTTAACTTAACACAAAGGGTGAAATATGTATCCCTGTAAAGAGCTTCCTGTGAAGAATAGTATCTCACCAGATTTCAAAATCACCCTTATAAAGTCCGAATTTTTGTTTGGGTGTTTGGTAAAGTGTTAAAAGTAATATCAGTCCAGCCAGAAAGGTAAAAAAAAAACCCATAAAAAATCCTCCAGGTTCTTTGAATCTTTTTATTGCATTTGGAAACTCTTAATGTGATTGCAGACTCTCAAGGTTTAATAGTCAAAATAAGTTGCTTGCATGTTAGCTTGTAGAAGCCAACATTGTAATCCTGTGGCATTCAGCTTCAAAATCATCATAAAATCTAGGGAAAAAAAATTCTTTAACCACCAGAAGGGTTCCCATTATTCTTTTCATAACCGGTTATAATACAGTTATGCAATCGCCTTATACTTTAATGCAAGCTTTTAATAGTAATTTCATCCTTAAAACTTCAGCAAAATCAGCTGAAATCCTTGTAAATCAGAACAGTGCAGCTTTTGGAGAAGCATTCTCCTTCCTTTATGATTGCAGTTAATTAACATAATGCACTCTCTGCCTTCCAAAATGTTAATTTTATCCACTCCCCTGAATTTCACAACAATTCACCAAAGATTAATCACTAAAAGTAGCATTTCTATTTAAAACTAAATAAGCCAGTGTCATTACAACTTCCCAACCATGCTGTTAACAGTCAATAAGAACTGGTGAATCTTGAGCTGAGTCCCTCCACGGGGCTCGATTCATAGATGCTTACACTTGGGTAAGGAGTCGAGCCCTGAATGTCATTACCTCCAGCTGAGCTGAACTCTCTTACAGGCAGAGGAGTTAAATAAACACCTGCCCTAATCTCTACCTCTGCATTTGGGTGAGATGAATCATGGCCCTGGAAGTGCCAGGAGCTCTCCAAAGACTGCAAAGGGAGTCTAGATAACTGACTCATGTGTGAACCTCTATCGTGCAGATGTCTACCTTCTCCCAGATGAATCCCATCCAGGTCTTCAAAGGGTGTGTCCTCATTTGTCCTCATTTTTCTCTATCTGAAATCATGGGAAGACCTACCAGTCTTGCAAGATTTTGGCTGAAGATCATGGCCATCCAGGAAAATAACTTTTTGAGCAACGTAGTAATGCCATTTTGATGATAGACACATGACCCTCATGCTGTCTGAGTTGCTGAAGAGCTCAGAATAAAAAGGGAAGCAAAAAGCTGACCTGTCCCAGCCCCTGATCCAGACAAACTGTTTGATGCTCCCTCTGTCATGCTGAGCGTGATCATGCTGCAAAACACCAGTGCTTTCGTTAGGAGCAATCTCTGTAGTTGCCACGCAGCACGATACAGACACCCTGATGCCCAATCCTCCTTCCCAAACTCCTCCCTCTAAACTTTGTTCATTTCCATGCTGTCTGACTGACGTTTCTTCTTGGGTGATCACTGATGGGAATTTTGAATTGGAGCTTTTTAACTAAGAGCACTACGGAGCACAGCAGCGAGTGACCCATTTTTGGCTCTGGCGAAACTATGGATAGATGATACTAGAATTAAATTTGGACCGGGAAGCGGGAAGTAAAGGTTATTTCTTTAGATGTCAGTAAGGAGAATGAATCAGTCACAATTACTTAAGGAACCTCAGGGAGCAGTTCAAGCATATGTGATGCATGAAGGCAGATCTAATTGGGGTGATTTTTTGGGGAAGAGGTTCATAAAACGGGCTTGTCTCCATGGTAACTGAACACATAGGAGTGCACTTGGTCTGGCTGATCACTGGAGTCCTCAGCATGTGACTGTCCATCTCTTAAATAAAGCCAAATTGGTTGTTTCCGATCTTTTTTCTTAGGCAGGCATCTGACTCTCTTCTACAAATGTTACACATGAATGATTTCTTCCACCAAAATGCAAAAAAGCTGTGCTTTCCAGAACAGATCCGGTCTGCTGAGAGAAGTGTGGTGGGGGTAGCCTTAGACATTCAACCCCTTGGTCTCTAAAGAAAACTTTATCTCACGTGTTTATCGTGCACTAAATCTTCTCCAGATGAGGTATATTTTCTAGAAATCATTGGACCAACACATACAGGGTATGAAGCAAGCAAAGTAATCGTGACCTCGCGTTGAATCTGAGTACTACATATATGTTTTTCATTAGTTAATTGAATTATATCCCCACATGAATCATGACCATGACTGCATTCATCTCCATCAATCGGCAAGTCAAAACACACTCAACCAGTATCCTCTGCTCTTTCCAAATGAATGGAAATGGATCAATAGAGAAGGCAAAAGGCTAACTTCGCTTTTGCAGATATTGTTTCCCACTTGCTTGTTGTGGATTTGCAAATACAGAAAAGCATGGAAAGATAAAAGATGATAAAAATAGTCCTATTGCAGCTTCTAAAAACAAAACTCTTGAAACTTCTTTGTTCTGGAGGAGCAACAGAGGTGCATTGCAGTATTATTCATAGCTCTTTGTACAGATCACTGGATTGGGGCAGTTAATTATTTTTCAAGATCAGCCCATAGATAAAATCATACAGATTCAGAGGACAATGCTTTGTGTATTGCCAACAATGTATTAGTTCCTCTTTCAATTGATAAAATAATTAAGGGCTTTGTTGAAAAGGGCATATTTCTCTCTGTGGTCATTGGTGCCTGAAAGCATGAAATTTCAAAATGTTTCCAATAGTTGTTCATTGAAAGGGGAATAATCCATTTTCTGCCTAATTATTTTCAAGAGAGCAATAAAAACTGTATTAGGAATATTTAAAAATGTAAAAAGTGCACTACATTCAAATGGTTTGAACTTTGGCAATGTACCGTCATTTGCAGATGATAATGAAAATGTTAACCTTGGGAGAAACCATTTTGTCTACAAATTAATGATGACAAATAAGAGGAATATTAGCTTCAGACTAATTGCTAAGTTCATATAGTGCTTCATACAGCAAAGTATGCTATATATAAGTTGTCATTTGGTTCTGCAGGTTACATAACTAAGTTTTAAATCACTTTCCTGATCTGGAAAAGGGTTTCAGAATGACAGAAGATACTTAATAGCTCTCACTGTAGCATATATGAAAACACTGTGGAATGTCACCATTAAATGGATGGGTGGATAACCTGAGTGGGTCTTAAGATGTTTTCCAGTTATTAGAAATTAACTATTACGGCAGGAGAAGATTGTTTAGTTATAATTTTCAAATTCCTGAAGGATGATGAAGATGGGGATGATTCTTTCAGGAACTGAAAACTAACTGCTTTTATTTCCTTTCGCAAAAAGTTAAAAGGTTTTTTGGGTTGTGGGGTTTTTTTTTTTTTTGGTTGGTTGTTTTTTTTTTTAATGGCACAGTCATAAAAGTAAAATAATCTGATCTTCTAGGAGAAGAAATTTGTGATATAATGAGTTCACTGAAGAGTAAAGTTAAAACAGTGTAAATCCTTTGGTCACACTAGTAACTTCTATCAGAAAACAAACAAACAAAAAAAACCACAAAAAACAAAGTAGGAAATACAGAAAAGTTTTAGTTTCCTAATGCTTGACTTTACAATTTGATTTCAGCAAGTAAAATCACATTAGTCAAGAACCTATCTTTAAATCACACTACTCTGGAGCTATTTTCAAATCTCAGTTCTCTCAGTTTCTTAGAAACTAATGGAAATTACGCTGTTCAGTTATATTCTAAACACAGCGTGGAAAGAGTACTTTCTGTGTGCAAAAAGCCCTGCTCTGGGCTTGCTGTGCCCTGAGCTGGGTGTCCCTGTGATCACAAGTGTCCCGTGGCCAAGGACTCGTGCCTGACCTGCCTGAGCTCAGCACTGGGGACACCCCGCATGACCAAGGGCTGCCGTCCTGGGCGCACACTGCACAGCGAACACCAGCCCTTTGTGTGCCCAGGCTGGCCACTGGACATCTCTGCCACTGGTGCTGGGGACCAGGGAGAGGGGAGAAGGTGGTGGCGAGAGGGAGGATGAAAATGCCCCTGGGGGGACCCAAGAATGAGGAGGAAGAAACTCCACCATGGACATTACACTCCTGCCAATGAGGACCTCGGGGTGGTGACAATTGGAGATTCTGCTGGAGGTGAGTCCAGCCCCTGAAGGGATGGTGGCCGCAAGTACATCATATCAGAAGAAAGAGGAGGTAATAGGACATGTTCTAGTATAACCATTTTAAGGGTATTATTGAGACTTTTCTGTACCATTTTGGACCGTGTTAGTGTCATTATAATCAAACTAATATCTCTTTGTTGCATTTTGATTAGTGTTTGATTTGACTCTAGTTAGACTGGATCCAGGTTATTGTCTCCAGATGTGTCCCTTTAGCCCATAACAAGTTACAGAGTGTAGCACTCCCTGACTCAGGTCTGGACCACTTGGTCTTGCTCTTTCCAAGATTTGCTGTCTCTACCTTTCAGGCAGTTAGCCCCAAGGAATGGGATCCAAACCAGCTGGTGCCACATGTCTAGGGGTAGGAATTGGTGTTTGGTTGTCTTGTACTTATGAGCATAGATTTAGAAGGTCTCTGGATAAGTTCATAGGTGCAATGGCCCCTCCAAGTTGTAAGAACTGTGTGGAAAGCCAGGGAAATCTGTCCTCTTGCTAGTTGAGCCATTCAGGGGAAAAGAAGACTTTTCACATTGTTTAAATTTTAGGTAAATTTATAGTTTGGTTTTTTGTTTGTGTGTTTTTTCCCTGTTCATTTTTTGCTAGCTGTATTGTCTAGTTTAGATTTCATAAATAAATATATTTTTTGTCTTCTTCTGGAGGTTAGGGTAATTTTAAGATAGTATCCCAGAACTCTATCCTTAGAGATATTGTGATCCTAAAATTGGGTACAAACTATAAAGGGCCCAAAGCCTTAACATAGGCTATAAAATACTTCAAGGGATAATAGGATATGCATCCACTTTCTCTGCATGAATGAGCTGGTACAGCAGAGGTCAGAAGAAGGAGAAACGTCTTCTAATAACCAGCAATAAGCAGGAAAGCTCTCTGTCGTGTTACAAGGTAGACGGCAGCAAGCCTAAAATGTTAGGGTGCTGAGAAAAGGCTTGACAGGGAGGTATGAAAGCACATTTAGTCTTCAAGCACAAAAGGGCAGTAGAAATGGCGCTGGGGGCTGGACTGGACGATGAATTCAATGGCACAGCAAGAGAGAAGCTGACTCATAAAGTTAATTGATAGCTGGTTGGTTTGTCACTTACATTTTTCAGCCAGACCCCCTCATGGAAAAAGAAGGATTCTTTCTCTCATAGACGTTAAATGATTGTGAGATTAGTGGCCTAGGAATTATGAAGTCCTCCCTTTGACTCCCTCTGGCTCTAAGCATTAATCAGATAATTGTCTGGGATGTGAGACACTTCTACCTGCTTCTTCCTCCCAAGCCTGAGTACTAAATCTTACCTCTGCATTGGGCTGACTTCACCCAGGTGGTGTTCTGCTGCTGTAGATTTTCTGCCTCCTTTATTGTGCATATTTACATGGAAGGAGAAGATGTTATGAACGCAAGACCAGATGAGATGCCTTGGTCCACTGCTATAATAAGAATTATGCTATACAATCTCTTAAACAAAGGCATCAAGCTCCATCTAAGCAGTTTGGTTTCTTGTTCCATCTCCTCCTTTGAAAGCATACTCCAGGCCTTCTGATTCTGAAGGCTTGAGTCCTTTTTCCTTGTTTTCAGGCTAAATGTTTTTGCGGGCTCTCTGATCTCTCTCATTATGTGTTCATGGTCTCTGCACTCCTACCCTTCCTGTCAACTAATCGAAGAGGTTTTGCCACCTTCCCTGTTTTTTTATGCAGTCCAGTGAAATCTTTCTGAGTGATAACTTGTTTCAGGAAAGGACATGTGGTGAGTCTCCTCTCCTAAAATAGGCTTTGCTGCTCCTCAATCTTTTGATCAGCCCTTTGTTGGGCTTGTTCCAGGATAAGTTAATTTATAGAACATGGGTGTCCCAAATTGCACATTGCATTTTCTCCCTTCCAACATGAGACAAGTTTGTGCTGACCTGCAAAGAAACTCAATTTCACATCAGTTACAGAGTAAGAGGCAGTTATCAGGGTGTATATGGGAGTGGAAAACAGATGGAAGAGGTTGGCTATTATTCCCAAGATCATGCATAAGACAGGATCCATCATTTCTGATACCATAATGAGGCATTGCCAGCACAACTTTAGCTCACAGAAGTTTCTTTTATGCATTTTTTAATCAGCATCGAAGCAACTGGCAATCATGACATGTAACATAGCTTAGAGTTAACAACCCCTTGAGATGAGTGAAGACAGCTGTGCCTCAGAGATGTGTGTTCATGCCCTCTGCAGATGCTGCTGTCTCCATTTTCATCTGCTTCACAATTGCAGGCCTTCTCTGCAACCCCAGTAACCTGTCTGAAATTTCTCTGGCTGGATGTGGACGTCTATGGGAGTGGTGATCTCTCCTTGGGCCAGTCATCCTCAGCTGCCTTTACAGCTGGCGGAGCGAAGGAGGATTCTTGATTTATGACCCCAAAAAGTGCTTCCTGTTGACTACAAAGAGTGCCTAGAATGAGATGCAGTCATGTGCCCTGAACCCAGCTAAAGGTAGGTTTGGATGAGCCTTGTTGTTATTTTCCACTTTGAATGAGAGCTAAGGGTGAAATGAAAGATAACAACACCCACAAAAAAGGACTGTCTTCCAGAGTCTCAGCAAACAGGACCTGCTGGAGCCCTTATGCTTCACAGCTGCCTTTCTCCCTATCTGCGTTTTATCCGTAGATCCCTGAAATACTTTATATGCACATGACATTTCTCACATCTCTCAGGCTTGCATGCCCAGTACAGTGTGGGGAGTAATTTTTCTCATCATTGCTGCCAAGATTTCAGCTCTGACAGTGGGATACACCTTGCTGGATATAATACGAGAAGTGGGAAGAATTCTGAGTGACTTTTTGTCCACTGAGCAGGCTTTGCAGCTCCGTAATGCTACATAAATAAGTTCATCGTTGATTTGTAAACAGAGTGCATTTGAGGAGGAGGAGCTGTAAGATTTTCCATTGAAGGCTCTTGGCAGCTATGTCTGAATGCAGCTGGCAGACAAAGGCAAAATGAGATCCAATGGTAGGAAGCAGAAGGTGGAAGGATTTAAAATTAAAATAAGAAACAAATTTGTAATGTTTGGTTTTTTTTGATGGGATGGATCAGGAGCAAAACAAACCATCTTGGGAGGGGAGTAGCTTCTGCCTTTGAGATCTTTATAGGTAGAGTGATCTAAAAAGTTTACCTTGCCTCATGTACTACCTCCTAGGCTAAAAGTGAGTGGTCAGATTTCTCTGGAGGTCAGACAGGATCAGAATGGTCCTTCCGGGCTTAATGCCAAGGCATCTAGCCTTGGAGGGGAGAATTAGCATCCATGTTTATAAACAGGGACAGCAAGACAGAGGAGCAGTAAGGGACATACTGAGAACTTACTCATCCTGCAGTGCTGGCCACTGGCTCTCTTTAGGCAATGGCAATGAAAGCTCCCTGCTTGCCTGTCAGTGCAGGACTGATGCTGAGCTCACTGTTCTGCTGCCAAATAAAATTACAGTTGGAGGTAGAACACGTCCTATGCTCCCATCCTTCTGTATCTGTCACATTGTGTGAAATGTGCTTTACTGACCCATTTTATCCACCAGCCACAGGTCCTTTTGCTCTGGTGTAACCTTCCTCCTGCCCCTCCACTGGGAAGCTCCGGGTTGGGATGCTCAGAAAGGCAGATGCTTTTCCCAACCCTCTGATTCACCCATGTGAACTCCGGGAGCGAGTTGTTGTGTGATTCAAACACATCATATCTCATAAAGAAACTTTCCAGAAAATATGCAGAACTTTCCAGAGGGGAAAAAAAAAATAATAATAAAAAAAATCCAGCTGACACAGCCCTGGGAATCTGCGACTGTTGTCATTACTTGCCTGGTAAGGAGTCAGGACCATGCGGGGATCTGTCACTGCCAGAAGGCTCTTGAACATCTGTTGCAACTGCAGCAGCATCAGAATGAGGAGGAGAAGATTAATCATGCTCTGGCCGTTAGTGGCTAATGCATCTTCCCTGCTAGCCTGCAGTCAGCAACAGGGGTGTCCTGAACTATGTTTTGCAGTGGGCTCAGCAGGGACACCCAGACAGCTGGGAGGCTCTGGCCTTAAATGGCTTCATTTAAAAGTTGCTCTCTGGTTAGATTGCTTTTAAATGTTGCTAACTTCTCCCTTGTTTTTTTCCCACCTCAATCCCAACTTCAAGAGGATGGACTGGGCCTGGAAGTGGATGTAAACGTAATTTGGAGCTGGGATGAAGGCTGGGGACAAATGTTTTAGCAAAGCCTGTTGTGATAGGACAAAGGGTTAATGGTTTTAAAATAAAAGAGGAAAGATTTAGACTAGATATAAGGAAGAAATTTTTTACAATAAGAGTGGTGAGACACTGGCACAGGCTGCCCAGAGAGATAGTAGATGCCCCATCCCTGGAAACATTCAAGGTCAGGTTGGAAGGGGCTCTGAGCAACCTGACCTAGGTGAAGATGTCACTGCTCGTTGCAGGGGAGGTTGGACTAGATAGGCTTTGAACTTCCCTTCCAACCCAAACCATTCTATGATTCTATGATTCATCTGAACAAAGCAATCATCACAGCCTGGTGGGGCTCCTGTGACTTCGGAACAGAAAAGGGTGTGCAGGTGTGAATCTTACACATATAAAAGGAATATGTAGAAAAAGGTGAAAATAGAAAGCAGTTGCAGCAACTACAAACTCTCCCACAGTTGAATCAGCCAACAAGTGTTTGTTCAGGGGGAAACATGTCTAAAGTGCTTTCTCCATGCCTTCAGGGACTATCACATGGTGGGGAAAGGCTGCCTCTGTGTTCAGTGATGCAAAGGGGCTCTGATCACAGCAAATTTGGCTGCCATGTGTCTGCCTCGTCTACAGGTCACAGCTGTTGCCCCCAAAAATGGAGGGGAATAAACTAGGTCCAACTGGAAGGGTGCATGTAGGTAAACACCATCACTATGCTGTATGGCTGAGAGCTTCATTGAACTGTCTTCATAGAAGGATTTACTGTGTATGGCTGAAATTTATTTATGGTTCACAGGTCTCTCCTGATCCCCCTTTTTTTAAGACGTTATCTTTTTAAGGTTGTGGTTTTTTAAGATGGCTTTTAATATCACCTTTTTGATATCATCTTTTTAGTCTGGAGAAGAGAAGGCTGAGTGGGGGATCTGATCAACACATATAAATACTTAAAGGGTGGGTGTCAAGAGGATGGGGCCAGTCTTTGTTCAGTGGTGCCCAGTGACAGGACAAGAGGTAACAGGCACAAACTTGAACATAAGGAGTCCCATCTAAACATGAAGAGGAACTTCTTTCCTGTGAGGGTGGCAGAGCCCTGGAAGAGGCTGCCCAGAGAGGTAGTGGAGTCTCCGTCTCTGGAGACGTTCAAAACCTGCCTGGACATATTCCTGTGCAACCTGCTCTAGGTGGACCTGCTTTGGCAGGGGGATTGGATTAGATGATCTCCAGAGGTCCCTTCCAACCCCATGTAATGTGATTCTGTGATTCTGTGAAGGTACTGGGGAGTCTTCTGTGGCTCATGGTAAGTGAAATGGATGGATGTTTTATGAGCCTGGTCTAGTGGAAGGTGTCCCTGCCCCATGGCAGAGTGGTCAGAACTCAACGATCTTTAAGGTTCCTTCCAACCCAAACCATTCTATGGTACTATGATTCTATGACCCTTCTATTGAATGGCTGCTGGACACTGTGAGTGATAGCTCCATGAAGCAGAAGACCTCCTACAGACCCAGTCCCATTCAGATAATTTTTATCACAAACCAGAGCAATTCAGTTTCAGTAGAGGTGTTGCCTGGAAGGCCAAGGTAATCTCCATCATTTCACCTCAAAGGTGCATTCAGTTGTTGGCAACCCTTAAAGACTTCTTCTTTCTGAGCTCTCTGAAGAGGATGCAATTACGCGGGATCAATCCCAACCCCATGTTAGGAATAACCAATCTGTCCGTACAACCGAGGGAGCAGCAAATCGATCTGTGAACATGTCAGGGTAAGTGCCAGTAATGATGATTAGATAAACTCCCGGGTGCTGAGATGATGGAGGGCAGAGTCGTCGAGCTGAGTGCAGGAATACACTGTGAGGGCAGTACATTTTGGTACCGTGGTGTTTCACAGTTCCCTCGCATTTTTGTTACCTCACAGATTCATGGTAAAAATGGGGTTTTATTCATTTTTGACAAGACCATTTCTCCCTCTGCAAGACAGGTCACTTAAGAAATAAACACTGTATAACAGTATTTATGTGAAAGCTGTGGAAGAAGGAAATAAAATAGGGAAGAAAAGAAACTCTTTCTGTCTTGCTCTCTGCAAAGACAAAGCTACAGAATACAAAGACCAGATTCAGCCAGCCAGTCTCTACTTGGTCCTGTTGGTGTTTCCTACTACTTTCAGAGGCCTTCAAAAGTGAATAGACATCCAGAACCAGTGAGAAATATTACAGGGTGTCCAATGGAAGTTAGACAGTGAAGTCTGACCTCAGAGAGAAGAGATGTTTCCAGAGCTAGAGTAAGATCTCAGTGGTTTTATTCCAGACCCACATGCCATGCTTACTCCATCTCCTTTGATAAACCAGAGCAAAGAGTCTGTCCAGCTGCTTGGCCATCCCACTGTTGGAGGGGACATGGTCATCCAGTGAAAAGCCCTGGGGTCTGGATAGGAGGATGACCCCAAAACACAGCTCTCATGGGGCACACAGGAGGGATTTCAAAGTCATTGAATCTTGGTTGTGAAACGACTGAAGAGCTGTTGGCAGCTTTGCAACAAAACTCCACCGTGAAAAATCTCCCTGCTCCCTTGAACGACCTCCCTCCTTCCTTCACGGAGGCAGAGCGAACTGCAATTAGCATCTGTGCCCACTCTCTAAAGCAGCTCACAGTGAAAGTGAGCAGCGTCTCAGGCCATTAGCCCTGGCACCGTGCCATGAAGCCCTTCCACAGCATGTCTGCCACCGTGATGGATGGTGGCAGGATTCAGAGCTCAGCTTGTTCCCGGCCAGTGACTTACGGTAACTTTCTTTGGGGGTTGAAGGTAGAGGAGGAATAAATAGTGCATGACGCATCTGTGGGGGAAGGAGACAACTCCTGGAGGAAACTCCACCACTGCAAGGGTGTGTAACATCCCTCCCTGACCACCCATGGACACCAGCTACAACATATTGTGGAGCTGGGGGAATGATAACTAGAGATGCTAACCAGGGGGAGGACCATTTGCTGGAGGCTGGAGATAAAGGCACCTGCTAGAGGTGCAGGATGTATGGGTGGCATGGGGAAAAGCTGCTGGAGGTACTGGGATGAAACGGAGCTGGAGAAGTGCTGCAGCCAGCTGGGTGTCAGGGATAGCATGAGGCCAGAAGAAAAGAGATGTTGAGGTATCAGTATTGTTTATTGATATTATATCAGGAAATTATGGATCTGACCCTATCTCAGCCCCACAGGAGAGAGAGGCAGGAAATGTCCTTATCACAGACTGATAAGAGCCAATTGCTGCCAATATCTTGCTAAACCAAAATCCCAAATAACTGCAGCTGCATTTGCAGTGCTGAAGGTATTTGCCCCATTGAGTGGTAGCCATGGTGCAGAAAGGTGATGTCCACATTGTTTGGGGAAGCCCTTTCCAGACCATCACCTAGCATAGCACTTGGCTATGGCACTCTGTGGCTTTAAGATAGAATTATTTTTACTGTGCTTTTTCCAGCTCAGAGTGCCTGACATACCACATTCAAGTGTGCATGAGCCTTTTGTGGGATCAAGAGCTGTGGGGATAGTTTAGGACTGTGTGGTGAAGGGAGCCAAACCTGGAGAAAACCTAGGTATAAGAACTTTCCCGAGTGAACAGCCCTTGGATTCTTCATTTATGAAGAAACTGGGACTGGTCTAATACATACTGTGGACAGTTTGGGGAACCAGGACCTGGAAATTATCTTAGCAAATAAAGAACACAAAAGTCCAAAATTTCTTGATGCCAAGCTAGCTTGTTAAAGCTGGCCACGAAAATCCTATTCTTCTTCAGCTGCTTATTAAGTAGAGAATGACAAAGTCCTCGTGGTGAGATGTTCTTGCATCATTTGTGAATCATTTTTCCTTCTCTTTCCTATGAGGCACACTGTACAAGCAACTGCAGTGCAACAGCAATCTTGCTACGCCTCCGTTTTGGTGATCCTGATTGTTATTAATGATAATAACAGCACTTACAGGTCCTAATCAGGACCAGCACTAGATGTCGTACACAGGGTGATTCCTGACTGAAACACCATAAAGCAGTATACAATCCTCTTTAGACCTCCCTGTTCTTTTGTGAAACCGTAGGAAGGTGCGATTAATCTGACAACAACAAGAAAGCCACTTCTTGTTACTTGCCCAATTTTTTCCTTTTCTAAACAACATGAGATTTGCCCTTAATTTTCTATATGCCATGCATTTCTCTAGAGACCAAAAAGCTGTTACTCCCTTGAAACCCTACTAATGCTACTCTGACACCATAAATTTTGTTTTTGTCAACTTTTATAAATTGCTACCCGGTATTTCAGCACCCACTTGATTTGCATAATTCTATCAACTTTATTCCAGTTTAAGTCCTGTGAGTTACAAAACCAAATGCCTGTGATGTGCCATAAATTTGAAAGCACATGAAACATTTGTGCCCAATTTAAGAGCACGATAAAAGATCAAAAACAGTTTGCTGCACTAGAAACTCATGAAAGCTGTGCAAAATACATTCAGTGAAGAAAGCTGTAAATGGAGAAATTGCATATACATTATAGTTCTGCATAGATATGGGGAGACATATTTCAGAGGTAAAGAAGGTGCCTTGCAAAATTTCCAGAGGCTGTGTGAGTTTATTGAATTGTGAAATTTGGCTGTCGGAGGCCTCTTGGCTACTGAAAATATTGTGTAATTCAGCATCTCCAAGCATCACATGTTGCAGGGAATGAGCTCCATAGCGCTCTTGTGGTTTACAACGGACAAGTTAATGGCCATGAATCCAGCGGAGACCTTTGCAGCTCCCCTGCTGCGAGATGACTAGGAAACCTAATGAAGCTGTGTGAAAGATGCTCCCAGGTGACCAGCAAAAGGAAAACATTCTGGATCGAATGCTAGAAGTGCACTGAACATGAAGTGCCATCCAATGAGTTCAATTCTGATGCCGATATCCAAAAGACCCAGCTGGTATCACCCAAGAAACTATCATCTGCCCGTCTAGTGAAAACCATGTGTCATCCCATCACCTGAGCTGTGATTTCACCTTCCTCCCACCCAGCCTTGTCTAGCACTGCGAGATTGGAGGACTCCAAGCCCACAAGCTCTGCTTCTGTAAAGCTGATGTTCCCAAGAGCTAATGAACATGTTTCAAGCAATCAGTCATTACGAGCCTGTTTGCTTCCACTTGCGCTACAGCTGAGTCCGGGATCCTTGGGGAAACTGTCTCGCTTGATTGCCACAGAGCACACGGGTGTTTTGTGACCTTGCTAATATTGTGGATCTACCTAAAAAGTGTATAATCATTCTTCGGGCAAATTTCCTAGGCAATTTCTTAGCAGATGCTGAAACATTTCTGTGTTGGTCCAAATTGCTTCCTCTCCTTTTCCCACCTGGGAAATAAACAGATTTTTTTCTGTTTGTGAGGGGAAAGCGGTCTTTACTTCTTGAGGCTAAACTGGGAAGCTAAACATACCCTCTTCAGTATTACCGCTGTCATCTTCGTTGTCCCCATGGGGCTTCTCTCAGCTGTCACCCATCCCTGGCAATTTTTCTGGACTGTGAACACTGAGCTAGGACAGATCCCTCAGTACAAGTGCATGCGGTGTTTCCAATATACAAAACACTGCAGTGCAAAAAGTGAGAACCCTGCTGCAGTGCACATTCCCTGAGCAGAGAGCAAAGGTGTGGGGGATGCTGAAGGAAAGATCTGGCAAAGCTTGGAGCAGAACTTATTACCACAAAATGTTATGTCCTAGAGCCTTCTGGGTCCTATATATTTTGGGTTTTTGCTCTGATGTTCGTCCCTCATCTGTTTCTCGGTGTATATAGTGCTGAGTATTGTGAGTGAGTATTTGCCTTCTTTCTTTTTTTTGGTGTTGTTTCTCATTTTAAAGCCATCCATGGCAGAGGAAGATAGGGGAGGGATAATTCTTGGTCTGACTTGCTAAACCATTTCTAACACCCTGGATTATCTGCCTGGCCTCCAGGTGTGGTTGCAGGCAGCGATGGGTTTCTGCTTCACTTGTATCCCATGTCATCTTTACCAGCCCTATGTAGGGCTGTTGGCAGCTTTACCGCTATTGAATGCAGCTGATGGATCAGCCTTACCGATGAATTGAACATAGAATCATAGAATGGTTTGGGTTGGAAGAGATGTTAAAGACCATCTTGTTCCAAGCTCCCTGCTATGGGCAGGGACACCTCCCACTAAACCAGCTTGCTCAAAGCCCCGTCCAGCCTGGCCTTGAACATCATCGCTTCTTGTGTTTGCAAGGAGGTGACTGGGGTGTCAAAGCAACCTGAAATCTCCTTGTTCATTTTTTTTCCAAGGGTTTTGGCAATAGTGACCCTTCTCTAATACTGTAAGGCAAGAGCAAATAGTTTCAGGATTGCCAGAGTGTACCAACTCCTCGTCCAGCATGTGCCATGCAGTAACAGACCCTCTATTGTTAGGATCCATTGCAAGAGGAAGGGCACACTGCATTTCACTTTACAATGGTGTAAGGAAGCCAGAGACCTGAGGAGATGGGGCCTCAGCTGGGAGAAAGGGCAAGCAAACAGGAGGGGAAGTCCGAAGCAGAGAAATCCACCAAAGAGTGCAAGATAGTATAGCTTGGGTACCAATGTGCACCATATCCCTTCTCTTCTGGCTTAAGATGGGCTCTGGGGAGGTGAAGATGGTCTTCAGGTGGTGTTATTGGGTGGAGAAAGGATAATTTTCCACCACTTCAGGATAAATAGCTTGTACTTGTGTGCCATGGGCATCTGGGGGAGTGCATGCACACAGAGAGACCTCACAGCCAGGACAGGCTTGCCTGTGATCTCAGGGCACTTTGGAGGATCATTTAAATTAGCTACAGATGAAGGCTGTGTAATAAGGTGTGCAGGTTCCTCTGAGCCCAAGAAAGGACTAAAAAAAAGCAGCGGAGCGATGGGATGTGCAACAAGAAGAAACATTTTCCCTTTACTCTCTTGTTGTCCATGTGTCCAAAACTGATGTGGCTCAGGTACATCCGGGAACAAGAAGGCAGGTCATCTGCCCTACCTGACTGCAAGGTGCTGGGTAAAGCTAAGACCAGCCCAGCCAAGGGACCACTCCTTTCCCTGGACCGCTAGAGGGATATTTTTAATTCTCTTCCAGCACCTGATGCTTAGGAGCCAGGGGAGAGAGAAGGGATCATTTAGGAGACAGGGAAGAGAAAAAAAGTGGCATCTCCCAGCATGCTGTAGGCTTGAAAGGTTCAGTGCAAGGAAGAGCAAGCCCTGGAGCACTACTCGAGCATAAACTATTCCCACTTCTCCGTTCTTCTCTCTTTTCCTAATTTTCTTCCATTTGATCTTGATTGCTGCTTCTGAGACTTGCATAATTTCACCCTTGGGCAAGTGGAACAGATGCAAACCTTCTCTTTCCTTCCTTAAGACACAACTTGCAGGCAGTTTTCTGAATTCGGGTGCCTGTGGACTAGATCTGCCTTCCATCATCAGGTCACCTCTGATCTGGGTTTTTCTAGGGTGGACAATGGAAATTGCCTCCAATTAAGTTGTCCTTAGAGGATTGGCCATGACAGGTACAGTGTGTCCACCTCATAACTGGTGTGGGCCTAAGTGCCCGCTGCAAAGTAGGCATCTTCTTTACCCCAGAGACCACTACATGCAGTGTCTTTGCAATGGTGGTGGTTGGTAAGTTTGGACTCCGTGGTCAAGTCAGTGTAGACATGGTATCTGAGGTTTAAGGTCCTGTCTCAGCTCCTTTCTCATACACCCAAAAATATCTGCCACGATGTCTTAGAGCAAAGTAATCCGTCAGGGTTACTCGGGCTTGAAATTAATTGAGTTTGAAAGGTGTTTCCATTCATTGCTAAGCTCACGGCATCGAGGAAAGGAGCAGAGCTGAGGTATTTTGCTGAGGTATTTTTTGGTATATTTGAGGTATTTTGGTTCTCCAAGGCTCATACTGCAGATGACCCATCGTGATTTCCCTAAGACATTTCTGGAGTGATCTCTAGGAAGCATTAGCACAGATGGATAAAGGCAGATAACAGGAATTCTTTCCCAGGATCATGCTGTGACTGGAAAAGGAAATATTGCTCCACTAACACTTATTAGCCTCCAGTTTTAGGAAGAGTTTGGGGATTTTTCACCTGCTCTCATGTCACTGAGAAAGGGCAGAATGGGACTTTTTTTCCAGCACAAGGGAGTCACCAGCAGAAGCAGAGAACAGTAATGGTTGAGTTGAGGTCTCTTTGCAGTGCCTGAAGGGTTAATGCTGGGCTTAACCAATGCATGGATCCCAATAACCTGCTCAGCAGGCCTGTGGGTAACTCCAAAATCTTCCTTGCCTTCAATCTTTTCCTGCTGACAGCATCTCTCCAGATTAGTACATTCTCTCTGTCTGGTAGAGGCAGTCATTTCCTTTCCTTTGATGCCACTATTTTTAGTTACACTTTGTCCTCACTCTTCTGAGATGAAGACGTAGAGGGATTCCCACCCCATCACCAGGAAATACCTGCTGTTCTTAAAGAACTCAGAACCTAACCCTGAGAAAAGTCTCAGGAAACAATTCATCCTTCAAAAACTGCTGTCAGCCCTATGCAGGCTTGAATTTTGTGACGAGGCAGATTATCTTGGAAGTTTAATTCATCCCACAGACTGAGCATTTGTCACTCCTTCTGTGAATTATGTCATATTCCTAGCCAGCTATTTGTTAGTCACATGCTTTCCAGCACTTCTGTGAACAGGCTTTTTAGGCTCTGAATTGCTGGGAGAAGTGATGACTGTTTGTTCTGCATGTTTTAATTATGATTGTTGTTTCTGCCTCTCCACTGGACAGACTTTTTTCCTCTTTTCTCTTTGCTGGTTATGAATACTGAAAGATACTGGCCAGGTGGCCGGAGCTGTGCATCCTCATCTGTTGCAGATATCTATCCTGAAGATATTTAGCAAAGGAAAGATTGGCAATAATACAAACATTCAAGTTAATGCAGACCCACCCTCAAGCAAGTTGACTAATAAAAAAGACATGGGGAGTTGAATACCCGAATAATGTTTTCAGTGTGAAAATGCCCATTCAGTTGCAACAGTGATTGAGGAAATACAATTTTAAAGTCCATATCTGTCATAAACTAGCCATGTAAGTTGTCTTAGTATCAGCCCATGCCTTAAAAGTAGATATTTGATTTTCTGCATCACTTTTATCTAGATTTAGATTGCAAATGCTGAAAGGAAAAACCTTGGTGGAGAATAGACTATGGATAGTATCCCCCAGAGCTCGAGTCCAGACCTCAAGTTCTACCTCCTGAGGAGTTCTAGCAATATGTCAAAAAACATGCCCATATACACCCTTCTTCATGGGAGTCAAGGTCTGCAGTGGTTTCATTGGTGGGATCAGCCCTTTCTCCTAGAATATTTGTTTTCTGCTGACAAACCATTGTGGCTGGGAGATGGCATCTTTTCATTTGCATGGCCCAAGTTATTCTGAAATCGTGGCCCAGAAGCACTCATGGCTGCTTTGAGTCTCTGGAATAGATTAGCAGGGCCCTTCTCAGCATGTCCCTAACCCCAACACTGCTGAGGCCACTACGCAATTAGCCAGCAATTGTGCCGAAGCAAACAGATTGCATTGAAGATAACCAGATGTGAGCAGATAAAGGGGCTGGTGGAATTTGGGCCATGTGTGTCTTATCTCTGAAAGCCTTCAATAGCTTCCCCAGTCCTGAGTTCAAACAGCAGTCACAGGCCTGCAGTGCTTCATGCCAGGACATTTATTAGACACCAATTCTAGTGATCTAAGCCCTCTAAACTTGCCAGGTGAATGAGAAAGGTCAGCAGTTTGAAGGTGAAGGCAGAGTTGTGTACTGTCAGATTCTTCTGATCACAGGACATCTGCTCCTGCTCATTCCTCTGAAGGTATCAAAGCATTCACAACACAGGACCACCAGGGTCTGAGATGAGGACCACAGCAGTCTTGTACAATGGCTCATTTGACTCTGGTTGCATCAAGACCTTATAGCTCTCTACAACTGCTTAAAAGGAGGCTGTAGCGATGTGGGGGTCGGTCTCTTCCCCCAAGTAACAAGTGATAGGACAAGAGGAAATGGCCTCAAGTTGCACCAGGGGGGTTTAGGATGGATATTAGGAAAAGTTTCTTTATCAAAAGGGTTGTCAAGCATTGGAACAGGTTGCCAAGGGAAGTGGTTGAGTCACCATCCCTTGAGGTATTTAAAAGACAGGTAGACATGGTGCTGAGGGACGTGGTTTAGTGGTGATTTTGTCACTGTTAGGTTGATGGTTGGACTTGATGATCTTAATGGTCCCTTCCAACCAAGATGATTCTGTGATTCTAAGTATGGGGGCTGGGAATAGATATGGCACTACAAGACATTGCCAAGTAGGTCCAGATAGACCTTCTCTCACCCACATTTTCATTCCTTGTTGCTGAGGGATGACACCAACACTTGGGCCAGGTGCTCAGGTGGGCTGGGACTAAACACACTGTCCCTTCAGCTTAGGGTGTGAGGGAGGAGAAATGTAGTTCACGAGAATTGACCCCATCACATCAGTTCTCCCAATTTTTTTTATTATTCCTGACACACTTCCCTAGGAAATATCCATGCTCAAGACCACCAACTCATCTTGAACTCCATGCTCTACAGACGCAGTAATTTCAGGCACATGGAGGTCTTTTCCCCAACCTCCCACACATCTAATATCAACGGTAGTACCAGCGATGCAGCACACTTCTGATTAACTAGCAAGACAAAGTCTAGCCTTTCAATGGAAGGAAATTTCATCGATGAGAAAAATGAAGAGCTGCCCAACACATCAGGGAGTTTAGAGGCATCAAGTGGAATCTGAAACCCCATACAAATTTTGAAAACTGTCCTCTTATATCTAGATATATTCAGTCAGCATGGATGTGTTGGGGTTTCTAACATCCTTCACAAGTAAACGATCAGAAGGGTCAGATGGAAAAAGAGGGAAGCCTTGAAACTCTTGGTCTTTAAGAAACATAAACAACCAAATGAACACTCCTGTGTGCTCAGAGCACAGCTGCTCTAGAGGACATCTCAGTGTCCTCTATTCCACGTGAGTTCCTGTAGCTTTTTCAACCCTTTCATCCCTCTCATGAGTGAAGGTTCAACAAGAAACTCTTTTGGTCATCTGATGAAAACATCCACCAGGCTTAAAGGTGTCTATAGACTGCACCTAGAAGTTTATCTAGACATTTTCTCAGTCAGATCTAGCAGTTTGGGTGTCCTTAATATACTGTCTCTTTTCTTTTATCATCCTCTTTTGCAGTTGAACATAGCAATTCAATAAGCAACCTCCTTCCCGCCCCTTTCATTCCCTCTCTGAAAGGCAAACTGATTATTATTATTTTTTTTAAAGAGTAATCTAAGCTTTACAGGACCTCTACTGTCAGGCTATTTCAGATATTCCATTGACAACTCCCAGCTAGATTTATCTCCAAGGATATTCAGTGCCTCCTGATAGCATTATCCTTCTGCTAATTGAAATTCTGTCCTAAGGAAGAAAAATGAAAGATTTCCAAAGGGGTTGAGAAATAACAAGGCAAAAAAATAAACCTAAGCAAGCCTCTGAGGCAATTCCCAAGGCTAGAAATCTGGAACAATGTTTTGTGCCTTTCCTTTACAATCAACTTCCCAAAGGGACAGAATTATCAAATATTACATGGGTTAATCTTAGTAATTAAAGAATTTATACATATATATGAAACACTACAGTGCTGATCACAGGAAACAATCCAGTTTGTAAAGTATTTTTCTGCTGGGATTCACCAAGGCACTTTCTGTTTTATTATGAGTTTGCTTTTTTCAAAGATTGGAGTGGTTTTAATCTATTTTTTCCAGATGTTTTACCTCATAACATTTCAGGGTTTACTATATGACTCTCATTTGTTTGCCCAATCAATTTCTTTCTCTGTTTGTCTCCTTCCCTCCTCTTCCTCCCTAAATTTTAGTATGTGATTTTTGGAATGTGATTACAGCTGAGCCCTGCACAGTAGACCACTACTACAATCATCTCCAACAGACAGCTTGGAAGACCATTGAAGAAGCCTCAAGTGAAGAGTAGGAAAACAATGGAGTTAGTCACGTGAGGCAACTTTTAGAGATGGTCAGAAAACAAAACCCAACCCAACCAACCAAAAAACTCAACCCTCAAGGATTCCGTCTGGCTATGAAAGCAGAAGTTCAGATGACAAACCTTGCCATCCTTGTTGGCCAAACTAGGAGAATAAAATCTGTAGATGGTATTTAAAAACAAATAATCAGAACATATCTTTAGATGTTGTTGAAAATCTTCCTTCTCATGGACCCCAGAAGAAGCACAATTCCCACGTACACTGACCTGTTTTCCCATGAAAAATCTCTGAATCTCAGAACTATGTCACTGACTCAAAACCCACATATGACCCAAATGTGTATTTGCATTGGAGTATTTTTGCCTGCTAAAAAAACCTTCTCAGCATGCTAAGACTGTTTTCAGAGTCAGTAGCACAAGATACCCTAAAAATTTTCACTGCTTGTCAGGAAAAGCCATTCCAAGGGTTCTGGAGCTTCTGCCTAAGTCAGAACAGCATGAACCCTTTGGCCTTACAGCTTTAGACTCACATAAGCGTTTAAGCCATCTTGGTTTAAATAAACATGACAAGTATGCTACTGATTAAACTGTGGTTTGACATCAGTACAACTCTCTCCTGACTTAAAGGGAGTTTGTAATCATTTATATCATAAAATATATGAAGAGTAATGAAAATGACAGAGAAGGCATAGAAATCTCTGAGCTAGTAAGCAACGCTGCCCTGCCATTTCTCATGTATGGATGGCCAGCACTTCCAGCTTGTGCTGCTTGGTCTATCACATCAAATGCCTAAATTCATTAAGTTGTAAAAGTTCTAGTGGAAGGAGAAGAGGGGATATTGATATAATGTAAAGTGCTCAAGCCCAGTTTTTTTAAATCTATGTGCACTGACCAGCTGGTCTATTAGAAGAGGTGATGTGATCTAACACATCACCCAAGCTTTTGACAAGCAGGTTCTAGTCCCAATTTTGTGTCTGACCCTAGCAAATCACTTCCTTTCTGGAAGATCTAAGTTTTGACTCAAGTTTACTTTTTTCTTTCTGAACTTGTGCTGAGGGTATTTCATGGTGCCTGCCAGCTTTAACTTACAAGGGATTAGCAGTCTGGCTGTTAATCAACCATTGAAGGCAAGCTTTGGGAAACATGGACCACCTCTGAAGTTCAGGCTGCCCAAAATGACCCACAAACAGACCGAGGTCGGAATCCCTTAGACTTGTCTAACTTGTAATACTGAAATGTTCCAGACTGGTTTTCTGTTTTGCAGTCTGAATGTCTGCATGTAAATGCCAGCAAAATATAAAGAGATACCCCCCTCCCTAGCCCTTATTCCTTAATCCATCAAAGAATGCAATTAAGGGAAACTACCTAGTTTGGCCCAACTTGAAAAAAAACAGGATAGCCCTTTCATTTAGGAAGTTTATCGTGGGTTAGATGTTTGCAATATGGCTTGTGCTAGAGAATGGTTTATGGAGAAAAAGAAGTGAGAAGCAGACTGAGTGTTGCTCTTACTTTCCAGGACGAGGGAAAGGGGATTGGATGTGAGTGGTTGATGGGCAGAGTGGTCTGTAAGACAGCAGCTGTTATGTCTCTATTAAGGAGGAAAGGAAGGAGGAAAGAGATGAAAGGAAGAAGATAGGATGGGTGGGGAAAGTGAGGGGACCTAGGTGCAGCCTGGAAGCATCATCCTGTGAAGTAGGGGATGGAAGAATGTCAGGAAAAAGAATGGATTTACAGCCTGACACCCCCACAGATGTCTCCTTGCATTTGTCCTTTTGCAGACTAACAGACCCCACTTGAATTATGGGGCTATAATTCTATTTGTGGATGGTGGACGGGAAGAGGGGGGGAGGCTGAGAGAGCTGTTTGGTGGTTTATGACCTCCCCAGAAGCCCTTGATGGAATTCCAGCCCCATAACTCACAGCTGCCTTTTCTGGATCTAATTCACCAGAGGTCTCTGATGTGGTAGTTGAGATCGCGTTCGGTGTTGTGTCTTGCCCCTGCTGGGGAGTTAATCAGATTGCCTTTGCTAATCCAAAGCAGGGCAGTTTTATGGACAGTTTCCCTGGCGAGTGCGTTCTGGTTTGGCTTGGGTACTGTGAAAGCAGACAGCAGCCTTAGGTACCGTTAACTTAACTGGATCAGTGTCTGCAGCCTTCTTTCTTTCATGGTCATCCATCAGAAAGAAAGAAGAGTACAGGACCAGAGCCATGGCATGGTCATTGAGGTGACCTTGGTGTCTTGAGCCCTGGAGGTTTTCCATTTGGCTCTCCCTGAGAACATCAAGGGGCTGTAAGCTGCCTGAAAGTCACCCCTGTACTGCAGCTGACCAGGACCACGAGACCTAACTCAGGACATGAGATCTATCTCATGTCCATGCCTGTAGACCTTTCCCATAACATTACAAAGAAGAACAGGTCCTGACAGTACCTCAGAGTCTGTACTCTGGCACTTGGGTGCTCCTCCAGCAAAGGGTTAATCAAACTGGACAGGGCAGAACTTAAAGGACCAACTTGATGCCAGTCAGTAGTGTCTGAGGGACAAAGGTGGGATGTCCTGGCATGCATCACTTGCTCCACTGGATAGATTTCTCTCTGGCATCATCTCTTTGCCCCCAAAAGGCCATGTTTCAAAATTCAAATCTAACTTCAAAGCCAATCACAAGCATTTCTTAGGGCTCATTCTCCTATCCCCCCTTTCAAGCCCTGAACAAATAAGCATCACACTCTCACAGTCATAACAGACCGAACCTTTAAAGCAGCAGCTCCTTTTCCAATATTTTATTACAAACATCTCCTGACCCAGCAGACCCTTTCCCACTATGCCTTTCTTTGGTCTAGTTCTGTATATTTGACCCAGTGAAGCAACTGTGTCTAAGAATGTATAGAGCAGAGGGAGCCAGGAGTTTTATCCATGAAGGTAAGAAGTCCCTGGTATATGCTCTTCCCAAACTGTGCCTGGGCACTCTCTGGGAGAGAACTATCTTCCGCTGTCTAAAATTGTGCTGGGGAGCAGGCTAAGAGCTAAATATCACAGACAATTTCAGCATAGTGTTTGGTACTCCACCTTGGCCTTCTTTTATTTACTAGCACAGATGTAGCCAGGAGAAACATAATGCCTGGTGGTGGTCGTGTTCCTACCCATAAAATGTTTGTGTGTCATGAATTGTGACTAACTGGTGATCTGCTTGCCTGTGTTGTAGGAACAAGGGCTGTATCCCATATGGCGCACTGAAAGAAAGCTGGCCTGTGGAGATGTCTTGGCATCATGTTTGGTTTTGGGAGTTATAAGGTCAGTGAGTACATTTCCCATTAGAATTTATGAGAAGGCAGGAAATCCAAAGAAGCAAATAACAATAATAAAAATAAAACAGTTATTCTCCTTTCATTTTTTTTTTCTTTGAATGTCTTAGCCGAAGGCAAAAGACCAAACTGATTCCTGCTTTCCTCGCAAATGCTTGCTGGGTTGTGGGAACATACAGCACACCACAGAGGCGCTCAGGCCTCTGCTGCATTTACAGTAAGAGACATTCCCTTTCCTAAAAGAATTACAGCAAGAAAGGTCAAAGCAGATACACTGGTGGGATTCATCCCACCTGGCTTTAAAAAGGCATAGTGCAACCATCCACAGCTGGGATAGTCTCCCCCACAAAACTCCCGAGGGTCAGCAGGAGGAAACAAGCATTTTCCTCTGTCGCTCACTGATCTATTTGAGCCATCGAGGTTGCAATGAGATGAATCTTATCCTGAAAGGACCCGTTTTTCACTGGTGATTTGGCAGGGAGACAGGACAAGTACCACAGAAGAAAATACCTACAGCCATTCAGATGACTCCCCAGGATGAGAAAATGCAATTTTGAAGAGATGCTGCTAGGGTGGCTTTGAATAAAACCTCACTGATCCCAGGATCACTTTTCTGCCATGCAGTGTGCTGGCACACCTTGATACTGAAGCTAGAAGGTCTCTCCAGGGCAAGTGACTCAGTGTTACGGTCCCCATCACTCTCACCTCTTCAGTGAGGATAACGAACCTGAGGCTGAACGCAAGGAAGAGTCTGTCAGTTCCCTTGTACAAGTGATATCCAGTGGGCATGAGAGAGCTGAGCATGGAGTTACACTCTGCTGAACCAGAAAAAACTCCGGGAAGGGGACTGGTGGGGGAAACAGCTTAATATAATACAGGCGGCCAAACCTGTGAAGTGTCAGAAAGCGGCTGAGGGAACCGGGAAATAATAACAGCAAATTGAATGCTCTCCAGGTTGCTGGAAGTAGTCCCTCTCAGCTGACATCTGGGATTGCTTTGGGAAGCTGAGCTGCAGACTGGCTCCTAGCTTTGCCCTGCCCTCTACCCTGCCAGATTTTTGAGGGGCACTTGGGGGATGTCCTTTACACCAGGGATGTCACAGAGCTGAGGCAAATCATCACCATTTCCTCAGTGGAAGAGCTGGAAGGAGGGATGGATTGAGATGCAGATTGCAGATAACTGTTTGACCTTGAACCTCCAGCTTAGCCTATTTGGGAGGTGAACAGAGTCATTTCAGAGGCTGAAACTGGGAGAAGTGGCTGGTGTTTCCTTATCTCTGTCATGCGCTTGCAAACACGGCCAACAGGACCTGAGCCGAGGCCCATCAGGATCTCCAGAGGGCCCCAGCAGGCACCAGATTGACGTCCTCTCCTCTTGCAGACATACCCTCGTCAGAGATTTTCCTCCTCGCTCCTACTCTTGCAGCTCTCATTGAATCAACAGGTAAATTCTTCACTAAGCAGTAGCAAGCCCACACATGTAACCCCCTTGAAAGCAAATATTTTGAGCTTATGGCTGACAACAGGGAGTTACCACAAGCCTGGAATCTGTTTGTTTGGCTGTGCTAAGTAATTGCAGCCCCATTTAATGCTTGGAAGGGCGTGTTTGTGGGAGTAGTTGGTTTTGTGTTGCTTCCCAGTCTTGGCACCGAAGGCAAGAGGAAACTGTGGTCCAGTACATATCACATATGAGGTTTAGCTACAGGACCTCAGTGTAGGTCCCAGCCATACCCTGCCCTATGGATTTTCACAAACGTGCAATACATTCTGGTGTCCAATGACAAAAAATAGTGACTGGGTTCATTGGTATTGGGCAAAAACAGGCTGCAGAGACCCTAATTTTGCCCCTGAGCTTCTGGATGATTGCGAGTAACTTATTTCACCTCTTCGTGCCTCAGTTTCCTCCCCACCTCTTCCTTTTCCTGTCTTGTCTCACTGACATAGAAGCTGTTATTTCTACAGGAACACTCTCTCTGTGTTTATGCTATGTCTGGCAGAGACTCAGCCTAAATCTACTCTTGTGTAAATGTTAAGTACCACCACTTAGTCTGGAAGGAAGCTTTTGTGAGATATTTCAGTTTAGGTTTAAAAAAGGTGTCCAAAAATAAAAGACTTCATAACTCTTTTCTTTAGAGGTGTTTTTGTTGTTTTGTTTTTTTTTTCTTGTCCCTAAATACACTAATATTTCAGAATAGCTGAAATCTCAAGCACTTCTTTGCACACAAAGTTTTGTAGTATAAGTTCCTGCAATTCACCCTGCTGCTCGGAGGGGTCTGATGGGTGACACCTATATGGGTAACACACTGCTGTGAATGACTGACCTCTTGCTGGGGCGTGCTGGAAGACAGATGCAGGCCCTTTTTGGGTGACAAGGACTTTTCCTTTGCTGTGTCCCAAGGAGCAGCTGGATGGAGATGTCTCATTTCCATGGCTGGATGGGGTCCATCTGTTGGCGTACATAGTGCTGCTCATCTACAGGTACCTAGGCATTTGTTGAAGCCTATTGCAAAAGCTGTCAGAGCTTCATTTTATCCCTTTCCCTTTCTGAAGCCTGTCTTACTTCATTTCCGTGCTCTCCATTGAGTTGAGACTTGCAGATCCAAGTTCAACACAAAGATGTTTGCTTTCCACAAGCCATATGTTGGCATCATGGTCTGCAAATCCCACAAAGCCTGTCAGCTGTCTCATTCCTCAGTAGGTGACAGAGGCTTAGCCCTTCCAAGCATTACAGGGGTTGCACCAGCTCCAGCCACACAACCCTAACTGTGTTTTCCTCTCTGGTGAGTGAAACAGAGAGCAGTGGTACAGTGCTGGCTGGGAGAAGAGGAATAGTGGGAAACACTGGGGGAATACAAGGAGATAGACAGGCAGAGGAGGCTGGTAAGGATGCTGATGTCACTGTCCAGGTCTTGGGATGACAATGAAGATAAAAGCTTTGTCCCTGCTTTGCAGAGAGAGGGAGGCTGGTGGCTATGTGCAGCGCTGGCTGCCAGTCTGCTGGGGGATGTGGGACACGAGGAAGGAGCAGGTACACAGCTCTCACCTCCTCTGCCACGTCTCATTCCCACGAGAGTGGTGAATTATGAAAGATGGCAGTTTCAGTAGTCCCCACCACCACATATGTCCCCTTTTTCACCTCCAAAGGGACCTGGCTCTGCTTATATCAGCTTGGCTTTTCAAGAGCAGGGTCAGTCAAAAGCACCTATGAATCTTTTATCTCCATTTCGCCTTCAGCTGAGGTGTCTCAGGTCAAATTTCCTGTCCTTTGGGGTACATGATGAGGCTGATATGTTAAACCATGCAGATCTGTGTCACAGCAGTGCAAACCCAGCCCAGGCTTGGCCAAGCCTGCCATGAGTCCCAGGGAATCTGACCTCCTTCATTAAAGATTAACTCTTTGCAACAGCTGTTCAAAAGACAGTATCATAAGATAATAACCATGAGATAAGGGGAGCACAGTGCTTGGGGAGAAGACGTGGGAAAGGGAAAATGGATTTTCCTCTTCTTGCTTTAAGCAAAGGTATCTAGAAACCGGAGCATCCGTCAGCTACTCCTTCTTACCACCTGTGGGAGGAGAGCAGGAGTAGGAGGCAGGGGAAGGAGGGAGGCTGCATTTCTCACTGCCTGGGGAACATCTTCAGCTTTGAACATAGATGCAGAGGACAAGAGACCATGCCTGGCAGCAGATCTGCCCACAGGCAGTTGATCCTTCCTTCTCCCTTGGAGAGACATTCTTCTGCCTCCATCCAAGGATACAGATACTCAGGACAGATTTTTTTCTCTCTACTTGCATAGTCAACCACAAGTTCTGAAAGCAGGGCTTGACCCAGCAGCCTCAGGCCTGGCATGACATCCTGGGAACAAAGAAGCAAGTGGGTTGTTTACCTAAAACTACCCATGACCCTTCCAGGTTTGAAACCCAGTGTGACAATTGATAATCTAATGGCCAAGGAGTCAGAGACTGCCACTGAGGACTTTCAAGAGCCATAGGACATGGTGCCTTTAATGACATCCCTGAATTCATGATCTTGTTGATCATCTACAAAATGCACAGCTGGTGACACCCCAAAGGCAGATGGAAAGGAGTAACCTGGCTGGATTCAAACAACCCAATAAATGGGTTCTTGTGTGAGAGAGAAATAAGGAGAAAAAGAGAGAGGGTAGAGGAAGGAAGGAAGGAAGGAAGGAAGGAAGGAAGGAAGGAAGGAAGGAAGGAAGGAAGGGAGGGAGTGGATTGGTGGAAGAAAGCTTTACACAGTCATTTGTTGACATAAACATGCTGCTGGTCCCCAAGTCTTTGCCTTCTCTGGTTCCACACATAACTGTGGTCTGCCCAGTTGGGATCCACTTCCCACCATGCTTCACCAGCCCAGCCCGTGGGCATGGTGTCAAGACCATGGGCATGTAGTCAAGCCCGAAATGCCAATCTGTACTGACTCTATGGAGCACCAAGGAAACTCTAGAGTAGGTACTGTGGATGGTGAGGGAGCCTGAACTTGAGAGAAGGCTCGTACGGTGTAAGTGGACTTGCTTTGAGCACTTATATGGTCTTCAGTTTCATGCTTCCCCTTCACTTGAATTCTCTCTCTCTGGCTCCATTTGGCCACAGGAAGCAGCAATCACAGCCTGGGGCATTTTTGTTTCTTTATTTTTTTTAATAAACTTTATTCTATATTACAAATAGGTTTTTTTTCTTTTTTGTTCTGGACTGCAAAATAGGAATGCCTTATATTTACATACACAGGTATACAATTAATTATAACAAAGGTACAGAAGCTTTGCCTTTACCAAGTAACAACGGGATTCCAATTTAAATAGTATAGATTTTATTTATTTTTTAACTAGGATCAATTCAAAATAAAATCAAACCAACAACAACAACAACCTAAGAAAAAGGATCCCAACCTCCTTTCTAATGCTGTCTTGACATCTCTTTGAGGCTGTTAGTAACACTGTAGTGAAAGGATATGTCTTTACATTGATTTTGTATTTAAGGTGGAAGCTTTAGCAAAACAGAGAATGAGAGTTCTGGGCTCATGTGTATGTCCAAGACACAGGGTCAGACACTAGGAAGGGCCTGTCTTGTAACGTTAAATAATCCAGTTGCCTCTCATCTTGATTCTTTAGGGAAAACACTGGGAGCATTTAGTTAGCACCTAATCTTTCTGCTTCCTTACCCCACTCTGGGCTGGAAAGTGGGTTTTCTCCAGGGACTGGAGAAAGAGCAGCACAGAAATTTCAAATAACACCAAGTTTCTCTTAAGATAATTGAGAAAGGACTGCAAGCTTGGACATGTGCCTTGATTTCTCCAACTGGGTCTTGTGCCTCAGTCTATCTGAAAGCGAAGAGCAACTTCTCCTACTGGGTTATGCTGTCCTCAGAGTCAAGGAGCTATGCCAGACCACACCAGCAAGAGAAGGGAATGCTGAAAGAGCCCAAATGTCCCAGTTTTCCCCCAGTTTTCCACACCCAGGTTCGCTTTACTGAGCTTCCCTGCACATTGCTCTCTGCTGCAAGTGTCTTTGAGGTGATCTGTTTCCAAGCAGAAAGAATTTCTTGAGGTAAACTCTCCATTTTTAAAACAGAAGATTAACACCAAAAAAAAGCGCCAATGAACAAACAACAACAACAACAACAACAACAGAAATCACACACGTGACAGGTTGATTAGACTAAGCAGCTTTATATCCTCGCTGGGGTCTTTTTGGTGGTTTTATTTTTTCCAAGTGTAAATATTTTCTTTTCTTTTTTTCTTCTTTTTTCTTTTGACGTCTTTCTACAAATTAATTTGATGCTGTAAGCCTGTGTCCCCTTAGGTGCTTCTCTAACAGTGCAGTGAACTGAGCCATCCCAAATAAAACATGGTTGACAAACTCTGCTTTCAAAGTATTCTCTCCAAAATGTTTCCCTGTAAGACAATGAAACTATTTTGGAGGAAGGGGCGTTGCACAATGGCAGAGGTGAGGGAAAACTGCAGGACTCCATGGACCTAACAATACTCTGAAATGGGAACAGCACTGGATGCAGAGCAGGAAACGTCAGGCTGTGAATAGCCAGAAGCCAGAGGTTCACTCCGTGATGCTGAGGTTCACTTCACTAGTTGCAGAGAATCAAAAAATCTACAGCATACCAAATTTGATGGCAAGACCTAGGATATCCCAAGACCTCCTCTGGACTTTACAAAATGTGGAAGGAATGTGTAATCTTTGTGTTGGCTGACTCAACTGTGAGGGTAGCCACTGGACTCTTAACACTCTATCAGTTTTCATAGAATCACAGAATGGTTTGGGTTGGAAGGGACCTTAAAGATCACTGAGTTCCAACCCCCCCTGACATAGGCGGGGACACCTCCCACTAGACCAGGTATTTCAATAGCACTATTAAAAACAACAATGACAATTATGTGATTTGCTTGGTGTTTCTCCCTTCAGGGTAAACACCTTCCTACGGGCTAATGCACAAGATCTGGAAACCTTGGTAATCGCTTTTCAATCAAAGCAAATATCAACCAAAATTCTGCTTGTAAATCTTTCTCATGCCATATCAATTTTTTATGGTCTCCAGTGTCGAAGAGTTATGAGAAGACTACTACAGTGGTAAAACTACAGCTGAGAAAATTGGCATAGCCCTCTTATCTAACGGAGCAAGGCTGGTGTATTCTGGATTGGACCAAGCCTTCAGATATGTTCAAGACAGAATGAAGAGTGGGAAGAGAAGGCTTGGGGCATGTTGGGAAAGCAAGGTACCCTTGGGTGGCTGCATTTCTCCTTTTCAGTAGTTCTCCTGGCTATCTGTTCAAGTTCTAACAATCTCTCACACCTTCTTTCAGAGAACACACAGCTTTTCCTACAACAGCGTTTACTGGAAGGCTCAGTGTGCAAAAGCACATGACACGATGGATTATGTCTCAGATCACTGTGACACTGATAGGTGAGCACACTCACAGGGCAGATACAATGGTGTTTGCAGAGGGACCTGTCACCTTTTGTTCCTCTGACCCAGGTGCGAAGTCCCAGAGCAAACTCTGCAGTGAAGAAATAATCTTAGCTCTCTCAGCAGGACCACGGAGAGTTTTCATGAGTTCCCTTTCCCCATTTCTGATGGTGCTGCGTCAGCATTCATTGTCTTGATTGCAGTGTTTGAGACATACCCATAAAGATCAGGCTATTATCTGGCATATTCTAGATATTAAGAGCCTGTCTATTGACTTCTAGGGACTTTGGCTGCAGTTCTCTCTGTGTGGCTTGAAAACTAGTGTGGAATACCACCTATTGGGCATTTTTGGTCAAGTGTGGAAAGGGAGGTGGGGGGAAACAAGTCAAAGCAAGAGGAAAAGAACGCATCCATGTTATAGTAGGGCTCATTCTTCTGTATGTGTCTTTGATTTAAGTTGTGTTCTACATGCACTTAAAAAATAGTTAGCTCAACAGGTGAGGCTGGGAAGAAAGATGCCAAGACCTCTCATAGACTGGGGAATGCTGGGACAGTGGTTGGAAACGGGGAGGGCACTGAAGGGGACAGGGGAGGAAGCCCACACATTTACATCACAATTCTGGCACATTTTGCAAGCAAAAACTGAAACCATCTCAAACACCAAATAAAGAAAAACAAAAAGAAAAATAAGGAGGAGATGAAAGAGAAGCAAAATACTGTTTTTCTTTCAAATCCTGGGGATGGGGGAAAGAAGAGTGTGGATAGAAAACGGAAATACCTAAATGGGAACTTGGGAAGGGTTAAGACACCAATCTCATGGCTCCTCCCATTTCCCCTAAGTGTTTCATTCTCAGTGTCTCTGAGGTGTTCAAGTTTTTCTTGAAAAATATATATACATATTACAGATGAAAAACTCCGTACCAGCAAGAAGAAATAAAATAATAACAATGGAAAACAACTCTAATAAAATAAAAACACAGCCCTGAAAACATCAAAAAGAAACAGGGTGAGTCTCAGATTTCCCCTGTGGTGTTCCTCTGTCTTCAGTAGCAGTTGCAGGATTACACCAGTTCACTTTGATACCTTTTTTTTTGTTTTAAAACAGCTTCTTCTTCCTTTCATGTGCGCATGTCCAGGCTGTATAGCCCATCACTCATAACCACTTCCCTCCAAGCCAGCTATTTGTCCTTAGACTCCTATCATCCAGCTGTGAGTACAAGGCATGACAATAGGGTCCATATTTATTTTTTGTGGCACTTTGTTTGTCAAAACCTTTGGTTTCTTCCTTTATTTTTTTTTTTAATTTTCCTTTTTTTATGCACTTATAAAAAATATTGTGTTTGTGGTGTTGTTGTAATTTTCTTACCGCTGGCTCTGGTGGGACTTCCACCCCACTTTCACAGCCATAATCAATGGGTCTGGAACATGCGCCGACATTACTAAATGGATTAACAAAATCATGGCAGAACCAACCAAACCCAACTCATCCTTAATGCACAGGCCTCTTAAAAATGCTGAGATGTCCATAAGGTGCATGATGAGTCCATCAGCTCAGCAATCCAACAGAAAGCAAGCAAAATTAATAAAAGGGAATAACACACACGCACACAGATACACACACACGCGCACACACACACACACGCACAAAATAATAATAATTATAATCAAGAGAGAAATGTCTGGGGTTTTAAAACCAAGACGTGTCCCTAAGATTGCTGTTTCAATATGAATCTTGTGATGTTCTCCCCCCACACACACATCCAGTTTTGGACTGCTGTTCTTTAAATGGGTTTAGAAAGACTTGCCTACATGTGTATCTGTTTGGCTGAACGAAACCCGCTTTCTGACTGACTCCTGTTTGCACCACATCTCCCATGACATGCACTCGTGATCTGTTGCTCTGAAGAGGTTCTGGTTTGCTAGCAAGAGGCATGAATAAAACCAAAAACACTCATTCCGTCATCAATTTATACACCCTGTCTTTACCCCTTCCTTCCTCCAGGTGCAAAGTAGATCCAGGCTGTAGCTCTGAGGATGGTGTGAGATGGATGTGGGCTGATTCTCCGTGACATCAAGCCACTCCTCCATCTGCTAGTGAGCACTGTTCATTTCTGGTGAGATGAATGCTGACCCAGCTCTTGCCTCCATGGTGTACAAGATGCAAGGTTCTCCAGACCCTGAGGGTCTCCCACTATGCTGAACTATGGTGTTTTCCAGGCTGGCAGCTGTATGAAAAAGATGAGCCAAATTCAGAAAAGACACAGGAGCCCACTCCCTTTGGTTGGCCATGAAACATGTTGAGATGTTGTTCTGGAGGAGTTGAGCAGAGGAAAGGATGGAGTAATCATCCACAATTGTCCTGCAGTGACAGTGATCTCTGAAGGGATAGAAAGTGTAAAGAGAGAGCAAATCCTTCCCAGGAAGCAACTGTGTCTTCAACAAGGCCTGTTTGTTCCAGAAATGGAGAAGAGGAAACACCAGGAGTTGGCACTAAAAGGCAGATGAGCTTACAGCAGGTCAGAGACCTCCAGAAGACATGCAGTTCAGCTGAGAGTATCTAGATAGAAGAATTTTTTGCAGTGTTTCATTTGGATTTCCTCCAAGATTTCCTTCCAAAATGTGTGGTGACATTTCCTCTTAGGAGTGGCTTTGAAGGAAGCTTCTACCATCAGTCCTAGGCACCACCTTGCTTCACGGCAAGCCCTTCAGTATCCTTCTGATATTCCACCATGAGAAAACAACAGCTTTGTTCCAGTTAGGAAACAAAATGGAAAGAACTAACAGCTTTAAGAAAAACACCTCTGATTGGTTTTTGAGGCCGAGCACCTTGCCTGGAACAAAATGAGACTTCTGGCTCTTGCTTTCCAAGCTGAGGTGGGAACAAGGGAGACGCTGCAGTGTCCATTGCCAGAAGGAACAGAACCACCACCGACGGGATGCCACTGAGCAGAGAGAGCACTTTTGCCGCAGTGCTATGACCAACAGGACACAATGGGAAAGACGGAGGGGACACAGGTCTCTTTGAAAAATAAGAATAACCATATGAAACACATGGGCAGGGGAGCGTCGGTCTCCTCCTCCCCTCTTGACCCTTCTGCTGTCCCAGGAGAGCAGCTACCCCTCTGTTGCCCAGGCAGATAAGAGCCACAATGTCCCACTCTGGACGGAGCTGTGGCATTTTTCAGGGAGCCTTGGGGTTCCTCTCCAAGTGGGTCACTATCAAGAGATAGAGTTGCAATGGCTCTGCAGGAGAGGCTCTTGACTTGCTCCTGACCTCCAGCATCCCTGCAGGCAGGCTGTCTTCCCCTTGGGGAGACTTTTAGTAATACTGAGTTCATTTCCATGTCCACTCCAGAGGCTACAGCCCTTGGAGGGCAGTTAAAGCAGCATGACAGAAGTTACCTCCCAATTCCCCATCTGCAGAGTGATTATGTGATGTTGGGGTAGGGCTTGGGGGGGAGGGGAGGGTGTATGTAATAGTTTTTTTCTCTAGGGCAAAGGCAGAGGGGAAGCTGTGAAAAGGAGAGCTTCGCCCAATTGTCTTCGTATCCCCAGAGCCAAGATTCCTCTGCAGTCTTTTCTTTTAACCCCTGGGGCTTCATCACTTTGTCCATAGATTTTGAAAGAGAAAGAAATGAGAGAGAGAGAGAGAGGAGCGCTGTTCAGGTGACTCTGCTTACAGCCGATCAAAACTTGCACTTGGTAAAGATGATGATCTTGAGTGAGGCACGACTTGGTTTATCCCTTCCAGGGTGTCCCTGGCAGGACAGTTCTCAGCTGTCTATGCTCATGAGGGTTATGACTTGTTCAAGTTTGTAGGCAAGTTTCTGTTTCCCAGCCTGGTCGTCTTGATCAAGGGCTCCGAGAATCTGGAAAAGGAGAGAGAAAGAAGCAATCGGGATTTTAACTTTTTTGCCCCAAAGGACTGAGTCCAGCACCTTACATCAGCAGATGTAGGTTAGCTTTCTCTAAGATAGGTCCCAGGCTTAGTTTAGATTATGCAAAGCAGGTCAGTCAGCCAGCAGGGAACTAGGCAGGCAGTTTGGGGTAGATCTGACTAAATGCAGACCTCTAGATTGCAACCGATTAAGTGAATTCTTATCTTGGAGATCAGTTATTTGGTAGCTTTATTCATCACCTTGCCATGCCACTTGAGATGCCCCAAAGTATCTCACCTGGTCTTCAACACACAGAACCATGCTCGTCACCTTTAAGTCCTGTTTTGTGCTTGTTGGACCATTCTTGGATGCTTTAGGGTGTCTGAGATGGCACTGGGCACAAACACTTAAACAACTTTTGGTCACATGTGGTGCAGAGCTCATGTGGAGCTCCTCTGTAGCAAGCTAACATCTAACCATCAACTACTGCAAGCCAGCTAAATCTGATTGACCAATAATAGGAGAAAAAAATAACAGGGATCCAGATGGAAGAGTATCGAGGAGTTCAATAATCCCAGACCCTCCCTTTCCAGACCCCAGGCCTTGCTTTTCATTCCTTGAATCTGTCATCCCCCTAACCAGGATGAAGATCTGTGACCCATGCTGGGACCTGGGAATAGGTGGGCCCTCCTGGTGGTCTGCAGAACTGCTCTTCCCCTCTCTAAGGTTCTTACCTCCTCGCTGTACTTGCCAACGTAGGAGTATATCTCTGAGAGTGCGCTCATAGTGTTGAACTCATTCATATGCATGCGAGACTGCTCAGCCAAGTACGCATTCATATCCTGGTCACTGATTGCTGGCATTTTGGCGATGTCTGAATAGTACCTGAGAGAAAGAAATACAGGTGTTTCTTGAGGGGAGAGAGTAGGGAGTCAAGAGATGAAAGCCACCAACAATACGGAGAAAGAACACACTTAGCGCTATTGGAGTCCTTTGGTGCACCAATGATATACCTGGTCATGCTCTTCTTTTACAGCAAAGGAGATGATTTAGCCAAAATTGGAAATTACTGAAGCACTATTCCTGAATGCCAGATGCGTGCTGTACTCACTCAACCCTATTCTGAGACTGAAGTCCCAAAGAACAACCTGTAAACTTTACCCATGCCATCAAAGAAGTAGAAAGTACCTATTGATACTGGATTCCTTTGTCAAGCCTTCAGGGGCTTTGAGTCCCACAGAGAAGTCCCACTGATCTCTGCCCACTGATAGCTCAGTATTTTGCTCCCGTAGACAAAAAAAAACCCATGCATGCTTGCTTGCACCATTCATGCTAGCACTTCCGCATCCATTGCTAACATCATCCACCTCCCACACTGAATCCAGTCTATTCCAGGAACTCCTCTGCTGATCAGCATCTCCCTTTAGCCCCAAATTTTAAGCGAGCCTGATGTCATATTTTGTGGCAATAGGCTTCAACACCCTCATCTCATACAATCATAGAATGATAGAATGGTTCAGGTTGGAAGGGACCTTAAAGATCATCCAGTTCCAACCCCCCTGCCATAGGCAGGGACACCTCCCACCAGACCAGGTTGCTCAAAGCCCCTCCAACCTGGCCTTGAACACCTCCAGGGATGGGGCATCCACAGCTTCTTTGGGCGACCTGGGTCAGTGCCTCACCACCCTCACCGGAAAGAATTTCTTCCTAATATCTAATCTAAATCTCCTCTTTTTCAGTTTAAAACTGTTACCCCTCATCCTATTGCTACACTCCCTCATAAAGAGTCCCTCCCCATGTCTCCTATAGGTCTTTAGGTACTGGAAGGTTGCTATAAGGTCATCTCCACTCTGACTGGGGGAAATCTGTTTCCCTTAGGAGTCAACGTCATTCCCCTTGAGAGCAAGAAGAGTGGGGCTTTATCTGTAGGATATGGAGCCCCCAAACCATTGCCCATCAGGATCCAGCAGTAGAGCAATGTCTCTTTAAGGAGGTTGCTATTTTCAATGTCCTTCGTCCCCTGGGTAAGGCAGGTCTTGGAGGACAAGGTTTGCGGAAGGTAATCAGTCACTGTCACTCGCAGCTGTGCTCTGCTGTCAACTGGTTAATTAGACACCATCATTTACATTTTTAATTTCTGCAATTTGACATTTTGTGCACAAGGAAAAAAAAAAAAAAAAAAAGAAAAAAAAGCCCATAGCTGCAGCAATCCACAATTTCATAATTAGGAGGCAGAGGGGACGGGGAGCCAAAAGAGCTGACAGGTGTCCTGTAAACAGCGTTGAGACACCTGCTGAGATGGAGGCTGTTTTCCACTGCAGAGAAATTGGACACTGCAGTGCTGTATGATAAGGATCCTTCAGACAAACAAGTGGGAAAATACTCTCTATGACAGCAGGGGGACAAGCAGCTGCTGAAGTCTCCTATGAAAGACATCATGGTGCAAGAGCACTGGGAGGAAACCCCTCCACACCAGAAGGCTCCAGTTTTGCTCAGTCTGGTTTTGTGCCCCACACTCCCATCCTGATTTATTGAAATGGGTTTTTCTCAGTTGCTATCCTGGTTTTGCAGAGAGGGATTGATGTAACCCTTGGGAGAGAAAGGAACTGGAGGCAGAGGTCCTTCTCCCAGCTCTGTAATAGTCTCCCAGACTGACTGCTTCCAGAGCTAGACTCTGGCTTATCATAAAAACTCATGCAAACCTCATTAACTTTACTGCAACTTCCAGTATGCACAACATTACTCTCCCTGGAGTCCTAGCATCTTGTCCTCTGGGCTCAGGACCAGCCAAAAAACCTACTCTAACTCAGTCGCATGGTCTAAATATTGCCCATTCCCAGTACTCCAGTGATGAGTGATCTGGGCTTGATTTTGCTATATGCTCTGCCTAACCTTCAACCTCCAAGTGGACCTGAACAGTTGTCTATAAGGGAAGGAGCCACCTGAAAACTTCTTGAGGACCTGTCCTGAAGAACCACCTCCAGAAGAGGATGGTAAGCGGGATGAATAAATATTTCTAGACCTTTACCACACCCAGAAAAACTCAAACAGGTCTCAGCATCAGCAGCTGGACAAAATCAGACATGTGCTACAGGACTTCTGACAAGAGAAAATATCAGGAACCGGTGGCATTCATGACAGTGCTACAGCAGGCTCCTCAGAGCCAAAGGACATTGCTGAGAAACAAGGAGTCTTTTGGCCAAAAAATGAGGTGTGCCTTGGCACCTAAAGAAAACTAAATTCATGGGCAACCAGCACAGTTCATAGACTTGTGAGGAAAAACAGCCTGCAATGCAGTGAAATGTATTGATTTATGGCACCTAAGAGGAGCCCATGGAGAAGATCCCAGCTCCTTATGAATATTGCATAGGCACCCTCCTGCTAGGCGAAATGAAAAGAGAAAGGGATTACATCACAGCAGAAATAAATGAGGCCGGTGGAGGAAAGCAGAGGTACTGGGTTGTATTTGCCAGTCTGGCTCTGACAACCAGTTGAAATTATGCTTTTCCTCTCTGGTTCAGCTGTTCACCAAATGGTGGCAGGATAGTGGGTGCAGGGATGGGGTGCTCCTAAAAAGTGAAACACAGACACATGTGTTTCATCATCTGCTTCTACAAGTTTCTCCTGTCTCCCTTTCACCTGTTAGCAACAGTCTCCTGAGTCTGTGACTCATAAGGGTCTGAAAGCTCTTTGGTCCCTTTCCAGCCCTGCAGAGATATCTTCCCAGCAGAATAACACTCCCATGACTCACCTGAACAACGAAAATCAACACGCAATGCTCTCTGAAGCGAAAGAAAGAGTGCAAGAATCTGAGTTTCAGGGCTTGGAGGCCTCTCCAGCCATGACAGACCCTCAAGCTGTGATGTCAGCGTGCCCGTGGGGGTTCACGGGCCATCACCCACAGCCATACCAAAGTGTTTCTGTGTCCCTCAGACTCAATTCCCGGGCTATCATACACCTGAGCAGTTATTACACCTGAGCAGTTATTACCATAAGACTGTTATTACCAGTTATTACCTTAAGACTGCAAACCGAGATATTGTAGAATTGTGTTTTGCAGGAAAAAAATAAAAGAAAAAGAAGGAAAAAAAAATATGCATGTATTAATAGTCAAACCCAGCTGCCAGTACACAGAGAAGACATATAATGTCCTTCCATCAGAGCTCTGCCACGGCCAAATGACTTATTTATACAGAAGTGTTTCTAATGAAGCTATCATCACGCTATCTAAAGAAATTATGAATGTGTATATTAAAGTATCCTAGCAGAAAGACGAAAACATCCCTGCTGAGTCTTTATTCACCTTCTATATGAGACGAGATCCTCAGAGGTACTTAAGGCCTCTCTGTCATTTGCATACCCCTCATGTCTTCAAAACCGCTGTGAAGCTGTCACCGAACCCCAGAGGTCCTTACATTGTCACTGCCAGCATTTGCAAGGCTGCCTGAGTGCGTCTTCCCCTCGTCCCTTCAGCTGACAGCTCTCACTTGTACCTGAGCTGCGAGGCCAGTGAAGAAGGAACAGGATACTCTTTCACCACCCTGCCTCCTGGGAGCACCCCGAAGCTGAGGGTCACCAGGTCTCACCTGGGACATGGGCAGGTCATTGACTCACACTTCCACAGCCAGATACCCTCTGAATGAGGACTAATAGAAAAGTAGAAAATCATAGAATCATAGAATTGTCTAGGTTGGAAGGGACGTTTCAGATCATCTAATCCAACTATCAACCTAACACTGACAAGAACCATCACTAAACCATGCCCCTCAGCACCACGTCTACCCGTCTTTTAAATACCACTAGGGATGGTGACTCCACCACTTCCCTGGGCAGCCTGTTCCAATGTTTAATAACCCTTTCAGTGTAAAAATGTTTCCTAATATCCAATCTAAACCTCCCCTGGTGCAACTTGAGGCCATTTCCTCTTGTCCTATCACCTGTTACTTGGGAGAAGACACTGACTCCCCATCTCTACACCCTCCTTTCAGGGAGTTGTAGAGAGTGAGATCTCCCCTCAGCTTCCTTTTCTCCAGGCTGAACAACCCCAGCTACCTCAGCCTCTCCTCACAAGACTTGTGCTCCAGACCCCTCACCAGCTCCTTTGCCCTTCTCTGGACGTGCTCTAGCACCTCAATGTCTTTCTTGTCGTGAGGGGCCCAAAACTGGACACAGCCCTCGAGGTGGGGCCTCACCAGTGCCAAGCACAGTGGGACGATCACTGTCTTAGTCCTACTCACCACGCTGTTCCTGATACAGGCCAGGATGCTGTTGGCTTTCTTGGCCACCTGGGCACACTGCTGGCTCATGTACAGTTGGCTGTCAACCAACACCCCCAGGTCCTTTTCTGCCAGGCAGCTCCAGCCACTCTTCCCCAGGCCTGTAGCGTTGCATGGGGTTGTTGTGACTCAAGTGCAGGACCCAGCACTCGCCTTGTTGAACCTCGTAACACTGGCCTGGGACCATCAATCCAGCCTGTCCAGATCCTTCTGCAACACCTTTCTACCCTCAAGAAGGTTGACACTCCCACCCAACTTGGTGTTATCTGCAAACTGGTACACTCAATCCCCTCGTCCAGATCATTGATAAAGATGTTAAAGAGGACTGGCCCCAATATCGAGCCCTGGGGAACACCACTCACGACTAGCAGGAAATCTAGCTTAGCCTGCCTCTGAAGGTTCAAGACTGAGAGTCCCAAGTGGAAGACAGTGACTACTTGGTCAGATGTGCACCACTCGCTGTCCCAGTGCTGCAAATCTGCTCCTTCTTCTGTACCCCAGTTTTGGTTGTCTCCAGTGGATATTTCCCAACTGTTTCTGGGAGATCGTTAGATGCATATCAGAAGATCCTTCCTTATGGGCTTGATTTTCCCCTGGATCACAGTTCTTACCTCAAGGCTCCTCATTCTCTGATAGCAGGAAATTTTTTCATTAAACATCAGAAGCAATAAAATCCTCAAGAAATTTGTGTAAATCTCTCACTCAGGCTCATCAGCAGCTCAAATGGAGGATGTGAGCATTACTATACCATAGGATGCGACTTCAGAGGTATCACTAGAACAGCAACTCACCCCAGCCTGGCTTGAACAGGAGAGCCCACGATACCATCTGCTAGAATCATAGAATGGTTAGAGTTGGAAGGAACCTTAAAGATCACCCAGTTCCATCCCCCTGCCATGGGCAGGCACACCTCCCACTAGACCAGGTAGCTCAAAGACCCATCCAGCTTGGTCTTGAACCCCTCTAAGAAGTTGGGGCATCCACAGCTTCTCTGGGCAACCTGTTCCAGTGTCTCACCACCCTCACAGGAAAGAATTTCTTCCTCATGTCTAATCTAAGTCTCCCCTCTTTCAGTTTAAAACCATTACCCCTCGTCCTACAGCTCTACTCCCTGATCAAGAGTCTCTGCCCATCTTTCCTGTAGCCCCTTTAGGGACTGGAAGGGGCTCTAAGGTCTCCCAGGAGCCTTCTCTTCTCCAGGCTGAACAACCCCAACTCTCTCAGCCTGAACTACCAGTACTGTATGGGGAAGGATTTTGGATGCACCACTATCTAGTAGGGCTCCCTCTTCTTCTCAAAAAATAATTGCTTTTGTTGCTTTCACATCCTAATCTTTCCCTGGGTTGTCTTTGTTTTGCTTTGTTTTGTTTTGCTTTGTTTCCCTGAGGAAAGTAATACAACAGCGACCTGGGAATACATCCTGACCTCTGTTTTGGCAGGGGTAAATTCTCTTGCCTTTGGTACCAACCAGGAGAGGCTCCTCAGTGGAGCTGTTTCACAAGAATGACTGTGCCCGCTGCCACTCAGTCACTCATTAACTCATCAAAAGAGAAGAGAAAAGCCGTGTTTCTGGTGCTTCCTCTCCAGTCTGAAATTTTCCAGCACGGCCGTGGTTTAGGCAGCTTAGCATGGAGCTAATTGCCTTCCAAAAGATCTTTTTGTCATGGCTGTTGTTGTGCCGTCGCTGGGTTGGGACTGCACTCATTAATAATCATTTTAGCATATGAAAAGCTTGTAACGAATCCATGTGCTGCAGACGGCAGACGCAATTACAGCAATAACATAATTAGGGTTATGCAATAGCCGGCTGTATCAAGACCACTGAAGGAGGAAGAGATGTCTGAAAGGGATGTGGGAAGCAGAGAAGGACTGAAGGAAAGCTTGGGAACAACCCAGCAGCCAGGGCTTTTGTGGGCTGAAGTGAAGCAATGCAAGGACATACTGTCAGTTCTCCTGTTGACACGGCATGGCAATTTTAGTTTGCTGGGAGGCATCTGAGATGCAGAGTTTGCGTTTGTGCTGATTCAGCTACAGGCAGCTGCCAGACCTGTTAGCCCAGACTGATCCCATTTTGGAGAGAGGTCCAAAGCCAGGTCGTTGGACACTGATTAGACTTTGGCAGTAATAGCAGGACAGCTAAGCAGAAGGTACTGGCCCCAAAGTTAGCTGAAGACCTGTCAGTTCTTCCAAAGATTTGCCTTGAAGAGCTGGAGGGAATGATTCTATCTGTGTGTTCATCCCCTTGTTAGGGCACTGATTTTATTTTGCACATGCATGACTTCTGCTGCTTTTCATCTCAGATGAGTGGGCAGCACTGAGTCAAAGGCTGAAGAGTGCGTCGGTGCACAGGTAGTTTCTCCGTGAGAAGAAACTATTCAGCATCATCTCAGTGCAGAGGATGTGTGAGTCTGAGGTTGTACCCTCTGAATAGAGACACATTGTCATCTTGACTGATGAAAACTGCACTGTGTAAGAGCAGTGTGTTACCGTGATGAGGAAATATCAGGAGTTTTTTGTAGACTAAAAGTAAAGACAGACAAGAGAACAGGCTTCAGATACACCAAACGCTGCTGCAGAGAGGCAGGGAACGAGCTGTACCCCATGTCCCTGGGGAGGCGATGAGATGGCATGGGCTTTAATTACAGCCAGGGAGATTTTGTCTGCCCATCAGGGAGAACACTCTGATGGGAAGAATGGAGAAGCGCAGGAACGGATCGCCTGAGGAGAGCAGAGGCTCAGTCATTGGAGGCCTTTAAGAACGGGGTAGACAAGCATCTGTCAGGGAGGCTTTAGACAGAGCTGATCCTGCCCTGAGGCAGAAGCTGGTTGGGTTGACCTCCTGAGGCCCCTTCTAGCACCATTTTTTATTATCTCTACTGACAACACCCCCTACCTTGACCCTTGGTATGCTATATCTTCAGCCTTCTTTCTGGCAGGGAAAGGAGACACAAAAGACTGCATTTTTTAAAGTAGAGCCAGGATTTGCACCTGTCATTTAATGCTCTCTTTTAAAGCCCTTAGAGTCACCCCAATGTTTCTGTTTAAAGCTTCAATAACTTACAATGTTAGGGTGCACACAGCTTATAATCTTTATTGTACTAAACCAGTCCAATTTGTCTTTCTTTGTAAAGCTGGCTGCAAAGGGGCCAACAGACATCACAAGCACTGCACTGGAAGAGACCATCCGTTGATTACACAGTCCTGAAGCCACAGGCTGTCAAGTTATGTGGTTTAGATCCCGAATGGGTACAGCCTATGCATTTTGCATACTCCAAACACACTCCCACAGCGTTTTCTCACAAGCTTAAGAGCTTGACCTATAAAGGCTAATGCCGTGCAAGTCATAGTGGCTTGAGGAAAAGGAAATAGATGAGATTACGGACCCAGGACCTGGGTACCAACAGCTAGATCAGGCAACGTTTGTACCCAGGTTAACATAATAATGCAGATTGCAGATGTTATAATTGCAGATGTTATAATTCTGAATTCCACAGATCAGGTCACTTTAAACCACTTTTAGTCCCGAACCTGGCAAACCTATTTTGAATAGCCTTCATTGGAAGATTCTCAAGGTGTTAAGAATACTTGCAATGTCTCCGTTGACTTTCAGCTTTTCTTTGAGGGGCTACTTTTAATGCACAATAAGCAGGCAAAAGGAGACCAAGTCCCGGCAGGGATGAGAAAAAAAGCACCAGTTCCTCTCTTTGCAGCACTGCAGGTATTTGGGGCACCAGCGTGCAATGGAAAAACTCTTTGGCTTCTGCTTTTTGTGTCTTCCCCTTTTCAGTCTCCCACATCCCTGCCTCCTTGCCAGGCTTCGGTAGGGAAACATCGTATTGATTGTGATGCAGGCAATTAAACGGTGTTAATGAAGTTCAAACAAGTGTTATCATAAGCTTGGCAGCATGGAGAGAAATGAAAGGTCAGCCACAGCCCTTTGTCATCTTTTCAGTGTGGTGTTGAATGCTAATGAGACAGTCCCAATTAGAACAGGCTCCCCTTTGTATTGCTTGGGGATTACATCAAATGCTCCCAAGTTCTCCAGATTTCTAGGCTCAAAGGGGACATTTGAAGTAAACTTGAAAAGATGCAGATCTGAAGCTGGTCTAATGTAAATTCAGCAAAGCTTATGGAGTTTTACTAACAAAAGTCAGATGAGAATCTGGTCCACCGTTCTCATTCTTTTCCTCATTTTTCAATAGACTCAGATAATGATAATTGAAAAGCCTCCACCTTGTTTTAGAACCACAGCCTGACTCTTCATGGCTTCAACAAAAGCCAAAGAGTCTGTCCCCATTTCCTGGGTTAATTCTCCTGCCTCACTCAGGCCTCCTCTTCTGCCGCAGGAAATCCAAGCTGTGGCTGCACCTAGATACTTTTTAGCCATGAGTTTTCACAAAGAGCGAGCCCTGGGTGTGCAATTTGAATAGTGGACCTGGTTTTCACAAAAGTCAGGATTTCTCAGTGGATTTGTTTCAGCAGGCAGAGGCCACCTCTGCTTCCAAGAGCATAAAAAAAGGACTGTTGAAAGCAAACTCCCAGTGGGCTCCCCTGTGGAGGCAGACCATTGATCAGGCCAGAATCTGTAGCTATTCCCTTCCCAACATGCATTCACACTCTAAGGAGGTGGAAAACTAATCTTTGAAGGATTGGAGGTATGTAGTTTCACCCACGCCTGCTTCTTGTGCCAGGGTCATACACTGGTTTGAGTTTTGTGAGTCCTGAAGGCAGACTCCACACTGAGAAATCAAGAGTTGCAAAGAAAAGGCTTGGAGTAACCCAGCCCAGCTTCCATTTCAACAGACCCACTAAAAGAAAGGAGCCTGTCTTTACTCCAGAGTACCTTAAAGTAGGGCTACAATCTACCACTGCCTAATTGCCCTCTTAGAGATTCTTCTTCATCAAAGAAGTTCATTTGATTTCAGGTTCTTCTGAATTACTCAACCGCTTCTTAAACTCCCTGACTGAAAATCTTTTTATCTTACGATTCGCTCTTTGAAGAAGTCTAGTGGTCTTGAAGGATGCTCTCTCCAGCTGATGCTGACTACAGAAATAGCTCCAACCAGTACTGGAAGCCATTGGAGTTGGAATAACTCCCTCTAAGTACAGTTGCAGAATAGAGAAAAGGAATTCATTAACTCAGAGTAGAATTGAAATTATATTCTATTCATCCTTGATATGTTTTTCTTTGATCTACCACAGCATCCAGATGCCACTGCCTTGAGTCAGTGGAATTGACACACAAAAATATAAGCAGGGGCAGGAGCTCTAACCATATTCCAAAACCTGCAGCCTCCCCTCGGGCATCAGTTCAAGTTGTCAGACATCAGTGCAGATAACAACCCAGCACATGCTGGGCACAGAAATCCAGTGCTGTTTACTAGCAGCAGGAGGTGTTATGTACCTCATTTGCAAACCCAGTTGTTCAGGAAAACTTCCAGGGAAATGCAGCACCTCTTGCTGAAGATCTCTGGGCAACAGGATTTAGCTCTAAAAAGTTGCAAAGAGTAATCAATACTGGGGAAAAAAAAATAAATAAAGGAAATTGCACTCTTCTGTTTATCTAGAAAAAAAGGGTGTTCCATAGAACCATAAAATGGTTCAGGTCGAAAAGAACCTTAAAGATCATTGAGTTCCAGCCCCCCCTGCCATGGACAGGGACACCTCCCACTAGACCAGGTTGCTCAAAGACCCATCCAGCCTGGTCTTGAACTCCTCCAGGGATGGGGCAGCCACAACTTCTCTGGACAACGTGTTCCAGTGTCTCACCACCCTCACAGGAAAGAATTTCTTCCTCATGTCTAGTCTAAATCTCCCCTCTTTCAGTTTAAAACCATTACCCCTCGTCCTACAGCTCTACTCCCTGATCAAGAATCCCTCCCCGTCTTTCCTGTAGCCCCTTTAGGTACTGGAAGGCTGTTATAAGGTCTCCCTGGAGCCTTCTCTTCTCCAGGCTGAACAACCTTATGAAGAAATATCCTGTTCTCCCCCTACATACCTCAGTTTGTCACTTAAATGTACCATCTCCAAAGATAAAAAATCAACCAGGGTCACATGTAAAGCAAAGCATTTGTCCACAGAAACCAACCACCCACTACACGCAAGGTTGCTAAAGCGTCACTAGAGTATGACACCTTTGGGTCACTGTTGGTGCAAGCTTGATTTCTAAATGAATCTCAAACACCTCTTTCCCCCTATCCAGGTCAATCCAGCAATCAACCTCGATACATACTAAGAAACTTGGACACAGTACCAGAAGCAGGTCATAATTAAGCAAGGTAGCTCACAAGAGCCTTACAGGTTGCCTAGAAACGACATTTGCAGAAGTGTTTAACCATATCTAAAAATAATTGTCCAGACAAATTAGAGACCAATAGGAGCACTGTTGTAAAAAAATGTCACCTCATGCTGACTAGGGGACAGAGCTCTTTGATCAGCCGTGTTCTCCTTTCACAAAATGAGAGAAAACTGTCCCCACCAAAGGAAATACAGTGGTTTACAGTGCAGTGTGCCTACGCTAGCAGAGGTCTTATAGAACCAGCATGACACGGTATCAATTTTAGACAGTGCCTATGAAGTCATCCAGACAAATCACTGCTTAAAACTGGATGGCTTTGCACAGGAATGATCTGTAAGATAAACCCATCTTTGTATTTACAGAGTAGTAATCATTCTCCATCTGTGCAGTTCCCAAACCTGTCAATAACACCAGGCAAGCATAGCATGCTGGAAAACAAAGCAGAGATCAACTTCTGCAAGGCTTGCTCCAGCAGACAGGCTCCTGCTGAATGCAGTTGCAAGATGTGCTATTTGCTTGTCCTGCGGAAAATCTTAGAGAAATTTATGCCCCTACGTACTGCAGGAATAGTTGTCTTGGTTGTATTCCCTGTAGAGCAGCTTTGCCAGACACTGATCTTCTGTGCAGTAGATTGAACAGTACAGCCACAGGTCTTGCAGATGAGGATAAAATGCTTGGAAAGAACCTCTGACCTTTCAGAAGATATCTGCAGAGATTCAGTCACCAGCCTGTCAATCTTACAGTGTCTCATTCAAAGCACAAAAGAGCCTCCAAGGAAAGTTACTGGACTCAGAATAAAGGGAGATAGTTGTATGACCCTTGGGATCGAGGCAGTGTGGGGACTGTCACAACAATGCTGAGAACAGCAAACAACTTCTTGTCTGTGTGGAAAGACTTAGAAGCCCCACGTACTTCACAGGGCTCAAATACATCACCTCCCCTTCCTTCCTCCCTCTATCGCTTCTCAGCAGTTTCTCCTCAAGAGAGACAATGATGGCAAACACCTTCAGTTCACACCTCTAATTAAATTTCCATCTCCTCTGCAAGGCAGGTGGGAACAAAAGGCTAACACAGAGCTTTCTACTTAGGCAATAACCAAAGAAAAAAAGTTACCAAAGCAATACTGATGATGCCTCCTACCTCCACCCGTGAAACAGGGCCTCATTGTATCATTTGCTTATGCCATGCTTATTTCCAGAACTAAAACTCACCTTTCCACCCAGTTCTTGTAGCTGGGGATGTCCTTGGCGTACAGAAGCTTGTTGGAGGGTGAGTCTTTGCCCAGACGATGCTCTGAGGTCGAACAGGAGTCCATGAAAGTCTGAGCCACTACAGAGAGGCAGGCATCTGTGATGCTGTTCTTGTGGATGTCAAAGACGAACTGTGGGTTCTTGATCATGTTAACCCAGAACCGTAACGGGAGGCTGCAAGAGGGGTGGAAAGGGTGGAAGAGGTGAGTCAGTCAGTGCACGGCTTACAGGCTCTGTTGTGTGAGGTTACAATGGTAAACGGTGGATGGGAATCAAAGATCATGGTGTGGACATAAGGACTCTTGGATAAGCTTCGATATACAACAAAATCCTCCCCTACAGGACTCTAGGGACAGCAGTGGAGTCACCTCAGGAGCAGCTTTAGTTCCTGTTATCCTTACAAGCCAGATTTTGTCACTCTTAAAGTCAATGCCATCTTATTGAAGTTGCACATAAATTAATGAGAGTATAATTGAGGGGGTGAAAATGACTCCTATCTTCTCTATGATAGGGTGCAATGTAAAGTTGCATCTCTTGGCTGCTTCATCAGATGAGGATAGGCATGGAACCCGCAAAACTTCCAGTGAACATTTGTCATTGAGGGACTTGGCTTTCAGCCCTCATAGCAACCCCATGGGAAAAAAGGTAAGTAGAGCTCCCAGGTTGGGATTTAGGAGTGTTAATGGCACACACTGTGTGCTGTGGACACCGTGTACTGTCATGCTCCACAGCTCAAGACCAAGACCTTGTATGATCATAGAATCATAGAATGGTTCGGGTTGGAAGGGACCTTAAATATTATCGAGTTCCAACCCCCCTGCCATGGGCAGGGACACCTCCTACTTGACAGGTTGCTCAAAGCCCCAGCACACTGGGCATGAAGCAGTCCTTACATGACAGGGAAAACCTTGTTGCCTCAAGGAAAAAAAGGGGACTGAGGAACAAGCGTTGTAACCTTTGAAATGAAAATGCATCTGCCCTAACTCAGGAAATGTTATTCCAATTGCAATCCAAAGCCCTTTTTTCCCTCTTTTTCTCAAAAGAGCAATTCATTTGTATGAGATGCCCTAAGGTATCTACCTCCAGCCTTTGCCTCAAGCTTTTTTGTCAGGGCAAATGCATTCATATGTTCGTGGCCTAGGAGCTGAGATGTGTCACTGATCACAGAGTCAAACTCTTGTCTCTCTGTCAGGTAGACTGTTAAGCCTATCTTCAGTGTCCGCACCTTCCCAAGAGAAGGTTATTCTTCAGTCTGACAAATTCAGGCTAAACTCTTCATTTCCTCAGTTCCTTCCATTTGCTCATTACCCTATGTGTTCACAGCACCATAAAAAAATTCAGCTCCAAGTCCGAGTGTATTCTGAGAGAGGGATGACACCAGGTTTTCCTAAACCACTGTGTGCTCTCCCGAACTGGCAAAATCACAGAGCAAATATAAGGAAACCCCCCCACAAAGGTAATCCTACCAGCCAAGTTCAGGAGAAGCAGTAGATGCTGGCAATGAGACCTGATGGAGTTGTGGGAGGGAAACGTTTTAGGCTGGGGGTGGAGGTTCATCTGTTGGGGGATGAGGTGGATGAGTGAACGGTGCAGAACTTCTTCTGCAGGTGCTTGGATGGAAAACGCAGCCGCAGAGAGGACGAGCAGATAGTGCATGTATGTGCGGGGAGGGGCTGGGGGGACGATGTCCCTAGTTGGGAATAATGAAGCCCATGATGTGACTTTGAGTTAATTTAATCTGATTGAACAGATTTCTTCATACTGTCCCTTTTCCCACATACACACACACTCTGCCTTCCCCCCTCCCCCCTTAAATAAACCTCCTGCTCATTTAGTCTGAGTGGCTGCAATCAGCCTTAGATTAGCGCCGCAGATAATGTTAATAATATGCTAATGTTTCATTAGTTGAAAGCCTCTTTGGTGCATGGGGTTTCTTTTTTTATGTCACTGCGCTGTGACGATCTGCCATCAGCATGGCTGGTAAAAGGAAAAAATGCATGAGCTGGGAGCCCCATGGCTCTCCTCTGCTGTTCCTTTTATAGTCCCTGTATTTGCACAGGAGAAGGGGAGGGAGTGATTCCCCAGGGGACTCTTTCCAACAGGGAAACTCAGCAGAGAGGAGCCGCAGAGATCTTTTCTTTCCACTGACCCCGGCTTTTCCCTGCTGTCCCATTACATGTATGAAGAGGGGCTGCTGCCTGGCAGCTAGAGCAGGGGGTTGATGTCAGACTTTGTCACTCGCTCCAGAGGAGACTCACATCCAGCTCCAGACCCTTTAAGTACCATTTTAGTACCATTTGAGATGCTCTCCTGGCCTCCAGCTGCCAGCCCAGGAGGGTACACGTCTCCTGTGAGTGCTGCACATCCCCTGTCGATGTCTGGGATACCTTAAAATATCTCAGATGGTACTAAATGCCTATGTGTGGGAAAACAAATGGAGATGTAGGCCCCCTCTGACTACAGTCAAACACCCAGTCTAGATGAAGACAGTAGTGCTGGATCCTCTCCAATGCCTCTCTAGATATTCTTATGGGCCTGAACATTGCAGCAGTTAAATACTTCACCATTTTTCCTTCTGTATCCTCAGGAGGACCCTCAGAAATACTGTCATCCCATGTTACGCAGGGCAAACCAGGACCTGCTTAGCCAAAGTGTTCCATCCTTGAGACCACACACAATCATAGAATCATAGAATGGTTTGAGTTCGAAGGGACCTTAAAGATCATCCAGTTCCAACCCCCCCTGCCATGGTCAACACCTCCCACTAGACCAGGCTGCTCAAAGACCCATCCATCCTGGCCTTGAACACCGCCAGGGATGGGGCAGCCACAGCTTCTCTGGGCAACCTGTTCCAGTGCCTCACCACCCTCACAGTAAAGGATTTCTTCCTGAGATCTAATCAAAATCTCCCTCTTTCAGTTTAAAACCATTACCCCTCGTCCTATCACTCCACTCCGTGATAAAGATAATAAAGTTATAATGATAAACATGTTCCTCTCCTTCCAGTCCGGGACCTGGTGCTGGACTGTCCTGGGGTGTCTCACTCACCAATTGCTCTTCCAGGTGTGTCGCACATGGGGGTCATGGATGTTGTGCTTGTCAGCCTGCTCATCCAGGAAGTCAAACATGTATTTGATAGCCAGGGGAAGCGCACTGCCACGGTGAGCAGTGCTGAAGATGGTCTCAAAGAGGTCATCCACAAATTTCTGGAGGGTGCCCTGTTGGGAGAAGGAAGGAGAGAGGAATGTGAGATACCAAGTGGGAAGAGGATATTGAACTTTGGTACAGAAAACAGAGTACGTCTGTGAATCAGGCCCAGAAAGTGTAATTGAAGTGGAAGCCATCTAATATCTGTTAAATGTGACATAAATTGGAAATTTCAATATGGATGTCTTTAAGCTGGCACATGCATCTTCACAACATCTACTACATCTGGTTACCAGCCAGATGGAGTAGGTCAAGAAGCTACCTGTCCTCTCTGCTACAAGAACTCCCTGCCAGGGAGAGTGGCTGAGATGTGTTGGGATACTTTGCCCCACCTCAGGTATATGGTGATGGAGAGGCCTGGATACATTCCCACTGAAATTTCTCTCCTCTGAGTCCTCTCGTCAACTGCTTTAGTGCATGTATGAGACAAAACCCAGCCATTTTCTATGCTGGCTTTCATCCAGGGCCAATTCTTAAACTGGGAGTAGGAGTCAGATGGCTGTAGAGCAAAGCAGGAGGTGTCATTGAGACAAATGGGACAAGAGTGCCTGCAGAGAGATGGCTGTTTTATATGTGCGAGTAGTATAATAAATAACACCAACTTCATCTTAATCTCCAAGAGGCCTCCTCATTTTTTACTACCCATTGGCATGGGACTGAGGTAAACTGTAGAAACAATGCAGTCCTCACTAATGTTCACTGCGGAGACTGCAGAGGTCTCCTTATGCTCCTCTGGGAAGAGAATCCCAGATCCTGTGCTTGGAGACCCACTCTGGACAAGCTGGTGAGGACAGCTGACCTTTAGCAAGAAGGTGAAGAGCTGGAATATCAGAGGGTGACGAGGCTTGGAGAAGGGGGCAGTTGAGGAGCTGTGATAACCAGATGAGCTGCAGCCTGGGTTTGGGGACAAATCAGGCTAGGCACCCTTTCCCTGCTGAATGGGAGGTTCTAGCTCATGTTTGAACCTCTGCTTTGCCATCAGAGCTTCATAGGCATTTATATGTGAACAAACCATATGGCTGCTAAAATAACCAAAAAGCAATCAAATCTGCAGCAAACATTTCCCCATATGCAAAATTTCCTCTTCTGAAAAATAAAAACCCTCCCCTTTCTCTGTGGACCCAGGAAAGACATTCTCCTCACTAGAAATGAAGGACCAGGTTCCACCAGAGTGGCTCAGGATTACACAGCACTAACAAATACTTAATTAGAAAGCCGGTGTCTCTTGCTGATTCACCACTTGATTTATTCTTGGGGAAACAAGCAGAGGTACCTTTTGCTTGTGTGAACTCCTGCAGGGCAAATACAGCCCTGCAGCACACGTCTGACTCAGAAAGGGCCCCCTAGGGGAAATCTTGTTGGTCTGACATGGAAGGAGCTGCCCTCAGGTTCAGTTTCTGGAGGGAATTAATTCTCTACGTGTTCACCCACACAAACACAAAGAAAACCTCTGAGGCTTTTAGGCAAGAGACTCTAGGTCTCAGAGGTCAGGGATTTACCAGAATAAAAATCATTGTCAATTTAACTAAGTATTCCCTGGGATTGTATTACCATCAATTGCTCTCTCTCCTCTTTCCCTCCCTCAAATGGCCATGATGAGGAAAGAAAATTGCTCAGCCCAAGAGGGGAAACAATAAACCCCCAGCCTTTCTACTCTCTCAGTTGCTGTGCAAGTTTCGCAGCTGCTTTCCTGCCATCTCCACAAAAGAAAAAAAGAAAAGCAAGTGTTGAGTTTGTGATCCGGAACATAAAGCAAAAGCCATTCAGTGGTGGGGTAGGGGACATGTCCCCAGACAGTGTAAATCAGCACTGGTCCAATGCTCGCTGGTTTACACCAGCTGGGGCCCGGACCCTGGGGAGCATCATTTTCTTTTTTACCTCGTGTGACCCGTAAAAGTATCTTGATGCCAGGGAGCTGGTCATGTACCAAGGGCTAAAGACAAAGCCACTTTGTCTCCAAATCCCACTGCAACGCAGACAGCGTGAGTGAGGATGCGGGGAGTCAGACACCGGAGGCAAAATGAATCAAGGAACAAAATGCGCAGGTACAACTGTACGGTAGGACAGCATGTGATGCAGACCTGTCTGATGGGAAAACTCAGACAGCATTTGCATGAACACATGAAATTGTGTTTGTGCCTATTAACACCCTGACAAGAAATGATAATAGTCAAAACTTCAGAGAAGGGAGGAAAATTGGGCTGTTTGATCACTCAGAACAGGGTGAGATAACACCGTGCTCAGCCACACCTGAGCCACAGCTGCCCTACCGTTTCCTCTTCTGGGATGCACTGAGATAACTCTCATGTTAGAGAGATTTGGGCACAGAGATGTTCTGTGCTACAAGAGGACGGCAGAACTGCAAAGGGAGCCTTTCTCTGACTATTCTGCCTTCCTCCCCACGTGCTGGCATGAAAAAGAAGATCGTTGCAGCCTCTTTATTAATGCAGGCTTCTCCAAGGAGACCACTATCCACAAGCTGGAAGAGCAAATAAATGTAAACTCAGACAACCACTTTTCCCCGCGCTCTTGTGGAGCCTTTACAAGTGAGTTAGGCGGAAGATAGTCTCAGTTAGAGATGAAAGAAGGTCTGAGAGCTTTTGTCAACCCCAGAGCAATCAAGCTGCAGCAAGAACTGGCCATCCCCTTTGCAGGGAAGGGACAGCATGATGGTGAATGACAGTGAGTTCTTTTTGTGCAGACAGTGGCAATTAAGCCACTTCCAGTGGCTTCCCCAGAGCCAAAGTCCACTGTAGGAACTTCTTGACCTGTCAGCTCGAGTGATCTCCACTTGTACAAGCATCCTCCCCATGGTGCTGCATCCCCAATTACGCTAAACACTCACGTACTGCTCCACTACAGAAGTTTTGCAGGCTTTGGCAGGTAGCCACGTAGGAAGCTGGTTTCCAGCATTTTGAGGAACATGGGTTGAGCAGATGGGGTCTTACCAACGTCCCAACACAGTCTTTGCACTCCCTGAAGACACTTGTCATGGGCCAGATGTGATGTGTGAGATGTGTCTGGAGATTCAGTTCAGGATGCCCCCTGCTCTGCCCCCACCTGACTCAATCCATATTTTCTCTTTGGAGACCCTGAGCTTTCCATGTCTCAATGGAGATGGCCATCTTATTCTGCTTGCTTTCCTTGGAGCTGGCCACCTATTAGCCACATCATGGTTAACTTAACCCCCTGCCTAGTCATCAGGACCCTTTATGGGCCCAGGGTAAATGCAGAGAAGAAGAACTTGTAGCACAATACTCAGGGTTTTGTGACATAGGAGCCCACACATCCTTGGAACCTGATCTGGGCACATTTACTCCCTGGGTCTTCATTTGCTCAATTTTGGTACAAGCTACAAGCCAGTATAATTGATAAACCCAACACACACCTACCCCTGTGCTGACTTTCTCCACCAGTCTCATGGCCCTGGATTCTTTACTCCTCATGGCTCACCAATGCCCCTTTTCTGACTCTGCTTTCTAAATTCAAGCTCCTTCCCTCCATGCTTGGAGCACTCTTGCTCTGTTTTTCTTGTCTCTTTCTCCCACTTTGGCATTTTTTGAGCATTCTCTCATTTCTTGCAGGTAAGAAGTTCCACTGCAGCCTTTAAAAAAAACATTTCTCACCCTCTTCCCTGCCCCCACCATGTACCTTGGTGGCAAGTAGTCTTGTCAGGTAGATCTCAGAAACCATCTTGCTGCCCCGGTCACCTTCTTTTTGGTCACCATGCTCATGGTTCTTCACCAAGTGCCACATCTTGACTCCGCTCTCAAGGTCAGGGGTGATCATGGGTGTGCGGGAACGGAGGCTGTCCGGGCTGCCTGTGTAACGGATCATGTTTTCTGCAAAAAGAGATGGATGTGTCTCAGCCCTAGAAGCACTTGTAGTGGGATTAACGGGTTTCACCAAGGAAATATGCTAATGACATGCCACCTAATAGAAATTTTTCATCAGACAGGCAAGAAGAAGACCTCTTCTGTCTGGGTTTGGTAGCACGTACCTCTCCCATTCAGCGCACAGAGAGGATGCTCATACAGATTCTGGTGTGGGGCTGAGACAATCACAGCTGGTGAGTTCACCCTGGGGAGACGTTAGTTTGGGTCTCCAAAGTCAGAAGGCTGTAGCAGTACTGCAATGTCCCTGCTCTCACAAGCTCTGCATTTCCATATTATTAAAAAATAAATTTCCATCAACCAATTTGTAACATGAAGCAACACAGGTATAACTCCTGGTGGAATTACCATGTGAGATGGAGAAGCCCCCAGAGCAGCTGTATGGACCAGGCCTTATTGTCAAAGCATTACCTTATGACTGAGTGATTTGCCCAGCAAAGACAAGGGATGTCAGCCAAGGCAGACGTGATGTCAGTGTCTACACTACAAAATTAAATGAGGCCCAAGCACTGACTTTCAGTCGCCTTTACCTCTTATCACGTTCCCTGGCAAAGCATCGGCTTGGGACAGCGTTGTGGTTTCACAGAATCTTCATGGTTGGAAGGGACCTTTGAGATCATCGAGTCCAACCCCCAAAAAAACCCCCAAAAAACCCCAACACCAATCACTAAAACCAAAACAAAACAAACACCCACAACCACACACCACACCCACCCACAAACAGACGCAAACCAACAATCTCAGGCACTAGAACATGCCCTGAAGTGCCATGTCTACACGTTCCTTAAATACCTCCAGGGATGGCGACTCCACCACCTCCCTGGGCAGGCTGTTACTCTCTCAGTAAAGTAATTCTTCCTAATATCTAACCTAAACCTCCCCTGCCCCAACTTCAGACCATTTCCTCTGGTCCTGTCATTCTTCCCTTGGGAGAGGAAGTCAACACCCACCTCTCTACAACCTCCTTTCAGGTAGTTGTAGAGGGCAATGAGGTCTCCCCTCAGCCTCCTCTTCTCCAAATTAAACATGCCCTAGTTTGGGGCCAGGACTGGTTCAGGGGATAATACCAGCTACTCAAGATAACCAGTATGGACAAGTACAACTTGTTTTACCTGTATGGATGTTAGCCATATCATGCCATACTGCTTGGCATTATGGTCAGAGAACAGGCCATGGCCTTTTTGCACAGTAATATTGATTCAGATAATGTGGCCTTTTGCCTCGCTCCCCATCCCCAGACTTCGGAGGAGCCACGTCCCCTCCCCCCATCAAAGCAATCCAATAACTCTTGCCCAATCAACCTCTTCACTCGATGCTCCAAAATCTTGCTTTGACAGAAAGTAAACCAGAGCCCCAGGGACGTCTGCACAGATTTCCTCTCCAAAGACACTTTTAGCCTCCAAATTTTACCTCCCTTTGCCTCTGAGTGATGATGGCATAAGGCATTCCCCTCTCCCTGACCTTCCAGCAGTGCTGCAGACAGAGTCTTTTCCAACCATAATTAACAGAAGAGCGTTGCACCTTTCTGTAGCAAGATCTGAATCAGCCTCATTAATGCATTACCAATCTCTACATATTAATTATCAGATGGAATATCCTTTTTCTCTCTGGTTGCTGTTTTCTTAATTGCAATTAACAATCACTTCTGACCCACCACATCTTCTCCTCCCCCTGCATCTTTCCCCACCCCCTCCTCCTGAAAAAATCAAATGGCAAAAGAATTAAAGAAATCCAACAGAAATTAACCCCCCTCAAGTCTTCCTTTTCAAAGGTCACTGTGTCTTTCAGTAATTGCAACAACATGGCAAAGAGGATGAATATTAATAAGGCCTGGTGGATCGCTCATGTCCTTGGAGAAAGAGGAAGGGGGCTCCTCTGGACATTGAGTAACTGTACTTTCCCTCAAGCTAAAGGGAGGAAGAAGGACTGGAGATGCTTTCAGTAAATTAAAAAATAATAATAAACTGATCTGACAGCTGCATCCAGGTTGGAGGGTGGTTTTGCAGCACTCTGTTTGCACATGCATTAGAGATGTTTTGCTTTGCCCTCCGGCACCGCCATGGTGAGACACGTCCTGGGCTGCAATTCTAGTGCAGGGGAGAAAGGTGTGTGATGGTGTGAGTGAGACTCAGGAGGTCTCTGTTTGGCTCTACAGAAGAATTTCCACCTGGTCTCTATTTCACAGCTGTCCCATTCTCAGTTGTCTCATGGGTAAAGTGGGAACAAAAATTCACTTCCTTGAGCTATACTTATATAAGACCTCAGTAAACCATTTTTATTCTTACTCCAGGTGCAAATTCCCTTGGGATAATAAGATAGCTGGATGGGACACACAACACCCACACTGAGATATAACTGTAGACAGGCTATGCCCTACGTAGATTGTGGTTGCCCCAGAGGCCTCTCATCTATGCCACAGCTTTGTCTTCACCACACACCATGTTCCAAGGACTTCACCCACCAGAATGACTGAGCTCATCCAGTGTGCAGTGCTTCTCCCTTAACTCTCTCTGTGCTATAGCTAAGAGTGAGATTCAGCTATCTAAAATGTAGGCAGTTAATTATATAGGCTCCTCCTTTCATTAACGAGGGAGAAGTACTTCCCAAGAGCAATTCAACCACTTGGACCAGATGCCAAAGTTTTAGATGGTTCAATCCTCTCCTCCTGCCATTTCTTAAGCAATCATATCAACTAGTCATCTGCCTATCATTCTTTCTGCTGGTGCTCAGTGTCTTGTAACCACCACGACATTTGGGATCTCTTCTCCAGTGTTCTCTCAAACCATATCAGCACACAGGTCCTTACCATACTTGCTGGCTGAGGTCCGGGAGACCGTGGAGTTGTTGACTGCATTGTAGGCAGTGACTTGCTTGGAGACTAAAGCTACCACAGATCCATCTGGCACCTGTAGAGGAAAAAGGACATTGTCAATAAGCTTCTGAAAACTGGCTGAGGACCACACCAAGGGCAGCAGTAATTCAAGCAGCAGAAACCGAGCCTGAAACCATTGTCACTGTAGGCAGGACGAGCTTCAAATGCTTTCTTCAGTGGATCTATTAACAAAAAAGGGAAAAAACCTCCTGTTATACCATCAGAAGCCTGCATCAGGGCAATAGGACAACCGATGACAAAGCAGACTCTGCTCCATACAGATCCTGATTCAAAGCCCAGTTACAACAATATGAGTCTTTGCATTAACCTCAGTAAAGCTGACAGTATGTTCTTCACAAGGAAGCTCTCATGTAGGACAGGAGTATGAGAAGAATAAAATCATCTGAGCTATTTCAAACATCAAGAATGGCACGTCCCACAAGGATGATTAAAACTGATGTGAAATTTTCTATTCCTTATACTTCGATTGCAGCTGATCTCTAGGTACCTAGCTCAGAAATGGATATCTACATTTTCTACTTTGACTGATCCTGTCAACTTCTCTGTGCACAGTCTCCCTCTTCCACATGACAAATGCATTGCTGGACTGAAGGGACTGCCACAATTTCTTTCTCTTTGCTGTGTCAGAGAGTCTCATACAGGGGAAAGCAGCAGGGTTGGAGTGGCTGTGCTCCAGGATGTCATGGGATAGTGTTTCTACAAACAACAGGGCTTTCTGAAATGAGCCAGACCTTCCATTTCTAGAACTATGCCGTTCGTGTGGGTCCTGTATCAGAAATGTTAACAAGCCGATGGCTCAGAGGAGCCACATCAGGAATATCTGTTATAAATAAGACATCATAAAAAGGAGATGGGTGAAAAAAAAAAAAACCCTGCTAACAACGTCTAACTCTTGTCTGTGTAATAATAATAATTAGCACTTGCATAGAATTTTTCATCTTCAAAGCACTGCAGAGGCTAATTAAATAGCCCCTCAGCAATCATGGAAGGCAATTATTGGCTCTTTGTAGTTTTAGCCCCACAGTACAGATGGGGAAACTGAGGTAACAGGAATACCAGTGTCTGTCCTAGTGTGCTCTGTGTCTGCCCTCAGGACAGCCAGGGTAAATGACATAGAGCTCAACACCCTGGCAGCTGAGACCTGTTCTGCCCCAGCTCGTCCGTGTAGCTGGGAGCTCATTGCCTGAAGCAAACAACTGGAAAAAGCACAGAACAGAAAGAAAATTACACCTGGTTTGTTGGTGAAATAGAATAAAAAACATCCCCGCTCCCTCTGAAAAAAAGTGTTCTGGAGTCAGCCAGTGATGCTTCAGTCAATCTGAAGTGAAAAGTTTTGTTTCCTTTTCAAATTATTGCTTGCTGCCTCCTCAGGTCAGCTCTTAAATGAAAGAAAAAAATCTTGTTATGAAACTTAGATTGCTAAGGTGTGATTGAGGAAATGACAAAATTGTCAGCATTGGATTAAACTTAATGAGGTGCTTGCTTTTTTTTTCTTTTTTTTTGGCAAGGAGGGAAAGGAGTGGGGCGAGCTTTTGACCAAAGGGCCGTTTTTCATTAAATCTATCGCTTGTGTAAGATATTTTTGGACATCTTCAGCTCTCTCTTATGGATCTCAAGGTCATGCAGAGATGGATGTCAACAGGATGGATGTACTTAATGCAGTGGGTACTTATTGCCCACTCAACCATTGTTTACCTCTGCCTCTTAGAGAATAACACTTTACCTTTCTCCTTTTCATTTTCTTATCTGATCTACCTTCTCCCTAGCCATCCTCTCACATGGTTACCTGATAGTGTGCCAGCGTGTTGAGCCTCTTCCAGTCATTCTCTATCTTGGTGGTGATGTCTTCATCCTGAAGGATCATCCTCGCCCCGCTTGCTTGCCGCCACTCTGCAAGGAGAAGAGGGACACTGAACTCTGCTGTGCAGAGGCTCTGGGACAGGGGACAGAGCCCTGGTAATCCCTCTGCCTGTAACCCATGTGGTCACATGTGTGCAGGCTACATCCGTGTTGCCATGGTCATCACCATTATGCTCTGTCAGATGCCTCCAAGCACGTACAACAAATGGACCCACAAATGTCCAGAGCCCACGAGAGAGGGAAAGAGAGGATGGACGAATAATGAAAGGTTCAGGGAGATGGTTCAGGAAAGTATGCAAAAATCGTAGCCATATGGCGAAGTTCAGAGTCAAGTCCTAGGTTATCCAGACTGGTTGCTTTACCCTTGATAAAATGATAGCGCTATCACAAAACAGCTTTCGCACAAGAAACACCCACCTCTTTAAAACAGAGATCAGAACACAGAGTGGTTGCTTACATGGATGAGAGGTCCAAGTCTAGGGCACAGCAGCACACAACGGTGAGCTCCACACAGATAAAGCAATGACCAGGGACCTGTTGATCCATTGGCAGAGCCGAACAGAGCAAGGTCTGGTGCTTTAGCCCTCTGATTACTCAGTGCTTAGCTCTTGGCTGACTCCCTGGCTCTGTTCTTTCTCCAGTGTGGCTGTTTCCAAGGCCAACCTGTCCTTGTGTATGTTAGCCATCACCATGGGAGAGCAATACATGAATGTCACCTGCGTCAGGGATATCAGGGATTGAGGGCATATGCCCTCGGAAGCAGCACGGACACAGCCTTTAGCAATACCTGAGACATGTCTAATTGCCAAGATGAAGCTACAGACAGGGCTCCCCTGGGCAGAGCAGTTTCTTGTTCACCAGATCCTATACGGGGTTCAGTTTGTCTCCATTGCAGCTCGTGCAACACTTTTTGACACTCAACTCCAGAAGCGGCCCGGAGGAGGAAGCCCTTAGCTTTGGCACAGTAGGGGCACAACAGGTAGAAGCTCCAGAGATAGAACCAACACCTTGCTCCACGGAACACAGTCTTCAGCAGCGTGCTGCAGCATCAAAAGAAGTGTGGCCAGCAGGTCAAGGGAGGTGATTCTACCCCTCTACTCCACTTTGGTGAGATCCCAGCTGGAGTGCTGTGTCCAACTCTGGAGTCCTTAGCACAGGAAGGACATGGACCTGTTGGAACAGGTCCAAAGGAGGGCCACGAAGATGATCAGAGGGCTGGAGCTCCTCTCCTATGAAGACAGGTTGAGAGAGTTGGGGTTGTTCACCCTGGAGAAGAGAAGGCTCCAGGGAGACCTTAGAGCCCCTTCCAGTACCTAAAGAGGGCCTATAGGAGAGATGGGAAGGGACTCTTGATGAGGGAGTGGAGCCATAGGATGAGGGGTAACAGTTTTAAACTGAAAGAGGGGAGATTTAGATGAGATATTAGGAAGAGATTCTTTCCTGTGAGGTTGGTGAGACATTGGAACAGATTGCCCAGAGAAGCTGTGGCTGCCCCATCCCTGGAAGTGTTCAAGGCCAGGCTGGATGGGGCTTTGAGCAACTTGATCTGGTGGGAGGTGTCCCTGCCCATGGCAGTGGGGCTGGAACTGGATGATCTTTAAGGCCCCTTCTAACCCAAACCATTCTGTGATTCTATGATTCCCTACAGAGGAGTCATGGACTTGTCTATAGGCAAGGAATACATGAGAAGGACCAAAATCTAGTATCACCTGGGGACACCAGGGAAAATAGGCAAGGAATACATGAGAAGGACCAAAATCTAGTATCACCTGGGGACACCAGGGACACAGACAACCTGGACCATCCAAAGCTTTCTTTTTGGTTGTCATGTCTCAGTCACATACAGTTTAGCCAGAGCCATGGCAGAAAGTCTATTCATTTGAGGGAGTTAATTAAAATGAACTCTTGGATACGGAGACACCACCTGCCACCCCTGCTTATTTCTCCTAATATAAAAATGCAAGGACCGTTGCAAATTTCTTTTGGTTTCAGCAGTTTTCTTATCACATAATTAAAATGTATTGGGAAAGCTGCCCTTGCCTTTATTATTCATTTAAATTAGCAGGAAGAGGTCAGCTGCTGTGTTTATTGCTGGAGATACTCAGAAAGTAAGCAAAGGTTATGTTGGCTAAGCACCGATCCTGAACTGCCCTTCATTTACTCCAGCTTCTTAGATCCTCACCTACACTATCCTTGTGAAGTCCGAGGGTGATACTCTCTGTGCCTTCCCAACTGGACCAGATTCCAGGAGCTAACTAGTCCCAGAAATTGCTTGGAAGAGCACAAAATGCTGAACTTTGAGCTGGGCAATGGTGCTCTTACAAAGTGCCCCACAGAATGCCAAAGCCACTTCTACTGTCACAGAGTGTGTCTCTTATGTATCTTCCGTATGGTCTCTTCGGGACCATATCTCTTTGACCTCTTTCCTTCAAGGCTCTGCATGTCTCTATGCTCTCCTGATTTGTCTTTGGGGAGGGACACACTCACATAGTATTTCAGGAGGGATGCACAGGTTCTCAGTGTTGGACTTGGCTCTGATATGAAGAGTAGGCACAGCTTTCCTCATTCTGTGCTTTATTTGTATTCAAATAAATGGAGATGGGGAGGGACTCTTTATCAGGGAGTGGAGTGATAGGATGAGGGGTAATGGTTTTAAACTGAAAGAGGGGAGATTTAGATTAGGTATTATGAAGAAATTCTTTCCTGTGAGGTTGGTGAGGCATTGGCACAGGTTGCCCAGAGAAACTGTGGATGCCCTGTCCCTGGAGGTGATCAAGGCCAGGCTGGATGGGGCTTTGAGCAACCTGCTCTAGTGGAGGTGTCCCTGGCCCATGGCGGGGGGGCTGGAACTTGATGATCTTTAAGGTCCCTTCCACATGACAACCCAAACCATTCTATGGTTCTATGATTCAAGAGCTGGACAGGGTCCTCAGACCAGCAGAAACTTTCCCTCTGCTCCAGGGGAGCTGAGGACATCATGTGATGTCCCCTCAAGCCCTTTGTGCTCATGCACAGACACAGGGGATCACCAAGCCCTATCACGCAGAAAGGGGCCACGGAAGGAAGCAGAAGGGCCAGTCTGACTCAGCATAAGACCCACTTCTGAGCAAGGCCAGGGGGAAAACACCTTGCAGGGCAGGTTCAGAGCATCTGGCCTCAGTTTTGCAGCTGGTTTGCCTTGACTAAATACAAATCACTTCATCATGCATCTGATTGATGACAGTGAAAGGACCCCCAAATTGTGATCCCCCAACTCTTCCTAGTCTCACTGCACACTCCCTTTCTCCACCAGTGCCAGCTGAGGTGGTCACACACCGATCTGCAAGGAAATGCAATGGCTGTGAGCAAGGAAATGGGAAGGGAGAACGCAGAGGAGGAAAAGGTGACCCTGACATCCATATTCACAGCACTAAGTGAAAACGGTTAGCTTTGTCCTCACTGGCAGCACCCTGTCCCCGCTCTCATCAGATCTGCAACACTCCTCTGCGAGCCAGCACAAAGGAGAGACATACTCCAATCCAATTTGTTACAGTTCCACCTTCCGGAGAGAGGGAGTGAGGGGGGGAGGGAGGTAAAAAATCCCATTATCTTTATCAAGCCTTCCAATCAGGAGCAGCGGTAAATGCAAACTCAGGAGACAGCTGCTGTGAAGCCTTTATATTTCATTCAGCAGATAGTGTATCTTTATATTGCACGCAGGAATTACTTCTTTTTTTTCTTCTCTTCATTTTTTTTCTTTTTTTTTTTTTTTAAGAAACAACCTTTCTGTTCAAAATGACTGGGAAAAAGGAAATTCCAGTGGCCTTTGACAAAGAGGTGTTTCTTTAAGCTGTAGCAATGCCTGCCTAGGGGATCACTCTATGGGGAGATGGGAGATGGGGAGATGTCCTCCTGCACCTCAGATGCTCCAGAAGATGTTATGCCTCCCTTGTGCCATCTCTCTCATCCAGGTGACCCTGAGGATGTCCACTGAACAAGGGAGAAAAGTGCAACAGAGAGAACATTTTTCGGGGGCAATTGAAATACCCAGGTGAATGGAAGACCTGCCAGCTCACTCCAGGTGCCTTCATCTGAGCTAGTCACCATCAGCTACCTCATCCTTTGCAGGCACTTCTAGGTCACGATGCACACAATGCATTTCAGTCAACTGTTCATGCCACGTACTGTGCTTCCCACCTTTTTCCTAAAGACCTTAAGTCTCCCCTGAAGATCTGTGAAACTGTTTGTGGGTGACCACGCACAGCAATGGCATGTGGAACAAATACATACGGCTTTTCCAAGCTCAACGCCTGTTCCATGATCTCTTGTGCTCATGAAGGATTAGTCTGAAGAGCTGGGAGGTTGCTTTTAGTCATATGAGTATTTTTTTCACTTCCCGATAATTTCCATGTGAGAGAGAGACTGGCACAGGAAATGGGAGAATAAACCCTTTGTCTGTATGCTGCAGGCACCAGTACAACCAGGTGGGTAGGAAACAAAACTGGATAAATGTCTAATATGTGATGACCTCTAGGAAGAGAGGAGAAACTCCGCTCTGCTTCTGGGTTGGAGAAAGGACCATTGTGGTTGGGGGAAAAAAAGTTCATATCAGAAAGTGTAGATGGAAGATGCCTGGGAAATATTTAGAATCATAGAATCACAGAATGGTTTGGGTTGGAAGGGACCTTGAAGATCGTCCAGTTCCAACCCACCTGCCACAGGCAGGGACACCTCCCACTAGAATGGGTTACTCAAAGCCCTGTCCAACCTGGTCTTGAACACTTTCAGGGATGGGGCAGCCACAGCTTCTCTGGGCAACCTGTTCCAATGTCTCACCAACCTCACAGGAAAGAGTTTCTTCCTCTTGTCTAATCTAAATTTCCCCTCTTTCAGTTTAAAACTATTCCTTGTCATCCTGTGGCTCCACTCCCTCATCAAGAGCCTCTCCCCATCTCTCCTGTAGGACTTTTAGGTACTGGAAGGCTACTATAAGGTCTCCCCAGAACCTTCTCTTCTCCAGGCTGTACAACCCAATGCTCTCAGCCTGTCCTTATGGCAGAGGTGCTCCAGCCTTTTCATCCTGTATATGCAAGTTGTCTACCTTATTGTATATATACTAGAGTTAGACCCAGTTTAAATGACTCTTAAAGGCTGAACCTCTCACCCCAGAACTGCACTGTGCGTAAGGCAGTGAAAGCTTGCCCTGATGTGGCCCATGAGGAGCCTGGGACAACATCACTGAGCGCAAGGCAGCCAACTTAGCAGCTCCCATCACCTCAGCAGTCCGTTTCAAAAAGCAACCACAACACAGGGAAGAGAGAACGCCTCAGTGTGAAGCCAAATTCCCATTTTGTGATCCTTACACCCTAATGCTTTCCCAAAGACGGGGTATTTTATTTATGGTGAGGGCTTTAAAAAATAATAATAACAAAAATAGCCACTGCAGAAAGAAGCCTTTACTCAGAGGGCTGCAATTTGGGTTTTGGACTAAAATGTAACCTCAGGGTGTCCAAAATAAGTGCTTTCAGCTGACAACCCCCTCCATGAGTTGTCTGGGTAACTGCAAAACATTATGACATTTGCGACACATACAAGTCACTCTGCCTGCAGCTACCCTGCATTTAACAACTCAAAATAACTCATTAGCTTGTTTGCTTTCTTCCATGTGAGCAATCTGGCCTTAGTATGGACAGAAAGCCCAGAAAATTGTAATGGTAATAGAAAACAGTGTTGCTGTTTAGAAAACCATCGATTTTGAGGCCAGATTACAGTCGTCTGTTCTGACCTACTGTTTAGCATGGACTGGTGGGGCCCATCCAACCGCCTTTGCACTTCTGAGCATTCAGCCTGGGGCAGGTTGATCCTGAGAGCCCTGTGTTGCTTTCTAATGACCAGCAGCGTTTTCTGCTCCCCCCTTGCTGCCTTCCCTGTCACCGAAGGATACCAGGCGCCAACAAACACCTTTTCCTGCAAAAAGGCTGGGCTGGAGATGTGGCTGGACGTGCACATCCTCTTGTTCCTACTTCACCAGTGCCAGCCCCGCTCCTCCCACCTTGTTAGCTGCTGTGCTGTAGGAACCTGCAACTACATTGCTGCTGGCAAGGCTATTCTACTAGATGAGGGTACTTTTGTGTTTTGTTTGGGTTTTTTTTCCCCCCAATGCTATTGGCCAAACAGCTGCTCATTAAGCAGTCTCCTGTCAGTATGGACAAAGCTGTCCATTGAGGGATGCACACGCTCATAAATACTTTCTGGAACTTGCTGGTCCTCAGCACTACTCAGCAGGTCAGTATTTCTTAAAAAGCAACAGTCCTGGATGCAAAATTGTCAGGCTCCAGCTGGGACCCTGCACACACACTCTTCTGTATCTGCCAGTTGTCAGAGCCAAAGTAAAATCTGTGGAATCCAATTTATCCCTGGTATTTGCAACACGCAGGTAAAATCTCTGCCTCCCAGTACAGATGCATTGTTCATCCCCACAGCAGAACAAGCTACTTTCCGCTCACACCCAGTCTGAAACCCAAACATAGTGGGCTCTGTGGCCACCATCCAGCACCAGACAGGTCAAGAGATCTGGCTATAAACCCCACTCCTCTGGTCTCCTGTGCCCTGGCACCCTGCCCTGCCTTCCCTCCTGCTCACCCTGGCACTCACCGTTCCCCTGCTGACTCACAGCAGCTCCAAAATCATCTGGGGTCCTTTCTTGGTGATGTATATGATCTGTCCTTTATTGCTGCTGGTTTTGGCAGCTCGTTTCATTATTCTAACAGCCTTTCATGAGCAGGAATCTTGCTGCAATTTCTGTCAGGAATCCCCTCCTCCCCTATGCATACGCACACACATATAGACACTTAACTTTAATCCCTGACCTCTCATTCCTGCCTCCATTATTGCCATGAATTGTTTCTTGGCGTCAGTCCATCCCTTCTCCTTTTGGCTCCTCTTCTACTTTGCTAGGTTTTATAGAGTCCATCATTTTCCACTCAAGTCTTTTTCCCTGAAGGTCACTGAGGGCAAATTCTGGCAGTTACAGCCACAGTACAGTCCCCAGCTCCCTGCCAGACACCTCGGCAATGCCTTGAGCAGATTTTTTCTATGTTGTTTCACAGTAGCCTCCAGGTGTAGTATCACATCTGGCTCTGGACCCCAACTTCAGACATCTCACTCCTGCTAGCATCCTTGCTCCAGAGTTATGGGCAGAAATAGATTTTGTCCTCAGAGGCACCCCTGCGCTGGGCTGTACAGCTCCTTGTGTGCCCCATGGATTAAAGGCACAACTGCCTAGAAATGTGAGTGAAGCTGGTGCAGCTCTTTCCACTCTCCAAACAGCAATGAAAGAAGGAGCAAACCACTGACAAAAAAAACCCCCATGAGTACATTAACAGAAGAACTACTCTTTCCTTAAGACTTCCAAGTCCTCTGCAGAAAGGAAGCCTCAGAGCAGCAGCTCCCAGCCCTGGTGCTGGTGGTGGAGTGCTGACAGGAGAGGGAGGAAGCCAGAGGTGAGATGAATGCAGTCCACTGAGCAGAGGACATTTCATCCCCTTTCCTGTGCCCACACAATGAGTAATTAATACTGCTTGGGCTGCGACTATCTCAGCAAGAAGACATATATATATTCCAAACACTCACTATTCAGAGAAGAGCTAGGAATAAATCTCTGCAGCCTGAACACTGCTGAAAACATCACCCTGGGCATCTGGTACTCTTTTTCCAGGGGTCTTTGGCAGAACAGCGAGAATAGCCCCAGCCTTTTCCATACCCTTGTCCAAGCTGAATTCTGTGGGCAGAAAACCAGGGTGGCCACCGGTCTTTTTAAGTCCTCAAGGCCAAAGATTTCATAAACCAGGAGCATACGCATCAATTTAATCACTGTGTTCTGCCCTCTTGCCATTGCTGCTGCTTCTCTCTGCCTTGAACAAGCACCAAGGGTACACCCAGTCTGGAGACCTCGAATTTACCCCAACAAACAGTGTCATGATTGAATATGGCTGTCTCCCATCTCCCCTCTCCCCCCTGCCTGGGGACAATCAGGGTCCATTGTGCACTCACGTACCCAGGTCCATATCAGCAGCTTTGGGTCGGTGGGAGCAGGGCACGTTCTTGAAGATGGCATCGAGGATCTTCTCCTTCACCTGCGTGATGGTGTCACAGTTCAGGATCTTCACTGGGATCTCGGGGCTGTTCACGTTGTCAGGGTTCACACAGCTCAGCACCTGAGAGAGATGCAGTGAGACCCACTGTGCATTTCACAACAGCACAGATGCCCCCTCATGCAGCCACCTTCTTGCAGGTCCCTGTGTCCTACACACCAGTGGGATGTAGGGTGCAATAAGGTGGAAAACGTGTACCAAGAGCACTCCCTTCTTTGAGAGGGCACGTAGATCTGGTTTCACACAGGGGGATTGCATCCATCCATGCCTGTGCTGCTCTCAACCCCTCACCACTCTGTGCCCAGTGAATTAAAGGTAACTAAGAATTTGGCTCTCAGCTATGTGCTGTGGGCTTCCAGATAGAGCAGCCAGTGACTTGGGGCTGATGTGAAGGTTTTTCTGAACTTGTGTCTCATGCCACTTGTCTCTGTGAGGTGAAACTACTATACCTGTGGGAACAGCCCCCTGTATTTGAGCCTCATGTCCGTGGTATCTTTGCTATATTAATAACAGAAAGCCCATTCTGATGGTTCTGATGCTTTCAGTAAAAATGGTGTTCACCAAATGTTACCAGAGAATGCTCATTGACACACTCTTTTCATAGAAACCATTAAAAATGCAATTAGGCCTGACCCTGGTTGGAGCTGAACTGATATCCAAAGGGTTCTCCAGAGCTTTCCTTGACCTCGGATCTGTTCCCTGCTCCCTAGAGAGCTGTCAAGGTGATCTAATTCAGTAGTGACCTCCTTGCATTGCCACCTGACTTGGACAACTCAGGTAAAAGTGCTCTTCAGTCTCTCAGACTTAAGTTTGTCCATCTTCTGCACACTGCAGGACTGACCAAGAACCTTCTCAGAAGAATGTTATTAATTTGAAATGCAGGGTTTCTTAAAAAAAGAAACACAAAACAACAACGAAACCTTTTGCTTTCACGTATGGACCAAGATAATTGACCTAACTAGAGAGGCCTCTCATTTCTCAGAAGGAGAATATAATTTTCTCCAAAGACTCTGTCCAAGAGCAAATGCAAAGCATATGGGGTGATGAGGGAGGGGGGGATGCCTTAAACACACACACAGAGTGTTTAACTGCAATCTGCCCACTAACTCTTGGCCACGTCTATGTTGAGAATTATCCTTTCTCCTGGCTACAGAAGTGTGAAGTCTATAAACTTTTATAAACTTAGCACACCTTTGCACTTGGAAGGAGTGTCCAGTAACGCTCCTGGCTATATATAGTCATTAAATGTTTCTGTGCCGCTTTTACAAGTGCAGACATGTTAGTTTTGGTGCCTTAGACAAATTCTACCTTGACTATAAATTCCCTTCTGTAGTACACAATAGGTACTGAACTCTCCATCACTCTCCATCTCAAACAACTAAGATGCAGTGGGATCTCAAACTGGCTTGAAACCGGGTGAAATCATATCGGTATAATTATGTATTGGCTCACCAGGCTCCCTTTGGTGCTGTTATGCTCAACTAAGAGGGACTTGTGAAGATATTGCTTACAAAGAGCTCTGTGATCTTTCTGGATGAAAGGGGAGATGTAAATACGAGATATTGATTAGATCATAATGCTATTATTTATATGTCACTTCCAGGAGTATTGAAGAAGCATCAATTCAGATAATAATAACAACGGCACAGATTTACAGTTCTGTAGCATCTTTCATCTCAAAGGATCACAGAACTACACATAAAAAGCACTGTTGAAATGCATCCAGTGTTGAGGTTATTAGTTGCCCCCCTCCCACTACACATCTGTAAGGAAATGAGGCAGGGATGGCAGGCTGGGACAGCTCTTTTGAGAGTGTTATGGGGGTTCTCGAGACCAAGTTACTCTGCAGGTCTTTCTCAGTGATCTGATACAGAGGTGGGCTGAGCTGATGCCAGTCAGAGCAAGCTCTATGGAGTGATTCAGCTGTGATGCCAACACCTGGGGTTCCATGCAGTTCCCCACATGGAAGAACTTAATGCTATTTAAAATAATCTGGACTACCCTACCAGGCATCTAGCTGCTGGTCCAGAAGGGCCGGTATCTCCTGCAGGTGCTGACCAGTGCCCACCACACCAGTACCTACCATGCAATGTAGACCATCGTCCTGCTGGAAGCTGACAATGGTGATTTGCTCTTACAACTTTTTTGCCCTTGGATTTCACAGTGTGCCAACTTTGGAAGGTGGCAGAAAAACTCTGCCTGGGTGAGCCATGATCATTCATGCCCTGACTACAGTAGTCTTTTCTTTCCTCTTTTCCAGCTCACTTGGAAGAAGACGGAGCAGGGAAGGCAATATCTCAAAGGGCTGTGTGGAAAGAGGTTTGCTCTTGTTGGTCTCAAACATAGAGGGGGGCAGCTGGTAGTAGCTGCCAACTCCTGGACACCAGTGTATTCATTTCAATGGAAGTCAAGAGGCTTCTTTTAACATTTTAGGCAATTCAGTTATTGTTTATAGAAACCAAGAGCACAATGGCTTCGACCTACATGTCCCAGGCTTCACATCCACTCTCAGTGTTTTCCAGCTATTCTTTTGTGGAGCACTAAACTTTTCCCACTACAAAGGCCTCAGAAATTTTACAGGGTGCACCTGTGTATTGCACACACTAAAAGTTTGCTCTTTGGAGATTGTCATGGGCCCTATAGAAGTCATTTTTACACCACAGATTGAAAAATCTCTGCTCCCCTTCCAACAGACTGAAGCTTCTAATCATAATGAGGTGTTTGCAATGGAGCGAGAGATTCTCACTACTTCCATGGGAATCTTCCCAAGGGTTTCCTCTGTTCTCTCCTCAGCTTTCTGTAGATTGTTCCTGGTAGGAGGTGACCAGCAGGAAACTTCTAAGTATTGGCTTCATCCATTTGGTAGAGTTCAGGTGCTCCAGTCTCACTGAAAGCGTAAGGTTTGCCCTATGCTTCACCCAGGGCTGTCCTCACAACAACCAATGTAAGACAGAGAACTTATCCCATTGCGCCAGCGGTGCTGCCCACCTATGTCAACACAATCTCTGATGTCAACTGGTGGGGAAGAGACCTTTGAGAAGACCTGTGTTGTATTCCTGCATGATCAGTCACTCTGAGGGAAGCTTTGGGATGCTGATCTCCTCAAGGCATTCAGTGTTACTGTTCCATCACCCAACAACATGGATAAGTATGGGACTGGGAGTCACCGAAGTAGTAATCTCTGAGCCCTGCTCTCCCACTGACTGTGTGTGACCTTGGGGCACGGCCTGTCACTGGATTTGTGTTCATTGACCTTTTTCTACATCCCTGGGCTTTTTTTTTTGTCTGCCAGCCTCTCCAGCTATGAGCTGTCTCTAAGTGTATATATACATGCCATGCTTAGCACAGCCAAGCGCTGATCTCCACTACGGATTACTGCCATTTAAATAATAAAGGAACATCTTGTGATTAATCATGTGGGGACCCTGGCTCTGAGCTCTCTGCAGAGTCTTGAGTGATCTGCCCTGAGACCAGGGCATTGCTACGGTTTCTATCCTGAGGACAGACATCTTTCTCTCCCTTCCAGATTGGGCTAAGGAAGGTCCAAGGTGGCTACCACACAGCGAGACTTGGCAGTGAGCAAGGAGGAGAAAGACCCCCAAAGAGGCTAAGCATGAGAGAGCCTTTATATCTTAGAATCATAGGCTGGTTAGAGTTGAAAGGGACCTTAAAGATCATCCAGTTCCAACCCCCCTGCCATGGGCTGGGACACCTCCCACTAGACCAGGTTGCTCAAAGCTCCATCCACTCTGGTCTTGAACACTTCAAAGCCCCATCCAGCCTGGTCTTGAATCCTCTTTGGTGATGGCTTCCTCCTTACCACCAAAATTCTCTGAAAAAGCCTTAACCAAAGGCAGCTCAAAGCATCTTTATCCGTCTGGAATATGTTGTCAGGAGAGATGATCCAATTAGGCTCTCAGCACTGGAGCCACCGAGTTGTGCAGGGACCACACAGAGCATGCCACTGCTCAAGATGTACTGGGCAGCTCCCACCTACCACCCCCAAGCACTAATTAGCCAATACTCTTGACAGCTTCTGACACACATCGAGGTCTTTGCTCCCTTGCATTATTTGTATCGACTGAAATGAGGCTGACGCAGGAGATGGATGGTCTTTCATCTCCCAGTGACAGCAGAGCCGTGGCAGTAGGGAGTGAGGTTTTGCATCTGGACTCTGGTGTGGTGAATGGCTAAAAAATCATGGATTCTGGCAAAGGCAGATGGCAGTCAGCAGGTATGAGATCTTCCTCTCTCTCATAGATGGAATAATCTAGCTGGGTTTTTAATAACACTGCAGACCAGAGATGATGAGCTCTGACTGCTAGCGAAGGCATTAACACAAGAGGGTGTTTCTCTGAGGTATACAGCTTGGGAGAAGACCTACTGTTTAGTTGCAACACATTTATTCTAGCAAATCACATCTGTAACTAGCTTAGTTTCTACCGTACTGAAAAAACCCTTGTAAGTACAGAAATTGTTATAGACTGCAAAGGCCCTAGGGCATTGAGGCTGCTTCCTTGGAGAACTGTAGGACTGAGAGCAAATCAGAGCTATCTGTTTTGGAAAGGAATCAGACCAAACCAATCTAAATTTAGTGAATGAGGTGTGTATTGTAAAATCAGTAATTCCAGATGTCTGAAAGTGCTCTGTCTTCTTTTTTCTTGCTAGATAAGTCAATTTTGTTGGATCTGCTTTTCACTCAAACCATATTCAAAACTATGACTTAAAATATTTGATGATGATTAATGAAGGCTAAAAGAACAAATGCCTTCCAAAAGAAGCCCCGGCCTTGTCTTCCTGGAATAACAGCAGTAAACAGCCTGTTTCAATGTGCCACACTGCTGGAATTGTGATTTAACTCAGTCAAGCAGTCATCTAGCACTCATGAAACATGAACAACCCAATGAATTCTAGCTGCATGCGCTGCAAACTCACAGTGGTGACCAGGTGCTTTTGGTAGGGAGCAGGAGACATTGAGGGAATTCCTGTATTGCAAAAACTGATTCAGTTTTTGCTTTGTTTCATTACTGTATATTTTTAATAAAAGATGACAGACTGCTTAAGGAAGGTAGAGGAAGGAGAAAATAAAACAGAGATGAAGAGAAACAGAAAGAAAGAACAATCCTATTCATATTCTGCTCCTTCTTAATCTCCTTCACCGAAGCTGATCTCTGTAAATCTGCTGAGATTCCTATCGGGATATATTTGTCTGCTCTTGAGATGTAAGAGGGAGAGCTGATTAACATCAAACAACACAAAGGGAATGGAGGAGAGCTTTGTTCAGGCTGATGTATAATTACTACCCTTTGCTGGCTGCTTTATATCAAGCCTAAAAGGATCGGAGGGATTTCCTTTGGTGAAAGTGATCACTCTGTGTCTGCATTTTTCTTCCTTTTGCTCACTCTTTCCGTGTGAGATCAGGCCTCCGTATTGCTAGACAACCACATGTAATAAAAAAGAAGCACTATGCTGCTGATTTAATAGGAAAGTCACGTTCTTAATATGCAAAATAAATTGTGGTCTTATTTAAGAATAAAGTCTACCCCCTCATCAGACTTGGATTCAATCAAAGCTCAGCTCTAGACTGTCTGTAGTTACTGATGAAAAGCAGGCATTTCTTGCCTCAGCCCACCTAAGCTAAAACCTAAGGCAGGTCAAGGAACTAACATCGACTGGACACAGCTCTCAAAGCCAGCTACAGTTAAATGAGATTAATGTCTCTCAATTGAAGGTGCAAATAAAACAATCTGATAAGTTCAGAGCATCTTCTGACCATCCTAAAATTTGGGATCGGGGTTTTCTGAGAACAAAAACATGGGAAATAAAGAAATTATAAGGATCATTGAAGACTTGGAAAGTGTTCTTCATCCCACAGAGACTTAGAAACTCAGTGGATTTAGTGTATCCAGAAAAAAGTGAAGGCCCACAAACCTGGTCTAGTGGGAGGTGTCCCTGCCCATGGCAGGGGGGTTGGAACTCGATGATCTTTAAGGTCCCTTCCAACTCTAACCATTCTATGGTTCTATGAAACACACTAAGAGGAGATATCTAATGCTCTTTAATTGATGCTTTTTAGTCAAGTGGGAAAAGACTGTAATCTCAGAGTAGAAGCTAAAGCTGGACATATGCAATATATATCTTTCACCATGCAGACAATTACATTTTGAAGCAAATGACTCAGTGACAGGGATTAATTTTATTTCCCTTGAAATCTTTAAATCAAGTTCATTTTTCTTTGACTTGTGCTTGCTCAAGAGGAATGGCTGCATTAGCTCTAGAGAAGAACTAATAGGTCTCTCCACTGTGTACCTCTAACATATCCTTTAATGCTGAAATGTTCATTGGAGAAACAGATTTTTTTTTTTTCTTTCTGGTGAGGATTATTCTAGAGAAGATCTTCGCAATATAGCCTCATAAAAACTATTTTTGCTGTCACTTGCAGAAGGCCATGGCTTTGCACTGACCCAACACCACAGGGTCTCAGTATGTCTCTGGGCTTGCCGTGCCCTGAGCTGGGTGTCCCTCTGATCACAAATCTTCCATGGCCAAGGTCTCATGCCTGACCTGCCTGAGCTCAGCGCTGGGGACAACCCACATGGCCAAGAGCTGCTGCCCCAGGCAGGCACTTCCCAGCAAACACCAGCCCTTTGTGTGCCCGGGCTGGGCGCTGGGCAGCTCTGCCACTGGTGCTGGGGACAAGGGAGAAGGTAACAGTGGAGAGAGGGGAGATGAAGATATCCCTGGGGGGTTCCAAGAGTGAGGAGGAAGAAACCCCACCATAGACATCACATTCCTCCCAGGGAAGACCTCAGGGTGGTGACAACTTGCAGTGATAACCCCACCTTTCTGCTGTAAGAAGACTGTTATCTTTGACTTCCAAATCAGAGGGATGTCAGAAGGGTGGGCATCACTCCAGGGAAAAGGGATAGATACTAGGAAGTATTTTGTCCGACACAACAAAGCAAATTGCCCATATCTATCATCTTCACGTTCACAGGCATATTCATGACACAAGGTTCACGCTTGTCTTCCAATAGTCCTGGACCTCATTTAATCTAAGCAATGGTAAAAGACTGGCACCGTCAGTCTACACTGCAATGAGTGCAGATGCTTTCAGAGAACAGGCAATGCCTTTGGGGAGCTGGAGATGCTCTGGGCATGGGGCAGGGCATGGAAGTGGCTTGGAAGCAGACGTCTTTGCAAACACACTTTGCAAACAGATGCTTCAGCCACAAACCTTGCTGCGTTGGGGGATGCAACTAGTCAGTCTTCAGCAGGGTTCCCCTGCAGGTTTGCAAGAATAAATTGTCCCAGAGGTCCCAGAGCCCATCACTGGCTTCTTTTCTCTAAATCCCCTTTTGCTAGAAGAGGCTGAACAAGCCCACAGAAATGTGTGTTCAGAGCACTCACCAGTGTCTTGTAATCGATCTGCTGTCGGATAAGCTTGTCCTCACTCAGTGAGTACCGGGCCTCCCCAGTGATGGAGTCAATGGGTCCCTTTTCCATCTGCTGCTTGATGGCACAGAAAAGGGAGAACAGAGGTTCGCCAGCACACTCCTGCAGGGGTGAGAGACAGCCATGAGGTGAAACAGGAGGAGCAGAGGTGAGAACACAACCTACACAGCATCTCAATGACTGCCACGGCTTGGCACTTCACAGAATCACAGAATGATATGGGGTTGGAAGGGACCTCTGGAGATCTAGTCCAACCCCCTGCCAGAGCAGGGTCACCCAGAGCAGGTGGCAAAGGAACGTGTCCAGGCAGGTTTTGAATGCCTCCAGGGATGCAGACTCCACCACCTCTCTGGGAGCCTGCTTCAGTGCTCTGGCACCATCAAAGGAAAGAAGTTCCTCCTCATGTTTAGATGGAACTTTCTACGTTCAAATTTGTGCCCGATACCTCTTGTGCTGTCACTGGGCTCCACTGAAAAAAGACCAGCCCCATCCTCTTGACACCCATCCTTTAAGTATTTATAAGCATTGATCAGATTTCCCCCTCAGTCTTCTCTTCTCCAGGCTAAAAATACCCAAGTCCCTCAGCCTTTCCTCATCAGAGAGATGTTCTAGTCCCCTCATTATCTTTGTAGCCCTTTGCTGTACCCTCTTCAGCAGATCCCTGTCCTTCTTGAACCGGGGAGCCCAGAACTGGACATAGTATTCCAGATGTGGCCAGAGAGTGCAACCAGCCGTCTCGAATGTCCAATCACAGGGCAAAGGTGTCAGTTCTCCCTGGAAATGTTAAGGCTAGCAGAGCCTTGTAGGAGCTGTTCAAGTGATTGCCACCAGGCCAGAGCTTTGCACTGGAGCAGGTGGTGGGATGGGTCCCAGAGACAGGTCTGAAAGGGAGATGGACTATTTGTTCCACATCCTGGGTTTCTGGCAGAGTCCACAGTCTCACTGAGCACTCTCATGTTGAAGGCAAATAGGGATGCTCAGGTAGGAGCAGATCATGACCTTGGGGAGATGTGCCCTTGGATCTGTATGGTTGAAGGGGTGATGTCAGATGTTTGTGGCCCAGCACAGGACAGCACCAAGCAGCCCACAGGTAGGGCCAGCAAAGCACACCTCTCCCTAATTTCTCCTTCCAGTCATTCACCCTCACTGCACTCCTTTTCCCACACTTTTCCCAGCCTCTCCTCCCTTGCTGCCCTCCCTCCGCACACTCGCTGCCATGCAGCCCTTCTTGTGGTTTCTTCTATTGCCTCCCTTCCCCTTCATCTCTCCATCCTTCCTCCCCTCCTCCCCACCTTGCCCTCTCCTCTTGCAGTGTGTCCCAACACAACGACCGAGGTCATTTTCCTCTGGTGTAAATCCCAGCAAAAACAAGTTAATAATCTGAAGCAAAGTGGCCCCTTTCTCAGTTCCTACACCTGTCTCCCACTTAATTAGCTTATCTGCCAGCAGCATATTGCTTCTGTGTGTCTGTCTCTTGCCCTTATCAGGCCTCTGTTCAGGCTAAAGCAAGAAGACAAGTGGGGGGAATAAAGCCTATTATAAAAGCAGTACTTTAGAGAGTCACCTCCTTATATCCTTTCCTTTCAGCTAAAAGTGGGAATCTGATACTGAAGTCACTGAAATTACCTTCTAGGGACCTTCAAAACTTTCCCATGCGTTCATCCTTGGGCTGGGGAGGGCTCAGGGGAATGGGATTGATTTGTAAAGCCTTGAATTGCCAGGCAGAGGGTGGTTATTCTGTCCAAACGGGGATGTAAGGTGTAAGGATATTTAACGACTGCATTAGGAGTGAGGGAGAGGTGCGGAGCCCAGCTCCTTCCAAAAAGGCTGGCTCTGAGTTTTGGTGCCTTGGCAATTAGCATGCTTGCAGCTCAGTGTGGGTCCCCAGGAGGAAATTGCCATCACCCAGCAGTCAGTGGCAGGTCCCAAAGGCTGAAACACACACAAAGCCCTACACACCACCCCAAAGAGACCCTCCAGGAGGAACGAGAGGACACAGGGTGGGTCTCAAGCCTTTTCGCTCTTTTGCTGATGAGTCTCCTGCAAAGCCAATGCTATCTCCCACTAGGACACAAAGCAACAACAGCTTTAGCCTGTGCTGGGTTCTGGATGCAACTATCAGGTTTACATGGTGTATTGTGTCCAGTCGTCTGTACTCAGAGGGTGCATGGCCATGTCCAGGGCAGGCTTGAGGCAGCTTTATGCCAAGAAGAGCTTGGGCTCAGCCCTAAATTAAGCTTAGCAGGGATCTGGTTAAGTTGTGGGTAAAGTACATTAAATATGATGGAGGCACTGCGCCTCAGTACTGTTTCTGAATTGGGGTGGTAGAAGAAGTCCAGCCACTATGGACTGAAAATACGGGTCACCACGTGATGAAGATCTGAATCTGCTAGTAAAAGCAGAGCTTTTTCAATGTGGGTCTCCACCAGCCTCTGAAATCCTTCATGTTTCAGCACTGACCCTTAAATCCCACCTCTGTAAGACCAACAGGCTTCCTCTCTAACAAAGTGTTCCTCTTTGTTCTCCCCGGACCAGAAGACAGCCCCTCTCCCATTAGGCAGCAAGCTCCCTCCAGAGAAAAAAAAAACAAAACTTTTCCTTTATACCTGGGAAGTTTTTGCCCCAACTAAACCTCATCAAGAAGGAATGTATTAAAGCAGCTGTTCATCCTGGGATGCTGCTCCTCTTACCTTAAGGAACTTGTACAGGAGGAAGGTGAACCAGTTGGTGAGCATTTTCTCAGCCACAGACTCTGTCCTAAAATCCAGGAAAAAAAAGAAAATTGGAAGTGCTTTAGTCATGCTGGTCATATCAAAGAGTCAGTCAAAAGATTGTCCATCTTACTGCCCAGATCTCTGAGCCCCATGGAAAGTCTGGCATGACACCATCAGGTTTAAGCATGTCCTCGATTGTCTGTTTTAGCTTTGGATTTAGGAAACCTTCAGTCAGATCCTTACTGCGCTGTTGATTCTCCTGTGACTAGGGAAGACCCCATATATCTGTTTCTCAGTTTCTCCATCGCTGAAAAAGAGGTGACAACATTTGAGGGAACCTTCTCGGAGAAGTTCAGGGGGGATAAATCCATCAAATATGAGGAGATCAGAGTTAGGCCATATGACAAGTAGGCTATATAAATACTGAAGAAAGGCAGATCTAAATCACCAGAGAATAGTTATCTGGCACTGATTATCTCCCTGGCATTTGAGAGTGATTATACTCCTCAATATGTCATCGCGGTACATTAAAGAGCTCATCCTTTTGCCCTTGAACACTCTGTCTTCACCCAAACAAAATTCCATCTTGACCCTTCAGGGTCAATCTCTTTGAAGCTGTAGATGTCATGTGGGATGAACACTGGACACAGGTGAGGTGGGAAAAATCATTCCAGCCAGCTCCTTCCTCCTTGTCAAATAGCTCCAAAACCAACACTGCAGAAGGTGGGCTGGAAGATCCCTTTCCATCCATAGAGTCACAGGGAGGGAGGGGAAGCATCAAACTGAATCCAGCTGCTTCATATAATTGTCTGGGAACCTCACACCAACTTCTGAATCCCAAGGCACTGAGCTATTTACATGTTCATCAGCAGACTCTGTTCTGGTGCTGCTCAGTACAGGACCTCCATCTCAGAGCACAAACCACACCTCTGACTTCTTGCGTTTTCAGAGCTTGGAACATTGGAGGTGCCTCCTTTGTTCACTGACTCTCCTTCCAAAGGCCACATTTCATTTCCTACAAAGCTTACCAGTTAGAAAAGAGCTGGAAGAAGGAGAAAGAGTGAAGATGGGATGCTCAGGAAAAGATAGGAATGAACAACCAGGGAAGATAAAAAGACGGAGAAAGCGGAGGAAAAAGGAGAAAATGAAGGGAGGAAACAGTTGGAAGGAGGCAGTGCCATCCAGCATCAGAGGAGAAGCACAGAGAGGAAGCCTGGGGACAGCTGGAGGGAGGTCACCAGCCAGGCTGCAGGGCTTAAATCATATCAGGGAGTCAACTGACACCAAAGCAAAGTCCAGTCTCTGCCCCTGGCATTACTGCCCTGAATGCCAGAAAGTGCCTTCTGCCCCCGTTTTTGCTGGTTCTCCACAGTGGGCCATGTGCCAGATGAAAAGCCTTCCGGCAGGCACCACAGGTCTCTTCCCTGCCCAAGCCATCCATTGTAAACAGCTGAGGGTTCCTCAAAGTTGGCTCTGAGCAGTGGCAAAGGCCATTTTTCTCCAGAAGACTCCCCCTGATTTTACTTAGGGTCCTTGAATCAGAAGGATTGGTTCAGACTGTGGAAAGGAGATGAATGTCATCCTAAAGGAAGACAAGGCAGCATTTCCCTAGGCAGAGACAGCACATTAATTACAGAGCAATAGGTTTCTAATTCGAGGGTTCCCACACAACCCCGGTGGTTAGACCTTAGACCTGGCCAAGAAGCACCAACACAAACTTGCACCCTGTAGGAAACCAGTTCTGTTGTCCCTCTCAGCTCTGCTACCAGCTTCAACAAGCTCCCAGCACCATTGCTCGGGGACAGAAAGAAGATCCCACAATGCAACTGAAGAAGATTCCATGTGTCCATAGTTGACTCAGGAGCAAGAAACGCAACAGGGTAGTCCATGTCCCAGGCAGCAGAAGGCAGCGTCTGACCTACTCACCAAGAATATAATACAGCCTGTTCTGTGTGATATAATTATAGATCCTACACAATGCAATTGGATTTTTCAGGTTAAAAGCTTCCTTTTAAGCATAAATGGATGTCTTAAGTGCACAAAGAGTTCAAAATAAGGATTAAGAGGCATGGGCTCTTGCTGCCATTGTGAAGCTTTCTGGAAGATCCACATTAAAATCTAGGGGCAGTTCAGTTCTGTAACTTTTAATCATTGACTACTTTTTGGATACAGAGGAGATGGAGCGAGATCTACAGACACACTTGCTGAAAGGGAAGGAAATGCAGAGAGGATGCTGGGAGGAAGAGGAGAGTCCTCTAAGAGATGGAATGCTCTTCTAGGAAATTTTAAATGAGCAGAAAACCAGAGAGGGAGAGTGATTTGGTCTCCATTCAGCCCTTCTTGCCTTATTCACCTCTCTCTGCAAACAGCTTTGTGCCAGCCCTATGAGTCACGTGAACTGTGGCTTTACACCATTCTGATTTCACACCCTTCTGTACAAACAAAAATCCAGCAAATTTGCCCCTTTTCTCCAAAGATGACTAGTAAGCTTATGTTAAACAGTGGAGCACAGGCTGCCCAACCCAGTTCACTCCAGCCCCAGACATCCTTACCGCCGGAGTAGCAGCTTGGGGTGGTTCTTGCTCTCCAGATTTTTGTCTATGAGGTCAGCCAGGAGCTGCTTGAGGACATCAGTAGCATACTCCAGCTTGCTCTGCAACACTGTCATGATCAACGAGGCCACGTTTCCACGGTCCCGCATGGAGAAGCTGCGCTGGGACTCCAGCGTGCGGATGAAGGACAGCAGGAAAACCTTGTTGTTGATGAGCTGGGCAAAGAGCTTCAGGCCTTTCTCCACCCGTTCCTGCCTATAGCCAGGGACCTGCACAAGAAGAAAGGGAGTTTATGCCTCTCAGTCACTGCCTTTGGAGGTCCCAGTGCAGTAGGATCCCCAGGCTTGGGAGTTAAGATGGTTTGGAGACCAAGAGGTTGATAAGTCTCTTATATATTTCTCAGCCGTGAGAGGCTGGTGAACTAGTTTTTATATATAACAATTTCGGACCTTGACACTGGACCCTGGACTCCATAGACTACAGTGGGCTTTATCCTTTTCTGTCCTTCTCGCTCTAGACAAAAATAGAGCATAAATAGAGAACCCCAAACTCATTCCTCCATGCTGCGGAAGCTGTTCCAGCCCTTGAAACAGTTTTCAGGGTCTCAACAAAGAGTAACACATGTCACTGAGGCATCTATGTATTAATAACCAAGCGGATTTGGCACTTTAATCCAAAATAAGTTGGCATGCTTAAACAACCAAGTAATGCAAGGCCCTTTAAAGAGTCATTACTTTTTCATTCTGGAAATTAGAGCACTTAACTGTTTTTGCATACAGCAAATAAATTACTTAGTAAATAGCTTGAGACAACCAACCAACCAACCACCCACTACCACCCATCCCGCCAATAATTATTTTTAACTCACTTGCTTGAACATTTAATATTGTCTATCCCCAGGTTATTATGCAGAATTAAAAAAAAAAAAAAAAACAAACCAAGAAAAGTATTTTGCACTGCATCTGGAAGCAGTTAATTAGCAAATGAACTGGAAATAAGTAAGACTTGCTCACTGTGGGATCTATGCTGGGGCCTTTTCCAATAAATAGCAACTCCTTCTAGGTGCTACAGAAAAGGAAGCAGAATGGGAACTACCTTCCCTGATGTGTTGGTAGCCAAAGATGCTGACAATGAAACAGCTGTTGAAGCTTTACAGAGGATTAAGGGGAAAAAAGAAATAAAAATGAATTAAATGAAAGGAAGAAGAGATCAAAGGTGGCTGATTGAAACATTATCTCTGTGTCTCTCTGTATGTATCTGCATACAGGAGCATCCATGCTAAAAACTCTGTAGGGGTCAGATGCTATTCTGTGGTCAGCTGGCGGGGGTTAATGAATATAGAGATTGAAATTGGCTGTGAGTATGATGAAAGTGTTTGTATGTGTGTGTATGCATATGTACGTGAGAAAGAGATTCATCAGCCCTTGTCTCCGGTGCTCATTTTTTTGAAGCTGCTGAGCTACTCTTCCTGAGGGACAGCAGCTTGAGGCCACTCTACTTGCACCCCAAAGGCAAATATCTACAGTAGTCAATGTGTAACTTAGTCTCCTACCCATTCCCACAAGCCCTCGTTGATGACAGATCATGTTTTTTTTAATGGTTCTTTCCATACAGTTAGATGAATTTTGGCTCTCCTGAAGGGAAGGAGCAAAGACAAGCAGGCACCTCTGATTACACAGCCAGCCAAGCATGGCATTGCCTGCGCCAGCTCCTGTTCCTCCTCTCTGCCAACTAACCCCAGTCTTGGCCTCCAGCAATCTCAGCAGCCCATACCAGAGCCTTTCTGAAGCTGAGAGCTTGCCAAAGACTTTGAGAGAGCCTGGCCAACGACCTCCCTGGCCTTGGCCATGGTGTATCCCCTGCTTCTCTGGCCCAAGTATCCCTAAAGCAGAGCCCGTCCATCTGCCAAAGCCTGAAGCAGTTTTGCAGCACGGGCAGACCTCACCCGGTGTCCCATCAATCCCATTGTCGCCAGTGAGGTAGTGCAGGCTGTGTGTAGACCTCAGCAGCCCTGGGGTCTTGCCGTGCTCCCACTGCTGTGGTTTGGAGAGCTGGGGTGGAGGAGGCAGATGTGGGCAGGGTATGGGCAGACCGATGCTGTGGTTTTCTGATCTCACTGCAAACCACAGAGCACAGCAAAGGTGGACCTCCTTCAGTGACTGCAGGTATTTTTCTCTAGGTGTTACCAGGAAAAAAGGCTTCTTGGTAGTGTCAGTGTCATGCAAAGCTAGAGTGACACAGGCAGTTATGCTTCTTTGCCATATGACATTTTTCCTGGCCCATGCACAGCAGTAACTAAGAAACCCAGTCTGAAAAACAAACCCCAGCGGGATGAAAACCAAGGAGGAGCTTAATACAGTAGACCTAACAGACACAAATCTATGAGGCTCTTCCAAATAGATGAGTGATCAAATAGAATTTAACATCTAAGATAGCAGCAGTCATCTTCCCCTTTCTATCTGGATTTTAATGAGGTGCATTCTTGTCCCTGGTAGGACACAGCATTGTAAGTCATCACATCCCCACCACTGACGCAACATCTCTTGCATTCAGGACAGAACACGGAGGCACGAGAGGAGCCAGAGGCAGGAGATGGTGATTTCTTACCTCCAGATCCCTCAGGACTGGATGATCTTCAATGCCAGGGAAAAGCACTCTCATGGTGTAGGTTCGGTAATCGAGGAAAGGGATCCCGGCTCCATCCAGATCGCTTGTCAGCTCGTGAATATCTGTCTGTAGCTCTGCAAAGGCTGACACAAAAAAAAGGAATGGCTCGTGTAGCAATGACAGTCCAGATCTGCCCCACTGTGATGGGAAAAGCCCTCAGACCCACATGCATGAGACTAAGATACAAATGGAGAGGCTTGTGCCAAGGGTTTCTCTGGACTGTGAGTTAGCAAATGCAGTTAGAACAGAGTGGAAGAAGGCTGATCTTGGGGAAAATAGGCAAAGTCAGCTCAAACCCAGGCTTGAGCCATACCCACAGTGTTCAACACCCCTTTTGCTTGTGATACTTTGGTTCAAAGCTTTGAAGATGGTTGTCTCCTACCAACACTGACACAGTGTCAGCCTTCCTTCCTCATCCTACCTTCTTTGCACTCCAGGGCCACCCTGGACTCCAGGTTGTCCATCTGCATCTGTAGACGTTTGAGGGTGAGGTCGCTTTCTCTGGATTTGCGCTTGTACGCAATCAAGACAGCCACGATGAAGATGATGAGCAGGCCGCCGGCCACTGCAATGCTGACAATAGCTGGCAAGCTGAGAGGGCTGTCTGGAGAGATGTAGACCATTCCTGGGGAGAACTCCATCCCTCCTACACGAGCCTAGAGGGAAGGAAGGAAAAAAGTCACACTGAAACCACCGAATAAGCAGGAACTCAGAGAAACTTCATCATCTTCCTGACTAAGGCTGAATGATGATCTCCCCTTGCCTCCCAAGTTAAATAGGGTATGAAGTGTATGAAGTACTTGGACAGAGAATGGCTAAAAACCACCTGAAAGGTCATGTAGAAGCACCTCTGTTGACAGAGTGATCATGAACCCAACCAACAAAGGACTTCTGGTAAGACAAATCTCACTTGTCCCAATACCCTGGCTATACAGCAGTTTGGGATTCTTTCTGGGTTTTCCGTTCCCTGTCCCAAACAGCTATGTTGTGCCGGACTGCCCTGATGACACTTATTCCCAAAATGCAGGTAGGACACACAGCTCATGGTTATGCTCTGATGGGTCCTAACCTCCTAACGGGACAGGGACCATCTGAAGAACACAGCTGACAGGGCAGTGGGAAGGTTGAAATCAGAATCACAATTTGCTTTTGACTTTTCAAGCGGAGAAAATTGTATTTAGAAGACACTAGGACAGGAAAAAAACACAGAGCCTGGCCCATGTTTTTTTACTGCATATGCTCACCAAAGGGGCAGGGAGCTGAACACAGCTTTCTGCTCTCCATGTACTCCCAGAGGTTCCCAGGGCTGCTCCCAGCCTCCAGGACAAGCTGCTGTGCGAGGACCTTGCTTTGAACAGCCAGAAAGAAACCCTGCTGGCCGTACTGCTGCAAGCCCTACAAGATGCTCTGCTGAAGCAAGCCTGTTAGGACCCCATTTTTACAACATGAACACCACTCCCAGCAGTAGTCCCACAGGGTACTACTTGCTCAAGGCTACTACAAGGTCGTTCAAGGCTACTTGTAGAGTAGGATAAGTTTAAGCGGCGAGGGGAAATGTATTACTGACTAGCTTGAAGTATAAAGAAGGCTTCTAGGACTGTGCTGTGGTAGGGGAACACTGGTTATAGATCAACATAAAGCTGGGAAGATGCCATGCAAAAGCCTTGAAGGTTCATGACACGGTGATGAGCTCCATCACTTCACTCCAGCTGAGCTTTGTCACGGAGAGGCACAGCAGGCCCTGCACAAAGTGTAAAATCTTGCTGCCAGGCAGAAATTCAGGTAAGACCCCAGGGCTATGCGCTTCCCCCTCCCACTTCAACTGGGACCACTGCAGCATGTAATTGAACCTTTTTCTTTCTCTTTTATGAGGAGCTCTCCCTCAACTTCCCAGCTCACACGGCAGCTAGTGAAAACATCCCCCACATCCCAGCCTAGTGGCTGGCCTTGTCCTTCATCCCGCTGGCTCTCAGTTAATCAATCTACCTCTGGCCAGTTTGCATATGCATTAATCCCAGGTCTCCCATGCCTCAGCTCAGGCACCTACTCGGGTTTCCTCTCTAGGTTGGAGGAGAAAGAAACTGGCCCAAAGAGGAAGGGTTGGAGCCAGCAGAAGAGCCTACGGAGCAGAGAGTCATGAGTTAATGGCAAGTTTTCCAGCTGCTCTCGCTCCTCACCACCACAGCCCTTGCTGGGGACTTGAATCTCTGTGACCCTATCATCTCCTAGAAATTATTCTGGCCCCAGTTACAACCTCTGAGATGTCTCTCTTGCTCTAGCACCAGATGTAGGCTGTTCCTTAGTTGGTTCTGGCCAAAGCCACCTAGATGTAACCCTTGGACAGGACAAAAGCGAATGTCTGGAAATATCTAATTTCCACCCACAAGGTCCTCTCATGCCCTGAATACTCTTATGCATTTTGGGATGGGCTCTCGAAAGTTAACAATGTCCACAATGGGAAACAAAACCAACCCTCAGCTCATCTGACCAGGTAAAAGAGTTTCAAGGTGACCATTACTGCAGCATGACACTGATGACTTGTAGAGGGTCTTCAGTGACAAAGGAACAATCTAGCACCCATGAAAGTTGAGGACACAGCAATTACTAGTTTTTCCCATTTATTCTAAGACACAATGTCCAACTCACTTATAAAGCCTGCAAAGGGCAGAGATTTGCTATTGGCATGTGGCACGCTCAACTGAGGAGACAAACTGCCAGACTCACATGCTAATCTAAGCACTGAAAGCTATTGCCTTTTGCCCTAGACCACTGTCCCAACTCCTCCAAGCACAATTTGCTCACCAGTTTGCACAATTGCCTCCCTGTCACAGCGCATCAATAAACAGATAAATTATATTTCATTTTCTGTTTCTGACAGTGGCCCTTTTCCTCCAAGCCTTGCAGTCAGATAAGTCCATTCGAGGAGTATCAGACTAGAATCAAACAACCCCCTCCCAATCCCCACTGCAGGTCTGTCCTCAAAGCTCGCAGAACAGCCCGTCTCCATGGGTGGGAATCCTCTTACCAAACATTCGACATGCACATCTGAGTTAGACATTACAGCGTGCTTTCAGAGTCAATACAGAGAAAAAGCACTTTCAGAACATGATTTATGTGAGCTGCTTTTGACACCCGCTTTGACATTAGGATGAGACGTTTTATTCAGCGGAAGTTCTTGTTTCTCTCCTTTAACTGTAAGGGGATGCAGAGGTAGATGTCTAACATAGTTAGCCCCAGTGCATCCCTCTCTAGAGGTGGTTTCCCACACTGGGAAGGTCTCACAGTCCATGAATCAAACTGCCATGATCTGAGGGAATCTGCCTCTTGAAGAAGAGAGCCTGCAAGGCTGCAGTACTATTGGGAGCATTTAAAAGAAAAACAAGAAAATATATAGACATAGCCCTACTTTATTTCTTGGGCCACTGGGTGTTTCTGAAGGAAGTTATTTATACCTTCCAGAAGACTGAACATGAGCCCTCCAAATTATCAAACAACAGTTTGTCTACCTTTTAAGCCTGCTAATCATGAATTTGTTCTAAATGGCATTATGGCAGAGCCCAGTTTTCTCCTGAGGGGCCACCTGTAGCAGTTCAGGAGTTCCTGCTGTGCAAAACTTGACTGTGGTAGTGTCTTCCCTAGAGCAAGTTTGCCCTGGCCAAATGTAAGTGTCTACCTTAGGCTGAGATTAATTGTGCCCTGAACTTCAATTGCTATATTTGACCACCTCTCCATTCACTCTACAAAGAGTCCAGTGTGACTTTCCATATGTAAGTATATACATTAGATACTAGCAACCCTTCAAACGTACTCCACTTCTTCACCTCAGACCTTCCCCAACACACTTACTCATGGATCTTCCTTGTGTCTCTTTCTTTTCCTTGGAAAAGAACTTGCCTCCAGGCTTTAGTCATTCTTTTCTAACTGTTGATCAGGCCTTTTAGTTCTTTTCTATTTTTTTCAAATATTTAACTCTGATCTGAACTAGATCAAAAACATGTTGACATCAATGTGCGTCATTGTCACTGCTCCTTCCTAGAAATAATCTCAGTGTTCCAATGGTTGATTCACTCCCATGGTCCCCTCTCAGACCTAGGCCACCTCACTTTGCAAGAAAGGGTTTGTTCAGGAAATTGTTGGCAGGAACAGGAGGAGGACCTGGGAGAGCTACCTGTCAATTATCCTGACTATCAAAGTGACATTCATGTCAAACATGGATACATTTTGTACCAGCTGAGCAACAGAGATGTTGTGCCATGCTGGAGAAGGCATTTCCCAGCCCAGCTGTCCCCCTGGTAAGTTCCAGATGCAAAGCCCATCCTTGGGTTCTGGCCTCCATCACAGGTGACCTTCTGTATTTGGTTCCCAGCCCAGATGCTGTCAAAGTGTTGCCTCACTGTTGGCAGTTGAATGAGAAATCTGTAACTTGCCCCTAATACTGATGCTCATTAACAGGCTTCAATGCGATCATCTTCCCACGATTCCAGCAGCATCTCTTGTTTGATCAGCGTCCCCAAGAGGGATTATTTTTTTCTCTATGGCTTCACTTAAACTGTCCCAAGCTGCAGGAGCAGAGGAGTCTTCCCAATTAGTAAGACCTGACCAGATGTTCATCCTCCCTGATCCCCAGGGGTTGATTATTGCTCACCTGACTTTGAGTTTTGTCTCTCTAGGGTTGGCTTTGTCCATCTCTGACTAACCATATGTTTAATTATATTCATGAAAATGACAGGGAACATATATTGCCTTGTTCAAAAGCTTTGGTATTCACACAGAGAAAATCTCTCGCTTCATTATTACCCCTCTTGGAGTGTCTTAAGGTTCTTTACAATGATTCAAGAGCCATGGTATATTTGCATGGCTGGAAAGGATTATTACCTCTATTTTCCAGATGACAAACTTTGGCACAGAGAAGTTAAGTAGCCAGTATGAGGTCTCCAGCAGCAGTCACAAATGAGACCCAAAATGATCACCATAAACTCTATTTTTTAAAAGTCCTCAGAAAACTTTCTTTTTAAGGAGCTATGCAGTGTGTCTCCATCAACCCCTATGAGTCTTACTGTATTGAAATAAACAAATATGTGACATATTACAGCTTTGGGATGGCAACAGTGAGGTGGAAAAAAGTTGATCACAAGGAATGAGGAACATTGATCATCTGTATGTCTGATGTCAGTTGTTGTGTTTCCACCCACAGCTCAGTACAACTCAGATGAGTTTGCTGATGTGCTGTTTATCAAGCAACAGCACTGAGGAATGCAAATTACTGAGAGGAAAGTAAAGAGGGAGTGAATAAATCAGTGGTGAAAGAAGAAGCTCCCTCTGATCTAATCACTAGGTCCATTTTTCACAGGTTCCAAGCAGGATGTGCAGGAGTATTCTAAGTTGTATAGACATCAAAACCTCAAAGCCCTGTCACATTAGAGTCCATATCCTGCTTTTTTCTTTTTTTTTTTTTTTTTTTTTTAATTTATTCCTACATAATGGCATATTTTAGCCATTGGTATGTTATTATATGCTGCGACTGTGCTCAATTTAACAAAATATGTCATGTCAGGAACATGTTACATATATAAACTCATGTTAGCATCTAGGGTTAGAATCATAGAATCACAGAATGGTTTAGGTTGGAAGGGACCTTAAAGATCATCTAGTTCCAACCCCCCTGCCATGGGCAGGGACACCTCCCACCAGACCAGGTTGCTCAAAGCCCCATCCAACCTGGTCTTGAAATACAGTCCACACAAAAACAGAAGAGATACAAACTTTCCTAAAAGGCTTTGATTATGAAAGGTTTCTCACTGTCCATAAAGATCTCCAGGTTCTACTTCTCCAAGTTACTCTTGATGGGGATATTATAGCAAGAAGGGTCCCTGTTGTTTATGCAATCTATGGAAGGCAAATGATGATGCAAACTCCTGGGAGATCTCTGCCAGCTCCTCAGCATTGGTGTGTTCCGCCAACCCACCCAGGAAGGAAAGGCTGCTGAGGTTCAAGCAACACTTACCATCACCTTATGCCGTCCAATGAGGTTTGGGGACTCGCACAGTAGCTGCACGTCTGATACGGTCACTGCACAGGGCTTTTCACCGACCAAAACAGTGTAGTTCAGCTTGGCGTTCCCTCCTGCCACTGGTGGGATCAGATTCTTGCCCTGGATAGAAAGCAATATCACCCCCAAAAAAAGAAACAGATCAGGAAAGAATTTGCCTTCCACCTCTTGTTTGTTCCTGTGACACAAGTGTTAACATTGCACTTGATGTTTGTGGTTCACCATTCGCTAACACAGAGAGGAAAAGCCAATTTAGGAAGCCATGTAGAGGACACTATGGATGGCTACAGAACTCTATCAGCCAAAACAGCCTGTCCTGCTCTTCTCTCTCTGGAACTAAAGGAGAAATGTTTTGTGTAAGTCTTGCAGAAACAGGGCCTCACAAAACATATTCAGAGAAGTAAAACAGACCCCTTTCCAAAAATGCAAGAAGATATTCTGCAAATCCTTTCTTTGCACATGCACCACATATAAGTGCTGATACGGAAATGTACAATCATAAAATTCCTTCTCTGTCTTGCTGTCCAGATTACAGAAATGACAAAGGAATGGTGTAGGATTTAACTGGGGGTAAGAGGAAGGTCTTGAAAAGCTGAGAAAGAAATAGACCTGGGTATTTAATTGCCAACCCTGTTCCAGTGGTAGAAAATGTTCTTCTCTGGTGAGCAAAACAGGGTACAAATTTACGCTGTACAGAAGTAGATGCAGCAGGAGTTCATATTTTTTATTTATGGGTATTAGCAGATGCTGAGCAGTGATTTGTGTCTGCAGATGGTGACTCTGGTATGATGTGATATGGTAGGTGCACTGACTGAAGGAAATGTCTGGGATGCAATCGGGATGCCACTGTGATTTGTGGGGTGCTGGCAGACACAGAGAGGCAGTAGCCAGCATGTGTTTGTCCTTCCTCATCCAGACCTTGGTCCCCATCTCACCTTCAGTATGATGGGACTTCCCGGCTTAAGCTCCAGGATCCCCGAGGGATTGAAAACCTCAAAGATTGGATTTGGGTAGTAGGTGAAGTTGGTTTTGTTGAGGATGAGCAGGGACTGCACGTTGTCAAGAATGAAGCCAAACTCCTCTGGACGCTCAGCAAGCTCAGACTGGTGATTAGGGTCAACAGCCAGTGCTGGAGCCTGGCAGGTCATTTCTGTGCTGTTCTGCACCTCGCAGTTCTGGAGAAAGAAAAATCAACACAAGGAAAGTTTATGGAAAATTCATCCAGCTTCCTTCTGGGCAGATACCTCCCAGTGAAATGCTGGCCTACCTACTGCCAGAGGACAGGGAGGAGCAGACCTCCTTGGTTATCGTTAGGCAGAACAATGCTCCACTTCTTCGAAATATTCCCCACACCCATCACACAATCAAGGCTGGGAAGCAATTAGGAAAGCTTTGCTGGGGCAGGTGTATAGAGCAGTTTTCACTGCAACTGGGCATCCTGTCCCTCTTCCCTGAGGGAGCTCAGCCTCTGGGGTTGTCAGTGTCAGCGTTTTCCCCCTAACCTCATTTCCTTCTGGAAATATAATTTTCTTCCTTTTTTTTTATCCATCAAAGCCTCACTACCACCCTCAATTAACTCTCATGCTCTGGGAATCACTCCAAAAATGCATGTGCAGTGCATGCTCAGTTGTGCCCAAGATTCCTGTTTGAACAGCGGGTTACCTGAAATGAAGCCCAGGAAGCTGGAGAGATGAAGACAATGAGGTAGATCCCAGAAGAACCTGAAGTTTGGTCCCAGCCCTGCCAAAGACCTGCTTTTTTGTGTATTTCAGAAATGGGTAATAGATGGTGAAAGGCGTTTTTACCCTGACTTTCACTTTAAATGACTAGGAATTAGATGTCTGGTTGTCCTTCAGGATCTGAGCCTTCTTTCTGTATCGTGATTGCCAGCACAATGCATCCTGGTCTCACCAGGAACCAACAGGCTCTATGGGGAAACTCTACCAGCTCCGTGGGATCCCAGCTGTGCTTGATATGAGAGTCTTCTCCAAACTAGTCCAATACCTCCAGCATTGAGAGGACACCCATTATCACAGACAACATAGCTCAAGGGCTAATTTTGCTTTGGTTCCAATCAATAGAGAGAGAAGTTATTTGGACCAGCCACTTTCATACTGTAAAGTAAGTCAGATGTTCTTTGCTGTAACAGCTCGTACAAGGAAGAAAAGGCACCGGAGTATTTCCAAGCGCAAAACTGATGGGCAGCTCTACATGAGCATGTGTGAGATGATGAATAGGCTTCATCATCTGCATAATGGCGTGATTGTTTGAGACCACTATGTCAGCCAAGAGCTGGAGTCTGCTGGAAGAATAAGATGAAGTCATACAGGTTTCTAATTCTGCAGGAAAGCTAAATAAGTGTTTGACTGTGCTGTACCAGGAAATACAAAGCATTACCAAAACATACCTATGAACATGCATAATCAGCTGGACCAGAGTTTTGCCAGAGTTCATGAGGGACTGGGACATCATCAGTCAAAATTCACGTCAGACCCGGAAACCAATCTCAACAGATATTTCCAGAATCTGATGGGGTGTGAGAGGTGACAAAATTGCTTTGGATTTGGGTTTATGAAGGGAGATATTAGTCCATAGTAGAGCTGGGGTAAGAGCAAAATTTAGGTGTCTCAATCTTGCAAACTACAGATGTAAATGAATCTACCCCATATATTCCTGCATTTTCTTTTCAGACTTACCACAGTCTCAGCATTGTACATGTGGCAGTAGATGATTTTAACGTCCACAAAGTGCTTTGAGAGCCTTGGGTGGAAATCCCATGGATTAATATTAAAACCTGAGAAATGCAGAGGATCTGAACGTTTTGCCCCCACCCCAATTAGTCCCTCTGTGTTATTAACTTATGGAGCTGCTGCTTCTGGGATGCTCTCAGGAAGTGCCCATACACAGCCAACACCTTTTCAGATGCCGTTGCATGGCACCATCCTCCAAACTGTAGGTACATAAGCATTGGAATGGGCTGCCCAGGGAAGTGGTTGAGGCACCATCCCTGGAGGTATTTAAAAGACAGATTGACATAGTGCTTAGTGACATGGTTTAGTGATGTTTTTTATCAGGGTTAGGTTGATGGTTGGACTAGATGATCTTGAAGGTCCCTTCCAACCTAGACAATTTTATGATTCTACCTGTAGGTGCTGCCTGCTCCTGAGTCCCCTAATCAGAGGCGCTAAACTCACACCTTTTACAGCTCTATCTGGAGCTGCTTAGCAGCTCCTTCCTGTGAATTGGCTACTTCCGAGTGAATTGTCCTCCCAGCTCTGCTGGCCTCCACAGAGATGCTTCTGATTCTTCAGTGGTCATTGGGAGCTGAATTAGGCTGTAAGTGTAGCTGTTTAAATGCAGATATACCCTTGCAGGACCCAAATAGTCCAGGGAGTGGACACAGTAGTACCAAAGAGTATTATTCACAGTCCCTTCTGATCCCAGTACACTAAGCTAATAACCCGAATTTGGGTCTACTTATGCACAGGCATAGCTGTTAAATAACACAGTTTATACATGGTCCAAGAGAGAAGACAGGCATCCTTGAGGCCACAGAAGAAACAGACTCACCAGAAGCTGAATGACCCTTAACGACACCTCTCTCTGCTCCCTCTTTGGTCCAGTGCTCCTTCACAGAGCATTGGATGGATAATCTATGGAGCATGGATGGGATAATCTTTCTGAAAGCAAGTCATGCCCTCTTCTTTGGATTCAATAGGAGATTTCAACCTCCAGAGCTGTTAGTCAGACCCTATTACCACCTTGGACGTGTCCCCTTTCCAGCTCAGCAGTCATACTCACGTTGACGTGTTCCTTTCCACCGTGCTTTGCCCGGATCTGAGGGTTTTGGATGAGGTCTAGGTGAGTTCCCCACACTGCAATAGGTGTGTTGCCACTAGAGAAGAAGAAATAGAAGATACAAATTAACCCAGCTAATAGATATCAGGACTGATTGCACCAACAACAGGTGATCTGTTTTCCTAAATGTTGATTGCAGAGTGTCTGACCTCATCTCGCAGTCTCATAGGAAGGGAAGGAAAAACAAAACAAAGTAAATAAGTTTTCATTCATTCATAAGGGGAGAAATAAAAACACATGCTTGCTAAAACTGCCACATTAAACAGCATTTGGGTGTTCTTCATGTTAGGGCTCAGCAATCACAACCTTCAGTAATGAGAAGAATGGGAAATTTAACAGGGGCTCTTCAGAATGGTCCACAGTCTATATCTCCTATATCAATGAAGGAAGGGAGCCCAAAAAAACCCTCATAGATACTGCCCTGTGCAAGAAGCTCTTGAGGATTCAGTGCTACCTTTGTTGAGGGCTGTAGTGCCATCTTGCATATTAAACCTCCTATAAAAACATCACCCTGAATAAGATAACATCACCTCAGTGAACACAATTCAGTGCTGCCAGGGAACCTGGTCCTGCAGCATCTTGAAGAAAAAGCCAAAGTCTCCAGCCTTGGTGTGCATAAGGCATTTGATTGGTTTCCTGTTGGTGATCCACGCAGATAAGCTCTGCCATGTGTGTTAGATCCAACATATGATGGAATAGAGATTTCCGGTCACTGTGTCCCTTTGCTCAGACAAGGATTGATTTGCTGGCAAAGATGATTCATACAAGCCACGACCCTGCATCTGGTAGATTTTCTCACTTTTATAACACTCTCTCAGCTCAACTTAAGATGGGGAGATGTAGACAGAGCTTTTCTCATTCCCTACAGTCACTGTCATAGAATCATAGAATGGTTCAGGTTGGAAGGGACCTTAAAGAACATCCAGCTCCAACCCTCCTGCCATGGGCAGAGAGACCTCCCACTAGACCAGGTTGATCAAAGCGCCGTCCAACCTGGCCTTGGACACCTCCAGGGATGGGGCAGCCACAACTTCTCTGGGCAACCTGGGCCAGGGTCTCACCACCCTCACAGCAAAGAATTTCTTCCTGAGAGTTGATCTAAATCTCTCCTCTTTCAGTTTAAAACCGTTACCCCTCATTCTATGGCTCCCCTCCCTGATCAAGAGTCCCTCCCCATCACTCCTGTAGGCCCCTTTTAGGTGTTTGAAGGCTGCTATAAGGTCTCCCTGGAGCCTTTCTTCTCCAGGCTGAACAACCCCAACTCTCTCAGCCTGTCTTCATAGGAGAGGTGCTCCAGCCCTCTGACCATCTTCTCCTCTGGACCTGCTCCAATAGGTCCATGTCCTTCCTGTGTTTAGGGCTCCAGAGCTGGACGCAGTACGGCAGGTGGGGTCTCATAACAGCAGACTAGAGGGACAGAAGGAAGCAGCTTTCAGAAACACCCTTCTTCCCTTTCCCTTGCCTCTTCCAGCTGCAGCCATCAGTGCTGTTTGTGGGACTTCAGGGAGTGAAGGGGAAGGAGGAAGGAAACTGCAAAAGATTATTCCCAGGCTTCAGTAGGAGCTGATGTACAGGTTGAACACCATGTTAATGGGAAGGGTTCACCCTAGGCAGCTTAGGCCATCCCAAATCGAAACCACATTGCTCTACCAGGCTGAGCTCTCCCTTTGCAGCATGGTGGCAGAGACAACATGATACAAGGGATGAAGGGGGAAGAGTTATCTGAGAAAACAAAACCTTCAGCTGTCAAGGCTCTCCCAGCCAGAGCAGGATGAGGAAATGTCATCAACAGACAGCCCCATCTCTGAGGGTTTCCCAGGGTGAGGAGTGCTTTCATCAGTTGCGGCACCTGCCTCTGTAATTCCCCTTGGAAACTGTCCAGGATGCAATTTATTTTCTGGAGTGTTCTGTTGAGAATGGGAGGCCACATGGAAATCAGTGGGATTGGGAAAGGAAAGCTCAGAATCCCTTTCCTGCCTCCAGGTAAACCTACGCATACATGAAAGGTGAAACAAGTGCATTATAAATGAGAAAACACCAGGGAATAAACATGCTGGAAGAAAGAAGCCTGTATTGACCAAGAGATCTGACCTTGGTTTCCCATGTTCCTCATTTATCTTCCATTATTAATCAGATGGGGCAGGCAGAAATGAATGCAAATATACATTTCTGCTCAGCAGTGTAGCCACCAGCTCTCGGTGAGCTGGCCACAGCAAGCTGGGACTGTGCTTCAGACCCTTTACTTACACCCACACTGATAAGCCAGACAACCAGGACATCAATTCAAACCCTGGCTGGTGGCCATCGATGCTGACAAGCTGTTAGCAGTTCCTCAGGCAATGACTGGTCACAGTTTAAGGGATAGCAAGGGCCAGGGAACTCTCCCAACAAGCAGGATAGATGAGGGTAAACTGTCTTTGAAGGAGAAAAGATCCTGGTGGTAGGGATGAGGGCTATGCATGCTCAGTGGCTTCAGGACCAAAGAATAGACCTAAATTAAGTACTTACCAGTTTAAACGTAGACTATGTGACCAAGAAGCCTGAAAATTTGAAGGCATGAGCTCTACCAAAGAGCATTGTCACCACCATGTCTCTGACAGGTGCTCCCGTGACACTTCTCTGACAGGTTCCTTATGGCCTTTCATTCAAGTAATGCTTTTTAGGACTGATCCATGGATAGGACAACACTTGACCTTGAGTTTTGCAGAGTACCTCAAGTTCTGGCTCTCTGAAACCATCAGCCATGATGGGAAATTTCTAATGGGAAATTTTATGGGGCAAAAGCACATTTTGCCATTTCCATAAGATCTGCTTGGATGTTTAAGCTCTCTTGACCACACAGGGGATCTCTTCTGAAGTCACACAACCTCTCACAAGAGAGCTCCCCCTCCCAGCTTTACAGAAAAAAAAAAAAAACAAAAACTATCTCCCCAAAATTCAGCTTCACATTAAGCATTCCTGATCTGACCCAGGGAGACCTCACTCGCCAGAAACCAGAAGAAAAGTGTATAAACCAAGTTGTTCTTTCTCCATTGTCTTGGTTCTTCTGGATTTTTAGCTGTGAGCCTTAATAATTTTTATTATTATTTATTATTATTATGAATCTCTGTTGATTCAAACTGGAAGGGATTTTGTATCTTTGCTCAGCTGAAAGTTTTACGTGTTCCAGGCGTATCAAATGTGAGTGCATACATATAGATAAATGAGTGTGTGTCTATATACATAAATCCTCTTATTTAATCAACCAAGTCTGTGTACACAGTTTTAAACCCACATGTTAAAAATTCTGTATTTAGTTTGGAAACCGAGCTTGCAAGCTCAGACCACAGGTATTAAGCGCAGCCACAGCACCAGATCAGAGAGAGGTCTTTTCTCTGGAAAAAAAAAAAAAGCCAAAGCAGTTGTGTTTGCACAAAATGACCCCAAAGCCCTCTCTGGCTTGCACATCAGGAAAATCCAACCGTTGCTTGCCATTGGATGAAAACCACCAGCCATTGCCTGTGGTGTCTGCAGATAAACGCATGGTCACAGCCACTTCTTGCCCAGGTGGGATCAGAGCCTGGAGACAGGCTGCTGCTGCTGCCCAGACAAACAACAGAGGTGCCAAAACTATGAGCTTTCTTAATTTAACTCTTTATTGACCCCAAAACCTCCAAGCTTAATTTTCTAGCTACATAGTCAGATAATTGCTGGTTGTAACTCAAATCAAACCCAGATCAAAAGCATTAATGGAGCCTCATAAAATTCTAGTTACCTGCCAGACCAGTGTGACTTTTTTTTTTTTTTTTTTTTTTTGGCTCTGGGAGTACATTAGTAGTAATCTTTTCTTTATTGTCTTGGAAAACGGCACTTGAGAAGGTTTTAAGCCAGGCTCGGTACATTCATTTACTAATTTTGCAAAGCTGGTTTAGTAGCAATCATCTATGCCTCAAAACAGCTTAGCCCCACAGCCAGGAGTGATGAATCAGAGAAGCTCAGTGGATTTGCTGTAATGAATCATACCGCATAACAAATATACTGAGGAACAGCCTCTTCAGTCTATCTCCAGATCCACGTGTCTTGATTAACTTTTGCTCGATTCTCAGGGCTGGAGTTGGTTGCACTTTCATCCAGCTCTGTGTGGAGGCCTCAGTCTTAACGCTTGCCTCCATTACGAGCTGCTGGATGGAGCTCCACAGCTAAGAGTTATAGTGCTTAAAAACTGTCCCCAACACCCTGAACCACAGTGGTAATCCTGGATATTGCATCTTCTCTCTCTGTACCCTCCTCCAAGGTTTGGAATAATTCAAAAGTGCACAAGAAAGAGGATGAAAGTGAGCTGGCTAAAATTAGGCACCCGTTAGTGGTCATGTTGATGCTTTCTGATTTCAGAGACATTGAAGAAAGCAAAGGGTAGAGGTTGTACATAAATGATGGGACTGGTAGAGTCCCAGTCATCCATCTAGCAGCTACATACCCTGCCAGCAAACTGGGATCCACTAAACAAACACCTCTTTTTAATTTCCTTTATGCTGGGAGGTGGGACACAGAGTCCCTGCACCCCCAGGGTTGGGCAAAGCTTTGCCAATACACCTGAAGCATCTCCTTGGCTCCTTCTTCATCTCCTGCTGGCATCTTCAGCAGAGAAACTAAGGAGGAAAAGGGCTCTGGAGAACTTCTCTCACCTCCCAACCAGACCTGAGGCCAGGAGGTGGAAAGTCCCCCTGCTGCTACTTTCTTGGGTGTAACAGGGGAATTCACTCTCGCAGGCTGTCAATCTTACACCTTTTAACCAGCACTGAGCTCACTTTAATAAGGAAGGGAGTAAAGCGATTTCTCATTTCACCGATAACCTGAACTCTGACTGAAAATAAAAACCCCAAATGGAAAATCCAGACACTAAAGCTTCAAGCCCAATGTGCAAAGATTCAATCCGGCTAAATCAGTAAATTCCCTCATGGTAATTAAAGGCACTAATTGATTTGTGAAAACATCTTCTGGATGGGAGCTGAACTGGGGGGATTTACAAACCCTGCTCCTAATCCCCAGATACTCCAATCAGTCCGGTTTGACAGGGAAGCAGAGAGCTGCCGTGGATGAATGAGGGGAGACGAAGATTTCTTATTCTGTGTCTTTTCAAGGAAATACCAGTGTATTTAATGACCAATTTCTCTCTTCCTAAGGCCATTTCTGCAGGCTTCTGAGAGAATTTGGGTACCGCTTTGATGCCTTCCCCAACCAGGGCAAATGCTCCTCTCAGACACCTTTGTGTGAACCCTTTGAATTCACCAAAGCAGTATCAATGGGGTGAAGAGAAAAAGGGATGCCTAACGAGGAGGAAGGCTGCTTGATGGGGCAGGGACCAGGGCTCCCTTTGTGTTTCATCTCAGGAGACAGCCCTAGGGCCTTCAGGCATGACGGCCAAACAAGCAACACTTAGTCCTAAGCCAGCAAGCCCATGAAGGCTGTGGGAAAGGTAGAAGTTTAGACTAGATATTAGGAAAAAATTCTTCACAGAAAGAGTGGTCAGACACTGTAATAGGCTGCCCAGGGAGGTGGTTGAGTCACCATTCCTGAATGTGTTTAAGAGCCGTTTAGATGCGGTGTTGGGGGATATGGTGTAGGGGAGAACTTTGTAGAGTAGGGTTGATGGTTGGACTCAATGATCCTAAGGGTCTTTTCCAACCTGAATGATTCTATGATTCTATGAATTGCTGCTTTCAAACCCAGGGGAGATTCACTTCTCTAAGTACCGTTCTGACATTTATGCCTGGATTTAAGAGATCAATGACGGGTCCTGCTGCCATGCAAAGCTGTGGACCCAGCCCAATGGGGCCTGAAAGACAGTCAGAAAGACCCCAAGCACTAGGAATTGCAGCTTTTAGGGATACGAATGTGTAGTTTAACCAGCCCCAGTGGTCTGTAATATTACTCAGACAGGAAGCATCCTGGTGCTGGAGATAAAACCTGGGCTGCAGTAAAGAGGGAGAAAGCTTCAACACTGGGTTGGAGACTTGCTGCACCTACCTTTGTAATTAAAGCATGGAGGCTCCAAGGCAAGCTTCTGGTGAGCATTGGCAGCTGGAGTTTGCTGCATTAAGCCAGGAAACTTTGCTCACTATAAGCAAAAGTGGGGTGCACGATCATTTAGGTTTGGACTATGTGGACTTTATTTGGAGAAACGACTCTGCTTCTGCCGATCCCTCACTAGAGTCTGTGGAAATTTTGTCCTGGGTACACATCAAACTGTTACAATGAATGCACAATGCACTGCTGACCTTCTACTCTTCCCAGAAGGCAAGTCCACCAGCCTTCATGGGCTCTGGGAAGTAACTCAGTGCAAATCTATTTCTTAGTGAACTTGGAAAAGCACTTTTCTGTATCAAGGACCAATATGAGTACACCAGTGCTGCATTAGAAAACCATGGGAGGTGTTAGGGGTGTCCATGGGATGCTTACCTAAAGATGCTCCACTCAGGCTCAATCCTCAGGATGGTTGGATCCTCGACATATTCATACTGCAACTCCTGATGTATCTTGGCCTTGTCCACTCTCACGGACACCTTCACCTTCTCAAAGCCTTCATCTGAGGCAGTGGTGTTGCAGACAATGTGCTTGGTGGATCTCCTGTGAGCAGAAGCAAATTAAGATAAACCAGGTGCTACCAGCAGCAAAACCAGCAGCTACTTACTCTTACGTTCTGTCACCTCAACCTATGCACTGTGAAGTGGTGAAACTCACTGTTACAGGAAGATGCCGTGAATAGTGTGACACATTTATCCGAGGAAATGACATTGCCTTTTAGTTTAACTTTTTAGTTTAAACTAAACCACAAGCGCCATCATTTCTCAGGTCTCAGAGTGAAAACTGAACCCCAAGGGAAGTCCAAAGCAGACCTCTCTCCAGAAGTATTTCTGTGTGATTAAATACTTGATGGATGTTTCCTTCCTGTCCGCAGACCTCTGCAGCAGCAGCTCATAAAAAGGGGAGTTTGCACCTCAGCTTTCCAGTCTGGGGTAATAAAGTTTACCCTGCATTAGGACTGTAAGCCTTGTTTAAGTGCAGTTTGCAGCGTGCCTGGGACCTTCACATGGGAGGTGCTAATGTAGTGGGACGCATTTTATGATTATACTCAAAGAGTATTCTGCATAAACCTTTCCTTTTGGGCAGGGCTCAAAAACAGCTTCAGGTCTGAATTTTGCAGTGGTCCTTGCCTTCCATAAAGAGCCTAAAAGCCAGGCTCCAAACACCCTCAATCTTATACCACTAGAAAGGATAAAGCAGGGTGCATCCTTCCCTTGCAGCGCGGCAAACACCTTCACTGACTGCAAGACCCTGAAAGACCACGCTCAATCCCTCCTAAATTTCCCCAGTCTCTTCAGTAAACAACTCCAAGACGCTGTGGTTCCCACTTGGCCTTTTAAACCACAAGCTGTGACTTCACCCTCCTGAATTGTAGATGCTGGATCACACCACAGTCCTGACAGGCGGCTAAACAGGTTCCCCACAGCCAGAAGAGGGAAGGGCATTGCCCCAAGACAGTGGTCCCAGGTTCTCCTGTGAATGGGCCCTTCTTCTGCCAAGGACAGGCTGGGAGAAATGTGCCAACTTCGTCTGCAGCCTCCACTGATCCTGGCAGCAAAATGTGTTGTGCTGGGTAGTTTTGAGCTGTGGGAGCCCCTGGGAATGGGATTCAGGCTCATTCTCACAGGGATCAGGGAACATTCAGCAGGTAACACTGACATTAAGCCTCTCTGAACTGCAGCTGAACAGGAGCCAACCCAGAAATGAAATGTTGTAAATCATCCATTTCTTAGTCTACAGGACTATTCTGGGATAAAAGGGAGGTGTTTTAATACTTAGAACTGATGTTGTCAGATTTTGTCGTCTCTGCTAAAGCAGGGACATGAAAATGAATCTTTTAAACGACATACTCTCAGAGTAACTAGCACAGCACAGGACCGTGGAGAATTGTAGTGAAATTTGACAAGGGGCCATAGAAAAAAAAAAAACCACATCAAATACCAATCAAAACAAATAAATCCTAGTCTCCCACCCTGAAATGTGCACACTAAGGTTGTGTCCGGTGCAGAATGAAAAAGTCCCATTGCTGAATAGACATGGCCACAGGCAAAAGAGACACTTGAGGGACAGGGTGTCTGGGCTGCAGAAGAAGTCTCTTGACTATAATTGCTCACATCTTTCAGACTTGGGCACGTACAATAGGAAGGACTCATCTGTACCTGTAGAAGAGGCAGGGCTGTCGCCCAAAGGTCACGACGACATTGCTGCCCGCATTGAGGTTGTTGCCTGTAATTGTCACCTGGGTGCCACCCGACACTGGTCCCCGTTTCGGCTTGAGATCAGAGAGTGTCAGGGTCTGTGAAGGCAAAGGGTCATGTTGAAAACACAGCAGAGGTAGCTTCCCTCTGTCTTTTTAGTGCTGTAGAGAGGTAGGCACCCCCCAGGGGTCAATCATGTGTTACCTGGACTTAAGAAGATGACCCTCTCTTCCAGCCAATAGAGGAGCCTAGGATGACACCAGTCTTATCATAGACACCCTGCTTGAATGCCAAGTTTGGTGGGATGAATTCAGGCCTAACCCTAGTCTGGTCTCCTCACCTCTACAAAATTTGAGAAATACTCTGCGTTAACAAAGTCAGTTCCACATCTGGAGCAGCTGGAGCCATGATCTCCCACCTCCACTGCTCATTTAACATGACCCAAGTGTCTATTTTGCCATCATGCAATGCCACCTCTGCCAGATAACCCGGGTCTCGAACTGGCTCCAAACTGTGGAGCTCACAAGTGATGAAAATGACGAGGTCTCAAAAAGATTACTCTAAACCCCATTGATTTGATGAGGGCACAGGACCTGCTGTATCTCTGTGTCCACAGAGATACCCCCTGTGCTCATGGGCTTTTTCCCTGTGAAGGAGGAGAGCTGTGTTTCAGAAGAGCATGTGAGATCATGTCTTGCCTCTCCCACATGCCCACTGCAGGACCCCAAATCTTTCTCTTTTTATCAGACTTGGATGCTGAGACAGTCTAGTACTGCATGAGGGTCCTGCACAGATACAGCACAGCAGTGCTTATGGTGAGAGGTACTCTGAGATATTACAGCCACAAAAGGAGCACTGTCCAGATGAACACCTTTTTTTCCTTTTTCTGCTGATTTCCTGAGCTTCTTTTCCAAACGCAACACAATGCTGTGTTAATATATCAAAAAGGGGCACCATTCCTTTAGGGGCTTCAAATCTTAAACTTCTTTTTCTTGTTCTCCTGCACTCCCTTCTTCCCAAAATCAAGATAAAATACATGCACTCTGAAGGCACAGATCACCCTCTTACCACAATGCAGAGAGGAGACATCCATTTTCAGGGAGAAATTTGGAGTTACAGTTTATTCTTTCATTTGCATTTTAATAGAAAAACTTTCCACTCAGTCCCAAGTGAAAAGCTACTATATGCATTTAAATTAAGATTATTTTTTCCCCCTCTCTTTAAGAACGATGACACAAATGCTTGAAGCTCTCCTCAGCTCCTCTGAACAAGCAGGTACATCACGCAGTCACCTTATTGAGCTTTAGAGACCATTAATCTGTGGTTATAAAACCACCTGACACACACCACAGCTCCCACTTTCACACACACACACAGAGCTCTCTCTGTCCCTGTCCCCCTCTGGCTAATCATTTTGAAAAACAGCAGCAAAGTTTCCACTTTGCCTTTGTTCAAAATGAAGGTGCCACATGGAGAAAGAGCTGAACATGAAAATCAGACATACAGCTCTGTAGAAAAATCCATTGTCGGAATTGGACAGTTCTTGTGTTTAAATTCAGCTGGTTTTGACATGATAGTTTGGAAACAGTTTTGCCTCAACAAGTCCCTCATCCATTACTTGATGAAGGTTGGGAGGATATATATGAAGGAAGAAGAAATTAAGAAACAAGAAATGCCCTGTTTCTTATACTTTTTTGGGGGGGGAATATTCTCTAACAGCTATTATTGGGATTAAAAAATGCAGGAACAGTATGTAGATACAAAAGATGGACTTCAGTACGTCCTGCTCCTCCTTTTTAGGGTACCACTTCATGATGCAATGGCAACTCCACTTTAATCCCTTATTGACAGCCACCCACACCAGTGCAAATTACTGCTGACCATGGTGGCTGCTGCTGGGAGATGACCTCCCACCTGGGAGAAAATGGGTTGAGAATGGCCTCCTTGGTGCACATAGCCCACACATCAGCACTGCGGCTCAACTGCTTTACAAACCAGAAAGGGACATTTGAGTTAAAGACCCAAAGCCCTTGTCCAACCTCTCAATGGGTAGATAAACAGCCTGTGCCCTTTTGAGGGTCTTCGCAGACCAGAACTATACTGGCAACGCTCCTCAACGAAGCATTGCCCTATCTCATGCCAATCTTACAAAAGGGTTTGTGGCTAAGCTTTCAAAGTTGTAATAAACCATTAATTATTCACAGTGGCCTTCATAAATATTGCACAGCGTGTTTGCAGTAAAACTCAGCCTCCAGACTGTTTACCATTTTCTCGCTGGTGAAAGGTGATGGAAAATGCAAGGGGGTCTAGTGGATGTGTAATAGGCTGAAGTGGATAGTGACAATGAGGGAAAGAGGCCAGGAAATCTTCTCTGCCTTTCTAGGGTTTTGCCTAATTTCACAGAATCACAGAATGATATGGGGTTGGAAGGAACCTCTGGAAATCATCTAGTCCAACCCCCTGCCAGAGCAGGTCCACTCAGAGCAGGTTGCACAGGAACGTGTCCAGGTGGATTTTGAATGTCTCCAGAGATGAAGACTCCACACCCTCCCTGGGCAGCCTCTTCCAGAGCTCTGGCACCCTCAGAGAGAAGAAGTTCCTCCTCAGATTTAGATGGAACTTCCTGTGTTCCAGTTTGTGGCTGTTGCCTCTTGTGCTGTCACTGGGCACCACTGAAAAAAGACTGGTCCCATCCTTTACTTTCCTTCAGTGCCTCTTCCACAGAGGTAGTCCACAGAGAAGATGCCATCAGAGCTATGTCTAAACTGACCTCATGGCGCATGTCAAGACCTTGGTTCCCACTTCATTCCTCCCAGGGACAAGGGCAGAGCAAGACGTGACCCAGACACAGCTGGTGCACCTGGGTTTCCTTTCCATGGTTTCACCAGTAGGGGTGGAAGGGAGACCTGTTGCAAATGCTCTCCTGAGACAAGGATTTTAGGAGCAGACCCAGAAGAGTTGCAGTCAGAGTAGCCCACATCACCCGCGCTTAGTCATACTATTCTCTTCCAAAGCCAGAACAAAGGCAAACTTGCCTGAGTGTCTGAATTAAAAAGTGAAGGGAAATTGTTTTGGATTGAACGACCATGGCAATAATCATAGTAATAAAATTAATAACTTAAAAAAAAAAAAGAAAGAAATTATGTTCCTTTAGATCATCATAAATTTCATTTCAGCCTGCAACCAAATGCTATGTTTCCCTTTTGGCTTATTGAACCCTCTAATGCAACTTGCATTTTTGATCACAGATGAGCTTAAAACAAACAGCATTTTGAATTTAAAAGTTCTGGTTAGGAATGTGGAGAAGAACTGTTCTAACATCTCTAAGCTAAGCTTCCTCCTTTTTAAAACACTGAAGCTAAATACTCTGTTGAGTTCAAAATATCATCTCTTCCAATTCTTGCAGGAGAGGGCAAGACTGGAGCTATTGGCCAAATTTGATCATGTTTTGCTTCAAGCCTTTTGAAAAGCAATTTTCCAGAGGACTCAGTATGCATCAGAAAGCAACATTTATCTCCCATGCGATGTCCTTCCTTAACTTTTCAAACGTCTTCCTTCCCTTAAAGCTGCTACCCACACTTGCAGGATGCCGAGGCACGTTGTGATGCCTGCAATAACATCTCTACCCTCCTGGCAGGAGTGTCAGAGGAAGCCAAGCCGTGCCAACAAACACAGCTCCCGCTACAAAAGCAACGGACATGGGAGAGGGCATATGATGGGCAGGCTGGAGAGAGTGTGCATTTTTTTTCTGTCTAGCACGAAGGTATTGAGGTATTCAGTGGAGAAAACCCTGTTGGCTTCACGCTCGTGCACGGCTGGGATAGCTGGCAGCCAGAAAGCCAGCAAGCGGAGGGAAAAGCTGTCACAGACGGACACGCATGATCACAATCGGACAGTGATTCCAAGAGTAGCAAAGGTGACACGCTGAAGTGTAATGTCCTGGAAAAAGCCCTTCTGTCTGCTTAGTGGGGGTGATCTCTCAAGGTGTTTCTTTGCCCCCACCACTGTAGCACCTGAGTGACATCAGAAAATACAGAGAATAGAGAAATTCCTGTAGCTCAAGGGGGAAATCTAAGATATTTGCTTCCATTACCAGTTCCCGTTACCATAAAAAAAGTGCTCGGGCATGTGAATAATTTCAGAAAAGACCCATTCCCTTGCAGGCGTTGAGGGCCTTTGACAGGAACAGAGAGACCCTCTCATCTCAGACCTGCACAGATCTGCACAGATCAAGGCCAGGCAATGCTTGCATGTCCCCAGCAAGGGGCCTTAGAGGAATAAGCAGGTCTCTTGGACAAGGAGTGTCAGGAGAAAGGGGGAGAGCGGAGAGAAAAACCAAGTCAAGTGTGCAACATATGTTAGGCTCTTGCAGAACTCTTTCTTGGCAAAGTGACATTCTCAGGCTGAACTTGCACCTGTAGTAGTGCAGAATCAGGCCCAGAGGCCCTCTGACTGGTTTGCAAGCTGATGTCCCAGACAGAGGGTGTAGCAAGATAATTTGCCAGCCCCAGAATTGTCTCCAAAAAGAGGAGTGTGCTCTCTGAGTGCCACCAGCAGACATTGCTGACTGCAGAAAGCCTGCTAAGGGTGGCTACTCAAAATAGGAATCCCTTTCCTCTTCTTCTTTGGGCATGTCTCACATTTGGGGATGGAGATGCAGGCCGTTCCAGGAGTACTGACTACTGCAGGGAGATTAGTGGAAGTTGTACATGTGATCCCACCATTCACCATCCCCATGGACTTTTGACTTCATCCCCAAATTACTCATGGCGTTCTCTCTCCAAGCCACATACCCTTCCCACTGCCAGACACATGACGAGCAGTGGCAGGAGGAAGCTATGTAAAACAAACCAGGGTGCTGGTATTTATGGCATCCAATCCCATGGAGAGCTGTGCACTCAGAGGAACATCTTGGACTTATGTCTGGCCTGCATCTGAGACTTGAGAGAGACCTGGGCTGAGCTGAGGGTAACAACCCAAGAGATGCTAGGCTTTGCCAACCACAGCTCTGAGAGCAGATATTTGCTGTCCTGAGTCCATCCCTCCAAGCATGAGCGTTGCAGTGAGATCCCACTCTTACTCACGTGTAGACATCACCCTTAAAAGCTAGCTGAAGCTCAAACTTGCTTGAATCATGGAGCCCGAAACAGTTGCCCACTTTCACTGCTCCCCAGTCATACACTACAGCTCACCCACAGCCTGGCTGGTGAACTGGTCCCTCCTGATCTGCTTCTCCTGAACACCCAGAAGACCACCTAAAGCAAACACCCCTTGAATGCTACATCTTGCAGAAATACCTGCCACTGTTATGGTGACTGCCTGTGGCCCAGTAAATGGGATTTTTTATCCTTGCTAGCAGAAGGCCATGGACTTTGTAGTGACACATCGCAGGGTCTGAGGACGTCTCTGGGCTTGCCATGCCCTGAGCTGGATGTCCCTCTCATCACAAGTGTCCCATGGCCAAGGGTTCATGACTGACCTGCTTGAGCTCAGCGCTGGGGACACCTGGCATGGCCAAGGGCTACCACCCCGAGCAAGCACTGCCCAGCAAACACGAGCCCTTTGTGTGCCCAGACTGGGAACTGGGCAGCTCTGCCACTGGTGCTGGGGACCATGGAGAAAGGAGCATTTGGTGGGGAGAGGGGGAATGAAGATACCCCTGGGGGGACCCAAGAGTGAGGAGGAAGAGACCACACCATGGACATCACACTCCTCCTGCTGAAGAGCTCAGGGTGGTAATGACTAGTGGCAACCCCAATGTTTCTGCTGTAGGACATTAGTGCCTTCTACTGTAGGGCCTGGAATGATGCTGGTAGGGTAAGCATCGCACCTGGGGAAAGTAAGACACCGGAAATTTTTTTCCCCTTTTTCTCTTTTTTTTTTTCCTTTTTCTTTTTCTTTTTTCTTTCCTGTATAGCATTTTTAACTATTAATGAGGATTTTCTGTACTAATTTGGACCATGGCTGTATGTAACCAAAACCGGACTAATAATTTGGACTATTATTAGATTGTTAAAACATTAATTAGCCAACCTATTTTTGCTCATAATGAGATTTTGAAAGGAAATGGAAGGAACAAATTGGTGCGCTCAGGACAGCAGTGAAAAGCTCAGAAGCCGAATATGGTCAAGGACAATGGATAAACGCAGCAAAGTGAAGCAGGGCCCAAGGACCTTCAGGCCCAAGCAGAACTTCTCACAGAAGCTTACCATAAAGTAGTAGAGCTGTGAAGACCTGGCCATGAACTCTGGTTTGCACTCGGCCACGCAGATTTCCACGAATCCAGCATGCTGGCTGGGCTTGGCCTCCCCCATCTCACATACTATCCTGTGGAGAAAATACAAACCAGAAATAAGGTTTGATGGTCTGAGTAAGATGGAACTGGAGCAAACAGTCCACACTGCTGGGAAACAGAATGTAGATTTAACCCACCCTCTTCTTTCCAATTCAGTATCCAAATTGTGGATTCTTTAAGAGTGTATTCTTTAAAGAGTGGTGGGTTTTGGCTGCTGGCACTCGGTGGGGCAAGTGCTCAGCTGGTGTAAATCAATATAGCTTCACTTCAATACATAGACAAATGCTGGGCTGAGGTCTGACCCCAGGGGTCCCTCTGTCCTCCAGCCTTGCATGGTGGGTAACTTTGCAGCTGTAAGGTTTAATGATTGCTCCCGTGTGGGATAAGCTGCTTTTTGGGACTGCTGTCCCACAAACTGGAGTTGGTAGGCTATATGCCATGAGGATTACCTAAATATGCAATACAAATACAGTAATAAATGGATTCTTAGCTCCTGAGCTGTTAGTGAGGAATGACATCTTCCATTTCTCACTTCCAGAGTTGTGTGGAACTCCCTAGAAGACCCTACAGATAGCAATGATGGTTATTAAAGTGCTGTGGCCCACTGTCTGCCACACACCCAACTTACTGCTCTGCTGGGATGTACCCTTCCACCAGTGGTTTGCATTCCACTCCAGCCACTTTGACATGAGACGCAATATCTCTGAACTCCAGCCCCAGATTCTCCCCACGGATGGTCACTTTGGTCCCCCCTTCTCGAGGGCCTGTCACTGGATTGATCTGCAGAAACAAGCCAAGAAAAAGGAAAATAATCAAGCCACCTGTGTAAAGACATCAACATCTTCTCAGGTGAAAGAAGAGGCATATCAGGTCTCTTTGTGACCACTGGAGACACTCATAATTATGAATGCTGAACAGCTGAGGGAACAAGCCTACTCCAGATACATCACTAGGACCATCCCCTTGCAAATATATATCACACATCTCCCAACTTCAGCGTATCCAAAATTCTGCCCAAGATCTCTTTTACTCTCTTTTGGCTACTTGCAAAACATCCAGAGATGAGTAGGAGTTGTTTTCTAGGTAGGAACAGGGGTTTCTGATGGTGCAGCAGAGCTCTGAACCTTATAGACATGAGCCATGGAAAGGCAGGAGTGGGACATGGTAGAAAGAAACGGGAGACAGAACAAGAAAAGGACACGAATGGTTTCAGCCAGTCACTTTAAATCCTAAATTCCCATCCCAAAACACATGGAACTTTTGATCTGTTCTGGAGGGAGATATTGGTCAGGCATCACAAACTTGAGCTGAAAATGTCCACCTAAAAAAATGCCTAGACACAACAGAAAGAGCGTGTCAGGTTAGATCCGGAATGGATGGATGGTAACTGAGACAGCAGCAGCCATTGCTCTGTGCCAACACATTTCCAGCTCCAGCTGCCCTCACAGGAGAGCTGGGGCCAAGGGAAGGGCAGACATGGGAGCATGGATGGCTTCTTTGTGGGTGGGAGAACTCTTGACTGGGAAACCCCAGAGGTCTAGATTGAGATGAGTGGCCATCCCAACAGCCCTGCTGGCTGCTGGTGTGATGTTTGCATCCCAGTCCGGACCATCACCAGACCGTAGCAAGGGTAGGATCTCCATGTCTTGCTCAGCAGTGGCTGTGTTGGGCAGCAGAACCAAAGCACCACCTGGATTCCAGAGCTCACCTCTCCCTTCCATTGCAGAGCCTCACCCTGCACCCAGAGTTGTCCATCTACAATATATCTGGCCCATGCAAAGGGGGTATGAACGCAGGAAAACACCCTGCATCCCATCCATCACTCTTGTTCAGAGCCAGGTGGAAGTTGGCATTGGAGTAGTCTCCTCAATGTTCAAACAACCCAAAAATCATGGGGCTGGCCCTAAATTGTCTCTGTTCTGCCCTTCCAATTATTCCCCATGCCCACAAGCTGTGCCACAGAACTGGCCAGTTGAAAGGGGCTTCAAACATTGCTTTCAAAGGGTATTCCCTGCTGGCCATTCAGGATGCCACGGATGCCATCTGCCAGCGTTGGCAAGGCTCTCTCCACGGTGAGGAAGGGGAAATTCCCTGTCTGAGGTCTGTACCCGCTGGCCGATGGCTCTGCCAACTGAGAATCTAGGGCTGGCAGCTAGACCCTTGCATAGCATTCAGACTGGCAGGGAAAGTCAAGGCACTGGCACAAGCAAGGCTGCTTTTGACTGGTTCCCAGCACTTAGTCTGGCACTGGGGTTAGCCCAATTTCCACCCAGAGCCAATTTTTAGAAGGTCCATCCTTAATAAATGGCAAGAGATGTTGGCACTTCTAGGGGATATTTTATTTTAGGTTATTTAATTTTAGGTGCTGTGAACCACCTCCTGAATGAGTGTGTCTTCGCTCTCACTATACAGGGAACCTAGAGAGATTAGTAATTTAATAGCACAGATGATCACAGACAAGTCCTTGCACCTGTAGGGTTGTGTAACATAGACACAACCTCTGTAGCACAACACCCCTGCAATGGCCTGCTCTCAGGTCCAAATACCGCTTGAGTCAGGAAAATCAGAACCATGGAGGGCTTATTCCTACTCCAAAAGTCAACAAGATAGTTAAGTCCTAAAGAGAAAATAGCACAACATTCATAAATCTGACAGGTGAAATGATTATTTGGGTTGGCTGGAGATTTCACCTTTGGATGAGATTGACAGACAAGCAGAAAATAGATAAAAAGTGAAAGTAAGAGAGAAGGAATTATCTTAAAAAATGAGAATGAAAATGGGATTTCTATTCCAGGAGAAAGGAATATAATACTGATTGTCTCAGTTGGGGGCTTAACATTGAAAACTTGTTGAAAACTTGAACTATTTTCCAAACATTTTCCAAAAATGGCAATTCCAAAATATTTTCATTCTGAATGATTAACAAATATCTATTCAAGCAAAGTTTTCTGTTTGAAATACTTATTTTGCTGACGTCAGCTCCTGATAAAACATTTTATATGAATGATGCTGGAAGGCTAGAATATATCACCATACCAAATGCAAACTACTCAAAATGAAGACAGAAATAAAAGCTAAAATTCCCAGATTTTATTTTATTTCCTTATGTTTTAGACACACTTTGCCAGTGAAATGCTTTCCCTGTGGAATATTTTGGTTCTGTCTTGTGGTATTAAACTTGCCACCAAAAGGTTTTCACTTGTTCTAGTAAGTTAGGTGTCTAGTAAGGTAGGTTTGTGGTTAATTAAGGCTCACCTATGCTTGAAAGAGCTTGTTATCACTGGTAGTACATCTCATAGCAGGTCAAAAGAGGACTTTTTTTCTCGTATGACTAATGTCATTACCCTGCGTAAAAGAAGATGTAGCGGTGAAAAGGAACATCTTGCTAGAAAAGTCCTTTTCTTTAGATCTAGGGGTGAGTTTGAGACAAAAGTTTCACTCAAGAAGTCTCAAAATATCTCAGTGGAAACATTATCATCTTTCTTTCATCTCTGTCTAATGCATGAAATTTTTAAATATTCTTGCTATGACTCAAAGAGCATCAAGAGGAAACTTCCCAGAGTGAAGCCAGCACAGCACCTCCCTGTGCCATTTTAATTTGTAAAAGCCAGCTTCAAAACACGCTTATTTCCTTAGAAGTGGAGGGCCTGGGATTATCCCAGGAGCACGTGGGAGGTTTTTTAAGCGCAACTCATTGCGCTCCCATAGACGCGCACCAGAAGAAGGTGTTGCTGCTCTGTTTTCACAGTGACAGAGAAGGAGCCTGTTTCTATCACAGGTGCAAAAACGTGGAACGAGACCTGTCAGTTTTGGAGAGGAAAACACAGGCAGGGAAACAAAAGCTGCCAGGAAGCCTCAGCTTTCTCTGGAAGACCCGGAGCTGTGACACCACATCACCATTTACACCCTTGTGCTGCAGCTTATCACTCTTAAAGGAGGTTTTGTGGCTCAGCGATTCTCTTAAGTCCTTTAATTTCACTGAGTGGCAATGTAAATGCAGGAGCTAGGAAATAAGTACAGGTTGTGGGAAGCTGTGTGCTCTGTGTGTGTGTGTACACGCCTGTGCAAGCATGAGTACACGTGTTGTTCCTCCTCCTTCGCCTCCACAGACACTGCCCTGGCTCCTCGCCAGATGCTCCCACCAACCGCTCTCCACCTACGATTAGCTGCGATATATACCCAGTCACTTGAGATTACTTCCACGCTAATGGCTCAGAAAAAGGCTTTCCAAGAGCTACTTATGATTGCACCAGGCAGTTGGAATATTTCATGAGTGAATATTGGAATGATCTGTTGGAGCTCTGGGAGCTGTTGGAGGAAATGCCAGCAGAAAGAGAAGTACATCCCTTGTGCAGCTGTAGGGTGGAGAGTGAGTGCTTTGCACTTCATAAAGAGGCTGTAGATGCAGAGCTGGGGTCAAAACACAGCAGAGAAACGTGGATGGAGGTTCAAAACATCATACTACTGCATGGTCAGGTCCTTGTGTTTTGGACTTCTGCTTTAGTTGGTCATCCCTCAGCTTCCCAGTACCAAATTCTATGAATCTGTGCAAAATTTCTGAATCTTTCCCAAGGTTTGAGAATCTGAAAAGACTTAAAAAGGTTTCCCCCAGCTCCCAATAATTTTCAAGGCCTTAAAGCTGAACTTTCAGATGTAGCTGCTCATTCTGGCTGTTTGGGTTTGGTTTCGCAGCTTCAGGTCATTCAGGTGAGCTCAAAAATTACCATCCCCTGATAAATCCAAGTGCCACAGAGACCTTTACCTTGGAAACATCAGAATGAGCCTGGAACTCCAGAAATCCAAATGTATGAGTACTTTGGGGACTGATGAATGTCAGGAAGATGGATCAAAACACAAGCACAGGGGTTCTTTTCAGTGGCATCTGGGAAAACCAGATTCTACCCATCCTTGGCTTTCACAAAAATCTCATGCATGGACATTGGTTTAGGGCTTGCTCATAACACCCACACTTTTTGATTCTTAACCAAATACAATTGAAAAAGCCTTTCTTGCTTTCTAGGAAAATAACCCACCTAATTATTCATATTAAACCACAAACGTGGAGGCTGGATTTTCCTCCTTTGCATTTCCCCTTATCTTCTCTATCTCATTTTCCCCTTTACTTTTCTCATTTGCCAAACAAGGCCCTGGCCACCCTGGAAGGGTACTCATGTTAACCAAGGTGATTGAGAAATGCTTAAGGCAGGAGGCAGTTGGTAAGGATGGAGCCCTCACTTTCAAGGCTTAGAACCATCTTGTTGCCTGCTCTGTGACCCTGAAAATGGTGCCCGTCATTATGGCAAAGGCATCCTAAGACAGCAGACAAAAATCACATTAGAATGGAGGCCTTATTTCCCTCCCTTGCCTTTCTTTCCCTTCCTCTGCTCCTTCTCGCTATGGTTTTTCTATTCTCTTATTTCCCCTTTTCACCTTTGACCCAGCTCTTCCTTTGGCTCAGTCGACACATTCAATAGGAAACCTTCTAAAGGACACTTTTATGCTGCAGGTTCCTTTCCCCCATCCTTGCCCTCATTCTCTCTTTCTCACTTAATAGGAAAGTTCCAAGCTTTATTTAGTCCAGGCTTAATTCCGTCTTCTCCTTGAGCTTTCAGTGGGGGAAATCTGACAACTGTACAGGGCTTTGTTCATTCTATGTGGACTTCTTTCACCATGCAAAGTCAGCCAGGCAAACAGAAGAGTGTTACTTTGTTGGAATCAGTGGAGTCTTGTTTTTTTCTGGACATAGACTTTGTCTGTGCCATGCTGCTGGGAAGCATGAACTACAACCTGCACTCTTCCTTGGCCTCCTGTCAGCAAAGCTCAAAAGACTCTGGGATCACTCAACGTCTCCTTCTCAACCATCTCCTTCTCTCTGGTTTTAAGAGACAGTTGCATTCATTTGATTACCCTCACACCATCCATTTGAGATGCCCCAGAGCATCTTGTCTCACCTTCAGCTGCTACTAAAGCCTTCATGTCACATCTGCCAGCCCTATGTGAGCAGGTCAGAAGCTCTGGGGTTCCTCAGATTGCACTAGCAGACTGTGTTCATGCAACTGATTCAAGACTACATTGACTATGGTGGGAACTCTGACACCCTGCTCACCCCTGTGTTGTATACACCAGAAGTTGTGTGCCTACCTTTGAAGGCCACCATGGTCTACCATCCCCAAGGTTGCCTGGAGCTTTGCCTGATCCACCAGAGTTCAGCCCTGACCTTCCCCTCACCAACCCAAAGACAAATCAGAAAAATAAACCAAGGAAAGGGTACGAGAGGGAGCACGCCAGCTTCTTGCAGATCCATGACTTACATCCGTGATCTTGGGGTTGGTGCATTTGCCCTTGGTGCTGGACAACTCCAACCACTGGCTGTCTTGGGCTGGGCAGTGCTGCTTCAACGTGCACTGGTTCTGCCCCTCACACCAGCCACATTCGAAGTCTGGGTCGGCTTTCAGGCACAGTCCACAGCTGTCCCGCATGGCCCCACACTTGTACAGGTGAACTGCAGGGAGAGGAAAACAAAGAGGACCTGAGAGATGAAAACAGCATGGGAGAGTAGTGGGATGTCAGAGGGCAGAATAAGGAGTGAGAGAGGGGAAAGTGTTCTGGGCTGCTCATCCCAGAGGCAGGATGGGAACTCGTGGAGGGCCACAAAGATGATCAGAGGGCTGGAGCGCTTCTCCTATAAGGACAGACTGAGAGAGTTGGGGTTGTTCAGCCTGGAGAAGAGAAGGCTCCAGGGAGACCTTAGAGCCCCTTCTAGTACCTAAAGGGGCTACAGAAGAGACAGGGAGGGACTCTTGATCAGGGAGTCAAGCGATAGGACAAGGGGTTATGGTTTTAAACTGAACGAGGGGAGATTTAGATGAGATATTAGGAAGAAATTCTTTCCTGTGAGGGTGGTGAGGCATTGGAACAGGTTGCCCAGAGAAGCTGTGGCTGCCCCATCCCTGGAGGTGTTCAAGGCTGGATGGGTCTTTGAGCAACCTGGTCTGGTTGGAGGTGTCCCTGCCCATGTCAGGGGGGTTGGAACTCGGTGACCTTTAAAGTCCCTTCCAGCCTAAACCATTCTATGATTCTCCAAGGGGGTAAATAATGAGGGAAAAAAATATTTATATTCTTCTTGAAATAAACTGCACTTGTCAGAGTTCATTCCCCATGCAAGATATTTTTGGAAACTGAGAGCAGAAGGAAGGATGCTGTCCTCAATAGGGTGATGGACTACAAGCAGGAGGTTAGGGGAAAAGGTGCTTGGGCAGTGACTTGGCCTCAGTCTCTTCCTTTTTCAGAGGCTGTCTGAATGTCATGCAGTGCCACCCTTAACCAGTCTCAGCCTCAGCTCTTCATCCTGAAATTATTTTCTAGACCTGATCTACCCACAGTGTAAGCTTGGGCATTTGTCTGGTGTGAAACTACCCAGAACTGGGTGCTAAGGTGATACCACTCGGGTTCCCCCCTTAACAGAAATAACAGAGATAGTAGAAAATCCACAATGCTACACTATGGGGCTGAATCCAGGGATTCACAATCAGCCTGTCTCCCTTTCTTCTGCTCCAGAAATTCAGTCTGCTTTACACTTTGAAGTACTAAGTTGATCCTCCTCTAATACAGACAGCAGTGATTAATGCTGAGCTCCATCTTGGGCTGCTAAGTGATCTGGAAGCAATCAAAGCTTTTTCCAAATAAGGCCTAAAAACGTTGCAGTCCTCCTACGAAATAAGATCCGTATTTTACAAATGTGTAAAACAAGGCCTGGGTTGCACAGGAGGCTGATAGCAAAAGCCTCCTGCCTGAAGATGAAGACAGCAGAATTGAGGCTTTCAGACTTGCTTTTTTTTTTCTGTTTTTGTGGGCGTGTTTATGGATTTCTTTAAAAAAAATGGGGATTTTCCTTTTTGCTTCTGCTTTGCTGTTTCGGTAGGTGACCAAAGTCATGTCTGTGGTTTTTATTATTCACAATCCCAAAGCTCAAAGGCTTTGGATATGTGTGCTGGAAAGCTCTGGCTGTCTTTTCGTACCTGCATCCCAGAAATCAGCATGTATTAACCAATGCAAGGAAAAACCCAGAAACTTTTTGTTTCTCCAGGTTGGGTGTAAGAAAAGTTTGTAAAAAAGCTGTCAATCCCAGTATGCTACGGGCCTCCTGGGGTACCTCTCCTTCATTTTCTACTAGATTCCCTCAAATCTGCTAAGTTGCTGAAATTTGCAGGCACCTTAGTGGGCTTCATAGAATGATAGAATGGTTAGAGTTTGAAGGGACCTTAAAGATCATCTAGTTCCAACCCCCCTGCCGTGGGCAGGGACACCTCCCACTAGATCAGGTTGCTCAAAGCGCCATCCAGCCTGGCCTTGAACACCTCCAGGGATGGGGCAGCCACAGCTTCTTTGGGCAACCTGTTCCAGTGTCTCATCACCCTCACAGGAAAGAATTTCTTCCTAGTATCTAATATAGATAGGCTTGGTTTAGTTCAGTCTTTCAGCCTGCCAGCTCAGCCCATGTGGCTATGAAAGTAGTGACATCTTGGTTGCTTGAAGGTGGTGTAACCCAGTGCAACTGCACTTAGAGAGGCACTGGTTCTAATCCTGCCGGTGCCTCTCCCTCTCGGTTTTCTAGAGAAGGTCTACTTGGTTGCATCGCTGTCCAAAGCCCTGCTAGGAATTTGTGTTTGCTCATAGCCACTACATTTATGCTAGTAAATAAAGCTCTCTGTGGCCTCAGGAGTACGTCATATGCCTCTATGTGGTATATCCATGTGTACATGCCTAAACTCTCCTCCTTACCCAAAACAGGATGGTATCACCCAAACTGCTCATTTGGGATAGCCACCAGCTAATGCCACTTCCCAAATTTTTCCTAGTCATTACTTATAGTCTTTTGGGTTTGAATAACCCATGCACTTGTAAGAGACTGTGCTAAAGACAAGCACCACAGATGTTTCTTGAGTTCATGCCCTGGTCTGGTTTACATTACCAGCACAGACATGCCTAAAGACACAACCATCATGATTATGAGACTGATTTTACTCCTATATCACCTAGGACAGCTCAGTACTGCCCAAAAAAGGGTTCATATTCTTTGTGTGGACCATGTTGCATCAGGAACGTGTTCCACACCAAGACTATACTAGACCAACATCATAATGGTAGCAGAAAACTAAGCAGGACCTGGGCAAGTGCCCAAACCCAGACCTCCAACTCATAGTTGAAGACCAGCACGGTTTGTGGCACTGATTGAACATGGGCTGTGCCATGTTGCTGGGTGCCAGGGCGAGACAACGGTCTCCAGCCTGTTGTGTTTACTGGATGTATTTAACCTCCAAGAGCCATAGTTTTGGGAAAGAGCACAGGGCCTCTTGCATTCAGACTGAGTATTAAAACCCCAGCAGAGAAAGACATCGCAGAGGTGAGTACAGGGAGAGAAGGACAAGAAAGGGTCATGCCATGTGGAGAAGAATTGCCTTCTATATTGCTCTCCAGCTTCAATGTGGCGTTGGTGGAAACCTCACCCACCACCCCTCAGCATGAGGGTGGATGTGAGAGGAGCATGGGAGTACCTGGTGGGGAGAGACGGAGTGGGGGAAGATGTGGAAAGCATCCAAGAAAAGAGAAGGTAGAGCGAAGGAGGGAGAAACTTCTGAGAGGTGGTGATGTGAGAAGAAGAGGTTTGAGCTGTGAATGCAGAGCAGCCAAGAGGAGACGTTGTCTGAGGGAAAGGCCTCAGGGTGGCTGAGGGTAAAGAACAGGAAGGAAGAAGAAGATGTGAATGGATTGTCCATCTCCACTAAAAATGCCTGTCTCAGGGTTGAGGCTGGACGTGCAACATCCCTCTGTGAGGGACACATCAATCCTGAGCCATCAGTGGTAGTTAAATGGAGCCAGGCTCTGGGCAGGAGATGGTTTTTGGTCCTTTGCTGTTATCACTTTATTTTGTTCAGACTTTTCCCACTGGTGAGCTGCAGACTTTCTCCTCCCCCTCTCCCTTCCCCTGTTCATTAATACATTGCTTCTGAGCCCAGTCTCCTGGCATGTTAACTTGAAGAGCATCACTGCAGGAGAAATAAAGAGGGGGAGAAAGCTGGAGAGGGAGGGGAATAAAAACAGGACACAAACATGGGGCGAGAAGCGGGAGGCAAAGATGATAAAGGAAGAGGGAAAGCAACACAAGTGGGAGGGAGAGTTGTATTTCTCAGGTGCAAAGAGACAAGTGGGGGGAGAGGAGGAGGGGCAGGAAACACAAAGCACACACATAAAAATTGGTAATTTGCAGAGTGCAGAGAACAAGTATGCACCAGACAGCACAGGGAGATGGTGGCGGCTTTGTTAAGTGTAGGGAGCAATGTGGCCCGTTGCTAAGGTTACCGCTTCCAAGGACAAGTTGAAATAACTCTTTACCTTTGTTCTGTGCTGGGTTGTCAATGTTGAAATTCCCGTTCCACACGACCGTCAGCTCCACCGGCAGGCTGTTAATCTCCATCCCTTCGTACGAGTACTAGAATTGGGAGAGCGAAAAAAGAAGACAAATCCCAAACTCAGACTTAGATGGTACCCAGAGGTAGGGAGGGGTTGGGATGGGGTGAGATAAAAGTCTTCAGGCTGGAGAAGAAAAGGCTCCGGGGAGACCTTATAGCACCCTCCAGTACCTGAAGGGAGCCTACAGGAGAAATGGAGAGGGACTCTTGATCAGGGAGTGGAGACATAGGACAGGGGGTAATGGTTTTAAACTACAAGAAGGGAGTTTAAGATTAGATCTTAGGAAGAAATTCTTTCCTGTGAGGGTGATGAGACACTGGCCTAGGTTGCCCAGAGAAGCTGTGGATGCCCCATCCCTGAGCAACCTGATCTAGCGGAAGGTGTCCCTGCCCATGGCAGGGGCATTGAAACTGGATGATCTTTAAGGTCCCTTCCAGCCTGAACCATTCTGTGATTCTAAGAGGTTGTGCTGCAAGGTGTAACCAAGAGAAAGGGAGCTGTCACCTACCTCCTTACCAGCCATTATCTGCCAGAAAGCCCCTGAATACTCTCAAAGTTGTGATTCTCAGTGGAGCAAGCCGTGCTCCTTTCAATAGCCTACTTAGCCATTAGGTGAATATTCCATGATTTAAGCATGGTTACATGTGATGGGACTTATCTTGGAAATCTACCTTCTAGTTGTTGAGCACAGCTCTGAAGAATATTTTGCCAACTCCTGGGTGCACCTCTAAAGTGAACATTACACATTGTGGTTCTACCAAATATACCTCTGCTGTGTACTGCATAGATGCTGAGCATATATGTAAGGTTATCTACACTACTGATATTTTGAAGAACTCTTGGAAGCTGACTGAGGTCTCAGAAAGTAGGGAACAGGCATATCATGGAAATGCCTTAAAAATGGGGAAAATGGAGGTTCTGTGTAATTATAGACCTGTCATCCTAACTTGGCTTCCCAGAAAGAAAGTACATCAAATTATTAAACAATCAATTTATAAGCACCTGCAAGATGATAAGGTGATAAAAATCAGCCAGCATAGATTTGTCAAGAACAAATTGTGTCAACCCAATCTAATTTCCTTTTTTGACAGTCTTAATGGCTTTTTGGATAAAGGGGAGGCAGCAGATGTGATTTATCTTGATTTCAGTATAGTTTTTGCTACCATCCTACAGGAGATTCCCATAAACAAACTAAGGAAATATGATCTAAAAGAAGCCACAGTAAGGTATATGCAAAAGCTGCCAAAAAAAATAAAAATAAAAATAGAAGTTAAATAATTCAGCGTCAGGCTGGGAGGGTGTTTCAAATGGAGTATTGTCCTGGGTCTGGCATTATTCAGTATTTTCACTACTGACTTGGATGACAGACTACAGATTTCATGAATGACACTGCTCTGGGAAAAGGTGCAAGAACATCCAAAAGCAGGGTTAAGAATTCAAAACAAACTTGACAAATTGTAGAACCATGCCAAAATCAACAAAGTGAAATTCAATACAGGCAAGTACTGAGTATTCTTCAGTAGGAGGAATCAACGCAAACAAATATGAAATTGGAGTGACTGGCCAGTGCTGCAGGAAAGGGTCTGGGGACTACTGAAGATCACAAACAGATTGTGAATCAACAATGCCATATTGCTGCCAAAAAATTAAGCAAATCTCCTTCGGGGATGTGCTAGATAGAGGTTGTTATGTACGTAAGCCCCAGGAGGCAATTATTTTTCCCTACTCAGACCCAAAAAGGCTTCAGCTGGAGTAGGGGGTATCCAGTTTCCAGCAAATGTGTATGAAGAAAGCCACAAAAATCTTCTGAGAGACTTGGAGAGACTTAAACAAACACTTGTCAGGCACAGTCAAGGTACACAGATCTGGCCTCAACGAAGGAAATGGAAGCTGATCTCTGGAGGCCCTTTCCACTTGGAGAGCTCTCTGATACATGGTATTTAGTGTATTTTTTTCAGCTAGATTTTGGTTTACCACAGGGTTCACACAGTTGCCCGTCAGATCCCACTGCCCACTTCCACCAACAGCTCCCATCCAACACTTCACCAAAAGGCAAATAGTCTCATAATAAGAGAGGAGGTGGTGGCTTAAAAGACAGAATGGGAACAACGCAAGAAAGAGAGAAATTCAATGTCTGCTGCTATTACTGACCGCAGCGCACATAAGGATTTACCCTCCTGAGATCAGGAATCTCACACTGCACTGGGATCTATAGTGGGACAAACTCCCACTTTTAAAGAAAATGGTGATTTTCCCACTACGAGATTAAATACAGTTCAAGAAGCTGTTTGCTTGGGTATGTCTCAGAGACCACAAAAGAGTTCCCCATCACTTAAAGTCTCAGTGTGGTTTTCCACAGAGATTCCAAAGCTCTGAGCCTTTAAAAGCAGGGTTTTCTGTATCCGTTAATTGCCGTATAATTGTGGAGTAAATCGTATATGGTGATTTCTGTCCATTACGGCAGAGTGAGCGCTAGTTGCACGGTAATTTCTCTTTGGACAAACTAAACGCAATTAGCCACTAATCTGCAAGACTGTGTGATTACGATCTAGTTGTAGGGTATTTATGGGTATAGGCTTTGTGGTTACCATGGAAGTAAAGAGCAGTCGCAGGTTAGCGGAGCCCTTTGCAATTGGGCTGTACCCGCCAATCTCATTCAGTATTAGCATTTTTATGACACTTCTCGGTGTCAGTGCCAGCGAGATGCAAGATGATGCAGAGCCACTTGGACTCACAACGCTGGTTTTTCACAGCTTTTCGGAGCTGGTAGCAAGGATGGGGAGACAGGAGTGGGAAGGAGAGCGCCTGAAAAGTAAGGAATAATTAATCTTCTGCCACTCAGGAGCTTTGCAAATGCCTGCTTTGCACAGCACTTTGCAAATGTTGATTGGGAATGGGAAAGAGCATATATATAAAGAACCACCAGGCACCCTTAAGTCAGAAGTTGAGTCTCAAGGTGCCTGAGAAAGGGCTACCGTCTGCCTCAGCAGAGCCTCGTGTGTGTGTGTTGGGATTTAGCTGTTAGCAGAGCCTAGACAGGGCTGCCAAGGGACAGGCAGCTGGAGTCCCCCAGAGCCTTTCATCCCACTGAGGATCCAAGCGCCAGCAGCAGGAGCCCAGCTGGGATTTCAGATCTTATCTGTCTGCGGCACTGGGGGCAAACACATATTAGACTTGTTAACTCAGCAGACTCGATCCAGAACTGGAAACGGATGCGAAGGAATAAACAACAGGATCCCCAGTGGAAGAGCTCCAAGGATGAAGCCAGGTGGGGTCTGGAATGAGGATGCTCTCCGTGCCTGGAGAGCTCAGACAGCTCGTGGGCTGCACGGCAGTGAAACAGAGCAATTTGCAAAGTAACAGCGAGTAAATGCTCCATCCTCTTCAGACCACAGGAGCTGCTAACTCATTGTGACCCCTCTTCAAAGCCCACTGAACTCAATAGGAGTCTTTGAAAAGGATCTGCTCAGCTGTAACAATAAGATGGAAATATGTTTCAGAGAAGAAAAAAGCGATGGTGTATCGATCTCCAGGACTAACAGCAGAGCTTCCTGGATCCTCCTGCTAAGAGCATTCTTTCCATTAGGGCTTGTATGTATGTGATGCCTCGCACAACTTTCTCGAGCGCAGGCAAAACTGCTGAAAAGATGTAAATCTGGCCCTTAAGTCTGCCAAATCTGGATTCCTACCATGCAAATCAAATCAAAGCAGAAAATTACTGGCAATTTAGAGGCCCAAACTGAGAAAGGTTGCCTTTCCAGAAAGGCAGACTGGCTCTCATCAGGAAATGCCCAAAAGCTGCTAGAAGGAGCTGTTGTAATTCACAGGAAAGACACAGCGTGTTTTGAACTCCCAAGTACCAGTTCTTTGTCTCTAAAACTCTTCACTAGTATCAGATACTCCTGCAATACAGGCTGAGCCCATCACATCACTTGGCCATTTTGCCATGTTGTCAGCGGTTTAACATATTGCACGCAAGCTACTATAAACACATTGACTGTTTGTCTACGAATATCCTCGGGCCAAGAGGATAGCTGCGAAATCACAGCTATCAATTCTACAACAGCTACGCAAACATCATGGAAAGATACTTTGCATATCAGAAATCTCAAATTCCTGGCTGCTCTGGGCATCCCATTACTGCAGGCACTCTGCATTAGAGGAACTCAACTTTACAGACCTCTGAGCCATGAAGTTTGTGCAAATCCACGCTTGACCTGTTAGGATGCTGTATCACTGGGTAAAGCCCTTTGGGAGTTTGGTTTGGGCACATGTAGGACGATAAACCAAGAGCGGTTCCACGATGTTTCTCCTTTGTACGTTGAGCATGTCCAATAGCGGGGGAAGCTCTGCAGGCAAACATCCTTTTACTGGTATTTTAGTGTTGTCTGTTTTCCCTGACAGCACAAAAACCAGTCTTGTGATTAGAGCTTTGGTCTGGGGATTGATTCCTGTATCTGGCTCTGCCGCCAACTCCTTGTGTGATCCCAAGCAAATCATTCAATCCCTCTTTGCATCAATTTTCCAGCTGTAAACTTTAGGCAGCAAATTTCTCGCCCACAGTCATCCCGTCTTCTTGGATGTTTTGCTTCCGAGATCTGGGATTGAATTTTTATGTCTGGGTATCATGCAGGACAATAGAGTCCACATCATGATGGGGGTCTCTCTGTGATGTTTGAATGTAGATAAATAATAACAATGCATCATAATAATAGGGAATCATAGAATCATAGAATGGTTAGAGTTGGAAGGGACCTTAAAGATCATCCAGATCCAACCCCACTGCCATGGGCAGGGACACCTCCCACTAGACTAGGAAGTGTATGTACAACTCACAGCCCTGTGCTTGTCTTCCTTTGGCCACCTATAAATGTGTTTTCATCATGATTTCTGTGAATAGCTCCTCATTTTTTCCCAGCTCTGGGGTTTTTTTTATCACGTCCTCCACTATGTGAGCCACATCACAGAGTTCAAATGCCTCTGAGATCTCTTGCTCAAATGCAATGATGTGACAAATAAAACATATTTGCTTTCCCTATGCCTGTGTTACACAGCACTCTCAGCTGTACCTTCTCGGGTCTCATGACACACAGACCTGTGAAGGGCTTGAGGCAAATTATCAGCAGGGATTTTGCTGCTAGGAATCAGTGTGTGCTGCCTGTGTGTGCCATGGGCAGGCACACCAAGCAAGAATGTGGGCTTGGTCATTGAAGGAAGTAATGGTAATGAGCATGGCATGGTCAGGTGGGCCATCTCTCACCCACCTCCCTGTTCCTCATGCGGAAGGTTGCTAATATTGGGCTGATTGTGAGTACTGGGGATCCCACTGCTTCCCACTGGGGACATTGCTCTCTTTCCTAATAGATCTAGCAATTTCAGCTATTTCTGCTGATATTTTTACTTCTTATTTATATGCCTCCTTAGTTCTCCTCCTTTTCATTTCCTCCCATCACTCTGTGTCCAGACTGTCAGCAGAGCTATCATAAGTGCAATAAGGAATGGCAGGCAGGGTCTCTCTGAGTGATAATTGCGTGCCTTGGGTGGTGTGATAGAGGACAAAGCCCAGAGCTGAGAGTCTCAAACCACTTGACAAGAACAATAATTGTCCAGAAGCACACTGACTGTGGTGACTTATTGCTGTTATCAAATGAAATATCTCCAGGAAAGACAAGGGGAGAGATGGAGCTGGCTATTGACTGGACCAAGCACCTCGGCACCATCAGTGCTGGGCATGACACTACTGACAGACCGTGAGATAGGCTGGTCCCACCTGGGTGTCCTTACAACATCTCTTAACTGAACCTGGAGACACTTAGAAAAGCGCCTGCTTAAGATGGTTCTGATCTTAGCTACCCTGGTATAAATCCTGAGGGACCAGGCTGTGGAGAGCAAGAGTTAGGGCTTTTTCCTGATCCTGCCCTGTGTGAAAGGAGGAAAACTCCTGCATTGTGCAGAAATTATTCTGCAAGAGCTCAATTTGAGCTCATCCGTGCCTAGCATACGATGGGAGGGGGTAGATCTTGAGGCTTATGAAGGAAAACAAGCCAAGAGTGATTGCTTAGTCTAGCATGCATCACCAACAGAACGATCTGCTGGCAGGATAGCATCCCTTCAGGGACACACCATCACAACACATCCTCCCACCCTCCTTTGGACCTTCTCCAAGCCTGCAATGCAGGTGCTACATTCAGTGTCTCATCCAGCAACTCTGCTGAGTAAAAAGCCCTGTCGAAGGGGGCTGATTCAATTTGCAAACAAGCTCATGCGGCTGTTTCTAAAGCCAGGTGACCCTTGGAGCAGGGGCTCATTGTATCACAGTGGCTTCAGACTGAATGCTAATTCTGGCAGGGAAGGAAATAATCATGATGGAGACATATCTACAGCACTCCTTCCCTATTGTCTGCATCCTCTGCCACCTGCTCAAACAGAGCCGGGGCTTCTCTGTTCCCTTTTTGTATCTGTGTGAATGTTTCTTTCTTTTGTCTGGCTCTCCCTTCCACATTTCTTTCTCTCAGTGTCTGGAAAATTCAGAGCAACAATGAAATAACATTTCCCAGGGAAAAAAAAAAATTAAATCAGAGAGTCAAAGTGTCTTCAAAAGAAAAGGGAAGAAAATGGAATAAAAGAGAAGGAAAGAGAGGAAGAGGAAAAGGAGAGGGAGAGGGAGAGGGAAAGGGAAAGGGAGAGGGAGAGGGAGAGGGGAGGCAGAAAACAGAATAGAAAAGAGCTAAGTCTACTCCAAAATAAGCTTCTCTCACTGGAGAAGAAAGAGGTCCACCTGAGCCACCACCAAACATGGGACAGGCATCCTACAGACACCTCACAACAGCAAGGTCATGGAGTTCCTTGGCATTAATCTGAGACTCAGCCCTGCTTCCCTGCGCAGCTCAGGAGTAGCCTGGAGTGTTCTGGCATCAAAAGAAGCATTAAAATCAATGCGGTACTGTCACAGCATTCAGGCATCCCGTGAGCAAATGCTTCCGGGGATGCATCAAAGCCCACTTCTCCTGTCCTAGGTGCCAGCAGCTTCTTGGAGCATGCAGTACAGGAACAGACACCATTACTTCTGAAAACCACGCTCGTGTATTGGATACCACAAACTCAGATGCTGAGAGAGACTCTCCAGGACTGCTGAGGCAGTCAGTCCCCTACTCAGCCTAACTGTGCTTAAAATCATCCTGGGATACCTCACGCTGATGCCAATGTGTGCCAGAAAATTCATGACACTAAAGGGTGGCTGCTGTCTTCTTCACTAAGACTTTTTGGACAGACACATAAAGACTGTCCAGGTCCATATAATACCCTTTAGCTGCAGGCTTTCACTATTGTAAAAGAAAAAATATGTATTTTTTAATCTTATATGAATTAGGTTTTGTGCTTTCTTATGTGAAACCTCAAACCTGGATGCTCACAGGCCACTATCCAGTAATGAAAATCAGGGGGAGGGAGGTGGACAAAGGAACAAATAGGAGAGTGTCATTGGGAAGTTGCTTGTTTGCAACAGATCGTAAAATGTGTGAACTGCCTATAATCTTCAGCATATTGCTTAATGCAGCAGAATATGTTGTGATGGATTTTAACAAGCGCTGCCCGGCATGGAGTGGCAGAGCTGCAGTGAAGTGGCTAAAGCCTGTAATTAGCTCTTTGACTAATAAATCATCTCGTAGCAGCAGCAATGACTCAAATGCCTGTCTGGGAGACATGAATCTCATGGAGAAACCTCCAGAGAAGCAGATACCACCTCTGCACATACACACAGCTCCTGGCAGATGCCAGTGTTAGCCCCCAGGACTGGCATTGACATGGTGACAACCCCATTGTGACTCACACGGGCTCCCTGGGAGGGGGATCACTGGTCCTGCACTGCGGATGGGGAAGCGGAATTGGGCAGAGGCAAAGGGACTAACTGAAAGTCACTTGGTGAGTCAATGACTGGAAGAAAGTTGGACTCAAGCCTTCAGCATCTCACTCTTCTTTGGACCCGTTACAAGCTGGCATCCATCAGACTGTTTATATGGGGTTTTATATGTCCCATAACCAAAACCCCACATAATAACCTCAATTCTCAGTGTTGATGTGAACACCTGTCCCTTTGGAAACCCTTTTGAATACACACAAGGATGCGGCATTGTGAGGACGTGGGTAGGTCAAGCTGCAAATAATGTCCATTGGGTCATGGCTAAGGTGCTCCAGCATGGCCAAATGCTAGTGTCCAAGGGCAGGACCAACTACTGTGTGGTGACACCAGCCAGCCTAAAGAACAAAAAGGGCAGTTTGCAAGCTGACAGCCAGCCTTTCCTTGAAAGTGGCTGGAATTGGGTAGGCAATAAGGTAAAAAGGGCTGCAACACAACACCAGATCCCACTGGGACAGTGCTGTAAGTCCTCCTTGGCCACTGCACTTCTCCCGAGCTCGCGGGGCTTGCTCACCGAAGTGTTCTGGCACTGCACGCTGGAGCTGTTGAACCTCAAGGCGGGCACCCGCTGCTCATTGCCCTGGATGTTCAAGATGCACTCGTAGCCTCGCTGGCCTGACTGCGGCTGGGGCAGGTTCTTGGCCTTCAGCGTGATCGGCTTGATGACTTCCACCGGCACCAGGATCTTCTCTGCCTGCAGCAGCTGGGGACAGTCCTAGGGAGAGAGAAGACAAGGCGCCAAGTCAGCACATGGGTTTCCCAGCCCCAGGTGGAGTCCTCTGATGTTTCTCAACCTTCTCACTTCACGCTTTGCTTCCACTGATTAGAAAGCCTTTGCATCTCCCTGGGCCTCAGCCTATTACAAGGGTATTCAAGGAGCGTTACTGGGAAGGCTCAGATAAATAGGTGAGGAAGGATTTCTTTGACAGTCCATCCTTTCCTATCTCCCTTTTTCGCACTACAGACTTTCAGCCTTCAGGACCCAAGGAAGCTACCTCTGGTGCCTTTTAATAACTGCTCCACTAATCAGGTAGTGGTAAAGAAATCATCTCCCATCCAGGGACTTATCCTGGTCTCAATGCCATGACATGAGAAGTGAATAAAGCAAAAATCTGAGCATAATTCCTCACCTCCCCAACAGGCAATGCACCACTGTACAAGAGGCACGGCTCCAGCTAGATCCAGCAAGGCACGTTGTAAACTACAGGGTCTGGGCTGTTAAAAAGGGACTTTGTTTTGGCTTAGAAGGGGACAGAATATTTATTACAGATGAATCCAGCTCCTAAGAAACAACTGTTACACAGCGTGCGGAGACCCCTTGGAAAGGCTGGCTGTTATTTCGCAAAAGGAGCAATCCTTTTGTGGATGTTGTTAATCCAGTGCCTCTTGGTGGGTCCCTCGCACAGGTAGAGGTCTGGCCACCCACAGCTGTGATGCAGGAGGCTGCATTCAAAGTCTCATTAATTTTGCACAGCTTTAGTTAGAGTAGCAATGCACGGCTTCTTCCTAGTACAATCAGACAACTGCCAGCTGTCAAATTCATGTATTCTAGGAAGCTATCAACTCTTTAGGAAATGACTGCAGCGTTCGCCTGGCTAATCCAAGGCAGTTTGATATAAAATGGGATCCTTTAAAAAAACACTACAACAGCCTACAAAACATAAGTATACCATATGCACAGACCACGCTGTCTTGATCACTTGTGAGCACCTGGCTGTCCCCTTTTTTAAGTCTTTTCAACTCCTAGATGCCAAGGGAAAGCCTGTCCCGTCTTTTTTCTTTGCACTGTGTTTGTCACACTGCCTGCTCTCTGTAAGAGCACCATGGTATCGAGATGGTGCAGCCACCATCTCCAGTTCCAAGCACAATACCATTTCAGCCTGTCCTGCTCAACCTTAAAGCCAGGTCCAGTTGGTGCGAGCAGACAAAGAACTTACATAAAGAGGTGCAAACTTAATCTGTAGGTGTGGGCAAGGGATGGCAGGAGGAATATGACTGATCCAGGGCTGGAAAGTAGGGAAAGGGACTGAAAGTCTCAAAAGTGTAATTTATGGCTTATGAAAGCCTGGGAGCTTGTTAGAGCAGATGGTGGAAGTATCTTACTGAAGCAAATAGCTTAGGAAGATAAAGAAATGGATTAGACATGTAACATCTGCAGTTACACCAACCACAAATAGAATTATAAGAGCCATCAATCATCACACTGCGGGTGTGAGCTGATCCATGGCCAGGGGCAGGAAGAAAATCCAGTAACCACCCAGCACATCATTGCAGTGAGGTTCAGAAGCCTTCCTCAGTCCCCAAGGTCTGTCTTTCCTAGTGGGGATCCAAGACTGAAGAGCCCTTTCGAGCAACCTGATTTCTCATCTGCACTTGTAGGGTGATGCTGATGGTGTGAGTACTTGACAGCTGCCGATGGACTTCAACTAGCTCTGCCCAGGCCAATACCAGAACCAGGACAGGCAAGAACAAAGTCATTGGAGCTGGATGGAGGTAAACCATCTTGGGTCTGGTGGCCACTTGTCTGGGCTAATCATAGAATCATAGAATTCAGGTTCAGGTTGGAAGGGACCTTAAAGATCATCTAGTTCCAACCCCCCTGCCATGGGCAGGGACACCTCCCACTAGACCAGGTTGCTCAATGCCCCATCCAACCTGGCCTTGAACACCTCCAGGGATGGAGCAGCCTGGAGCAGCCACAGCTTCTCTGGGCAACCTGGGACAGTGTCTCACCACCCTCACAGCAAAGAATTCCTTCCTTATGTCTAATCTAAATTTCCCCTCTTTCAGTTTAAAACCATTACCCCTTACCCTATCACTCCACTCCCTGATCAAGAGTCCCTCCCCATCTCTTCTGTAGCCCCTTTAGGGACTGGAAGGCTGCTATAAGGTCTCCCTGGAGCCCTCTCTTTTCCAGGCTGAACAACCCCAACTCTCTCAGCCTGTCTTCATAGGAGAGGGGCTCCAGCTCTCTGATCGTCTTCATGGCTCTCCACTGGACCCGTTCCAACAGTAAGTGCTACAAAGGGTGCAGAATTAACTTAACCCTTAGCTGCAGGGTTAGTAGCTACTCAGCATGAAAAAGTGAGGCATAACCTAACCCTGGGTGACTTGGACCTATAAAAAGCCAGAGGGCAGGGGAAGGAGGTGGTCTAGGCTATATATATATACACCCCTGTACTCGGCATTGGAAAGGCCACACCTGGAATACTGTGTCCAGTTTTGGGCCCCTCACTACAGGAAAGACATTGAGGTGATGAAGTGTGTCCAGAGAAGGGCAGTGGAGCTGGTGAAGGGTCTGGAGAGCAAGCCTTATGAGGAGCAGCTGAGGGAGCTGGAGTTGTTTAGCCTGGAGAAAATGAGGCTAAGGGGAGACCTTCTCACTCTCTACAATGCCCTGAAAGGATGGTATAGCGAGGAGGGGGGGTCGGTATCTTCTCCCAAGCAACAGGTGATAGGACAAGAGGAAACGGCCTCAAGTTGCACCAGGGGAGGAAAAATGTTTTGCACTGAAAGGGTTATTAAGCACTGGAACAGGCTGCCCAGGGAAATGATTGAGTCACCATCCCTGGTGGTATTTTAAAGACGGGTAGACATAGTGCTTGGAGATATGGTTTAGTGATGGTTCTTATCAGTGTTAGGTTGATGGTTGGACTCGATGATCTGAAAGGTCCCTTCCTACCTAGACAATTCTATCTATGATTCTATGATATTAAAACAATAGTGAGAGTTTCCAGTTCTGATCACGGCAGCAGATACCATGTGTAAGTACCATTCGGGACTGCATGGCTTCAACACCCCCTGAATCTTCCCTTTCACCTCCCCAACGTGTCCTGGCACCTCTGAATCACCTCCCTCTCTCTCTTCTGGCATAAGAAAAGACCTTGGCAACATCACCTTCATTTTTGTTTCCTCCCCAGCAATAGGAGTTGAGAAAGATGCATTGGCAGAGTGAATCAATGGGACAGGAGGATGGGAAAGTCCTATCTGCCGCTGAGCAGCCATTTCCCAAGAGTGGGCATTTTGCTTGATGTCTGTCAAACAGAAAAGCCTCTGGAAGGGGCTGGAGGATGGGGGTTGGAGATAGTCCACTATGTTACCTGCAGGCCAATCCCAGCTCTGAAGGCTGGTCTTTCTTGTCTAGCTTTATCCCATCGTCCCCCCACCACTGGTGCTGTAACCTTTCCGATAACACTTGTTTCAAGTTCATTAACAAGCAGTGATTGCGGCAGCCCCAAAACAGGATTCGTTTGCATATAAAAAGCTTTGCAGTGCTGTGAGGAAGTTCATTATAGATAATTGAAGAGGCAAGCGCCATAAAGAGGAAATCCTCCCAATGTGGCATTATCTGATTGACCTAATGTTCTTTCTAATTGAAACGGGGGGGGGAAAAAGGCAATTTCATTGGGTGATGCACTGCATAAAACCTCAGAGCTTGGACTAGGTTCTGGGTTTGAATTCAAACAGAGTATTCATTTTGCAGCCTGTGTCAAGCCCTACCCAATCAGCTTTGGGTGACTGGTCAAGCTTATATTTTTGAGGGTAAAACATCAACCTGCTCAAAGCAAATCCTGCTTTGTATGGACTTCCAAGCAGAAGAGTCCTTAAAAAACAGTTATCTTGGGCATTTTCTAGCAGAGGTAGTTTCTCTTTGCCCTTCTTCTGCCGTGGACATCACCTAGGTTGGAAGACCACGGTTTTCACATGATGTAGGAAAATAAAAACATCCACTGCCAACAATTGTATCAAAGAAGGGCACAATCCCATCCCTTTTGTCTTTGGTGTATGATAAATTAAGCCTTTTTCCCAACTCTAATGGGAGCTGGTTCAGATTCCAGAGGAGCTAAAATCCTGTTTAATCTGTACTAGGGCAACACATTTGAAAGCAGACTCTTGTTGATTAATTTTGTGTGTGTAGCTTCATTCTGTTCCTTAAATGCTTTCAAATGAGTCAGGCTCTTTAAAATAATATCCTCCACCTTTGCCAATTACTAGTATCAGCAGCGAAGCACACCTCAAATCACCAAATTTTGCCAGTTATCAAGTCAGAGAGCTTTTGCAGTGAAAACACCACATGAAATGGGCTGTACTCATTGGGTCAATGGTAGTTTAATTTTCCTTATTTATAACTCCTCGTAGAATGCCTGCAAATGTGTTTTGCTGTAGCTTGCAGAAATAATGGAGTCTCAGAAATATGAGAACGCTTTCTCTCCTTTTCTCTCACATATGTGTTATGGCCCTCATCACAGCAATACCTGAGTGAATCCCCAGTGAGAGTCATCATGAGGATTCTGCTAAAGAGGGTGATGAAACATCTCACAGGCTGTGTGGTCTTAGCCCTGAACTAATTAGTTTTGTTCCTTTATGGTGCACCATACATATATAGTTGCGATTTCATGGGGATTTCACCATGCTATTTTCCACTCAATGCTGGAGACTGACCAGAGACTGAGTTATCATCCTCTCCTAGGGATGAAGCTTGTAGGGATCTTTCACAGTCTTGTGATATTCCATGCGGTTTCTCCCAGCCTTATTTTGTACAGTTTCACACTCTGTCTCTATTTATGGCCAGGATCAGGAGCCCAAGTCTCATCAAAGTGTTTTTCATTTCCCAAAGGAAAATGGGTCTCATCTATTTTGAATGACAGGCATCCTACGTAGTAACAGGTAGAACATTCCTGAGGGTTTAACACAATGACCCATCCACCTATCAACAGTCTCCACCTTATATTGGTGTCCCCTTTCACTTGTCTTCCCCTGTGCATCTCTTGTCATCCAGAGCATTTGGGGCAGGGAATCTTTCCTACTTTTCCTTCATGCTGCTCCCTCACAATCCCTGGTAGCATTGACTGGATCTCCACTTTCTACAGAAGGCAACCAGAGCTCCTCTATTGCTGATTGCATTGTAGGCATGTTTGGCAAGATAAACTCAACTCTTTGCAATGGATTCTCACCCTTCCCTTCCCAGAAGAGTAGGAGTCATCTTCATTCAGGACCAGACCCAGCCACCGCCACCAATTCCTCCACTACTCATCTCAAAGCATCCAGCTCCCCTTCTCTCTTGCCATCAAAATCCATTTCTTCACTCTCAATTTCAGGGCTTTTTTTTCAAGACTTTCTTTTCAATATCCCTCATTCAGTAGCCATCTTTGTGCCTTATCCAAGCCATCCTACCCCGAAGAAACATGATCACAAAGTGAACCTAATTGGGGACCATAACTTACTCAAACAAGCCCTTCGGGACCCCATAAGAAATGATACTCCGATTGTTATTTATTCACATATTATGCACATACAACACATACTTTGTTTGCCTGCTCTGCTGACATGCAGTGTACCATTTTCCCTGTGTCCCCTACAGCTTTCTCACCCTCCCACTCTGTGGTGTAATCAAGCCAAAAGGGCAAGATATAGAGATATCTAGACCACAGCATCTGGATGCTCTGTTAGTTAAATTAGATTTAAAAATCATTAAAAACTAAAATGTAACAGGGAAAGAGAAAGAAAAGGAAAGAAAGGAAGGAGAAAAAAGAGAGGGAAAACAGGCAGAAAAAAAAATCCCTTTTTTTTTGTCATTGACTTCAGAGGAATCAGTTTTCACTTGGATAAAAAGCAGGAAAACAGCAAGTTGGCAGATGAGAGACATCAGGGACTGCCTGGAATATGTTGCCTGAACTTCTCTCTCACACCTCAGCACGCTCACCCGAGGTCAGGATTGTGACACCACCCGAGCAAAATCAGATGCCTGTTAGCATCTACCCTGTTCTGCTGCAAACAGAGGGCTTTGGGCTCCAGGTGACAAGCTGGTACCTTCCATGAATCACTTTTAAACTCTTGCACAACTTTCCAGGCCCAGGATAATCTGGAGAAGGAAGCAGCAAGGAGCTTAGCATTCCCAGTGCGGGAGGGGAAAGGATGAGTTACAGTCCATGTTGTGTTTACATTATTACACCACTAATTCTTAGCATCATAAAATTATATTTAAAATTTACACGAACAGTGCCGGGGAACGTTATTAGGTTATAAAGTGGAATCAGGTCAATGCTTTGTAGGCAGGATTCCAAGCTCCATAAATTTGTGGATATACTTCCCCCAAATTTACATCGGCACTAGCAGCAAGCAAACCAGCTACAAAAAAGCTCACCCGGTCAAAGTATTTTTTAATGCACCATATATTTTATCTGCACTTCCTAAGTTTACAATGTTGTTAGTTTGATTGATGGTGTGCTTATTTATTGCCACAGCAAAAGTAATAATACATGAAGAAAATGCTTAGAACTTTAAAGGGAGCTGATGAGGAGAAATCAACAGGATTTATGGGAAGAGTAAACATCTGCAAAGACAACAAAGGGATAATTGAGTCCTTGCATCGCTGTCACTTCTGGTGGCTCCTTTCTAGTTAAGAGTCTTCCATGCATTCAGGAGCAAATATCAGCTCTCTTTTGTCAGACATTGCAAGTGATTCTGGTGCCTGGGAAAAGGTGGTTGCTCTGGATGCTGGTGCTCAGTCTGTAGAAGAGATTTGGCCCTGTTGAAGCTCTGTGCACTGCAACAGCTACATCCCTCAATGGTGGCTTGCACAGATTGGTGTACAGATACCACTGCTGGAGGAAGGGAGACCAATAGATCAATAACAGATCATTAGCTTAGCTGCCATAGCCTCTTGGGTACCTGCTTTCAGTGCTGTGAAGGCTGGAGACTGATGAGAGGTGCTGATCACCAGAGAGTGGATACTCAAAAAGCAGACCCTAAATGAAGATAACTAAATCCTCTTGCATAGCTCACTGCTGAGTCCTGTTGATCTGGAGCAAAGTGACTCACCTCAAGCCACGCAGGCAGTGCTGGGAAATGACCCAGGTCTGCTGAGAGCTTGATCCCAACCTAGGACTATTCTGCCTCTGAAGTCAGTCCACACATCTCTGCTGATCAACATTAATGATTTTACCCTCCTTTAATTCTTTATTAATAGAGCCTTTCTCAGCTGGTCCATTATTTCCCAAGGATCAAGGTCAGGCTGCCATAATTATCCAAGCACCACATTTATCCTCTTTAAATAGAGACACAACGTTAGCTTGCTTTCAGCCCTTTGCTGCTTTGATACATGCTCAGAAGGAAAAGTAATGATCCGGAGAGCAGGAGCCTTCTGGTCACTGGATGAAGGGAGTGGACTAGTGACAAAAATAGTAGATGATTCTGTCATTAGCTACATCTGCTCAAAGGAGAGGGGCTACTGGAGATGTGCAAGCAGTCTCAATTCTGGTGTTTCTCTAGTAATTGTAAGAAATTATAAGGAATATGTTTGCATTGAGGAAGGTGTGTATGCAAGAGACAAGATAACTGTGTATTCACTTGGACAAAGTCTGTCATTTGTTAAAGGAAAACCCTGGTTAAGTAAGGCAGCCCTTCAGAATAGCACACACAGTAAAAATGGACTGTGCAAAGCCATGGAAACCACTGGGCAGAGCACAGGCAGCTTATAAAGCAGTAATGATTTTTTTCTCTAATGATTACTATATAAATCTGCATCCTTCTGCCTAGTCAGCCTTCTGTCCTTCTGTAAGGACTTCCATCTGAAATTCACAAGACTTTTCATGTATATCAAAGAACAGTATGTGCATGGCACCTCAGCAAATTTTGAGCATTGCAATAATACCCTTTACTGCCCATCCATGTACCTACCAATGACATTGACATGCTGCTCCTCAACAAAGCTGATTTTTCTATACATCTATGTCAACAAATATATCTTGCATGGAAAAAGGACATTCCCCAACCAAGGGTCCCTCAGAAGCGACAGGGAGTCTCATGACAACACTCTTATATGGGTATCTCTGGTGTCTAACAAGGGTTGAGCTCAAGCTGTAGTGATTTCTTCCCAAGAGAAGACTAAAAGTCTATTTCTTCTCTAAAGCTGCCTATTTTTACAAAGTTAGTAGGAACTTGGTATCTTTGAGAGCTCCAGATTTTGGCCCAACTAGGCCAAGAATGACCAATGAGTTCAGAAGTCAACAGAGGAGACAGAGTAACAGATGGACCGGAGATGCACACACAAGCCATGTTGATGCAATCCCACTTCTGTTGGAAACCAGGACAGAAGCCCAAAGAGTCATAATACTTTGGCTTCCACAGTGGGAAGGTCAGGACCATGATATCATGGCTCTTGTCACCCTCCCCCTCACCAGGATCCATGACAGCATGAGATAACATCCAAGCCAAAGCAAATGGACTCATGCTCAAAGACAAGATGGGGAAGGAGGGTCTGGGCTCAGCCTCCTGCAGATGCCCCAAGCAGGGCGGGAGACACATTCCAGCCTCACCTCTTATCTGCAGCTTCAACATCCTGAGAATATTTCTTGTTGGCCATGTCCCAAAAGCTCCCATGTCCCAAATCAGTGAATGCAGCTGATGCTACAATGGAGAAAAGCAAAATCTTCCTGCTTCAGAGCCAGGCCGTCACCCTGGACTAAATCTGAATGGGGAACTGTCTTTCCTCCCTCAAAATGAGTCTGAGTTTCCTCCCCATCCCTGGAGGGGTTCAAGGCCAGGCTGGATGGAGCTTTGAGCAACCTTGTCTGGTGGGAGGTGTCCCTGCCCATGGCAGGGGGCTTGGAACTTTAAGGTCCCTTCCAACCCAAATCATTCTATGATTCTATGAAACTGCAGTGTGCCATGCAGATCCTAGCAGTCCTAACAGATGCCCAGATAGCCAGAAAATCCTGTAGCCACTTGAGGCATTACAATGGCATTGCAGTGAGCCAGGCTATCAAAACAACATAAGCTCTTTCCCATGTTACTTCAAGGGTGCTGTGTTGGCAGGGACATGAGTATTACCCAGTTGCATTCTGAGATCACTCTGTCCTGCGGGGTAGTTAATCTTGCGTTACAAAGATGAGCAGCCCGACTGATATGAGTAACATTTAGCAGGGACATGGTATTGAGCGTCAGATGCTTCTTACACCTCCATTCAAACTAATCTTCCTGAGTTGCTCCTAGAAATTACACAAACCTTGATTAGTCACTCGCATGGTGGCTGGAGATGGTAAGCTCTAAGAAATCAAGATGTGTATTAAGGTAGGATGAACTGCTCACAGGGAGGCCTTTTCCCACCAGTTCTCAGTTCCCATTGTGATTTGGTTGGAGGACTCAAAGACAGACATGATGGAGCTGCCCTGTACCAGGACAGATTTCCTGCAGATTCACCACCATAATAATCAGAAATTCTGCTAAAACTTACTGTGGAAATAAACAAGTTACCAGCCTTTTCCCCTGCCAGCTGGATGGCTGCAGGGCAGAAAGGCTCAGGGATGACAAAAGGTACCCAAAAATAACAGAAGAAACCACTTGATGCACAGGCTTTCCATCTTTTTCTTCACCTCAGTGCAAGTTGGTATGACTTGCAAACAACAGCAAATTATCTAATTTGTTTGTACATGCTCAGAGACTTCTCATGAACAGCCCCCACTGAGAGATCACAGCTCCAGGTACTAAGTACCGTACAAGTACCTATTAACAGAAAGTGCTTACCCTAATCAGAACAGAGTGTGAGAGAAACAGGGGCACAGAAAGGTGAATGTCTCCATCTCAGAGCCAGGAATAAAACTCTCATCTGCTGAAATAAAACCCATGGCCTCATTCACTACCTGATACTGCCTCTGAGCAGTATTTTCATGCTCTAACAGGACTCCATGTCCAAAGGGAAAGCTTTCTGCCTGGCCTGCAATTTCTGTGTTTAATTTCCTCTTATTATTAGCTGAAGCACCCCCTCTGAAGAGAATGTACACGATACATCCCCATTTCTTGGAAAAGGCTGCAATGGTGGGTGAGGACTGAAACGCCAAACCACCAGGAGCTACAGCTGGATCCAAACCACCACCTACAGCCTCCTCCCATACTACCCCTGCCTCCCCCTGGACAAGACTGAACTCCATCACACGTGCTTGGAAACACTTCTAAGAGCTAAATAGATGATAAACACCAAACCCCCATGCTGCTTAAAAGCAGGTGCTGTGAAATGCATCTATGCCAGATCTCATCTGCATGGGGTGGCTGCTCCTGCCCGCAGCAGCTGCCTGTCTAGGGCTGCTCCCAGTCCCCTTGCCTCTCCTGCCGGTCCCCCTGCCTGCTCACAGCACTTGAAGGCAGCAGGTTGCCTGCGGTTGTCATAGAAACTACACCTTGCACCCTCCCCTTAATGATAGACAGGTGCCAGGATAAGTGAGGGGATAATCGACAAGCAGGGAAGGATTCGACGCGCTGGTATTGGCCTCGCTGCAACTGTCATTAGAGTCCCTGAGTAATGAGAGAGACATAAATTTGAGCAGAGATTCCTCCCCTTGCTGATGTTTCCAGCAGCCACCTCTCTGGCCGGGTTAAAGGAGGCTGGAAACAGGAGCAGGAGGGAAACCGAGCAGTTGCCACAGCAACAGCTGAAGATGCAACACCAGAAGGTTCGTCTGTACAAGAGAGTGAGGAGTTGACCATGTTCACCTGAGGGCCCAGCAGGTCTTCTCCCTTCCCGGTGCAGCCACCCAGGCATTTCCACTGGGGTGCGTTTTGGGAGGAGGTGGGGACCATGCCTTCCTTCTGCACCTTGCAAAGAGGACAGAGCAGGGCATTTGGGGGACTCTCAAAATCTGTCTGCTTTTTGAGAACTTGGGGCAAAGCCCCCCCTGAGCCAGACTGAGATGCACCAGCAGGGTGGGGAAGGGAGCTGCTGAGTTTGCTATGGACAAAGCCAGTGATGAGGAGATGTGGGCATTATCACTTTAGAATAGAATAGAATAGAATAGAACAGAACAGAACAGAACATTTTCAGTTGGAAAGGACCTACGATCATCTAGTCCAACTGCCTGACCACTTCAGGGTTGACCAAGAATTAAAGAACGTTATTTAGGGCATTGCCCAAATGTCTCTTAGGTGTCTGCCGGTTCAATCTGAGCTGTCTTTATCACTCCCTGCCTTCTTTTTTCCCCTGTTTCCCAAAAGCCCCATCCCAAGAAGGACAAGCGGCTGGTCAGAGCTAAATCAGTGCACTCCACTGCAGAGGCCACCGGTACAGCTTTGTTGGGCGCGAGGCACAAGCAAGCGCTGGGCAAAGCAGCACCCCGCTCCTTGGCAGCTGCTCACCAGCATGCGGCTCACACGGCTTTCTATCGCCTTTGACAAATTAATATTTGAAGCAGTTGTTTCTTTTATGTGGGCTTTACTGTCATTAGCACGTACAACTCGACATAAAACACTTTGGTGCGAGATCTTTTCTTCTATTCTCTTTTTAGGCAGCAGATGAAAATCCTTTTAATAAAAAGCTTGTTTGGGGGAGGAAGAAAAACACACGCACACACAAATCGGCTGAGCAGGGAAAGATGAAAACCTCCTTCAAGGTAATTAAATGATTATGTATCTTTTAAACCCAGCGGATAACAGATTTGTTATCTAGGCTTGCTTTTGGCTTTTGCCATTTTTTTTCCCTCTCTTTCCCCCACACAAAGCTACAATCCTTGCAAGGCCTGGAACAAGATAGTATTCATCTTAGAGAAGAAGAAGGCACAAAAGGAGACATAATCCTTTATCCCATCAACTCAAGTAGGCTACCCCAGCTCACCCAGCCTTGTACGGATGTCTGTGAAACACTGACATGAAAACTACTCCGCTGGATCACAGCAGGTCTGGACAAAGACAAGACCGATGATGCAACCAGGTGTATTAGGTAATAGATATCAGGACAGACCACTGTTGTTTCTGCAGCTCCTATCACACTAGAGACCCTCAATTGTTTTGGTCCTCCATGACTCTGTTTCCCTCTGCTACTTTGAAGGGCTGGAGCCCCTCTGCTGTGAGGACAGGCTGAGAGAGTTGGGGGTGTTCAGCCTGGAGAAGAGAAAGCTCTGGGGAGACCTTATAGCAGCCTTCCAGTCCCTAAAGGGGGCCTACAGGGGAGATGGGGACAGACTCTTTGTCAGGGAGTGGAGAGATAGGACGAGGGGGAGCAGTGTTAAACTAAAAGAGGGGAGATTTAGATTAGATATTAGGAAGAAATTATTTCCTGTGAGGCTGGTGAGACACTGGAACAGGTTGCCCAGAGAAGCTGTGGATGCCCCATCCCTGGAAGTGTTCAAGGCCAGGCTGGATGGGGCTTTGGTCAACCTGGTCTAGTGGGAGGTGTCTTTGCCCATGGCAGGGGGGATGGAACTAGATGATCTTTAAGGTCCCTTCCAACTCTAAGCATTCTATGATTCTATGATCTTTAAGGTCCCTTCCAACCCAAACCATTTTATGATACTTGTTGACTGTCTTGCCCATTTACAGAAAAAATGACTGAGCTCTCTTACTTGGTGACTGTGTCAGGTAAGTAGGGGTTGATTTCACAGTGTGTTAGTCTGCAGTGCAAGGCTTTGGGGTGCAATGGTAAGCCTGCGCCTTGACTTTAGCTTAGGCCAATGACAAATGTCAAAAGCAGAGACAGGATGGCCAAGAAAAAAAAATAGAGACTTGGCCTGCTCCCCTCTATCTTTCAGACTAATTCTCTCCACTTTTGTCACCAGATATCTTTGGGAAAAACAACAACACTTCAGTATTAAAATGTGGGTTTTTTTTTTCCTCATTCTTTCCCTTCCTGCTCTCAATAGCAGTAATATCAGCTCCCCTTTATCAAGCAAGAAGTCACTCAGTATATTTCAAGCTACTGGACCTAGTTTTTGAAAACCTGCTGTAAAGGGAAATTATACGCCAAGGTGAAGCATTTCTGCCGTTAATCATCCACAGACAGAGTCAACCCTATTTGATTGAGTTCAGTGCCATAATCATAAATATTCTTGCTTTATGACCACGCTGGATTTCTTTACCAGGAGCAAACACAGGCTTTCCCAAGGCTCCCAAACTAGTTGATTCAGCTTTACTGTGGGCAGACCTGATTCACTGAGCATCTGACAACTGACAGGTAGGAAAGTTGTGGCTCCTTGTTGATAGCGAGGGATGTGACTTTTCTGTCCTTTTCTCCATCTCTGGTTTAGTTTTGCCGGGCAACAGCAGGATAGCTGCCCTGGACCAGCTTGGGGCTGGCTGATCACAGCTATCCACAGTGTAATTCAAAGGGCCCCCTGGATGGTAGACCACAGGCTATCCAGATAGGAAAAACATTTTGCCTTCTGGACAACGTGGGTCATGGCCAAGGCCCTTCTGTTGTCCCACTGGATCAGTCTCAAATTCATCCTGCATTAATCAGCAGCTCATCCTACAAGGGGATAAAAAAACCAAACCTTAAAAACCCAGGATCCTCTCAGAGCACATGAAGAAGACCTTAAAGGAAGGCAGGTGAGCCCATGAGAATCCAGAAGCTTGTGCCAAGGAAATGATGGAGCTGGATGTACACAAGAGCACAAGCCTCCCTTCAAAGTGCTCCAGGCTGGTCCAGGGGTGATGGGTACCAGCCCAGTCAGTCCATTTACAGGCCAGGCCATCTTGACAGTGGGAAGCCTCAGCCCACATGATCGCAAGATGTTGTACAGGCAAAAAGGAAAAAAAATCAACTGGAGGTGGTGTATCAGCAAAGAGAAGGTAAAGGCCGCGGTATGGGGGAGGGGAGCAGGCTTGGCATGCCAGCAATTGTGACTGCAGAGGGAGGGAGTTTTTGGCACCAGCCCATATGACAGAGTAACACCAATATTTGTTTGCTTGGCAAAGAGTCTCTTGGTGCAATCAGACCATACGATCCTGGAAGCTGGCCATGCTAATCTGCTCAGCAGGCTCATGGAAGGACTACAAATGGGATGGTCCAAGCACCCAACACTGGTAGTACAGTTTCCCACCAGAACCTCCTCAAGATTTACTGATTTAGCAGGTACTCATGCCTGGATGGTAGCGAACACATCCCAGCCTCATCCTCCTAGGGTCCAAGTGCTTGTAGAGAAAAGGATGGAAAGGTGCATTGCAGATGATGATGAAAGCCCAGTAAAAATAGGTCCACTCAAGGTGATGGTATGTTTTAAGCGCTACTGAAGATGGTGTTGGAAAGGCTGGAAATAGACCTCAGTCCTGTCAGTTTTTTGAGTCATGTTAGGTCATTGGGTGGAATTCTGGATGGCCAATGAAGAGCCAGGCCTGGCTTCAAGATACCAAACGGTTTCTATTGTTCAAATAACCCATTCAATGAATAGGCATGGGCATAGGACAGCAAAGGAAAGAATTAAAGGTGAAAGTAAAAAATAGACAGTGGAAATTTCAGTGAGAGAGGTGAGTCAGTGAGAAGATGGCTTCTCAAGAGAGGCGTGGGAGATAGATACAGCATTTGTTCAAAGTACCATTTGACAAAACCTTTCTGGCCACAGAGTGAATGTAAATCTGTGTTTGGCAGAATGCTCCTGTGATTCCATTCTTCCCCAGCCTTGAAGTCCTTGAGGGCCACAAACACACAGATGGCAATGAGAAGGACCCTGAAGATACACTTCAGAGCATTTCTCACACTGTCAGGAAAAGAGCTATCTCTGAAAGCTTTGGGTTTTGCATGGCCATTATCCTTGCAGATATTGTCCAGTTGTTCCACTGCTGAGAAGTTTTTCTTCCGTGCAGCAGACATCAAAACTAGCTCCTGAGCTGAGCAGCTGACTGCCAAATGTTGTCTCCCATGGGAAAGAGGTTTGTGCCTAGAGGTGGTTTTGTTGCAGAAGCCAAGAGGGTTCCCACCTTCATTAGGAATGATCAATGTAACATAAATGTGTCGCATGATGCTATCATTGCCTTGTAGGTCAATAGTCATCTCTAAGGTCTGGTTTGTGCCTCTCCCTGCTGCCATGCAAATCGCACAGTGCAGCTTTGCAAGATCAGAGGGGGAGTATTTGAAGCTCAGCAGGAAATCCTCTGTTAAAGGGGATAAAGCCCCCCAACTGGAGTTGTCTCCTAGTCTGAAGATGATACCTTTCGGGAAGAAACTCAATGAGAAGTGATAAAGCAGCAATGGAAAAGCTGTGCTAAAATGCACAGATCTGGAGAGGACAATTTGTCCACCACCTCCTCCCCAGTTCTGCAGCTCAAGACCTTGGCAGAGATAAAGTAAAGACCAGGAGCTGTGCCAGCCCACAGTCCCTTCTCTAAGGTACTCGGGTGACACAGAGCGTCTCATGATCTCCTTTCTGATAGGAGCAAGTGTCAGAAATACCAGAGATGTGATAGGGGTTGAGGGAGCCCTCCAGCTCCTCAGTAAGTTTTCCAGCAGGTTTACAGCAAATTCTGAATCCTGGTAGATGAAGAACTGGCAACGTCCCTGCTCACAAATATTTATGTCCTGTCCCAATGCCATAGCAGCTCAGGATGTCTGCTCCAGGACACCTCAACCAGCACGTATGTGACATCACAACCAGCACATAACAAAGGGGTGGGAGGGAATGGGGGATGGCATAGGTGTGCAAAGACCTACCCGTGTGTCATTTGGTCCAGTAAACTGGCTTGACTGGGCTGTGGGGTGGGGGAACATGTTAGAGACACCAGACCCAGCTTGGGGAGCAGTAGGGGTTTCTTCCTCCGAATGCAACACACGTTGGCAGAGACTCCAGCAGTTGCCTCTGTGCCAGGTGGTTCAGCAGATATCAAATCTCTTAATGGGTACAGGTCCCTTGGGCCAGGCAAACAACGAGACATCTCAGGTCATTTACCAGACAGGCCAGGACGCTTTCAGACTGTTCCTGACCAGGAAGTAATTAAGTGGCTTCCTATTTGTATTCTCCTGAGCTCCACTTGTCTGCAAGTGCTCATTAGTTACAATACGAGCCAGACAGCGTTTGCAGCACCAGCAGCCAGCTCTGTATTAAGCCCCAAGGTTCAGTTCAGCTCAGAGACTGGCAATGAGGCATTCCCCAACTTCATCTGGAGGCAGCTGGATGCACTGGCCATTAGGCACCAAACACCAAACCCATGAAGCCACAGAGGTGCTCGAAGCACCGCTGAAATCCACTGACACTGTGGACATAGCCCTAAATCCTCCCCAGATCTCAGCAGCCTCTCTGCTTGGAGGCCACCTCCTTCTCTCCTGGAGGAGATGCACACCCAGTGTTTCCCATCCTTCCCAGTCCCTTGGTACTGGGAGCTTGCAGTGGCTTTCCAAGGGAATGCACTCCTTGTAGTATATGGGAGGGAGAAGGCAGGTCACTGAGAGTCTGGCAGAGCAGAGTGGAGAGGAGCAGAGGGAAAAGTGAAGGTCTCCTGGAGGGTGAGCAGAAGAGGGAGAGGGTAGAACTGGAGGTGGAGAAGGCTTTCCAGATTATTGGTATGACCCAGGACAAAGGGTGACATCAGCCCCAAGCAGCCCACATACACGGCGCATGTCCCATGCCCCTGCCTACCTCGGGCAGTTTGACTCGTCCCTCCTGGAAGGAGCAGGAGCTGGGGTCGTGAGTGCAGACATGGCGGTACTTGCACCAGTGACACCGGTAAGGGCTCTCCACGCATGACAGGCACCTGGAGGTGGAGAGAAAGAGTAGTAACTTGGCCAGCCAGGCCTTGTCAACCAAAAGGACAGACCTTGAGGGTCTGATAGTGTTTCTCAGAAGGAAATATAGCCCAGCAAACATTGGTTTTGCCATCGTTAGCAGAAGACTTTGCACTGACCCAACACTGTCAGGTCTCAGGATGATGCTGGACTTGCCATGGCCTGAGCTGGTTGTCACTGTGATCACCAGTGTTTCATATTAATTAGGTAATTTAGATTTCATTCATACCACTGTAACTAGAGTAATAATAATTATTGTTGCATTTTGGTTGCCCTGTTACAACTTTTAATCGGACTATCAACAGGTTCTTGGCCTCATACATAAGAGGTGTTCCCCTTTTTGCCCATAACAAAGTCCTGAGTGTAGCAACAAACACAAGATCAGGGGATGGGTGGAAACTGCTGCCTCCAGGCTGAACTGCACCAGTGCTCTGGGAGCTGCAAACACATCGTGGGAAGGTGGTGGGTGGAGTGGTGCCCATGGAGGGGAGTCCTTGTGCACCAGCAGTCCCAGATGGCTAGTCCTCCAACTCACACATGGTGGGATGCACCAAGGCCAGAAAGCCACGGGTGAAGCAGGGAATTTTCTCCCTCTGTGTCCCAAAGGCATATTAATGTGAGTTATGTGGGTTCTGCCAAGGGTGATGAGGCTTCTACAAATGTACTATTCTTCTTTTCAACATCTCAGCAGAGATGTAAAGGCAATTGTAACAGCTGCTTGGGAAGCAGAGGGCATGTTTAGGAAGTCACCTACCCGTGGCCGTAGGAAAGAGCCATTCCCTCTATCTCACAAGGTTTTGCTCTCCTATGCCCCACAGACCCTGCAGAGTGAGAGCCGCAAACACCCCTCCTGGCTGTGTTACAGCACTGACTTATACCTACATCACTCTTTTTTATTTTATTTAATACAATATCTGCTCACTGGCAACCAAACTGAGCCATAATGAGCTCTTTGCACAAAACAAAGAGCGGATGGTAGCAACTCCTGATCACTCACACTGTTGGAGACCTACATGCAGCTGCATTCTCTGAAGTACCTTGGAGGGGACTTGGAGGGGTGGAAATTTTCCTGGTCCTTATGTACCACCGGGTTTTTAATGGGCAGGAATGAAAAAAATTGCCTCCAGTAGAGCTTGGCTCAGCCCAAGAGGCAGACACACACCCTCTCCCCTGTCTCTGTGAAATCTCGCTCAACTCAAATCCACTTTCAGCTCTGGTACAGCGAGCTGTTCTTCAAATTGGAAACAAGTGCTTGCTCTGATACATCAAATTAAAAATGGATAGTGTATTATAGTTTGTCAAGTAAGAAACCAAAACATGCCATAAATATTTAACACCACCATCTCTCCTGCTCTCCCCCCAACACTTGCTTTCTGACACTGTTTGTCAAAGCAGCAGGAACACGGAAATAGGATTTTCCTTTCCTTGTGAATTGCTAAGCCACAGTAATTATCTGCTTTTGGCACTTCTGATGGCTCAGTGGTGGGGACAGAGCCGCTCAGCCTTGCTCAGGGGTGGATCAGCCTGCTGGAAGAGCATCTTTCTGCAGTAAAGCTGCAGACCCGTTCTGATGAGGCAGATCCTGAGCTTCCCTGGGTGTCAGCTAAACCCCAGAAGAACAGGGTGGAGGGTGGGAAAGAAGCTCGCAAGATGGAAAAGATGGTTTTGAGGGAATCAACTGGGTGTTCACTGCTCAGTTCACATCATGCAGAAACTCCTGTCTTTCTAGATCTGAGGGTGCAAGACCATGCTAACCACCTGGAGCAGGCTCCTATCCGTGGGACTGACAGCATGGATGAGGGTTGGAGGTGCAGATGTGTGGACAGGATCCAGCCATCCACAAACAACTGCTTAACAGGAAGATGAGGGGGCCATTTGCTGAGGTCATGATTCACTTTTAACTCCCTTCCCTGCCAAACTCCCACTGATGTGATGCTCCTCTCCCTGAGGGACACATGAAGATGTACCAGTCCCCAAGCAATGCCTTCCCACAAAGGATGCTCATGAACAGAACAAATGATCACTACACTACTCTCGGTCTTCCCAGGAGATATCCCACCATGCTGACCATCACCCAAGTGACCCTGTGTCACTGGTCACACCCAGACCCCTGGTCCACCTAACCAGCTGCATGAGGAACACGTGCCCCAGCCAGCAGTGGGTTCTGTGACAGATCCAGGGTGGAATGGAAAGCAGGTACCAAAAGAAATGAACATACGAGTTGTGGACGCTGCAGTTGTAGAAGACGAAGCTGGTGCTGGCAAAGGTCATACCCGTTTCCTTGGACTTGAGCTGAAGCTGGACAATGTGATGGTCTCCTGGCAAAAAAAAAAAAGACACATCAGTGTGTGACTTCTTTATTGGCCTAGTTAAGCCCTGCTGGCCAAGCCACCAGTCTGAACCTGTAGCTATCCCACAGTACCTTGGCTTGTCTATCCTCAACAGCTGTAGGAAGTGCAATAAAATCCTTCTAGAGCCTAGTTCTCCAACTGGTTCATCTGCCCCCCTCTTTTGGTACTGGCATGATGGAATATGTCTTCACCACTGGAAATTATTGTACCTGTGAGCAGAGTCTACGCTGGATGATGACGGCAGGTCTAGACCATACCTCACCAATTTAAAAAATACGGTGACTGAAGTTATCAAGTAGGAAAGCTAAGCTCAAAGAGACAATGCAGATGTCTGGAACTAGGTGGCCATAAAAACAGAGTACTCTCCTTAAAGTTCTTCCTTGCTGCTGGTTCATTTGATGTCCCCAGAAGGAAGGGACCTGTGGAAGATTTGACTGCTGGACGCAAACATTGGTGGCCTGTGCATACACTGCCTGGAGGATAAACATACCTGCTTTCCTGAGGAAATAAAGAAAGTTCTACTTTCTCCTCACCCTCATTTAACATGTCTGAATAGGGTCCAATATCCAGGACAATGTGTCTGAAGGCCACCTCCAGATCCTGACCCCAAAGAGAGGTTATACCTTGATAAAACAGGATGGAGGAATGAGCAAGGAGGATAGGTACCGTAACAGTGAGGGCAGGGTCGGGGCTTGCTATCTGCAGCCTGGGAAATGCTGACGAACAGGGAGATTCCCACATGAACAGGGAGATTCCAGGTCCACTCACCCCAAGGTCCATTCACCTAATCCTTTGGCTACGAAGAATGAAGCTCAGCACGAGGGACATGCACAAGCCACTGCACTTCCAGAAGGACTAACCCATCTCCGCAGCAGACCCATCCACTGCAAAACCTGCACCTCAGCTCCTACACACCACATCCTCATTCCCTTTCCCACCACTGCTGTGCAGGGCAGTCAGCTGGTACCTCTTCCCACAATGCCAAAAGCCCTATTCAGAGCCCATCAGCTGCAGGTAATGAGTGGGTGCAGTAATTGCAGTAATTTGGTGGGGAAGGGACCCATGTTTAATTCACGACTTCAACCTGGCCGGCCCCTTTCACCTCTATTATCTTCCTCCTCACCTGAAAGATTCATTAATCAATCAGGCTAAAGCAAACTTGACAATTTGTCTCCGTGCATGCCTGCGTGCACACTCACCCACCGACAGGAACACACATAACACACGCACACAGACACCACACACTTCACTAAACACATTTTGCTGCCAGTGCTCGACTCTGCTGCCCATCTGCTGCCGCCGGCTTTGACAGCTCTGTTAATCGCTTCATATTTAACAACTTTGCCAGCGTCTTGCATATATTTTAAAACAGGATGTGAGGATCGGATGGCTCCAGGGATCAGATGTGCTACAGAGCCGCACATAGAATCATAGAGTTGTCAAGGTTGGAAGGGACCTTTCAGATTGAGTCCAACTGTCAACCTAACACTGACAAAACCCATCACTAACCCATGTCCCTCAGCACCACATCTACCCAGCTTTTAAATACCTCCAGAGATGGTGACTCCACCACTTCCCTGGGCAGCCTCTTCCAAGGCTTGATAACCCTTTTGGTGTAGAAATTTTTCCCAATATCCAATCTAAACCTCTCCTGGCGCAACCTGAGGCCTGTTCCTCTTGTCCTATCGTCTGTTACTTTGGTTCAAATCCAGCTTCTGGCACTATGCATGGAGGACTTGGTCCTTGCAGAAGTGTGGAGCACCAGCTGCAGAAGTTGATACAAGCTGCAGGTACTCAGCTTCTCTGGAAACCATGCTTCATGTAAATATGTCTCTCTTGTCCTGCCTCCAGCTTCCACTGCTATTTTTGTTTGGTGGTTGATTATAGCCTGGCCTGGGACAGATGTTCATACCAAGGAAATAGTTTCTGGCATCTCTCTTGGTAGGCAAACATGACTGATGATAACTCGGTGGGACCTGAAAGTGGTAACAGCCCTTTGGGGGCTTCTTTTGGAGCTGCAATGGAGAGCACATGCAGCTGTGGGCAGCTTGGGGAGAGCAGAGATGATGGTGATGGTTTGTGTCACTTCATTGTCTGTGGCCTGAGGATCCTCAGAGACAAATTTGACCGTAAAATTTCACAAGAAACCAAAACCAAAAATAGTAGCACCCTCTCTACACCTCTTGGGGTGATCAGCAGGGTCAAGGTTTTTATATTAAGTTCCCGCAAAGAGCCTCAGGTGCTCTTGAAAGTACCTAGAAAAGTTGTTAAAAATGGCAGGAAGTTGAGGGGTGGGGTCCATCCTTGGAGACCACTCTGGGAGTTATTTCTGTACTGGACCACTCTGGGAGAGGGAGCCAGTAAAAAACTCAGAACAGCTGAAGGCAGTAAAGGCCAGGGATAGGGACAAGGAACTGAGCATACAGGTCAAAATCTGGGAGGAGCAGGATGAAATTGCAGACAGGATCGTTCAGGTCTGCAGGATTTTCTGGCTGCTGCAGAGGATGGGATGTGCTGAGAGCATGCACAGCCTCATTCCCTGGGTTGTATAACACCAGCCTGGGCAAAAGGTGAGCCAATATCCCTCATCATCTCTCATCTTTGCTAGATATATGTAACTGCCACTCGGTGGCAGTCTGAAAACACATACTATTGCACATACAAGCACCTTAACGCAGGTAGTGGTATCACAGCACAACACTTGCATACAGGTGCACACAGAAACACACACACACATTCAGACAACTCATAGTATGAGCACTCAGCACAGTGTTCCATCTGCTCCCTGTGCTTTGAATACTCTGTCCCCAGGCTCCTGTGCACCAAACTCTGCTTTGGGACAAAGCAGGAGGAGATACACAAGGGTGTGAGGTGAAGAAAGGAGGGAGAAGTGGTGCAGAGGGAGGAGTTGTGGGATACCCACCATTCTCTGTGATGATCTGGGGCACTTCTTTGGCAGCTGGTGAGATGCATTGGATCTGACTGCCGACCACCAAGCCATCCATCTCTGAAAGGTCCTCAAAGGTGCAATTGACTCCCGCTGACAGCTCAGGGACATTGTAGGTCTCCAAGACCAGCTGTAAGCAAAGAGGGAGGGAGGGAAGAAGAGATAGAAAAAAAAAAAAGAAAAGAGAAAATACTAAGCCGAACAACAGAGCTGGGTCAGCAGGAGAGAATTACACTGGAGAAGTTGGACAAAGAGCCTCTTGCTAGAGAGAGCATCCTCCTTCAACAGAAAGCAGCGATTCAGGAGAGGGATGTGTGTGCGGAGGGGGAAGGGGATGAGATGCTGATGCCGACACAGGTGGTAGGTGGCTATGCAGGGACAACAGCACTGCATCCCAGTGCTGGCTGGGTCAGTGGAGAGGAGGGAGTGCTCACTATCTGTCATGCAAGTGTAAGGTTAGGCAGGGAGTCTTTTGGGGCCAGCTGTGAAGACTTGGGCTTTGGTGGCCCCAAGGCACGCGGTTTTCTGAGGAAGGTGACTACTACTCACAAGAGGCACTCTGCAGACTACAGAGAAACTGTAGCGCTCCAGTCTAACTCTCTACGGCCTGCTCTCCTAGCATCAGCAGATGGGGGAGCGCTCTGTCACCAAGTTCCTGTGTAAGGAGAGTCTAGTTACAGCCTTCAGTCCACCACAAAGAAACGATGTCTCTTAGAGGCACAGCAAACCTCTCCTGCCCATCCCACCAAAGAAGCAATTGGCCCTGGGGACATGCTGTGGGCTGCCATTCATTAAAAAAGCTGTGAAGGAGAAATTCATAGAATCATAGAATAGTTTGGGTTGGAAGCGATCTTAAAGATCATCGAGTCCCAACCCCTCTGCCATGGGCAAGGACACCTTCCACTAGACCAGGTTGCTCAAAGCCCATCCAACCTGGCCTTGAACACCTTCAGGGATGGGGCATTTACAACTTCTCCAGGCAACCTGTTCCAGTGTCTCACCACCCTCACAGCAAAGAATTTCTTCCCAATATCTAATTTAAATCTCCTCTCTTTCAGTTTAAAACCGTTCCCCTTCATCCTATGGCTTCACTCCCTGATAAAGAGTCCCTCCCCATCTTTCCCGTAGCTCCCTTTAGGTACTGGAAGGCCACTCCCCGGAGTGGCCGGAGTGGCCGGAGAAGGGTCTCTCCCCAGAGCCTTCTCTTCTCCATGCTGAACAATACCCCTCGTCCTATTGCTACAGCGATATTACCCATGTTTTTAGAGTTTACAACAGCCACTGGCATTGCTATGCCATTGCCCATGGTCATGAGGGAAGGAATCTCATGGCTGGTTTCCACCATGTTTATTCTCTGGAGGAGGACCCCTCATGCTGCTAACTTCCCAGACCAACTAAGGTTCTGCACCACTTGCTTGAGGGTCCTGCCCAATCCAGTAGACAATGTCTTAACACAAAGAGGAATCTCAGGGTACTACTAGCACCTGCTGATGACCTACTAGTTAGTATAAATTTGGAGGTTTTGTGACCAACCACTAGAGCCAGCCACTTGACGCAGGCACAAATGCAGGTGCTGTCCACACTTGCCTCCTCCATGAGCTAGCTGAGGCCCCATCTGAGGTGACAGTCACTAAAAAGAGACACAAATGCATGCTGAAGTGTTTTTTTCTACCAGCACAAAGAACAGAGGAGGTCAGTCCAGGTGACAAAACAGGAGAGGATGATAACATAACATAATGCATACTGCTCCCCTCCACCATGTTTTCCTCACTTAGAGAAGGCTTGGAGCTATTCACACCAGGTGCCACCAGCAAGAAAGGCTGAGCAGACAGGCCTTAGCCCTGGCTGACATAAAGTCTTTTTGGGAGTATGTTCATTTTTGGGCAATGGGAATGTTAACGGGAAAAGGTGATTTTATTTTTTTTGGTCTTGGATGGGGAGTAGGAAAAAACTTTAGTTATTTGGATGGATTTAACACTCAGGGTCATTAATACACTGCTAGAAATGGAGAAGGGGAAACTATTCTGCTTAACAAGTATTTCTGTCTGAGCATGGGTGATGCAGAATGAAGATGGGCCCTGCAGAAGATGACACCAATGGACAGATCAGTAGTGCTTGGCAACAAACATCATGAGCCAGCGCAGGCTCTGAACAGACAAGAAGTCCTACATCCCACGCGCCTGCTCTGGAGGTGCTCTTCTTCCAGCAAGTATCTCTTCTCAGAGATCCCAAAGTAGCAGCCCTGGACTGAAACAGACTCAGATACAATTTTCTAAGTCCCTGTTAGTACCCGAAGTCTAAAAGATTGTCTGGTCACTCAGATACCTTCTCTGCCTCTGTGGATGAGAACGCAGTATCATTGACCCTCTGCTAGAACTCAAGTGAGACTCAGTAAGGAAGCCACCAGCCGTTTGTTCTCTGGTGCCCCCCTCCTGAATTGCCAAGAGACTATCTGTGGTGGCTGTGTATGAGCTGGGACACCAGTCTGTCTGGGACAGGGCTGAGCCTCCCATTGAAATATTCGTGCAGATTATTGGGTAACAGTCAGATAATGGCAACTTCTGATCCCAGCAGCTCTGGGTTGACTTGCCCTGCCAGAGTAACCTAGAGGTAAAGGTCTTTTATTCTGTTATCAATTTCAATCGCCCTGAGCCAGCTAGTCCCCCAGGATTTATTCCAACATGAAAGAATTCAACAACTACTGAGAGAATAAGAAAAAGAAACCTTGAACTCCCAGAAGAACAAAGGACTCAAGATGTCTCAGATCAGTTTTGTTTGAAGCCTAGGAAAGTAAAGTCACAGCAAAGTTAAGAGGCTGAAACAAAGCAGCAATGATTGGACATACAGGCTTTGAAAGGCCGATTTCATTAGCCCTGCAGAAATCCTAGCACTCCAAAATCTGTCACCTGGAAGATGTCTGGCAGCTGCATCTTGAGCAACACCATTTACACCTTTCAGCGTATGGGGCTAGTGAACAACTCATCCAGAGTTGGAGCTTTTAGGGCCTGAGTTATCAACTCAATTCCAACCCAAACTAGTATGGCCAAAAGGACAGAGCCTGAACGAAATAGGTCTCTGCCTCTTTCTCAGAGGGTGTTGGGATCTCACCACATAAGGTACTGCTGTCATGAGTCAGGAGATAAACCACAAACTGGTTAGATCTTCAACAGAGATTTCTTGTCTCAAGTCCAGAAAACGATCATCTATTGCTCTACCAGCATTCACCGTGTGGCTTTGTTGGTTGATGACTTGAGTAGCTCCAGGGCATAAAGGCTAAACTTTGTGCTGAAGAAGGTCACAAGAGAGCATGAACCTTCATGCTCAGAACATGAACCTTGGCAGCCTTAGGTCCCTCTGCACAGCATCCTCTCTGCTCCACATACTAAGTAGTTGATCTCCAGCAGGGTGGAGTTTTTTGGTGGCTTAAGAAAGACATATTTCCACACAAGGCAATAGAACATTGGAGCTTATTGAAATAAAATATGGTATCCCTTACTTGTCCTTATCCTAGAAGGTCATTTCATTATTGTGTGGTAATGTCCCTTGCCTAAAGTCCATGCCCAGCCATACAGAAAACCCTCTCCCAAGGAAGTAAACAACTACACTGTATACACACAGGATTTGCAGGGCACAAAGTCCCTTCAGACCTGCCCTCAGCTCCTCACAGAAAACAGGGAAACCTCTTCCACTCTTCTAGACAGGGGATAACCAAGGCCAAAATGTCCTCCCATGGCAAATCTTCCTCTCTGCCAGGAAAGTTGCTGGGGAAGGTAATGGGCTCTGAAGAACCTCATGCATGGAGCTGCCGGTCCTTCCCACTCATGCTGAACCCAGGTGGCACATACCTGGGTCTATCAAACTGCATGGGCAGATTAAACCTGAGGGGGACAAGGATTAACGTTCCTCACCAATACGTTGTACTGGGAGACGGAGATGTTGTTGGGATGCACGGTAAGCCGGACACACTGCTTCATCTCCGAGGCGAATCTCCGAGGCTCACTGGAGCGTTCGCATCGCTCCTTCCTGGTGCACCTGAGCAAAAGGGAACAGAGAGGGACAGAGTTAACACAAAACCAGGCTGTGAGGGTGAGGACAAATCTCAGACATGGAAGGAGCAATGGTTTTTGCTGGAAAGTCAACAGTGTACCCTTTGGGAACGCACTAGCTGGAAAACCACACTGGTGCCATGGAGTGCTCTGACTCCAGTGGTGGCAGCCGTGGCATCACTCAGCAGACTGGAGAGTTGCAAGGACACCATGGAAGGAGGAAGGGTGTTGGGTGAAAGCCCCATCCCTTGGGTAGGATGCACAGCTCTAGAGATGCTCTGTCTCTCTGCCCACATCACTGGTACAGCATAACCTTCCCCTGGCAGCCCAGAAAACTGTCCTGTCCAAGATGTCCTTTACACCAAGATGTCCTTTTAGAGTAGCTGTGCATAGTCCATGCTTTTTGGCCCTGCTGTGGTCCTTCCGGGCTGCTGGTAGCTCTCTGGAGGGGCAGCCCTCCAATCCATTGCCCAGCAGCTGCTAAGTAGTCCCAGTCAGGTTGAGGGTATTTTGGCATCTGGTTTGCAAGTGCCTGACCGGAGGTTCCCAGAGTTGAATCTTAAATATTCTGGTGCTCCCAATGAGTGAGAGTTCAGTAAAATTGGTGGGTGCACGGCAGCTGGGCTGCACAAGCCTTCAAAACTTAAACCACGCACTAATTGTCATTGCTTTCAGCACTGTCACTGTCTGTTGTCTCATCTGTCCAGTGTGAACACAAGCCAGCAATGTGAATTGGTAGCAGTGCGCCCTGTTTCAATCCAGATTTGCATGTGCTTAGCTGAAAACACATCTGTATTTTACTCCACATGTGTTGCCAAGGCCATCGCTTCAAGGAAGGAAGATGTCTGCCTAGAAATCCACAGGGTTAATACAAAAGGACAGCTCCAACTGCATGCCAATTACCTTTTGCCATTAAGCTAATGTTATGGACTTGCACAGGGTGCCTTCAATGGATTTTGTTATTAGCAGTGCTATTACCCCCCATTAAAATCAGCTATAAAGACTGAGTGCGGATGTTAAATTATTCACCCACTCCCAGACTTCGGAGTCTTAGTTGTTAGAGGAGGAGGCTTCTCCAAGATCACCCCTCAATGTCCTTGCTCCCTGGAGCAGAGATTGTGCCTATATGCGTGGGGATTGGCAGACAGGGATCTAAGGCAACACATGCAGAAGCCATTCAAAACCTACCCAATATATGGCTGAGCCTGAATATTTCAAAGCTTGGGATCTGGCCCAAAAGTTTAGGGCTTGGCTTCTCTCTAGTGGCTGGCACTAGGTAAAATGAGCACCCCAATTTCAAACTCAAATTGCCCCATCTTTCTGGAAGAGGAAAGTTTTGTATTTCCAGTGGCAGTAATCATAAAGGGAGATCTCTGCCATTCTCAGCATGCTCTCAGTTTGCTTTGCAGATTTGCAAGAGCAGGAGCAGCACTGCAGTTCCCGCTCTCCGTTCCCTGGGAGTCTTCATCCCATTAAGTCTCCTTTAGTGCTGCCACATGCTGGATCAGGAATTTTAAACGTGCAGTCTCCAGAGGGTTGGACGGACAGACGATTAACTACTCCCCAAACTGTAAGTCCCCTATCGCGGAACGAAAGGCACAGCAAAATGCAGACCTGAGATTTTTGTAAGCACTTCTATAAAACAAATAGACACAGCAATCCCATCAAAGCTCCGCAGGGCGTGGGAACTTCTCTCTTGAGAATAGCTTGGAAGGAAACCCTTTTGGACTCCGTGTCAAAGCACAAGTGCCCGAATTCTTCAAGATGTCCCGCTACCTCCCCTTTATTTCCTCCGGCTGCAGCACAACAGAAAAGTCTAGGTTTTCTAAAATTAAATGGGCAGATACCCAGGCTCATTTCAAGTGTAACAGCATGGTAGGTTGCAAATACATCCAGCATGTTTGCACAGGAGGACAACACATGGGTATAGGTTATAAGCACCTCGGAATGTGGTTTGTATTTCCAGCCCCACCACTGAGCAGGAATATAATAGTCAGCACCTTATCTTGCTGTTTACTGGTCATGTAAGACATGTAACTCTTCAGACGAAAAGCTCGCTTTATATTAGACCGATGCGTCTTGCAGCCTTGATACCTGTTGTAAGGTGTGTTGCCATTCAAATAATGAAACAATGAAAAACCAAACCAAACTAAGCCTGGTTTTAATATAATGTTAAGGTTGCAGTGTCAGCCTCTCAGGAATTAGACTGAAAGGAGCTTCTGCACTACTAAATCTGCTCCCTGCACTGACACACTGCAAGCCAGACTTTAATTACAGGATCACACATTATTATTCCTTTTTTTCCACGGGTGACCTCAATTCTGCCAATTCCTAATTTTTGACTTTCAGTTTGACTTTTTCAATGCAATTTCTCGATTTAAAAAAAAGTGGGGGGGAAAAGCCCCAAAACACCCAACCGTGCCCATGCTGGAGTCTGATGATGGGGCAGCTCTTCCAAGCTGAACCAAGCTGAGCTGGGGCCTGGGTCACCTGCAGGGTTCAGACACTCAAGTCAACGTCACAGCCCCCTTCCTTGAGCTAGCAGCTGAATTCATCCCAGGTAACCAATCCCAGCTGCTGCATAAATCAAGGCTAAAGGCACGGAGCCACCTGCCAGTGGGTTTTTATAGGTTTATCCATGCAGAAAGGAGTGATGGGGTCTCTTCTCCAGAGCCTTTTGGTTTCCCCCATCTCCTCTCCCTTGATCACCTTGCCTATTGTGAGCTGGAGCACATGAAGCATCCTGTGGCTTTACACACCAGGCTCTCCTTGAGAGTCAGCGTATACCCTAGGCCCTGAGAGGTTGCGGTGACTCCGCCACGCTCTCATCTGGTGTGTTTATTACGGCTTATGCAGAAAAAAAAAATACCTTGTACTGCCAATAACTGTTTCGCTTTAATAAAATATCAGTGACTCTAACATGCTGGGTCTGTCAATATGCTGAGATCACTTTCCACTGCCATATAACCTAATTCAGTGCTATTCATGCTATAATTAGCTGGTGCGTAACTCCCACCCAGTGGCATCACATTACACTTAAGACACCTAAAAGAGCATATTCCACTCCTGAACTTATTTGCATAAGATTATGGTGTAGACACGGCACTTCTCTGTATGTCTTAATAACACCTGTTATTTCATTATCAGCTGCATCCTTAACAATTGCAAGTGTCCTGCTTCTGTCCAAAGCATTAACACAAACACTGAGAAACCCATTCTACCGCTGAACCATGAGGAATGTTATTTCCTCCTCATCTCCCATTAAGAATAAATACCACTAACACTAACCCTCTGTTCACTATCCACTAACCAATTATTTTAATAATGTTAAATTAATACTTTGCACTTCTATAGCATCTCTCATCTGAGGATCTCAAAGGGCTTTGCCTGGAGCTAATTAAACTTCACGACACCTCTGTGAGGTTGAAACATCACCACTCAGAGATAGGAAAGTCAGGCATAGACGTATGCGTGTCAGAGAGCAGAGCAAAGCCCAGGTCTCCTGAGAATGAGATGAAGGTCCTGATTTGCGACCCAAGGGATCATGGTTAAATCCCAGGTCTGCCATCTGGGACCTAAAGCAACCTGCTGGAGTCCATTCTGCAAACACCAGCTGCAGAGGGGTAAGATGCTATTCCACCTCTGCAATGAGATGCTAAGGGCTCTCCTGCCTTGGCTAGGGCTTGGTCTAACCAAGCCCAGACTCACTCCACCACCTCCAGGGTTTGTCCCTAAATGTCCAAGGTTGGGAGGGTTAATCTGAAGCCCAGAAATCTTTGGACAGGCTGAGCCCAGATCCAAGAGCTCCATGCACCTGGGTAGACCAGGTAAAAGAAGGGTCAAATGGGGTTCTCCTTCAGCTGCAAACTCTTTATTTTCCCTATGCACAGCATGGAAAACAGATCATGCTACTGCAGGGTTTCCAGCCTAACACAAGGCATGTGTGTCATGTGCGTGCTTTCACCTGCCTTTGCCTCTCAGTGGAGACACATCTCCACCATTCTGTGGTAGAAAAAACATCAACAAAAATAAACTCCAACGCCCCCCCCCCAAAAAAAAAAAACAAAACCCAACAAGCCAAACCCCATTATCTTTATTTTTCATCTTGCCTCTTTTTGGCTGTATCTTTGTTTCCTGCATGCCCAGCATAGTGGGGGGTCCTTAACCTTGCTGCACCCTCACCATGCAGGTCCTGCAGACCCTCATCCCTATCCCACCCCACCAGTTTACCCTGAAAAGTCACTCTCGTACTTCTCTGGAGCATTGCACCTCCCCTTCCTCCCATCTTGGGGCTGTGTCTTTGCCATCCAGACCTCATGGGACCTGGACTAATGGTGATAAAGCAGCTGTGATCACAGCATCTGCTGGGGATGGAATTTGGTTCGGGAGGCTGAAGGTGACTGAAATAGGAAGATCTCTTAGGACCATGCAGGGGCTAGGGATGAGGAAAAAACTGGGGAAAATATGCTGTTTGCAGAGTGAAGGGAGCAGGGGAGATAAGATGCCAAGAAGTAGGTGTTAATTGAGGCCATCCCTCATGAGAGCAGTGAGTTGGGACAAGTGCCTCCAAGGGGAATATTTGTCTGCCCCTCCCACTTCTTGTACGTCTCTCCATCCCACCACTGCCTGATATGCCTGAGTTTGCTTTGGGAGACTCCTGATTTCTTAGCAGAGGGAAATGAGAAGAAGGTGCTGGTGTGCTTTTTGCTCCCAAGCAGGGCGCCTAGATGTTGGCAGAGCTGCAGATATTCTTAGGACCTGAGCCAGAGCACCCCTGCAGCTCCCATTTCTTGCACCAGGATGGAGACGCACACTGCACCAAGAGTTCTACAGACCCAGATGTCCAGCATTCTCCCTGGCCATTCATTAGTGTCAAACTACTTCACAGTCCCATGAGCTTTTCCTTTGGTCATACCTACCAGCAAGGCAGCCCTTCGTATCGCTTGTGATGGCAAATTAAATGCATTTAAAAGGCACGATGGCCCTTGTACCTGGCCTTTTTAGTAGTAATTATTTTCCAAGACATGCAAAACCCTGATAAGATCATGCAGTGAGTTTCTCTTATAATTTGGACTTGCAGAGTCGGAGGTGCTCAGCTGCTCCACAGACCCATGCGGCACCCTGGGGCCACAAGGCTTTGGGGAGAGGTGGAAAGTTGTTCTGCTAATTCACACCATTAGCCAGATCTGGTGGTCCCTGCTGGAGACCAAACTAACTGAGACTGACACCCTGAGTGGACAAAATAGGCAGAGATAAATAGTCCTGGGAGGAGAAAGCCAAGGAGGAAGTTTCTGTAAACCTTTTTTTCCTCTTTTCTTTTGTGGGGAGGTGGAAATAATGCAGTCACAGAACAGCATATAGTCCTGACAGAGCCTTTCTTGTTTATATCCATAGCTGTTGAAAAAGGAGATTTTGATTCTCTGTTTTCTTTATTTTTTTTCTTCCTTTTCCCAGAAGCAGACTAAAATATCCAACTATTCTATTTCACAAAAAAAAAAAAAAAAAAAAAAGTCAGTTTTCTGGCAATGGAAAAGGTCTTATCTGTAATTTTGTCAATTAAAAACAATTTTCAAGACAAAAGAGTGGTGATTGGATCTGATCAGACATTTTTACTCAGAATAGAGAGGCTTTTTTTTACAAATGGCAATTAGCACATTATACATTTTTTTTATTCAGAAAAAAAATAATCTTACCATTAAAAAAAAAAAGAAATCCAAGAAATAAAATCCAAACAAATTAATCCTTTTAGGAGAAGCCTCACAATTTAATGTACAGCAGCTTTTTTTTAGCTGGTTTTGCATTGCAAGGCTCATAATCTGGCCAGGGAGGTGGGCTCACAGGGAAGATGAGGGACATGAAGCATCTGTATTTGATGCCAAAGGTTGGGGGGAGCAGCATGAGAGACAGCTCAATGGTTTGGGTCAGCTCAGCAAACCGAAATGATACCCTTCCACCACCTCCAAACAGGTAATTTACGAGCATCACTGTTTCGCAAAAGGTTTTGACATTTCAGCTTTCCTTTCTGATTCCAAACGATGACATTTCCTGCAGGGGACAAATTCACTCACCCTTTGACAGAATAATCACAGCCACCCTTTCCCTACACCCCTTCCCACCAGTGCTGGTAAACTCGAGGTGGCAGGTGGGAACCAGTGCACACCCCATTCACACCAGCAAGGACAGGCCTCTGGAGCAGGATGGAACATTTTGATGGGACACAGCCTCACTGTTGGGATTTACCTCCCCAATCTGTTCATTGCTCAACATTTTGTTGTGGTCTGGGGTCATTCACACCGAGGTCCTCAGCTTGTGCAAGCTGGAGTTGTTGTCCTAACACCTTCCCAGTTCTGTGTTTTTATGTTTGGACATGGTTGGCCATGCTTTTCTGATGTCTCTTTAGCTTTTCCCCTTAAATTCATCCGTCTTTTGTTCCTCTCTCCTTCTCAAGTTGTCTGTCTGTCTCCTTGACTCTTATCACAAGGTTTGTCATGTGTCTCCTAATCTTCTCATGTCCAACCAACAGGAAATAGGATATCGGCAAAGAGAATGTGGACTTGGAGTAGGGATGAGGATGTGGGGAGAGGGTCCAGAAGCCAGGTTGCATGTCCCAGACTCTCCATGAGGACAGCGATGTACAGGACTGGTGTGAACACCCCCATGGTCCAAACCACAAGCTCTTCCATCCTTTCCCACACTGCGAGGTCTAACCTTTCTGCCACCTCCGGTGGTCTCTGCCAAGATGTGTTCGATAGACACATCCAAGGAGAAAGTTCAGGAAGATTCCCATGGAGGAAGGTAGAGGGGATGAAGGGAAACTTTCAGGGAAATCCTATTTAGGTCTCAGTTTGAAGACCCTGAGAAGCCCAGGTGGCCCCAGCTGTCCTGGAGCCAGACGGGACTAGAGACACAGATTTTCTATTTCTTCGATCTCTTTATCTCCAAGGGGAAATCTGAGATTTCCCAGCCCAGCAAGAGCCCATGGTGAGGTAGGCTCCACTTGTAGGTGGCTTACACAGGTCAAACTGAAGAGGCTCCCCCATCCCCAGCTCAGTACAGACCAATAAATTGGGAATCTGAAATCTAGTGGCATGGCCAGTAGCAGCTCTCCTTGCCCCTGAGAGGAAGAGTCACTTCCCCCAAAATGAAATAACAGAAAGGATGGCTGTTCCTCAAAGTCTTCGGTCTTGTACCACACCAGCATTTGTGTCTCGGGCAAAGCTGGGACAGGCGACAGAGCCTGGGAGGTTACAGGGAGACTTCTGATAGCACTGCATCACTTGGTTTTCCTCTCTCTACATATAGCCAAGCAGCTTCTGGACGAGGGTCACTTGATGTCCTACCTGTCTCCTCAGTGTGCCTTCCCAGCACAAACATTGCACAGAGGGTCGCCCAAGACTCCCTGTCCCTGCTCTGCCCCAAGTGCTTGCTCAGAGGCCAGAAGGAACATCTATCTACTCGAAGACCAGCCAGGTAGGTCGACGATGCCTTTTGCAAGGTGGTCAGCAGAGGGAGCTCAGTGGAAGCCAAGTGCAAACCCTCCTAATGACATTTTCAACCAGGGCTGGGGACAGGAGTCCGGGAAAGGGACTGCAGGACGCAGAGAGACATTAATTTCCAGGAGGCTCTGGAGATTCAAACTATCTGGGCTGTGATGGTCTGAACGATTCTCATTAGCCTGGTCCCTCTTTCAGGATGAGATGTGATACGACAGCTTCATTTTTTATTGGGGAAAAGTTTTTAGTTTCCCAGTTGGAAAGAAGGATCAGACAGGAACAGAGCAATTAAAGGGATCTGGGGACATAATAAGAGGTTTGTTTTAGCCACAGGCTGACCAACGTGTAAAGCCAGCTTTGTGTCTCCTGTGATGGTTTTATCACAAGGGGGGAGCAAGGCTGGGGAAGGAGGGAGCAGCTGAAATTTGCCTTTCCCCCTGCTGGAGCCAAAGCAATTTTCTGGCTGGAGTCAGGAAAAGGAAGGAGATTCAGTCCCACTTGCATGTAAAGTTTAAGGTCAGTTTCAGCAATGTTTTGACATTTCCAGGTTCCCTCGGGGTCCTAAGAATAGGAATGCCATAAATGTCGAGACATAGACATAATTGGCCTTAAACTTTATGTGGTGATGTGGCAAATACCCATCCCACCCTGTCTACTCTTTCTGGACGCCAGGTTGCCCTCCATCCCTGCCAGAGGATAGCTAAAATTCAGTTCTCCCTGGCATGAAGGAGTTAAATTTTATCCGCTTCTTGGCATACTCCATTCAGTACAGAAAGGCAGGAGATGCTGCAGGAAAAAATGGACAAATCCAACCTGAGATCACGCATGGGATCATTCCTGGGAAACCTGTCCTGGAGGTGAGAGGAGGTGAAGTTTTCTCAGCAAATTCATATGCGTCTGAGGAAGAAGTCAGACCCTTGTTTACATCTTTGCCTCTAACCTCCCCAAAAAAACTGCTCTTTGGGCACCAAAGATGAGTGTGGGAAAAGATGGGAAAAAGGCCATTGGGGTGGCCTGGGAAAGACAAAGAAGTGAGGTTTTTTAACTGGTGATATTTTGGAACCCAGAGGTCTGTGGATTCTCTCAAAGAGAGACGGAAAAGGTAACTCAAGGAAGCTGAAATTAACTTTTTGGAGCTTTGCATTTCCCCAGGGCAATTTTTCAGGGACCATGAGCCACAAAAAGTTTCAGACCACTAGCAAAAGCTGACTCCCACCCTGCCCTTTTCAATGTCCCAGTGGGGACAGCCCTGGGGTGAAAGACCAGAAGTCCCCTCCATCCTTGGGCTGCAGTTTGGAGAGGGAAATGCCACCCTGCCAAAGCTGCCTCTTCCTCTGCATGCCTCCTGCCCCTCCACCACCAACCCTGTCACTTTGCCAAATAGAGTGAGGATGCTAATTGCTCTGCCTGCTAATCTATTCTAATGCATGGTAATAGAAGCCGAGTTTCTGCCCTGATAACTCTCCTGGCTTACGCTGCAGAACGGCAATCCCACCGCCCGCCCGTTATCTCTGTCCCCAGGTGGGCTCCTCCCTCTGTCGCAGCAATTGAATAAGCCCACCCCTGGAGCCCCGCGGGGCGTGGGTGCAAGGGATTTACTCCTCCATCTCCTGCCCTACAAAGCCAGGCGCTCCATAAACAGCATCGCTTCCCCCTGCTTTGGGGGATTTCATGCCCCTTCTCCTTCCCCTCGCCCCCCTCCCCAAGTTTCCAGAGCTGCAGATTGTCTTGTCCGTGATAATCTTGCCTGGGGGGTCCTGGATTGGGCCATCATATGCAACCTGCTCCCCTGCCTGTTCAGAGGTGGCCCAAGGACCACACCAGCTCACACACTGCTGGGGTGCAGCCACAGACAAGCCATTTGTGTGTACACATGTGTGTGCCTCTGTAGGCAGATCCCTGATGAGCATTTTGATGGCTCATTCAAGCCTGAGATGAACGGGAGCATTTCACATGCAAATCCCTGGAAACTTGGAGCCTTTGTGCGATGAAGAATTGGAAATTGTTTGCTGGCACAGGGGGAGGAGAGTGTAGAAAGGAGGGAGGGGGTCTGTGGAAGGTGGTGAGAAAATACACTACTCAGCCAGTCCTGCTCAGCGTGACAGCTCTGCTCCTCCCATGACAGCCATTGTATTCAGAAAGACCTCAAAAAACCCCAACAAGCTCTGCAGCATCAGTCAACCCCTGGAACTGGACAACTTTGGGGTGAGGACTTGGCTCTGGGTGGGTCCCAGCCTCGGGCTACAGGTGATGGTGACATTTCAGCCTGGGCAACTCTACTTTCATTGACTTCAGATCCCAGTGAGACCTGTGGCATGAAGCTAGGCTGCCCTGACGAACAGTGGCATTTGTGAGTTCCCATATGACACTGCAAACTCACTTGAAACAGTGACTAACAGCAATTGTGCTGGAAATGCACAGGTCCCTGGAAGAAAACGATTCACCACTGCAGAAGCAGTCTGAAAAAAGCCAACACATCTTTTTGACATCTGGGAGGGTGGGTATCACCTGCCTTCATCCACTGACCCTTTCCGACCTCCTGCAAGGGTCAAAGACACAAGGAAAGGACATCTCAGAAGCTGCAGGGTCTCTGCTATGCTGTCCCTTAAATCACAGCCCTCTGACTCCTTTTGCTGCTGAACTAACCAGGCACAACACAAGCCTGGAAGCTAAAGGCAGGAGGAGAATCTCAGAGCACAAAACCACAAGCGGCAGGCAGAACTCACGCATGTCAACTGCAGTCAGTGCTGAGCACTGAGGTGGTCCGCAAGAAAGAAAACACAGGAATCTGCCTTGGAACCATCTTTTGCCATCTGTCCATAAGAGATGGGGCTTCAAATGAAGACGGAAAAGCCCCTGAAGATTCAGCTGAAGGCTACCTGAGTAACGCCAGCTTCTGTCTCTGAGGAGGCAGTAAAATAACTTTCCCAGCCCTGAATTCACTTACAGTCATTTTAAAGAAAATTAAAAAAGAAGAAAGCGAGAGAAAGGGAACAAGGTTGCTAGATAAGGCAAGTAATTAATGAACAAAATTACTTTTCCCAGAGAGCATCCTATCATGGCGCTTCCTATTCATGCTAATAATATTTGTGAGTGTCTTCCCCAGAACCTGGGTAGATAACACCTACGCTCTCCCGCGCTACTATATGCTCTCCTCTGCAAGGGCTGATGCAAATAATTTGTTCAAAGGGGATGAAGCTCTTTGTTCATGGCCTGATTCAGATGCCTGGGAACACCATCCCTGAATTCTTTATGGGAGCTTCTCTCAAGTAACTCCAGAGAAATGAATTTGGTCTTTTCCTTATCACTGTGGCCCACATGCCAAGTATCTGTTGGTGAAGAGGATGTGAGGGGCCCATGCCTCCAAAAAGGTAAAATTTGGAGTGTGTTGTTCAGAGATCAGAGTTAATCCAAATCAGTGGTCCTGAGATTTCCCCAGGAATCACTGCCCAGACCGCAGTGAGACCCAGGAGCTCTAAAAGATGAGTGGGAGGCTTTGGTGCCACTTCAGCCTCACCTCTTAGAGGACAAACAGAGCAGGAAAACTGCAAACGAGGAGCACAGCATCTGTGTTCAAGGAGATTTGCAGGGAGGTATGGGAAGCCATGGGAAGGACACTGTAAGGGGTCCCCCCTTATACAGAATCACTGACTCACTGCCAGACTCAGCCAGCATGTAATTTAATTGCTCTTTTGCTGTTAGCATCTGCTGTTCTGACTTGGGGAAGCATAGCAAGAAAAGAGGAAACATTTCCATGGGATAGACTGATTGGCTTTGAATGCTGTTTATTGAAATCCTCCCCTCTAGAAACCCTTTGCCCCAAACAGCTTCACCCAGAAAGGTACAGGGAGTAGGGGATCCCTCAGAGTTTCTCAAACCAGGCTGTGCCTCCCCACTGCTCCTTTTGACTTTCACCAATATCTCCCTTTTCACGTCACTCTTCAGCTTCTTCCCTTCCCTCCTCCTCCATCCATCTGCCCATGTCCCCCGGCAGCAGAGCCAACAGACAGTGACGTGTGCTGTAGCTCTGGTGTTTGCTGCTGGCAGAGACAGTTCTTCCCTCTGGGCCCAAACTTTCCCCATGCTTTGCAGCAGTACAATTAGAAGCTTGAAAAAACCACAGGACAGTACAGAGAGAATTACATCGAGCCCCCGTTACCATGAAGACTTCAAAAGGAAGGTCTCCAGTTGCCCCACGGCTCTGGCTGGAGAGGAGAGGAACTCTACAAGGACAGTTAAGCCTCACTGGGGAAAAATAACTTGAGGAACTTCTTAGCCCAGGCTTGGCTTTCTCCGTGTGATGTGAAATCACTGTGATGGGATTTGCTGCCTGAAGAGAGGCACGTAAACAGTTTCATCAAGTCGACCCAGACCTGGAGAAGAGAAGGTTCCAGGGAGACATAGCAGCCTTCCAACACCTAAAAGGGCACTACAGGAGAGATGGGGAGGGACTCTATCAGGAAGGGGAGTCATAGGACGAGGGGGAACAATTTTAAACTGAAAAAGGGGAGATTTAGATTAGACATGAGGAAGAAATTCTTTGCTGTGAGGGTGGTGAGACACTGGAACAGGTTGCCCAGAGAAGCTGTGGATGGCCCATCCCTGGAGGGGTTCAAGGCCAGGCTGGATGGGGCTTTGAGCAACCTGGTCCAATGGGAGGTGTCCCTGCCTATGGAAGAGGGGTGGAACTAGATGTTTTTTAAGGTCTCTTCCAACCTGAACCATTCTATGACTCTGCGATTCTATGATTCTATGATTCTATGATTATGATTCTATGATTCAGACTGCGTCTGAAGTTCCTGATTGATCTCTAGGGCATTTGCCTATTCGTAGAAACGGAAAAGCACAGGCTGAGCTGGATGCACAGCCTTCAGCAGGCAAACTGTCTCATAGGTCATAAGTAAAGGATAAAATGTGCTTCCATGGTAGTTTTCAGGCCCTCACATCACTGATGCACAAGGTTTTGGTCAGAGCTAGAGCTTCCCAACTACCTAAGTCAGCATTTCACCCCAACTCCAACACAAATAACAATAAAAACCCTACTCAAAGTATGCCTCATCCTGACTTTCACAGCTCAGGTCCTTCACAATGTGCACTAGGAAAGGGAATCTGGGGGACAAAGGAACAAGAGGAATAACAGAGCAGGAATTATTTTAATCTCAGTCTCACTGCCCTTCTCGTCCCAAGCCCACTCCAGCCAAAAAGTCAGACAACAAGCTCTGTTCCCCTCCTCCTAAGATTTTTCTCCCTGCTGAACACCAAGGCCACATCAGGCAGCCTCAGCTCCCTCCACAGTGGTTGTCTACCCAGTGAGGAGGGCAACCTGGCTCTGGACAGAGGTTTGGAGTTGAGCAAGGGTCCACCCAGAACCAACTCATGAGAAACAGAAGGACCAGGACTTCAGATGACCCTAGAAACGATCCCTACCTCATCACTTTGCTGCTTTAACCATTCAGCCAAAAGGTGGTCCTCAGGCACTACTCCACTAAAACACACGAGGAGCTCCTAGTCCAGCCTGGCATACCCCACCGAGCCTGTCCTTCACTCTATGAGGCACAGGAAAGCACTCCCTGACCTGTGGCTTTGCTGGGGATCTCAGCTAATGCTCCAGCTGCAAGGAAAAGGCTGTCGGCACGTGATGTATGAATTTCCCCTCATCCGTGCATGGCTGGAAGGGATGGGTTAAATGCTGAAAAATTACTGTGGTGCCATGAATGACCTCCGGCAGGCTGGGTTGTCAGACACACAGCAATAGAGCCATTTGTTATACATTCCAGGTGTCCATCTCTCACACACATTTTCCTACTTCCCTTCCCTTTGAAAGCACATAGTTTCTGGAGAAAACTTACACCATGCTCCTCTCTGGGCAACTCTGAGGCTACCGGGTGTGCAGGGTGGCCAGATTGCACTGGTGGATGTGACGGGAGTCACCATGAGAAGGTATTATTTCTTCTGGCTGTGACAGTACAGAGCAATGCTCTGACACATGCTATGAAGCCATGACAGTGTGGATCCAGTGTGGTAAGGTGGTGGGAAAGGGCTGGGGATACTGAAAGAGGTAGGAATTCAAGTGCAGTTTCATGGTGTTGGTTCTCAGGCATGACCCACCCATACATGAAACATCTTTTCCCAACGTAGTACGTGATGCACAAGAGCCCAACTATACCTGCAAAGAGCAAGAGAGTCCTTCTAGACTTGAATCATAGAATCAAAAAATTATAGAATGCTTCAGGTTCAAAAGGACCTTAAAGATCATTGAGTTCCAACTCCCCTGCCACGGGCAGGGACACCTCCCACTAGACCAGGTTGACCAAAGTCCCATCCAGCCTGGCCTTGAACACCTCCAGGGATGGGGCAGCCACAGCTTCTCTGGGAAACCCGGGACAGTGTCTCACCACACTCACAGCAAAGATTCTCTTCCCAATATCTAATATAAATCTCCCCTCTTTCAGTTTAAAACCATTACCTCTCATCCTATGGCTCCACTCCTGATCAAGAGTCCCTCCCCATCTCTCCTGTAGTGCCCTTTAGGGACTGGAAAGCTGCTATAAGCTCTCCCCAGAGCCTTCTCTTCTCCAGGCTGAACAAGCCCAACTCTCTCAGTCTGTCAAGAAACACCTTCAGGACTTGCAGTCCTTCAGGATCAACTCCATAATGTCCAATCTAGAATCCTGGATTCAAACTAGCCGTCTTACAGGTTGGTGACTGAACTCAGGTTTTTAGCTGCATCTGGAATGATGACTACAGTCTGGCAATGGGCACTGAGGGGAAGACCAGGCATCAGAAACAGAGCCAGTGGTGGGTTTGTGGTCTCTGGTGAGTTGTAAAACAGGGAGAGGACTCTTTGAGACATCCTGGGTGGATCTAGAGTCAGGCTGGTGTAGGTCAAGTAGCGAGATGGTGGCATAAAATGTCTTGGTTACATGTTTATGTTGTGAAGGTAAAGAGCAGACTTGACAGTAGGCTGAAGTGCTTAAGCCCCACTTAATTCATCCTGCTCAACCTGCACAACATGTTGAGGGAAAACAGAAGCTGGGACATCAGATGGGACAGGCTGTAGCAAGCTCATCCTCACTCATCCCTGACTCACTGAGACAGCAAAAACCTTCATCACTTGATTACAGTGTGGGTCTGGGCTCCACTTGTGCAGAGAGCTGCTGAGCTCAGGATGGTGCATCAAAGGAGGCTTGGACCAGTGTTTATCTCAAACTGCAGACGTGTCCTCAGGAGCGTGGGTAGGTTGGCAGAGCCAGGAGACAAAGGCACTTGGTGCAGGCTCTGACCCACCCCTTCCCCTGCCATAGCCATCCCCGTAGCCTGGGGTGTTAAGTGTCATTTGAATCTGGTGTAGCGCATGAGGTGAAGGTGTTATTATTCAAGCCACTGGTTCCAATGAGATTATCCAGTCTAATGGAGCAGCTTGCATGGACCTCCTCTAAGCCTGTATTTTCACTGTCAGAGAATCCCCAGTCAAGTGGAAAATTAGAAGGAGAAGGGAAGAGGGGGTTGTGGAAGGGAGAAGGGAGGGGATGATTAAGTTCTCTAGAAATTAATTCATAACTAGAGAAATGGAAATAATAACTCCCCAAGCCGATGGACAATCCCCAGCAAACACATTTCAATTTGGAAGCCAGCTTTGCTGCCGTTGCATCGTTTGCTTTCTGGCTCACGCTGCTTCATTGATTTAATTTTCCACCCAAGGTGTTGACTTTGTCCTCCGATTGTGGCTCTTGCTTTCTCCCTGCCAAGGCTTGAGCAGTTCAGAGCCCACCTCAATACCCCTGGCCACCCAACCCACAGAACAAGTGGGGAGCACTGGCTGGAAGTGAGGGTAGAGATGGAGTAATGGGGAAGAGAGAGGAGGAAAGAAAGGGAGGGGAAAGGGAAGCAAAGGAAGGAAGGATCTCACTTTTTAGTCCTCTTAAGTTTTTTTGGTTTTGTTTTTTTTTTTTCCCCAGGAAGTGATACAAGCACTCGGCAGGTTTAGAACCTTTTGAGCAAAGCACACTGTGATGGAGATGACAGCCAGCACCAGCATCTTACACCCTGACACCAAAATGTGCATCTCTCTATCTTTCATATATTGTGATCTCACACACTGTGCAAGGGCAGGACAGGACTTGGTCAAAGCCTCTAGAGTGTCAAAGATGGAACAGACAGTTTGTTGGGTGAAACAGCTTCTAAACACAGTTGGATATTCAATTCAGAGACAGCCCGGCTCACCTCCAGGGCATCATTTAATAACAGTGCCACATACAGCAGCTTTGCCTACAATTGTGTGAGGTATCACACTATAGGCTCATAAATCATAGAATCATAGAATGGTTAGAGTTGGAAGGCACCTTAGAGGTCACCTAGTTCCACCCCCCTGCCATGGGCAGGAACACCTCCCACTAGAGCAGGTCGCTCCAAGCCCCATCCAGCCTGGCCTTGAACCCCTCCACGGATGGGGCAGCCACAGCTTCTCTGGGCAACCTGGGCCAGTGTCTCACCACCCTCACAGGAAAGATTTTCTTCCTCATGTCTAATCTAAATCTCCCCTCTTTCAGTTTAAAACTGTTACCCCTCATCCTATGGCTCCCCTCCCTGATCAAGAGTCCCTCTCCAGCTTTTCTGGGGCCCCTTTAGGGACTGGAAGGGGCTCTAAGGTCTCCCCAGAGTCTCCTCCAGGCTGAACCCCCCCAACTCTCTCAGCCTGTCCTCACAGCAGAGGGGCTCCAGCCCTCCCAGCATCTCCGGGGCCTCCTCTGGCCCCGCTCCAACAGGTCCATGTCTCTCCTGTGCTGAGGCCCCAGAGCTGGAGGCAGCACTGGGGAGGGGGTTCCCCCCAGAGCGGAGCAGAGGGGCAGAATCCCCCCCTCGCCCTGCTGGCCACGCTGCTGGGGAAACAGCCCAGGATGCGGTTGGCTTTCTGGGCTGCCAGTGCACATTGTCAGCTCACATTGAGCTTCTCGTCCACCATAAATGTTGTCCTCTGGCTTGAGTCTTGACAAACCATGTCCCCTGCTGTCAGACCTGTTGCCCAACACAGACCTGGGAAATGGCAAAATAGCAATGCAGAACTTTTGGCCCCGAGATGCCAGGACCATGGGTTCAACTGAACACTGGTTATTGAACAAAAAGGTTGGGACATGCAGGCTGAATTGCAGCAGGGGACAGTGGACCTCCAGCAGCAAGGGGTTCCTGAGCACAGAGCTCTGCTCAGCTACTTGGCAGGGCTCGCACACACGTGCATGCACAGCCGCCCCGAAATGGCCTTGAAATGGGGCTGGAGAGAGTTAACAATTGTTTATCTGATTCCCCAGTGCAGCTCGGTAAAATGTTACTGCTTCCCAGAGGCACGAAATATAATTTTGCCTTAAAGGTTAATAGTATTCTACTCACTGAGGAAAGAAATGAGTGCTTGAAAAGCTCTTTCATTAGGATCCCAGCCTGCCACACTTCAGATGGTACCCAGGGCTCTGACCACCAAGGGGAGCTTGCCTCTCCCAGCCACAGCCTGCCCTCCCTCCTGCACAGCCAGCATCAGCAGCTCTGCTTGCAAGAAATATCTCTTGCCAGGGATTCACGAGTTTCTGGCACGGAATTTAAATTAAAGGCACTACTCACAACCTTAGGCAAGAGTGAGTCCCTTCCTCATGAAATGCAAGTGATATCTCCCTGCCTGTTGTGAGGATTTATTATCCGTAGTAACAATAAACGCACCAAAAAAAGAGGGGAAAAAAATGCCCAGTCCTTGTGTTAGGGAGAAAGCTGAGAGTCCTCAGCAGCCAGAGGCTGCCTGGGAAGAACTGCCCTGAGTTGGTGACTGGGAAGATGCTTCGATGAGGCAGCTGTGACCTTTATGTGCTTTAAGCCTCTCCCAGAAGAAGAGGATGCCGGAAAACAAGGCTGCTCCTAGTTTATATGTAAATACACCAGGTGCTATGATCCACTTGCTTTCTGCAACCTCAGTGGCTTTAGCTGGGCTCCAGACTGCCTGATCAGAGAGTGTCTGAGCAGACAGACACTCTCTAGGTCCTCCTGGGGTGTGAGGGGCATCTCACAGCGCGTTGTTGTTGTCTGAGAAGCCTGTTTAAGGATGGGTTGTTCTGGTCCGTGGCTGAATCAGACCGTGCTGTGCATGAAGTTGCTCACATTCACTCCTCCCAGGCTGCCTCTGCAGGTGAACTGGGACTGACACTTGGATGCTGAGGGATGATAGGCTCTTGGTGGGTCTCTCTTCAGACTTTCTTCCAAAAACAGACTAGCAGGTCAGCTGTGGGGACATCAGGCTGACCTGAGTGGATTTGATGTAGTGTTTAATTGCCAATGTGTGAGTCTGCAACACACACAAGTCTCAGAGGCCTTCTGCTTCAGTCTTGCTCCCGGTCTTTGCTGCACTTCACCTCTCAAAGCCCTGGCCTGGGCTTAGCATTGGTCATGAAACAGGCTGATAGTTGCCCTTTCCCCAGTTGCTACCAATAGACATAAATGTAGAATAGCCACTGAGACAAATATAAAATACAGGGCTCTTCTCCAAGCTCCGTGTCTCCCAGACTGACGCAGGATGCAATGCCAGCATGGTGTCTCCTGAGTCTCCCAGCAGATCCATCACCTCCCCCAGCGGCTCAGGAGAGGATGCGAGCCACAAAAGGCAGCAGAGAGCTAATCCGTTTGCTATATAAAACAGCCAATAATATGCAGGACATTTCCTATTAACCACCACACATCCAGACAATTACTCTGATTGATTCCAATCAGGTTTTACACCGCGCTTTATCCATCAGCACAAAGCCTCACTGCCTGTTAATATCATGGGGCAAACCATTCTTAATGGAGGCTGCCAAACAGAATAGCGTCAGCATTAGCAGTCACAAGAATTGATGAAGTAAATGCGGCATTAGGACGGCTGGGGTTTTGCAATCTCGGTATGGAAAGCGCAATAAAAAATCTGTTAGAGCATCCACACAACAGCAAGTTCACCGATAACTCTCCCTGTGTTCCGAATAAATTTCTCATCTGATGGGAAGTACTGAAGAGATACCTTGAGATATATATGTCTTCTATAACCAGGATTATTACACAAGCGTGATACTAATGTGATGGATGGATGGATGGATGGACGGACGGACAGACAGATGATCTGGTTCATTCTCTGCTGTATGGCACTGGGAACTTTTCCCTTCTCTCAACTCGAGTGGAAAGGCTGTCACCTTTGTGGCTGCTCTTTTAAACATATTTGTAGTAGACACAATGATCAAAAAAGAAGGCTGTTGGAGTGTTTTAGGGCAGTGACTGTCCCCCTGTACTGGGCACTGGTGAGGCCTCACCTCGAGTGCTGTGTCCAGGTTTGGGCCCCTCACTACAGGAAAGACATTGAGGTGCTGGAGCGTGTCCAGAGAAGGGCAGCGGAGCTGGTGAGGGGTCCAGAGCACAAGTCTTGTGAGGAGTGGCTGAGGGAGCTGGGGGTGTTCAGCCTGGAGAAAAGGAGGCTGAGGGGAGACCTTCTTGCTCTCTGCAACTCCCTGAAAGGAGGGTGTAGCGAGGTGGGGGTCAGTCTCTTCTCTCAGGTAACAAGCAACCAGACAAAAAGAAATGGTCTCAGGTTGCACCAGGGGAGGTTTAGGATGAATATTAGGAAAAATCTCTTCACTTAAACGGTTGTCAAGCACTGGAACAGGCTGCCCAGGGAAGTGGTTGAGCCACCATCCTGGAGGTATTTAAAAGACGTGTAGACATGGTGCTAAGGGACATGATTTAGTGGTAACTTGGCAGTGTTAGGCTGATTGTTGGACTTGATGATCTGAAAGGTCTTTTCCAACCTAAATGAATCTATGATTCTATGAATGTAAGAAACACAGAAGTATCCCTGAAATTTAGAGGCATTAACCAACTACTACCTTCTCCAGAAGGGGAGGAAAATTATTTTTGTTCCTCTTCCCTTCCCTGATGCAAAAAATCACTGTGCAACAGAGAATAAGGTTGCGCAAGGAGGATGCTGTGAGGCAGAAGCAGCAAGAACAACTGAACAAGGAACTGCCATAAAGAAGCTACAACCCCCAGATACATCATGGGCGCATGAGGAAATAGGTATCAGTGTGGAGAAGCATCATCCATGGAGCTCCTGTTTGCATCGATGCATGCTGATATGAGTTTGCATAGCACTTGAATACAGTTAGTGTGTGAGGTGTGTATATAGTCATACACACAACATATACACAGATACATACATAGCTATGTAGAGAGGAGAGAATAAACCCTCAACCCTCAGCACTGAGACAAGCTCACCCTGAAGAGGGTGAGAAAGGAAAGTCACCATGGGGGACATTGCATAATGAAGGCAACTGGCTGAGAGAGTTGGGGTTGTTCAGCATGGAGAAGAGAAGGCTCCAGGGAGACCTTAGAGCAGCCCTTGAAAGGGGCCTACAGGAGAGATGGGGAGGGACTCTTTATGAGGGAGGGGAGCCATAGGACGAGGGGGAACAATTTTAAACTGAAAGAGGGGAGATTTAGATTAGATGTTAGGAAGAAATTCTTTCCTGTGACAGTGGTGAGGCACTGTCCCAGGTTGCCCAGGGAAGCTGTGGATGCCCCATCCCTGGAGGGGTTCAAGGCCAGGTTGGAGGGGGCTTTGAGCAACCTGGTCCAATGGGAGGTGTCCCTGCCCATGGCAGGGGGGTTGGAACTCGATGATCTTAAAGGTCCCTTCCAACTCTAACCATTCTATGATTCTATGGACAACCAGTTCCAATAACCACTGCTGAAGTTACTAGAGCCCTCCCAACCCCAGCAAACACAGGCACTATCTGTCCCCATGAAACCAGCAAATTAGTCACACAACACCTCCCCCCAAAAAGTTTTGGCTGTAAGGGCCAGTTCCACCACTCTTACCCGTTCAGTCAGAAAATCTAGAATTGGGACATATGTCCAAGTCACTCCCTCCATTCTGCGTATGTTTTTCAAGCATCTTCCACAGGCTGTTTTCCATTCCTCTCTTACATGCCTTATTGATGTGTTTCTGCCTCTTCTATTAGGAAAAGTACTCCACAAGTAAATGAACCTCTGTGTCAGGGATTTCCCTGATGGCCATCTCAGGTGACAGGTTATTGCCAGTTCACTTCCAATGAGCCACACTGAGAAACCCTGTCCCACATCAATCCTCCCTCCACTGACCTGCTAATTGCTTTACCTGTAATATGTGGATTTAGTTACTTTGACCATAATGATGACATGCTCCTGCTATCAAATAGGACTTCATTCAGACTCATGGGCAATGGGGAGCTAGTAGCTGGGGAGTTGTTCTTGCTCATCACATGGCTGAATGGGTTCCAGTATGGATTAAAATCTCAGTAGCACTGTATCTGCTTGTATTTTGAGTTCACTGGAACTACAGATCATCAGCACTACCGTAAACTAGACCTTGATCTCCAGTAGATGTTTGCAGTTCCCTCTAGAAACTGTCTTTCCCCCAGCACCAACTTTCTGATTATTTTTTTCCCTGACTTGATCAATTTTCCGCATCTTTTTTCCTTTCTAAGTAGGAAAAAAAAAAACAATAACACTTCCGAAGTGCTATCAATAGCATCCCTGCAAAATACCTTTGACCAAAGCCCTGAGTTATTTTATCAGATGTCGAAGAGAAAAAGGAATGGAAAACAGCCCAGAGCACTGATCGGAAAACCTGGTTCAGCTTATTAATTTGAACACCTGGCATTGGCTGCTTTGTGCAGCAAGGTCCATAATATGGATTCCAAATAATTAGAGGAAGGTCATAGGCAGGTACAGACCTTCTGCCTTCACTGAAGCAGCCAGCTCAGCCACACCAGGTGGGGGATGCTGACCTCAGATACACGCGGAGGCCTCGTTTCTAGTCAATGATTCAATATCTAATTAAAGTACGCACAGCACCCATGTAGTGATTTCTTGGCGTTGCTCTAAAGAAGCATCAGTTGGATCAGGGCTTTGCGAGAGAGCAAATCCCTATTCCCACCCAGCAATATCCTACTCTCTGGTCTGCAAACAGACCCTGAAACACCACCCCTGAAGTACAACTGTTTCTCTTGTGTTTCTGCAATTACCTTGAATCATTCCTTCTGGTTTCATGGATACACTGATATTTAAAGGAAAGAATTAAGGATTTCTGTCCATGACCTTGCAAAGGAGGAAAAGGATGACCTTGGAAGATCAGCCAGACATAGGGAGCCCTATGTCCTTCCCTAGACAAGACACGGGAGCTTTCCTTGTAACGTGGGATGAAAGTCTGTGCTACCGGTTACAGGGACTGTAGGGTGCTGGGTGACACAAGCAGTCAGTGCCAATTTCTACCCTGTTAGCAAGTTATTTGTTGGTTGTTTTTTTTTTCTTTCCAGCTTTCCTCCATCCCTTCAGACAAAGCTCAATCTCAGTTAGTGTTTACTTTATAGATTTCTGTCCTTACTTTCACACTCAAATCATTAGCAATTATCACATGCAAAGAAAGGGGATCCTCAGTACCAAGAAGTCGATGTCTGGAGGTAGCTGTGAAAGAGGAGCCAGCAAAAGCAGCAGCAAGTCACAAGAAAATTATCTTGTTAAAATAATTCTTCCCCTATTCCCAGTCTGATCCGAACGGATGCCAACCAACTCAACCAGTCTATCTGTCCCGGAGCTCACAATGGGCACAGCTCTCGCATGACATCAATATTCAGGTATTTCTCAAATCTAGGAGGAAATAAATCTCAGATCCAGAAGGATCCATTCAGTAATTCCCTGTGGACTGCGTGTAGCTCAGGGATTTCTCCACCCTCTCATCTCTCACGACCTTGTCACAATGACTGGCAGGTTGGATTTTAGACCAACTTGTGGCTGTGACATTGACACACCTCACGCTGGAATTGTTTAGATGAGCGGATAAAGTTGTCATTCAAAATCCATCCTTAAAGCATCACCCATCACACATCCAGAGGAAATCAATAAATCCTGTACATGTCCTCCCTGTATGCCTGGAAGAAGTAAAACTTCTGAGTCACCATGTTTCTGAATGGAGAACCTGAGATCTGCTGGAGAAACATCACTTGCCCATCGTGCCTCAGTGGCAGCATTTTCAAGGGAAACCAGGATCCTGATGCCTGGTCCCCAGGGAAAAGACCATTTCATAATAGACTCACCATGACAACCCTGATACAAACTTCATCAGCTGCAATCAAAGGCAAGAAAACAAAGGACGAGATGGAGGGAGACAGCAAAAATGACTGACTCAAGAAGAGCTGAGCACACATTTTAATGGGTATTTGGACTCCCTGCTGTGGCTGCTGAAAGGCTTCTGCAACGATCTTGGCTTCCCCTTCATGCAGTTACTGAGCTAATCAAACACAATTCAGCCCGGCGCTGGACTCCTGTCCAACAAAAGCTGCAGCTGGTGAGAGGGAGATGGAGTTTCTGAGCAGGATCACAGGGTGGCTTAATGGAAGAGAAGCTCCCGCTCCAGGCAGCAAGGGGCAACTGCCAAATGTTGTCTTGCTCCAACAACGTGCTGGAGCCAAAGCCAACTCCAAGGCATGCTGGGCAGGCTGAAGAGCAGTTCAGTAACTACATAGAATCATAGAATCATATAATGGTTAGAGTTGGAAGGGACCTTAAAGATCAGCCAGTTCCAACTCCCCTGCCATGGGCAAGGACACCTCCCACTAGACCAGGTTGACCAAAGTCCCGTCCAACCTGGCCTTGAACACCTCCAGGGATGGGGCAGCCACAGCTTCTCTGGGCAACCTGGGACAGTGTCTCACCACCCTCACAGCAAAGAATTTCTTCCCAATATCTAGTCTAAATCTCCCCTCTTTCAGTTTAAAATTGTTCCCCCTCGTCCTATCACTCCACTCCCTGATAAAGAGTCCCTCCCCATCTCTTCTGTAGGCCCCCTTTAGGGACTGGAAGGCTGCTATAAGGTCTCCCTGGAGCCTTCTCTTCTCCATGCTGAATAACCCCAACTCTCTCAGCCTGTCTTCATAGCAGAGGTGCTCCAGCCCTCTGATCATCTTCATGGCCTCCTCTGGTCCTGCTCCAACAGGTCCATGTCCTTCCTATCTCATCTCTGCAAAGGGCTTCCAGCCAAATCCTGGCTGGAAGGGCATGGCAGAAATATTCATCACACTCAGCCTATATCAACTGCACAGGTGAGGGGACCTTTATTTAAGAGATGTGCAAACTCATGGTGAGAGGCCATTGAAAACACAGGGACACAAAACCAGCTGTAAAGGGCTCAGTCCAAACATCCGTAAATAGCCATTCATTCTGTCTCTGAATCCGGTAGCAGCAACTTGGGTGGAAAAAATAATAAAAAAGAGATTACAGAGTGAAACTTCTCCTGGTTTAACCTCCCACCTTCAGCACACAATGACATGGGGACTGCCTGACCTGGAGCCTGCAGTGATGTCATTCTATTGAACAGCTCTCAACATATCTTTCTTTCATTAATTTGTCTAATTGCTTTCCAGGCAGTTGTATTTCTGGCCTCTGTTAATGTGCTTCACAATGTTGCATAGATGAATGATACATTATATGAAAATGTCCTTTCTTCTGTTTGTTTTAATATTCCACTTGATAATCTCCTATAAAGTTCCCTGGATCTTCTGTTATGAGAAATGGTGAGTAATCATCCCCTATTCACCTTCTTCATTACACTCATGATTGTCTGGGTGTATTATAGTCCTCTCAGTCATCTCTCTTTTAAGATGAAAATCGCCAAGTCATACAATCTCTCCTTGTATAAAGATCATTAGAAACCCGTGTTCCTGCTTCCCACACTTCCCACCGCAGTCCTAGGTCGACTATATTCATTTTAACTCTACGTGATCCAAAGTGCCCAGTGTGGGAGAGCATCATGGGTCTCCACATAATGATCCTCTCTGTTGTGCTCTCCATTCATTTCCAAAACATGTCTCTTGCATTGTAGGTATTGTTTGGGGTTTGTGGAGAATTGCCCAGGCTGACTCCACCACATCCTTCGCTACAACCGGTCACTGAACACCTGACGGTACAGCCGCTGCTACCACCCTTGGTTAACCCTGCGTACATCAGCCCTGAGCAACACTACATTACCTGACACTCAGTTTTCTGTATTCCTCCTACAAGTCCTTTCAGACCTTTTTGCTTTTGACAACTCTGAAAAACCCTCTCTCACCAGTTTGCTTTTCTGCTTCACCCTTTATCCATTTTTGGCTCATTTATAAATACGCCAAACAACCTCAGCAGAGATTCCCGTGGGACCCCCTGGGTGTTCCCTCCCTCCATCATAACCCTTTATTCCTGATCTTTATTTCCCACCTTTGAACTGGTCACTAATCCGTCAGAAGACTCTTCTTCCTATCCCGTGACAGCATAGTTAAAATTCTTCGCTATGGGAAAAGTATAAATTCCTCTGTATTAACCACATTATCCATATCACAAGGACTTTGATTTATTTAAAGAACAATAATTGACTTGTGACACCCACCCCCCTCCCCCAGCATGTCATGTGCTTTTTCATTCCATGTATTCTTAATAATGGTTCAACTAAATTGACAGGTAAAAAAAGTCAGATTTCTGGATCCTAGTTCTTGGACCCTTCATGAGTCCAACTTAAAAAAAAAAAAAAAAGGTGGTATGTTTTCCATCTTTCATTTCTTCAGCATCAAGGCTAATATAAGTAATGAGGTGCACAACAGATTTAATAACACAGCAATTTAATATCAGAGTTTCTTAAGGATCTTTCAGTGAATATTGCTTTTATGCTTTAAAAGCATTTTTTACTAAACCTTTAGTGGCAGACACTTCAGACAGCTTGTGCCCTTTCGAAAGTAAACTTCCGGGGGGAACCCTGTTAAATTTTAATCATTCATTTTTATGAGGTTAGCAATGTGTTTCCTATGTGGGTTGCCTTAAAATTGTTTTGCAATTCACATGGCAGAGTTAGTGATCTTTTTATTATTTTTTCCCTTTGAGTACAACTTCCAGGTTTGAACAGTGTCTCTTCACCTTCCTGTTTAAGCAGGCATTTTTAAATTTTACCATCTTTCAGGTCTTTTTTTCATAGGTCAAATAAATTGACAATAAACCTCTTATATGATGTCTTTATGCAGTCTCCAGGATACCATAAAGCACTTTTACCCTTGTGGCTGCTCCTTTTAACAAGCTTCCTCATTTTTTATGTTGTTTCTGCTTCAAAGTTGAGCTTCACTGTAATTTTTTTTTTATTTATTTTATTTTGCTTCTACAGGACACTGAATTTGAGGACCGTGTGGTCAGTCTTACACAGCAACACATTGACAGTCACGCTCTGCAGCACCTCTTGCAAGTAAAGCCTACGAGTAAATCCATGTTTGCTTCTCTTTCATTGGGTTAATGGGGAACGAGCTCCAAGTGTTGTGACATTTGCTCGGTGCGTATGAGGCCACTTGAAGTCTCTCATTACCTTATTTTCTGCCCTCCCAACCTTTTGGATTTCTCTCAGTGTGTCACAGTGGTTTTCACCATCTTCAAGTGGTCAATAAACCAGCCTTCACAACATTCCCTTCCCTAGGGATCCCTTGTCACTTGTGCATAGATTGACCCTATTTTCTTTCTTTGATTTTACATTTTCTTTAACATAAAAGCCCTTTCTTCACCATTTTGGCTTCCTCTATTGTTCCTGTGTGATTTATGCCACAGATTATCTTCCTTCTAACAAGGTTTTGGGCTGCGTATCCTATTAGCATCTTCATATAAAGCAGACTACTAGCATGTGCTCAGGAGCAAGTATATATTTAATTTTGTCTGATTGCCTATTTTCACGTGCCCTGATTAAAAGGGGAATTTGTTAGGACTGATTTTTGTGGTTTCTTAACCTGAATTTTATCAAGATCCAATCCAACCAGTTTTCAAGACATATTATGACTTGACCTTTAGACAATGAGTTTCAACCTTCAAAATTTCTTTCTCCTCTAATTGTTATTTAACTGGCAACAGCCAGGTTCCTTCCTGTGTTGGCTCCCATACTTCAAAAATGTTTCCTTACTCCTTAAAAACTTTTCCTACTACGCTTTCTTAACTGCATTGAAACACTCTCTCTGTGCCTGATTTTGCTTTTGAGAAAATGCTTCTATGAAAGTCTTGATTTTTAGCCTGTTATCTCAACAGCTTGTGCCTTTCCTCCAGGATTTCCTTCCTGCTGTCTCCTTGCAATTGAGAGCTGTGGTTACCACCCATTAGTATATTAAACAATACTAGGAAACATTCCCTGATCCTGGGGCCAAATTATGTGGTCTGATGACATTCATGCTGTTAAACTCTATTAACTTCCAAAACACCTAGTGGAAATCCTCCCTGACCCATTTAATTCCCAAACATGTCTAGGAATTGTTTGAAGGAGCAATAGCTGGCCCAAGCCAAAGTATTTTCTAATAACTTAGGGGACTAGAACACCTCTCTTACGAGGAAAGGCTGAGGGACTTGGGTCTTTTTAGTCCGGAGAAGAGAAGGCTGAGGGGGGATCTGATCAACGCCTATAAATACTTCAAGGGTGGGTGTCAGGAGGATGGGGCCAGTCTTCTTTCAGTGGTGCCCAGGGACAGGACAAGAGGTAACGGGCACAAACTTGAACGTAGAAAGTTCCATCTAAACATGAGAAGGAACTTCTTTACTGTGAGGGTGGCAGAGCCCTGGAACAGGCTGTGCAGAGAGGTGGTGGAGTCTTCTTCTCTGGAGACATTCAAAACCTGCCTGCTCTGGGTGACCCTGCTCTAGGGTCATCTAGTCTCCCTAGAGTTTAGGGAGACTAGATCTTCAGAGGTCCCTTCCAACCCCATACCATTCTGTGATTCTGTGAACTTTGTAGCACAGCTAGCTGTCTTCCAGCACGTAATAATATTCCCTAGAGTTGTTTTATTAAGTACTACAAATATACATTATACAGACCAGGACTTCAGGATTCCTCCCGTTGGAGTCTGTCTGGATGCCCCATGGGATCTACCACATCTCTACCTTGTAGGCAAATCTCTGATTGTCCCTCGTTGTCCTCAGAAACACAGTTACATGTTTACTTGCTGATCAACCTCCTACTGTTCAGCTTGTTTCTCTGTCACCTGTGATGTCCACCCCTAAAGACATGTCCTTGGTGCGAGGGACCACTCAGATGTCATCTAGGGGGAGATCTTATTTATGTGATCTTTTCTCCAGCTGTTAACCACATGTTACAAGGCATTCCTTGCTCTTAAATTTGCCATAAGGGAGCATCCCTCCCTCTAACCTGATGCAGGGATCGCTCTATCCCGTTGCTATAAGTTTCATCAGTGAATTTCTCTGTCGCTTCAAGTCCTTTCAATCTGACCACCTTGATCCCAAAACCCAACGCTTCTTCTTTAAGGACCATGAGCTGCCAATACCATTTGCACCTACATAACACCTGCCCATGGGACAAAAGCTGATGTTCTGTGCCATCACCCAAGGCACAGAACCCAAGGCACCCACCCCACTCTCTTCCTGGAGACATGACAAACCAGAGGAGCATTAGGATTGTGATATCAGCTGGAAAATCAGAGGTGCAGAGGTGGGATTAAGATGGCAGATTGAGGTTCTAAAATTTATAGGTCAATCTTTAGGTATGTGAGCTGACATCTGAGCTCCCTAGACAAGGGATTTATTCAATACAGTCAGTAGAGCCCAGAGAACTGACTCAGCTGCTCTGGCACAAGGGTTCTGTTCTGTTGACCACATGTAGGGTATCCAAGAGAGCCACCTGAGGTTGGCAACTGTGACACAGGACCTATGGAGGACTTGGCCAAAGAAAAAAAAGGCCACCAAATGCCTATGTTTCAGTAACTGAAGGGAGCCTCATATGTACTTTAGGATGAGCTGTGTCTCTAGACTCCACTGACCTTACTGATGGAGAGCAAGATCTCCTTGGGCTGTAAGAGGGTCTCAGAACCCAGTTGGTATGGAGACACATGCACACACTGACTTGGCAGGTCACAGTCAACATCCTAAAGCAGAGCTGAAAAGGGTCTCTAGCTCTCTCACACACAAAGCACAGAGGTGGAAAGGACCTCCTGATTCACTCTGCTTCTGCAGCCAATTGCTCCATAGCAGCTTACACAGAATTGTTATCAAGCTTTATCATAAAACCAGCTATATTTTTAGCACTCACTAATCCCAGTGGAAGATTACTTCAGACACTCATTCTCCTCCCAGCCAGAAACCTTCTTCTTCCTTACACACTAAATGCCCAGTTTATATCCATTCCCTCTTGGACCAAGATTATCCATGTCTTAAACACCCTTTCTCTTTCGTAGGCATTTAATCCCTAATTCCACACAAACAGCAGTCCTACCTCTGACCACCTTTGTTTTCTACATTCATGAACCATGAACTCAGACCCATGCCAGTGTATTCTTGCCCAAGCGGCTCTGCTAGCCCTTCTGAAAATCTCTCCTAGGTCCATTTATACTTTTTTCCAATGCAAGCAGAAGAGTTTCAGTGTCCTAGCCTGGTACTTTAGACAAAAGAAACTCCGTAACATTAACACCATAAAATATAAATGAAGTCAACAAGAGAAGACATCTCATATATGTTTCCATCCTATAGAGATACATCTGTCTGTCTACCAACGCAGTGAACCTGTGCCTGCTCTGGAGCCCCTCCAGGGTTATGCCAATGTAACCCTGATCAGATTTTCTGCTCTGTTTGTGTCCCCGCTGTTGGAAAAAGTGAGCTATCCTTCATGCCAAGTATCCCAAGGGGGTTGCTGCAGGAGTGACAGACGGGCCAACAAATTCCCATCTACTTTCCAAGAGAAGTTTCATCCGTAAATAGCTCTGACATGACAGAGACAAGTTGCTCTTTCAGATATTTAAAGATATGGTATAAAACTGCTTGGCCTTAATTTGGGGCTTCAGCAAGCTATTGATTTTTTGATTCTTTATATTATGTTAATGATGTCATGATCATATCAGAGCAGCAGTGAACTCCCATAAAGCTCCAGAGTGCAATATTTAATAGATACTGTTAGTATTAATTGATTTTGCTATAATTCATTCTACACATGTTTTCACTCTTAAGGGTTTGGGTTTTTTTATTAACGGTAAATTCCCTAAACATTCGGGCAGAGTGAAAAGTCAAAGCATTTACTTCTCCTCTTGGTTTTTAATTTGGGAGTGGGGGTAGTGGGGAAGGGTGTCCTCTCCAGCTCACCCCAATCGATAGCAGATTAAGTATAACACTCAATAACTGAACTGATGTGTTCCTGAGCAGCTCAAGAGGCAGCCAAATTATATTTTGTCAATTGGCCAGATGACCTTGTGCTCTGTGTCTGCTCTCCTTCCTTTCTCCCCAACCCCTCCAGATCCTCCATCAGTTAAAGGCAGGAAGGAATCCTGAAGGCCATTTTTTTTGCTTTCAGCCCTTGAGAGCAGAGAGGAGACCAGAGAACAGAGACTCATTGTTGCCCTAACAGTACTAGTAAGAATTAAGCCCCGACCATGCAGAAAATCACATTCATATCTTGGTATACTGAGACCCTACCCAGAACGATTGTAGAATTCAGATCTGTACTGGAATAAATTTTATGAGACAATAGGCTTAAGATGGAAAAATCATTCTACTTTCTGAGTTACTCATGCACTCAAAGTTGCTTGCAAGCTTGTTTGCAGGATTTGGACTGGGTGAAAATGAGGAAGGGATCAGACTGATTTGCTCTCATCCTCAGTTGCAGTTTCTCTTCTCCCCAAGAAAAACACACAGCTAAAGCTCTTGGCAAGCATCCCAACGCCATCCTCCTACCATTATTAACTGGCTGGCTCTTTAGAGGTGCTGGATGGAAGAGGGCCAGGGAAGACTGCAAGGAGTCAAGAAAAGCCACCTCTGGCCCAGCCACATCTCAATGGTGGCTCCGACAGAGATGCTCTGCTCTGATAACTCCTTATCAGGCCAAGCAAGCTCTAAGAGACAAGGAATAGACAAAATAGGAAAGTGTTATCTAAACTGAAATCCTGCTCCCTTGCCCTGCACAAAATAATCCAGTGCTCATTTGGCAGGGCTGGCTGGCAAACATGTCCCTTCCAAGCGGGTGTTGGAGGCAGGACGTGTCTGGCTGCCTGTTCCCAGCTCCTGGGGTGCCAGGGGAAAGGACAGCTCGTGGGGGATCCTTTCCTTCTGCTGCAGGTGAGAAAGTCTGCAGGCAAAACTTGCACCTCTTTGCAGTGAAGGTTTGGGTCTGCAACAAAACAAAAGGAGTCCTTTTCTTGTGGTTTTCGTGTGGCCATCTCCCCATCTCAGCCCTCAGCCATGAAAGTGGGGCCCAGTTAATGCAAGTGAAAGACTAAAGAGGCCTCACTTCACCCCTTTTCCTTCTCCATTCAACTTCGGGCAAGGCTGTGTTTCAAAAATTTGAAGCATCTTGGCCTCCCTTCTACTCCAGCTACCGAGGATCAGAGGGAGGGGAGGGGAGAGAAGATGCAATTGCAACCAGAGGACAGCCACTTGAAAAAACTGGATTCCCGAGGTTCCCAAGGGTGAGTACCCAGTGTCAGCAGGCACCACAGTACCTCTGCATGGCTTGGTGCATATCCTGGCTGGGTTTTGCATTTCACTCCTATTTGCAAGAGAGGGAGAAGGTCTAAAGACGTCCTGCCATTTTCTGCTTTACCTTTTCCTGACAACTAAAGCTAAACCCTTCTGCCCTCCTTCCCACACCTAGGAATCACGCAAGGATGGAAACAGGAGAGAAACAGGCACATAACCAACACCCCACCCCCACCCCAAAACATGCACTTAGCATCTGCACCAAGCGAACATGGGAGAAGCCTTCCAGGCATGGGTGAGCTAGATTGAGATTATTTTCATAACATGTCTCAATTAAAATGTAGATCTCCTTTACTGCCTGGGGCCAGAGGGGCAGGAGGCATTGGAAATGAGATATGGGAGGGAGAAGCAAGACTTTTCTTTATTCCTCGCTGCCTTAACCCTTCTGGTGCCACTTCTGCTCTAGTAGCCAGACAAGGGCACAGGGTGATCTGGGCATGTTCTTTGGTTTAAGCAAGGAACTACACATGTCAGACCTTGCCAGGTCTGATAAGGCTCCTTCTGCTTTAATTAAACAAGCTCAAACCTTACTCAGCCACTGGCGAGATGAAATTTTTATCGTCATGCTTTATAGCCAGTACTGTCTGGACCCTGCTGTTATCAAGTCGAGCTCCATACAGGACTTCTGCAAGCTACTCATGTCCGAAGGGTTTGAAGGCTTTGGACCTCACAGTGTCCTGTGAGGTGAGGAACTGCTACTCCTCTCTTATGAATAAGGGGCTAAACCAGATTGGAGTTATTGGAAATTGGGCATTGTTTGATATAGATGAGGCTTCCCCAATAGCCACTAGAAGAAACTGGCTCTTCCGGAGGGCAATTCATCCCACCACCTTAAACGCCTCAGGGTTACAATGAATGCATCCTGAAAAGTCCTTCACTGGTTGCTGAGACAAGAAATCCAGTAGCAGATGAAATAAACCTCATCCTAAGTAACTTGGCCAAAATCACACAAGGTATCTATAGCAGAGCAGGGAAATAAATACAGCTCTCTCTTGCCTAAGGAAAACTCTGTAACCAGCGCATCATGCTGGCATCCCTATCTAAATGTATCAAGGGGTCCAGAACTTGTTTTTTCCAGTCAGAAACTGTCCCAGATATTATCTTACAACACTGCCTCAGACCTTCAGCCCACACCAATTCCCACTTCCTCCTGTTATTCACAATCTCCCAAATCCCTTTAGCCAGGTTCAGCAGAATCATCCTCCAGCCGTTCTACTCCATCCCAGCAGAGCCTTCAGCATTTCTGCTCCCCCTCAATATATTTCTCTGCCCCCGACTTTCTCTTTAGTCTTTGCCATTAAAATAATCAACAAAAAAAGACACGCTGATTGCTGGTGCAACTTCCTAGGCAGGGAAACAATCAGTGGAGGAAAATAATCAGAAATCTGCATTCTCCCCATTACCAGGGGCTGGTGCGTGCTGCATTACACAATCCAGCCATACCTGCTTGCAGTGGGGCTGCCCCATACCTTTACAGAGCATAAAGAAGCCATTAGCCCGTGGCAGAAGAAACTCACAGCCAACATGTCTGTTCTTCACTGTGAATCTTGCCTCCCCCACAGGAAGATGGCAAGAAAACAGGTTTTCTTTGAATATCCTGGTTTCTTGCATCCAGCCGTGTTAGCCATTCTGGTCCAGATCTGGCTCCAGGGATGAGACTCTATTAAAAATGAACCAACCCTTTACCTCTGGCAGAAATTAATTTGTTCCAATCCATTGGGCATTGAATCAGGAGGCAAGAACTGCTTGTTCCATGTCCTGACATACGTATAACCACAGCTCTGGCAATACCCTGTTTTTCCCTGCTGTCTAATGTGGGTGAGCTGCAGGTGACACCCATGCTTGCTCTTCACTACTGGGATAATTGGAGGGGTTCATCTGCACAATGTTTTACTTGACTGTTGTGTTGTACATGAGCGAGGGACTTCTGTATCTCCCCACAAGACCAGAGATCAGGCTGTTGTCTGGTTCCTGTAATTCAGGGAGCTAAAAACATCTGCGTCTGCCTTGCTAGATGGTTCCTGCTATTGATAGTATGCTATTCAAAAGCTACTGAAGGACATATCTGAAGTGGAAAACGATGGAGGACAAGATGTTCAAGAAAACAGAATGATTTGGTGCTTAGATCCACTCACCAAATAAAAGAAATATGTATATTGCTGGGAATAGGAAGAAGAGACTATGCTTATAGCAAAGCAAGGAGGATCCCACACACAAAAAAAGAAAAGCCTCACAGCAGGACGAGATAATTAGCTTCAACCTCAGAAGCTCCTGTGAACTCATACAACCTGCCTCCAGGACCACAGTACTACAGGAAAGGCAGAGAAAATCTGCCTGGTCCAGAAGACAACTGGCAAAGGACCTGCCTCGCCAGCTCTGCTTGGGGGAATGAGTGCAGCGGGAGGTGGGAGCAACAGGGAGAATGAGGGGCTGGAGACACGTGCTGGTGGCACATGGGAATGTTTAGCGGCAGGTGTCTGAATACAGGAGTGTGCCACAGAAGATGATGGCATGTATTTATGGGTAGGAGTATGCAGATCCATGGGTAGGATCCTTGCAGGTCCAAGTCTTTCGTGGAAGACTTGTAAGGAGTGAGACTGGTCATGTTGCAAAACCCAGACCTAGGTTTTGGCCACCCCGAGAATATGTGGGAAGAGGACATCCCTAGCTGAGACTGGGCCCTATTTTGTTGTCCGCACACCGCAGTCTAATGTCACTTGAGATGTCTTCAGGACCGCAGCTGGTGCTCATCTTATCCTCCAGAGGGGATGGGTCCCCAGTAGACTCTGTCATATTTTCTAGTCCCAGATAAACACCTCAGATACCCCAGGCACTCCAGTTGCAGCAGACAGCATGGATGGGCAACTGAATTGATTTCCTTGCATAAATAAAACCAGCTATATTTCAAATTCTCCTTGTACATTCTCTGTACACCTGTATATAGGCACCTGAATTAAGTCTTTATGTTGCTGCTCCATATCTAAGTCTCCTTGCCAGCTCTGTCAACTTTATAACCTACATCAGGGTACACCACTTCCCTGTGGCAGCCCCTGTAACTTTGCATCTCAACTCCAGTGCACATCCAACAAGATTTCTAAGCTGGTCAGGGTGGTCATACAGCTGTCCCCTGTCCCTGTTCCCTCCCTAGCTGTTACCCTAGATATGACTGCGGGATATCTAGATATAGCAGCCTTCCAGTACCTGAAGGTGGCCTACAGGAGAGATGGGGAGGGACTCCACTCTCAGGGAGTGGAGTGATAGGACTAGAGGTAATGGTTTTAAATCGAAAGAGGGGAGATTTAGATTAGATATCAGGAAGAAATTCTTTACTGTGAGTGGTGAGACACTGACCCAGGTTGCCCAGAGAAGCTATGGCTGCCTCATCCCTGGAAGTGTTCAAGGCCAGGCTGGATGGGGCTTTGAGCAACCTGGCCTAGTGGGAGGTGTCCCTGCCCAAGGCAGAGGGGTTGGAACTGGATGATCTTTAAGGTCCCTTCCAATCCAAACCATTCTATCATTCTATGCCACCCAACAGTGTGTAGTGTCCCAAAGCAAGGGCAATGCTGAGATGACGAAGGTGTGTTCCCTGTCAGGGAATCAGCATTCAGTAAGTCCTCCAGAAGGTCCCCAGGTTCCATTGAGCACCATTTTTTCTTTCTCATTGCATGTCCTAGCACATGAAACACACCTCCTAGCCCATGGCAGACCATGTGCTGTTTCACATCATAGAAGAAGAAACCCTAGAGATCTTTTTCTGCAAAGGTTGAACTTTCTGCAATGCTAAACCTGAGCAGCAAATGTTTCTGTGATGGAGACAAATCCCAAGTAGGACACCTAACTCACAGGGCTGCATCAGGAGAAAGCTTCTGCTGGAACTCAGTGCACAAAGTAATTATCTTCCCACCCTCCCCCTTCTGCCCTCTAGCAAAATAAGCTAATCAAGGAAGAAGGTTGTTATCAAAACACATTTACCACACGCCTGCGTCTTACGGTCCACAGTGCCCAGTGCTATCCCCAAGTTGCCTCAGGCAGGCACGGCCACCAAGATAATCAACCTGTGAAGGGCACAGCTCTGCACTGCACTGCTAGGTAGACCAGAGCAGGAAAAGTTCTCCCAAAAGGGACACGATGGCATCTAGGGAATGGAAGGACATCAGCAGTGACGGACATGCAATGTGTAGATACAGCGATGGGCTAGCTCTCCAGGACTAGTTATCGGCTGCTCCTCTCAAAGGGACAGGGCTGGTTCAGAGAGGTTTATTCAATGTCATCGCCCATCTGTAGCAAAATTGGATTCTCAGGACCCTTTGTTTCACTCGGGGCTTTATCACCATCAATAGGTATGCTCCCTGTCCCAAGAATTTTCTCTTGCTCTCTGGACTAAGAGCCCCGATCTCATTTCAAAAGGCCATTGGAGAGCTGTCACATTTGGGGCTATTTCCTCTGCTCCAAAGGAGAGGCAATGCCAAGGTGTGAAATGATGGGTACTTTAGCTATACCTCAGCAGACAGATTAAAGATTATCTAGGCTCAATGCAGAATGCTTAATGGGCCAATGTCACTCCACGGAGCCCCCCTGCTGTGCGCTTCCCTCTGTGAGAAGGCTGAAATGCCGTCTCCAGTTTCGATAACTACCTGAGAAGAAGTGGGAATCACTCTGTGCCAAGGCCAATTGTGGGAAGATGACTCCACTTTCCCTTGCTATCAGATGGAGAGGTTTCACAGGCCATGTGCAGGGCTGTCTGAGCACCAGCTGTGACCAGGGAGGAGCCAAACTAAGCAGTGTTTGGAGACAAGGCAACTTGACAGCTGGTTCACTCCTACCTTTGCCACCATCAAATGGCAGTGCCAGTCAACTGATTGAAGACTTTCAAACCAAATGAAAGATTTCAAATTTTTTGCAATTATTTCCCCTCCTCCCCCCCATCGTTTATGGTTTTCTCCCCATTGTGTACCAACAGCATGTATCTGGCAATCTCCTGTTGCAATGAGAAATGGACCTCAGACATACAGCGGTAGTGAACATAGCAACTGAAACAGATCTGAGCTTCCCCTCTGATGGTGAAAATCAGCCCAGCCAGGTGCAAATTTCCAAGGCAATGCAGGATTTTAGCTGGAAGCCTTTTGCTCTTTGTGTGGCTGATCCACTTTTGGGAAGTTTAGGACAATTATCATCTACTTTTGATATGTAGAGGGTCTCCCAGGTATTTGAAGGCACCAAGAACTGACCCATGGCAAGACTATGCTAAGGCAGGAAAGGATACTGGAAGCTTTTCCTATAAAAAAGGGTCCCAGCTTATTCATCATGCCAGGCAAATGCAAAACGCCTGCAAACTGGTACCTTTCTGAAGGGACTCCAGTTTGCACCCTGGGCAAAAAAGCATAGGGAGTACAAAGCAGGGATGGCTGAGGACCTGGTTTCTTGTAGTGGCAGCTGAGGGTCTATAGGATCACAAGCCTCTGCAGGAATCAGTAAATCACTCTTTTCTCACTATCTGTTAGAGCTCGGAGTGGCACAGGACTGATGTTCCACCCTCCTGCCCTGCTGGGTCCCTGAAACCTGGGCCATACAGCCCTTCTCAGTGCCCCTTCCCACGCAGCACTTGAGATATCCTCCCTCCCCCGCGCAAATGGAGCAAAAGGATGGGAAGGAAAAGAGAGGAGATGAAGGGGAAAAGAAAGAAAAAAAAATCAGCCTGAAAGAGAGTCGCAGTCTTTCAGACGGCAGAAAGTCAAGCAAGAAAAAGACCCTTCAAAAAAGGTCTTATTGCAGCATCTGTAGGCGGCTTAGGTTACCTGAGACTCTCTAGTGATTCAGAAGACTTTGACCAAGAAAGTTAAAGCCAGGGACGATCAATGAGCCTCTGCAAGCAGCATCGCATTGGGTTACCTGCTGAGACCAGACAGCGGGAGCTGCACTTTGTAACTTTTTCCTTTTTTTTTTTTCGTGATCTGGCAATGAGTCTGAGCATGGGTAACAAATCTCCCCCCCCTCCACACTAATCCCTCACTCCCTAGAAAACAACTTGTTTAAGTGGGTTTTTTCTTCCATATCGTGTTAGAAATGAGAATTGTTATTTCTGGGTACACAAGTATCCTGCAGCTATGAGGCAGATGGGAAGAGCAGGAGAGCGGGAGGACGTAGGGGCCAGCTTCCCAGATACTGGGGTAGGTGTCTGCTGCCAGAGGACAGCATAAAACCCTTGTGAACGGGGCTGTTCTTTTGTGGGGAAACCAAAAAACACTCATGTGGCTTCTCAAGTGTCTCATAAAGACTATCTGCAGCTATCCAGTTAATCCACGGTCAGCTCAGCCTGAGTAACTGTGCATACTAGATTTTGGTCATCCTTTGACTAACCCAGAGCCAAAGGGATCAAGGAAGGTGGCTGGTATGGCCCATATATAAGAGTTTTCTGTCATTGCTTCATTCATGGGGTGAGGATGCCTACAGGAGGCCACTGCATCCTATTCCTGTGGTCCAGGAGTAGGGGAGCCTCTCCTGGCACATACTCTGGGCTACAACTTAGGTGCAAAGCCAACAGAGTCAGCACTGGTCCCTAGGTGAGGTTTTTGCATGCCAGAAGGACACTGAAGGGACTTATGAAGCTCCTCACAGATGAGCAGAGGAGTGCAGAGAGGAGATCCATCTCCTGTCTCTGCTACCTCCACAGCAGGACAGACTGGGGTTGCTTAAACAAACTCTCTTCCCTCTGCAGCAAATGTCAGTTCCTCCAAACCAACAGTATTTGTTGACATCCTGCTTTGCTCAGTCTCTAGAGCTGGTAAAGACTTCTGGGGAAGAAAGAAATCGCACATGTCCTAATGTTTCATTAAAATAAAAGTAATGCATCACTTCAGAATTACTTTTTATTTTGAAATTTTAAGCAATTTACTAAAACCTGAATTAAAATCCCAAAATAAGAAATTCTGAGGTCTAAATGAATCATTCTCCAATTACTAAATGGTATTAGCCCCTTCTAAAATGGCTTTCAAGAACATTTGTTATTAAAAAAAATAATTGGCCCACTACAAGCTGGAAAAAAAAGTTTTGAAATAGCACAAGTCCTCCCAGAAAATGGGACTATTTTCCTCTCTAATTGGAACTTCTGACCTGCTGGACAAGGAGTCGCCATAAGAGCAAGGCCAGATCCTAGAGGAGAAGGAGGCGGGTGCTGAGGGGCTGCAACCTCCCTTAAGGACAGATTGTGCATGTTCGAGTATTACAGAATCATAGAATGGTTTGGGTTGGAAGGTACCTTAAAGATCATCCAGTTCCAACCCCTCTGCCATGGGCAGGGACACCTCCCACTAGACCAGGTTGCTCAAAGCCCCATCCAGCCTGGTCTTGAACACCTCCAGGGATGGGGCATCCACAGCTTCTCTGGGAAACCCGGGACAGTGTCTCACCACACTCACAGGAAAGAATTTCTTCCTAACATCTAATCTAAATCTCCCTTCTTTCAGTTTAAAACTATTACCCCCTGTCCTGTGGCTCCACTCCTTGATCAAGAGTCCCTCCTCATCTCTCCTGTAGGCCCCCTTTAGGGACTGGAAGGCTGCTATAAGGTCTCCCCAGAGCCTTCTCTTCTCCACGCTGAACAAACCCAGCTCTCTCAGCCTGCCTATTCATCCCAGAATTAGACAGAGCCTACGTGAGGATGAAATGGGGCAGCCCAGCCAATATCTAGAAGTGGCAGGTAGGTAACACAACAGAGCCTGGAACAGATCCCTTCTGCACCCAGCAAAGTCAGCACATTACTCCTTTATAAAGGGTTGCCTCTCCCTGTAGGGATGCTGCCGCTCTTGTGCCCCAAACATCCATCCTGCTGGCAGTTGGGGTGTAAAGCATAACCCATAGATATGGTACAGGGCAGAAACCTTGCGTGGTCACCACAGGCACATGGATCAGTGCTTGTGGATGTCTGCTCTGGAGCTGGTGCTGGGCCAGACAGGGACAGCGAGGGCTCGTTTAGCTGCAGAAGAGTTTATCCCTCCTCTAGGGGCAACGAGCATCCCCCATCTCTCCCCCCCTGCATGTGAGTGGGAAAGGACATAGAGAAGGGTGCTGGTTTTTGATATGAATAGAGACAGAATAAACTTTCTGGGGTTTGGAGGGGTGGTCAGATACTGGTGGCATCTTTGGATGCTGCTGCATCTGACACAGGAGGAAGCTGCAATTCATCTCAGGCTTAGAGCAAACTTTGCTCTGCTCTCATCCCTCTCTGCAGCCCCCCTTCAGGCTGGTGACATTGCTCCGACCTTGTGACCAGGCACCGAGTGCCTCCGTGCCAGCTATTAGCTTTCCAGCCTGTTCCTCTGCCCCCCCAGCTCCCACCCTGGCCCCTCACCTTCCCCTGGAGACCCATCCAGCAACCGAGCGAGTGCCACGTTTTCAATTTACACCAACTAAATGATTCATCACCGCCTAAAGAGGCCTGAAGAGAGCCCAGGAGGGGAGCTGAGCTATAGGAGGGAAAGGGAGGGGGGAAAAAGATCGGGGCTAAAGATACAGAGATGAAAAGCTCCGGTGACCTGTTCTATATTGGCTCTCCTCTTCTCGGGTGCAGAAGCCAATCAATCTCCTCCCCCCTCTCCTTTCTCCTGCAGCCGTCTGTGGGTCTGTCTGTCTCTTTCTCTCTCAGCAGACTCGAGTTTCTCGGTGTAAGGTTAGGACAGCAGAGCCGTGGAAATCGATTCCCGAGCCCTGGCACTCCGCCCTCTGCACAGACAGCCCAGATCTGCCGTGAGACTATGGATGGGGAGCCGTCCCCAGGCCTCTCACGTGGCGGCAGCTGAGGGTAGCTTGGAAATGGGGGGTCTGGGGAAAGGGTCTGCACCAGCCCTTGAAATGCAAATCCAAAAATTCTAGAGATCTGCATGGGAGAGAAAAAAGGATAGATGTTGTACTCCATCTGGCACTTTTCACCTATCTCCCAGTCTACCACTGTTCCTCTTGATGGATTATACTGGAGTAGAAAGATAAGTGAAAGGCATGTCATTGCCCACAGTCAGTCTGATTTCCAGTAGCACTCTACCCCAGGTCTTTCACAGCCCGACTGCCTCTCCCATCCCTTTCACAGAACAGCTCGCACATTATCACGCCATAATTTAAATTGAAAGAGGGTAGATTAAGATTAGATATTAGGAAGAAATTCTTTCCTGTGAGGGTGGTGAGACACTGTCCCAGGTTGCCCAGAGAAGCCGTGGATGCCCCATCCCTGGAGGTGTTCAAGGCCAGGTTGGACGGGGTTTTGGTCAACCTGGTCTAGTGGGAGGTGTCCCTGCTCAGGGCAGGGGGGTTGGAACTGGGTGATCTTTAAGGTCCCAAACCAATCCAAATCCAATTCTATGAAAAGGATGAGGAAACTGAGACCCAGAGAGGAACACCTGAAGCTGCACTGAAAACCCCTTTGAAAATAGTACCGGAAACCAGATTTCTTGACTGCAGTGGAAAGTCAGAGGAAGGAACAGACTGGAGTGGGATTTGATAACATTTACTTTCAAAAACTGCTTCAAAAAACTCCACAGGGAAATAATCTCAGTGACCCTGCTGCAAGGCACATAAATAAGAGGTGCCTCTTTTTTTCAGATAAGCAGCAGAAATTAAGTGACCAGAGGGAGGAGGACATGGGGATCCTGCCGTCAACCAGGTCCAGGCTGTGAGGCCAAACTTCCCCTTTAAGGACTGAGTTTGTATGGGGGTTACTTCTCCTGATCGAGTCAAAGCTGCCACCCCCACTCGCCACCAGCCATCACATTTCTAATAATGAGTTGCTGGGCAATCTGCACTTATCTCTGCCCCTTTTCTCTCCTTTGGGGGATTTATTGCTGGATGTATTGATGGCTTGTAGCCACTGACCCAGGATGGCAGGAGATGAAATATTTAGCATTGCTGTGGTACAATCAACAGCCAAACTCATGCTTTCCTATACATCTGGCACATAGTCTGTGCTGTCCCTCCACTGACAGCAAAACACACAGTGCTCTGTAGCATAGATGGAGGGTAAGATGAGATGGAATCATACTATAGAGTTGTATATCAATTGGAAATATCCTCAGGTCAGCAGGGTGAAAGCTTCATGGGTTCATGCCTACCAGATCACAACTCAGAACTGGTTTGCCAAGGGTTCCTTGAACAATTCCAGAGTGTGAGTCAAGTTTTTTGGACAAGTTTTTGGGATGGGCCACCTAGATCTGATCTGAAATTAAGCAGGCTGTGGTGGCTTTGGAAGAGGGTCACACAAGCTAAAGCTCATCCACAGAAGGTTGGAATATGGTACATTTTTTCCCTTTTCTTCTGTTCCAGAAAAGAAAGGTAGCAAAGAGGTTCATTTCCACTAGATCACTGTCTCCACCAGGAGTGTTTGCAATGGAACAGGAAGAATTCTGAGGTGAACTCGGCAGGAGAAGACACACTGGAATAGCAGGGTCCATCAGAAAAACCCTCCATTGCTGCTGTGAGACAGCATGGACACTGTGAGACTTGGAGTGACAGCACCCTGCAGAGCCATGCTCAGCTGGAGATGTTTGGTTAGACAGATCCAATGCATTTTCCAGCCACTGTCTCTGCTGAGAGGTTCTTGGCAAATGAGACCACTCTGCCACTCATCGCCAGGAGCTCAGCCAACCCGACACCTCCCTCTCCACGGCTTTGGCAGAGGGCTCTCTGCAGGAGGAGATCACTGGCAGTGACGGCTACAGAGAGGAAACTTGAAGATCAATAGTATCATTAAAAAGCCAGCAGAAAACAAAGCCAATGAACTAATCTCCCAGACCTGAGGACACCTGGATCCACTGCTCCTTACAAGGTACTGGATAAGGCAGTACTGTTGAATAACAAAATGGTGAACTAAGGTCCCATCTTGCCCTGTTATTTAGAAGCCCAGGGTTGTGGATACAGACAAATTTGCTCAACATCCTAACCAGATAAGCCAAATGAGCAGTTTGGTTCATTTACGTGCATTTGGCACAGTTGAGTTGACCCACAGAGGACAAACGCTCAACTTCAGGGTCAACTTTTTCCCACAGTGAGCATACAAACCATAAGGTCCTCTTGAAATCTAACTTGGATTGGACCCCATGATGCTTACAGGGACACGTTTCCTCTCTAAGGGCAGTGGAGATTATGACAAGTCTGAAAGAGGAGAGGTTCAGGTCAGTGGTGGAAAGTTTGAGTCACTGAGACAAGTGTCTCATCTGGACTACGAGTCAGAACCAAACTCCCTTAAGCAATGGAAATAAGAAGGCAATTGTTCCCCAGAGAAGAGCTGCTGGAGGGTTTCATTCAAAGCACATTGGGTGGACAGATGTTTTCCTGGTGCAGTCAGCAGACTGTGGATCAGATGGTTGAGGAGATCTGACCAGTCTCTACCACTCTTCTCTTCCTTTGTCATTCAAAAAATGCTTTTTGGTTAAACAAAGTCTCCCCCAGCACGTCCCAGAGACCTTGCTGGAGCTGCCTGCATGACTCATTGACTCATTTGCCTCAGCCAGGGCTTGAGACAGCATTTTGCATCTCTTCCATGTGTTATCACAGACGTTGAGAGAAGATGGGTGGGGGAAAAGCAGGGCTGGGACAATGGGAAACACCAGCAGGTACTTACATGTTGTGAAGAACGCACCATCCACAGTGAGGGTCGCCTGAGCCCAAGCACTCGCTGCAGGTCTCGTACTGGCTACACGACTCCACAGGCACCCGAGTGAGCTGCAGGAGGAAAGGGGACAACCTGTCAGGCTTTTCACAGGGCTCTGCAACGCCCATAAGGACTTGACGGAGGTGCCACCCTCCCTGTCCTCTTCCCCTGCTGCCTGGTCTCCCAGAGGGATATCCCTGCAGAGCTCGGCAGGCCTGGGGCAGAGGGATGTGTCTGCAGATCGCTCCAGAGTTCAATCTGGTGCAAGCCCTGTCCAGATGAGCACTCAACTTGGTGCAAACCCTTCCGAGATCAGCACCTTCCCTGTGGCCTTCTCCTCTTCCCCACGGCCTTTCACATTTTCATTGCCAGATGACCTCAGTTGTACAGCTTCACAGGGAACCAGCAAATCAGACAGGCTGTCTGCAAACTGTGGTGACCTGGCACCTTGGGGCTATTAAATAACATGTGATCTTCTGCAACAAATTAAACTCAGTGGGTCTCAATGCTCTCCCACAGTCTGGTTGTGGACCTTGTTGCTTTCTGGCTTCTTGTGAGAACTGAGGTCTCGTGATGTGTTTGCCTCCCTCCCATGACCTCCCGCACCACCACTGGTCTCAGGAGAGTGTTATCTCCACTCCCCATTGCCCATGCATCTCTCCAACCATCAGTTGTCCCACCCCTGGAGAGGTTGCTCACAGCAGGGAAAGGGCAAAAGCCACCAGCCTGGGTAGTGAATGAGTTTGCTGTCACCCTGACTTTGCAGCTCAGAAGGCATTAGAGGTGGACCTGAAACAACCATCTACTGCCAAAATACTGCATTTTATTATCTTTTTTCTTCTTTCTTTCTTCCTTCTTAATTAAAGTCAGTCAGAGATTTCAAAGACAGAAGGGCCTGCCTAGCCTGACGTCCCATCTAACAGACCAGACGCTTTTGATTCCTATTAAGTTTTGTAAGCCCCTTTACTTCTTTGGAAGCCAAACATACAATTTGGGCCCAATGACCTGATAGTCTCTTTTCCATTGAATAAGCTTCAGAGAGCTTCTATAATATACAGTCCATTGCCAGTGCCTTCACCCCAGCTCATGTCAGCAGGGAGAGTTTATTCCTTCAGATGATATAGTGCTGTATTATCCTGATGAAACACCACTGAGAACTGCCAACGATAAACTGCGGAACAGTTACTTGTGACAAATGACAAAGGAATACACCTGGATCCTAGGGATGATTTTTTACTTGGTGCAACATTCAGGAGACTTTTAGCTGTGAAGTGATAGATTAAGATTCATTCTGATTGCATCTGTAAATGAACCAAGAACTGGCTTTTATATATAAATATATATCAGGCAAAATTCCAGCTATTTATGAAGACCTTTTCTGTTTGTATTAGAAGTTGTCTTCCTAACCCCTACACAGACACCGCACATGGTAGTAGATAGTCTATGTGCAAAAGCTGAAAAACTGTATCTTTACCTCTGGCAGGTGGCAGTAGCATTAGAAAACTTTAGATAGAAGAAATATGATGGGGTTTATTTACCATTGCACCATTGTCTGTGCCCAGTCACCCAAAGAAACCAACTGCAGCTACCGAAAGCTTTTCATGAAAAAGGGAGAACATAAAAAAAAAAAAAACTAAAACCCCAAAAAAGCAACAAACAAACAAAAAAACCCCAAAACAAACAAAAAACCACAAAAACACCTTTCTCAAATTGAATCTATTATCTATTGCCATGAGCATAGGAACACAATCAAGACAGACCACAGAGCAATAAAAATGAGTAGATCAAAACAGGGAGGGAGTAATTCAAACTTCTGTAAGCATCATGAAGTTTCAAAGGTAAGACGTCTTGGCCATGAATGCAATTGTTCCACCTTCCTTAAGCTTCAGGTCAAGCAGATATCAACCTTTCATCAAATATAAATTGTATGCTCCGAGATTTAACCCAATTAGACTGATGTTGAACCTAAGAGTCTGTGTTTTATCCAACTTGCAAAAAGACATACAATTTTTTACAAGAAGACATCAAGGGGTCTTATAATTTCTTATGTTGGCCATTCCCACCTGTTATTTCCACCTGAAAAAAAATATATTGTGAATTATTTTTCCTTGATCACATCTAGCTTGACCACATCTGCATGGTGAACATCAGAAGAGGAAGATAATTCAGTTTTGAAAGACTGTAAATCTGCCCTTCCTCAATCCAGATGCAATCGACTGTGTAATCTCCACCGTGTAATTAGAAATTTCTGAAAACAGTCAGGATTAGCAATGCGGTTCCTACCCAAACTACCCTCAGTTTAACATATGGTGCAGCTCGATTTAAACTCATTAGCTGCAGATAGTTTTTCAGAACCTCAGGTTCTGAGCTAGTTTACATCTGTCTCATTGAAACAAGCCTTGCTTAAGAAGTTCAGATCAGAATATGTACTTTTTCAACATCCAGTGATGTTGGGTTTGAATGTTCCGAGTCAAAATCTACTTGTTACTATGATATACGTACAAGAAAGAAGTCCTAGAGGACTGAAATTTGTTATTTCTCTGCAAATCGCTACAAAAAGAGTAGGTAAAAAGTGGTATAGGTAGGTTGTGTTGTTGTTATTTGGAGAATAAGCCTTATGAGGAATGGCTGAAGGAACTGGGGTTGTTCAGCCTGGAGAAAAGGAGGCTGAGGGGAGACCTTCTCGCTCCCTACAACTCCCTGAAAGGAGGATGTATCGAGGGGCGGTCGGTCTCTTCTCCCAAGGAACAGGTGATACAACAAGAGGAAACGGCCTCAAGTTGTGCCAGGAGAGGTTTAGATTGGATATTGGGAAAATTTTTACACTGAAAGGGTTATCAAGCATTGGAACTGGTTGCCCAGGGAAGTGGTAGAGTCGCCATCCCTGGTGGTATTTAAAAGACGGGGCAGACGTGGTGCTGAGCGACATGGTTTAGTGGTGGGTTTTGTCAGAGTTACGTTGATGGTTGAACTAGATGATCTGAAAGGTCCCTTCCAACCTAGGCGATTCTATGATTCTATTATTATTACTATTATTATTATTATTATTACTTCTACTACTGTTATTTAACTAGTTGTCAAAGGATATCCAAGCTCCACTGAGAGGCAGCAGGAACCTACTGAGAATCCAGACCCTCATCTTTGCAGACATGCTTCCTTCTCAGTGTCTTTAGGGTACTTGGTCTCTGTAGTATATAGTTTGTATGTAGTGTAGGAGCACACCTTGCTTGTGTCCCTGTCCCAGAGAGCACAGCTATGCAGTATGAGCTTGCACGAAGACACATATCACGAGTGTCACCATTCACATCGCTACATGTTATTCCTGCTATAGGAGACCTTTTACGAGTTCACCTCAAGTAGCTTTATTGTGAGATTAATTAAAATTGTACCATGCTGGTAAATGTCTTGGGCTGTAAGTGTCAGACCTTCTAATTAATAAAGAAAGAAACTACAAAAAACAAAGGAGCTGCGACTGAAAGGAAAGCCACCTAGGGGTCGTCAGCTGAAAAGAGAAAGAACATCAAGCAAATAAGGCACATCAGAGGTCTTATTTTCCTTTGGAACATAAGCTGTAATTAATTCAGCTCAGCTTTCCAAGTTGAAAGTTTTGAGAACTGGCCGTGCCCCCCTGGGAGCAGTCAGCTTTTTATGCTGCCCCTAAAATATCTGAAAAAGAAAAGTCCATGCAAACCTCCCAATTATGGTGCCTTGCCCTTATTCACAACGACGAAGGGACCAGACAGCGCTGAAGGTTGAAATCTCCATTGTAAACCAAACTGTGACTACTCCTTCCACTCTTTCTCCATCCTTGGAAAGTCTAATGAACTTTTCAAGGTCATTTCCCAAGCCTTGGTGAGGCTCCCTACCACTGGCCTTTCATCGGGGTGGAACTCGGAGTCAATATTTTGCAGCAAATATAACCAGGGTTTCAGCAGGAAGAGGATTAACAAAAGCAAAGTGTCCTTCAATTTGGGTCACTATGAGCCAGGTTGGAGTCATTTATATTCCTGCAGTGGTCACGGCTTAACTGATATTTTGGCCTCGCTGTGCTACAGCAATATATGGATGTAAGAAGAAGCTGCTGTTGTTTAAAGGGCTTATATCCTATACGTGGTCAAGCACATATCTCCTTTTTATCAATGAAATCTGAGGCTGAAAGTGAGGTCTCCGGCAGCTCAAGTAGGTGCTATCTAAGCATCTTTGAAGATGTGGGCTTGAGGCATCTGAGCAAGTTCGTGCAAGAAGTCCACAAAACAGTTGATTATTGAACACTTAGTTATTAAGTACAACATATTTAGACTTTGGGTTCATTGAATCATAGAATCATAGAACGGTTAGAGTTGGAAGGGACCTTAAAGATAATCCAGCTCCAACCCCCCTGCCATGGGCAGGGACACCTCCCACCAGAGCAGGTTGCTCAAAGCCCCATCCAGCCTGGTCTTGAACACCTCCAGGGATGGGGCAGCCACAGCTTCTCTGGGCCACCTGTTCTAATTAAAATATTGAAGAATAGGGGAGACCAAAGTGTCAGAACCCGTATCCCTGAGGCAGCTTTACCATATAGACTGTCCCCTACTCATCCAGAGTGAGATGCAGTCCCAGAGCTAGGTAAGAGAATCTGATGTCCTTCTCAAGGGCAGCAATAAAACGATGAGCAGGTCCAGCTGCCGTAGCTGCAACAGGATTTGAAGAGATATTTCACTTCATCAACACATTCATTCACAGGTCCCCAAAGTAATCATTCATGAGTTTCTGGCTCACAAGGACATCTTGAAAAATCTGGCAAAATCTGTGAACTGCTGTACAGTTCAGAGCTCACCTGCTACATACGACTTCAGGGCTTTTCACACAGCACCAGGGCTGTCCTCACCTCTGCTCCAGCCTAAATTGCAAGCTGCAGCTTCTCCTGCTCCCAGCCTCACTTTCCACCCTCTATTTCTACTATGAATGAGTTACAGAAAGTCATTTAAAACAAAATGATTGAGGTTTTTGGATCTGATAGACAGTAACAGCTAATCCTGTTAGAAATTTGGCTCCCGCTTCTGCCATTATATATTCACAAAAGCTCCTGCTATGTGCTCAGTCATAATTTTCTGGCTCCCATTTTTGACTTTCTTATTTCAATATACATTGCTTTTTTTTTCCCCCTTAAACTGCCAACATTCTGGTCAAAACATGAATCATTGCTCAATCTCTGCTGTTATAATTGGATGTTAATACAGCAGCGGGATTTATTCAGTCTGATGGACTAAGTTAATTTAAATGTACAAAAAGGCATCTTAAGTAGCCAATTTCCTTCCCAACAGTCAAAAGATACATTTCCAAAACACTGAACAGTGACTCTGTCAAGCTATGTGGGTTCGGTGAATGCTGCTATCTTTCAAGACTCGGCCAGCCCCGAAAAACTGCAGAAAGATTAAGAGAGGAGCTTATTTGATTTCAAAGCCTTGAATAGAGTGTTCATGATAATACAGTTTATTAAATAGAGCAAGGCAAAAAACACCTAACAGACCACTGGTGAAACCAGATTCTACACCCCTAAGAGAGTCAGTGAGGATGTTCGTCACCTGCAGGGCATCCCAGGATGCTAATTTTAACTTGGCCTGAATTATGAACAAAAGGACCTTGAATTCCTCTGTCTTGTTTGAGCCCCTGTGCCTCATCCACCTGATCTACAAACTCAGCAAAAAGAGTGAGAACACAGAAAAAAACAGCCCAGGGAGCTGAAACACACAGAATCATAGAATGGTTAGAGTTGGAAGGGACCTTAAAGATCACCGAGTTCCAATGCCCTGCCATGGCCAGGGAGACCTCCCACTAGACCAGGTTGTTCAACATCTTAATTACACCAATAAGAAGCAGGACTCACACTCATGTAGATATTGTAAAACTGATGGAAGAGGAGATGTTCCTGAAGGGATAGAGATGCGGAACGGGGGTTGATTCCAGCCTGCCACTCCAGCGTGATAAGTAAATAACTTGCAAGTCTCACCGGGACAGGGAATGTCATTTCTCATCAGACACCCCCAAGCTCTTCATTGTAGCACTCTTCCCAGTAAATCCATGCTTACATACTTGGAAAACTGGAGGCTTTAATTAAGGAGAGTTAATTGGAAGCAGCAGTAGCTGTCAAGGACAAATGACACAATAATTAAACTGGGGGTCAATGTCCCACTGTCTGGCAGGGTAAATTACCTGTCCTAATATACTTGTTCACAAAGAAGGGCTTCCTACCCACATCTGTGCATATGCTGCTGCTCCTCCTCTCCTCTTCAATGCCCTGAGCTGTCCTCCACATCTTTGTTGAGAGATGTCTTTACTCTGGCATTGACAGAGCAAATCCCCAGCAATGATCACACGCCACTCCCATGAAGAGAGGTAAAGCAAAGAGAGATATAGAAAGATTGCACCTCTCCTATGAAGACAGGCTGAGAGAGTTGGTATTGCTCAGCCTGGAGAAAAGAAGGCTCTGGGGAGACCTTAGAGCAGCCTTCCAGTACCTAAAGGGGCTACAGGAGAGATGGGGAGGGACTCTTGATCAGGGAGGGGAGCCAAAAGACGAGGGGGAACAGTTTTAAACTGAAAGAGGGGAGATTTAGATGAGATATTAGGAAGAAATTCTTTACTGTGAGGGTGGTGAGACCCTGGAACAGGTTGCCCAGAGAAGCTGTGGCTGCCCCATCCCTGGAGATGTTCAAGGCCAGGCTGGACAGGGCTTTGAGCAAACTGCTCTAGTGGAGGTGCCCCTGCTCATGGCAGGGGGGTTGGAATTGGATGATCTTTAAGGTCCCTCCCAACTCTAACTATTCTATGATTCTATGATTTGATGCCCACAGCCTCTGTGGCAATAGCCCCAGAAGCCTTTGGGCTAAGGCTGAGAGACGTCAGTTCCCATCAGATGCTCTCACAATGAGATTTCTGTTGGTGCTCCGACAACACCGCAACTTTCTTTGCACCCTTTGCAGTGCAATTCTGTTCCCATGACTCCCTCGGCACGACCCTGCTTTACAGCTGGCTCAGAAAAAACAAGTTAGATGTCTTCTTTGTAGAGCATGCTGGGCTTCATTTCCAATCCATCAAGACTTGCAGCCTGTGTCATGGGAGGAATGCAAAGCAAGGGCTTTGTCCTCTCACCAACGTCTGTCTGCAACATCAGAGTCTACGTTCTAAGCTAGAAATCCAGGCTCTGTTAACGGAGAGACGTTTTACAGGGTGGGGTTTGCCTGCTCTCTGGTTTAGTTGTCTACCCAGGGATGAGCTAAATCACACCCTGGATGTACCTATGTCTATCCACTGAATATAAAGGAGTCTACACAGCCAGGTCAGACGGAGACATTTACAACGTACACAGCAAATACTGGGTGAGGTGAATCCCACATCACCACCATACATAATTTTCTTCTATTCCTCTAATCTTGCCATTGTAAACAATTCCCAAACATTCTAAGCTCTCCCTTCTTCCTAATTGTAGCATCAGAATAACCACTCACAAAACAAAATGCATGTTCTTTAATCACTGGGAGAGTGGCAGAGGAAATCCACTGTGTTGCACAGCAAGAAAACTGTTCCAGGAACTCAAAAGACCTTGTGGGATGACACGGACTGTGTTTGAACAAGTGCCTTTCACCATCTGCTCCGTAAATACAGCCCTCGTGCTTTGCTGCATCCAAGCTCATTCCTGCTCTCTGTTCTGGCTTTATTTACAAAGGAACAGACAACTCAGATAACAAAGATTATCCCAGTCCTCTTCTTGAAGACTTGGCTGCTTCCCAGGTTCCCCCTTCACAACTGCTCAGCCTGCGCCCTTTGCTGTCCCTTCTTCAAACAGGTCTACCACGCCATAACAACTCCCAAAAGCACCGGTGCTCGAGGAGAGGCTAAGGACATGACATCCTGCTATGAGAATGGCTGGCAACCTGGAGACTGAAGAATCATAGAATGGTTGGAGTTGGAAGGGACCTGAAAGATCATCGAGTTCCAACACCCATGCCATGGGCCGGGACACTTTCCACTAGACCAGGTTGACCAAATCCCCATCCAGCCTGGCCTTGGAACCCCTCCAGGGATGGGGCATCCACAGCTTCTCTGGGCAACCCGTTCCAGTGTCTCACCACTCTCACAGCAAAGAATTTCTTCCTAATAGCTCGTATAAATCTTCCTCTTTCAGTTTAAAACCATTCCCCCTCATCCTATCACTACAGTCCCTGATCAAGAGTCCCTCCTCATCTCTCCTGTAGGGACTGGAAGGCCGTTACAAGGTCTCCCCAGAGCCTTCTCTTCTCCAGGCTGAACAACACCAGCTCTCTCAGCCTGTCTTCATAGGAGAGGTGCTCCAGCCCTCGGATCATCTTCGTGGCCTCCTCTGGACACATTCTAAAAGGTCAATGTCCTTCCTGTGCTGAAGACTCCAAAGCTGGTCACAGTATTCCAGGTGGGTTCTCATGACAGCAGAGCAGAGGGGTAGAATTACCTCCCTTGACATGCTGGCCATGTTGCTGGGGATGCAGCACAAGATGTGGTTGGCTTTCTGGGCTGCCAGCATGCTTTGCCAGCTGATGTTGAGCTTCTGATCCACCTTCACTCCCAAGAGCCTGTGTCCCAAGGTTTCGGCACTGAATCTCATTTAGCTTTTCCTTTTAGTTTTTCCCTTGCCAAGAATGCCAAACCCATCCTCAGCCAGCATAACAGCCGTGCATCCCATCAGCATGCTGATGCCCTCTCTGTACAAGGCAGGAAATATATTAGGAATTCTTGTTCCTTGTAAAAATCACAGTTCACCAGCCAGGAGGTGTGGAAGGAGTGTCAGGAGATTTTACCCAAGCCTATTGAAACCAGCCACCTTCTTACCCACCCTGCAAACCACCACCTCTGGCCCACTTTCTCTGCCTGTAGTATTCAATCTGTGTTTGTCTTCGTCAGGTCCAGGTAGGTTCAGTTCCACCACCACTCCCTGGCCCTGTTTACCACTAAATCTTTATCCCACAGTCAAGGGTTTCAGTCTGTAAAACTGTAAAACAAATGAGATTTGTCTAAATGTGTGTGTGTTCAAAAGCCTTCAAAATAGAAAGTCTCATGTCACAATTAACGCAGGGCCAGCCCAGGCTTAATGAGGGCCGGTGTCTGTGTAGTTACTGAAGCATGCCCGCCGAGCAAGAAGTATATCGTTACCCAGGCTCTATAAAGACTATATATAGATTTAATTGGGACATGTAATGGAATTTATGCCACTGCAATGGGCTTTCTCAAGGTTCAGAATCACTTGAAGGCTCCTGGTGGAGGCGTGAAAAGTTAAAGCACGAAGGGAGAAGTTAATAGTTGTTTCTACTGGTGATGGCTACTTTCCAGGTCACCTTGTTCCATCATCTTTCAAGATGTTCCCATCCTCACCCTCAGTTATCAAGGAACATCTTTCAGATTCATTTACCTCAGCAGCCCTCTCAGGTATCCTACTGTGTTTTCTTCTTGTCCATTCCCATTGATGCAATCTCATCACCACTCCAAATCGTACCTTTACACCCACATCATCTCCCTGGGTTAAGATGTTTTCATCCCAGTGTCTGGAGGATGTTTGCCTCCTCTCTCTCTCCAGTCACCCACAGTCCCTCCTGGATTTCTAACGCCACCACTTGATGACAGTTCATGAAGGACTGATTGCGTTGATCTAATTCCCTTGTGCGGGATTATACAATGCCTACAACACTACCAAGCTACAGAGAGCATGGAAGACAGACAATTTAAAAAATGTCCTTTTCTTCAGTTGTGATCAGGCTTAAAATTCCCCATAATAGCATGCAAAAACAGCTGTATTGGTTGGGATCAACACTCCACATATCCCAGTTCCTTGTCTTCAGCCATGGCCTTATGGCACTAAGGGAAGCATAAGAACAGGGTAAACATATATGATATGTCCTCGGTAACTGTCCAGCCTTTGGCTATTTTCATTCGGGGGATATTCTGAGTCTTATGCGTCTCTATGCCATAACCTGAATAGATCTTTCTTTAATTTTCCAGTTTATTCTTGAAGGCACATTGACTTTTTGCATCCACAGCAGGCTTTGGAAGGACTTTCACAGGTCCAGAGACCACTGCTTGAAGGAATAACCTCCTTTCATTTCTTCAAGACATGATTTTCAACATTTTAATGTCATGCCTTCTAATTCTTGCACTTGTGGATGTGGTGAACAGTCACTTCCTATTCACCCCCTTCTGCCAGTGATTCATAATTTCACCAATCTCTACCATACACTCCAGATCACCTTTTCCCAGGCTGAAGAGTTCCTGCTTCTTCAGTCACCTCCCACATGGAAACCACTCCATACCTCTGATCATAAAATCATAGAATCACAGAATGGTTTGGGTTAGAAGGCACCTTAAAGATCATTCAGTTCCAACCCCTGCCCTGGGCAGGGACACCTCCCACTAGACCAGGTTGATCAAAGCCCCTTCCAGCCTGGCCTTGAACACCTCCAGGGATGGGGCATCCACAGCTTCTCTGGGCAACCTGTGACAGTGTCTCACCACTCTCACAGGAAAGAATTTCTTCCTAATGTCTCATCTAAATCTACCCTTTTTCAGTTTAAAACCGTTACCCATAGAATCATAGAGTCATAGAATGGTTGGAGTTGGAAGGGACCTTAAAGATCATTGATTTCCAATGCCCCTGCCATGGGCAGGGACACCTCCCCCTAGACCACCCTTGTTAGCCAAATGTTGGGCAAAAGGAAAGGCTACCTGGTGGCCTAAGTCATCTTTTCATAGCCTTCTCCACCTCTCTCCCCCCTGGACTCTCAGGCACTAACCACATCATCAAAAACTATTAAGCTACTGCCTTTAACAGGGTGACACCTCTCGGTTTGAGGCACATGAGTATGCGTATCCTTCAGGCGCATCCCAGCTGCGACAGGAAACACATCAGCTTAAACTGTGATTAAGCCTGCTTTATCAGGGGCTTGGGGAATGGCAGGTAACTCGTAAAGCTGTGTGCACTTGATTTCTTTTACTGGTGCAAGCATATAGTGGGACTGAGCTTCAGACAGCTCCTCAGAGGACACGCTTCTCCTTGCCATGAAAAGGGACATGTGTTTTGTCCCCAGATACCCTCACGTACTCCCCGCCACCCCCCCACCCCCCCCCGCCTTTCAACCTCTCTCCTCTCATCGCTGCCTTTTCTCCTTTTATAAGTCATTCTCCATGCAGTGCCATCAAATCTCGGCTGACACAAGCTCCGCAGCCTGCCACAGGCAACATCAATTGGAGCGATAGCATCAGCTGAAGAGTTATGAGGTCACGCTGGTTAATCTGCAAACCAAAAAACTTAAGATCTGAGGCAGGGAGAGCTGCGATAACCTCTGCCTGCAGTTAATCCTGAGCTGCGGCAAACATACACCAACCCAACCTAGAGACAGAAAATTGGGGCTTTCCAGGGCTATTACAATACATCTGCCTCTCCAGATCCCTCACCACCAACAGCGTTACTGAGTGTTTCAGTCAAGAGTTAACCAAGATCCAGGGAGAAAATGTGAAGCAGGCTCTTCCCAAGCCCTTAAATATATGTCTCCGTTTATTAAAAGAGAGAAAACCAGACAGAGCTCGCTGCTCAGCTGACGCCTGTGAGAGCTCAGTGCGCTCTCAAGGTTTGGGTGGTAATTAGCGCTGCCAAAAAGACAACGACCAAGCAGAGATGCAGGCAACTATTTTGGGGCATATCTATTTGCCTTTAGAGATCTCTGCTATTTGTTTCAGCACGGAATCAGTGAGAAGAAGTTCCTAGCAAAGCCCAGCTCCCTCTCTGCAGCACTTGAATTCGTGGAGGGCTTGAAACGCAGAATTCCTACTGAGTACAACGCAGGTTGCTCCATCCCAGCCCCCAGTGCCCATATTTCAATGGATTAAGTGCATAACCTAGTGCAGCAAGCACTACACATGTTTTCCCAGATTTCTCAGACATCCATCTTGCCATAAAATGAAAGTTCAAGGACATTTAATTCCGGGATCATATAAATGCATAGCATTTAAGGTCAGAAGGGACCATTAGATCATCTGTTCTTGCCTCCTGTACATCACAGGCCACTAAATTTCTCCCATCTACCCTTATATGAACTAAATAATCTGGTTTTAGCTAAAGCATGTTGCTTAGAAAGACCTCCCATTTCGATGTGAAGATACCAAGAAATGGAGAATCCTCCATTTCACGGGCAGTTTGTTCCAGTGGTTAATCATTCACACCATAAAAAGCTTGTACATGCCTTATATTTCATGTGAATTCATCGGGCTTTGGCGTCCAACCACTGATTCTTATTCTACTTTTCTTCTCTAGATTGAAGAGCCCTTTAAGCCTGCTGTTTTCACCCCGCAAGGATGCTCAGACATGCGAATCGAATCATTCCTCAATATTCCTTCTGATAAATTAACAGACTGAGATCCTTCCAGTCTCTTTGAGGACATCGTACCTTCTCTCTCCCTATGAATAATCTTTGTGGGGTTTTTGGTGCTCCTTTTCCTATCTCTCAGTGCTCTTTTACAAAAGCAGACCCGCAGAACTGGCCATAAAACATGACTACTACTCGCCCACTCTCTTGCACTCTTCAAGGATGCAGGACGAAGTCAGCCCGTTTCTGCTACAGGATGGACCAAGGGAAACCCTTTGCAAGGACGTAAAGAAATGACTCGCTCATCCATTTCAGTCATTGCTTTCTAGGACACGTCTCCCACTTTCCAGCCTGACCTACATTCCTTTTTACCAGACAAGAGAAGTTTGCATTTGTTTTGTTTGAGGGAGCCAAAGTCACCCAACCACTCTGTCCTCATCATTGTTAACGCTGAGCTAATTATTGCACCGCTGAATATTTTATCCACGGGATTTAGTATCAACTTCCTGCTCATTCATGAAAATTTTCAGTAGCATTGGGCCCAATATCGATCCCTGGAGAATACTACTAGGAAAACCCTCAGGCTCTTTGAGAGCTGCCAAGTATTAAGCCATTTCAGAGATGGTTTTTTTGCTATTTTTAGCTTTTTTTAGCTTTTTTTATTTTTCAAGTGGGAACAGGCTATGCTGTTGACTGAAGTGCTGTACAGAAAGGTAAAGACAGGACATCCACAAAATAAAACTTCATTATTTTCTTAAAGAACAAACCAACTATTTCCTAAAAGAACGAAAAATATCTTATTTTTCATAAAAATATGCTACCCAACTGCCATTTGGCCCAGTTCAGGAGTAAGCATCAGGATCTTCAGACTTACCCAGGGACTTTACGACTTAATATTACCCCTTCTAGTCACCATGAGTCACTAAAACAGGGGTCTCACCCAGATTATTAATACATTCCCTCAGATATTTGATACAGGGCATTTCAGGTCTCAGGGACGCGAAGTCACCCTCAGAGGCATCCTGCACTACCCAGTGCCTGTGTATCATAGCTTTAGCTCTGTCTAAAATGCCTCGGTGAATAGCCCAAAGTTAGATAGGATCGATCTGGGTGCTGGGAACCTGTGGGGGTGTTAGGAGATGTGGTTCCTGAGGCTGAGATAATCCCCAAATTCGTGGTTGCCCTGTGACTACAGGCACCACAGAAGCACAGCAGCATTGATAAGCTGGTTTCACTGGCATCCAAAATCACGCACAGGTCATCCTTTCTCCTGACTGCCAGCAGTAACTCTGGATTCAGGCCCTTTGCATGGATTCCTAAGCTTGTGCAGGAGCACACAAGGTTCTTCATTTCTCCAATCAGTTTCTCCTTCCTTTGCACTCCTGTAATTTTTTCATATTTTTCTCCAGACAAAGCAGAAGGCTGAGACTCCCACTGCACCTTTCTTTTTATGGAAAGACATACAAGGCACCCAGATTTCTTGGGGAAAAACAGCTGGCAGGAGGATCTGTAGAGAAGCAGAACATTTTTGTCCCTGTAGATAACTGATTCAAACCTGATTTAAGGCCCTCAACACTCCCTGGTACTGTATGAAACAGCGAGATTTCATTTCAGCTCCTTGCTGCCAAGGTATTGAACTCACAAAAGCTTCTACTGAGCAGGAGCGCTGCCCGGGGAGGGCAAGGACCAGGTCTGGAGGGGGGTGACAGTGTTGAACGACTGCAAGGTGAATGCTGCCAGCTGGCTTGGGCATAAAGCAGGGAGACCCAAGGGACCCCACAAAGCCTTTTGCCAACTCCATCCAGGTGGTTCCCAAGCTGGCATCTTGAAAGGGAGCAGGATTAACCCACTGAAGCATCTTAAAGGAGCCCTCCACCTCGAAGATCAAAGCCATCCTGGCTTTACCTCTCTTATTACACCTGCCTGCCTTTGTGGGCATGCCTTACAAAAGCCCGCAATCTGATTTGGACTGGGGGATTTGCTCGGGTGCATTTCACAGTGCACACTGCTCCATACGAAAAAAAGAAAAAAGGAAAAAAAGAATACCAACTCAAAAAATACCCTTTTGTCCCTGGCCACAAAGAAGAAGGGAAGTCCGTTTGGTGCATACTGCAAGGGGAAAGAAATGAGAGCAAGGAGCAGGGAAAGGCTGTCAGAGATTCCCTCTGAAACACAAGCCCTGCTGTGCAGCTGAGAGGGCCAACATTGCAGGTGACACTCTTGGCAGGACCCATCTGACCCTCCTGAACCTTTTTATCCAGGTCTCACCCACTGAGAATCATGGAACAGTTCGGCTTGGAAGGAACCTTAAAGATCACCCAGTTCCAACCCCCTTGCCATAGGCAGGGACACCTCCCACTAGACCAGGTTGACCAAAACCCCATCCAGCCTGGCCTTGAACACCTCCAGGGATGGGGCATCCACAGCTTCTCTGAGCCACCTGTTCCATTGTCTCACCACCCTCACTGGAAATAATTTCTTCCTAATATCTAATCTAAATCTCCCCTCTTTCCGTTTAAAACCATTACCCCTCATCCTATCACTATACATCCCAAAAAGATGGAGATGTGCTGCCCAAAGATTTTGGAGTATACTTGCAGACCTCAGTGCATCTGACTTCCCTGTCTCAGTAGCAGTGACCTCCTCACTGCTCCTCTTTACTTTTCCCTAGCTAATGCAAACATGAGCACGAAAGGTCCAGCACTCTTTGCCTGAGGTCCTCAGAGCCATTCAGGAAGGGGACAGGGAACAAAAAGCATTAAGGTTTAGAAGAAAAACAGGTACAGCACTGAAGAGGCTGTCTGAAAGTCATACACACTTAGGCTTTTATTGGTGTGAGGGTTTGGTATGAAGGTTGACACCAGTTTTATTAAAGCAAAGCAGCCACTAAAGAGTGCTGTGGCCACGTGTATCTTGGTTTGAGAGAAGATTGACCCTCTGATGCATAGACTGGTCAAAGTGGAGTGAAGCTGAGGTTCTGTGCACTGGGTCTGCCCTCCGTTCAGCCACAACAGGCTCATCACACCCATAGGATCAACAGAAGGGACAGGAGCTATTGATTACTTGCCCGGAGAAGTTGTGGATGTCCCATCCCTGGAGGTGTTCAAGACCAGGTTGAATGAGACTTTGAGCAACCTGGTCTAGTGGGAGGTGTCCCTGCCCATGGCAGGGGGGTTGGAACTGAATGATCTTTAAGGTCCCTTCCAACCTGAACCATTCTACGATTACGTTTGATTACCCAGCACCATGCTCCTTCTCACACGTGCAGGCATGTGTGTGCACGCTCCCACGCGCGCAGACATGCAGCCCCGGCAGCCAGCTCACGGCATTTGCAAGTGCTGGCAGATTTATACTATATAGAAAGGGGTTGTGGGGAACACTATTTTATCTACCAGCTTCCATTTCACACCGATGAACCGTAAAATTCTAACTACAGCTTTTCTCGGTCTTTTACCGATCTGTGATATCTGTCTGTCTGTCTCTTACCTGTCCCCACGCATGCAGTGTTGTAGCAATAATGTACATCCTGAAGGAACAATATCATCTCTGCTTTCCCGAGGATTACAGCCTGCCTCTTCCAGAAACAGCAATCCCTACCCCTGGTTTATTAACCGAACAGCAGGCACCGAGAAAAACCCTCACCCACACAATCAGGAGAGTGGTTTTCTCAGCATTTATGGATAGAAGGAAATTAGGAGCATATAATAAAACCAGAGGACAGCTGAGGATCAGTTTCAGCTCTCACCAAAATAATAGGGGAGGAGAGGTTCCTTCCAGTTGCCTGGGATTTTACCTGAGGAGAGCTGTATATCTCTTGCTTTAACCTTGTGAGTTACAACATCACCTTTTTGGCTCATGTTTTAGAAAAACACAAGAGCTCATGCCCCTGATCCTTTATCTTCTCCAAAGGACACACAGATTTTATAGGTATCTGTCCCAAGGGAGGTGAAGGAAAAGTGATGTTTTGTACTTATTTTATTTCTTGTTTCAGCCATTGCTCCTGAATCAGCATCTCCAAACATCCTTCCCTGCTTTGTATTTATATCTTTGGAGACAGAAAATGTCTGTGAAGGAGGGAAGCCCAGTCAGGCAGGAGCGCAACTCAAGTCCCTCCTTGGCCAGAGACCCATATCTGTGCAAGTTATTTAATCTCTAATCCACTTCATCTACCCAAAGCATTTCTGAAAGGAACATAAACACCATCCAGGACTATTTCTTTCCATTAATTATGAAGGGAGCCTATACAGGGGGTGGGATGAATCTGGAACACGCTTTTTTTTCCCACACGCACAGCAGGAGTTGGAGCGTATCTGCAGCTCACAAGGATGTTGAGAAGCTCTGGGACCAGGGGGATTGCCTGGCGCTAATGGTGAATGTTTAGAAAGGCATGTACTGAATCCCTGGAAACATTTAGCTCAGACGGTTTGTTTTCCTAAAAGATATGCAGTATTGCTGAGCTGGGACTCAGAGCAGACATCTCCCTGAGGAGTTCTATGACCTGAGTTATGTAGACCGCATTAGACGATCACACTGGTCTCTTTTGGCTTTCAAATCTATGAATTTATAAGTGGTTGCCAAATAGTTTCAATGATAATTGTCAGCTTGTGCTGAAAAGAGCTTAGCTAGGCATACGGACCTTACATGAAGTAAAAACTTTTTATTATTATTATTATTATTATTGCAGATGGATTTCGTCATGCTCAGCTTTAAACTACATTTTCTCTATCAGGATATGGATTTCAGAAGACAAGTTGCCTGACCCAGTGACCAGGCCGATAATGGGACTGCTACGGTAATTGCCATATTTGCAAGACAAGTACGAATTGCTACTTTTAGATTAGCCATACAGACAGTGGAGACGAAGTTTATCATTGCCCTAAATGTGTTTTGTTTTCTGCTGATGCATGAATGTTCCAGCAATTAGTTTGCTGCGTTAGGGTCCTCTTTTCCGCAGCTTTTGTGAACTACTGACAGTGTAAGTTTTTAAGACAATTCACCAGTGAAATGACCATTCCAGCACCCTCAAGTGTTAATGCAGGAATCTGAATTTTCTGCTGGCTTGCAGTGCATTGTAGATTTAGAGCATCTGTGATATTGGCAGGATTGGGAGAGAGGAGGATGTTGATTGGTAGTGTAAGAGGTATTTACTGAGTTGAAATCAACTAATTGTATTCCCGTCTGATTAGACCAGGTAGTACGGCTTCAAAAAAGCCCCTGATGCTCTCCTACTGTTTTGCTCCAAGGTGTTGGAGAGCTGTCCTGGAAAACAGTGGTATTTATAAATGAAAGAAACCAAGGGGAATGCAAAAAGGAACACTTCAACAAGGCTTTGTGCAGAGGACTGATCTTCCAAAAACCCCAGCTCTGATTACTATCCACAGAAGAAATCCCTGCAACCAAAACTGAGCCACATCCTCCGCTGCCTGCTCTGCCCCAGGTGCTGTCTGTTAATGAAGAGAAGAGCACAGGAGGGATTCTCACCTATGCTTCCAGTTACAACACTGAGAAGTCTGGAAGATAATGAAAGCCAAAGAATTCATTATCTCCTTGCCATTTTAAATGTTGTTCTCTCTCTCTTTTTTTAATTGTTTGGTTTTGGTTTTTTTTTATTCTTGCAAATTTTGCAATTTTTCATTACTGATTCCTCAACTAACAAGAACCCTCAACATACTTATATAGGCACTTACGGAAAGGGGTTCCGTATTTAAATGCCCTGTAGTATCAGTGAGGCTGTTGAGCAACCTGGTCTAGTGGGAGGTGTCCCTGCCCCTGGCAGGGTGGTTGGAACTTAATGATCTTTAAGGTCCCTTCCAACACAAAACCATTCTATGATTCTATGATTCTGTAACTGGTAGTTCCTCCTGCTTAACCTCCTCTGAATTTCTAAATTTTAAGTCAGAGTACCCCATGAAAATTCATCAATTTTTTTTTTTTGAATGAGGAATTAGATTGACTCAACAGTTCCCCCTCAAGACGATGTCTGTTTTCTCCAGAAATCTTAATCCTTTTGTAAAAGAATCTAAACAATTAATTTTCCTATGACTCGTAATAGGTCTAAATTACTCGTCTGATCTCAATAAAATTCCACTTCAACAGAGTATTTAGTCATAGTTTAGTATTAACTTCTCCATTTCCTTGACTTTGTTTGTGATTCTTTTTATTTTTTTGTATAATTTGTCAAGCAGAGGTTGATGCATGGCTCTTCTTGAAAAGGATAGCATAGAGACCAATTAGTCAACCTAAAAACTGGCAAACTCCTCCTAATGTGACTGCATGACTGCCACAAAATGGCAGCTAAATAAAGATCTATCTCGCTTTTAAAAATATTAACCTTTTTGTTGACACTGCCATTTATCAGAAAGTTTATTCCTTGAATGATGAGATGGATACAGCAAAAAGCAGAGCTAAAGGCCACCAGCCACCCTATCATCACACAGATGGGTAGCAGATGCCCAGGGGGGCTTTTAAGCATAAAGACCCACTAAGAAACCATTTTGGCAAAATAACTGAAATTAAAGCATGAGTTAGAAGTTTAGTTGGTATAAAATACTTCCTTAATTACTTAGGAATTGACAGACTTAATAAAATCTAATATCCACTCCTCTCTGTCTCCTATTTCTACTGTCGAGTGAGCCAGATGTTTCATAAAAGGTGCAAGCACCCTGCAAAAGGTGGGCTCTTGTATTAGGTATCTCTGTATTTTCTAATACCTAGAGACTGCTTTATCTGAAGAACTGCAGTTAAGACTTCTAAACTTCTAGGTTGGTTTATTTTTTTAATTAAAAATCAGGGGAAAGCATTAAACTCCAAGATATATTTTTTTTTCCTTTTCTACTTTTGTTGGCAACTGCATCTCCATGGATGCTGTTTTGAATGAAAGCTTAAGGGGAAAAAAAGTAAAAAAAGAAAACAAAATACCATATTCATTGTCCTGGGGAAATTCTTTCCTGTAATGAACCTGCAGAGTCAGTGCTGGTGCCCTGAACTGCGGGACAGGCTGTGGTTGGGGCTGGCTGGGAAGCTGCCAGCAGAAGAACTTTCCATGGGGAGATGTTGGTTCGCTGAATTCAATTCATCGAGCACTGACAGATTGCAATGAGCTGTTATTAGGCTCAGCACATCAGAGAGAGGGAGTAGGAAACTTCCAGTAATTTGCAAGTTGTGCAGCTGAACTTAGAAATGCTGAGCTGGTTTTGGAGAAAAAAAAAAAAAAAAAAAAAAAAAGAATAATCTTTTCCAAATAAACCTTTCTGCAGAAAGGAATTAAGGGATCAGGTGTTATGCTCAAAATACCTGTGGCAGCAGTTTATTTGCAGGGGTAGGAGGTGAGCAGGAACTCAGACCTAAAGCATGAAAGATGAAGGGTCTGTGACAGAACAGTCTTCAACAGATTATGATTTGAGTAAACATATATTGTTGACAAGTATTAATAAGCCATTAATGAGCAGAAGTCTGGGAGATCTACCTGCAGCTATTTTGTTCCTGCTTGGGAAATCATTGCCTCTATTATATCAGACTGCTGGAAGCCAAGACAGCTTCACATTTCCAGTGGTAAAAATGGTGAGCGAGGACAATTAATTTTCACCCTTCGTGAATTCAGGAGGCAAGGAGAAGAAAAGGTGAGATTGAAAGATGCTCTTCAAACTGTCCGCTGAAGGGAAGGAAATTAAAACAACATCTACTGGTAGTTAAACGAGCAGTCCCAAGCTTGGTAAACAAAGCTGAATTCCCAGAGCATCCTTTAGCTCCTCTGGCTGTCAGCTGTTGATAAGCTCAGGACAAAACCCACAGACAATCTACTGGGAAAAGAATGGGGTCGGGGTTCAATTCCACCTTTAATGAACTGGTTTTCATTTTTGCTTTCCCCAGGTCCCTGCAATGACTATTTCTTTGTCCAGCAGGACTGGAAGCTTGAATCTCCATTGCAGTGTGGCAGGAAGTCACCTTGCCTGTGGGAGCCTGGGCTTGGGGACATGCTAACCACATCCACCCTGCAAACCAGTCCTGCTTCCAAAGCACCACACTGGAATATCTTATCGCTGTAAAGTGAGAACGGTGTCCTCTTCCAGGGACAGAGTGCAAGAGAAAACACTAAGCTAATAAGGCAGAGTTGCCACTGGGGGAAGTGACCTACTCATTCCCATTAAAAATGCCTGGTTGTTTCAGGGGCAGGGCTTAATAGCTCATCTGCAGGAAGGAGCTGGGAAGGATGGGAGATCTGATCATATGAAAGAGGTGGGTCTATCAAAGCGCCGTGCAGCCTAATAGCTCTGATTTTATCTACTGACAACTTTGAGAGGCTAAAGAAAATCTCTGTGCTCACCTCTCCCCAGTTCCCCTGGGAGTTTCCAAGTTTATAGGTAGCATCAAGAAGAGAATAAACTGATTTCTGCATAGGTGGTTGCTCAAGGTAATAAACACACCAGCAAGGAAAATGAAACAGCAGAGGTGAGTAGCTTATATGAAATTCAAGGAGTCTGTCTCTGCCTCCTGATGTCCTGAGCTACAGGTTACTGGAAATGGAGAGGATATCACTGTTTTCTGTATTTTTTGAAGCTCTCTACAAGCTACATGTTCATCACAGACCCTTATTAGACAAAGTTTTCTTGGCTGGAGACATCTCGGACCAGTGCAGCCAGGCCAGGCAAGCTGTACCCTGTCCATCCCTGTGCCACTGAAGAGGAACAGACCAACAGCAGCATCCCTTACTGGAGATGTAAATGTGAAGAATGATACAATGAGGAGAGGGAAGACAAAGTCAGCATTGAAGACGGAATAGAATCACAGAATGGTTAGAGTTGGAAGGGACCTTGAAGATCATCGAGTTCCAACCCCTCTGCCATGGGCAGGGACACCTCCCACTAGACCAGGTTGCTCAAACCCCCATCCAGCCTGGCCTTGAACACCTCCAGGGATGGGGCATCTTAATTTGCCAGGCAACCTTGGCTTGTAGAATCGCCTTGATAGACAGGATCAGACACCTCTATCAGAGATGGTCCCATCTCAGTGGGAAGCTCCTCTGTTTCATGATAAGGGGAAGTGATGGTATGAAGAAATTAGGCTGTGGAAGATGTGTGCCTGGGGACCCAGCGAGAGCAGGCTTCTGTCACCGCGCTTGCCTTTCCCCCAGGAACACTACAGATGAGCTTCTCTGTGTAATAGTTAAGGGTCATTTGGTTTCCATTACAAACCTCATTTTCAGGAGGCCATAATCCACATGTTTTACACTGCATGTAGCTGGGAAGACAAGAAAAAAAAAAATAGCCCCACAAAAAAGCCAAACAAAAACCCACCACATAAAACCCACAAAAAACCCCCACCACATAAAACTCCCACAAAAACAACCACAACCATGGCTCCAGCTATCCTGAATTTGTTTCTCCAACACGAAGCCTGTTGGGGAGGTATTGTTTTATCTTTCTAGAGGTTAAAATCCTAGGCCTTGAGAGAATCTATTTGCTAGAGAAGCTGTTCTGCTCCTTCCTTCTTCTTTTTTTGTTCCCTTCAGTTAAACTTTAAGGAAAGGCTGAAGATTGCAAATGTGATATTTGGGTAGGAAGGATTCCAGCGTGAGGAATCACCACTCTTCCTCTTCGTTTTAAAAGACCAGTCTATTTAAGGTTCCAAAGCATATGTTGCTCCCCGCTTAAATTCTATCCCTTTTGTTGCCTGGCTGCAAGCAAGAGGATGCCACTTTTCTTCGTCTGGCTTAAAACCATCGTGTTGCTAGATTGTACATCACGGATTATTCACTAAATCTTGGTTATGTGACGATGTGACATCTCAACAGAACTCCCTGCCAGTACTGTGTGAAAATATTCTCAACTGATCCCACCGTCAGAGACAGAGTCATTTGCATGTGAAATTGCTACTGTCTTTGAAAACCGAAAAAGGGCAAGCAAATAAACCTCCGCCAACACAACTACCTCCTCCTATATTGCCCATTACCTGCTACTGTCCTCTAAATTTGCACCCATCTTCCCAGGTGAGGTGTGTTACGCCTTGGACCTGCTGAATCTGAAAAAATCCCAGACATTGGTGGCAAGTCCCTCACATTCCGGGGTGTGAGAGACCCACTTCTCTGTTCCTTATACCTCCTTACTGACAATAAGATCCTTAGCACAAAGCCCCACGTCTTTTGTTCAAGGCTCCCAATACCTTAATCAAGTCCCATCTCTCCTCATGCTCATACTCAGAAGAGAGAAGCAGGACTACAACTGTGAGTAGGACTTGTGCTACTTCGTTTCTCACCCATTCTTAATCAAAAAGAGGGTTCAGTTGAAAAGGGTTCAGTTGGACAATCAAAAAGAGGGTTCAGTTGGTCATTAATGACAACAAAAGCCTTCCAAGGCATAGATGCAGGCTTGGTGCAGTTAGCTGAACTCCACCAGCTTCGGAGGTAACGAGCACACAACTGAGTGAAGTCTTAAGTAATAATATTTTAGCAGTTCTCAGATGACACGGGAGCACTGCAAAAATGTCAGACCTAACACCATTATTCAAAAATAGGAGCACGCGATTAGACAAGCAATTATACACCGAGTAGCTTAACATAAATTGTGGGTAAAAATATCAGAAACAATTTTTCAGGATTTAGTGAGGGAGCACCTTGTAAAGCATAATTGGATTAGAGGAGACAGCCAGCACGGATTTACAAGCAGGAGGTCTTTTGCTTAACTAACTTGTTGGAGTTCTTTGAAGCTACAGTATTACTGCCAAGGTAGGCAAGGGAAATGTAATAGATGTTATGCACTTAGATTTCCCAAAAGCAATTGGTGAGGTTGTACAGTGAGATTATCGGCTAATGGAAGAAGTCGTGCTATAAAAGCGGGCTGGCTTAGAAAAATGGCTCAGAAGCAAAAAACAGCCAGTGCGTGGGCTGGCTTGCCATGTTCGTTCTCAACCTCAAAAGTGAGTTATTTAAGTGCTTGGCCTGGGGAAGAAGGAGGTGGAGGGGTTGAGGCTTGGAGATCTCTTCTACTCAGATTTCAGAGAGCTCCCAGCCTTTCGCAATGTGCAAATCTCCCACAAGAGCTCAGTTTACAAGCCCCAAGGAGGAGAAAAGCCCGGGGAGATCATTCCTCCTCCAGAAAGAGGTGGAATTCAAAAGCAGCCTGGCTCCGTGATCTGCCATTCTCAAGGCTACTCGCAGGAGGAAAAGCAAACTTTGCTTCCACACAATGAGACAGGAAACTGAGGCACAAGCAGGAAGGAAAATGTGCTTGATCTCACCCAAATCGGTGTCAAAATGAAGAGTACAGATCCTGTGGGGCTGGCCTTTACCCTCAGGCTCATGCTACCATGGAGCATGTTTGAAGCAGAGGACTTTTTGTGCAGGTGTAGGACGAGCACGGCCAGCCTCAGCCCCACAACACTCCCACAGAGAAAAGGGAGAGGGTTTGGGGGAGATGGGTGCATCAAGGAGTGGGCAGATGGGGTGCTGGCAGTGGGCACAGAGCCCTCCAGCAGGCAGATACCATGCTTTCAGCCCCTCATCTGCAGCCAGCAGACTTATTTCTGTGGATTTACATCAAAGGCAGGCTAAGGAGAAGACCTGAGCGACCAGATTCATATCACAGTCCCCAAAGCTCTCCCCAGAAGCCAGTTGCTCCTTCTGTTTCTTTTCCACATTGTGTCTCAGCAGCAAGCAACATTTTGCTCCCTGCTCCAGCTGCTTTTCTTGGCTGCCCTTGGAGCCGATAAGGCTGGAATCCGGGTTCAGTGCAGCCTCACTGCCGTCCAACAACAACAGTGACTGGATCAGGGATCAGCAGCGTTCCCAAGAACTGTGCAAGGCTTTTGCTGGGTGCCCTAAAGAGCCCATTCCAGCTCACAGACCGCTGGCCGCCCACCACCATAATCTCCTCCTGTCTCTCTCCTCTGCTGGTACTGTGGCTGTCATTCACATCACTCCTCCTGCCATCCCCGTCCCCTTATTCCCCCTTCCCATCCACCCACCCCCGCCAGAACATGACCCAAGTTTGTTATGGATCAGTGTATTTACAAAGCTTAAGCTGAAAATCAATTTTAATTACCAAAATCAGATTGCCGTATCAATAAACCACCGGGGACCTCTCGGAGACACAGACAGAAGGTTGCACCTGGAAGTGTAGGGAGGGAGAGATAATGACTCATTTTCCCATCGGGCCCCTGCCTGCATTTACTGGACAATATTCATCAACGTCGCTATCTTTTGTATTATTGATGGTATAAAAGAGAGATGAATGGAACTGGAGTCAGTTTTAAACAAATAGGGTTTGTTGAAACTTGATTTCCTGGTGACATCTTGACTTCAGCACTTATTTTTTTTATGTTTAGGGTAGCGGTGAGGAAAGTGGCTGGAATACCTTTCACGGTGTCCCCTTCATCAGGGTTTGATTGATTTGATTTGGTCAATGATTGATCAAACTGCATCCTGGAATGCTAACTAAACCTTCCCACCTGGAATAAAAGGAGACTATACAGAGTATCGTTCTTCCTACTGCAACAAGCCTAGCTAATTATATGATTATTCATCACCTTTATTACTAGACGCACTCTTACTTGGACGTGTGCTCCTTCAGAGACCTCAATGGTTTGGGTCTGGGAAGAGTCATGGTAATAGCACAATGCCTTGTTTCTTCTTTCCACCCTTGGGTCAGAGGCCTTGCCATGGACTCCAATGCTTTTCAAGACTGGTCCAAAGTCAGAAAAGGGAAGAGACTGCAACCCAGATGGTGGTGGCATTCCAGAAGAGGTTTGAGAAGGTCCATGCTCTGCATGCTGGAGGTACAGTGAGTACAGAAGGCATCTCCATGCTCTCAAAGGCAGAGACAAGGCACTCCTCTGCTGTATCCAGCAGTCATCCCAAGAAATTAGATTTCTCAGGTTTCAGAGCATCTGAAATGCTCTGAATTCTGCTGGTCTGGTTAAGTCCTTCTGTTCTCCAATTCCTCCAGCTCTGCCACACTGGCTGGAGGGCAACTGACTGTGTAAACGGCAGGGGAGAAGTCATGGCAGGCTTAAATTGGTTCAGCATCTTCCACTGCAAACAGCCAAGCAGCTCCGCTGTCCCCAAGGCTATTCACTGCAGAGCCATAGCTCAGTCCCCAGCAGAAAATGGGACAGTAATATGTGGATATCCCAGTTTAGGGACAAAGTGCCAACAGCAAGACATATCTTCAAGCACAGCTGGTGACCCTGATGGTCACCACTGAACACAGGTGCCAGATCCAAAAGGCACTTGGCTACTGGACCATGATGGATAAACCTGTTTTTCAGAAGGAATCCAAGCCATGCCAAATGCCAAACTTCAGCCCCGCTCGGAGAGGTCACCATAGTCATCTGAAGCCCAGTCTCACAGGTATTTAGGCACCTTCATGTCCGGATCCACAAAGGGACACAGGGCATTGCTACCACTGACATCAGAGGGAAGAAAAAGCTCTAATGATCAGAGATCCAGCCCACAGCAAAAAGCCGTGATCACACAGACTATTTGAGACAGAAACAAGCGTTACGCTCTGCTCTTGTCAGCCCCAGAACCATTCCCTGGGCACTGATCTACACCACATGGGAAACAGAGCAGAGTCCTTTGAGAATCTACCCCTACGTTATTACTGAGTCAAACCCTGGGGATTTATGTAGATTTACTTCTCCTGAAAAAAGCCTAATTCAAATAAAAGCCTGGTTTTTGTCTCTTTTTCTGATGCATAAATGCCAAGGCCTTGTTCTAGGTACTCTGCATCTTCCCTTGCAAACCTAGAACAGGTCTCACAAGGCCAAGCGTGAGAGACAGGTAAAAAATTGTCTTCAGCAAGCTATCCAAAAGCATTTAGGAACAGATGCACACAGTCTTGTACAACTAAATTGTTCTTCATTGCTCTGATTCTTCTCTGGTTAATATGTCAGGCAGGCTACAAACGAGCAGCCTTTGCAAGTAAATGGTTATCGTCTGCCTTTGACTGCCCATCACGGGATAGATCTAGGAGAAATTTATAGAGCGGTTCCAAAGAGAGAGAGAGAGGTGAGAGATGGTGACTTTGAGGAAATAATACATCCCAGAGACTTCCTCCATCCACCCTCCTCCATCCTGAACCCAGTAGCTGCATCCAGACTGAGGGAGTGAGCTAAAATCAGACTCAGATGGAGAAAACAAAGCACTGTCCATTGCCAGTGAGGAAAATGAACTTCCTTGGCAGTCAACAGAGATATTTCTTGCACAGATACTTTTTTTTTTTTTTTTTTAATCTTCCTGATACATTATGAGCACCCAGATGAATACAAGGAGATGCTGCCAGAGACACAGGGTCAGCAAGGGATGAGCCAGACCTTCCTGGTGGAGGTGATAACAGCTCCTTGCTGGAGCTCTGGCAGTTTCTCTTAGTACTAAATCCTCAGGAGTTATTAGAGGTGATAACTTCCCCCTCACAGTCCATCTATTCATGCTGTGTCTTCCCCTATTCATTCTGCATCTATGACATGCAGCTGATCCCTTGGTGGATGCAGTTTCCAAAACCTGTATCATTTTTACCGTAACCTCAGAAGGCCAACTTAGTTCTCTGCTGCTATAAGGCACAAGGTGTGTCTCCGTTTGGACCAGGAACCTGTGCATACACTCCCTGAGTGAATCAGGACCCAGAAGAACAGGGAAGACCCAGTCCGATGTGAATAAGACCCCATGGAGACAAGCCAGACCTCAGGACCAAGGTGTGATGCAATTTTTGGTGGGATTGGTGTTTTTTTAAAAACACAACAATTCTGCCCTTTTTCTGTTGTGGGTGGAAGCAGGACTGCCAGCTGTTGGAAGTCTCTGTGCTTTACACCCACCCACAGCCCTGCCGTGTCCTCTTACAACAATTTAGCATGATATACTAGGAGGATTTTTCCGAGAATTTGCAGCGTTTGAGTGATTGCAAGGGAGGATAACGCTGCTCTTCCACAGATGGTCCTTATTGCCATGGTCTGGTTTCCAGAGGAGCAGAGTGGCTTTCTGTGCTCAGTGCCCTTCCAAGATGCTAATATTAGCTGGGCACATCTTCGCCGTGCTTGTCTGGAAAGTTTTATTGTAGGCATTAGCAGGAAATAGGTAAAAGTTGTTGAAAAGAGCTTTGGACCAGAAATTTGAGCTCTCAAATACTCCTCCCACACACTCAAACTCAGGAGTGAGAGCAATTTTCTCTTTTATCTTTCTAATATCCCTAATACCCAGCGAGGGAATGGCAGGCAGAATAATAGGCCTTTTGCTCTGTGTTTGAGAAAAGGAGGACCAGGAGCTCACCGGGGTGGGCAGGCAGGATGTGGAGTAATTTCTCTTGGTTGTTTTGAATGCCGTTTGCTCACTCCACTGGTCGAGATGGGGGGAAATAAGATTATCTTTCAGATATGGCCAAAAAAGGTACATCTAACTATCACTGCACCAGTAAAACGTGCAGAAACTCCCACACATGGTTAGAGCAGGGTTATGCTGACATTAGTGATACAACACCCGCAGCATGAGCAAGGGTTAGGTGCAAACATGTTTTGTGCCCACACTTGGTGTTAAATGGTACACATTTCTCCACACCAGTTTCATAAAAGAGTTTCCTTCATGGCAGACACAAGGTGGTGGTTGCATACCAAGGTGGTATCTTGAATGTCTCCTTCACAGTGTGGACTCCAGGTACCTCCCTGGGGTGTAGGACCAATCTGTGTCGCATCCTACCTGTGACTACGTCCACTGACAACAACAGTTGACTGTAACTCTTGGCTCTCAGAGACCCTTTGTTCCAGCAGGATGAAATAACAATGCTCATGTGTAAGTGCCAGGGACAAACAGTGATACTTTTTCCATGTTTTTAAGTTAAAAAACAGTTTTTCCACAAAGAGGGCATTTTTTACATATGTATTTTTTAAAAAGCACGTTTGTTTGGCTTTTACAAAGAAAAAGATAGGTTTTGTTTCTTTTGGTAGAAAGAAAAAAAAATCACATTTCTTGTTTTTCTTTTTTTTTTTTTTTACTTTAACAAATCTACGTAGAGAGACACATACTTTTTTTTTACTGAAAAAATACAGGAAAATAGTAAAAGATGACATAAAGTTGCTCTCATTGTCTTCCCAAACAATGACAGATAATTTTTGTGTATAAATAATATGTTTATATTGATAGGAAGATGAATATATTCATGAAAAATTTTGAATGATGTGAAAAAAAAGTACAATTGTGTCTGTGACCAAAAATATATGCCTTTTGCTGGCACCTCATACAAACTGCCTGCACAGTCTCCTTTTGCATATGTATGATAGTTCCTTGCATATGCAACTTATCACCCAGCAACTGCCTCCTCAGCACATACATGTGCTTTCCTGTACATATTTTTTAAGTGGATGAACATTTGACCCCAACATTCATTATGAGGGCAGGGTGGTTGATGTTTTTTTGTTTTGGTTTGGAGTTTGTTGGCATTTTTTTTTTTGTTTAATGATGATGATGCAAAAAGAAAAAAGGAAAAAGAAACAAAAAATGGGAAAAAAACATTTGACTCCAAAGTCAGCTTTTCCATCCTTCTGAGTGAGGTTATCATCCTTGCTGCTGCAGGCGGGTCAGAATAGTCATCCTTGCTGGAATGGAGTCCAACTAATGAGAGTCCAATTAATTGCTTCTTTCCTCTTTGCTTTTGCCAGAGTTCCAGTAGTTCATTTTCTATTTTATTTTCCTGCTTCAGTTGAAGGATATGTCCTAGTTATTTGTTAAGGAAACTTTGCCTATGGAGGGTATATTTTACTATTTTTATACCCTCTTTCTTATTATCAGCATGGGGACTATGTTTTACTATCCGCAGGCCAAACCCATGTCTGAACAGCCATGATGTGTCAGTAAAGCCCCCTCTGCAGAAATCTTAAAACTCCTTTAGGGTTCCTTGATGCAAGATGTCACAGTCTCCTCTTAAATGCCGACCGTCCTCTCCAGGATGCCTTTGAATTGAAATTAAACCTCAATCCAAGATCTGGCTACCAAGGCAAGAGCTGTGCTGGTCTTCATAGAATCACAGAATGGTTTAGGTTGGAAGAGACCTTAAAGATCATCCAGTTCCAGCCCTCTTCCATGGGCAGGGACATCTCCTACTAGACTAGGTTGCTCAAAGCCTCATCCAGCCTGGCCTTGAACACCTCCAGGGATGGGGCATTCACAACTTCTCTGGGCAACCTGTTCCAGTGTCTCACCAACCTCACAGGAAAGAATTCCTTCCTAATATCTAATCTAATTCTCCCCTCTTTCAGTTTAAAACCATTACCCCTCATCCTATCGCTCCACTCCCTGATAAAGAGTCCCTCCCGACCTCTCCTGTAGTCCCCTTTCAGGTACTGCAGTGCTCAGGTAGGTGTTTTCTAGCCCAGAATGGACAGCTTAATGAGTCACTTCAGTGGAGACATGCTTTGCTGTAATTAAAAAGATCTGAGCGTCTCAGCCCTTTGCTCTGTTTCAAAGAGGAGTTAATTCAGGGAAGTTTCTGGTTTAATTTGTGCTTTTTTTTTCCTTTTTTTTTTTTCTTTGCAGGAGATTAGACAAAGCAATTAGGTGATTACGACAGCCTGCTCTCACCTTGCAGTATGAAAACTCATCAGATACTCTGAGTCTTCTTGGGAAGTAGGGATCACCAGGCCAAGCTGTCTCAATTCATGTCCAAAAAGAAGGTCCTGTCAAACACTTTTCCCTGGCATATTGCACATTCAAACCTTGGTGGGATGCACTAGGAAATTTAATTCTGCAGAAGTGGGTAAATGCAATGCCCACTCGCTTCTGCTTTCACTGACAAGCAGGGGAAAAATAACTGAAATGAAATCTGTTGTGTAGGGACAGAGAAGGGAGATCAACAAGATGTGACACTGTGGTCCCAACCAGAAAAACCACACGTAGTGTCGCATTGCACATAACTCCCTCTGGCTTGCACGGCACTCTAGCCATCTGGTCCTTATCCTGGCTCCATTTTAGTGACAGGTCAGTTAATTTTTACTTTTGGCTATGATCAAAAGCAAGACACGGGCGTAGCTGGGCTACAGATCTGATTTGGCAAAGCAATGCATGTCTTCTTAAAAAAACAATCCCTCAAGCAGTCTGAGATCCTCGTGGACACACGGGCTGTCTGACAGCTGATGCTATTTTATGCAGCAAGCTATCCTTTCATTCACTAGAAATGTATTACATTAAGATTTATTAAATTACATTTATTAAATTAAGAAATAAACTTTAAGCAAGCTTCCTTCATTTGCATAATGGGAGGCTGTGCAGCAGATGGAGAATGGAGACTGTAGGCAGGCAACATAACACAGGAGCCTGCATGTTTTGTAGATGAATATCCCCCTGAACACTCTCCCAGTTGCCTCTGAATGGAAAATAACCACAATTTCCATGTACTAGGTGGTGACAGTGGGGTCAGCGGCAGAGGACAATGAGTGAAACTCCTGGACCCCAGCTGCCTCATATAACCTTATCTATTCATCATGCTCATCTGGACTCAGCTCATATTCCCAAACAAACCTTTGGAGGACTTCTGGAAAAGCATAGCAAATAGGAACAAATGCAATTTTCCAAGGAGGACAAATGTTGCCCAGATATTCATACAACGTTGCATAAATAAGCTGGCAGAGATTTCAGTTCAAATTCAGTTAAGCAAAAGACAACTGCATGCCAGAGGAAGTACTAGGTCTTCTTTTAATTAATCGATATAGATTTATTCATTTTGATACCTAGACCTTAGCCCACCATCCACATGATCCATATCTACTGGTTAAATAGCAAAGTCTGCAAGATAAATACAGGTGCACCAAGGAACGGCTTCTAAGGCAGCAGAGAAAGCTGATGAAAAGGAGAAGACCTTATGGTCCTTAATCCTGATCCTGCTGTATTACACAGTTTCATACCAGGTAGGGATCCCCTTGATGAGAATGAATTGGTCTGTCTCAACACACCGGCAAACTCAGCAAGAACCCCAGGAATCCTTGGCATTAGTCAGTTTATTACATGATTAACCGATTCCCCATTAGCTGCATATCAGTTATTCATCATTGATTATTTTTATAGTTTGCTAATACTGTAACGGGTAACTGCCTAGGTCATAAAGGCAATTACACTAAATACCAAGCAACAAGTGCTACAGCGTTTAGCCAGAAAATTCCTCATCTGCTTGAAAAGGAAAAAAACTAAAGCCACAAAGATCAGGAGGAAATAATCTGCCATTAGGCCAGCAAGAAAGAATTTAACTTATAGAAATGAGTGCACAAATGAAAGCAATTGATCAAAGCCAGCTGGAGAAACAAGGATCGAGCCCTTACAACATGTTACTTCTTAGAAAACACATCTGGGAACCAGCTTGTCCTACATCCGTTTTCTTGCAGCCGATGCCATTCCAGAAGTCAAGAGGACCAAGCTCAGAAAATTGCTCATGCTGAGCCATATGTGCCTTATACTGATAACCTTTAGGGACCAGAGCCAGGAACAGTGGCACCATGAGGAAGGGAAGACGGGACACTGGAGGCAGAGGGGAAAGAAGAAAGATGAGCAGAAGATGAGGGTAAACAGTTCAAGACAGGAATAGCAAGGCCTGATGTTCAACATGGAGGTTGAAGGTAATGAGGTCCAAGGATGCAAATTAACTATTGACCTGATTTTCTGCACTTCCATCAAGGTCACTCAGCACATTGGGAAACCGGACCATGCCTGTTTCACTGACAGTAGGGGTTTTTGTGTTTTTGATTTTGCGGAGTATTTTTTCTGTGCTAAGTAAAGCTTAAGACTTCCTTCTCCCTTGGGAGATAGAGTTTTTCACCATCTTTTAACTACTGCTGATTTCCAGAGCTCGCTGATTATTAAACAGCACCTCCCCCACAAAAAGCCTTAACGATCTCTAGGAGAAATAAATCTGAACTTGCTCATGGGAGCCAGTTTCCAATACAATTGATTTGACCTGAACCTAAGCTGACCACAAAGCTAGAATAGAGATCAGATGCGGAGAAGTGGGCAGACCTATGTCAGCAAATCATTAATCAAGTGTAGTCGCATCCTGGACTGGGACAACCGCAGATCCACAGCGGTGAGAGGCTGCAGAGAACTTCATCCAACACGTCTGTGCCACAAAGCGATACACAAAGCTGATACCAGGTGAACCACAGAGTTAAAACTCCCAGCCCTGGACTATGTGCTAGAGCATCTGGTCTGCAGACCTCCCCAGTGCTAACTTCCCAGACATCAACCTTCATTAGAGAAAATACCCGACAAGTTACAGCTCGTGCATTCCTTCGTTGGAGTTATATATAGATCCTCAGTTTAGCTGTAACCTTGTGTTTATTCCCCAAGGCACATGTAACAGCTAACTCCGAAATGCTGATATACTCTTAGGTGTTGGTGACAAGATATAAAGCATGAAGGAATGCTTTTGCAAATGCTGTTTGCAGAATTGACCCCCGTACTAGGAAAAACTTTTCAGTTCTTTCTTTTAGTTTCCATTTATTCGTTTTATTTAGTAAAAACAAAATAAAACAGTGAACACAAAGGAAAACTCTGTTCTCCTACACACAAAATCTCAAACCTCCGTTTTCATTGCTTTGTCCTCTTACAACATGGTAGAAATGTGACTTTCATCACTAGAGTTTACACCATATGGGACAAAACTTTAACACGATAAGCTATTTATTTGAGTTCAGTGATACAATGCTCATGCAAAAACAATGATAAACCCACTTTATGTGTCCACAGAGGAAGTTAAGTTGCAATTCTTTGGATTTCTCCACACACAAAGTTTATATTAATTTGAATTAAACTAGCATACTTAGAACGAAGCATTATTTTGTTGACTTTTATTTCAGTTTAAAACTCCTTATTTTTTTTTTCTTTAGCTAAACTAGTACTCTGGATCATCCAACAGCAACTAATCATAGAATCATAGAATCATAGACTCATAGAATGGTTCGGGTTGGAAGGAACCTTAAAGATCATCGAGTTCCGACCCCCCTGCCATGGGCAGGGACACCTACCACTAGACCAGGTTTCTCAAAGCCCCATCCAGCCTGGCCTTAATCAGATATACAAACTATGAATAAATAGATATAACATCATGCACATTTAAATGCTGGGCTGATTTAAATGCATCCATTTAAAAATGGACCCTGGAATAAATCAGTACAAGTGTTTGGGGGTGTCTAAATATTAACATGGCACCCAGGAGGGATCTGAACATCTCTTACTCTACTCTCTCTTGAGGAAACGATGGAAGACCCAAGTCAACTCTTAGCCAGCACTGCCTGACACTGGTTCCCTACGCAAGCAATGGAAAGAAGGGGCTGGAAGCCCAAGTTCACCACACAGTATGTGATTAGACTATTTTCAAATGAAGATTGGGCATCAACAAGGGAGGACAGTGCTCTTCTGCTTAAAGGAAAGGACTGAGTATCAGAAGAGACAAGCAAAGCAACATGATTCTTTGGACAAGTCAGGCATATCTGGCCATACTGGAAGCACTAGCATGTACATGCTGTCCTATACTATTAAAATGAAAACCTTGACTTCCAGCATCTTTTAATGCATGATTCACCATTTGCCATGTGATTTATTTTTATGAGTTCCCCTTCAGGCTGATAATCTCTGGTTCTGTGCAAAAACACCTCCAAGACAAATTATTGTTTTTAGGGGCAGTTATTTAAGAAAAGGCAAGGAACATGCCTTACAATGTGAGCTGACATCTGTAATGCATGGCCTTTCCCAGAAAACTAATAAAAGAGAACCAAGCTGATGCTGAGAAGACACTCCTTCTCCATACAGGGGAAAAAAGCCAGTGCTTTCCTTATGCCCAGCCGAATGTGCCTGTTCTGTATGTGTGTTGTTCTTGTGATATATATCCATATGTACCGGGCATCTGTTTGTGCGCCTGCTGTAAAAATATGTTATGGATATAGCTTTCTAAATGTATATGCTGTATGAGTGCGTGAGACACGCATTATGGATGTTTGATGTACACGTGTGATGTGTCTCTCCCATCACGTAAGGAAGCACATGGTACATTTGTGTGTATACAAACAAGTGTCACACTTCTGACAAGTCGCGTTTCTGCTCAGTTCACTCGCGCATGGATGTGTTTGAAGACGGGATGTTGGTGTGCATCTGTGGGACATGTCTGCAGGCGTTCACACGCCAATTGTGAGCTGTGGAAATGAGGTGCACACCATCCTTCTGATGCCTGGTGAGACTCTGTCAACGTTATGCATATTCCAGCTCTGGAGTCCTCAACACAGGAATGAAACAGACCTGTTGGAAAGAGTCCGGCAGAGGGCCACAAAGATGATCAGAGGGCTGGAGCCACTCTGCTATGAGAACAGGTTGAGAGAGTTGGGGTTGTTCAGCCTGGAGAAGAGAAGGCTCCGGGGAGACCTTAGAGCCCCATCCAGTCCCTAATGGGGCTACAGGAGAGATGGGGAGGGACTCTTGAGCAGAGAGTGGAGCAATCAGACAAGGGGTAATGGTTTTAAACTGAACAAGGGGTGATATAGACTAGATATTTAGGAGGAAATTCTTTCCTGTGAGGTTGGTGAGGCACTGGAACAGGTTGCCCAGAGAAGTTGTGGATGCCCCATCCCTGGAGGTGTTCAAGGCCAGGCTGAACGGGGCTTTGAGCAATCTGGGCTAGTAGTGGGAGGTGTCCCTGCCCATGGCAGGGGAGTTGGAACTGGATGATATTTAAGGTCCCTTCCAACCCAAATCATTATATCATTCTATGATCCTTGTGATGCCTGGTGAGACATAGCTCTGTCAGCTTTAAGCTCCTATTGCATCTACTGTATTTATGCAAACTGTGTGTGCTGCATGTTTTGCGGAGCTTACATACTGTGTGTTTCATGAGTGCATGCCCTGTGTCGTGCACTCATCCTCTACTGCTAATCTAGATCGAGGCGATCCAGATCACATGAATTTTGGAATATTAATGTTCATTACACACGCTACAGATAGTGCTGTGTATCCCACACTGTGCCATGCATGTGTGCTCAGCGTGATTCAGATCCCACGCAGTGTCCAACATGCAAGGATACAGGGGTGTTTGATAGGAGAGAGTCCCCTCAAATGGTGTCTGGGAAGAAGTACCCTGTGTAAATGCACCCATGTCACCAGCAGAGACACAACAAGGCATTTCCAGCGCCTGGAGGGAAAATAATTTATGTAGCTGCACATTAAGTCTGTCAAACGAGTCAGAGAAAGGAAGATCTATCTTGCATCTAATCTCCAGGTTGCGGATGGCGAAAGCAGCAGCCTGGAAAGCTCTGTGTGCATGAAACGCACCAAGCCTTCACTTGATGTCTCACTCCTTCCAAAAAATGTTATGAGCGATGTGGGAGGGAGGAGGAAGGGGAAAGGGAAGAAATGAGTAAAAGAGGAAGTTATGAATATGAACAAAAGAAAAATTGCCCCAAAAATTAAATTATAATTCCCCTTTTAACAACAGATACAGCTGTGAACATGGTCAGAGCAGATGGGTGGTCACCCTACCCTGGCAATGTAGGGTTTCTCACTTTCATCTCAACTCTCGCCTCCTGAGTGTCTTCTTTTCCTAGAGCGACTGAAGGACCAATGCTCCACTGTTAGAAACAAGTACTAATTTCTTTAGCCCAGACTGCAGTGTTCTGGACCCCCATGGGAACTCAGACTGTGTAGGTCCAGCTCCCATCCCAACAATGAGCCCACCAACCAGTTCCAACGTATTTCTTGCTCCTTTGTATCTGTGTCTTTGTGTATAAAATATTAACAGGATAGAGCAGGATGGATCGAATTGCCACCTTTTATTAGATCAACTCAAAATTCAATAAATCAGGCACAGTTTTGATCAGACTTGAATATCTAGAGCATTTCCATTTCTAAATATATGCCTGTCTTTCCCAGACATATTAGCTGATTATTAGATCTACTACAGGGGGACACTCCTATTTAACTCATTTTCTCTAAACATGTTAGCTGACTTGCAGATACAGAAAAATTCCCACACACTTTCCTGTGGTAAACAGGCTATTTTTTCTCTTTTGCTTAATTATTATTAACTGTAAACACATGCTGCATTGCACTTTAGCAATAGCAAAAGGCTTATCCAGCAATAGCAGAATTTAAACCCTTCCATAAGTGCGGCATCAAGAGATTTAAGACCACTGTGTTGGGTCAGATTGAGCAGTTTCATTGCCGTTCTTGAAGTCTGACAAGATCTGGCCAAGGGCATGTGGAACACACCTCTTTTCCGCTGCTGATGCCACCAACTACCAACATTTCAGCCTTGTGTCTTACAGAAACCTGCCATACCTCTTTCTGCAGCCCATCAAGGTGCTGTTCGAGGTAAAGGCTGTGGCTCCCGGCAACATATTGGTACCAAGATGAAGCCAAATCAGAAATGAAGTAGCCTGTATGGGAACTACTTCATAGAATCATAGAATGGTTAGAATTGGAAGGGACCTTGAAGATCACCCAGTTCCAGCCCCACTGCCATGGGCAGGGACACCTCCCACCAGATCAGGTTGCTCAAAGCCCCATTCAACCTGGTCTTGAACACCTCCAGGGATGGGGCAGCCACAGCTTCTCTGGGCAACCTGTTCCAGTGTCTCACCACCCTCATAGCAAAGAATTTCTTCCTAATACCTAATCTAAATCTTCCCTCTTTCACTTTAAAAGCATTCCCCCTTGTCCTGTGGCTCCACTCCTTGATCAAGAGTCCCTCCCCATCTCACCTGTATGCCCCCTTTAGGGGCTGGAAGGCTGCTATAAGGTCTCACCAGAGCCTTCTCTTCTACAGGCTGACCAAGATGGTGATCAAGAACTGAGGATTGTTTCATACACCTTATTTGCTAAATGGTGACTACGCAATCAGGCCAGTTAAGTCATGGATATCACCAGGTATGCCATGGATGGTACTTCCTTCACTAAAATAAGATCATCTTATGGTCTTAAAAGCATCTTACAGACCATCTTATGGTCTATGGTATCTCTGTACCATCTTGGAGGGTGTTGGAGTGACTGTAGGATATCAGCCCAACAACTGTGGTGCCTGAGCCACAGTTAGACACTTAACATCCATATCAATGACAGTGATAACCCATTTGGGTGGCCTGTTACCCAGGAATGCCAGACTTTGGCTCCCTGTACAGCAAATGGAAAGAGACAGTCATGAAACATGTATTCAGAACATGTATATAGAAAGCGGTTTGAATATAATTCTTACATTTCTCTGCTGGTTAAAGAGACAGCGAGGGTACAGTAGTGCTGAAGAACGGCAGGCTGGGTTGTTTACTATCCTCCTAAAGTTATCACAGTTGATACGTTGAATATGGTCTGGGGATACAGGGGGTTTGAGAAATTCCTGCAGGGTTTGTTCAAGAAACCCTTCTGCCAGCCTGGACAGGTCTGTGTGTCTGTCCAGCACACAGCAAACTGCTCTCTCTGGGACAGCTGCTCTGCAATGACTTGTGGAAGGCAGAGTTTGTTGGAAAGTGAAGCAGGACTGCTCAGCTCGGTGTGAAATCTCTGGCATTACACAACACGGACAGCACAATCCCTGCTCCTCAAACAGATGGAGCTAATTCCGGGCCAGTGTTTGCTTTGCAAATACTCTCAGGAATGGCCACCCTGATGCTGCTACTCACTGACTCATCGCAGAATCGATTGGTATGGCCCAATCTCCCGAATCCATGATATGGCCAAGCACAGTGCACCAAGAATGTCCTTGTCCCCCATACCCACCGGCTCACGACTGCTTCCCTGAAGGTTCAAGAGCTGAGCTGTGAGCTGTGGGAGATAAATGCAGCCCTGCTCCTGCACTCAGACTGCCTGAGACCAAGAATGGCCTGGGCTTCCACTCCTGGCAAGGTGGAAGGGAAATGTTGGATTTGAGAGCTCCTGGCTTTTTATGGCTCTTGGCTATGCCCAGTACTCCACAGAATCATAGAATGGTTAGAGTTGAAAGGGACCTTAAAGATCATCTAGTTCCAACACCCCTGCCATGGGCAGGGACACCTCCACTAGAGCAGGTTGCTCAAAGCCCCATTCAGCCTGGCCTTGAACACCTCCAGGGATGGGGCATCCACAACTTCCCAGGGCAACCTGTTCCAGTGCCTCACCACCCTCACAGGAAAGAATTTCCTCCTGGTATCTAATCTAAATCTCCCCTGTTCCAATTTAAAACCATTACCCTTTCTCCTGTCACTACATTTCCTGACAAAGAGTCCCTCTCTGGCCCTCCTGTAGGCTCCCTTCAGATACTGTATTCATGTGCTGCACAAATCCCTCAGCACTCTGAGGTCAGAGCATCCTTCCTCTAGACAAGATGCAAGACTCCCCTGTAGATCCCCAGCCACACACAGGTGCTTCCAGCCCTCTCCTTCCACCCTTGTACCACTTACTTTCACCACTGTGTGAGGGCCACAATGTGGACTAAGGAACCATGACAGTCAATGAAGACATGCCCTGGGAAACTCCCCATCGCTCTGAAAGTTATCAGCTCTTACCCGAGGACTTCCTCCTCCACCTCTTCACTGAGAAGATCAGACCTTCTCCTCCTTTCTGAAGTGTTTTCTATAGGTATAAGATATAGCTCTAGACAACTTCACCACTACCCACCTCTCCCTGATCAGAATAAGGCACTCTGGTAGCTGGAAATTGGACACTAATTGTTCTTTCACCTGCACAATGATGACCAAAACTGATTAGGGCCCCAAAAGTTTGGCTAGAGGAATGAGATTTCATCCTGAAATAGTCCCAGAGTGAGGATAGTACTCACTCCCACATCACACAGAGGTTAGGTTAAAGTAGGCTTAGGATTGGGCCCCACAGAGTTCCAAAAAAACCCCAAACCTGGGAGGTCTTAGTTTCATCCTCTGCTACAATCTGATATATGCTACTGAAAACATCTGTCCATGCACACCGTCATTCATTTTTACGAATGGATTTGCACTAATGAATTTATGGAGAGAGAGGTAAACAGGAAAATGTTTTGCACTTCTGTAATTCTTTTCTTTTAGCTACGCCCATCTTTTCTGTCTCCATAGAAACTTTCATAATTTTTTTAAAAGGTTCAAATTAAAAATAAAAATAGGACTTGAAGCTTGCAGGTGGGCAAAGTAGCACTGCTAAAAAGTGCAAGACCCTTCTTCCATTCTCTCTTTTAATTTGAATCGGTTTCTCAAATCTGGGGCTTTCCCTGTCTAGATCTGACCATTTGGCTATACAGAGCAGAGAAAACCCTGTGGTTAGAGTTTCACTTGAAGGACATGCTTTTTTCTCTTTTTTTCAAAATTAAATAAAAACATAAGAAACTAAATTACCGATTCCTACCTCAAAATACATATTGTAACAATTTGCTGCTTAACCAGGTGGCTGTACACACATGCCAACACCCAAAGACGTGCATGCACACAGATACCTAAATGCCTGTCCCCTCCAGGTCTCTTTCTGCACCAGTTTTCTGATCAAATATACTTCAGCCATCATCAGTTTCATCTTTCTTCGTCTACATCAACCTTTTTCCATTATCATTACAGGACCATTACAGTCTTTTGTACCTTTTCACTACCTCTAGTCCCCTCTTCAAAGCCCATACTTTAATTCCCACTCCATTGTCATAGAAGATCTCACAACTTTTGCCAAAGAAAAGAGACAAATTTTATTGCAATTCATCTCATCCCTCTCCAAGACGACCTCCTTTTCCCTCCATATCCACTGGTATACAATCTGGCAGAGCTGGCAGGACCAGGGCAGTGTGTGATGCTGCAGGTCAGCACTGAACGGAACCTGCCCTCCAGTTTGCCTGAACGTTGCCTGAAATTAATACAGTTGTCACAGGAAGAACAAAGTGCATCGCTACATCAAGGGAATGTTGTAAAAATCAGCCATTCAGTTCTCGTTGGAAAATCTGCTGTTCTTCTTTGTGGGAAAATCAGTAGAACTTACAAATGATCCATCCATATCCACATAGATATATTAGGAAGCTACTATTCGCCCCCAAAATGAGTCTCTTTGCTGAGCATGTAACCCCCTGAGGATACATGGTAGTTTGCAATAGTCTTATAAATATCAGGCCCCTTTGCCTCCTTATCACTATTCATCTCTTGGTGCCCTGAAATTCCATAATAAAAATAAATATAAAAAAAAAATCATACTGAGAACTTTATTTGGAAGAATGTGACTTATTTAAAAGTATGATCCGTCAATCTAATGATGCGACCAATGAAAACTGGATTCAAAACACAGAACAAAAGTGTTCAGTGGGGCACAGGAAATAATGTAAAAAACTGGGATAAGGCTGCAGATGTGCAGGTGAAGAAGTCAGGAGAAAAGCTGATATTAAACAATTTTTCCCTTTTTATGCCTGCCAGTCCTCAGTAAAGGAACATACCCATGAATCAGGATTAAACTGAAATTCAGATATTTCTGTTGTTTTTTTCCTCCCCTTACTAAAATGATATTAAAACAAACAATGAACACGGTTCAAGTGTTCTGTAAAGAAAAAATATAATTTCATTTTAGCCTCCTGAAAGGAAGGGAAAGAAATAAACAGCTATATATTAGAAAGGGAAAAGACAGCAGCCCTTTACCCAATAGCTTGCAAGATAAAATCCAAGATGCGGGACCACAGGTCTGAAGCCCTTGACCAGGCTAAGACCTGAACCAACAGCTCAGCCCAATGTAGACACTAATAGTTAGCGTCCACTGAAAGAGGCCACAGCACACATTTTGCTGGTCACAGTCATCCACTTACATGTCTGGTAGAGTAGAAATTGAAAATGGGATCAAAGGCTGCAAGAAGATTAAGTTTGTACATTTCCCCTTAATTGGTCTTTTGACTTTCTTTAAAGGGTGGTTGTTCTCCAGAGCTGTTGAAATCCACAAAAACATACATACTTCCTTACCAAACTGACAAACAGAATCCTTTAAAGAAACTAACTTTGTTTTTTCTTGGATTTTCTCTTTCCAGAATACAATTAAGGTCTTCTTCACTGCTTCCCAGGCAGAACAGAAAAAGGTAGATTTTCCACAGAGGGAAAAAAAAAGTCCTTTTTCACCCCAAGACTAGAACTGATGATTTGCATGCTGAAAGCAGAACGAAAGAGTACTGCAAACTGGACAGAGTTTCTACACTTGATTTATCAAAGTTAGCGCTCTTCCATAGTCAGGAGTCCCAAGGGACATGTGCAGCAGCAGCAAAGCTAATGCTGAGCCCACACAGGCCTGAAATCCATCTAATTACTCCACTTTTTCAGCCTGCTAATGGTAGTCTCCAAGCCGAATCACAAGCTGGCTTTCCCAGTTTTTTTTCTTTGCTTTCTGAGGCGACTGCTCTCTCTGCTGTCATTGCCCTTGGTTGGAAGAAAGTCTGGACAGGGCACTTAAAGAAGTGACAAACTGTTGCTGGACGTGTTTGTCCTGGTTACCTAAGCTGAGTCCAGAGAGAGGACAAATTAGGTCACATTTGTCTGTTCCTGCTGCTTGTCAGACCATCATTCCTACTCTCCTTAGCTGGAGAGTGTTATCCTGTCCTCCATATAAGTGCACCAAATTAAGAGTTATGGGTATACTGTACCCCACAGAGATAAGGAGAAATGTGAAAATAAACACTCATCGAATAATGGGGTATGCCCAGGAAAATGCGAAGCATCAGCAGGTCTAAGAACGCATCCAGCTGCCCTTGCTTCAGAAATACTTATGCAATGACTCGGACCTTTAAGATCATCTAGTCCAACCATCAACCTAACTCTGATAAAAAAAAAAAAAAAAAAGAAAACACACACCTACAGGCAGAGACAGACACAAACATGGACATGCCATTGTGGATAAAACTCAATGGGTGAAATGTTGATGGCTACATGCAAGCAAGCTGTCTAGGCTCCCTTCTTGAACAGTGGAGAAACACAGGAACTCCTCAAGAAGGATTTGTCTGATCCTAGTATAGACACCTAAGTAAGAGAGATGGATCACAGTGTAAGAATTAGTCTCTCCACTGACTGTCAATGGAGTCTCAGGTGACAAATCAGATGGACATGGCTCCATAGTAGACATAGGTGAGTTGAATGTGACTTGCTGTGCCTCAGTTTCTTGGGAGCTCCCTCCATTCAAGCACAGGGCACTAGAAGAATACCAAAGTCTGAAATTTGCTGATCACTGCCAAAAATCCACAAATTCTTATATAGCTCCAGACTCTGAGCAAAATGTGGGATGGGTTGATGAATGACCACTTCTTTGTCTGTTGTTAAGCCTTGAGGACAATTCTGGAAGAGATATCTCAGATCACCTTAGATATGCAGACAGCATGTTGTCAACACAACACTGGATATCCACACACCCCTATGGTTTCTGAAACTCCATCACAACGTTTCATGTAAGCCCACGCTTGCCCACTGAGGGTGTCATCATGGCTTCTGCAATACCATCTTAACCCTACAAAATTAGTGGACTGAGATAAGAACAAAGCTATAAAGAGTGATAGATTAGCTCTTCACATCTATTCCTGACAGCTCTATCTGTACATGGCTTTTCTTACACCTGGTTATAGAACAACGCCAAATATTTGACAATTCCTGTCGGGTTTTGGGGCTTCGCTATATGCTGAGCAAACATGCCATTTGCAAGTTGTTCTGCAGGCAAGTTTCCAGCATACCTTGCCTATGTATGTTCTCCAGATCACCTCCAGGGCGATATTTTTTAATCTTTCCCCAAGTGGAGAACACTGTCCACCACCAGTCATCACAACACGCATATCTTTGACTGTGGCTTATTTTATTGAAATCTGGGAACGAGTTCCAAAATTACAGAGGAATCAGTACGAAGAGTCATGCAGAAACTTTGCTTTCTTTCTTAGTTTCTCTTGCATAAAACTGATGGGTTTAACCCAAAATAAGGTATAGACCAACCAGAAGGTAAGAGACAGCTGATGGAAACCAGTGATGCTGCATGGGACACAAGGTAACCCTAAGATAAGGCTGGGTGGAACCAGAACCAGGGCAAGGCTCAGGAGCACTGAGCATTAATCCATGCCCAAGTTTCCCCTGAACATCCCGTTTAGTCCTGTTGAATCTGTGAATTGTCATTATGTTTGGAAGTCCAGAATTCAATAAAGTTCTTACCCTCCTCCCCATAGATTTTCCCATTCGGGGTGGTACTTCAGTACCTGCTCACATTTAAGCAGGTGCTTAAGGGGTCTCCTCAACAGGAGCCTAATTACATTGTGATTTGTCACCGGAATACCACAGGTAGCCACATCTCCACAGGTGTGTTTTACTCGGGAAGTTGAAGGACCACAACTGTTTTAGCTATATTTCTATTCTACCTATGGAGCCTGGGGATCCAGTTAAAGAGGTGAAGCCATTAAAATTACAGGCATTTTAATTCTGTTCTAAGCAATTATATAAGCCCTATCTGCTTGTAGAGAAAGCCTCCCTGTGTCAGAGCTAATATTAATTTTAAATCTCCAACCTTTTCAAATTAATGTGAAACTGTAAGTTTCCACATTCTTTGATTAAACATTCTGCTGTGTAATGACTACTTTATTATTTCCCCCCTCCAAATTACTGATTGTTGTCTTACATTACAGCCTCATCGGTACTTATTAAATTAACAAGACTGTGAAACACTTAATGAATCAAAACTCATCAAGTGTTTCCAAAGTTAATAACTAATCTAAAGAATTTTTTTTACACTATATCTGCATGTGAAATTTATACATTCCCTACACAATCGCTGAAGTTCAGATGGTCCTAATCTCATGAAAGATTTATTACCGCATAGCTCGGTGATTTATTCAACATTTGCTGAAGCAACACGTAGCATGTGTAGGGAAGGGAGGAGTGTATTTATTTATTATTTAATTTCCAAGGCTTATTCCAAGTTCTTAGGACACCTCTGTGTGTGTGTCTGCAGACTCTCGCCAAATAGCAAATCTGCAGCTGTAAACTGGAAGTGGAAACTGTGGTGCGCAAAGGATGGCCTGAATCCAGAGAAAAGTGACTGTACAGTGACAGGGACGAACTAACGGAGAAATTACTATTCCATGTTCCAAAATGTAAGACCAAAAGGAATAGTTTTTTCAGGGTTATGAAAAAGCAGATGCAGACAAGTCTTCCCATCAGATGTTGGGAGGAAAATAAATAGATGGAAGGGGGATATGCACTGTAGATTCTCGGGAAGGGTGTGGATGTACAGTGTGTAACCCAGCAGGAACCAGTATGACAGCATCCTTATCCCCAGTAAATCCACGCCTGGACAGGCAGTACCATGCTTTACAACAGCCGCACCCTAATCCAAAAGGGCCCAAGCATCCCTGAAAAAACTGTTGTGCCCCAAAACCACCAGCATGATGACAGTGATACACAGATCCAAGTGCCCTTGGGGGTATGTAAGGTAGGGCATGGTGGAAACCCGCGCGGGTGCACCCATGGGACACCATGGGCTTGTGACACAAGCACAGTGATGTGCCCTGGGCTCAGAAAACAAAATAACATCCCATCTGTGTGAAAGGCTGAGTGCTGGTAGACCTGCAGCCAGCACCGATGAAGCAGAAGGAGGGGGTGTGCATGTGGACTCACCACTGTGGTGCATGGCATGGAGGGGTTGTCACTGGGATGGCCAAGGAGACTTATTTCCTTGATAAGGAGATGACCTCCACAGTCTGGGGATAAGCAAAATGGTATCATTTGCAAGGTCTCTGTTGGAGCATGCTACTGACACTGCCTACTGTGACATCTTGGCAACCAGGAAGGCTTTAGAATCAATCATAGAATCATAGAATCGTGTAGGTTGGAAGGGACTTTTAAGATCATTGAACCCAGCCATTAACCTAACACTGCCAAAACAAAACCATCACTAAACCATGTCCCTCAACATAACATCTACGCTATTGCTCTTTTGAGAGAAATCCCTAGAGCAGAACCTGCTCCAGGTGAATACCTTGGTGAGGACAAAGCAAAGGTTTTCCAGCAGACTCAGTAACTCCAGCAGAGATGTCTCATGGTGAGCAGATCACAAGGAAATGTCCTTCCTGTTCACCTGCACCCACCCCGACAGAGCCAGCACCATTCCACAAGCCTGGGAGAGGGGCTGGCTCTGAGGTAGGCAGAGGATGGTGGGTATCAAAGGGTGAAAGGGATGGAGCAATGGAAAAAAGGCAAGAGGAAGAGCCAGAGAGCTGGAAGGAAGATCACAGCAGCACCAGCATCGCGGCAGACCCAGGTGCTGAGCTGCCCATATGGAATCTTGTGCAACTGGAACAGGATTTATGCTCCGTCCATATAAATTGCATCTCTCCGCCAAGAGTGTGATAAATGTACCCTACAAAGCTCCCTCAGGCCCCACTACCCTTTCCCCCCTGCCCTGCACCATCTCTGTTCTCAGCTACCTCGGGGCAGCTGGATTTGTGATTACCTACTCCAACACCCCATCAATCTCGGGCTCCCTTTTACACGTGTAGGGAGAGATATCTTTCTGCAATGACGCTGCTGTAAAACAGGGAGCCTGAAGCACAGCCTTGTTCAGAAAGAGCTTGCAAGCAGCTAGCAGGGCTGTGACGAGAGACCGATGACCAAGCCGAGAGAAGAAATGCAACCCAGCCATATGGGACTGGATGACAAAACCCGTCAGGCGTAGACGGGAGAGGAAAAATTCAGCCGCAATTTATGCCGCAGCAGCTGAGACCCGAGAGTGGCCTTTTAACTGGATTTTACACCAATTCTCTATGATGCATTGTGAGGAGAGAGACAGGCACAGAAGGGCCTTGGCTCAGCCCCGGGGGCAATTGTGGAGGAAAATGCAATTACATCTGGCTGCTGAACTTGCCCTTGCCTTCCCCTGGCTGTGTATGTTGTGCTCTCGCCTGGGAAAACTCATATGCAAAAGAAAGAAATTGGAATAAATGGCCTTGCCATTGCCATCAGTGACCCTGTGCCCCTGCTCCCCATTCCCTGAAAACATTTTCACGCCATCCCAAGCATGGTATGATTGCAATCAGGGGATACGGACCTCAGCCCAACCCTCACTGCCCATTGGACCTTTCCTCATCCCACAACAGACTCTTGTCCCACCCTTTGGGGGACCCCAGAGACATTCAAGACTTGTTTCTCCATAGATAGCACTGGATTTCCACCCTTCCTCTCCTCACTTCTCCTCCACTGCCTGTCTGCTCTCTGTTGCAATGTGTTCCCGGGCTCAGAGAGAGGCTGTAGGAGGTGATCCCACACCCAGATGTTCATCAAGTTGTGCAGGGATGAACTTCATCTGATCAGGGTGTCATAAGAGCTCCCACTCATGGAAGACAACACAAATCAGGGGGAAGATGAATCCCTTATGACAATTCACGCAGCCAGGTTTCCTCCCATAAGAGAAAGGATCTACCTTGGAGATGATGGGGACTAAGCTCATACCCAGGAGATCCCACATGCCCTTTATCAGTCATGAAAACTCCTCCTGCCTCTTTAACCTCTTCATTACAATGGTAATTGTGTTACTTACCTCACAGTGAGTTAATTAATTTTTGCATGAGACATGAATTAATACTATCAACTTCCCTAGTCCAGTTACACCTATTGATCCAGAGCATTCACTTGTCTTGAAACACCAAGACCTGGACTGAACAGGGACAATTTAGAGTTTAAGCTACACCTCAATCATTTATTTATATTTTCTTACAGGATTCTAAACATGAGCAAAATCCTCACATGCCCGGTGCTGTATATTTTTATCAAACCACACCATTTGGCGATTTTCTCAAGCTCATAAAGAAAAGTGTCTTTTCTGCCATGCTGTCACAGTCTGTCCCACTGCTGGTGGGATGTGAAACCAGATGTCCTGACCCCCGTGGTGGTGTCTCACCCCAGAGAACAGACTGCCTCAAACTTATATCATACTGAGGGATGAGGAAAAATCTGGATATGGAGCCCGCCAGAGGTAATTTCAAGCCAGAGACCACATGGAGCCCTCCAAAATACCCCAACCTGCCAGCAGTGTCAAGTAGTCCATAAATTATCCCTGAAACCTTCTGGTTTTAATCAGTCCCACTCCCTGATTACTCTTAGAACGTGACTCCAGGCCCCAACACGGAGTATTTATCTTGCATTAATTAGATTAGAAAAGCAGGGGTATTCGATACACCGACTAATCAAGTCAAGGGATCAATACGGCATGTGGCAGAGCCTTACATTGTCCTCACTCTGCAAGATGACAAGTAACGAATTAGTTCTGGAAGGTGCCCAAAATAACACTTTGTGACCTAACACAGGGGAAACGAACTTTTCATCTGTTTCTCCACTAGAGAAGAAAGAGACGGTGCCAGCATGTACGTACCAGTATGTATTTACCACTCCTGCAAGGCAGAACTGGTGAGGCTGAGTAGTAAAACACAACAGATATCAGGAAGAAATTCTTTGCTATGAGGGTGGTGAGACACTGGCAGAGGTTTCCCAGAGAAGCTGCGGATGCCCCATCCCTGGAGGTGTTCAAGACCAGGTTGGATGGGGCTTTGAGCAACCTGGTCTAGTGGGAGGTGTCCCTGACCATGGCGGGGGGGGTGGAATTAGATGATTTTTAAGGTCCCTTCCATCTCTAACCATTCTATGATTCTATGAACTCTAGCTCATTGGCCAATATGGAAGGGTATACTGGACTTCAGGAGTATTAATTATAGCAAACCAAGGTGCAATGTCTTCTCCTGCCATTTCATCTGGGCTCTGTGTCCTTCAGCTGGCTGTCCTACATGTGTTGCTGCTTTGAACAAGTCTTCTTGGAAGTGACTGCATTTTAACCTGTCTGCAATCTCAATGGGCACAAGGTCAGTTTGGATGGTTTATAAATACCATCTTCAGACAGAGTTACCTAAACCGTGACACAGCAAGTCTAGGTCTTGTTATCAGTGGGGATTTCTGTGGGGATATCAGTGGGGATATTGTCTTTGGTGCTCTGTGGTTTGGTTATTGGGCAAGGACACTAATCATTTTATGAGTAGTAAAAAAAATACAAAAAACAAAAAACCAACCAACCAAAGAAAAACAAAGACTAAAGAGACAAAGCCATCAGCCGTCAGTAGATGATGAAAGTGCAGACTGCTCTGTTCCAGGCACTTACCCATGGAGGAATGGGCTTACCTATCATTTCAGGTCATTCTTTATTACATTACAGGGCTTATGGGGGAAGTCCTAGCCTGAAAGATGGAAACACAGAAAAAGGTGACCCTGAGTTCACATCAGCATTAAACCGGGGGTGAGAATGTCTGTTGAAGCCCTGTGGGCTACTGAGACCTTATAAGAGCAGGCTGCAGAGCTGTTTCCAACCAGAAGCTATCCTCTGACCAGGATGAGTAGAGAGAAGCCTCAGAGTCAGAAATAGAGTTTTACTGTGAAAGGCTGTCCAAGCAACCTTTTGACCTCCTTCTCTCCTCTCCTCTCCTCCCCTCCAGAGCTTTCCTCAATGTTAGAAAATATGTTGTTTTAAAGCCACATGTTGTTGCTAAACCAGTAGCTGCTCTCTTGCTATAATGTCTTTGATAATCCATATCATATTTATTTGTCCTGTTGCTCCTTCCTTACTTAGGGCAACAATCAGCTGAGGATGGAGAGCGCTCATCTGATGCTGTCTTGTGTCTTTACACATGGTCTCCACTTGTCGGTTTCACCAGCTCTTATAATTAGTCCAACGTGACTTCCCAACCCAGAGCACCCATTTCACCCACCAAGCCAATGCCCCTAACCTGACCCAGCGATTACCCTTAGAAGGGCAATGCATGCAAGGGTGAAGACTCTACCACCTCCCTCGATAAGATGGGGAGGCCGTTTGTTCCTCACACCAGCGATGGTGTGCTCAGCATCTGGAGGGATGTGGAATTTCCAAGTGATTAGGGTCTTTGTAAAACAATCAATGTCATTCCTCCCATTCTGAACATTTGTCTTACATGAATCCTGAACAAACAGGCTCCATTAAGGGAAGACAGAAGAGCGGACATTAAGTATGACAAGAAACCTCTGTCTTCTCAGCAGCCGTCTCCTCCATCCCCCAGGTTGGAGCTCCATCCCAAGACCTGCAGCGCTGGTCCTGCGGAGCCGAGGTTCTCCCTTCTCCCTTCTCTCTGTCACACACGAAAGTTGTACAGCGCTTCTGCACGTCAGGCTCCAACTCCAGTTAATTTTCTCTCTCCCTGTGCAGCCCGAAGCAGTTGGGAGCCTGCACTGAGATGTAATGATCTCCTGATTTTCCTCTTGTGAGCCAGCCTCTGCTCAGTACAAACCTCTGAGCTAATCCCAGCATGAACAGCTGTTTCTGGCAAAATGAGGGACAAAAGGCAGACAAAGCTGCTCTGGGTGTTTGTTTCCTTCTTCTTCGGGAGCTAAATCTTCCCAGTTAAAGTTCTGGAGGATGTCCATTAAGTTTATTGAGACTGCAGGAGGTCTCAACTACAGCTCACTGTTTCGTGCTCAGCTGTTCAGATCAATGCAGCAAACATTTAACAATTTAACAACCTGGTGGGAGGGGAGAGGCGAGGAATGTGATTGCAATTAGAAGGGTGTTTTTTATTCAGGAGTTATCATTAAACAGCAAATGCTCCGCAACTGGAAACATGGTGAATGTCAGAAAAGCAACTGCAAGGGGCACAGTCGTTCCAGGCTCTGTCCTGGGTTGCCTTTAGGAGGAGGCCGGAGGTGGTAGGTAGCTTTTTTGCAGTCCCAGGAGATGATTTCCCATTTGAGGAGATCTGGGAGAAGTGTGAAGCTCAGATTTCTCTCCTGCTGTATCTGGGAGATGAGGTGACCTCTGTGCCCATCACCATCTCAATGCTGCTCACCGAAGCCCTAGTTCCCTCATCCCACGTTAGCTGGTGGGCAAGGCTAGACATAGAATCATAGAATGGTTAGAGTTGGAAGGGACCTTAAAGATCATCCAGTTCCAACCCCCCTGCCATGGGCAGGGACACCTCCCACTAGACCAAGTTGCTCAAAGCCCCATCCAGCCTGGCCTTAAACACTTCCAGGGATGGGGCAGCCACAGCTTCTCTGGGCAACCTGTTCCAGTGCTTCACCACCCTCACAGTAAAGAATTTCCTCCTAATATCTAATCTAAATCTCCCCTCTCCCAATTTAAAACCATTACCCCTTGTCCTGTCACTAAACTTCCTGACAAAAGAGTCCCTCTCCGGCTCTCCTGTAGGCTCCCTTCAGATATTGGTAGGCTGTGCCTACCTCTCACAGTACTCCCATCAAGAATCATTTCCTTGCTAAACAAAGACATCAGCCTGCTTCCATTGGCTTCCATGAGACCAGTTTATCAGAAAAAGCGAGACTGACATGATTTGGTCTGCCCAGGGATTTATAGGCATTGAGAAAGATGGTGCTCTTACTAGAGCTCCTTTACAAGCACCATTTCCCTTCTCTAACTGTGTGAATCACATTAGTATACAGGGCTACAGATGAGATGAAAACCCCACAGCTGTCATGTTCTTTACAGTCTGCCTAATCAAAGGCTTCTCCTGGTCTGTTCTCAACCTACAGCCTCGGGGAGGAGACACTGAAGAGGTGGAGTGATGTGCCCAAGATTCCCAGAAAGTGTGTGCAGAATTCTCTAGTGCCTCGGTCCCCTCTCCTCTCTCCTCTTCCCTATCAAATTCCCCAAAAAGCAGAAGAAATGCAGCCGTTGAGATGAAAGGGATGACTAAGACCATGCACTTGCCAGGGTCACTTCATGGCGCAGCCTTCTAACTCACTCTGTTGTTACTTCATCTTTCCTTCCTGGGAGCCGCTGATTTATCTTTATTATCCTCCTCTGTTGTCACTGTCATTAAATTTTGTCGAGCCCGGAGACTCCACTGTGTGCTTTAGTAATTCGATCAGAAAGGAGGGGAAGCGGAGCTGAGGTAATAGGCAGCGTGGAAGAGGTCAGGAGAAGCAGCCGTGGCACATTAAGGGAAATACAGATCCGGGCTCACTTGGAAATGGTAATCATACAGAGCGTGCCTGAGCAACCGGCAGCAATAATCTAGAGCAGCAGCGACCCAGAGCCCTGTTTGTTCCACTCTTTTTCATCTCCCCTAGATGTAGTCTGATCTCCCCAAGACCTGATCTTGCAGGGATGTCACATCCCAGGCTCCTTTCCCAGTTTTTAGTCTGTCTTTATCCGTGCAAACCCACTGCTGGAATTAGCGAGGGAAGAGCTCAGGCATCACTCTTCCCAGCTCGCTGTTTCACACGCGCCTCTGCATGAATTTGTGGGTTGTTTCGTTTAAGCATCAGCCACTGAACAAGCCCAGTGGCAAAGTAATCATTTATCCGTACTATTTTATTTATATGGCAAGAGTCCCCTGCTGAGAGAAGAACCCCACTGCGTCGTGCCCTGCTGCAGACAAGTAGTAAAAGACATTTTGGTCCAAGTCTAAATGGACAAAAGCAGCAGAAAAATGCATGGATAAAGGAGCTTCAAGGCATTGGAGATGAAATTCGTTATCTCCTAGAGATCAGAATAACAAAGAGAAAAAGTAGAATTTATTTACCTTGGGGGTCAGCAGCAAAGCCCTGTTAAAGCCTAGGCCAGCACCCTGGTTGCTAATGCATTCATACTTGCACTGCGTCTCCTGTCCCGGTGTGAAAATCACACACCAGTGGGGCATCCCACTGAGGACCATGGGACCATCCCCATGACCAAGTCCTAACATCAGGCAGGAGCTTCACCAGGATGCAAATACCAATATTAATATAGCAACAGCCTTTTCATCACTGACATGGCTGGGGCTTCATGAAGAGAGCAAAAAGCCACCTTTAGCTACGGCCACGTGGATCAGAGCCTTCCAGCTTATATGGTGTAACACGGAGCAAGATGTGAGCACACAGGTAACCTTAGCTCCTCAACAGTTACAACAAGCCTGGAAGATAACCCTGAATGTCACTTTTTTTTTAGTATTTCTAAGACCCACTCTCAAGAGAGATACACAGATTCATTCTTTTTCCCTTTCCTTCTGTTTTTTTTCCCCTTTCCTTCTGTTTTTTTTTCTTTTCCTTCTGTTTTTTTCCTAGTACCCTATTATACTGCATAACATAATGCCAGCATAGTCTTGTGTCTTGTGGTTAGACACGGACATATACATACAGCACCCCCCACCCTATATACTCATCTGTATGTGCACAGTAAGCAAAACTCTATTGTGCTAATTCCACACACACAGAGAACCATATTATTATGGTCAATTACCAAAAAAAACCCACATGTGTTTCCACTGTATGCATATGTCTATACAAAAAGGACATATGGCATATTTTAAATGCCTTTTTAGGATGAAAAGAAAAGCTCCCCAGGAACTCTACTGACCATCAGTGACCAGTCCTGTTCTGAAGAGAGGTGTCATGAATCCATCACTTGTGTTTCATTATAAAGGGAGCCTGCACATGTAAAACAGAGGGTGAGATCTCTTATTTACACATGTACAGAAAGCATGTACAGATAGAAGGAAACTGTGTGTCTTTTATCCTGTTTCTTGCTTCCACGTACACACGCTCTCACATGTGTGCATATACACACACAGAAACTTCATGGATTCCCTGAAAAAAATATAGAAATAAGGAGGAAAAATGTAGAGATGTCCAGGATCCCATGTGCTAACTGGGCTAGCTACAGTCCAGCATGCAGGAGAGTAAACAGCAATTTCATTGGAATAAATTATTTATTAGTCTTTGAGGATTTTTTTTTTTCCTTGAAACTCATAAAGGCAACAATGAAAAATTACTCCAGAATTTATTCATTCTGCTTGCTGGGAGAAACATTTCATGTCTCCATATATACAGATATAAAGCAGACCACGCTGGGATGTTATATTTTTACCAACAGACTGCAAGTTTATACACACCGCAGAAATAAGCAGAATGCCGTAAGAATTAAAGGAGCAGAACAGACATCCAGGGTCTTTGTGGGCACATGAAAAGACAGAGGTATAGTTTACTTCGGATACCATCCACGGATGGTAACTTTCCACTTAACTAAGGCGGGATCTGATCTTTGCCAGATGATCTCTTCTATACCTTCAGGCACTGAGATACCACACTAGACTTGGGCCTGAGCTGCTGCAGCAAATGCGTATACAGAATCACAGAATCACAGAATGATATGGGGTTGGAAGGGACCTCTGGAGATCATCTAGTCCAGCCCCCTGCCAGAGCAGGCTCACCCAGAGCAGGTTGCACAGGAATGTGTCCAGGAGGGTTTGAATGTCTCAAGAGACGGAGACTCTACCACCTCTCTGGGCAGCCTCTTCCAGGGCTCTGCTACTCTCAAACAAAAGAAGTTCCTCCTCATTTTTAGGTGGAACTTCCTATGTTCAAGTTTGTGCCCATTTCCTCTTGTCCTGTCACTGGGCACCACCAGAAAAAGACTGGCCCCATCCTCCTGACACCCACCCTTTAAGTATTTATAGGCGTCGATGAGATCCCCCCTCAGTCTTCTCTTCTCCAGACTAAAAAGACCCAAGTCCCTCAGCCTTTCCTCAGCAGAGAGATGTTCTAGTCCCCTCATCATCTCTGTAGCCCTTTGCTCTACCCTCTCCAGCAGTTCCCTGTCCTTCTTGAACTGGGGAGCCCACAACTGGCCCCAGTACTGCAGATGAGGCCTCAATAGGGCAGAGTAGAGGGGCAGAATGATCTCCCTCCACCTGCTGCCATGCTCTTCTTCTTCTTGATAAGTTGTGATTAGGGCTGTCCTGCAAGGTCTCTACACACTCGGCTTCAGTGAAGACACAAAATGCTCTTAATTTTTCACTGCTTTTTCCCATCCGGCCACAATCCTAGTACTGCCTGAAGGATTTCAGTGGTCCCATGCTGGTTGGTAGTGACACCACACTGGGTATGCCAGAATCCCACCGTCTTGAAGTTGTTTTTCATCTTTTACTGCTCTTGTGCAGTTCTTTGTTATTCCATTCACAGGCTATGCCCAGCCTTTCCAGTGTACCTCAACCAAGACTTGACATCAACTCTGAGATTTCAGTCGTGATAGATAGATAGATAGATGAAAGATAATCTGTATTTTCTTTTTCCTCAGCCAATTATCAAACTTGAAGTCCATCCTCCACTGTTTCTAAATTCTTAGCACTTGATCTGGGGCTCTGTATTATCTTCAATCTACATAGAAGAACAACTTTATACATTGAAGTACAACTCCAGGATTCAACAGATCATTCTCCAGGATTCAACAGATCATTCTCCAGGGTTCAACAGATCATCCTCTGACATCTAAGGGTCAGTGGAGGCTCTCTTGTAGAACAGCCAGTTCTTTGCAAACACATTCCTAATATCAGATATTTTGCTGTCTGTCCTGCAGTTCAGCACAAAAATAGTCACTGGCTTTTTAGATATATTGCCCCACATATTTTCTATCATGGTAACAGAGACATATGTATGGTGGAGACCACAGACCTGTCCCAGGTGAGCAATAGCTGCTGAATCATGTGCAGTCACACCACCCAGAAGGTTAGAGGAGAATGTAAATAGCCCAGGAGATGAATGGAACTTTCGGAGGAGTGTCCTGATCTCTTCTGCAATTTGTCCCTAAGAACCAAACCAAGGAGCTTCCACATCTCAGCTCGTCCCGGGAGCCATTTCCATAAATTCATTGTATCTCTATGTGCTTGATGCATTCTGAGAAATAGCCCTGCAAATGTCCTTGAAGGACTTTGCCATGGATCACTGATTTTTCTAATTTCTCTGGAGTTCTTTGTCAGCACTTTTGCCTCTGGGATCCCCAGCCACATTTTTTACAGCAGTTTGTTTTTCAGGAGACTCTGAAGTGAGGGCTAAAATACTGTAGCTACCTCTGATTACTGGAAAATTAGCAGTATTCATCCCGACACTCCGTGATGCCTGAGCCATGTTACTAACTCCAGGTGGGGAATCTCATAGTCTGGGATCTGCGTCCCTGGAAGCTGTGTGGTCTCTCGTTCACCTCCTTTATGGAGTGGCTGGGAGCTCTTGTGTTACCAGAATAGAATAGGGTGACAAGAAAATCTCAATGGCTAGAAGGAAAGTACAGTGTGAGTATTCAGTTCAAGCCCGAAGACTTAAAGCTGAAGAAGTGATATTATTATGTGACTTCTTAGAATCCATTTCTGACCATTCTTTGGATAGCAAAATGTCCCCAAAATGATCTCTGTTCATCCCTGAATGGGGTTGAAAGCAATGACCTGGGCAAGAAGGCTGGGGACAGAGACAGGCAATGGAAACTGCTGCCCCCTCCCAAAGGGGATAAGAACTACTTCCTTAGTGAAAAATGTATTTATTGCCCAGCAGAGGCAGGCCACAGGCTGACACTGTGCCAGAATGACTGGAAGAGTTGACAACAACCTGGTCTCTGCTTTGGGTGAGAGCCTTGGACAAACATCCAAGGACAAGAAGTATCCTCGATGGAACGGCAGGCAGAGTCCCAAGCATCTCTGTAAGGATCACAGGGACATCCTGAGTGAAAAAAGAGCATGGAGATTGGACACAAGCCAAGATCCCTTATCTGTGGTATACAAGACACCTAAAGTAAGAATCACCTTCACTCCTAAACTTCTCTCCTAAACTTCTTGGGCCATGGAGCTTCCTGTCTCCCAAGGGAGATAAGGTGAGAACCAAAGAGGACCTTGGAAACGTGGGTGTTGCACTGGCATTTTACAGTGAGCAGGTCCTTTGTAAGATGCATACAACATAGAGAGATGAAATTTGGTGAGCTTGGCCCTGGTGGCTTGTGCTCTGCTGAGTAGGGAGAACTGGGAGAAGGAACCGTTGGCAGAAAACCGTTGTGCAAAAAACCTTCAGTAGCCACTAACCAACTAAGCGGTGTGTTTAACACTGTTATTGTGTTAATAACTGTTTTGTGTTATAACTGATATTGTGTTATCACTGTTATTGTGAGTGGTTAGTTCAGAACACCTTTCACATAGTGGGAGCCAAAGTGTGCAGGAGGTAACTCTTTTACCCAACTTGTCTTAGAAAATGAGCGGTTCAGTAGGGAGTAGGACTCAGAAGACTGGACCTCTCCAACTTGCTCCCGGTTGGGTGGTGACAACTTGAGGCAGAAGTTGAAAAATGCTTCCTGCTGCCCTTTTGGCAGGGAATTCACAGCTGCTGCTCTGTTGTGCTCCCCTCCCATTGGTAAAAGGTCTCCCTTCTCAGAGCTAAGCGCTTGAGGGATGCCCCTGGTGTGTTTGCAGCTTTGCCCCAGTGGTTTTACAGATATTGGCTATTGCTCCAGCTTTCTCAGAGGAACCCAGCTTTAAAATAGCTTTCTATATTCCTTGAGTAGCTTCCATCATCCCTTGGCAGCAGTCGTCTCTTCATGTCCTCTCAATGCTGTTACTGGCATCAAGCACAGGACCCCACCAATCCCAGCTCTCTGATGCACTTAATTAAAGCAGAATCGCTCAATAATTCTGTTGTGCTTTCCTGGGCATCTGGTCATTCACCTCTCATGTGCACAGGCAATTAATTTTTAGGTTGTCAGTACAAAGGGATTGAAACAAGAATATTAATTCTAGCCCAGCAGGAGGAAAGAAGGAAGTTTTGCTGGTGTGTGAGTCCACCTGCAGGGCTCTGCTCCCGGACGCTGAGTGCCCGCGATGCCTAAAGGCCTCCCAGAGTGTTGAAAGTTGGAAAGGAGGGAAGGCTTTTGAAATAAACCAGTTCCCCCCTCCTGCCCAATTCCATTAATAATGTGGATAAATTAATAACCATGTTCCTGCCTGGAAACCTCATCAAAATCAGTGGCCCAGGGTGCTACATAAAAATAAATGCCAGACCCTGCTGCAAGGAGCTGTATGTGGCCATTAGTGACTTGTGCACCATCACACAGAGACCATGTAGAAATCTCAGTACTCAAACTCCCGATTCATGGGCTGGGGCATTTCTCATTAGTTCCTCTCAACCTCAAAAAAAAAAAAAAAAAGAAAAGCAGCACAGAATCATCTTTTTCCCCTGGCATTTTTTGAAATGTCATTTGAATGAGACCAAACAATGCTTTATGTTCCTTTGGGTAACTGATATGGACAAAAGTCCATAAGAACAGGAAAATTGCAGCTCTGATCTAGTTAATGGGTATTAGAGGCACAGAATGCTTTCAAATGCACACAATTATTTTTATCTGCTAATTGAGGGGGTGAAAGCCTCTTTCTAGGAAATATGGTAATATATATCGATCAGAAAAATGAAGCTTCTATACCAAACCCTGAGCACGATGCAAGGTTAAGGGATTTTAATTAATGGAAAAGCTTTTTTATGAAATGATGCCACCACTCAAGGATAGTATACACTATGACCTCCAGTCAAGTGGAGACACCTTTTAAATATGACTCTGATCACACAAACATCACTCACTCTCTTTCTTAGCCAGATAAATATTGAACTGGCTGTCTTATTCTTCCCTGCTTGGGTGGTGAGAATCCACGGCTCAGGTGACCACCACAAAATCTAAGTCCCTGATATGGATGTCTTTCAGGCATGCCTCAGATCTCTGAAGGCATCAACCAGCAGTCCAAGCAGCTGGGTGGTACAAGATGAGCAGTGAGGAGTCCACGAGGGATCCACAAGATGTGTCCAAAGAGCACATTGCATACATTTCAGGAAGGTTACTTCAAAATATACCCAGTCACGTGCCCTGGACTGCATCAAAAGAAGTGTGGTCAGCAGGTCAAGGGAGGTGATTCTACCCCTCCGGTGAGACCCCACCTGCAGTGCTGTGTCCAACTCTGGGGTCCACAACATAAGAAGGACATGGACCTGTTGAAGCAGGTCCAGAAGTGGCAACAAAGATAATCAGAGGACTGGCTCCTATGAAGACAGGCTGAGAGAGTTGGGGTTGTTCAGCCTGGAGAAGAGAAGGCTCTGGGGAGACCTTATAGTGGTTTTCCAGTCCCTAAAGGGGCTACAGGAGAGATGGGGAGGGACTCTTGACCAGGGAGTGGAGCCACAGGATGAGAGGGAACGGTTTTAAACTGAAAGAAGGGAGATTTAGATTAGATATTAGGAAGAAATTCTTTACTGTGAGGGTGGTAAGACAGTGGCCCAGGTTGCCCAGAGAAGTTGTGGATGCCCCATCCCTGGAGGGGTTCAAGGCCAGGTTGGAGGGGGCTTTGAGCAACCTGGTTTAGTGGGAGGTGTTCCTGTTCATGGCGGGGGGGGTTGGAACTGGATGATCTTTAAGGTCCCTTCCAACCCAAACCATTCTATGATTCTATGTATTAGCACTGGCAGTGGTCCTGGAGCACATCTGCTGGTTTAGTCTGTTCAAAAGGAGTTTGGGTCATACAATCTGAGTCATTCTGAGGTGAAAAGAACAGCCGGTAAGTAGGGGCAACTGGAAGTTTTGTTACAGAACTTCGCTCCTGATGTGAATAAATTTAAAACAGCAATGTGGATGTACCGACAAGTCCTGTGCCTTTTACTCCTGAAAACAATTCCTTTGGATTTATTTTAATTCCAGGCTCCTACAGTTATCGGATGCCCAAGCTGCCATTGAAATTAGAGGCTTCTACCTCTTCTTGTGCACCTGGATTTAGTTTCTGACTCCTACAAGCACAAACAGAAATATAAATTAGCTCTTTCTATCACTTATTTTGAAATCTGCTCTGCTTGCCTTGCAAATGGAAATATAATGAATTTCAACTTCAGTCAGAAACAAGCACTTTAAGTTGTTCAGTATATTAGTGCTACATTGTTTACAGGATTATTCTTTTTTAAGAGGCACAGTCAACTTAGACTGAGTCCCAAATGGATGGTAAACTAGCAGAGTCTAACCCGCAGCAGTGTTTTTGCTACCTGAAAGGTAATATATTTACTTTCACTCCACCGGGATTCTTCTGTATCTCAGACCTGTACAGGGCAGATACTAAATTGCCCGAGATGGCAGAATTATCATACCGCAGGGGCAGAATGGAGTCTTTGCTGCAGGATTTAACTGGTTAGCTTGAGTGCAGCAAGGCATCTACACGTGTGTCTTCTATGAATAATATATGGTTACAGCCCTACCTAAAATCTAACCTGCAGCTTCTTTACCTTGTGGGACAGACCCACTCAAGTCAACTCGTGATGGAGTGACAAGTTTGTTCTGCCATAATCTCCAGTGGGAAGAAGAACAACGGTTGTGATGCAAAATTGCTGATATATTTGCATTTATTGCTATTCAAAACCCACCTGGATGCGTTCCTGTCCAACCTGCTCTGAGTGAACCTGCTCTGGAAGGGGGGGGTTGGCACCTCTGGAAGTGTTCAAGACCAGGTTGGTTGGGGCTTTGAGCAACCTGGTCTAGTGGGAGTTGGGGGGTTGGAACTCGATGATCTTTAAGGTCACTTCGAACCCGAATCATTCTATGGTCTCCAGAGATGCCTTCCAACCCCTTCCATTCTGTGATTGCGATGTTTCTGCTGCAATTTGTCTCTGGTGGTGTCTGAGCACGTAAATTTCAGCTGTACATATTCCCTTAGGAGAGCCATGGAAAGCCAAATGGAAAAGGATTGCTCTCTGCCGTAAGCGATTACCCCCAGGCTGAGGTTGGGGTTTCAGATGCACTGCTCAGTTAAGAAGGGTGCGCCCAGCAGAAAGTGTCCTTAAGACAGGGAGAAGTAAACAACACTTAAAAACCCTCCAAAGGGAACACTTCCTTCTAATCGCGTGTTTTTATCTCGCTTCTGATACTATGCAACGAGTTTGGGAGAGGCCAGTAGAGTCCAATGGAAATTCAGAGAAAAGCAACATTATCCACTGAAACATCAGACAAATATCGACTTCTCCACAAAAGGCTTACTCAGATGCCCTCGGAGAGTCAATATTTGGTGGGGAGCATTAAAATTTCACAGGCCCTTGGCCAAGGTGACTTTCTACAAGTAGGACCGATCACTCTCACAGCAAACCTTCCCACCAAGCCTGCCAAGTGTGGGCAGAGGTGGTCCAGCTTTCAGCAGCCCCTGGTCTTCCTCTGACTGACAGCAAAGCACCATTCCTCTGCTAGACATGAAAATCCTCCCGACTGGGGGAGATGTCTAAGTAACAAGTCCAAGGTCCCAATAAATCCATAGTAAAGGAGGAAAAGAAAGGATAAGCCCAGAGACCATGATGATGGGTACTTCATAAACAGAGCAGACAGGTCAGAGAGATTGGTAGGTAGATTTTTGGCATTTTAGCCCATGAACAAATGTTCTGTAAAGGCTGGAGTCACTTCCAGTCACAGTAAAAGGGAGATCTCATGCTCTGTGGGAATTGTCAATCCCCAGAAGCTTTCAGAAGCTCATGACTGCATTTCCTGTGCATTATAGCTCATTATGCAGATGCCTTAAAGTAAATGTGAATCACATCAAGACCAATCGTAAAGGCCTTTTGGTTGTGAGATGTAAAGTGCTTTGAGATGGCTTCTGATGGTCCAACGGCCACGTGTCTTTGCCCTCTTCCCCTCTCACTCCGCACTCTACCTTCATGCATCCACACATCATGATGTCCTGAGCTCTCGTAGACAAAGCCAGCAGGGCTCACTGGGTTAATTAAATCAGCATCGTTGGCTGTCTGGAGCTCAAGTGACAAATGCATTTCCAACCTTGCCCCTTTTGAGGGAAGGGTGGTTTGTGGAGCATGACGGTGGCTCGGGAACTCCCGGAGACAGTGCTCATACATCTCACCCAGGTGAAGTCATCACCACCCAGTGATTTGGTGTCCCCCATCTTGTTCACTGGGACAGAAAGCACCAGCCGTGTGAGTGCAGTGAGCACATTTTCACTGTGCTCTAAGACTCCTCCTTTCCTGGGTTGTCATGGGGGAATAAGATGTCAGGAAATGCTTGGGAAGACTGAAAGGGACAGGTCCCCTCCTCCCCACTCAGGCTGTGAATGCGAGGCTAATTCTATTAGCGCGGCCACTCCATTATCCAAATAGCCCCCTCGCCAGCCTCCCGGTGCATTTGCAGATGCATTAGTGTAATAGTGCTGTGCCCTGCCAAACACATGCTGCCTCCCAGCCCAGATGTGCTCCCCAGGCAGATCAGGTGATTCTTATGGTTTTATATATATATATATATATATATATATATGTATGTATTTATAAAAGTATATTCCGGAGCACCCAAACATGTCAACAACTTCAGAAGATTTTTGAGCATACAGAGGAGTTACAGAACAAGGCTCGTGTTTTGTAACACCCTTTGAGGTCCTGCAGAAGCATGTATATATATGTACAAAATGCTACATGTTGGTTCATCACCTGACAGTTAGGCTATATGCTTTATCATCTGTCAGTGCTTACAGCTAGACACAAATAAGCCTGATTCCCTGCTTTCTGTCTTCGTTACTTTGAGGTTTGCAGAAATCTGTCTAACCCAAGCAGATGTTGACTCTCTTATGTTAGCACAATCCTGCCTCTTCTTTAAAGCTGGAGAAAGCCAGATGTAACTCGGAGGAGTGCCAGGTAATGTCTGTGTGACATGGCTTTTCTTTTGCCCCATGACCTAGCAGGAACATTACAGCAGATCCACATAAGCACAGGGGGTCCAGGTTTTCTGTGTGTCCTATATATGATGAACTCACGCATCATCCTTCATGTCACCCATGTCATCTCACAAGATACCTCTTGCATGATGGAGGAAAGATGCAATGGGGTGCCTGCCACTAGAGCAACTCATTCACCCACAGCCTGCTCCCAGTCTGACCCAAAAGAGACAGCAGTTAGTTAGGAAAACATTGCTGCCTTTTATGAAATCTTTTAAGAAATCACTAAGGAGCCCATAAATAACTACATCAGGTCTGTGTTGCATGTGATCACTCTCACGGCCAACAGGGAAAAGAGCAGCATCCCAGGTGAAAAGAAAATCACAGAGCCAGACAATTATTTTTTTTTTTCCCCACAAATGGAGGACTAAATTCAGGGTGACTTTTCACTGGTGAAGTAAAAAAAGTTAATAACTTGGAGAGGTAGGATGGCCAAAAAAACCCAAAAAACAAATGCAGGCAAAAAAAAAAAAAATAATAATAAAATTGTCCCATTGAAATGCACAGGATATTTCCAGGGACCTGACCCAGCTAAGCAAGAAAATTTCGTCACCCAATAAAGAAGTTTCCTATTGTTCTAGGACTCTGGGGTAAATCTGTTGATGCTAAAACCCACAAATATCTCCTCTGCTTTAACAAAAAATGACTCAAAACTGCAGTTCTTTATCACGTGTGAATTCTCCTTCCTTCTCCTGAACAGTTGTGTGAGGAAGCAAAGAGAGACGCACAAACTCATATCAAATACAAATACTTCAGTATTTAAAATATATTTTTGCACCACAACCATTACTGCTGTTCATCTAAGCGGAAAGAATAACACCCCAAAGCTGTCTGACCACTGAAGACAGGGGCAAGGAGTCAGTGCAAATTATTGATTGTGTAAACTTCATGCCACAATTAGTAGTAGGCTGATTGATAGTTTAAAAAGAAAGTCTAGAAAAGAGAAAGGGGTGGGAGGAGGGAGAGCCTAGAATATTTGCCACAAGCACTTTTATCTGTTTAGCTATGAAAATTAATGAAAATAAATGATCAGAAGGCAATAAGTGGATCGGCAGCTACCCTCACGAAGGGATGCTGATACACTGTTTACACATCTAATGTTTGTTTTGAGACTCCGCAATCTCCGCAGGATGCTTCAGTGCATATGGTGTTGTCACTGTATTTCTTTTTCCTTTTTAATTTGTCGATATAAAAATGTCCCTGAAGCCCTGGATTGGTTTGTGGAGGCTCCCTTTGCTGGGAGGAGGTGGTGCACCTCAAGCAAACCAGCTCTGGAGGAGTCTGGATGCACAGAGTTGGGTAAACTCCTGGTACCTGAACAGAAGCAGGAGACACCAGTGGGTGTCACCACCACTGACAGATCTTGAGAACATCACAGATGACCTTCCCAGCCCCTCCTAGACCTCTTAACACACAAAGTCTTGTCTTGCAACATGCAAACATGAGGTCCTTGTGGTCAGGGATGTGCTCACGGTGGCTAACAAACAGCTATCCCTGAAGCACGGACAGACACCTCCAGGGACACCTGTACATCCGTAGACAGCCTTAACCAGAGGATCTGACAGCTCAGCAACCCCACTGCACCGAGCGAGTCTGCTCCAAGGGGCTGTGTGGGCTTTCCCCAAATATGTATCCATTCTTCTCCTCTGCTGTCCCTGTTTAAAAGATAGACCTCGGTTCTTAATCAATATTCCAAATGTTTCATTAGAAACACAAGCCTAAAACACTAAAAGCTCAAGCTGACAGCTTGCAATAGCTCCCATCCTGTGGAGTAGTGTGGAGACTTTGCCCACCTACACAAATCACATAAAACTGTGTTTCTACTACTCTGTAAAGTTGTATCTCCACTGGTAAACTTAATATGCCCTTCATTGCTCTCTGGTGCTAAGGCCACTGAGTACAGAATAGCAGACGTACACACCACGAAACTCTCTTATCCTCCAAATGCAGCAGCTGCAACCGAACTGCGTCTCAGAAATAGTCACTGGCCGTGGTCATTCCCAAACCATGTCGAAGACTGTCCGGGAGACAGCTCAGCAGTCTCATGGTGAGGATAGGCCAAGTGCCATCTCAACAGTTTAACAGACAAGACAATACACCTCCAGTGACTGGTCATGGTACAGATGTAACCTAAAGTCCATGTGGCTACCAGTTCACTGCTTGAAGGAGCCAGGAAAGCCATGATTTTTTTTTTTTTTTTTTAAATCAACCCACACTGAAACAGCAGTAGCGGAAGAAGATAATCGCTCCTCCACTCACAAGCTATTCAGAGTACCATCGTCCAAGGTGTGCACACAAGTAGTCCCAAAGTTGTGCCATGAACCAGGACAGTAAATTGGCCAGCTTTAAGCACAAACCAAAACAAGAAATTAATTTTAAATGTTTTCTTTTTTTCAACTGTCTTGAATGTGTTCTTTTTTTCAACTGTCATCAGTGTAGAAGCACAAATGTAAGACCTGGGAAGGGATATTACAGATCCATATTAAAACGGGAGATAAGGTATCATCAACCATGATGGATGGAACATCCATCCAGATGGAACATAGGAGGTTCCACTCAAATATGAGAAGAAACTTCTTTACGGTGAGGGTGACAGAGCCCTGGAACAGACTGCCCAGGGAGGGTGTGGAGTCCCCTTCTTTGGAGATTTTCAAGACCCGCCTGGATGCAGTCCTGAGTAACATGCTCTGACATGCTCTAGGCAATCCTGCTTCGGCAGGGGAGTTGGACTAGATGATCTTTACGGTCCCTTCCAACTCTAAAAAAATTCAGTGAAATTCAGTGAAAATTCAGTGAAATCCACAACCTCAAAATTACAATGTTCTCCCAAACAGGGCCGACACGTGCCTCCTTGGTGGGGCACAAACTGCTGGATTTTCAGATGAGGATCACAGAAAGTGTTTTTTCTCTTTGTAAGCACACAGTTAAGATGGTCTGTGCAGAGATTAGGTGTGTTTTCCCAAAGGTGTGAGCTCAACCTTGGGAAAGTGCTGAGTAAAAGGATAAGTAATTAGTGATGGATAGCATGTTCACCAAGTCCATTAGCTGGAAAGAAAAGCAAACCTGCAGCATGCCCAGCTGGAAAGAAAAGCAAACCTACGACATGCTTCGCATTCCTCCCCTGTATTTCCCTGCCTCCTAACAGCATCCCGACAACCCCCTTGCTGCCTGTCAGGTGGCTCCCCCCAATGCAGCTTCACATCTCATGGGGGACCAGCATTTCCAATCAATTAGACATGTCACCGCTGAATTTCTCTGCTAATTACTGGAGTTTATTATGTCTAAAGCCAGGTTAAATGCAGAATTCCCGAGGTCAAATGGGGTCATGCAGACAATCAGTTCCACATTTTCCGTCGCAAAAGAGACCCCCACAATCAGTCACTGCCAAGTGGTTTGTAATGACCAACCTGCCAGTTAATGGCCTGAGGTGAAAGTCTTGGGGATAGATAATGCTCTTGGAGAGAGAGAGGAAAAAATAATCTGAAGCAGCAAAGAAAAAGGCCACTTTGGAGGCGATTATAGTGCAGATGTGTGAACCTACAACCCTTTCTTGGTGTCTTAGTGTGGAAGGAGATGTTTTTCCTTTGCACTAGTTTCTGGGTCTGACCCAGTTGCCAAATGCCCTTTGGTTTTGACGGTGTCAGTTGAGGCCACAATGAAAGCAAAGATGCTCAGAGGTAAGGACTGATGGACCATAACCTACCAATTGCCCAAAAGTGTGCCCTGAGCTCTGCTGCCTTCTTCTTCACCCCTCTTTGCCTCGCAATAGATGCGGTGGTTTGTAGGAGGGCTGGCAGCCAAGCAGAGCCTGGGAGAGCTGTTCTTCTAAACCAGAGCACACAACTCCCTTCAGGAGGAAAAGAAAAACATCTCCCCATCTGTTTTGGAGGCGAAAGGGGTTTCAAATCTCTCTTGGCTCATTTTGACACTGCATCCTGTGGGTGAAAGACGTCCTGTCCCTTACCAGTATTTCGCTCGGAGCCGGCTGTAGCAGAGCATGAGACACTTCAGCCCAGACGGAGCACACGGGGAGGCTCAAAGTGCTCGGCGTTTGCAGCAGCAGCTGCCTGAAGAGCCCTGCCTAAATGTCAACACTGTTTTCAGAAAGAATTAGAGGGAAGGCAAAAATAGCAATCAGGGAGTTACGTACCCCTTCTCCATCCAACGGCTGGCAGAGCAGTTTATATCACGAGGAAGCCCAAAGAGGATCCCTCTAACTACTGGCACTAAAAACTCTCTATAAAAGATAAAAAAACCATAACACTACACAGACTTCACTTCCCAGGGTTAAAGGCTTCAGGATGACCTGTGGTGCGGAGGTAAAACAGACTCCTGTGGATCCTCCTACAGCTGGAAAGGTGCTGAAGAGCCATGACCGACACACCGACAAATTCTTCATGGTCTCTTGCATGGGCTTGGCTGTCCAAATTGCAGTCTCCCTCGAACAATGTCCGGGAATGGTTTGGGCTTATTCCCTACACAGTCTGGATGGAGCTACCCTCTTTTGGGAGAGTAAGAGAGCTGAGATCTACAGGCACAGGCCATGCTGCAGCATCTGGTCTCAGTGCCAGAGACTGTTCCCTGGTTTATTGCATTTATTAGTATAGTTGCTGGGAAAAAAGGATGCTTTGTCCTAATGGAGGCCAGGTCAGTCCAAATGTCTGCCTGTCTCCTTTGTGCCAGTGCTCTGTGAATCCAACATTAATTATGTGAATCATGATGGAGTTGATACTCCATCAAAACACATTCCTGATGTGATGTTTGGAGGCAACACATGGGTTACCTTCACTCTTTGGGGCAGAAACTACTGACACGTGAACTTCAAAAGTGCTTGGAAGGTTCCTTCCAGAGAAAGCCTCCCAAATGACGTTGTGGGAGCAGGGATCTTGTACAAACACTGTCTTTCATCCTCAAGAAATCCAAAGGGCTTTCCAAGTTCATAAATACATCACAAAGGCATCCATGGATCGAAACTCTCAGAGGAGGGACACAAAAGCAGTTATTCACGTAGCAGTTTAGAACTAGAGGAAAAACAGTGATTTCATGAGTTGAATTAAGGAAAAGGATTTCTAGGGAGTCAGTATGGTGTGAAAAGTGCTGGGATTGGGATGAGACTACCCAAAAACCCTGGCCTTGCTACATTTATCATATAGACACAACCACAGGTGTGTGCCTGGACTCCAGGGAATGTCATTACGGCACTGGGTGTCCTCCTGAGCTGCACTGTCCATCTACACAAGTGACTAAGTAGGCCAAGCCTATACTACAAAAAAAATATAAAAAAATAAATACAGATATATCCTATACAACAGACTGTTGACCAGGTTCTCCATTCTCTGGTCCAAAATAGCTTTCTTAAAAAAAAAACAACAAAGCAAGACAAACTAAATTAGGTCTCAAGGATTTCCATTACTTCTTCATCCAGTTAAAAGGTAAAACAAGAAAATAATTTTCAGGGTACTTGAGTATACTTGTTTCCAATCACAAACTGGAAAATCATAAAAATAGGGGAAAAACCGAAATAAACCCTGAAAAAAACTGGAAAAAACTTTAACGTCACTGTATGACTTGAAAGTTCTTTTTCAATAGAAAAGAACATAAAAGCCAGTTTGCCTTTCCAGGGCAGGTTCTGGAATGTATTTCATTTTCCTATTCCTGATACACACATCTATGATGATAACGACTATATCAAGTAATATAAAGTGATGAAAGATATTTAGCAGGGGCCTAAAGCAAGAAAGACTGAAAGCCACGAGTGCAGAAGAGAGCAAATTCTGGAGCACTTAAAAAAGTTCTCCCTGAGTCTGACAACGAAATACCTATTAATCCCCAGTAACAAGGAGCGTGCTCAGGACTTCAGAGGTATCACAAGAAAAATAGAAAAGGCATTAGAAAATGATAACTCGGTGCACTTTCCTTATGGTGTAAGGAAAAGCCCCAAGAGAGCAAATACTTGCTTCAAAGAAAGTACTAAGATACATGAGCCTGCAATGGAAACAAATTTTGAAGCAAATTTAAAATGCAATAACTGAGAGAATGGTCTCCGACAGCCACCGGGCACCGATCCGGGAAAGCACTCAAGCATGCATTAGATTTTAAACCGGAGTTTAAACCCAAGGAACTGCCTATACCTCTGAGCCAGTGTCTCTGTCTTGCCTAAATCATAGAATCATAGAATGATTCGGGTTGGAAGGGACCTTAAAGATCATCCAGTTCCAACCCCCCTGCCACGGGCAGGGACACCTCCCACCAGACCAGGTTGCTCAAAGCCCCGTCCAGCCTGGCCTTGAACACCTCCAGAGATGGGGCAGCCACAGCTTCTCTGGGCAACCTGGGCCAGGGTCCTACCACCCTTACACTAAAGAATTTCTTCCTAATACCTAATCTAAATCTCCCCTCTTTCAGTTTAAAACTGTTACCCCTCATCCCTCCCTGGGAGCACTGGTGTCCAGGCTGGGCTGGACTGGAATACCAAAGCAGGGGGGAATGATTAACAACTGGTGCTTTCAAGTGACCTGCAAATGTAAGGTCTGTGCAAGGCAGTGGAGAGGAGGAGACCTGGCTGTCAGCAAGATTGGAGGAGACAGATGTTTAATGGAGTCCAGGATTACAGATCTGCCAGGCTTCACATGTAATCACCAGCTTCTTAGGTTTCCTCTTTCTTCTCCCCTTTTTCTGGGTCTGTTACAGGGTCAGGGGCTGGGGGAGGGGAAGATGGAGATTTTCAGATTTCCAGCTAAATTCCTTGAGCTGCCCTTAATACTCTGACCTATTCCCAGCTGAAACCACAACCTACCAGTCCGCTGGGACTCAGGGAGACAGGAGTTGATTTTCAGTTGAAAATATGAGGAGAGATGCATTTAACTCCAACAGATCCACCTCCTTTCCCCCACACAGTGCCGTAGCTCTGCTGAGCAGCCTGTGTTTGACTCAGAGAGGCCACACGTCAGAGGAACAACACCGCAATCAATAGTTCCAGATGACCCGCAGGCGGTATGCCGGGTGGCACTCTGTCCCAGGGGACACGTCTGCATGGCTTCCCACCCGTCACCCACTCCTGAGGATCGATAGTCCCTGCTGCATCTCACCCAGGAAACGACTCCACAAATGCTTTTTGCATTTATGGGCATTGCTTACTCTTTCCTCCGGTCTTACTCAGTTTTTGTTCTCTGTGCAAGGCAGGGGGTGGCTATTACTTTGTGAAAGCAGAGCCCCATGAACTAGAAGGACTAATGTTCCCACTTAAAAACACGGGGGAGAGGAGGAGGGAGACCCGGTTAGACTGAATGACCCACCCCATATCATTAGATATCAGGAGGAAACTCTTTACTGTGAGGGTGGTGAGACACTGGAACAGGTTGCCCAGAGAAGCTGTGGATGTCCCATCCCTAGAGGGGTTCAAGGCCAGGCTGGATGGGGCAACCTGGTCTAGTGGGAGGTGTCTCTGCCCATGGCAGGGGGGTTGGAACTTGATGATCTTTAAGGTGCTTTCCAATTCTAACCATTCTATGATTCTGATTCCGCATGTCACGGCTCCAAGGCAACCCCCCACAATTGTGCCCACCACATGGATACCTTAAGGCAAGGAGTCCCGCAGATGAATTAATCCAACCTCTAAGGGAACACAGCACCTTTGAAAACTGCCATGCATCCTCCAGCTCCTGCACTGCCTCTTCAAACAGCCTGTGGAGGAAGAATCCTGGCAAGGGGATGACTCTTTGGCAAGCTAAGAGATGGATGCTGGCATTAGGCATTGCTGAAGTTCAAGCCAAATGCAGATCCACAGATGGCAGGGTGAAAGCCTTAGTTCTACCCCCAAACGTTGGACATGCAGAAGAAGGCAGAACTGTAGAGTTCAGGCACAAATATGCCACCACTGTGACTGAACATAGCTCTTGTATTGATAAAGACTGTAACAGGCACTAAATTGTGTTAATATATCTGTATGGACATAAGAGCATCCCAAATGCTGACCCAGGGGTGATTGGGAGACTCAGCTCTGATGCAATACTCTGTCACAGGCATGTGGCATGACCACGGACATGTCGCTCAGGCCCCTGAACTCATCAGCTGTAAAATTTCACCAGCAGTGCTCTAACCCAGAGGGCAGTTATGTGAATTCATGTCTTGCCAGCCAGCAGGGCTTAGACTCTGTCCATGGCTAAGATACATGAATGGGAAGTGCATGAGCAGTTGCACTGATACACTCCCCCCCAGCTGGATCCCAGCGATTAATGCAATGTGCTCGCAGAGAAGTCATTTCTCTGGGATGGGGCAGGTCTGGAAAAGACAGGGTTCTGGCATGGATAAGCAAGGTCAAGCATGAAGCAAAGGGATACCGATCTGCATTTTGTGTTAAATACTTCCTTCCAGTGAAAGACTGTCAAACTGCTCCCAGCTACTCCCCTCCACACAGCTTGGGTTCCTCTATATGGGATCAAGAGAGCTATAACCTAGTGTCACCTACAGGATGGCTACAAAGAGAAGAATTATTCTCTCAAGAAGCATTTCCCTCCCCAATACACGCAGCAGAGCTCAGACTAGATACCTGGTAGCAACATAGCAAAAGTCCCTGTCAACTTTGGGATCCAGCAAAGTGTTCCAACTCCCATCAGGGAATGAACACCAGCCTCAGGTGTCAGGAGGAAACATGAGTTTTCAATATCGACTGGTAGGAATTCTGGAGAGTTCTACAAGAGGTCCTGATCTTGGAAATATCTTCTGTACCTTCAGGAGACATGGAGTTACAGTGGTTTGCCCACAGCTGTGCCACTCTGTGAGTAAGGCAGAGTATGAGTCTAGGTCTCCCAAATCCTGGACTGTCTCTCAAACACAAAGCTTTTCTCCTTTCCACTGCATTTAGCATACTACTTGTTTTAGGGCAAAGTAGGGCACTTGAATAGAGCATTAAACTGGCTTGCAAAGCATAAAACCAGCTTAATTCAAGTGTGATCAGCCCAAGGCTGAGGGGCAGTGGGAGATGAAATTCCAGATGCCCATGCATCTCATGGGACAGAGACAGCTCCCAGCAGAATTTCTTCCCTTGCCATAAATGGCTCATTTGGGACACTTCCAAGACCTTGAATTGGTTCCTCACCTGCTCACCCTGGCTTTCTGAGTTATTTACATCCTGCTGGAACACAGAAACAACCCAGCAGAAGGTTAAGGGACTCCCTACTCCCCTAATTATTCCACAACTCCTTACTCCTAGGATAATCAGGTGCTAGCAGAAAATGAGTTAAAATCAAGTCAAACTATAACTTTTTGTAATAATACACCTTTTGCTGATAAAGAATTATTTCAAAAGAGTCAGCAGCGCAATGTGCTGCAGTTTTGCCAGTGGGCCAAATCACTTTTATCATTCTTGGCTGAGAAAAAACAGACTCTCCCACAGTGTCTTTTCCATCCTTAGCTGAGCATCCATGCAGGATTTTCCATCTATGCAGTCATTTCTCAGAGGGCATCTGACCATATTTAACAAGCCCTTAATTAGCTGAAGGCAAATGCAAGGGAGAGCAGAGTTCAGCCTCTGATATTGTTGAGGTTAATGAGTGGTATTTTAGGGGCAGGAAAGAACAGTCAAAGAGAACAGAAGTTGCCTTTGCTTCCAACTGGGATTACATTCATTGCTTGATACAGATTGACTGACCTCCAGGAACTGTTCTTCCCTATCTCTTTTGTGCAGGACTGCCCCAGAGCAGGGCAGCTGGGCAATGAAATAGGCAGTTTGGAGTCCTCTTGAGGATTTAGAGAGAGCCTAACATGACACATCTTTGCAAAGAGAGCATGTATTTCAACTCTTGAATTGGACCTCTTAGAAGCTCTGATGACCATGATCTTACCTAGGGTGTCATCTGGTTTAGGAGCAGCCAGTTACTCCAAGGAAGAGACTATGCTGTCAACATCCTCCTTCTGGCCTTTCAGAAGTTGAACAGTGGAGTCCTGCAGAAGACTTAACCATCTCCAAAGAGGGGATGTGCACAGTGGTCATCTTTCCCACTATGCACAGTAGCCCCTTCTACAGGTTGAGAGTCAATACTCCAAGAGCCTACCAGACAGCAGAGTCGAATAATAGAAATCTGCAACAGCAGTGTCAAAATTTACAGTTTATGGGTGTCTCTCCTGCTTTCAAATCCCCGGGTCAAAAAGTCACACCTATTAGACAATCTCAGCTTTCCATTTTCAAACAAGACCATTTCTGTTTTTGCTGGTTCTGGACCAATGGTGAAAAACGTGGCCTGCACACAACCTGATGGCTCACAAACAAACAAATGCAAATTAAAATGAAAAACTGTTGAGTTATTTTTAAAACTTGTGATCTTGAGCCAGTGTTTCTAGGGACAGCCTCAGGAAACAGACAATCCCCTGGAAACAGCCACTCCAAACCTAGGAGTTAACGCTAATTGAAATCTTGTGCAAAGACCACATTTGAAGAAATTAAGCTATAATTAAGTAAAGTTATTAGTGATTGCTTTAACTAATTGATATGATAACATAAGCAGCAGACAAGATTTTAATCAGTGGTCATGAAATCATAAGTAAACTAGCCAGTTGCCACTTCTTCTTTTACAGCTAATTTGCACACAATAATTCTGTTGCAGATAGTGACTCAGCGGCAAAGGGAAGAAGAATAAATCTCAGGAGACGAGTAGGTATAAACCTTCCCCATTTTAATGAGAAACAGACACAGAAAGGCCAAAAAGACCCTGTCAACATGATTTGCAATACTGTTACTTAATTTTTACCAAATGTGGTTTCTGCCAGGCTTTAGTTGGAGTACATATTTATTTGATATTTCATTGGCAGAGTTTAAAAGAGCGCCAAAAATACCTATCTGCTGCTGCTGCGCATGACCCTACCAGTCTCACCTTCAACATACTGTAATGGTTTTAGGGAATGATAGCACTGCACAGATGTGATTTATTCTCAGATCATGGATGACTTTCTGCTAGTTTACAGGGAAGAAGCACAACTTTCCACTGGAGCATGACGCTGACTCACCTGCACGAAACAAACCTGCCTGAGCAGAGAGGGACAGCAAATCTCCTTCCTTGAGTCAAACATAGGGTTACTCATAAACTGTTTGCAGAACAGTCATCCCGAGCCATTAGTAAACCAAAAATAGGAGGCAGCTCAAAGCCTTGGGAGTTTAATAATATGAAGTTGGGGCGTCTTGCTGTTTGCCTTCTGGTTTTTGAGCCTTTAAGTTTGTCTTCTCTAGCTCTTTCCTTTGATCCCGCTATATAAAAGGGAAGAGCTGAGATTCTCGTGTCTTGGAGTTGCTTCCAGGTGCTGCGCCAGCTTTGCAAAACACACCTAGCACTGGGAGAGACCCAGGAGTCCAACGTGCTGAAACAAAGTTATTTAGGGGGTGATGGAAGTGACCTTCCAAATACTAGTCCAAAGCCACAACAGGAAAAGGAGAATCCTGCGCCTCCTGGCACGTAGAGATGGGCTGCGTGCGCATGTCAACACTTAAGAAGCAAGGAAGCAAGGAGGGACGGCCAGCCAGCAGCGTGGGGACAGCTGGAAGAGGAGAGAGCAAAGGAACAGGGATGGCAGGAGTGGAGGAGTGATGGAAAAGCGAGTGTAAGCCTGCAAATGAGAGGACAGGGTCATAAAGAGGGATGGGATCAGGGACAGTGAGGAAAGGGTGAAAGAAGCACCTCGATCCATGCAGAGAGCTCCAGGGAGCTTGTAGGCTCAGGCTTCCCAACTGGGAGGAGAAAGAGAATCAGAGAGAGGGTTAGAGGAGGAAGATGAAACGATGGGACCCTAGTGTACTGTGTCTCTGGGTTCCAGTGACAAACCTTCCCGTCTCCCACGTTCACTCAAGGCCCCTATAAAATATGTATCTACATAGAATGGAGCCCCTCTGATGGTGAAAAGCTGTTGCATCCTGCTCCCCAGAGCACAGCACATCTGACAGTGCCAACAAGTGCTGCTTGTCACCTCTCGGTGTTCAGATGAGCTGCAAGGGAGAACCTGTTTCAACCTCAGACCACAGGGCTGATCTGAATCCTCCGTTCCCCTTGGAGCGCAGGGAGTCCAGCTCCAGATGAAAACCCCCTTGTGCAACCCAAGGAGCCCCCAGTGAACTGTGGAAACTTGCTCCCATGCAGATGTTGACCTTAAAAAGGTCATGGGATATATTTTTTTTGGCATGAGAAAGCCTCCTCTAGTAGCCAGATTTATAGCAACAGCTCTTTGAAGGTGTTTCAAGTTAAAGGGTGCCTTGCTGAGCTGAGTCCAAACGTCTCATTGCAGCACAGTTTGGGGCATGGCAAGAGTGACACTTGCTGGGACTGCCAGAGCCATGATAGGATTGGGTCAAACTGGAGAAATTTGCTTTATCATCAGGGCATTCATTCCTGTTGAGGAACGGTGAGTGACGGAGCCAAGCCTGGCAAAACTGCTTTTAAAGGAGCAACTACACAGCCAACAAAACCACTCTTATCTCTGGGGCACAGCCAGGGTTGAGCCCAGCAAATGGAGTGAGGAGAAACCACCTCCTTCCCCAAGGATAGGACCAGCCCTGGTGCCTGCCTGCCTTTGAAAAGGTCAGGTCAAGCCATCACCCTCCTGTCCCTCATCTCCACAGACCTCACAATACCAGGGGATTTTTGTGGGCAGTGAAAACCTCTGATAAGTCAGATCTTCATCCATTTATGAAAAGAACTGTACGACACGGCTTGTGCTGTGGATGAATATACGCTCCCCAAGGCTAGCCTGTGCTGCTCCACGCTGTTCATAGCCCTGCCTTCAGCAAAGGCAAACCCCTGAGCCCGCTCTCAGCCACTGAGGCCCTACAAATGTTAATTCATTCGAGCACTTGAAGTGCGTTGTATCATGAACACACAGATAGCGACTGTATTGCCGTGACGGCAGCGCTGTCAATCGCGTTGCTTGCTACGCCGCAGATAAAATCAGAAATGGGCAAAGGCTTCTGTAGGGTTGAGTGTTTCACAAAATCAGATCAGATTTTAAATAATAATAGCCCATGCCCTTTTCACCAACATCTCTCATACAGAGACCCATCAGCTTCTATGATTGGTGGGAGATGATTGAATAAATCACAGGGACTCAGGGCTCCTGAGTTCTCTGTAGAGAGAAATGTGCACCAGAAACAAAAAACAAAAAAACAAAAAAACAAAAAAAAACAAAAAAAAAAAAAAAAAAAAGAAAGAAGAAAAAGAAAGAGCCTAACCCTCCAATGTTCTCTATAGAGCTCCATCAACAACTTGTGGTCCTAAAAAACCCTGCATAAGCTTGTGCTTCAGAACATCCAACTATGAAATGAGTCTGCTCACACTGTAATGGTCAGGACAGCGCAGGTAATTGACACACCAGCAAGAATATGTTCTTGGAGATTTATGGAGGAAAATCAAGTTGCTTCTCTTGTTCCAGATCTCATTTTTTTTAGGAAGTGAGAGAATGAAAAGTGTTGTCCTGTTGCCCTCTCCTAGAGAGAGTCAAGTCAGCTACTGGGTGTGTTAAGAGACCAACTAGCCCAAAGGAGCCAAATGTATTGTCTCTGTAAATCTGAAGGGCTGTCCAAAGCCAGTGGTGGTATCTGAGGTGACCTGTTGCCAAATAGGCCTACACAAAAAGGAAACTCAGGGCAAATCTGAAATCAGTGAGTTGCTTAAGGGCTTTGACCATGCAGGGAACCCCATCCTGCTCAAACAAAAAAAAATAAAAAAGGACCTGCAGAATAAAAGCGTGAGAAAGAGGAACTAAGTCTTGACCAAAGTCTCACAGGAGCTCACAAGCAACACCTGCCTCCAGCTTCGCACTCCATCCCGGCAGATGCCTGGGACTGTTTTCACTTCAGCACTGGAGGTGACATCCCATCCTTGCCCAGCACGGAGCAGATGAGAAAGCAATCCCAGCTCTGTCATCACATCCTTTCTCCTGAGTTACCATCTTCTCACAGCTTCTTTAATAAAGACAAAAGTAGAGAGATGACTCCCCCTCTCCACTCTGACTTTGAGGTATAAATATCCATAGCTTAGGGAGAGGGCTGGAGACATTGCAGAGACACAAAATATTTAAAATAAAATGATTGAAGCAGAAGAAATGACAGTCATAGATTGGAAACAATAACGCCCTGACTTTGCATGGGGAGAAAGATAGCCAACCTGCCATATCTGAGCTCCTGGACCACAGCAACCCTGCTAAATACCTCCCTCCAAAATCTGCCCTAAGAGCCTAACTCGTCTTTGCTTAGGTAAAGGCTAATGGTTTCAGCATTAGCCACAGTCTGGAAAGCAGCCACCTGAAGAGGATATGAGGAAGGTCTATAAAATCATGGCAAGTGAAGAGGAAACTTGCTTTTTGTTTTTCACTGTTGCATTTTTTAAGGCAGAAATTAGTGGGTGGTAAAATTGCCACGAGGATGGGTGAGAGGGGACATTGTGGCCCATCTCCATCCTGGAGACTGCTGACTTTTGACCACTGTAGAGCAAAGCTGTCAGAGCACACCGCACAACACCTAGGGGGGACTCAGTTTTAGGGAACTGGGTGATACTGGGAGGACACCACGTTGCTCTGAAAGCGCTACAGGAATGTGTTATCCCAAGCAAGACATCCTCCAGGCAATTCATGAAGGCAATAAGAAGTGTTTCAAATGGATGTTTTATGTTTGGTGCCACTTACATGATCCAAGGTCAGGCAGTTACTACTTGCTCGAAGAATCACTGAATCCTACTGTACAGGTGAACATGTCACACTTGGACTGGTGGCCTCTGGTTGAACTGAAGCTGCACCGTAGGGCACTTGCCATCACCCTGCCAAAATCCCTCACTGCACCCTTCGGTTCGGGGATCCAAAGCTCCTCACAAGCACTCATGAATCAACCAGTTACAATATCTCAAGTCCCTGCATGTCCACAACGTTAATTAAAATTTTACAACAAATTTCTTCATGCAAAAGAATTTCCTCCTCTCAACCCAAGCACCAAACTTCCTAAGGCCAAGCATTCTGCTGAAATCATCCAGACTTCCATGTTGAACACCCATATTGGTCCTTCCTTGGAATCTGACCGTTAGTATTTTCAATAATAACACTAATAACACAAGAGGAACATTATGCTAAACTTGGCCTGCACCCTGGCAGGCAATGACCTACACTCTTGATTGCCGTGTCTCAAAGAGGCTCCAGCTTCTCCAAATACTCCAGTTGGAGCCAAATGATTCAGTGTTACACTTCTCCATATCTGTGGCAGATGTAGCCACAGTTTGGATGGGGGTGGAGAGCAATGGTATGCAGCAGATGCAGTAGCAATTCCTTGTCATATAGCCAGTAGGACATGTACTGCATAAAGCAATGCTGGGGGTGGTTTCTGCCCCCTTATCACTCTGCCCCTGGCCCCTCAAAAATTTCATCAGTGCACAAATACAATGGTTTCTAAGCACAGAAAATTGTGAGATCGACAGTGGAGCACATCTTTGTAGTAACTGAGTTCACTACCAGAACTTCATGTGCAATCCTGATGCCCACAGCATGATCAAGCTAAAAGTTTTCAAAGTGCCATGGACTGACAGTTTCTTACCTGCTTCTCAGACATGATGTAGAGGTGTTCGTGATCCATCGAGAAGGCCATATCCCGTAATACAGGACCAGTATCCACCACCTGCACAATCTCATACTCCAGTGTGTTCTTGGTGGTGCCGTCCACACGGATCTGCAGAACAACAAACAAAAGCAGGGAGACAACATGAGTATTTTTCCTCTATCCATGGAGACTGTAGAAAAATCATTGGAGAAATGCATCGTGGTCCAGGTCTTTTGGACAACAACCACTGTCATCGCAAAATAAGGACAAAGCGGGTTTGACTGCTTCTGCTGGTCCCATCTGTAGAACAGTACAGACCCTGCTCACTTTTATCAGGTACTATCACTGTGTTGCTGTCATTGCCTGGACAAATCTCCCGGCTGAAAATGATGGCACAAAGGGCAGAATTTGTGGTGATGATGAGCAAAAGATAAAAAAAACCACACAAGACCCTGCAGGATTGACTCACTCAAATACTAGTCAGACAGCATTATTGTTCTTATTGCTAATATTCCACAGGGCAATATATTATTGCGGAGTGTACAAAACAACACAGACTATTTCTCTTGTTGATTACATATATCAGATATTGAAATCAGTCCTGTGCAAATATGGCACCTTATGATTCCAGCCACATCTCATAACAGTGTGTCACTTAGGAACATCAATAACTGGAATTATGAGAAGGAAACAAACGCAAGTCCCAGTCTATCCCTGACAGTCACCCAGAAGAAAGTGTACAAAACACCGGAGTTTTCTTTTCTTGTCTAAAACCAATTTCTAGAGATTGGGCTGAAAAACAGCGGGAGAAGGTTTCTAATCCCTTTCAATAGTATCATCAAAAATGCAGGATAATCTCACTTTCCACAGGAGTGTTGGGCCCCTCTGGGCTTCTTGAGGCTCATGAGGCTCAGCAAACCCCATGGTCATGTATTTCAGAGATGCACCCACATTGCCTGTCTCCCTTGATTTATTTTCAGTGAGTAGCCTTTTGGTTTCTGAAAATCACCCATCCTGCAGCAACACAAACATTACAGAAGCCTTCCCTAGAAGGAACAAATTTGTAGCAGATCTGCTTGGGGCTCCACATCACAATCTCCATACCTCCCTGACCAAAGGCAGACCAAAAGCTCCCAGTCCCTGGTTTGCACTGGTGCAGTTTGATAGCTGAGCAAAAAGCACCCTTTCCACCAAAAGGAAAAAACAAGCTGTGGAGAATTTAGGGTATCAAGACCCATTCCCACTGTTCCCTGGCACACAGTCCATGAGCTTGTTCCTTCTGGATCAACCTTTCAGCCAAGAAACTGAGCCTGATTCATCTTCTATATTAGAAAGGCAAAGTGAAAGGGAGAGAGGGAATGACAAAGGGTCTGGAAAGCCTGTATGAGCAAAGGGCAGCAATGATATTTGATGATATATGATATATGAGTATATACATATATGATATACGAGCATATGATATATAATTCTTGTCTTTGTCCTTCCTTGATCTCCCCACCTGCTGTATGACAACAAAGAAACCTAATTCCCCATAGATTAGTAGGGGAAACAAGGCAGAGGATAGTTAGAGGGGCTCTCTGTGACAGGAAAAGGTGTGGAGGTTGCTCAGGGATGCTCAGATCCTCTGTGGAATCCATCAGGATGCTCAACCTCTGCAGAAGCAGGCACACATGTAGGCATTGGCTCTTGGGCTGGTCAACCAACACCAGAGGATTTGCAGTTGGTTTGTCATCTTGATGGATCTGGTGATGACAGCAACACGCTCGGCAGCATCAGCACACAAAGAGGTCAGGGCCCAAAGCCCAACATGGAGCCTCCATGCCTCCCCCTGGCTCTGACCGTCTGGGAAGAAAGGGCTCGCACGTGGCCATGGTCCCTAAGGGGTGAATTCAGCTCCTCAGTTTCTCTTCTTGAAAGTGGACGCTGATGTGATTCACCCACGAGGTCAAGGGCAAAGAGGACAAGGGGCTCTAGATGAGTCATTCCCCTTAGGACAGTCAGGAGAAGGGAAGGGGACAGAAAGGGCTGCAGGCTGAGAAACAGGAGTCCCCCTGTTGGGGCTCTGCCCAGGGCAGCTCGAATGCTCCCATGGCAGAAGCCTTTCCTATTTCCCACCGAGACTTTCCTGCACCTTTCTCAGGGAGCTGTTGCTGAGCTTTGCCTCTGTTTCAGCTCTACCTCTCCCCCCTCAGTCCCTTGTGGCTGCTTGTCTTCGTCAGAGGGCTGCAGAAGATCCTCGCTCTCTCTGCTGATCACTCTGCTAAACAAACCCTACATCTTTTCTGCTTTGACCTTGATTTTTCAGCATTGTCAGGGTCAGATCTGTAGGCCACTAGATATGTAAGCAGCCAATTATCACCCCAGGGCTCAGTCACTGTCCTCAGCCTTTGCCAGGCCCCATTAGAGGAGAGGGAGCTGAGAGATGGAAGAAGCAGGCTGGAGAAATGGTTGGCTGGAGTTAACAAACCGCGCAGACAGGAGCCACAGCCCCCAGGGGTCTCCCCTATGCATTTGGTGCAGGTAAAAGATTGCAGAGGTTTCACACCAGGAAAACAGAGATACTCGGAAGTGATTTAACAGCTATTGCTAGCCTAATTGCCTGCAAAATCATTATTTTGCAGAAGGGGAGGGAGGGAGGGAGGAACAGGGCTCATTCCACACATGCACACGCAGCCCAACAACTGTAAGTGCAGAAACCTCTCTTTCTAGTTAAAGGCAGGGGCTAAGGAAAAAGAAAATTCAGAAGAAGGCCAGAAAGTCTGGCAGACATTAACCCACACTGCACAGACCGTGCGAGCCCTGCACCAGCAAAGAGGTGATTATGGAAGCCTGCAGACAAAAATCTGGCCCTTAACTCAAGCCATCCCTTTACCTGTCTTAAACTCCAGCTTTCTTATGTCTGACCCCAGGCATGGAGCCCAGAGGATCTCCACCTTCCCTGCACATTCTTCTCAGTCCTGAGCATCAAACAACACAAGATCAATTTCTCTTAGAGATTTATTCCTGGTTCCCAGACACCCACTAGAACCAGGGCATTTGGATTAGAAAAAAAAAATAAAATTCAGAAGAAGAGCCTGTGAAGGGAAATGAGAAGATTCTCATCAAAGCTTGCAAGTGATCTCCACTAAAGTCAGGGACACAGATACAATCTCTGCTCGGAAAGCTCCCCAAGTTGCCAATTGCAGGGAATTTGAAGCACACACAAACAGTTTGCTCTGTTCCTGCTCTTCTTTGCCAGCATCAGTCACAAGCCCGACATGGAGCTGGGATGCTGGGACAGATAGAGTTTTCTTCAGTCTGAAGGGTGGGTATTCTTACATTCAAGATGTTCTTATTGGGCTGTGGGATTAGAGCCTGACTGACAGTCCAGTGGGGATTTCTCCTTGAAGTTGCCCATGAACCATGAGGACCTCTGCAAGACAAGATGAAGGGGAGCAAGAAGTGATGGGAGGAAGGGACTCCAGGATCACACATGAGTCTCAAGATGCTCAGTCCACCACAAAGACCACTACCAGACATGTGCACACCCCACAAACAGGCTCATCACCTCCACCACAGGAATACCCATTCCCACTGCCTATACATCTGTCCTGGACAAGCACACGCTCCTTGGACCACAAGATGCTCTACTCAGCACCCCAAGTTCCCCTACCCTCCTTTAACCCAACACACACATGTGCAGAGCTCTCGGGGACCAACGCGGTTTGGCAGCACATTAATCCTGCTTCCCGGAAGGCTGTACTCACTGGGCTTCGTTCTGCAAAGCCGGCTGCTATTAAAACATCAGCATGATGCTTCCCGAAGGTCAACTACCAGGGGACCTATTCTGGCAGCTGCTTGTTTGTTTGTCTGAACATTATCTAGGTCTGGCTGTTTATTTACATCCATTGAAGTATCAGACAATAAATATCCTCTCCCAGTAGCAAACAGATGCTTGCACTCGAATGTTCTGGCTAGCGTTGGCTTCAAAATGATCTCCTTAATGAGCAAACAACACTATTAATCTTTAAAGACACAGGCTCTGGCCTTCCCTCATCTCCCACCCTGGCCATGGCTAGCCCTACAGGCATCCTGGCAAGGAGCCCATGGGCCTGATGGATGAAAGAAGGTAAAAGATACCTTCCATCACTCGATTGGTGCTTTTCAGCGTTATCTGGGTCTCCCCAGCTGCTGTGGGGTCCACAGGAGGGTGATGCTTGAGCACAGTCTCCCAGGCAGGCTGGTGGAAGAGGCCTGAATCACACTTCTAAGAGGGAGATGGGTTTTAGAGGTTGGGATCATATGGTTATCAAAGAGAGGAACACAATAAACCCCTCCAAATCATGGGTATGGACTCAAAAGGGAGGGGGGATGTTTTGGGGAGGGTCAGGGAAGCAGTAGAACTTAGGTGGATGCCCTGGGAGACTGGTCCCCGTGAGCTTGAAGAGCCTGGATGCCCCATCCCTGGAAGTGTTGAAGGCCAGGTTGGATCTGGCTATAAGCAACCTAGTGTAGTGGGAGATGTCCCTGCCCATGGCAGGGGAGTTGGAACTGGATGATCTTTAAAGTCTCTTCCAACTCTAGCCATTCTGTGATTCTGTGAAAAGGGTCAAAGAAAAGCACTGGGGTTGAAGGACAAAGAAGGAATTGGTGCTAGCAAGCATTTAGTCCCATTGATGAAAGACAAACCATGACCATGGCAAAAAGTAAGTATCTTTAAGCTCACCAGAGGAACAGAAACACCTGCCTTTGAGATCGGAGCACTGATCCTGTCCCATGGTCTGAGAGGACCACGTACCTCTGTAAGCACGTTATTTCTCCACCAAGCTGGATGGCGATGGTCTCTTTTGGAAAGCCTCATTGTGCAGATGCGGAGGCTAGGTAAGAAAGAGGTGAAGTGACCGAACATGCCAGCAGCAAAGCTGGGAAAACCTCTCCCAAACCATATGTATGTATTAGCAAATAGCAGAATGTAAAAGGAGTTACCTGTAAAGGGACACTGTTTCTGCTAAAATCCAGCATGACTAGATGTGCTTCAGGAGTTTTACTTCAGACAGATCAAAGCCTGATCCCGTAGACTGAATCAGTATTTGGAGAACATTAACATCATCCAGTTTTGTTTTATCCAAGAAAAACTCAGTTAATACACATTAAGAGTGCTCTGCTGTATGAATCACAGCAAAAATCACAGCTATATGAATCACAGCAAATAAGCACAGACAACTGATTGTCTTCAAAATTGTCTTCAAACTCACTTCAAAAGCACAATCCTGAACCAAGACTGTGCTACTCCCTCACCTCTATTTTATTGTCCCAGCAGCTTGGACTGGTCACTGGCAGCAAAAGAATGGATCATTTCCACTGTGTCAATTGAGCTCAGCTGTTTCCTACTCTTCTTAAAACATCACCTCCTGACCCACCAGAGTCGAAACGAGACCCTCTCCATTAACTCCTCTGTATAAAGCATTTGAAACCCATGCAGGACTCCTGAGAGCATGGTCAGGAGCAGGATCACGATGGCCTGCCAAGATAGCAGGAGCAGGCACTGGTTGGATGATAGTAATTACAAATAATTAAATGAATAACTAAGTGGAAGAGGAACTGGTGAACCATGGCTCACTCAGCCAACCCGTCCCTCCCTGCCACTCTGCTTTTGTGCAGCGTCAGCAGCCCCTGGGCTGATGAAGTTCAAGGGAATTCATCATCGCCATCCCCAACGCTTCCAGCCAGCGCTCCAGCAGCTCCCGCTCAAGTCATGCTGGTGGTTTATTTTGGCCGTGAAATTGCCCCAGTTCCCAGGGGAGGTGACTAACTGGCTGCCAGGGAAGATTGCAAGGGTGGATTTCAAAGGCAAAGCCCCATAGGTCACAGAATCCATCCCTGCTGCCTGCTCCTAGATGCAAGGGAGTGAACCCGGCTGTGGCACTGCCTCTGAAAGGAGGAGAAATATTTTTTGGGCAGGGAAAGACAGACCTGGCAGGACAATCTCTGTCTTCCCTCCTTTGTCCTGACTGCCTCTTTTTCTCACAGGGCTTCTCACTGAAATCACCATCATTATTTCTCGCTATTGGATTAAGGATCCACAAACCTCATTTCTAGGAGATCCAAGCAGCCCTGGAGCCCAGCACATCAATCCAGGCTGCTCTGAGCAGTGCCCAGCCACAGTCTTATGACTGCACAGGGGCCTCTAATACTTCATTGCTTTTCCAATATCAGTTCCTCCCTGTTTTATGAACCTAATGTTCCCCAGCGGATGCTGGGACTGCTGGCTGCTGCTCCTGGCATGGCAAGGGGGCAAAGATACAGCAGACAGCGTATGATCTAATGTCAGGCCGTTATGATGATCATCTATTTCTGCTTTTCCATTGATTTGGGTTACATGATGTAGCTCTATTGATCTTGGCAAAGACGGGGAAGGGGCTGGTGACACTCCATGCTCCTCCTATTTCTCTCCATTTTGGCGTGTGTTTTCCAGTCGAATAATCTGTTCTAATTTGCCTAAAGCCTATTAATAGGAGATCAATTTCTAATAAAACATGGCATTTCAATAGCCCCATCTATCCACCGATCCAAAAAGCCTTTAGAAACACTAATTGAAAAAGCAAGGGGGGAGGTATATCTTTCTTGTGTCTGATAGTCAGCAGCCAGCAGCCCTCTCTCTTTCCTTGTACAGATGTTTTAAGGTGCTGGTTGCATGGATGATGCCAGTCCATCCAAATACAGATCTCAGAGCACTTTCAGCCATATGGAGAGCAGGATCCTGGAAAACCAGGTGTTTAGTTTTCTCAACACTCATGCTTTCAATGCTGTCTGGACCCCAACATGTTATGACAGCAGCCACTCTCACCAGAGGTGATGCCAGATGATCTGGAGGGGAGGTTTGACCCCAGCCTTTTGCTTCCAAGGGAGACCCACACCCTACATTTGCAATTTGTTTTTTGCCCTGGCAAGGCTCACCTCTAAAACTCCATCCCAAGCTCATTGGTGTCTGTGTGATCACTCATCCAATTATATTCACAGACCCAGAGTTGTACACCCAAAAATACCCCTGCTGAAGGCACCTACAGACACAGCAAGCTCACTCCATAGAATGTATATGCACACCTGAGAGCACACATGTTCTCCACACAACAGAAGGGACAGCAAAGTGGGTTGATCTTGCAATCCCTTCAGGTTCCCGGTTTACATTTCTTTTGTTAGGAAGATTTTTTTGTGGTTAGCAAGCAAGTAAGACTTGCTTGTAGTAAGTGCTACAGCACTGCAAGAGCCAAGGAGAATGGTTCTTTCCCCCCTTCGCCATCCACACAGTTCCCAGGGCCTTTTTTCCAAGCAGCAAACACAGGGTTTTCAAGAAAACAGCTTTCCTAGAGTACTGCTGGCTAATCCCTATCATCTGCAGGCATTGCACTGTAATCCTCCCTCCGCACACCCTCAGCCAGGCTCTGGCCAGGAGCACAGGCAGCTGCACCAGGCAGGGGCATGGGGTCTAATCCCTGCAAAGAAGTCACCCACTGACCTTTCTTGTAATCCAACCAGGCTGCAAAATCAGGTCAAACAGAAACGTCCCTATCTATCTGCTGGATTTGAGATCTCCCTCACAGGGCAAGCACAGCACACTGGGGCTGAGGAGGATTCCTCCTACTTCAGTAGGGGCAGGAGAAATGTAGGGCAAGGTGTTGATGACCACCTGCTTTCCTTTTCCAGAGAGATGTGGGTCACCACGCTTTGACACAGCTACTAGATATTCCAGTTTCATGGTGGGTCACTCTCACAACAGATCGAGCATGCAATGATCTGGGATAGGCTGCAGTGAACCTTCTGCTTTGGGCCGGAAGGTCCTGCAAGCCGGGAGACAAACTCCGGGCTGACAGTGGTCCCCTTTCTTCCATAGTCCATGGCATGTGACTACTGTGCCATACCACTGTGGTTCCTCACCCACTTTTATAGCAAGAGATACTCCCAGCTGCAATGAGTAGGGGAGAACTTTGTAGAGTGGGGTTGATGGTTGGACTCGATGATCCCAAGGGTCTTTTCCAACCTGAATGATTCTATGATTCTATGAATTTATGATCTAAATTAGAAATAAATAAAAGACCAGCCTTTCATTCTGGGCTCGGGCAGCACCTAGCACAGGGGGTTTATGACTGCTGCTCCCAGTACTATAAAAATAATAACTACAGCTTGAACTGTGGCCAGCCAGGCTGGACCTGGAGTGCAGGGCTCACCCCAAACTGAAACAGCTACAGAGCTGGGCACAGGGGGAAAGGGAAGGAGATGACTGGGTCCCTTCTCTCCCTCACCAGGGAGAGCATGTCAGGTGTACGCAGCTTTCAGATTCATGAGCCAATTGACAGATGACATCATTTTTGAAAGCATGGTTTACACATGCTCCCCTGGCGCTCCCTGATTGATAAATTAGACACTCATGAGCCACGTGCTAATCAATGCAAATCATTAGTTTGTAACAACACAAGGCAAGCTCGGCAGAGCTCATTTTTCAAGGTAATGGCCTGCCAAGTGATCAGCCTTCAGCCACGAGCCCTGCCAGGCGATCTATTAACAGTCTGCTGGCACTCACCTATGGCATGGGGCTGAGGCCTTTGCTGTCCAGTCCCCCCCACAAGCAATGGGTTGTGCTGCTCGGTGCAAGAGCCAGGGCCCTAAACTTGCTATTCCTCCTCCTTCCTCTCCAGGAGGCACCACAGTTCCTGGCCCTTTCCCAGGCTCTCCTAACACTGGCCACCTTGGTCCCAGACATCTGGGTACGGTTGCTCTCGCTGCCTGGCACCCATCGAACACTTGTTCTCCACTTACCCCAGCCTTGCAACCTAAAATAAAAGGGGCGCTTTTCCCGAAGCCTTTTCAGAGGCCTCATCATATCTCATCTAAATCTCCCCTCTTTCAGTTTAAAACCGTTCCCCCTTGTCCTATGGCTCCTCCCCCTGATCAAGAGTCCCCCTCCTATAGCCCCCTTTAGGTACTAGAAGGCTGCTGTAAGGTCTCCCCAGAGCCTTCTTTTCTCCAGGCTGAATAACCCGAGCTCTCTCAGCCTGTCATAGGAGAATCTCGGAGAGATTTCAGATCATCAACCCTCAGATCATCTTCGTGGCATTCATTGGGTGGCAGCACATAAAGTGCACAACCCAAAATGCCTGCCTACCTCTGGTCAGCTTTTGAGCATGGGTCAACCTGTAGATAAGAACAATTCAGACAAGCATCACTACCAGAAAGACTCTAAGCCCTGCATGCTTTTGGTTCAGAAAGACACAGAAGCACAGCATGTGTGTGAATGGGACTGAGCAGAGACAAAGATCTCAACGTAGTTGGCCTGGAGTAGAAATCCTTACATGAAATTGCTCAGAAATTGAGGCAGACAGTAACATGGGATGGTGTGAAGACAGATGGATCGCAACATGGATCGCTGGATCGTGAACACAAGTCTTTTATAAGTGTCTGTTCACGGAGTTAAGGGACCAGATTCCTTCCAGAGATGAGCTCATCCCGCAGTGCCGGGAAGGCAGTGACCCGGAGGGCTGGGAGCCCCGTGGCGGGGGGTGTAGAGCAGCACCACAAAGGGCCCTTTGACTGCGGCCAGACGGGGTGAGCTTTGAGACACCCACGGACCCTCATGACACTGTGTCACTTGAGAGGAAGCCAGCTGCCCTTTGGCAACGAGAGGCATGGATGCATGGGCAGGAGAGCACGCAGCAGCACACAGATGGGCACGGGCAGAAGAGCACACATCAACACAGCAGCACACAAGAGGGTGGAAATATTCAGGCAGGCAGGGGTGTGGAGACACCCAAAGACACACACACACAGGTCTGCCCACCAAGGCTCTTCTGCTTGGACTGAGGATGCACTCACCAATGTGCCACGGGGTCTTGGTCACCAGCCAGGGAAGGTGGGGTGATGTAATCATAGAATCATAGAATGGTTCGGGTTGGAAAGGACCTTAAAGATCATCAAGTTCCAACCTCCTGCCATGGGCAGGGACACCTCCCACTAGACCAGGTTGACCAAAGCCTCGTCCAGCCTGGTCTCAAACATCTCCAGGGATGGGGCAGCCACAACTTCTCTGGGGAACCTAGGCTGGTGTCTCTCACCACCCTCACAGGAAAGAATTTCTTCCTAATATCTAATCTAAATCTCCCCTCTTTCAGTTTGAAAACATTCCCCCTCATCCTATGGCTCCACTCCCTGATAAAGAGCCCCTCCCCATCTCTCCTGTAACCCCCTTTGGGTACTGGAAGGCCGCTATAAGGTCTCCCCGGAGCCATGTAAGGATGAGCACAGGCACACACCGAGTGCATCTTCACACCCAGCAGAGTCTGAGGTGGGAGCACGTGTGGGGAGCACAGGCATCCCCCAAAAAGGACCTGCTCCCTGGGAATCTGATCTGAATATGGGCATTTACGCACACCTCGGGTGGCGCGGTGCCCTGTGCAGCTCCAGGCATCATCGAGGGCAACAAGTTCAATCACAGCCTGTCACATTCAATCTTGGAGATATACAGACGCATTTGCAATTTCCCTTAGCGGCGTATCAGAGGCGGACTAAAGTTCCTGCTTTGCTGAGGATTTGGGCACTTTCCCTATTTTCTCTAAACAAAACAAATCAAAAATCCTATCCCAGAGATTGTATCGCTGGTCAAGTAAAATCCTCTGTTCTTGCACCGATATTTGTGCCAGGTACTGGAGCTGAATGACTACAGAGAGATGCAGAGAGTGATGGGCTGTGAGTGCATAACTGAAAATACAGAAATCCAGGGGCTTGAGCTCTTTGCTCACTCACTTGCTAAGAGGTTTGGGCTGGATGGGTGGATGGAGTATTGGCTTGGGAACAATTCCTATCAGCAATCTGGGGACACGTTATCTCCAAAGCCAGGGGAAAGGGGAACCTGAAAGAGAAGCTCGCCAAAGAAATCAGCCAGCCCAGGCTCTCTGTCCAGTCCTTTTTGTCAGTTGACATCCCTGGGGCTAAGGTCGAGATAATGAGGTCCCACGTATCTCTGGGCCCCAGCCCCACTGACAGGGTTTTGCTCTGCAAAGGTTATTGTAATTCAATTGCTGACTCTTTCAGCTCCTGGGCTTCTCAATGCCAAGGTGACCTATTAAGAACTTAATATCAGATAAAAAAACATCCCTTGAAGCCTTTCTAACCTTCGTAATCTATGTTTATCCCTAGGAAAAAAAAAAAAAAAAAAGAAAAAAAGAGAGAAAAAAAAAGAAGAGAGAAAGAATGAATGCTTATCTTCCAATATTGCCTCAGATAAAAGGGAAAGACCATCTGTAGACAAAGCTCTACACTTGCCCTTTCTCCTCTTCATGCAAGCAGCCAGAAAACTGACCCAGCATGGAAACCGTGGAGGAGGCCTCTTCCATTCACCTCCCATAGACTGATCCTGCACTCAGCTGCTGATCCACCAACAGTTCCTCTGCTTTTGTCTCTGGTGTCCAATGTGTCTCTCTGCAGGCCAGCCTCAGCACAGACCACCTTTCTCACCAGCCAGTCCCCAATGAGTAGCAGCAGTCCCAGCTGCTAGTCCTTCCATCAGCCAACTTCCATCAAGACCAAATCCCTCTGCAGCCATCTCTGCTCAGCTGTGTGTCAGAGTCTCTCATTAGTGACCCAAAGCCATCTCTCATCTTTTTTTTTTTTTTTTTCCCAAGGCCACCAGACAATTTGTTGGTCCTCTCCAACATCACTTGGCTAGATTCATCTGCAGTCTACAGCACTGAGCTACAAGATGTTCCCAGTCACTACCGAATGGAGAGACAGCCACCCCTCCAAACTCCTGCAGAAAAGACCACACCAAACACATCCCTGCTCACTTCCTCCATCTCCTCAGTCCTTCCTGAAAGGACCACCAACCACCTCAGCCTGCAGCAGCTTCTAAATGGCCCTGTGCACTCTATGCAGCCACTTGGCTTCATCAAGGACCCCTAGTGTCCCCAAAACATAGCTGAGAGCTACTGCTCTGCCCTCTTCTTCTGAGGATGCCACATGAGGAAGTGTGAATGGCAGGAGAAAAGCATTAGCAGCCATGGCCCTTGCTCTACCTCATAGAGGTAGCCAAGAGAGTAAAGAGAGGGGGGCGTAGAGGATCTCAGCTCAGGGGTAAGAGAATGAAGGGCACTAGGATATAGAGGGGACATGCAATGAGACAGAAGAAAAATGATCCCAAGCCTAGAGAGCAAAATTCTTCCCCATGGTGAAAACATGGAGCCAGGTAGAGCATGGTGAGTTACATCAGAGGTCATTGGATATGGAGTGGTGAAGCAGTGAATATCAACAGTCCTTCTTCCCAGCAACCTCCTCTGCACAGCCCCTTACTCCATCCTGAGCTGGTAACATCAAATGTTCTCTATTCTCCTTCATCCTCTTATTTGGCTCCAGGGTTAGAGCAAGGGACTTAGAAAAATCAGAATCTTAAACCTTAGCTGAGCTATGAACTCTCCATATGACTTTAGAGATGTCACCTACCCTGTCAGTGCTTCACTCTTCACATTTTTCACTGAAATGCTTGTGGACTGGATGATTTTTTGGGGACAGCTTCTGTTGCTGCAGGAAAGGCTAAATGGAGGTTCTTGAGATAAGGAGTACAGACTCAAAAAATACCACCAAAGTAGAATGCATCACTGAGCACCCCTCAGGTCAGAGAGTGACACGGGAGAAAACAGCATATTGCATGGCTCTCAGATCATTATTAGGGGCATCTCCAGAGAGGGCTAGGGAGAGTAATTATTGATTGGCATTGGAAATCTTCAAATGAAAAGTACTGTGGAAGTTCAGTAATTATTACCTCCAATAGCATAAGAATAGCACGTATCTCCAGACCCTAAATCACAGGGGTTCCATGTACATCAATCAGAATTAACCAAATGTGTATTCAAAGCCCTTGATTGAATTATCTAAAAGTAATTCAAATTAATTTAAAAATAATGGTGTAGTAGGCACATTTTTAATGCCATTAAATCACCAGCCAGGACCATCGGTGTAAAGTCTCTGTGTACAAAGAGACACAAGGTGTAAATGCAGGGGTCGAGGACGGCAGTGAGTGATTTCTTCCCAGCCAAGCGAACCCCAGCATCTGCAGAACATCAACCTAGGTCTATGGGAGCAAAGCTAACCACCCCATGGAGGAAACGGACCCTCCCGTGCGCACTTCAAAGGATTAGGAGGTCTACTGGGAACTGTCCTAAAGGAGCTGTATGGCACAGAGGGCAAGGAATAAGGCACAATCAAGAGAGAATTAAGAGAGCCAGAGGAGTTTAGCAGACAAGTGCTGACACATTATTCCACTTAGACAGAGGCAGGGGACTCCTGGGAGAGAAGAAAAGTTGCTTGAGCCATTCAAGTTGGGGTCTGGCTGCTGAGCTGGGAATCAGATCCTCGATCAAGCTGTGGGGGTGTTTACATTGCCCCATCAAAGGAGTTAGACCAGTTTCATGAGTCTAACAACTCTAACCATTTGATGATCCTGTAACATTGAACCAGCCCAGAAATCTCTTGCCCAATGGAACTTCAGGTTAAATATGAAATGTAGGGACATCCAGAGAGCAGAGAGCCTGGAAAAGCTGAGTGCAAAGGAGGCCCTGATGCACCATCTCTAGGGATGCTTTGGCTGAGCCCAGCAGGCAAGTCAGAGCAGAGCTAAGAAGATGCACTATCCTTCCAACAGACCCAACTTGCAGCTCTACAACTCACTTGGTGCTCCATACCTTCCCTCAGATCCTCTACTTACTTTTGTAAGTACCAGAGCAATGTCCTCTCAGAGGCAAGTCTTTCCTTCTAATGTAAGAGGTTGAGATGTCTGAGCTCCAAAGTAGCATCCCATAAGGAGTTGCATGAGTCCTCTATCCTTTAAAGGTCTGTAGTCTGCTATTCACCTACACAGCTCATTACCTCTGTACAAGCGGCTCATTCCTGGCCACATGTGAGTGGAGACCAATGAACATGTCCTGCCTGAAAACTTCTGGGGACAAAGTGTGGGTGTTCCTGGGGTGGTCACTAGCAGAGTAGAAACTGTACCCCAGACACTTCTGCTGCAGTTGCATGCTTGGATAGTAGAATTTGGGAAAAAGCCCAGGATGGCTTCCCAGAGATGCTCATGGCACTGCTGTGTTTCAGGTGCCCAGAGAGGATCTTTCCCCATGATCTTGAACATGTCAAGCAAGGCAAGGAGCATGCAGCAAACCCAGCTGAACCTTTGGTGATGGAAAGGTGATGGAAGAATAACCTGTGCATGATCTTCTTGTGTCTCCATAGCCCACACCTATCTCCTGTGGGCAGAGGAGAGACAGCAAGAGCGTGTCACTCACGGGAGACGAGGGATCACTTTCCTCTGGGACCTCAAGGTAACCCGGGAAATGAAACTCTACCCAAAGCCATTTTGACATAAGGTCATGGTGCGAGACAAAGCAAGGTCAGGAGTTCAGCGTCAATACAGCAAGTGCCAGTCATGACACAAAAGACTCGGGGATCATATATACCTGCCAAGCGCTGCTTGGGAGGAAGGGTATTGAGATGAATAATTACTCCCCCTTTCATCTCTGCTGCTCTTCCCCTCCGTTCACACGGCTCTCCTGGCTTTGTCCTTACACTTGTTGCCTCCTAGCAGGGTCCTATCCAAGGCACCCCTCTGTAGCCACACAGCACAGATGGCGGTGCAGTAGTTGAACGATGGGTGATATAAGAGCTTAATTCCCCCTTTCATGGAAGCAATGGTCCAAGCTTCGGCAGAATCACTCCTACAGTTACATCCATGATCACCTCCAGCTTTGTGCTGGAGTAATTCAATGAGGTTATCCCAAATTTACATACCAGTGGCAACAGGGACTCCGGAGGAACTAATGTGGACTGGTGATGGCAAGAAAAGAAACAGGACCTCAAACTTCCAAAGAAAGAGCAACTCCTTTTCCTTGAAGTCCTGCCAGAGTGTGCTAGTATTATGGTGTTTTGTATTTCCAAAGTTTGGGAGGTTGTTTAGTGAAATTCCATGTCAGGGAGATATAATATGCAAAATCCCGTGCATTTTGAGGTTACACACTTAGCTTCATCCAAATAATAGCTTAAAATGACTGAAATACTGAGTATTTGCTTGAAATCAGCCCTCTTACTGGAATGACCATTTTCTTACTTTTTCCCAAAGCCTGATCTCTTTTTGAAGGAAAGCCTTCCCTGTTTCGGAGGTTTTATTGTGGCGAAATCAGATCAGTTTCATGAAAGTGAAATAAAACTCAGTAACCACAGGTTTGGAGACCTTCACGCTCCCTTGAGGTTGCTTCACAAAGCCCTTGGGAAAACAGGTTGAGTGAGCCTGGAGCTCACTCATTTCCTTCTCTCTCTACAGATCTCCCTCATAAAACAGAAGGGGGACAAAAAGGGCTTTTTAGTAGTTACTTAACCAGCCCTTATCAATTTGCATCCAAGATCTGCTTGATCCATGGGAGATGGCAAAAACGTAGAGGAGATGAGTGCCAATGCCTGTGTGTCCAGCACAAAAGGAGCGGGGAGGAGAAGTGGTCAATTATTTTTGGTCACTTCTAACCCAAAGTGCTCCTTTTTGGCCGAAGCTTCTCTGTGTGTGCAGCAGATGGCGCAGCTGCCGTAGCTGTCCCACTGTCCCCCACTGTCCCCACTGCCACCCACTCTCCCTACGCCAGCCACAGGGCCATCTGAAAAGGCATCCCTCACTAGTTGGTAGTCTCATCCTGCTCTTTTTTTTGGCTGGGTCGTGAGCTGTGCAGCTCCCAGCACTGGATTTTAGCACTCTGAGAGCAGTTTACAGTGATGAAAGCTGGTCACCAGCTGTCCCAAAGAGGGGGGACACCTCCACAAGGGATGCAGGAGGCACAGCTCCATCATTCACAGATGGATGTGCTGTAAAACTCCACATTGGTCCCTTCTAGGACACCACCATTATTCACAACCTTGAACTCAGCCTGAGCCCTCCAGCCCTCCTCAGGACATTTAAAACAGGGCAAGACAAAGGACAAGCTACAAAACGGGCCATGGGGAACAATCCTGCATTGGCTCAGGTGCTTCATTTCCATATCGGGAAGGAAGAACCACGTTCCCGGTGCAGGGCTCGCCTCCGCAGGCAATGCCAGTCTGGGTGATGGAGACCAGAGCCCAACCAGCTGCCCCAGGAGCCAGGAGCCGACCTCCTCCTGCACCCTTCTGGGCCCAGCTGCATTCATTGGAGCAGACTGGCGCTGCTCATCAGAGCCATAATGGTTCCCACTGGACTACTATTTCTGTCCGGGAGTGACAGAGGAAGGCACTGTGAAGCCTTTATTTTTGGGACTCCAGGCTATCTTTGCAGGCTTTGTGGTTTAAAGGGACATGCCTGCTCCCTTTATGACAATTGACTGCTTCTTCTCGCATCTTCAAAGGCTAAAGCTAAAACTTATTAGACTGCCAATTTTGTCCTGGGCCAACAACTCCCCCCTATCCCTTTGTGTTGAGAAGCAGAGTAGAAAGATCATCATCTCTCTCTCATTTTTTATTTTTTTTTTCTTTCTCTGCATTTGTTATGCTCTTTTGGAAGAGGACTAGATGGTTGCTTATAAAAGGAAAAAACTTGTGTTTGTACATAGATCTCTTTGCAGCTGGGAAAGAAAATACATATTATTCTGTGTGGAAGCATCTTTGCGGTGGTGGCAAACAAACTATGAGAGGAGGGACATGGAGTAGGAAGGGGAAAGAGTTAAATAAGGGGTTTTTTTGTGAGGAGGTGGCCATGTCCTATATCTTTGTGTGCAGTTGCCTTCCCCAACCTGGCCCCCAAACTGGGAGCTCTTCAAAGCTTCTTGCCCTTGGTTCGTGGCCTTGGGAGCGGAGCAGAGCAGAGAGTCACAAGCAGGCTGCCAGCCATCCAGCTGCCACCTTCGTCCCTGCAGCAGCACTAAAAGGCACAACTGGGAGGCATCTGGGGGATTTGTTTCCTTCTGTTTTTTTTTTTTTTTTTTTTTCATCTTCTGAGAACAGTCGCTTTTTTCTTTTTCCTGAAAGAACATTTTTCAAACCCAAATTTGCCCAACCCTTCTGTGAAAGGCACTGCATTTCTTCCCGACAGCCACAGGGTGTCAGCAGCTATATGGAGTGGGTACCCTATAGGAATCCCAACTCCTTGAGACTTCCCAGAGCTGGAGCAATGCTTTGGGGTGGGTCTCACCCTGCCTTGTGCCCCCCCATCAGAGTTTCTAATGAGCAAAGGAGAGCCTTGTCCCTCAGGATGCTGCCCAGGATTTGCTCCAAGCTCCCCCACACACTGGCACAGGACTTTGGGGATTTTAGGGCAAGTGATAGCAGTTCTTTCCAAAAGGACCCATGAGCTGGTGGCGCTTCCTATCACTGGAGGGCTTTGAGAGGCAGCTGGGGGTCTGAGAGAGGTAAAAAAAAACCCAGACGTGACAGGGGTGACAACAAGATGGGCTAAGTTTCCATATTTCTGTGTCTCTGAAAGTCTGAATCCAACTCCTAGGAAATATTAGTAAAGGAACTTCAGTGGGACTGATTAAAACCAACTCAGACCCTAAACACCACCTTCACAGCCTCATTAGTGCATTAGTTAGGTGTTTCTGAGCAGCAACAAAGAGCTTTGTCATGTCCCACCCATGAGTTAAAAACTGCCCTTCACCTTTCCAGTTTCACCCAGGGAGGGAAGCAGCAGTGAAGAGCCCCAGGTCCATGTGCACAGCCAGCCATAATCCCTAGTGTCCAAGAGGAGCATCAGGAGGCACAGGGGAGTCCCGTGAGTGCCCTTTACTGTCATTCATCCCATTTTGTGTCCCGTCTGTGAAGCAGGAACAGTGAAATCTCCCTCCCTTGCAAAGTCTGAGCAGCACAGGAGAAGGAGTTGCATTGAGGACAGAGCAATGTAGGGGAAACACTTCAGATCCCATGTTTCTCACAACAGTGTTCCCATCAGTTCCCTGGATCATGACAAAACGAGGTGCCACTTAGAATCATAGAAATAGAATCATAGAATGGTTAGAGTTGGAAGGGACCTTAAAGATCATCCAGTTCCAACCCCCCTGCCATGGGCAGGGACACCTCCACTAGAGCAGGTTGCTCAAAGCCCCATCCAGCCTGGCCTTAAACACTTCCAGGAATGGGGCATCCACAACTTCCCTGGGCAACCTGTTCCAGTGCCTCACCACCCTCACAGTAAAGAATTTCCTCCTAATATCTAATCTAAATCTTCCCTCTTCCAATTTAAAACCGTTACCCCTTGTCCTGTCACTACATCTCCTGACAAAGAGTCCCTCTCCGGCTCTCCTGTAGGCTCCCTTCAGATATTGGAAGGCTGGTTTGGTTACTTCTAGTAACCCAGCTCAAAGCAGGGTATTTTTGGATGCAAAGGCTGGGGAGGAAAGGGAAAACTAAACCAACCAGAAAACAAATGGAAGAGGACTGAGCAGCCCTGCTCTGTCTGGCTCCGGAGACATCTCACTGTCACCAGTTACCTGCCTGCCTTCCAGGCATGCACGAAACATGGGATTCATCTTGTTTAACATGGTCTTCCCGAAAATTAGACATCTCGCCTAATGAGTCAGGCAGGCTTACCCTCCAGTCAACGGAAAGAGACAGGTTTCACCACGGGGCGATTTGTGCCATCCTAAATAGGTGTCTCAGGCAGATGGAGTGAATTGCTTTCTGGAGATGCCAGTCTCTCTCCATTACCTATAAAAGGCAACTCATTTCGATTCAATGCTGATGACCGGCATTAGGTGAGACAAATTTCATCCTGAGTGACTGTCTGGCATCTCTCACACATGGACCATCCACCCTTTCCTTGCTGTCCATGTGGGAGAAGGTGTGTAAGGACGGTTTATTACAGAAATGCTTAATTTTGAGGGCAGTGTTTGTTTGCTCAATATGTCATATTACAAGAAGAGGGCTGGAGAACTGTACTTTGATCTCTGTCTATCATCTTGGGATGCTATGCTACTATGCAATTATGAACCAACTCCTGCAGAGCTAGAAGAGCTGCAGACATAGAGTTCTCTCTTCTTTTAGATGAGCAGAAAACTGGCCATTGGGCAGCTTGCAGGTAAGAGCTAACAGAGTTTGCCATTAGTAGGAAACAAAGGATTTGCAACCACCATCCCTGTTACATGCCTATATGCCTGTCTGAGTTGGAACTTCCCATGAATACATGGTTTCCCAGTTATACTGCATTGCTGCAATATAGCAAGTTGGCCAGTTCATGGTAGATCAAGAGCAAAAAGAGTCTGTTAATCAATTGGGAGTGGTAAGAGGGCTCTTAGACTGCTCAGACAAACCTATATTGTGTGTATATCTTTAACTAGAGAAGTTGTTTTATATACTCTGTGCTCTCAAAAATCACCTCCACCTTGTTTGTGTTAAGCTTCAACCATGAGCAGCTTGTGGCCAGTAATGAGGCACCTTATTCATATATGATGAAGGATGGAGCCAGCTCCATGGTGTTGGAATTTGGTCTATGAAACCATGTGGGCTCATCTGTAGCTCATGAGTCTTTGAATCCCAATGGGGTCGGGTTTAACATACTTAAACCCATTCACAGGCCCCCATGACCCTGGTTCCTGCAGTTTATGGTTGGAAATAAGATGCCACATACAACTGAAAGCATAGCTTGAGGTGCAAAAGCACATTAATCAGCTATGAAGGAACCTGGAAGAACCTGGTTATGGCCAAGGTCCTTGTGTCCCATTCAACACCAAGTGCTGTATGGTGCTTGGTTAGAAGGGAGCTTTGGCAGCACCTCTTGAAAAGCATTTGGCCTGTCCATTATTTCCCACAAGTCTCTGTTTCATGGACATGCAAGTGCCTTACTTAGGGAACCTCTCTCCGGTCCCTCTTGGGAACCTCTCTCCCCACACTATTTTTCCCTTGTCAATGCTTTTCTCATCATCAGCATGTACTCAACAACAGTTTGGATCCCCAATGCAACACTTAGCAATGGGTAAGGGACACCTTTCTGCACCTGACTGGCGCTGAGCTTCCCTGTCTCCCTGCAGCAGTCCAAAAAATACAAGCAAAGCATCCTCTGCCTCACACTGTCCCACTGAGTTCCTCCTGATGGGGACCTTCTCCGACATCACTGGCAAAAGCGGCACGTACCAGGCAGTGGGTCGCCTCCCGACATCTGCCGTGCACATTTCCGATCCCCTGCAAGGGGCTTTCAAAGCAACCCTCTGCTGGGATGTTTGTACAAACGTGTATTTACTGTGTCAACACACATTAGAGAGCAAACACATTAAAAGGAAAAGGAAACAGACTACGAGCTGAGGCCTCTCCAAGCCTCACTCCATTGCAGCGCTTTCCTGGGATCTCAGGTTGATGGGGAAAGCCTTTATTCCTGAAATCTCACCCCTTCCTCTCCCCAGCTTGTGCCTGCCCAGCCAGCCACAGGGATCAAGACTCTCTGGCTAGCAGACATCTCTATGCTGGACATGTGCCTGAAGATGGAAAATTGAAGTGCCTTTGTGATAGAAGGCTGCTTGGACATTTTTGGTTCAAAAATCAGGAAATACAGCTGGGGTGGGGGACACAGTGCAAGGGATACAGTAATGCAAGGGATGGTGGCAAGCAGAGGATTGCTGCAAAAACCACATTTCTGTTTCAATTCCTAGTCCCAGCCATCTCCAGCGCTGTTCTGCCCTGCCTGCCGTGAAGATTAACTTGAAGGCATCCTCCTCATAGAAGTACCATCAGCCTCCTCATACCATACCATCAGTATCATGGAGAACTCTGCCACGATATAGGATCCCCAGGCAGGAGGCAAGTTCATTCAGGCAGAACCAATATTTAGAAAACCTCCATTTTTCCCAAATAGGCTGAGGATTTCCAGGGGTTATTCATTCTTGTGATGCTGCAGCCGGGAAGAGCAGCGCTGAGATATACATTAAAAAGATGCTTAAAGAAAAACAATTCCTCCTGGCTTGTCACATACTGGATCCAGCTGTTGCTTGCATTCACTGCTTCCTCCTCAGCTTGGCACCCAACTGCACGTATGTGTGTGCATGAACACACAGACAAGACAGACAGGGGTAATTATAAAGCTGAAGCCACCTAGTCCCAGAAAAAAAACATCGCAATTTAAATGCAGAGATATCTTCCGCTTAAGTAAAAGTAGAATCCCTGTTACAAGATGTGAAGACAACAGTTTAAATATATCTCGGAGAGGACAGTGATATAAACGCATGCTGGTAAGTCCAGCAAAACCTTAGACACAAAAAGAAAAAATATTGAAACCACAATCGTCCAAGGACATGGGGAAAGCCCCATTGCTGTGCCGTGTGAAAGCTTTGCTCAAGCCATCACACAGCGTTGGTGGTAAAATCATCTGCTAAACTCCATCCCTTGCCAAGAAATGCCCCCAGGACCATGCACACAAGCCTGTGCCAGTGCCATGCACAGTTAATAGCCAGTGAAGCACCAGTGTATGGGAACACACTTATACGGGGAGCCGGGATCACCCCATTTGAAGGAACCCAAGTCCAACACAGGTGTCTGCAGCACTGTGCACTCCACAGCCTCAAAATTCCCACACAAGACTGCCTGTCAGCGGAAAGCCTGGCTCCTGGGAGGGGAGCAGCCAGAAGACCTTAAAAGAAAAAAATCAATGCCAAATGGTGTGATTGACACTTCAAAGGGTGTTTGGCACCTTGCCGAGGAAATATCTCTGTCATTTTGTAGAACCAAACACGGGGGAGATTTCTCTCACCCAGATCCACTTGCCTGCTTCAAAACCGTCCTGCCACGCTTGTTCACACTGCCTGGCAGATCCTGGTCGTGGGGAATTCACCCTGCTCAGGACAGAGCACCTATGTGCACATGGCACCCAGAGCACCTATCGGTGCCATAAAGTGCCATAGGGTGCCGTAGGATGCTGTAGGATACTGGCAGTGAGAGAGGGAGTCCTTCCCATAACAGGATGCAAGGGAGAGCATACGCAGGTGAGTAATCTGCAAGAGTTATCACCCATCTGCTGCCTCTGGGAATTCTTTAGGAAGAAATTCTTTACTGTGAGGGTGGTCAGACACTGGCTCGAGTTGCCCAGAGAAGCTGTGGCTGCCCCATCCCTGGAGGTGTTCAAGGCCAGACTGGATGGGGCTTTGAGCAACCTGGTCTGGTGGGAGGTGTCCCTGCCCATGGCAGGGGGGTTGGAACTTGATGATCTTTAAGGTCCCTTCCCACTCTAACCATTCTGTGATTCTGTGATATTTCCCTGAATGGCCAGGGTAAAGGAAGAAGCTTGTTAAACCAGGAAAGGCTGTGAGTGTGCTGGAGAGCAGAGCTCGGAACACAAAATGATCTGGATAAACTGAAGAAATGGTTCAGAAAAAAGAAACAAGACTGAGCTCAGGGAGGGCAAATACTCTCAGATGACAATAATTGAGCACACTGGAGCAGACAAGGGGAGCACAGGCTCAGTGGCATTGCAGGACTGAGGCAAGGGGGGGGTGGCATACATTGTGGGCTTAAGTCAAGAGTGCTGGGCTGCTGCAGGAGATCCAGCCTCCCTGCTGCCAGGGACAACAGGCACGTGTGCTTATAAGCACATGGCACAGTCCTGCTGCCTTGATGGTACAGCTGAGGCCATGAGTGGGGCACCTCAAGAGGCCAGCTGAAGAGGGCAAGACTCACAGGGGACCTGGGGAGCCTGAACTTACTTGGCAAGGCAGGAGCAACTGGGACTGTTTAGAGAAGATGGAGGGGAAGCAGGATAATCATCTTCAAATGTGGAGGAGAAAAAAGGAAGAGAATAACCCTTTCTCCATGTCTGGTGTGGGTGTTCTGTGAATAACAGTAGGGACACTGACTTTAGATGTTGGAGAAAGGGTAAAGGAGCCATGGGACAGCTTGTCTGGAGAGCCTGGCAGTTTGATGAAGAGGCTGGAGAAGCTTCTGTCAAGGGTGATACAGGTAGAGTTGATCCAGCCTTCAGGGGGCTGGGCTAGACAAGCTCTCAGGTTTCTCCCAACCTTATTTTCCACCATTTACTGCGAGCAACCCCGTGCACAGAGGAGGTTCTGGCTGGGACTGGCTCTGCAGCTGCTGCTTTAGAGGAGAGGAGCAGCTCCCAACCCTGCCGAGCTGGCAGGGACCCAAAGCCGCCTCCTAGAAATGACAAATCCCTGTTCCTCACCCCTGCTGGCTTCATTCAAATAGTGGATACTGTTCAAATTAGCAGCCACCTGCACTGCCAGGGAGACACAGCATTCATGAGTGCGTTTTTGTCCACATGCCGCACTCCCTGACACACGGTGCTACATCCCGTTGCTCCAGGCGTGCACCCTGTTTTCCTTAGTGTCACACCAAAATGAAGCACATTCTTCTTGCTCAGACGCCATAGGACATGACAGCTGTGTTTTCCTGTGCGCGTGGGGGAGAAATGTGGCAAGGTTTTGGAGGGATATGTGGCATGATGTTGTCACAGGTTTGGGCTTGGTGTCACAAGTTTCTGCTTCAGCCTTGTCCATCTGCAGCCTCCCTGGCATCATTAAATAGCACCAGGACACCAAAGGATCTTTGTATGTGACAGCATATGTGAATCAGGTGGAGGACATAGAATCATAGAATTGTCTTGGTTGGAAGAAGCTTTTCAGATCATCGAGTCCAACCATCAACCGTAACACTGACAAAAAACATCAATAAACCATGTCGTGAGTCAATGAAGACCAGTTCCCAGAGCCTATCACAAATACCACCACCAGGTGCTTTTCCCAGCAAGGACCAGGATAGCACAATCCATAAAGAAGGTAACATCACCTACAAAACCACTCTTTTTGAGATGCCACCACATGCTTCTTTTATGGGGACTGCACAACACCCTGCAAACGGTTCAACAATCTTCTGCTCCCCAAACAACACACGGCAGCCATGCAAAAGTCCTCATAGGTCAGGCTGAAGACAGGGTGAATCCATCTGTGTGAAATTTCACTTCAGATGCTTGATCTAAGGATGACTACCCTGCTTAGCTATACAAGAACCTCAACATACCTCCATCCTGACACAGGGCTGGAGAAGGACTGATGGTATCCATCCCCACCCTGTACCTCCTAAACCTCCTCAGTGATGGATTACTCTATGTTGGGTTCATTGTTAATAACTGTACAATTTACCTAACAAATTCAGAGCTTGTAGTACAGCTTCATTAATATGTTTAATTTATTGTTACATTTCCTTCAGGTTAATGGTTTGAGAGTCCGTCAGTGTTTAATCTCTGCAGTTACTATAGAGTGCTTGTTTCTTGTTAAAATGCAAAATGGAGTCAACCGAGGAGATTTACAGATGATAAACCAGCCAGAATAAATCCCTCTCCCAGGTGAGCTGAGAGGACGTGGAAGGGGTGATGAGCACTAACCATTTTAAATACTACAGACACAGATGATACGTCAGAAATAAGCAGACCTTCTCAGACTGTCCCTTTTGGATAGACAGAAAACCAGAAACAAGACTAGCTTACCCTGAACTCCCATCCTGGAGGCATCAGACCTGAGCTCCAAGACTTCAAACAAGTGAAGATCATGCTCCAAAGCATGCCATGGGCGTCACCTTGCTATGCAACAAGTGCATATCAGAGCATGTCCTACTTCTCGAGGTGCTGGCCACAACTCCTGCAAGGACTTGGAGGACTTGGAGGTGGCTCCACATGCCATGGAGGTCACCTTGCTGTTCAACAAGTCGATGTTAGATCATGTCCTACCCCTCTAGGGACTGGCCACAAGCCCTGCAAATACTTGGAGGACTTGGAGGTGGGTCCACATGCCATGTGGTCACCAAACACCTCAACGACAACCTAAGGGGGACACCAGAGAAAGAAGGAAGGGAAGTGTGCCCTGATCCTCAGAGCATCTTCCTGCACAGGCCTTTTTCCCTCAGCTGGGAGAAGGAAGGAAAGTTTTGCATTCTGGCAGCAGCTTCTTTGCCACCTGAAGGGATCCCAGCACCTTCTGTAGATGGAGAAACCAAGGAGCAGCACAGGAAAATGGGTTTTGATCCTCAATGCCTGGGTGTAGGACCCAGTTAGCCTGACTCTAAGTGGGTATGAGGAATATCTGGCATAAGAAAAAGCACCATGCGTTTGTCCAAAACAAGCAACAAATAAGCTGTTCTTCCTATGATAAAAGTCATACCTACTGGCCAAGCTTGTATGTGCCCGCAACCACCCTGAGCAGATCAGTCCTGCAATACATCACTCCTGCATCACTTCCACTGGCTGTCTTTGATAGTTATTTTCCTCCTCGTGGATATTTCCTTCTGGTTGTTGTACAAAGATAACAACAGTGCCCATCCCTGTGAAGATTCTCTCCCTCAGCACACAAAGGAGAACATGTTCTGATGAATAAGCCCTGCACTTGAGTACGTACAAAATTAATGTATTTAGTGCATCGTGAGTTTCAGGTGACATGTACCCTCTTTCTGGAAAACAAAGACATCACATGCAAAATAAATAACTTCAGTAAGTGCAAATAAATGCATCCAGGACACGCTGGAGTTTCAACTGGTTTCACTGGCTCGGGAAGACACAAATTCCTGCAGCTGGATGAGTGATGCGAGTGAAGGTATCTCTGTGCTTGCTCTGTTCATACACTCTATCCACATCTGCTGGCTCTTGTGTTCTTCTAGAGCCAGGACTCAAGCACTGATGAGGGACCTTATGTTTAACCACTATAGCTGTTCCTGAGTTCCTGTCTTCAAGGGGAGGTTGTAATTAAGGCAGTGGGAAATGCCTTGCTTCTGCGGGCTGGCAATAAGACTGCTCTTCCACGTGTTCCTGGCATAGGCAAGGAAAGTAATGAGGGCATGATAGGGAATTAGGACCAATCTTCCTTGGTCTTTGGCAATCCTGACTGAGAAATGGAGAAGATTATATTAGTAACCTTGAACATTAACGGCATGAATGTGGACACAGTATTATCCTGCCAGCAGCTGAAGGCACATGGCACTTTGCAAGAGACGCTTAAGCATTTAATAGGCTCTTGCCCAGACTGAGCCACATCAGACTGCAGCAGCATCACAAGAAAAACAGTCCCTGAACACTGAACCTACTACCACAGAATTGTAAGGTTTGGAAGGGACCTCTGGAGATCATCTCATCCAATCCCTTGCCAAAGCAGGGTCACCCAGAGCCGGTTGGACAAGAACGCATCCAGGCGTGTTTTGAATATCTCCAGAGAAGGAGAATCTATGCCCTCGCTGGGCAGCCTGTTCCAGGGCTCTGCCACCATCAAAGTAAGGAAGTTTTTCCGCATGTTCAGACGGAACTGCCTGTGTTCCAGCTTGTGTCTGTTGCCCCTTGTCCTGTCACCAAGGCACCACTGAGAAGAACCTGACCCCATCCTCTTGACACCTACCCTTTCGATATTGCTCAGCGTTGATGAGATCCCCTCTCAGTCTTCTCTTCTCCAGGCTAAACAGACCCAGGTCCCTCGTCTCATTATTCCACATGAAACCCCTTCCACAAGCTGTCTCATATCGATGACTTGCCTTTGCAGCAGCATCATCTCTGTGCTCTTCTGTATCCTCCAAGCCCTGTACATCCAGAAGCCAAGGGGTCAGCCCCATCCGTCTCTCCAACACGGAGCTGGAGGACATGCACCTTGCAGGGAGACAGTGAGTTATCCTCCAGCTGCTCTGCCCAGGGCCGTTCCGAGAAGAAAAAACAATGCTGTATTTCACAGCGCTGAGTATCTCTCTGCAGATGCAGCATGAGTTGCAGTTAAATTGCAGCCCGGAGGCACAAGGCCAGTGCATTCCTCTGAAAGGCAAGTGGAGGGTGAAGGAGAGCACAGGGGCGGGGATACTTAATTCATGATAAATTGGCAAGAGACTGTAGCTACCCAGAGGTGGAACAAGAGCCAAGAGGCATTTGCAGTAATACCTGCCACCCTCCTCGGGTGAGATCTGAGCACACACATATATAGACACACATTATAAAAGCTCTTTCCCAACTCTTTCCCCGAAGTCCACTGTTTTACAGGAAACTAGAGAGGGAATTTAAGCGAGGATGATTCAGGCAAGATAGTCACTAGACTATAAGTCAGGGAGGCTGAATAGGTAGGACAAGGCAGCCTTAGAGTTATGCTGCTCTATATGTCCAAATCCCAGGTTGGATCACAGGATGGAGAAGAGTAGTGATCTTATTTAACCCCGGGTAAATTTAATCCAAAGCAGAAAGTTGGCTGCAGCATAGCATGAGCTTAGAGTTGTGGGGTAATAACAGATGCATGTGGAATCTCCAAATTAGGGCCCCAAATAGGCGAAAGGCTGGAACAGCATGTTTGAGTTAAGCATGCACACATGTCCCATCACAATGAGTAACGTTCAGTCATGTGTTCAACCACTTTGCCAAAGAGGAGTAACCAGCAGCAAGGCTCGAACAGGTTACCAGAGCCGGGGCAAGTTTGGCATCGCTGGGAGGGCAAGAGATGTGAACCAGATGGCGCAGACTGAGGGCATCTTTGGGTCTGGGACAGCTGTGGGGTAGGGAAGGAGAAGGTGCGTTGGTGGAGTCATGTAGAGGGTAGATATCACATCTCAGAGCAGATAAAGATGAGGTGCTTCATCATGTCTCTGTACCAGAAGGTTTTTCAACAAATGCAGATGGCCACCAATGCAAACCACCTCAGCCCTGATCCATCAAAGGTTTGTCTGGCTGAAGCGTTCGATTTTAAGGGCACAAGCGTGCAGTATTGGAGCATTATCCCCCTGGGAGGTGGGTCAAGGAAGCTCCTGTAACGCTCTGTGCACAGCAAAGTCAGGATTCTTGCTATGTGACATGCTTCAGCCCAAAGGCTCCTACAGCAGACACTGAATATTTATGAGTGTAAGACAAGGATCAGCACACCTACAAGACACAGGTTGCAACTTGGCAAAAAAAAAAAAAAAGGAAACAAAAATAAAAATGGTTGAGGACAGGGTGGAATCCAGGACCCAAATCCAGGGTGGGTCCTGGATTTGCCAGCCCGCAGAGAGCAGGAGACAATCAGAGCCAGGGAGCCATTTATCTTCTGGCTGTTCCCGAAAAGGCATGCAGTTGGTGGTATACACGTATGAGCCATAAACTGCTCCCGCTACCACAGCTGTGCGCGCTAGGAGGGGCCCCAGGCTGGCGACCCTCCAAAGGATGTCTCCTCAACTCAGACACAAGGGAGATGTGCTGGCGTTCAGTTTCGCGCGTCTCAAAATTAGTGTTAACAAAGTGCCTTCTCCAAGCTCCCATATGGTGCGATGGAGACAGGCAGCTCTTGAAGGTGTTTTCTCCCATCAGCTCTACGCACCTGCTTTTGAACAGGATGAACCACCTGCTGACTAAAAAAGGAGTCCAGCCAACCAATTCGTCCTCAACCCAGAGCTTTCATCACCACTGGTGTTTGCTGTGGGAGGGAGAAGATGGACTGGATTTGAAGCACCCTGGTAGAGATGCCTGGATGGGAGATCTCTGGTGTGACCTGTTGGGTTAGAAAATTGCCCCACAGTGCACCTTGGAGAAGTGTTGCATCCTACTAAGAAATCAGCTCTGATCTGCAGGTGGCTAGGGACATCCCCTGGCACAGAACAGGGCTTCAAACCCTACCTCTGACTTGTTTGGGGTAGGATGTGCCTTGTACAGCTATTATGAGTTCACTCCTTTGCTCAGCCTCTCCCAGGAAAGCCAGCATAGACACAGCCCATGTTGCCTCCAGGTAATTCCTAGCACGTGGAAGCATGGAGCCTCCCAACTGCACAGTCATAGAGCCCTCCGTGTGGTGGCCACTTTCCCTGCTTGGACAGCCACCTCGTACATTCCTGTAGCCTCCAACCTTGGCGTCTGCAGGAACTTGGCTGGGCTGGCCAAGCATCATGGAGCCAGTGCTTTTGCCATCTCAGGCGATGCCATGGGATGCTGCAGGAGGATGGGGAATTTGGGAAGGGGGACTTGGCTCCAGCACAAACCCAGCCACCAGCTGAAGAGGGGCTGGCCCCGGTTCCTCCCCCAGGATGCTGCTTTGATTTTGTTCCCTTCTCCCAGCCGACTGGAAATCTCCTGCTAGACAGGAAGGTTTGCAGTGTCCAAGGGGCACCAGATCCCTCTTTCCCTCTGGGATTTTCAGCTGGGGAAGAGGCAGAGTAATGACAGGCGAGAGTTCGGCCTCCCTCAGAAAGTTGTCAATGTGGCAGGCGGAGTCCTCTCCCCGCCACTCCCCCCCTCCTTCAGCCTTGCTATTTTAAGTCCCACTTGTGGTTGCCTTTGTGATTTCCCTGGCAAAGCTGCCTCCCTGACATCAGAGCAGAACAACAGGCTGCTGGAAATCCTGAGAACAGGGAGGCACCATTCCCCTTCCCGGTACCCCCATGCAGGGGATGGAGCACAGCAACTGTCCTCTACCTGATCCCAGAAGATGATCCCTGCCTTCAGGATCCGAAACCCCCTCCAAAGACCCAAGAGTGTGTCACCAAGGGGTTAGGGGAATAGGCTGGACTGAAACGGGTCTATCTTTGGTGTAGATAACTGCTAGCACATGCTGGTCTCCTATACAGTCATCTTCCTGCAGAAAAAGGTTGGCACTGATCCCATGAATGTCTATCCTGAGGCTCCAGTACCACAGTCTGACCCAACATCACCCCAAAATCCCACAGCAAATAGCTTTGAATAACCCCTCTTCTCTTCCCAGCCAGGTACCAGCCAAAATCTTATGAGAAATGACACCTAGGAGAGAAGGGGACTGCAGCCAGCATTTGGCACCTGATACTTCTTTTTCTGGAAGGCACTGAGATGTCTCAAGGACACAGATAGGAACAGCAGAGCACATCCGTGCATGTTTTAGGATCTTCCCCCTTTGTTTTGACTCTGTGCCCTGTGCATAATTATTCTGAAGCACAATCTGAACTCTTCTGCTGGTTAATAGGGAAAGTCAGAACATCTTGGCAGAATTAATTTGAGAAAGTCCTATATTAAAAACGGCTTCTCAAAGCAACAAAACCACTGGGATCAAGAGTCAATACTTCAGATGAGTGATCGAATGCTGGGACACCAGGTCCATAAGAAGCAAATGTAAACATCAGCCAGAGATTTTGGCCAGAAGGACTTACAGAATCATAGAATTATAGAATCATAGAATGGTTTAGGTTGGAAGGGACCTTAAAGATCACAGAGTTCCAACCCCCATGTCATGGGCAGGGACACCTCCCACTAGACCAGGTTGCTCAAAGCCCCATCCAGCCTGATCTTGAACACCTCCAGGGATGGGGATCCACCACCACTGGTTATCCAGCACCACTGGCAGACAAAATGTACACCAAAGAACTACCAGACACGGTTTCATTTCTTGGGTCCTACCTTGGGACATTGCTGCCTGTGTGGTTACCAGTTAACATGGGACTTTATGCCTGGGGTCACTCCTTTGTTTGACATCAGCTTCTCCAAGATGACAACTCTCAGTACCTTTGAATATGTCCCTCTTTTCCCAGTGGGATGCAGGTGCCCCCTGTCAAGTGGTCAGGCAGGAGATTGTCAGCTTGTGAATGCAGCGGCTCCTGCGTTCATGCACCAGGGTTTCTGGTTTAATACATGAAGTGGGAGGCAATCAGCTCAGGACCACTTGGCCTCCATCAAGATACATGATACATACTTTTCCATATGTGGAGGACCAACTCTGTGATATAACCCTAAACTGAGTGATAGCTTCATTATGGAAATAATATATACATTCTGACTACAGTATCTCCACCCCTCCCAGTCTCTGATGGGTCAAATACTGCTGCTGGAGGGTTAGATAATTGTACAGATGGTAAGCCCCAGGTCACTTACATCACTATGATTAAAACCTCATGCCTTGCAGTATCAAGTACTATTACAGGTGACAGCAAGATTTGCATAAATGTGCAGCATATGACCACCATACCACATCTGGTCTCATTCTGAGCCTGTTTTGTTTGTTTCTCCCAAGCCTCAGAGAAGTCGGTTGTGCTCATGACAGGAACTCAGATGTGATGATGGTGTAGAAAAAGAGGTACAGCCTTCACAGACCAATAGTGACTGTTAAAATGGTGGTGACAAACGTGGGGTAGCTGTTCCTTATCTGTGGGGCATATATGAAATGCAAACACTCGTATTCATTGAACCTTTTAACCCAGAGAACTGAGGTTGTGTCCAACACCGGTGATATAACTTTGTAAGATAAACCCAGCACCAGCTGCAGAAGGGACCCCAGACACAAAGCTGCTTTTCCCCTCTGGGTACAATTTGTTTCCATTCTGTTTGGCCTCCCCACACCCTCAGGAGGGGGCAACTACTCTCTCCATCAGGCTGACAGGAATGGCAGTGAAATTTCATGCTGCCATTGCCCCTCCAGCTTGAGGGCAGAAAGCCATAAAAGATCTGCTGCCGACGTGTCCCCTCCTGGCCACCAACCAGGCAGCAGATTTTGCTCTGCCTGCATGACCAGGTCTGACATCCCTTCCCCACTGTTGTTCAGCTCCGGTGTGAGAGAAGGCTTACAGCCCTCCCTTTTAATGTCAGCTCTGCTTCCAACCTTAAAGCAAAGCCAGATGACCACAGTAACTGCAATCCATGCAGTTTCTGGTCTGATGTCCCATGAGGAGATGGTCCTTCCCAGATCCAGTTTAGGCTGCTTCTCAGCTAGGGGTCAGTCACTGATTTGTCAACCAGTCCTGATGGCTACACATCTGAGCAGCATCAAGCTAAAAGACTGGTGATGCATCTGCTCAGCCTCATGTTTTCTCTGCAATAAGGGAACCAAGTTCAGAGCCAGTCCCAGAGGTGGACTTCACACCTTGCTCTCACCTGTGTGCCTTTCTCCCAATCAGCAGGACTTTCTAGTCTTTCAGTTCTGGATCTCTTTTCCCACTTGCCACCTTCCTCTCCCTTCTTCTGTTTTGTTCCTGCTCCTCACCACCACGGGAAGGACGCATAAGCACGTCTTTCCCAACTTATTCCAGCCATATGGACGCTGTGCCATTTGGGAGGTTGCAAGAAGGGTTGACAAAGAGAGAAGATGCCAACATGGTCATTTAGGACAGGAGACCCAACCCACAGCATCTCCATCCTGGAGTGTGGGGGCCAAAGTGTCAACCTCCATAACTCACCCTACCATCCCACAGCCATAGGGAATGCCTGAGCCTTGGGGCTTCCTTCTGGAGAGACTAGTCAAGCTCTTGCCCAGATGGCAGTGGTGGGAGTTGAGCCCCTTCCCACATGTGGTAAGAGGACCTGCCCTGCAAGCATCCAGTGCTCCTCCACGTGTTAATAAGCAGCTTTGTTCTGCATCGCCTAACTGTATAATAGCAGCAGGAGTTTATACGGCCACGAATTAATAGCGCGGGAGAGCAATCAACGCAGAATGAGACACGTCATTCTCGCTGGAAGTGGGGCGGGAAGACAAATGCTGAGGACACTCTGCTTGCTGTGGTCTCTCAACCCTGCCAGCTGGGCTGTGCTGCCACCACTAACAAGTTGCTTCCCCCTTGCCAAGGATAAGATAGCCGCTGGCACCCTACCCGGTTTGAGACGCAGAGGCACTCTGCTCTTGGCTGCCTCAGGAACCCGAGTCAGGAAGGATGTTTTTTTGCACTTGTCATTTCTCGAGGAGGGAGGAACGTCTCTCCCAGCTGCTTGGGCTGAAATCCAGTCTTTATGTAATCAGACATGACCTCTAGCTGTCTGTGTTTAAGGCACCAGCGCTGCAATATCATTCATACGGTTAGGACGAAGTCATCCATCTCCTCAACTATAAATACCTTATAATCATCCCAAAGGACCTGCAGTGCTTCATAGATGAAGAAGCCTGGAGAAAAGGGTGGTTCGGCTGTAAGTATCACTTTTCACTCCTGAAATGCAGCTGCCTCTCAGGGTGGAACGTATAGCAGATTTTTCACTGCTTCTGGTAGCTTTGACCAGCAGAAAAACCCACAGAAATCATAGAATCATAGAATGGTTAGAGTTGGAGCCACCTCCACCCAATCTGTGGCCAGGATAAAGCACTGCATTAATAGAAGCACTTTTGCAGAAACTATGTCTGGGCCAGCTCTGTGTGTTCATCCCACGTTGCTCCCTGCTTTGCAGTGCAAGAGAGGGAAAAACCATCCATGCTATATCAGACCCCACCAGCCACTCCTGCCAGGCTCTGCAATGTGAGGTGGAAGAGAGAGCAGACACAAAGCCCTTAGAACAGGAGGTTTCTGCAAGAAACCAAAACTGCTGACTCTTATTTACTCCCCTTACACAGTGTGATGTTAATTTGACAATTAATGGTCAGGCTGATAATGGCTAGTCCCACCTGCTCCCCCTCCCAATCCTTCACTCCCTGGGAACCTAGTAGTGAGACCACGGCAACCACATCGTGCTGCAGCTCTGCTTCCACAGCCCTGCATATTCAGGATAGAAATCCTCAAGTTTAGGTGAGATGTGCATTAATACAAGTGCAGCCGCCGTAATCTGTAGCGTGTGACAGCAGCAGCTTAACCAATTTGGTTCATTCACAGACATCGTTCTCAGGCGCCAGACACCTCTGCTAACTAGGATCTACTGGCACATCTTGCCTTGAAAGTAATTGCCTCCTCCTCCTCCTCCTCCTCCTCTTCCTCCCACAGCTGTTGGGGAATCTTTTGAGAACCCCGCATCAGGGGAAGCACCTCTCAAACGAGGAATGTCTGAGCATCCTCTGCCTGCACAGAGGGAGAGGCACAGCATGCAAGTCATCGCCCTCAGTCCCTGTCCCAACAGGAGGCTGATTTATTTGTTGGCTGGTGGTTTGGGGTTGGTTCTTTTTTTTTTTTTTGTTGGAGGGGAGGAGAGATTCCGTTGTGGTAAATAAGTCACATCTCCCTTTTCCTGTGCAGTTGCAAAGAGACCAGAGGATCACAACTATCCTTCAGGCAGAGCAAACCCGGAGGCCAGCTAAAGAAGTGTGGCCAGCAGGTCAAGAGAGGTGATTCTAACCCTCTATTCTGTTCTAGTGAGACCCTACCTGGAGCACTGTGTCCAGCTCTGGAGTCCTCAGCACAGGAAGGACATGGACCTGTTGGAATGAGTCCAGCAGAGGGCCACGAAGATGATCAGAGGGCTGGAGCCCCTCTGCTGTGAGGACAAGATGAGAGAGTTGGGGTGTTCAGCCTGGAGAAGAGAAGGCTCTGGGGAGACCTTACAGCCCTTTCCAGTCCCTAAAGGAGGCCTACTGGAGAGCCGGGGAGGGACTCTTTATCAGGGAGTGGAGCCATAGGATGAGGGGGAATGGTTTAAAACTGAAAGAGGGGAGAATTAGATGAGATACTAGGAAGAAATTCTTTCCTGTGAGGGTGGTGAGGCACTGGAACAGGTTGCCCAGAGAAGCTGTGAATGCCCCATCCCTGGAGGTGTTCAAGACCGGTCTGGACGTGGCTTTGAGCAACCTGGCATGGTGGGAGGTGTCCCTGCCCATGGCAGGGGGGTTGGAACTCGATAATCTTTAAGGTCCCTTCCAACCCAAACCGCTCCATGATTCTATAATTCTATGATAAATGCTGGTTTAGCCCTCATACTTGACAGAAGTGCAAGGAATCTCCTCCAAGGGTGCAATACACCTTTCAAAGGATATGGACAGACAGAGGGGCTGGGCTTTTGGCTCATAATGGTGCCAGTCTGCAAAAGTATCTCTACCATTCCTGTGCCTGAATACACCTTAAACAACCTCAGACCATAGCATAGCCCAAATCGCCTCCTTGGGATACAGATGCTATGGCATCCTGGGGCACTAAGGAGGTATGGGGGGTGGTGGTGAAGGGGAGATTGGTTGAGATGTGGTCATGTGGCTAAGAATCCAGTAAAATTGGGCTTGGCAACTCCAGCGACTTCACTCATGGGGCTCCAACACAACTGCCAGCTTGGGGAAACCCTGAGTGGGTCTGGAGAGCGGTGGTCAAGGTGGAAACCAGACAGGACACTGTGTTCTCCTTGGGTGTCAAATGCAGAGGCAGCGGTGGTGGGAATTGCAAGCTGCTGTCTCACTGGAAGGATGGGTAAGATTTCCCAGCCAGCAGGGTCAGGGAGGAGACCACCAACAGTAAAGAAAACCTCAGCTCCACTGATACTGGACAAAACCCCTTCCAGAGAGGAGGAAAAACCCTGTGCACACCCTCCCCTACAAACCCCCTCTCCAACCTGTTGCAGCTGTAGTACATCCCGCAGGACCCTGGATGAGCTCTGCTCTCCACTGTCAGTCCCTTCCCCGAAGCCTGTTTAAGGATCAAAGGCCCTGACTAATGAAGGAAACCAGGAAAATCATGTTCTTGTGCAATCACCTTCTGCTCTCCTGCCTTCCTACCAGTTCAACCTCTGGTTCTTTGCATGCAGCTTAGTTAGCTTCATCAGCAGTACAAAGGAGAATGCTAATGGCTTTGTTTTGTTCTGAATGATAGTTATTTGCCTCCCTGGGTGTTTGCAGGTTGGAGTATTGCAGCAGGAGCTGCTTCTGGACCTGTTCAAGTTTGTCAAGACCAAAGCAGCTCTGCCTAGGAGCGCTCCAAGGATTTGCCTCTGGCAGCCTGATCTCTGGTCAAGGAGCAAAGGCAGCAGGTCTCCTAGTCCAAGGACAAGCCAGGAAGGCAGTGGGTCGACCTGCAGCCAGGGAAGGTGGTGAAAACCTGCTCATGGCTGGGATGATTGCCTTACCCACACCTGGGAGATAACGATGGAGAATACGGCAAGGAAAGCTGCCTCTCACCCTCCACTTTTATACTCAAATAAAAGCTCACAGCAGTCACAACACTGCGATGGTGGGTAATAAGCAATGGAAAAGTTGCAGCAGCATGGCTGCGGGGCACACGGCATTAACCTTCTTCTCAGGTCCCCCTGGCTCCACCGGGGTTCTCAGTTAAATGGCAAAATAAGGAAAACCCGTGAGAGACTGCACCAGGAGAATAAAGCTTATTCCCAGCCTGGACCAGAGACTCGCTGCTGTGCGCAGTCAGGGCACGGGAGAACTCACGCAGATACATACACACAAACTCCTGCGTACAAATGCACAAGACCGAGTAAAATCCTCTGCAAACTCAAGGGTACAGGTTTAAACCTCCTGTCCAGGCACACTCACACACTGAGAATGGCAATAACATATACCACACATGCTCACACAACTGCACTTAGCATCACAGAATCATAGGACGGTTCTCTGGGCAACCTGCTCCAGTGTTCAATCACCCTTACAGTAAAAAACCTTTTACAGTAAGAAAGTTTTTTCACTGCTAGCAAGGCCTGGACACAGGGGTCGGATGGGGTGAGCCAAAGTGATGACTGATGTACAGATCTAATCAAGAGGAGCCAGACCAATTAACTAACTGTAAGCGCACTGGTAAGTTCCCAAACGACACAACACTGACTGAAATGACAATCAAACCCAAATGCAGCCACAGTTGGGGAATTATAAATGTTACAACCATATATTCCATATAAATTTATAGCGAATATTGTTAAAACTGCTCCCATGTTTTCCAGCATGACAAGACTTGAAAAGACCCGGAGCGGCAAGGGAGACGGGCCGGCCACGCAGAGTGCACAGACCTTGGCAAGACAGGAGAAATAAGTGCTTTTTTGTTTGGATGTTTCCTTTTATTTCATGCAGCTAACCCGATGAAACACCTTTTAGCACCTAGTGCAGCTGCAGTTTAACACCTCCAAGGTGGTATTAGCAGGTCACAGGACACCCCAGGAGGCAGCAGCCTGTGTGGGCACATGAGCGTGTGTATGTGTGCCCCTCTGCGGAGAAAGTGCTGCGAGAGGGCTCAGCCAGCAAAAGAAATCTCCATTTAAGAGGAAATTAATGGCGTTTATTTCACACCGGCTTAACCTTTTTGTTTCCGTGCCATCCTGAGGGCTGAAGCTGGAGGCCTGAAGATGTACCTACACCAACGTACCCCCTCAGTTGTCCCCATGTGCTGCGCATCAGGTCACACCACAGCACAGGTGAGCTGAATACCTAAAAGGCAAAACCCAACCAGAAGATGGGAACACACCGAATGGGCTCCATCCAGCAGCAGGCATTGGTCACCCTTCGCTCAGGGCTGCTCAATGGCAACCTCAGTAAAATTCCTGCAAAATATAGGGTGAACCTATAGGCAGGGGTTGGGGTTGGGGGGGAGAAAAGCAACAGTCGGGGGCTGCTGCTCCTCTCCTGCTGCCCTGCCCCTTGCCGAGGGGCACATGTGTCCCATGACTGTGCATCTGTGCCTGCATCTGTCACACAAGCACACAGTCCCTCCTCGCCATGTGGCCCCAGACGTGCGTCTCGCGCGTCCCCGCGTTGCCCCAGACAGGAGAAGTCTGCTCCCACCGTCTTTGAAGTTCGATTTATCACCATTAAGGGGACTCTCCACGGTGAAAGAAATCAGGGCCGGGGCCGTGCTTGTGCCTTGCGGGACGGAGCGCTGTGCTGTCGGCCCTCCTGCCTCATAAATCTCCTCCGGGGGTAGGGGGGTTGTTGCTGGTTTTCTTGTGTGAGGGCAGACGGTCGGTGGGATCTGTGCTGCGTGGAGGCACGGCAGCGAAGGGAGCACCGCTACGCTGCCGAGCAATAGGGCAAACAGCAAATCCTGGCTCCTCTGTTACCTCTGAACTGATGTATTAAATGAGCCACAGACACTTCTGCTGTCCCCAAATGATGTGGCATAGCCTGGTTTTATCATAGAATCATACAATGGTTTGGGTTAGAAGGGACCTTAAAGACCATCCAGTTCCAACCCCCTTGCCATGGGCAGGGACACCTCCCACTAGAGCAGGTTGCTCAAAGCCACATCCAGCCTGGCCTTGAACACTTCCAGGGATGGGGCAGCCACAACCACTCTGGGCAGCCTGTTCCAGTGCCTCACCACCCTCACAGCAAACAATTTCTTCCTAGTATTTCATCTAAATTTCCCCTCTTTCAGTTTAAAACCGTTCCCTCTCATCCCATGGCTCCACTCCCTGATCAAGAGTCCCTCCCCATCTCTCCTGTAGGCCCCCTTTTGGTACTGGAAGGGGCTCTAAGGTCTCCTCAGAGCCTTCTCTTCTCCAACCCTCTCAGCCTGTCCTCATAAGAGAGGTGCTCCACCCCTCTGATCATCCTCCTGGCCCTCACTGGACCCATTTCAACAGGTCCATGTCCTTCCTGTGCTGAGGACTCCAGAGCTGGACACAGTGCTCTGGGTGGGGTCTCACCAGAGCAGATATATATATGCTTATATATGTTTATATGTGCTCTTTCTACCAAACCAAGGTGACTGCCTCAACTCTGCTTACCCAGGATGCTTTCTGGTAGATGTCATCCTCGGAAGCAGGTCTGGGCTTAATCTTGGGACACGACAAATTGGCTCAGGCTGAAACCACACTGGCAAATGTGCTAGAAATTTAACCAACATGGTCACACAAGGGCCAGAGATGATATTTAGCATCCTACAATAGACGTAACCTGCAAACTGCCTGCAGCAGCACACGGCATCCTGGCTCCAGCAACAGTGATGGAGGAGACACAGCAGCCAGGGGCAATGCCAAGAAACATACTCCAGACTTCCAGCTCTCTCGTATGGCCGACAGCCCAGAAGATGCTGCAGACCCTCTCTGGAAGCTGGCTGAGGAGTCAGTAAAGCACAGATGAAACTTTGACAGTCTGCCACCTCCCTTCATTATGCTCAAATTGCTCCTGCGGGCTGCTGACAGGTCTGGTGATACACAGCAAGAACTCTGTGTTGAGCAAGAAGCTCGACCCCTCTATCAGCAACCTGGCTGGGATCCTCTGGAAACCTCCTCTGTAGCTACAGAGGGGGACCCATGGGGGAAACTCCACTGGCACTGGGACAAGAAATGATGGAAGACTGCACACAGGAACTGCTGTGTGCAACAACTCATGTGTAACTGGACGGGCACGCTGGTATCCAGGTTGAACCCTGCTCTTGGCAATGTCAATCATAGAATCATAGAATGGTTTGGGTTGGAAAGGACCTTAAGATCATCCAGTTCCAACCCCCCCGTCATGGGCAGGGACACCTCCCACCAGACCAGGTTGCTCAAAACCCCATCCAGCCTGGCCTTGAACCCCTCCAGGGATGGGGCATCCACAGCTTCTCTGGGCAACCTGTTCCAGTGTCTGACCACCCTCACAGTAAAGAATTTCTTCCTAATACCTAATCTAAATCTCCCCTCTTTCATGACACTGTACACCTATTCTGTCAGGAGGGGTTCCCCCATTTTTCTAACACCTCCATTTGACTTGTAAATCACCTACAGGATCCACCCATCCATGTCTGTCCGCAGCAGCAGTTCCTGCACTGTGACTTTGCTGTTTTGAGTGCATTCCGCACAATTTTGGTTTCCATATGTCAGGCCACTGCTCAAAACGTCTGCAAGCATTTAAGGGAGCGGTGCGCAACACTTGGCTCTCAGATCTCAAAGTGGCACTGATCATAAACGTGGGGCTGTCAACGTGATGTAGGCAACATCTGCTAATCCAGCCCTTCACCCAGCCGTTCTCCAAAGCGCTCTTCCAACTGCATAATAAAGCGTGTTGAAGGACGAACAGGATTTTTTTTTACATTTTTAGCCTGTCTGAATGTACCAATGGCTTTGATCCCAGCTGCTGGGTCAAATTAAAAGAAATCCAGAAAGGGGCTGACGTAAAGGTCAGGCTTTACTTCTAACTACTCACAGAACACACTGACATATGGTAAAGAAACAGAAAACATGTATATGCTGGGTTTTTATGTTTGCATTTTTGCAAATTTTTAGTAATATTAAGGGCATTAAATGTGGCCTGTTACTGTTATGTCCTGCAGCCATACAATCGTGTTGGTTTGGGGTTTTTTTAGTTTACCCACAGGCCTTTGCAACAAGCTCCGGGAACCAACTGTTGCCAGGCGAACTTTTGAACCTCTGCGAAAGCAAAATGTGTTAAATTGCTAGAAAAGGGGAAAACAAATGTATGATGTTTTGTGACATCCACAATCTGGGAAGCTTCACTTCTTTGGACTTCCCAAGGAGAAGAAAGGGATTGCTGAGACGTTTTCTGTTTTAAACAATTACGAGCCTGGTAATAGATCAAGGCAATAAGGCTAACCAAAAACCTCCAATAACCAGTTGTTTAAGAAAGCTATAAAACACAGTCAATTTAATATGACCAACTAAAGAAAGGATGCTAGGGCCACCCTTGCATGGAAAGGGACTGGTCACAAGGGCAGGTAGAGAAAAATCCCAGTGTAAAGCTAGAAATACCCCCAAACCCCCCAGCCTGTTGGGTAGTATCGTGCACTACTAAGTGAAGCCTGGAGAAGCTTTTGTGCGCTTATTTCAATAGACTTGAATAACTCCATCATTTCCCTATTTCATGGGGCAAAGGGAAAAAACTCTTAGGTTAAGAAGAAAAGCCTCACAGAACATGATCTGGGGGTGGGAGGGGAGATGGGAGGCTTCCTGCTTCCCCATGTGGTCTCCCCAGCCTAACAAACCCCCTTTCCAAGAAAGCCCACCCCTTCTGATTTTCCAGCAGCTGCTCGCAGTCTGCTCAGCTCCTACATGGTACCAGCCCCCGGCATCCCACCAGCTCCAACCAGTATGGTCATGCCCACCGCTCCAGTTTGCCGTGTCGCTGCTGGGGTCCTGCTTGCCCCAAGAGGGCCAGGCGAGGAGAAGCTTCAGCACTTGAATTCTGATGGAATTCTTCCATCATCTTCCATCATCGCCCCCCCTGGACAGAGAAGGGGAGTGAGCACTACACCCTTCAAATCATCCACGTACCTCCCATCCAGCTCATAAATACATGTTTGATCCCGCAAGGTGCTGCTTGCTTTCATCTCCCCCTGAATTCAATGCAGGCTTCCCAGCGCGCGAGAAGAGGGGGTCCCAGATGGGAAAACAATTTGACAGATGCTTGCAAAGGATTAAGAGTTTCCAGTCGCTCAGAGTGATGCCTGCGCTGACGGAGACACGATCAGAGGGAGAAACTGTATTCAAACTGAAACAGAAAAACTACCTCCAGTAAGTGGATTATATGAGCATTATCATCCAACACGAGCCTCCCTCTGCCATCTCTTCTGGCGGGGATGGTAGACAATATTATAATAATCTGTGCACCTGGTGCAGCAGCAGCTCTGCAACGAGATTAATGAACCTGCTGACTGGCAAGGAAAACTTTGGGGAACAATTTGCCTTGCTGCTTCTTTCAATTCCCCTTGCTATGGCAGGGGGGAGGGGGGGGCGGAGAGAAGAATAGGTCTTAATTCAAGAGGAATTTAGGGCCGTGCATCGGTATTTCCCATGCAAAGCAGGCAAAGCTGGGAACCTGCTCAGAAGCACTTAATTCCAGTATTTAACCCCCCTCGTTTGATCAAGTGTGATGAGGAGCGTGTCTGTGCACACGTAGGTACGTGAAGGTCGTTCCCAGGCTCAAACGTCCTGGTTGCCAGCCAAGCAAAACACCTCTTGTTGCGCTTAATTTCGGCTGGGGTTAATCCACACCACTTGTTTCCTGTGCTTTTCTTACTGAAATGAGAGGTTTGTGAAGGGAAATGGGTCAGGTAAAACAAAACAATTTGCTTGACCTGAAACAAAATGTCTTTTTTTCCCCTCTTTGCATTGGTCTTTTATTATTATCATCAGAAACAATGTCACTGCCACACCAATATTATTCAATAACATTACAGTTGGTTGATTTATTTCAGTGAATTTTGAAGATAAGCTTGTTTTCAAGAGGAATAATTCAGAAGTTTCATTTCAAAACCCTAAAACCAAAATGTCTTCCAAATCCCCACCCATGTCTTGCTTGCAGATCGCTTTCATTGAAAAAAAAATTGCCCTGAATTTGATATAAGTTTTTCAGTTAGGAACACCCTGCATTTTTCGGCAACTAAAAAATGGACCTAAAAATGGACTAAAAATGGACCTGTTGGAGTGGGGCCAGAGGAGGCCACAAAGATGATCAGAGGGCTGGAGCCCCTCTGCTGGGAGAACAGGCTGAGAGAGTTGGGGTTGTTCAGCCTGGAGAAGAGAAGGCTCCGGGGAGACCTTAGAGCCCCCTCCAGTCCCTAAAGGAGCTCCAGGAGAGATGGGGAGGGACTCTTGATCAGGGAGTGGAGCCATAGGAAGAGGGGGAACTGAAAGAGGGGAGATTTAGATGAGACGTTACGAAGAAATTCTTTGCTGTGAAGGTGGTGAGACCCTGGCCCAGGTTGCCCAGAGAAGCTGTGGTTTCCCCATCCCTGGAGGGGTTCAAGGCCAGGCTGGATGGGGCTTTGAGCAACCTGGTCTGGTGGGAGGTGTCCCTGCCCATGGCAGGGGGGTTGGAACTGCATGACCTTTAACGTCCCTTCCAACCCAAACCATTCTATGATTCTATGATAAAATAACAAGGTAAAAGAGCTTGCAGTAACGCTTCCACGCTCCATGAAATGAAGTGGGATGTCCTGACCTACTCCACAGAGGTTATGCAGAGCCCAGCCCTTCCCAGATGAGTTGGATTTACAGTGCATCGCTGCCCAGCTGATCTCTACACGTGCCTGGGAGGTGCTCAGGATTTCTGGGTGGATGGCTGCCAAACCAAAGATGCCCTGCAGTGGTCCTGCTCACTCTCAAAGGAGAGAAACCCACAGCAGATTTATATATAGAGAAAAAAAAAGAAACCACATATGAAAACCCCAAACCTCAAATACCACCTGGAGAACATTTCCAGGTAGGAAAATGAAAGTATATGCCCAGAAACCCAGATGCATCATAGACCTAACCTGAAGGCATCTCTCTTAATTCACGACAGCAGATTCATGTATGCACCAATTGTGACAGCTCGTGCTGTTACCCACCGGCTGGCACAAGGCGAGAGGAGGGCTGGCGTTTGGGAAGGTGGCACTGTTTGCACAGAGCCATCACCATCTGGGGTGTTGGAAACACTTTTTTGGATCTGTTGTGCTTACTCATGTAGTATCTGAGCCCTGACCAGGTAAATCACTCAGATGCAAAGAGCAAGGTCTCTAGTGGACGTTCTCTTTCCTGAGTTTTGTTTTGGGCATTGCTATCTGCTCAGGGTGGGGTGAGCTCTGAAGGGCAAATCATGTTTAGTTTGGAGAATGAATGACACCAGGACACTGCTACGTAATTAGAAGCATCTTGAGCAGATGCAAGGGAAGCTAATCAAGCACCGCTTCGTAAGTGTTATCATCAGCCTCGTAATTATTATTATTCAATTCCCAGGCGGCAGAGACAACAGGGCTCCTCCTTCACATGAGGTGTCATACAAAGGTGAATCAAAAATCCCAGTCCCTGTTCAAAACCGCTTACAGCTCTGGTAGTCTGCTTCATACCACGTAGTGTCACCACCACCTCCCACGCGCCACCCCAGACGTGGCCACGCTGCTGTCTCAAGCCAGCTCATCCCCATCCAGAGCATGCGGGCTAATGGCTCGCAGCGGAAAAGCGCCCGGGAATCCTTTCAAATAGCAGGACAACATCAAGGCAAGGTGTTAATATAAGTGTCACCAGCTCCTTCGCCCGCAGCCCTGTGTGGCGTTGCGGCGAAGCCGGTTGTGATGTCAAAAGCAGATGGCTATGTCGTCAGGGGGGAGGTAAGCTGCACAGCAGATGGGCACTTCAGATACAAAGATCCCTTTCATGCAAATTGCCCCCAATGATAATTTAAAAAAAAAAAAAAAAAAAAAAAAATTACAGAGAGAGAGAGAACTGGAGAAAACATCTGATGTGTGAGCAGTAGGGTCTCTAAATAGAATATTTTCCCGTTTTCCCATGAAGCATCAGGAGGTTCTTAAGCTCCAAAAGTATTCATTTAACTCCTTGAGGCTCTAGTCTTACATTTCCTTTGCACCATGCTGCCCTAATATACAACACACTCGAAATTGCTGTCTCTCCCAGTTTATTTCTAGAAAGCCAATCGTTTTGCACCTGTTTACACACAAAACTTAATATAGCACAGATTTATTTTTTGTAAAGTAACTTTCATCCCAAGTGCCTCCAGTGGATTTACAGCCAACATACACACAATTCTACAAATCAGCCAGTATGCACCAGTGTGCCAGGTTTATCTTTCAGATAGGTACATTATGAATTTAAACAGCAAAATCAGACTGGCTTCTTCTTGTTGGAGCACTGTATAGAGACCGGTAGGCAGGAAAGTTCAGTGGATACAGGGACAATTCCTCTTGCATACCAAGTTCACACCCAATTTATAGCAGTGTTGAGTGAAGGGAGAACCAAGCACATATATGAGAATATCAAGATTGCTATAGATTAGAAAATATAGAAAATCATTTAATCCACTGAAGAAATGCACCTAATTCTAGGGTGAAACACGACAGCGACTGACAGTTTATTCAGCATCTGAAATTCTCACAGGTGTTCCCAGGGTGCCTAAATGAGCAGCGAACACAGGGAAAGTAAGTATGCAAACAAAGCTACGTCTTCATATCGAGTCTACTACAACCACAGAAACACCAGCAAAGATATGCCTGGGTCGAGAAGAACAGGTGTATTTAAACACGCATCAAGTAAATAACATGTGTTAAACACATTCCCGCATGCCCAGGGAAGGGAATATCTAAATAATGGATGTGAGATCTCTTTCTCCGGAACTCGAGCAGGTCCCAAATGCTTGGTTCTTTTCCAGCCTGAGGATGCAAGCTGGCAAGACTCGGGAGAGGGCATTTTTAGGGCTCACAGAGGCACACACATGAAGCTGACGAAACAGGGGAGCTGCTGTTTGACAAGTACTGGAGCGTGGCCCTCCCTATGAGGCTGGGGCAGTGCTTCTCTCTTGAGGTGGTGGGAATTGAAAAGCAGGGATGGGACAGCCTCCCCCGCTCAAAAGAACCCGGCTGGGCAATAAATCATCCCAGCGATGATTACATTTACTTTGGGCAAGGAACTCCAACCCTCACCAGCACAGTTGCTGAGAAAACTGGGGTGATTTACTTTCCCAGCCCCGCCGCCACTGATGTTTTGGGGTCCTTCATCCAGGCGCACTCCCGTCCCTCATCCTTTTGCTCTCCCTCTCTGCTGCCTGCGATGCGCAGGCAGGGATGCTGCCATCCACCTCCTGCCCAGGGCATCGTGTCATCTGCTGTGCTAAACTGGCTTCCCCCGGGGACCTGGAAACTATCATCTGAATGGGGTCTGGAGATAATGAACCCTCGGCAACGAGTAAATAAATAGCGTCCTGCCCATATGCCCAGCTGCACCCAGGACCCTGGTGACAGCTCGCTGACAAGGGCAACAATGTTTTTTGATCCTTTGCCTGCAAGGTATGGTACCTTCCGGCTCCAAACAGCGGGGAGCCAAGGCCACAAGCGCCAGGCATTCAGAGATCCCTTTAATTCCCCTGGACCTGAAATTGTTGCCCACTCCACATGGCAGTCTGCACGCCCGCTCCTGCCAGCACCAAGGAGGATGAAAGGACAGGAGACTGGGAAGATGTAGGAAGTGAGATAGACAAAAACGTGTCCATCGGGTGATGCTGAGACTTTTGGATGCTTTGCTGGCTGAATCGCTTGAGCTGCTGAGAGGAGTAAGATCAGCCCTGGGTAAATCCCCCCCTGGCAAAGTGCCTGGACAATACCAAATGTTACTGGCCCGAATCACCTCTCATTTCTTTCCCTGCTGGTTCTTTTGCTGCCTTTTCCCACTGCCATCTCTCTGCCAACGCAGCCAAATCGATAGCACATGAGGTTATGGCCAGCAGTAGCGCAGGTGCATCCTACCCAGATGTTATCTATGACAGCTGGTCAAGGGGTTAATGTAAGTTCAGTTAAGCTTGTTGCCCCAGATGAATTATCACACACAGGTGTATAAACACACACAGAGGTCAGCCAATTGATTTAGGGTATCACACCAGCTTCCTCAAAGGGAAGGATGAAATCCCCTCCCAGACCCCACTGAGCACTTGGTCTCTGCCACCGCTGTCCATGCTTTGGGCTCATGGTGGCACAGATGATGGGCTCATGGGCCACATGATAAAAAAGAAACCACCACAACTATATGGCTTCCAGTTTGTAGCAGGCTGATGACCAGTTGGCCTGGAGCATGAACAGAGTGAGACCAAATGTGTCAGCAAAAGATGGCGAAGATGCAACGTTCATCTAGGTGGAGCAGGTCAAAGCAATGGGTCACCCAGCCTGGGTGGACCTCCAGGGCACAGACCCAGTGGAGTCCCTGCATGCTAGTCACCAGTCCAGGCAGAGGTATCTGCTGCTGTCCCCCTTCACTGTAGCTAAAAAACTTTTCATGGCAACAATCACACCTTCAAATATGAATATGCCTGAAGCCACCCCAAGGGCTGGCTACTCCAAAGAAAATAATAATAGTAGGGACTGAATCTGGGAAGTTCAAATCACAGACACCAACATATTGGTGGCGGTTTAGATGATGGATTTTGATGCAGAACGTCATCTCTGCAGCGGCTGTACAAACAGTCTAGTTCATGGTTGAAAGCTCCCCAAAACTGAAGCACTGGAGATATTTGGGCTCTGGTTTGAATCCATCATTAATATCTAAACCAACACAGACCTTTGGTTTAGACACAAGCTGGTTCTGATAGGAGACCCCGAAAGACTGTATAAATTATGAATTTTTACTTTTCTACAGTTTTCTACACTCCACTTTTTTTCCATCCCTTTAACAAGAAATGATCCTAACATAGAAAAACAAAGTCACATTTTTATCTCGGGGGGAAAACCAGAGTTGTTATTGATTTGCTTTCACCCCCCTGAGCTTTGGACAGTTAGTGAGGTGTTGAGTTGGGAATTAAGTCATCTTAGCCTTCCCATCTAGTCAACAGAAAAAAAGACAGGCACCTTCACAGAGCGATCCAGATCTGAATTACCTTCTGGAGGTTGTAACCACGGAGTAATTAGTGCATTGACCGAACTGGTTATTTTTAAAGCCTTTCCAGCAGCTGGGCAAAGGTGGATAATTTCACCTTCATGGGACACAGCTGTACAGTCTCTTATTCCTTCTAAAGTGAGAAACTGTTCATGGGCAGCTGTTCAATGCTGCTTTCGAATGGGTCATGTTGTAAGTCGACTCAGAGAGGACACCTGTGCAGCCTTCCCCATTTATCCCAGTATCACCAGTTCTACAGCAGCAGCCCTGTGCTAGCCACCTTTGAAAGTGCTGCTGCCAAATTTTGCCTCGAATATGAACAGCAACATCACATTTAAAACAAAAATCTGCCAAAATGCCCACTCAGCAGTCTCATGGCAATGAGCACACTGAGAGCGTGTCAAGGTGGGGAAGACAGAGCTATTCTTCTCACCGTTTAAATATCCGATCCCTCCAAAATTAACCCCAGAAGTGTGGAGCTAAAAATCACCTACAAACGATTAATTTTCCCCTCCTCTTCAAAATTATTTAACATTGGTAGTGTTTTGGCTTTCTCTACAGCCATGCCCATCTCATGTCTGGCGTCAACTACCGGATCTTATTAACAAGAATTTATTTTCACTTATTTCAAGGATGCATCAGAGATGATTAACACAAAACAAACTTTACCTGCATGTCTGCAAAAACCTACCCCAATATAAATTTGATCCTGAGAGCTGCCTTTCTCCAGTTGCTAATGGATGCTTAGCATGTGAGAATCCATATCTTGTGAATTTTGAACACAATAAGCTTTCTGCGAGCTTTTCATATAAGAGATATTGACTGGAAGTAATTCAGAGAAGTTATTCAGCAATTGCTTGGAACAACAAAAGAGCTTAAAGCAGATTTACTAGTGGCTGACAGGCTGCATGCCACTTTGGTACAGCTCCTCACTTCTCCGCGAGAACTCCTGATGTGCCGGCTGAGCTGGGCTACCCTATGCCACCGAGATACGTCCAGAGGAGTAAAATAACTGTATTTACAACAGAGAAAACTAGCCCAGCTGAACGATCAAACCCAACTATCACCTTCGGAACCAAAAGCCTCGTTTCTTTATTAACATAGGGCCTCGTGTCTCTAGGCTGCAGCCATCAAAAGGCAACATTCACGCAGTGAAGATGATCTCAAAGTCCAGCCGGGGAAGCCAACAACACTCAGGGACAAACACACTGCGAGATAATTTATTTCTTCTCCTGTCATCCGTCATTGGGATATACACGTATTATCCTTCAGGCTTGCTTCCCCACATCAGTCAGCGCTCCAGCCGCCTGAGTGCAAGATTTAGCTAGTTTTACGCCCTGTGAGGGGTATCTAATTCCAGTATCTGATTCCCTGGCAGCTTTGAAGTGCCCCAGTTCACTGGTGACAGTAGTTCTGAGCAGGTGCAGCTTTGCTGTTGCTTTACAAGGATGCATTTTTGGCCTCTTTGCCCTGTGACTTGCTGGTGCTTCAAATCTGAAGTGCTTGCGGGCTTCTTGCCAGCGTGTTGCTTTCAGACTGGATCCCAGTTTAACATCCCCGGCTTTCCTGCCTCCCGCCAGCAAGTGCCATTTTTTTTTCTTTTGAAAGTCTCTACTGCAGCAGGTGAAAGAGGGTATAGACTCACATTGGATATTAGGAAAAATTTTTACGCTGAAAGGGTTATTAAGCATTGGAATGGGCTGCCCAGGGAAGTGATTGAGGCACAATCCCTGGTCATTTTCAAAAGACGGGTTGACATAGTGCTTAGAGACATTTAGTTTGTCATTAGGTCATTACTAAACATTAGGTTTAGTAATGTGGGGGGTTCTTTAGTATGGTTTTCTTTTGTTTTTTGTTTTGTTGGTTTTTTTTATCAGAGTTAGGTTGATGGTTGGACTAGATGATCTTAAAGATCCCTTCCAACCTAGACGATTCTATGATTCTACGGCTCAGAAAACTATGCATGGAAAAAGGCAGGGGGTGGGAAAAAAAATAAGTAACAGAGGCCACTTCCAGTCTCAGCACCTACCTTTTGTGTGAGTTAGAGATCAGAGGAAATAAACCCAACGGAGTGGTTTCATTATCACAGGGGTAGAGGGTAAGGATGGGGAAGATGAGAGCCGGGAGAGCCCCTCCCTCACCTCCCGCAGGGCATCTCCTCCCCGGCCCCTCATCTGATCTGGAAAACCCTCCTGGTTTAGAGCAGAAGAAAAAGATTCTGTAATGACGGTGTGGCGGAGCAAAGGACCTGTATCAAGAGAAGGAAGGAAGGACAGAAAAAAAACCAAACCAGCATCAAAGAGAGGAGGGAAGAATAAAAGCACTCCTTTGCTGATCCACAGCTGAGCTGGGCAAAGCTTATACAAGATAAATAACGCTGACATTACAAAGCTATGGTTAATTCATTTTTCTACTTGTCACCACTTCGGATAATTGGCCTACACAACAAACGTGGGGGAAGCAGGTTGGCTTTTTTGTCTTTTTTTTTTTTTCTTTCCTGAGAGGTACAACTAGGATTAGACGGTGTGCTACACCACTGATAAAAATAAAGAGAATGATCCAAAACCCTCCAACTTTAATCCGGAGGGGTCGCCAGTGAATAGAGCAGGTGCTGGAGGATGAAGTGAGACCTGGTTGTCTCTATGGAAACTAAACCATTACTAGAGCAAGGATTGACCTGGAGCCTTCACGCAAGTTTGGCTTTGTCTGGGGCACTGTACGGCGTGCACTATCATCTGTCCACTCTCCTGATTTCAGGGAGATTTTCACGGTAGTCTGGAGTTTATTCAGAAATCTCCAGCTTCTGGATTCAAGTGATTAACTTGGAATCCCAACGTTCACTTGTTTGTGTAAAAGGAAGTTCTGGGTCCTTGGGTGAGTGAGGGAAAGCCTGAAAACATGACCTGACATACTTCAAAATGAGGAGGGATGGTCTTGAAACAGCCACAGGTTTTATATACGCTACCAAACATAGAAAAGTCTGGCTTGGAGGTTTCAGAATACAAGGAGAAACCAAGACAAAGGACAAAGGCTGGAAATCAGGCACAAACATAGAGAAACCATAAGACAATCAAAAAAGTCCAAATTCATAACATTTTTTAGATCTGATGATTTTTGATGAGTGATTCATGATTTCAGAACCTGAAGGGTTACACAGCAGATGACCCCAGATAGCCATGATCCCCAGATGAGCTTTCAGTGCTGTTTTATCATTCTATGAAAGGTTTATAGAGACAACCACCACTTTGTAGAGCTTCCCTCCTATCAGCCAGAAAATTGTCTCTAAGTCACCAAGAAAAAAACCCAACAACTTCTTTTCTCTCTGATCATGACAAAAGTATCTTTTCTTCCAAAGAAATCATCTCCTGCCTGTGACTATTTGCTAAGTACCCAATTTCCCTCATTTTATAAATGCCACAGGTCAGTCCAACAAAAATTCTATGGGGAAACCCATTTTCATCAGACAGAGCATTACACTTAAAATCTTGTTGGGGTTAAAGGGGCACACTATACATGCGAAGTTAGGAATTTGTTATTTGCCTAGTTAAATCCAAATCCCAATTAGATCCAACACACACAAAATTCATGAGTATTTCTACATTTAGATTATGATTAAATATTCACAGCCCCAAATGGCAAAAATGCACAAAAGCGGGTGGTCCAGGCAGCATTTCCAGGCTGCTTAAAGGGATCTGATCCCTATCAGGTCTCAGCCTTGGCCCCAAAACTGTCTTGTCAGCCAGTATCTGTTATAAAATGCCCCAGGAAGAGGAGAAGATGGAGGAGAGTTTGGTTTTAAAGGTGATTTCCAGAAGCCGATGAGTAATGCCTCAGGTGTCCATCAGTGCCTGGGGAGCCTCCCCGACAAAGCTTCCCTCAGTCTAGGAAAGGTTGCTCTGGCTCCGCAGGAGAGCAAACAACAGGGGGAAAATGTTTTCCATTTCAAAACCCTCTAAGGGAAGGACTGGCTTTAAATGAGTACAGTGGTGTGCAATGAGGACTTAACTCAAACACCCACTCCTGGAAAGCATTGCTATCCGCAGGCAGAAAATGAGATGTTTCCTCCTGAGATTAGTCTCCCCAAATGGGAAGACCATGACCCTTTGCCGGCGTAAACCAATGCATTGACTTTAGGGTGTTTTTACCTGATTTAGATCACCTGAAAATTTGGCAATACCAGGCAATGACCTGTTTAATTGTGTGATCACGATGCTCGTGCTGCTATGTGTTTCATGGGCACTTTTTGCTGCTGGGCTGCATTCACCAGCCACGGGGGAAGACAGGTAAATGAGGGATGGAGGAGATACCCAGCATCAGAACTGGGGAAAGCAGGGTAAATTGGAAGGGAAAGACCCCAAAACATAACCTGGTGCGTATCACCTTTCCTCAAGAAAGAGTACCCCGAAGCCCATACCTGGAACACAGCAGTGCAGAGAAAGCGCACACACGCACACATATATATGTGAGTTGTGGTGCTACACAAAGCTTTAACAACATGAGGAGGAGAGTGCACTTTCCTAAGACGTGATGCTCTCAGTGCACTGCTTTGGAAATAAAGCCATTTCCCCCTCTCTTCTCCCATACCTCTATCTTGCCTCTATAAGCCAGAGCCACTTAAAAAACTTTAGAAACCTTTCAGGAAGTTTGTAAAGTAATTTACTGTGACTAGTATTCTTGTCCTCTATGAAACCAGATGACTGAGTCACCCTGGTCTTAAATGTGCAGAGCACAGAAGGAGCCATAAAAACCTTGAAAAGAATGCTGAACAGCTTCACTATGTATAAAAAAAAAAAAAAAAAAAAAAAAAAATCACATTTTTATATCTAGCATTTAGGTACTTCCCGGTTTAGAAATAAATATGACACATATAATGCAGACCCAGTCCCTTGGATCGGAGAACTTCCACTTCCTCATCTCCTCATGTCCCTTGATCTAAATACATTTTTAGGCCCAAGAAAATTTGGAAACCTTCCTGTCCTGAGCTATGGGAAGGATTAGCATGAGAACTGAAACTGAAGACCTGGGGGCAGAGAGGGGAAGTACTACCTTGGGAGATTAATTTCGTGTTCCCATGTACTTGGCCGCTGAGGATGCACAAGAGTTTCACAGAATCATGGAATGGTTTGAGTTGGAAGGGACCTTAAATGTCATCAAATTCCATTAATTCAGGGGGATAGATGAGGAAAAAAAGGGTAAACTGAGCATTCAATGGGGTTGAACAGTGGTGCAATTAAATACCATGCCCTCCTTGAGACCTAGCTTGGCTTTATCATCAACAGGGACAAGCATTTGGCTTGGGGCTGAAGAAGCTGCCAACTACATGCCCTTCACCAGCTCACAGCCATTCTTGCACAACCCCAGCCCTTTTCTTTCCTTGCTGCCTTCCAGCTCTCCCCTTCCCCCCAATCCCAAATGTCCAATCTCAGGCATCCATCCCCCACCCCTTCGCCTTCTGTCCCCACCCCCCAGTCCCTGAAGGATGGATGAGCTTTGCCAGAGCAATCTGGCTCTTGCTGGAGAAACCTCTCAAAGTCGGCAGCCGGAGCGAGCGCAGCAATCGATTGGACACGGGACATTAGGGATCCGCGAACGCGGCCGGGGCGAGAAAGTGGCAGCTTTGTGAGGCTGAGCACACGTGAGGATTACGGCATTAACAAAGCTGCCCTAACCCATCAGCCTGCCCCTAGGTAGAGAGGGGAGCGGCTGGGGTGGGAAGCCAAGGGGATAAAGGAGTGGCAGCATGAAGTCGCCTTCCCCCTCCCCACTTTACCAAAAAAAGCAGCACGAATAAGAAGTCCCGGAGACACAAACTGCCGCCTGGGACCGTAGAGCCACGGCGTTGCTCCTCAGGGCTCTGGGCCAAATTTCCTGCCAGCATAAATCTGTTTGATGCCAAGAGAGTAACCCAAGGATGAATCGGACCTGGCGGGGAGGGTTTATTGCCTTCAGTTCAGGCAAGAGAGCAGAGCTGGGCCAGCTGGGGTGTCAGACTGAGCAACTCAAAAGGCACCTAAATCTATTAGGTACTCAAAAGAAAATGTGGTCTCTCCGATTTTAAGGTCAAATCAGCCTTTCATTTTCTGAAGGCAGCTTTGAGGACCTCTGTTTACTATTGTTCTTAATCAAAAAATAACGGTAACAACTTGAAAGTACAAAGAGCCTTTTATGTTTCTGCCGAGGCTTTTATCTCAACGCATTTTAGTAAGTGCTATATCAAAATCACTCCACCCACCACCGAAATCCAGTCATCTCTGGACTGCAGAGCAGCAGCTGTGCAACAGTGTGCCGTAAAGCTGAGCAGCAGCTCAGGACAGCCAGCGAAGGAGAGCAGTCTACCCAGCTGAAGCTGACGTCCCCCCTTCAAATCAGGATACAGATGGGCCGAGCAAATGGTGCGGCAGCAAGAAATATGCCCAAAGTGTTTAGCATCTTGGAAAAATGTTCCTGTGACTACAGGTTGAGTCCGTGCTCTTCTCCTGGGCTGTGAGGGGATACCCCTTCTCTGCTCATCATAAAGAGCCTGGCTGCTGCCCAGCACGAGCCTTGCTCATGGGCACAGGCAGCAGGACACCCTTCCTACATGGCCATGGGCTGTCTGCACAGCTCAGGTCTTGGAGAAGATCAGATCCCTGCCCAAATAAGCCCATCCAAAGCATCCCCAGGCTGACCATTGCTGAAGCATTGCGGTCTTTATATCCTGACAGCACTGTGCAAGGAGAGGAGCTCTTACCAAGCCTGTCAGAGTTCAAGAAGCATCTGAACGATGCTTTTAGTCATATGCTTTAGTTTCAGGTAGTCCTGCGAGGAGCAGGGAGTTGGACTCAAGGATCCTTATGGTCCCTTCCAACTTGAGGTATTCCATGATCCTATGATTCTATGAAGTGTTAATGCTGGAGGAGTAGGAGACTGTGGTCTAGCAAGCCTAAAGGACTTAGGGATATGTATAGTTCATAGAATATTAGAATCATAGAATGGTTTGGGTTGGAAGGAACCTTAGAGATCATGCAGTTCCAACCCCTCTGCCATGGGCAGGGACATCTCCCACTAGAGCAGGTTGCTCAAAGCTCCATCCAGCCTGGTCTTGAACACTTCCAGGGATGGGGCATCCACAACTTCCCTGGGCAACCTGTTCCAGTACCTCACCACCCTTAGAGCAAAGAATTTCTTTCTAGTATCTAATCTAATTCTCCCCTCTTTCAGTTTAAAACCATTACCCCTCATCCTATCGCTCCACTCCCTGATAAAAGTCCATCCGCATCTTTCCTATAGGCCCCCTTTAGGTACTGGAAGGCTGCTATAGTTATCCCAGTAGAGAAAGTTTAGAGAACAATCTGTGGGAACATAATGCGGTTGTTTGAGAGATATGTTTGCAAATATCCTAAATTTATGGAAAAGCATTAATATGTTCCAAGCAAGCAATGGAAGAGGGCACCATGGGGTGCTCACTGACATTGCAATGTGGAATAGCAGGAGGGCACAGTGAAGTTCAGCAGCGGAAACGCTGAAAGAGGATGGGGCCAGGGGAAACACAAAGCTCGAGCTGTGGACAGAGTGACAGCCATGGCGTTGCATGAGCAACAAAGGGCTGCAGCTTTCAGGGACTACCAAGAGGATGGTGGAGTAATTGAGAAACAGGGAGTAAAAAAGAGCAGGGAAATCAAGTTTTAGGTGTGTGGATAGATAGGAAGGGCTGCACCTCTGAAACTGTCAGCGGAAGGCATCTACAAAAAGCTGGCTTGTATCTGCGAGCGTAGGAGATGGTCATATCCTGCATGGGGGCTAAGTCATAGTCAAGGCGATGCTGTTGTCCACAGTGACCAAGGAAGGTCAGGCACAGAAAACCTAAAAGAGAAACCAGACCCTTTGCAGGCTGGTGTTTGCTGCTTTGCATCACAGATCCCAGCCTGGGACATCTTTAGAGAGGCTTCCCACAGAAATAAAGCAACTGGAAAAGAGGCAACCCTGCTGAGGTGAGCCATCTCCTGTCCATGCTTTGGAGAAAACCTTTTCGTTCCTGAAAAGGGAGCAAGCATGTGGAGTCCTGTTAGAAAATAAAAAGGGGCCGATTCCCTCATATTAAGCCTGTTATTAGGCTCAGAATCAAATTAAACCACAGGGCTTTTCACTAGCAAAGTGCTATTTTAAGGCTTATTAGACTATATTAGGATTGGCATAAATTTCCACTGACATAATATAGGCCTTTAATTGGATTTAAGGGCGAGGAGGCTGCATTAAACTAAAATCAGTCCTCGCAGGGGGAAATTGGGTATTCTCCTCACAACTCCTCTGCTTTCCCTTGGCGTGAATCCCAAGCAGCCGAGCAGGCTGGGTAACCCATTTAAATCCAGATGCAATTGCTTATAGCCTCCTATATCAATCTGATAAGCAAGCTGGCTGCCAAAACACAGCACACTCGCCACTGCTCGTTAGCCAAAGCCTTGCTGCCGTGGCCAGAGCTCTGGTTCACTTGCAGCTCAGGCAAAAAAATGGCATTTTCTTGGACACAGGCTGCCTGCTAGACTTCATAAGAAGTATTTGGCCATGAAAGGTTACAATAACAAAATCTCAAAGCCAAGACCTTGACTTAACCTCCAAAGAGCTGAGAGCATCAGAGCCACAAGCAGTAATGAAAACATAACCCCGCTGGTCCTCCCGTGCTGGAAATGTGAGTCAGGAGGCACTCCTACGACCTGGCTTTCTTCACGCATCCCCTGATTAGACACGGGAGGCTCTTGGGAGCTTGGAGGTCAGGGGCTCTCTCAGCTCTCTCCGTGACACGACCATGTGCAACCCTTCCTTTGCCCAAGATGTGCCCAGACAGGTCTTGCACTTTGTGTCATGAGATGCTGTGAAACACAGTGGTTTTTACGCTCATCAATCCCCAGGTCACTCTCTACTGAAGAATTAGAGCTATTACAGGAACAAGTAATTTTTTTGTGTGTGTGCATGTTTGTGTTTCTCCAATACTGCCTAACCCATGTGAGATACAGAAGCTTAAGAAGGAGAAAATAAAACCCACTTAAACATTGAGTGGGGTACGCTGCACCTCAGGTTTGATAAAGGCAGAGATTGAGTGATCATTCATCCCGCACCTTAAGAGTTGTCCGTTATGGGGCACCTAATGAGCCATGACTGGCTTCCAGTAATAAGGCTCTACCAAAAAGTATCTGAGCTCTTCTGAAGCCCCAGAGACACAGAGAAACCTTCCACCATTCAAAAGACTGCTTCGTACATTGGTACTTGATGTTATGAGCTTGTCCCCACCCTGTCATATCTTGAAACAACTTTGCCATGCAAATACAACCCTCTTCTTAGAACACCAACCACTTCACGTCTGGTTGTGTCAGGGATGGAGATCTCATAATCTAAAACCAGCAAGTGGAAAGCAGTTTAAGTCTTAGTTGAGCCAAGCTTATAGTTTTCCTGAGAAGATGCTTCAAGGTCCATTCTTCCAAGGTCACAGAGCTCCTACATAAGCTTTTCTCTCCCAAACCACAGCTTCTTAAGTTTTGGGGTATGCTATCAAGCCTTCCCTTCTGAACTTGCCCCGTCCCATAGTAACAGACCCACATGACCATCATTAGTGAAATATTAAGATAAGGAAGGAGTTTGGTGCTACTCTTCGAAGAAATTTCAAAGGGTGCTCCCAGGTGGGGATTAACATTTTTGAAAAGTAGATTTTAGCAGAAATTTTGGTACGGTGCTTTTCACATGCATGTGCATGTGTCCATGCACGGGGCATGTGCATTATCTGAGTGTGGGTATGCGTGTGGTGAGATCTGATATGTCACAGCTCTGCAGCTGCATCCCATTAGCACAGACGTTGAGCTGCCCAAGATGGTGATACTTTTCACCCAATGAAACAAACTTTATTCCTTTCCTGATAGTTCGGAGATTACTTCAAGATGCATCTAAGACTCTCAGACAGGCCAAAACAGGCTTGATGGATTCAGGGTGGCAAAATACCCCAGCAATTCTCCATGGCTTCCAAGCAGCCACAAACCTTCTGCTCTGCTGCCACATCCCTTGCAAGTGACCTCAATGGGCATAATGTATCCATGCAGTCCTCTGGCACTCACTCAGACCCATTTACAGAGTCACAGAGAACCACAGAATCACAGGATGATATGGGGTTGGCAGGGACCTCTGGAGATCATCTAGTCCAACCCTCTGCCAGAGCAGGTCCACCTAGAGCAGGTTGCACAGGAACGTGTCCAGGTGGGTTTTCAATGTCTCAAGAGATGGAGACTCCACCACCTCTCTGGGTGATTTGAAGTGATGCTGTGTAGTGATGACTTGGTGGCCAGCGAAAGCTACAGGAGAGTAGCCTGAACTGGACAAATAACTTGGGTTTTCCTGAGATCTCAATCTTTGTGCAAGGCTTTAACCATATCCATTAGAAAAGCTCAGATGGGCAGCCCCTAAAGGAGCATAGCAAGGGAAAGGAAAACAAATCTGGGAACCCCAAAGTGCTGCTGAGTGTCAGGAGCAAAGCTGGCTTTGCTGGCTGCGAGTCAAAATTGTGAACTGAGACCTAAAGCTATCTCCAAGCAAATCTCCCATATTCATTTACCTTGCCTTCAACCAACAGAACAACCTTTGTAATGTAGATATCATGGAAATCGTGAACTTGCTTTGAGGAGTTATTTCTCAGCGGTTGTAGGAATCTCTTTTTCCTTCAATTAGGATGGAGAAAAGCTTGTTTGGGAGGTTTAGGAGCTTTGGGTGACAAGTGCAGCTCTGCAGATGAGTCACAGATGGGCCATCGAATGGTCCTGGAATGCTTTAAAGTAGTTTCTACAATAACTATACTCCTACACGAGCCCTCACCACCATGAAAGGACTTCTCTGCCTCTGGGCTCAGCTCCAGGTGGTCCCACAGCCCTTCGGACCCAGTGAGAATCAAAATGGGAATAGAGAGCACTAAACTTGACGCAAGCAGGAGCTGGCTCCTCGGGGCATTCCTATTTTAAATGCTCCACGTGATTCTGCACTTTCTGGCTCCAGATGGGACCCAAATACTGACGGATCAGGGAAAATGCTGTCCTCATGATATTTCTGAAGTAGCCGAAGTCAGGGAAATTCTAGACGGAAGATGGATTTTCCAGCTGTAGAGAAACTAGGTCAAACATTTGAACTTTTTGGATGTTTAGTTGCACTAAACTTCCTCCAGTGCTCTGTTGCCGCATACGGCTAGTTATTGCCAGCTCTGCCAGGACTGGTCCAATCCTGCCAGAAAGCTAAACCAAGAGCGGGAAAATGATTTTTCCAGTCCTGCTGCACTAACAGACTGCTTTAGAGATGCCTTACAAATGCGTTTCTCTCCTTCCCTTTCCTTGGATATGACTGCAAGACCCTTCTCAAGACTATTTTGCAGCAGCTGATTTCTGCCTTAACAAGAAAATACAGGCTGAATACGAAGACACATTTCTATTAGTCTACGGGCAGGTCTCGCCTGGGATGGAAGAGAAGTCCCATTGCTTGAGGCATTTAGAGTTAGACTGGCCAAAGCTCCTGGGAGTCTCTATGGGGAGACAATCTCGCCCCCCGTCCCAGGAGAACGGAGCAGACCTAATAAGCCTTCTCTGTGTCTGATTTCTCTGATCCTCTGATTAAAGTATGTTCATATCATTTGCATTTGAATTTGCTTTTATCCACCCCCCGATGCCAAAATGTGTAGGCAGGCAATTCAGGAGATGATGTGTTTATGTAACTGTAAACTAGGTTTATAGCAGTTTAATTAGTAATATTAATAACGTCACCTAAGCTTAATGATACCAATTATAACACAGTAAATATTTCTTATTGGATTACAAGTAGCAATATTGAAAGATGAACTTTCATGCTCGGTCAAACTTTCTAAACATATTATTTAAAAAGAGAGATAAGACAGTTTGCTTTTCACATGTGGATAGCTCTTTTTATCTCAAAAAGGGATAATTATTGCATATAAATATTTGCAGATGGGAAACGCTGTCCCATTTGACATATCAGCACCTCTCGTCTCCCCGCTTTTGCTTCCACGCATTGAGATGGTAGAGTGAGTTGCTCAACTGCATCAAGGGAAAACCACCTTTTTGATGGCCGATACAGGTGATTATGAGCTGTTGTGATGCACAGAGGAATAGGAAGTGTCAAATATCTACAAGAGAGGAAGGTCAAGGTTACATTAATATACTTCTGATGTGCTGTATTTTTTGAGGAACTGCAGATGCAGAGACAGAGCTAGAAAAGACCCTTTGGGTCATCTGGGATGGGTCTTTCATAAGACTTCCACTTTGGCCCCAAGGCATCTTTTGAAAGGGGCAGATGGAAACGGTTAAGACAATTGTTTAAAATCCTATAACTAACACAGCCCCATCTCTCCCTCCACCATGTAGGATTATCCTTGGCAGCCTCCTGCCTCTCAGGACGGCACAGGATCTGCTCGGTATTTTCTGAGCCTGCTGAGTTTATCACACTTCTCATTCCTATGCCTGGTTGACCAATACACTCTGGATTTCCTTCATTTAGGTACTGGCAATGATCAAAATAAAAATATCTGGGATAGGATTCTTATTCTACAAAATGATATAATAAAATCATAGAATGGTTTGGGTTGGAAGGGACCTTAAAGATCATCAAGTTCCAACCCCCCTGCCATGGGCAGGGACACCTCCCACTAGACAGGTTGCTCAAAGCCCTGTTCACCTGGCCTTGAACATCTCCAGGGATGGGGCCTGTGGCACCTCCACAGCTTCTCTGGCCTACCTATTCCAGTGTCTCACCACCCTCACAGTAAAGCAGGTTTGCTGCATCCTGACTATGCTTCCTCAGTCCTAAACTTGGATTTACTAGGACTGCCTACAAAAGCGTAAGACAACTTCCGTTTCCAGCACGGAGGAACTCTTTAGACTTGCTCCACAAGCAGTTCAGAATATTATCTTCCTCCTGTCGCTTTGGTCCCTTTCCCATCACTTTCCTTCCCCAGGAGCTTTCACATCCTCTCTTCTTTCCTCCATCAACCCTTCATATGGTACCCAGTTAAACAACAGGAGCAGACCTCACTTCCACTTGTCTTATGGAAACCGGGAGTATTTCAACAATAGTTCAATGGAACTGTCCCTCAGGAAGGGTGAGGAGGGAAGGGGAGTCTTGTGTGAGGTCTGTGCCAATGTAGTTATTAGAGCACTGGAGAACCAACAGTTTATGGGCCTAGCTGGAAACCACATCTTCAGGTCGCTGTTGAAGATGAGATATCATACATCACCCTCAGGAAGTGCCATTGATCACAGAGAAAGCTGAGTTTACTGCTGTGCAAAAGATGAGTTTTTTTAGAGGTCTAAAATACAGCGATGGGAATCCCAGCCTTAACGTCACAATTCTGAAAGCCAGCAGGTCCTGCAAAGAAACCAAGGGATGAGAAGACCTCCCAGGTCTGACTTCTCATGGCAATGCCTCCACTATATACCTGACATTTTTCTCTCTCTGATTACTGGATCTTTGATCTTTCCTGCCCAAAGAGGTGCAATGAGGGAAGAACAAGAGGAGCAAAAGGGTCTGTGGAGGAGGAGGAAGGGGTAAAGGAAGAGAGGGAGAGAATACATCTCTATCCACGGCCTCACCACACAATTTACAAGAAGGGGCAACTCATCATAAATAACCCAAAGCTCCTGGGAACAGTGACCTAATCAAGATGTATAATTGCATGCCTTATCTAAATGAAAGCATCATTTCAGAAATGATAATGTGCATCACCGTGGATTCAATTGCTATAGAGTTCAGCACTGAAGGGTAATTATAATGTTTAACAAATATATTCCCTTTGGGGACCTGCAGTTAAAGATATCATGTCCCGGTTTCCCCTCATGATGCACATCTACTACCAAATTATGAGGGTTTCCTCTCCCTTATGCAATTTCTCATTGATTTTCCAAAAATGATTTTTTCTTGTCCCGGCCAGGCTGGCTTTTAGGAAGGCAAGAGGCAGAGACCACAGAAAAAAAGTTAGCTAAGAGATGAACCAAGGTAGAAAGTAAGTCCTAAGAGAGAAGAAAAAATCAGAAGAAAAACACCTCCCTGTTTCCTTGGCATCATCCCGCACAGCAAGTCCTGCAGAGATCTGACAAACGTGGGTTAAAGACTGTGACCAGGCTCCTACCACCCCGTGAGGAAGGATTTTCTCCCCTCTAACAGACCCTGCCACCTGGATATTTGATACGATTCTTCAAAATCCTTTCTGTTGATTTCCGCCTCTTCCTTCTACTCATATCCATCTGAATAATGCCTGTCCCTTATTGGAGAAAACACGCGTCAAATGGCTCCAGGTTGTCACCATGCATAATTGATGTGCTGCACTCAGCATGAGGGAAGGTCTAACACAAACAGGTACGTATCCTATATTATACAGAAGGGGGGGCATAAAATAAGCAGAAGTACAAAACAGCTTTCAAAAGGAGATACCAAGCGAACCGGTAGCTTTTAGCCCGGAGAAGAGACAACCAATGAGGTGTCTATAAAATCACAGATTGGAGAAGGAGGAGGGAAAACAACTGTTCCCTTCTCAGCACATGGGAGCGAGAGATCCGGCAGTGGCATTAGCAGGCCGCGGGTTGAAGACAAAAGAAGGGAAGTAATTTTTCCCTCTGCAGCATATAATTAAATTAAGAGAACTGGTCGGGGCAGGATGTCAGGCCAGCCAAAAAATATGAATGAAGTAAAAAAAAAAGAATTAAAAATCAGAGGACTCAAAGGAGGATAGGTCCACTAAGGGCTATTAAACATTATTCAGGATGCAACCTTCACCTTGGGAACTCCCTACACCGCTATCTGCTGGAAGATTGGAGGATGTTCAGGACAAAGGATTACTCAGCAGATGCTGTTTTCTATGGGCATCCCCAGCTACAGCCAGCAGATTGCTCCAGGGATCATAGTACGTGGCACAATTTATGTACATCAGCTGCTCAACAGCAACGTGGTTTGGCTTCTTCAGAACAAGGTGCTAGGAAAGGTGCAGAGCAATGTCACGAGACTCTTGGGGAGAGCACGCTGAGCCCTGCTGCCCAAATTTCCTCTGGTTCTCACTCAGAGGCAAAAGCAAGGCTGATTGCTCCATGGAGACACCTTAGAAAATACCCTGTAAACAGACTACCCCCTTGAGCCCTGGCTCTGCCCTGGGTGGAGCAGCCAAGCATGAAGGCAACCCCAAAAAGTGTGAGCTGTTGCAGTGGCGTCCTGGTTATGCCATGCTGGGAGTGGGCTTGTCACAACATGGATGAGGCCAGGTCCCCACCACTGTAGAAAGTGATGAGCTCATGGAAACAAAATATATTTTTGTTCATTTATTTTATACTTCTATTTATTATTTTTTTTTGCTATGCATGATGGATGAATTCAGCAGGAAAGACAATCTAGTTTAGAGACAGATCTGTCAGCTGCAAAATAGCTGATCCCGCTTTGGGTTATTAGCTGGGAAAACAAAATTGAGCCAGCACTGTATTTTGAGAATCTTTTTTAAACCACATTAATAAAAAAAAAAAAAAGAGAGAGAGACAGAAAAACAGAGAGAAAGAGAGAGAAAGGGGAACTTGGTTAGATGAATAATTTTTTTGTTACCTCCAACACCCTGATTAAAGCTGTGGTGCCTAAATCAAAGATACCAACAGCAACCTTAAAAGAAGACTGAAAACAATTTTGTGTGCTGCCATTTTTTCCTCTGCCTGTGTTTCATTATATATAAAGTTTTATTTTGTCCTCTTTTGATCTTTGAAAGTAAAGAAGCAAGAGGGAGGTGGGGGGAAAAAAAAAAGCCACAAAAAAAAAATTGACACCAATCTTGTTTGCTTCCTTCTCCTCGCCTGCATCGATAACTCAATTGGATCAGAAGTGAAGCGCCAGCAGAAATGAACTGAGCACAGCGACCAAATGAAAACCAAATGCTGGATTGCAAAAGCAATATTTCCAATGACATGAAATTAGTGGGCTGGCTTTCCTCCCTTCCCCCAGAGCATCGTAGCCAGGCTGTTGCGGCAACCAGTGCAAACTTTATCTGCTTTACAGAAGGTACAGGGATACTCTGCCTCTAAGCAGCCTGGAACTGCATTAGAATCACAGGATCATAGAAACATAGAATTATAGAATGTTTAGAGTTGAAAGGGACCATAAAGACCATCTGGTTCCACCCCCCTGCCATGGGCAGGGACACCTCCCACCAGATCAGGTTGCTCAAAGCCCCGTCCAACCTCATCTTGAACACCTCCAGGGATGGGGCAGCCACAGCTTCTCTGGGCAACCTGGGCCAGTGTCTCACCACCCTCACAGCAAAGAATTTCTTCCTTTTATCTAGTCTAAATCTCTTCTCTTTCAGTTCAAAACCATTACCCCTCATCCTATCGCTACGATCACTGATCAGGAGTCCCTCCTCATCTCTACTGTAGCCCCCTTTTAGGTACTGGAAGGCTGCTATAAGGTCTCCCTGGAGTCTTCTCTTCTCCACGCTGAACCCCCCCAACTATCTCAGCCTGTCCTCACAGCAGAGGGGCTCCAGCCCTCTGATCATCTTCATGGCCTCTGTTGGACTCGTTCCAACAGGTCTGTGTCCTTCCTGTGCTGAGGACTCCAGAGCGGGACGCAGTACTCCAGGTGGGTTTTCACCAGAGTCGAGGGGTAGAATCCCCTTCCTCGACCTGCTGGTCACACTTCTTTTGATGCATTCATTGTCAAGAGACCAGCATGTGCTGTGGGAGACCAAAGTGATTTATGCAGAATATAAAACTTTGATTGCAGACTGCCTGGCGTGTATGGGAGAAGTACAGGTGCAAGGGAGTCCACTTGCATTCCTAGCTCTGCTACCACACATTGGACAAGTCACAGCACCTTTCTCCACATGCATCTCTACCCAAAAAGCAGGAACTGTGACATCCACTCTCCTTTATTAAATTTTCAGAAAACAACATGCATGCTGCATAACAGCAGGAATTTTGAAAGTGTTTAGCCCTAACCCTGAAAAAAAAAATCAAACAAGGAAGACGTCTGCTTTCAAAAGCCCTCTCTTTGCTCCCTGTAGTGCCCAGTGATGGACAGCATGGTAGGTCCCCATGTGAGACTGGCTTCTCAAAACCAAGGTGTCCAACCAATAACACATTAACTCATTGCAACTCATGTGCCATTTGATAAGAGCTCCCTGCCCTGGCAACAAGGCTGTGCTGGGACAAGAGTCACTGACGAGATACACAGGAGGATGAGGGTGATTCTTCATCCCAACCCCATCCTCCTGTGGCTGCTGTTACTCCTCCTCTCTCCTACTTCCAGAGCTCCCCTGCCAAGATATGTGGTAGCTATCTTCTGCCTCCCACCCATCCAGCAATCCTAATTCTGGAGATACATGGCCTATAAGTACATCCACCTCTTGTCTAAACTTTGAATGACAAATTGAAAGCTAAAATCCAAAGGGGATCTTAAAGATTCAAGTACCTGCCTTTCCAGAGGGCTATGTGAACGTGCGCTATTGCTTAATACCTTCCTGAGTTTGGGTTTTCTATTTCAAGAAGATGAGCAATCATAAATGCAAAGCTAAACACCATGGTAGTAGAACAAGAGTCTGTATTTACCCAAATATGCACATTTTCTATCAATGACGGCTGCACTTGCAGGCCAAAGAGTGGACAAAGGGTGGTCCAATGCAGAAGACTATTCACAGCCCCTCATCCCATCTGCCAAGGCATGTATCCTTCAGTGACACAATCCCTTCATGATCCATCAGTGCCCAGCAGCAGAACCACAAGCTTCTGACATGTTTGTCTTCATGCGACCCAAGGTGTGAAATAGCAGCCACTACTTCCACGTACAAGGCGAGGGGGTGTCCTTGGGTTTTTACTTCTGTTAGTGATTCAGCACATGGATTATCCTACCCAAAACCTACCCCACAGTGCTCACAGCAAGCCCACAGCTTGCACATGGCAATACTGTGTGTCACTGGGGCCTGGGTACATGTCAGGCTTGGAACTGGAAGGACTGGAGCTATTAAAATTTGGATTACGATGCAGCAATTTTTCCCTCCTAGACAGCGCTGGGTTCATGCAACGCTTGGGCAACACGTCTGCGTGTGGGTTGTGAATTGTTTGTACGTGCGTATGCGGAGGGAGGGACGTCAGTGGGAGGAATTCATTAGCATTTTGGTTGTTACATATTTATGCTGCAAAACGAGCACGTGGAACAAAGAGAAGACACATCGGGGGGCCCTGCTTTGCAGAAAGCCCTCTGACATTTGCAACTGTTCAGTATGCTGGTGGCCCAAACCAGCTAAACTCCCATTGATCAGGACATACCGGGCCAAATAATGAGAAACTTTTCACCTGCCTTCCCACGAGCCTTTCTGCCACTCATCACCCATATGCTGCTGCCACCTCAGGTGTTTTTTCCCACTGATTGAAGTACACATTTGCCACAATTTGATTCTCCGATTTCTCATCCCACCCAAAGCGGGCATGCAAAGTAGATGACCTCCTCCCTCCGTGCAGCTCTTGCTGATGTGCACAGGGATGGTCTGCTGTTTCATCCCTGCACACCTCTGAGCAACCCGGGTTCTTACACCCTGTCCTCATGGGGTCACATTCTGAAGGAGACCTATCCAAGCTCCACGGGGAAAGGGATGCAAACAAGAAAACACACCAGAATAGAGTATCCCTCTCTAATACCAAGAGCTCATCACCATCCACTTGTTTTTTCTTGCAAACAGAAAGACCATGGAATAACAGCCCAGGAGTGTGATACAAGACCAGGGCAAGGGAGGTGTGCTCAGAATAGCAGAGATTCCCAAAAAGCCTGGCAATATATTCTCCCCACATTTTCACTTCTAGTCAGTTAGGAAGTTCTTTTGAACGGAAAAGGAAATGGCCTTACAGCCAAATAAGGTCTTATGGACCATGCAAAGGAGTCCTGAGGTCTCTACAGGAGCTCTAGCATAGGAAGAGGCAACTGTCTCATTAGTTTCAGTTGTATGTTTGTTTTTCTGACCACTGCTGCTCCTTTCAACTCTCATCTTCCCCTCAGGCGAAAATCAGTTGCACAGGCTGTATTAAGCTTTCCACTAAGCCTCCTCTTTGATTACAATTCCCAGCAAACCACCAGGGTGCAAGAAACATAATTAAATACCTTGCTTACTCTGTAGACAGGCAATCCCCAGAGAAGGCAACCCGTGACTCCCCAGATGGGCTACCCAAAAAAGTCTCCCCAACTTCAAGGTGAGACTAGCAAAGCCCTAAAGAGTGGCATTTCTGTCCCTGAGACACTATCTCACCAGGCTGTGCAAAATGCCAGTAGTGGAGTAACACAGAGAAGGATAAAAGAAACAGTTTATGTGATAAGTGACTCGGACTGATAAAAAGAAATAACTGTGCAAGCTGTATAGCCAATGCACGTTCCCTGCCCTGAATGCATTGCTTTGAACATAAAGCTCATCAAAGGCATTTAGTTTTCATATAATTTCTTCAGAATGCCAGATCTACTATCTAATCTGTCCATGGCAAAGCCCTGGGAATGGTCTAAGAAGAAGCATAGACGTAGCATGGTAATGCTGCGAAAATATTCCTTGCTAGAAGCAATGGTATTTATTAGCAAATCCTCTTGCAGCCTTCACCTGCCTGGAATGCTATCTGGGAATGCCAGGGGTTTCCCTGCCTCTGTCTCCAGAGAGCTCCTTGTTAACATGCGGCTCTCGGGAGTATAATTAAAGCAACAGACTGGAGGCAGAGTGACGCACGGATCAGAGCGCCTATGGAAAGTACTGGAGGGATGTTCTCTGGGGAAGGGTGAGGAGGGTCTCCAAAGGCTGGGGTACACAGTTTTCAGTGAATTTTGGTGACTTCTGTAATTATACCAGTGAAGGAGATAAAAGGAGGGGGGGGAATAAAAGACAGAAAACCCCTCAGGCTTCAGGAAGGAAGTTCACCAGGGAAGTTTGTCTTATGCTGTTGGGAAGATGAATCATTGAGATTTTTCACTTCCTTCTGCAACTTTCAAGAGGGTCAGTGCCAGACTGGATTTGTCCCCCTTTCCGGTATGTTCCACCACACTATCAGCTAAAGAAAATCTGCTGGAGTACAATGAGATCAACTTTTTGAGTAGAGCCAAGGCTGTCGGAGGTCCTTCGACCTCCCAACAACTTCCTGCAAGAAATGTTGCCTCAAGATGTGTGCAGGCAGTTTGGCCAGTGCAGAACAACATGCTCAGTTATGAATATGAGTGTCTGACTACATGGAGATATAAAAGGGTGGAAACCTAAAGCTCTCACCGGGAAGAGTACGACCCCACCAGCTCCAACAGACTTGCATGATGAGGCTTGCTCAGCCTACCAGCAAGGCATCTGCTGTGCTTTCAGAGCAAACCAGCCATGGGGTACAGCAAGCCTGGTTGACCCTGAAGCCCAGGTGCCCACTGGCTCCTTAAAACTTCCAAAGTTGTACTGAGCAACATCTTCAAAGATATGAAAATGTGAAAGCAGAAGGAATTCAGGCACAAAACACAAAATCAGCCGTTCTTCTTGACAAACCCACTTCACTCTCCCACGTGGCATCTTCTTCCCTCTTGGAAGAAGGATTGCATGACCCATCAGGCACTTGGGATGAAGATGGGAATTTTTGATGCCATTGTGCTAATTTAAGAAGTCTGTGGGGCCTTCATTAAATAATAAAATATTTTGGATTATTTTGTTATTGTGTTGCCTTTTCAGCCATTGCATTAAATAACTAGACACCCATATGGAATTAAAGGAGGGGGAAGCCACAGTAGCATAAAGGAAAGGAAACCAGGGAAATGTGAAACTTTCATGTGAGATAAGAACCTCATAACACTGTTATTATATCCCTCTGCAGTCAGGCAGTCTCCTGGTTTTAATAAAATCTCATTTTCCTTAAATTTTCCCATGTGGCCAACGTATTATGTGTGGAGTTTAATGTAGCAGGATATGATCTAAACTTTGACTCAGGTGGTCTGGGCCCTATGGAACAGACGGGGCAGATTGTCGAGCCCTGGATGGGGGAATATAAACAGCAGTAGAAAATGCTTCATTTTTTTTCTTTTTTTTTTTTTTTTTTTTTCTTTTCCAAGATCTGAAAAGACCTTACTATAGTCAATTAATGATCCAGCCAGCCAACCCAAATCAAAGAGACATGCATGCAGCCGTGAAGGGGTGGGGGGAGAGAGGGAGAATGTAATCAACACTCACTTTCCTTTGTTGGAAGTAACAAAGAAATTTAAATTTAAAAAAAAAAAAAAAAGTGTTTGAAGACTTTGCACATGATTGATTTGTATGTTTTGGTTGGGTTTTTTAAATTATTTTTTATTTTGCAAGGGTGTCTGTTTTTGTAAATCACTCCAGCTCTATTCCCTGCAGAACTCCTTAAGGTTTTCATTAGGATAGGGATATCACGTTCATTAGGATCACTGGTCCTGACGAATTCATTTTTGTTGTCACATACAATTCCATAAGTGGACTTCACTTATAGTTCCAAGGGTGATCCTCTGTCACACAACATCAGTCACCACATCTTTAAGAAAGAAATATTGCTGAAATGGGATGTATTTCAGTACAAAGAAACATCCTCTGCAACATCACCACTCAAGAGCATTGGGGCTTCTTCTTTTTTGCTTTGCTTTGCTTTTTTTTTTTTTAATTAAAGAGGTACACCTTTAAATTGCATGTTCCTAAGAGCAGCTCATCAAGAGGCATTTCCAGAGCCGATGCAGCACCGAAGCAAATTCTTTGTTCTGGTTGTAAAGCTTAGTCCAGCCAACTTCTTATTTTATTTGCAACATTTCCTGCCCCTGTGCTATTTCTCTGTGCCTTTCCAGAAGGCATCAGTCAGGTTGTTGCTGCAGAAGGAAGAACATAGGGGGCAGTTAAACAAGACATAAAGGATCTGTGGTGCCCTGCTGAGCATTGATTCAGCAATTTCTACCCATGGCTGCAGGCTTCCAAATATAGGATCTCACTGTCAGACATGACCAGGATTAACTGGCAAGACTTCCTGGATCCCTATTGACCGGTCATCCCAGTCAATGTCAAAACAGCCCCCTTCACTGCTTACAGACCAGGAGAGATTGCTATGTGGGAAAGGAGCCCACCCAGATCCCAGGCTGTGCGTCCAGGAAGGTTTGTGTGCAATCATTCAGATCAGGTTGGTGAGTATGGGCACCAAGGAAACACCCAAGCAGGTTGGTTTAAGCTGCAAAGGAAGGTGAGAAATCCTGAGCACTCAGCTGTGCCCCATCTGCTGTGGCCACAAAACATCTGACAAACTTGAGGGAACTTCAGCCTTCTCTTTAAAGCCAGCAAGACCCTATCCTGCATGTGAAGGTGGGGAAGTTGAGGCAGGGAAGTGTTAAGTGCCAGGGTCTTTGGCAGAGGACTCAGAAGGTCTTGTTTTCCTGTTTTTTGAATAAGGTTTTGAGGCTTGTGGAGGGAGCAGGTTTCCCCTGGAAATAGAAGGTGTGTTTTCCCCAGTGCTTCCTTCAGTAGCAAGGCCAGCTTGAAAGCTCCCTATCTCCAGTTGCTTGCTCCTGAGCCTCCCTCCTGTCCTGGAGAAAAGCACCACCTCCATCACTGTGCCGGTCCATGCAACTGCAAGAAGGGGAGCCCAGATGGTGCAGAAGACAACAGCCTGGAACATTTTTCCTCAGTAATTCCCAAAAGCAGAACCACTGCCTTAATAAGCAACTGCGGCTGCCATATATCTCTCAGTGTTTTGAAGACATCGAGTGGGCAAAGGTGCAAAGAGGGGAGGACCATCTCGCATCACAAACAGGGGACAACGGTCTCAAGAGTGAAAGCCCAATGCACTCACCCTGCTCCTCACAGAGCTACAATAATTATTGCAAAACCCTCTGTTTGAGTTAATTTACACCCACATTGCACTTCTGTAAATGGTCCTGGTCAGCAACAGATAGAATCTTTGGGGACGTATCAAAAGCTATGGGTATTTTACATCATAGCTGGGAATTGCACCTTGATCTCCTAAATTGCAGCCCAAAGCATTAACCAGGGGCTCATCCTCTTATATTAAAACAGTGGAAACGTTGCCTCCCTAAGGACTTGTCTTCTGGAAAAACTCACTCCCTTTAAATTCACAGTCTGTTATACTCCGGAAGAACCTTCATGTGTCAGGAGCTAAGCAAAATCATTAAAGATAACTCTTTTCTATTGCCCTGATTTAAAAAAAAAAATAATAAAAAATAAAAAAAATCTTGTCAGACAAAGACAACCTTAAAATCCCTTTTTCTATTTCCTCGATCAATAGACACAATGGGGTATCCCAAGCCCACACAGTCACCCATCAACCTGCTGAAACAACTCATTCAGACTTTTGCTCTGGTTTCAAAATACGTCTGGAAGGAAGAAAGTCTTTTTGAATGAGAACCTTTCAAGCCGTGTCAAGTGAACACAGGCTTTGTAACCGAAGGGGTGTTGAGCAAGACGCAACTCATCAAGACTCAGAATTGCATTGGTTAGATCTGAGGCCTGGGAGGCAGTTGCCTTCCAGATACAATGCTCCAAGGGTTTTGATCAATCTCAGATAACGCTGAACCCCAAGAGGGAAAATTAGTAAAAACTGGTCAACTGATCTCCCAGTCTAGCAACAGCGTAAGAGCTAATCTCCCTTAATCTAATTCAATGGACTCTACTTAACATCCCCTGCCCTTTCATTCTTCAGAGGGGAATAGCAAAGGATGAAATCAACTCCTTTCCGCTCTCTGATTCTGCAGCAGGTCATACAGACCTTACATTACCCCCCCTTCCTCTCCCACCCACAAAGCAAAGTGCCACCCCAAGACACTATTCTTCCACTGCCGTCTAAGATTTCTCCCCAAAGCCTAATGCTGCCCACCTGGTAAATAGGAATCTCACCTCTCTATTGCACCCCACGCTTTGAAGTTTCCAGGAGCTAATTATATCACTTGATTTGAGCAGGAAGAGTGGAATAGAGCCTAGAGCAGTGTTTGCTTATGGAGTAACTTGTCCTGCCTGCACACTTGCTCTTCATCAAACATGAATGTCAACAAAACCTCACTTTCCTCTTTCATGAATTTTGAAAGAGCTCTTTCTGGCTTCTTTTTTTCTTTTTTTTTTTTTTTTTCTTTCTTCATTTCTTCCTCCTCTTCCCCTGGGATTCTCAGAAGGGAAATGGTGGAGTTTTATTACGGAGGTCACTACATAAGGCCTGTGAGTTTGATCGTCCACAGCCTTCCTTGTTGCCATTTGACCCCATATAAAATTATTATAAAAGCCTTCCATGTAAGACCAATCATATAGCAACCCCTCATGACAGAATATGAGCAGAGGGTGCATACAGAGCTCACATGCAGCAAAGAAAAAGAGATAAACCAATTCCTGGGAAGAAGAAAAGAGCACATTTCTCTTCCAGAGACTAGGAACACACAGTTCATGTTAAACCCGTGGATGAGGACATCGCCTGGACAAGGCACTCTCTGAATCACACTCTAATGAGCCATAAATGACAAGAATGTTGCAAACAAGCAGGCTGTGAAATTGCAAGGTTTGCATCTGAATTTACCCTATCTGCAGTGCTGGAATTGAGTTACTTTCTGCACTTTGTCCTGCAGAGACAGTAAGACGAGGCTGGCCGATATCAGCTGGTTGCAGGGTCTTATTCTGATAGATCTGAGCTGTACTATTATGAGAGTTTTCCAGACCTGCAGAGGAACATTTTAATTCCAAATAAGAAAAAAAAAAAGGTGGGGAGACTGTGGGAGATTTTATAAAATCACGGCTCTTCTTTAAATCATTCCAAACTTAGTAGGTTTTTGCCTTAAAGATATGTGACAGCACTAAGATAATATTTTCACTTCACACAAAGCCCTCATTAGGAGAACTTTTGCACTTAAGAATTAGGCTCTTGCTTTTTATTGCTTCTTAATGTTTCTTTACTAAAAAAGATCTCGTCTTCGTTCTTCATTTATTAGCCTCTTTCATGACAAATATCAACAGAGTGGCTCCACCTACACACACACTTCTCCCAATATCCCTTTGTTTCTATTGCCCTTTCTCTGTTTATTGATTACAGAAAGAGTCAATCTATTTTTTCTTTTTTTTTTTAATTTTTTTTTTTTAATGGATATATATCACTGAGCCTTACAGCCACAAAGAACAGGCATTTTGAAACTGCCCTGAGCTCCACATGCTGAGTGGGCCAGCAAGGATTTAATTCGAAGGCTCCTAGAATCAATACTAGCCTTTGACTTGTCCTTATTTTATCCTTGTTGATGGTTGATGTCTGTTGTCAAAACTCCTGGAAAGCGTCTGCTGTGATTTGCTAGACTGGCTATGGAGACTTTAATGAGCAGAGGTGCTCTTATATTTGAGATCACCTTCAAAATCCATTACCTAGTCTCACTAGAGAGATCTTGGGAAACATCCACATGGAGAAGCAGCCAAACACCTCCTGTTGCACCGTTTTCTCTTTTACCGTTGGACTTGCCCTTCCTCAAATTGGCCACTTTGCAGCCCACAGCTCTCACGTCCTGTCTTGCCAGCCCACGGCTCACTCCCCACAGAAGCAACAGCTGTAGATAGGGTTTGGGGACACCCAGCCTCCTGCATCCCTCAAGTTCCCAAGACAAGCTGGTTGGCCGCAGCTACCATAATGCTTCCCATTTGTCTAGTAGTTTTTACAAGAATATTTCAAAGAGCATCCCAAGCTGACAAGGAGCCATTATCCTCATTGCCCTACTCAGGAGAGGAATCAAAGGGAAAGATTTGCCCCAGGAAACATCCATCAGTGAGTCACACAAGCCACAAAATCCCATTCCCAGCTCCTGGTCTAGCAGCCACATCACGCTCCACACGAGCTCCTGTGAAGCAAGAGGACTTCGAGCCTCCTTTAAAGAGCTCATTGAACCTGTTCCCAATTCTTCCTTTATTCGGACTGAACAGTTTGACCTCTGATAACTGCCCAAGAGGAGACTGGGTCTTTATCGCTTTATTTTGGCCTGTAGCTCTGAGCAAACTGAGAAACCACATCCTTTCTGGTGGTCATTGCCCTGTTTCAGCAGAGCCATAAAAGCAATCACACCAGCCCTGTCCATGAGCCGGCCTGCCTCGCTGAATGGGTGCGTTTCATGTAATTTACCTTCTGCTTAATCGTTCTCATGCACACGTTAATTGTTCTCCTACATGAGCAGGATACTAATCGGAGCTCAGATAACCTCTCTATCCTACTTTACATGCTGGTTCACGCTTTCCCTTATTTTAACTGGAGCCGTTTTTAATTCCAGTTAGGAAATTGATTATTCACACTTTTATTTGCCTTCTTTAAGAAGAAAGCACAAGGAGCGCGACAGGAATTGTAAATGCCTAGGTTAAGACCAGAAATGGAAATCTTGCATGTCAATGTGTGTTCGTGTACGTGTCGTGCACGCGGAGGGACAGGCAGGAAAGTGTCCTCATCATGTTCCCAATCAATACTTGGGCAGCTTTTTGCAGCAAAGGTGCTGAGGCCAGGTCACCGGGGCACAGAGGATATAAGTCTTTTTAGGCTGGCAGAAGGGCTGAATGCAGACTGCAGGCAATCAGAGGAAAAATGTCTCAACCCAGCACTAAAGCCTTGACAATGTCAGGGTCTGCCTTGTTTCTGGGTGTGTCTCAGGGGCTCCAAAATTTAGGATAGGAGCTCAGCTTGGGACCGTGGAGCCAGAAGGGGAAAGGGAAATGGAGCTGCACGTTGGGTGGGTCAATGGACACGGTCCCCTGGCCTTGGGTCATCATTAGAAAAGTGTGAGGCTGGTTCGTTCTCCGTTCTTCCCGGTGGTCTGCTTATGAGCAAGTAGGAGTGCTGGTCCCAAAGCCCCCAGTGACCCCATCAGACCTCTTAGCTATGTCTAGTAACACAAAACGCAGACTCCACCATGCACCTCTTTGTCTGAGCTGGTCACCCTCAGCTCCCTCAACAGGCAACAGAGAAACGGGCAATCTCTGGGCACCATCCTCCTGACCTCTTTTAGGTGCCGACACCGGGATGAGACAGTTTACTGTTAGAAATTCCCATTCCTTTCCATGGACTGCAGAGGTGTGGGATGACTGAGCCCTGTGGAGCCTTCATGAGGTTTTCAGAGACAATCTAGGCTTCATGGGGCCTGTCCCAGGGCACTGCAATTTTTACAAGGGAGTTACAGGAAGCAGAGGGAGGCAAAAACACCCAGCAAGAACTGATTTCAGTTACAGCAAGCTAGGGATATGGCAAGGGAGGCAAATGTCCAGAGAAATCCCCCAAACAAAATATTTCTCTATTACCCAGGCATGTTACTAAGGTGGCTCATTTAAAGCTGCAATTTCAGATGTCCTTCGTTTCCATGCCTCTGTGCAGGCTAAGGTCTCCAGATTAACACTGTCCGACATGATACATCACAGTAGGTGGTTGGAAATAACTGCATCGTGTTATTCTCTGGCAAATGGATTGGGAGGATTGTTGGGGATTGTTCCTGGAGTAAAGGAGAACACAATCAAACCACAGCAATCACCACTGTCAACTGTTATCTTTTCTTTTTCAATATTCTTCTCCTTCTCTTCTTCCTTTCTTTTTTACTTTTGATAAAAAGATCAGAAATTTCTGCATAGAATAGTTCACAGAATCATAGAATACTTTGGGTTGGAAGAAACCTTTAAAGGTCTTTTAGTCCAACCCCTCCTCCACATAGTCCACATTCTTTTGAAAATAAAAACCATTCAGTAAAAAAAGCTGGCTTTGTGCTAAAAACAACAATAATAATAAGGAACAAAGCTATTTTGGACAGATAATGCTTGACTGGCTCTTACAAAAACCTAGAGGAAAGACCCAGAGTCTGATTCTGTGCTCACATACATGGACAGTCTTGGCTTTCTCTTGCACACTTGATTCCACTGCGGTCAAATCAAGTAGTCAGGTTGGTTATATGATGTGGCCGAACTTCACCCGTGGGTTAAGAACACACACAAAAAAAGGAACTTTTCCTTCCTTTTGACCTGCTCAGGAACGGCCCGGCAGCTATAGGAGTTAGAAGGCAGCATAATGCACCAGCCCGGTATCCAGCTATTTAATCTCCAGCCAGACATGCTCTGATGGAGTAACAACAGCAGCAGAGGCCAGATGCATTCGAGATAGGCTGTGTGCCCCTGTGCATAATGCAGCGAACCAACTCGCTGAGCCTGGCAGAGGCAGGTAGCATCTTTATTTCAATCTGGTTTCTACTTTTCCAGTCGAACGCATCGGGAAGCTCCATTATCAGTCGTAAAAGGTTTGGTGCCGCTGAACTGGAACTGTGTTTCTAATATGATCGACCATTAGGAACCAGGCTTTGCTTACAGCTTCTCAGGCACCTTCAGGTCTCTATTAAGCAAGAGCAGACTACAACTGGTGAAACTCCTGGAGGCTGTGGGGATTTGACTGCTGGAAGCAGAGCTCCTGCTGTGCCGGCACAGCCAGGCAAGAACGGTCCTTCCCTGGGTATTTACAGTAGGCTTTAAGCTCCAGTTCTAGAAACTTGATTTTTCAAGCAAACTAGATGAGGACCTGCCTAAATGCTCTTTCCTCAAAGCTCTCAGCCAGCAGCAGTGCCAGGGTTGCTACCTACTTCTCCTGTCCTCCTACTCCCGGGCCATGCATTCCCAAACCCCAGTGAGATGCAATGACTCGGATGTGGGCTAAAAACTCAGAATCATTAAGAATCAGATCTGTTTTCTCCAAATAGCTGCAGTTTGGAAACACCAAAGCCTGACTGCATTTTCCTCACCTCCCCAGACTGCAAGCTGACCAGCAAGCATGGAGCTACTCTGATAGAAGTGGAGACAGCAGGATTGGGTCCATAAGAAAACAACACCTGCCCTGAAAACTCCCTCAAAGTAACAGATATTTTAGATACTCTCTGCATACAATGACTGCCTCTGAAGAACATCTGCTCTGATGAACATCATTTATGAGTTCTCCTCCTGGAAGCCTCTATAAATAATAATGCACTGAGGGCTGAGTGAAACCTCATTAAATTTGGCAAGCCTGAGGACTGCTCTTTGCTCAGGACCCAGGCAGGGGAGGAAAAGAGAAGAAGCAGTAGATGGCAATGCCCAAAATGAAGTCCATGTGCAGAGTCAGTCAGGAATAGGAGCCCCAGGGGCACAACCCTGTTGCAAGGCACATGGATTCAAACGCTGGGGATTTGATGAAGCGCCAGAGACAAACACAAAGAAATCAGGCTGGGGTCCCCATAGGCAGCTGGAAGGGCGGAGGGAAAGTTTTTAGCCAAAGTGCTAACTAGAAAAAGGAACCACAAGCAAGTTTACTCCCCTTGTTTGATCACCAGATATATTCAGGGAAAGAACTTTATGCATCCTTTATACGAGAGTAGGATTTCATCAAAGGGATAATAACTGCATCATCAATTTCTCCTTCGAAATGAAACCCAAACATTGCCTGAATGCAGAATGCAACAGCAGTAGCAATAACATTGCTGGAAAGAACTCTGTAATTGCAACTCCATAAACCATAATCTTTGTTTTAGAAATAGCACCTGCTCTCCAAGCGACTTGCTCTCTGTGGTACCACCTCTAGAAACTCCCTGCAAACAGTGTCAGTCAGCTTAGGAGCTCATATAAAAAGCTCAAGCACACCCGCTTCGTGAAAACATATTAACTAAATGGAGCTGCAGGCTTCATTCCCCTTTGCTAGAAGATGATTCCTGCCTCCAGCTCCACTCCTCATAATTTATTTTCCCTTTTTAAGTGCTGATATGCACTCTCTTACGCAAAAAAGAAATGCTTTTCTGATTACACTGGCAGAGAGAAGGCTGCTGAGCTGTTTGCTGCTCTGCATGGAAAACTTTCATTCACTTTTCTCCAATGCACATTTCTGGTTTTATCTCCTTTGGGTGTTTTCTTTTTTTTGGTTGGGTTGTTTTTGTGTTGGGTTTGTCTGGGTTTTCTTTTGAAAGTACAGACATACTTATTATCCTCTCCATCAAGAAACCTCACAGCTACAGAGCGAGAGAAAAATAATTACCCCAAAGAGCAACGGGGACCTATGTAAAGCAAGGAGGCAAGAGGGTTTGTGCAGCTCACTGGGGAGAGGAGAGTGCATGGAGCAAGTGACCCATCTGAAGGGGGCCAGATGGAGTTTGTGCCACTCCATGGTTAAGAGCAAAGTGAACCACGGGCTTGCAAAAGGTACTGGCTTGATGGTCTGGGCTGCAAAGGGAAAGCTGCTTTCCCTACTCATCATTCATCTACCTGTGTCCATCATGGAAATTTAATTGCCTTTTTTATCAGGAATATGATAAATCAAGGGCCTCTGCGTGAATTCACACTGTGAAGGGGCACAGCCCTGTTCAATCCCCAGTGACTTTCTGTTCCCCTTCCCTTCTTGCCAGAGCTGCCCGTGGGAACCACCAACCTCTCCTCATCCTGGTGCCAAACCCTTCACTGAAAAGACCTGGGTGCAAGGGCTGAATTTCTTTCTCACCGTTTTCCTCTCTGGGGTCTGCCAACACATTTCTTATCAACCACAAGGCTTAAAATTGTGTGTTTGGAAATTTGAGGCTATATTAGGACTCACATGGCCAATATGCAAGAGAGAGTGAAAAGTACTGCAGGAGAAGGAAGGAGCAATAGGTGGATGCTGGCCTTTGGAGGAGACGGGGATGCTTTCCGGAATCGGACTAGAATTCACCCAATGTTCCTACAAGAAAATTACTTTGCATATTGCCTGGAGCCTCACGAAGTAACAGGAGTTTCCCACTGACTTCAAAGGGCTGTAGACAAAGCTCACAAAGAGTTTTTCACTCCCCTGTGCTGACAGACAACTGAAAATTGCAAGAACTGAAGAAAATCGTTCCTCCTCCTTTTGTGATACGCTGGGATTCCCCAGATGGGCCATTTCTACATGATACAATTTAGGAGAGAAACCAGGATAACGGCTTTGAAGGGAAACTTGCAGTTTATTCACAGAACATGTAAAGAAAAGTAAGGGCGAGTCTGGAGCCACTGACAGGATCCAGGCTTAAAATTTGGGCTAAGTCTGGACCCCCTCCGTTCCCTGCCTTATTCTATGCTTGCCCTTGGGTAGCATCAGCAATTCAGGAGGTCAGAGGCAAACTCAACAGCCAAAACAGAGATGTAAAACAGACACAGGAAGCCTTTCCCCTCCTGAGAATGGAATAACAGCTTTGGCAAAACTTACGTTCACATATACCCCAGCACCATCCACTAATGTTTGATACTGGTGTGAGCCGTGCTGTCTCCTAGGAATCATAGAATAGAATCATAGAATCATTTAGGTTGGAAAAGACCATTCAGATCGTTGAGTCTAACCATTAACCTAACACTACCAAACCCATCGCTAAACCATGTCGCATGAAACAAAACTATCCAACTTGTCAGGTCCAAGGGCAGAGGGTTTCCTGCCCTGATGTAAAGGATCAAGTCCAATGGTGCAACCTGGTACTCTCGCTACCCACAGGGTTACACCACCAACCCCAAAGTCTTAACTCTGGCTTTCTCCTCCTCCTCCCGCAGAGCTAATAAAACTGGTGTGGCCTTTATTTGCCTCCAGACCCAGTGCTCTTTTCCCAGCTCTATCTGTGCGACTTTTGTTCCTCCCAACAAAGGGAGACGCTCTGTTCCCCAGCCAGGGAGCTCCCTTACCCTCTGAGTCCTGATAAAAGGAGCGACACTTGAAACCAACCCGGATGGCTCGTGCCCTGTTTCTAATTAGCACATCATCTGCTTGCTTCTAAAAACAGCCGCCTGCATGTGTGCCTGGAAGGAGAGTCGCTTGCAACAGCACCTCGCTTTCCAAGCCGCCTGGAGACAGCCCGGTGGGGCCACCTGGCCACGCACCAGGAGATGCACCACAATTTTGTAGGGACATGGGTACCCCAACCCAATCCAAGCTGAGGAATTCAGACCACGGGGCATTTGGCAAAGCAAAGCAGGGTGTTTTTCCCAAGGGTAAGTTAAGGGGAAGCAGCTGAGCTGGGAGTCTCCTTGTCCCCTTCACCCTGGGAGCTCTTCAGACTATCAGGTCTCGTTGAGTTTCTCTCCATGCTTCGAGACTCATGCTGGGGCACCCGAACTGTATGTGGATACTCCAAATTAATATCTAAACTGCTTGTTACAGAGAGTTCAGGTACACAAATAAGCAAGCTAGATTTTATAATGTGATTTCTAGCTGGAGGTCTAGGTTCAGTTTCTCTCCCCATTTGGATTCATTATTTGTCTGTACAGTGATGCCCTGAAACTTTCTTTCTTTCTTTTTTCTTTTTTCTTTTTTTTTCTTTTTTCCTTTTTTCTTTTTTACATTTTTTTTCCCTTTTTTCCTTTTCCCTTTTTTCTTTTTTCCATTTTCTCTTTCTTTTTTCTTTTTTTTCTCTTTTTTTTTTTTTTTTTTTTAATTCATTAGGCAGCACAGCAGGCATTTAGCCACTGAGAAACTTTCTTCAATGCCAAAATCATGTGCAGGCTCGGGGAACAGATATGTGTGGGAGAGAGGTAATTACGGCTCTCCGTATCTGTCTTTAGCCCTGAAATTAATCCGTCGAGAGCACTGAATTAACTTAAGACCAGAGAGATCTGAGGATTGTTTCTGGCAGTTTGTCCCAGTGATGCTGGACCTGGTGTGAGTCTTTGGAGAAGAGCCAACGCTGACTGCAAGCCAAAGACAGGACTGCAGACATGGCAGGTCCTGCAGGAATAGACGGCCCGCCTATGCAAGGGATGTCCACAAGAAATTAGGGAAGATTCACTGTCCTAACCACCTTCCCAGACCTTAAAGAAGCCAACAGCCAGTGATGCTGCGTGTTAAAGATCTGTCCTTAAATCTCTCATAGTAAGAGAGAAGAGAACAATTAGAAAAACAGCAGAAGGGAGGGAAGAGTTGGGTCCAGGTCAGCAAGGAAGCGTGTAGGAGCAAGAAAAGGATGGTATTCCCTCCAGCCTGGCTCCTACTTCAGATGTGAGTCCAGTCTAACCCAGCCACTCCCGAGCTTTTGTTCTGCAACAGCAGTGAAGCGAGATTTTTTATTATTATTATTATTTATTTTTTGTCAATTGTGAAACAGCCACTGTGCTCAGTGAAATCTCTGTGGCTCTGTCTGGAGTGAGGCAGGAAGGGGTCCCCAGACCAAAAAAGAAGCAAAGACTCAAACAAAGAACAGAGAATGGATAGTGACATTCAGGATTCACAGCCTGTTGTCTCTCCAAAGCTTGGGTCTTTTCTACATCGAGGAATTAGGGATGAGAAGCATAAACCTGTATCTATATTACATCTTTAGGTACAGTCCTGATGTAACAATGGAGTCAGTCCTAGACTTCAGGGCTGTCAGGTATTAGCTCTGCTCCAGCCTGGATGCAGCTTCCTACAGACAGCAAGGGCAGGCTTTGAGCTTAGGCAAGGCTCTACATTTTGCTTATGACTTCTCCAAAGTTCATGTGAGTCTAAATCCCAGTTCAGTTCACAACAGAAGACACATAATCCTGATCCATTCCTGGTCCAGGCTTCATACCTCCCACTCAGCAGCATTCAGATTTGTTTGGTCTATCCCTTTTTAAATGTCCCTCTTCCTCTGTCAATGTGAGATGCTCCACATACTCGGAGAGGTTGGCCGGGCAGATTCAGGCCATACTAGTCCTCTCTGCCAGCTTGCCCACATGACACAACTGTGGCACTCTCAAAAGGTATCGGGGTTTTGCAAGCTGTGGGATTTCCTTTCCAAGCACAGCTCATCAAAGACCAAGATGTGATTTCTCTGAAGCTTTGCCCAACCAATCTCTAGCTCATTGCAAACCCCTGGAGGTATTCAGCTAAACGTGGTCCAGATGGCACGGGAAGACACAAGATATCAACAAGTCACATCCAGGCTAAGACAGTGATGTCTTTACAGAGGCTGCCCAAGCCCAGACGATGACAAGTAAAATCAGAGCTGACCCAAAAAACAAACTGAGCTTTCCCTCTCCACAATGCTGCCCCTCCATCGCGAGACTGTTTCTAAACCGATCCATTACCTTGCTTTTCCTTTCACAGTTTCTTCACAGCTCCAGCTCAGCCAGAAGTTGAGCCATCTGAGCACATGAGAAAGGCTTTTCAGATGTGAAATCTGGCTCAATGGGAGACCTAAAAATCTCAGAGGCAAACTGGGCCCATTCGGTTCCCCAGCAAATATCTCAAAGGCTTGTGTGTCACCAGAGAAGAGCTGAGTCTTGAACATGTAATGAACCCTCTGAGATTTGCCCATCATGGCTCAAAGCCACATCACAGTTCCCCTCCCGAAAGCTGTGTTCAAAATCTCTCCCTTATAAACGAATTTTTCAGCTCTCGCTGTTTACAATTCATCTGGCAGTACCAGCTTGGGAGGATTCACTCCGTACAAAAGGATCTCATGGCACTTTTCAAACACTCATGAGCACCCTTGAGAAAAAAGGGATACAGTAAACAGAGTCCCTTATATCTCCAGAGAATTAATGTAAAGTACACTGACTGACCTTCCCCACATACCAAGAGACTGTGGCAGCATCTAGTGCACAAGCTTCACCTCCCAGCGTCTGATAGAGATGCTAAACAGCTCTGTCTCCATGTGACAGTACAGTAGGCACTGATTGAAAAGCCCCTGGCATGAAATGCCCTCACATCACCTCCAAGCACCACTGACATCCCTCAGTCCGTTTCATGCTGGAAAGAATCTGCTGTATCAGTTTGCAGCTATTAGTCATCAGGAGAACTGGGAGTCACCTTCGAAATGCCTCCTTCCAAGCATCTCCGTCCCCTGCCCTGAATGTAAACACAGTCCAGAGCCAGAGCTTGGTTTCCACAACTGTATCTATTGGGCTATTTATATCCCTGGTCCTCTCTGCATAAAGAAAATCAGTAACTTATACCTCGCAGCAGCAACCGTGCCTACAATTATTGATCGGAGAGCCCTGGGTGTGAGTTCTCAGCGGCAAAAGCAGGGAAAACCCATCGAAGTGTTCACATCTGCGCCCTGCGAGACTTGCATCTCAGCTCTTCCTTCTCTAACAAGGGTGATCACTCACCACCCAGGGATTGCGAACCAAGGGATTTGGAAAGGCTTATGCATGGAAGGGAGATTAACACGGCCTCAAGCCGTCTGGTTGGAAAACGTGGGAGGCATGATAGTGGTATTCACAGCCACAAACAGTTCAGTCCAGACAGGGACGTCGTTGCCTTTTTTCCCACCTTCTACATGGAGAGCTAAGCGAATTTTTCACATCCACCTTCTTTAGATTTAGTCTTTTGGGGTCTTTTTTTTTTTTTTTTTAATCTCAGCTGGACCACAAGTGGATGATGATTTCTACCAAGGGGGTGGCCTTGTAGACTTCTGGGAAGAGGACAGGTACGGTCCCTCCCCAGCTGGGGAGAGAACTGCTCAGAGGGATTACCTGTTCCTTAAGCCAGGTGAAGAGCGGATGCTGTATGGTTGGGGCCCCACGGATCTAGGTTAGCACACACCCCCTTATGACAGGCTCCCCGTGTGACCTTGAACACGTTGCTTAGAGGTTCATCTCAGAGCCGATTAGGGGATTTAAATAATTTTCCTCCAAACTAGCAGGAGCGGTTTGCTTGGTTGTTTTTTCTGTTTGTCTTAAATCTGTTAGGTGGGTTTGAATATCTCAACCGTAATCTCCCTGGGTTGCAGATGCAGCCATCCAGCAGATGCTACTGATATACATGCAGCAATAATTAACGAACACCATACTCCTTTGACTGAGTGCATGGTCTCCTATTTATAATTTCTCTGTCTGACCAGACTAACTGACTTTTCAGAGGCCAGTCTCATGGTAAAAATGAACATGAACTGTGGTATCTGAAAATAATCCTCTGAAGGAGTTCTGCGTCGTACAGAAAAAAATCTTTTGTGACAGTCTCCAAACAGGGCAAATAGAAATGAGGTGTCACAAAATTCATTCAGCACATGAATTCACACCAGTCACCCTGCTATGCAGGACCCGGCATCCTCAGATGACCTGGAAGGGGACAAGACTGACCAGATCTCCTGGGTCCTCCCATAGGGCCAGAGCTAAACAAGCTATGAGATCTCTTCTGGGCTCCTCCAAAGGGAGCAATGTGAGCGCAGGGAAGAATAGAAGCCATGCAATCAGATGGCCAAGAGCTATATTTAATTCTTGTCTCTTAATATTCATGTCTCTTCTGTGCCCAAATTAAACCACAGGATTTTGTGATACTTGGGTGTGAATTCGTGTCTGGTACGGAGATAAACTGAAACAGAGCTGTATGAGACCTCATAAGATAAAATCCTGTCTTATTCCTGATTGCTCCGGCTGTGACATTCTTGCCCTCTAGCTACAGGGACTGGGTGATCATAGACTTTATTTCAACACTGCAAGAACTGAGTTTAGACCTCCTGTTGCATTGTGGATGCTTGTTTTGCTCTCATGTTAGAGGAATGCTCCAGACAGAAGAATCATCAATGATCTTGAAGAAAAAGGATACCACCTTATGTGTGACCTCCCCAGAGAATGCTGTGTTCTCAAGTTCAGATATTGTTAATATCCTCCATCAGTGGGGGAAAACATAGCAGCTGATCTTGTGAGACTGACTACAGAAAAAAAACCTCCCAGCTATGGCTTCAGTGTCAAGGAAACAGGGAGAGGGAAACGGTATTAGTCCAAACCACCTCAAGGTTTTGGTGGAGGTGGATGAATTTCACCCTGTTTCTCCTAAGTTCTGCAAAGACAGGAATGTAAAAGAACTGGGACAGAGATGAGCGAAACAGGCTCTCAGAGTCAATATTTAACACCAGGATGCCTTTGACGCCAAGTGTTTGGGGTTTTGAGATAGTTTGGAAACTATGATTTGTTTTCAAAGACCAGTAGGAAAAGGTCTTTGGGAGAAGAACAACAGTAACATTGAGATACGTCTGCGCTGTGAGATGAAGCAGGTTTGAGAATGGCGTGAAGCAACACAAGCCGTGCAGCTTGCACGCTGTCCCTCTGCCCTGGTGTTTTTAGCTCAAGGGCACTGTATTTCTGCACAGGTACACCAGGTACCCCACAACCCCTTGTGACAGCCATCAGGAAGCCCTTCTAGGAGTGGTCATAAGCCTACATTCTGCACGCTGAGACCATACAGAGGCACATGCTTCATCCAGCCACCAGAGAGACCAAGCTCAGGTCCATGTAAAAGTACTAAGCACGCCCTGCTCTGGCAAACTTAGTTTAGACTGATATTGCTACGTACCCTGAATTTCAGTGGGGATGATGGGCAATGCTGGGCTTGAGAATCACGGAATCACGGAATTGTCAGAGTTGGAAGGGACATCTAGAGATCATCTAGTCCAACTCTCCTGCTAAAGCAGGATTGCTCAGTGCACATTACTCAGGACTGCATCAAGGCGGGTCTCTGAAAATCTCCAGAGAATGGGCTGATAATACAGATAGCCCCCCCCCTAGAGACAGAATAAGAGGGAATAACCACCTTAAAAAAAAAACAGAAGAACAGAAGAATCAACCACCAATGCCTTTGACAGCACCCAGGATTTCCTTTATGCTGAATCCAGCACACCATCCCCATCATCTTCTGTAAGACCTCACTAGTGCTCCTAAATTTGGCAGCTGTCATCTACAGGAGTTACGTGATCTGGAGCTAATGCAATTAGCTGTGACTTTGAAGGCACACAGCAGCTTCTCATCATTCTCAGAAGAGCCTTAGACAACTTGGGGACTGCAGCCAAGCTCAAAATGACTGCCAGGAGTGTCATGTGCTGTTCCAGAGCTAAGATAGTGTCTGCAACAGGAATGGAGCCTTGAACAGATTGGGGAAAGGATGTGGGAGGGAGGGAAGACAAGAATGAATGAAGACAAAGAGGGATCAACATCAGAGAAGGGACGGCTACAGGTTACAGGATCAGAGTGCGAAAGGAAGTGAAGGAAAGGGGAAGGATGGTGGGGATGGGGGAAGATGGGACACAGTACATAGCGGGGGAGGGCAAAGAAAAAAATAATCAAGTGGATTAAGCAGGGGGAGCTGGAAGAAAGCATATACATTGAGAGGGGGAAAGCCAGTGCATTGGGACTGGGAAGTTTGGTTTAGTTTGTAGTAATTATTAGGGAGAGTGCTCAGGGCTTCATCAGTCTCATCTACACACCATCAGCACCAGTATCTCAAAGGAGATATTTCAGGCCAGGTATTCAGTTCCAGTTACAGGACATGCCCTTGATGGTCTCTTAATTCCCTCCTATAAGTACAATTTAACCCTTGCCAGCAGGTACCACCCAGAACCCCTTTCATCCAGCACGTTTGAACATTGCTGCCAGTATCCACAGTGCTCGGCACTGAATCACTGACTGAGCACAAGCTTTTCAAATGCTCTCATTGATGGGTTATGATTAAACATGGCCTGGCAAAAAAAAGGTGAGAGGATTAAAGTGCCATCAAAGGCAGAAAAGAGAGGCTGGCTTGCAGGAGATCAAGCAAATAAGTCAAGAAATAGTCTCTACTGGCCCATAAAGCTGCTCCTGTTCATGTGGTTGGGTCTTTTATTAGTCTTGACGTATTGTAAAAAGTTACAATAACTACTCCCAAAGATCAGATTTTCTGCTATAGACACTCTTAGAGGGCATGGCCCACTCTCTTCTTTCATCTTACTGCCAGAGAGGCACCGTTTGTGAGAGACACCTTTACCAAGGAGACCCTACGGCTCGTGGTTAGGGGAGTAGGGTCCCAGATGGACCGTGATGGTGAGTTTGTGGAATTGCATGTGTTCTCCCTTGTGTGCCTGTGGGCTGGGGAGAGAGGGAGTGTTTAGGCACAACTACACAGGCAGGAGTTTTTCAGACTAGATATAAGGAAGAATTTTTTTACAATGAGGGTGGTGAAACACTGGCCCAAGTCACCCAGAGAGGTGGAAGATATCCCCTCCCTGGAAACATTCAATGTCAGGTTGGAGGTGGCTTTGATCAGCCTGGTATACTTGAAGATGACCATGTTCATTGCAGGGAGGTTGGACTTTTAAGGGACCTTTAAAGGCCCCTTCCAACCCAAACCATTCTACGATTCTATGTATGGCAAGGGTCAAAAGGGGCTGACATTACATCAAATCTTAGTGGCATTTCTTAGATTTTCCATCTCTATGCCAGCATTGACATATCTGCCAAGCCTGCGGGACTTCTAGATTCCCATTTTGACCTCAAGATGCATATACATTTTCTAGGCTGATCTAGACTTTCAGATTCCCATTTTCACCCCAAGGTGCACATACGTTTTCAAGGCTGATCTGGGTCACTCCCTAGCATCCCGCATGCTCAGTGTGGCTATGAGTTATGCATCCAACCTGTGCACACACACAGATCTGACTTACTGTGCCTGCCATGGGCAGCCACCATGTGCATACGCTGCGGACATCTGGGTTTCTTGGCCATCCAACAGCCCTTGATGGGAAGTCTGTGCTTGCAGACAGTTAGTGTATGGCACCTGCAAAGTAGACACAGTCGGAGCCTTTCATCGTGGAGAAGCCTGCCAGGATCCAGGAGCCACAGAGAAATGCAGGACTGCCTCCAGCTCTACGTAGGAAAGAACATGCCTTCGTATGCTCCCTGTGTATGAAAGTTATATGCAGATGTCTTAACATATTTCTGCCCCGAGAAAGAGTTAGTCTTTCAGGGCTGCAGCTTGACAGCCCATTGAGCTCTGCACAGAGAAGGACCCTTGTGTTATTCTGGGCTCCACAATAAGGTATGTGTGGATTCCCATGTGTTTGTTTTCAAGAATACAATGTTCATACAATGTGTGCAAGGACAAACGCGTCCTGAAAACAGATGATAACCCAACCAGCATAACCTGTTTTCTGCAGCTTGGAAAGGAGACACACCTGAGCTAATCCTGGGCAGTGTCATGGCCCCACTATCTGAGCCCCACTGTCTGGGCCATTCCACCTTGAAGCGTCCCTGATTTTACAAAGCAAAATAAAACCCCAGCCTGGAGGTTCACACCTTCCAGGAAGATGACTGCATTAATATGAGCAGCTCCTTCAAGACTAGAGGGCCTGTAGGAGGAGACTGGCGTAATTACAGAATCACAGAATCTTCATGGTTAGAAGGGACCTTTGAGATCACCGAGTCCAACCACAAAAAAACAAACAAACAAACAAAAAAAAAACCCTAAAACAAACACCCTCCCACAACACACCCACACAAACACATCACACCCATCCACAAACAGACACAAACCAACAATCTCGGCCACTAGAGCATACCCTGAAGTGCCATGTCTACACGTTTCTTAAATACCTCCAGGGATGGCGACTCCACCACCTCCCTGGGCAGGCTGTTCCAGTGCCTGACCACTCTCTCAGTAAAGTAATTCTTCCTAATATCTAATCTAAACCTCCCCTGCCACAACTTTAGACCATTTCCTCTGGTCCTGCCATTATTCACTTGGGAGAATAATTATAAATCAGTCCAGCATCATGCTTAGACCTCTTAAGCCTCAACTCCTCCAACAGCCCAGCTTCTCCACCCCTGCCAGTCCGCACACCTCAGTGCATGCCATGGTAACCAAGAGCAGATGTCGAGGAGCTATTGCAAACAGATGCCGACCTAATGAATGCGTCGAGGTTGGGGCAACCGGGCACGGAAAGATAAGCAGGTGTCAACATCGCATCACCTATGACACCATCCATCAACACTGTCAGGCCGAGGCAAGCTGCCTCCAGATGGCATCTAATCCAGCCGCGCGGGACGCCGGGCCAACAAAAGGGGTTGCGTCAACCTGCACCACGGTAGTGCCAGCCCTGTGAATCTGAAAACGACTGATAGGGGCGGAGAGAAAAGCATCCTTCTGCGGTTTGCAAGAGGAGTCTGACTCTCTTCCTGCAGCGGCTCGAGGAGGCAGCCTGGAGGAGCACGAAAGGAGAGACAGGCGGCCACTTGAGATGTTCTGGAGAGACGTGTGGTTCACCAATGGTACAGAACTTCCTCTCCCAGAGCAGCTCAGGTAATAAAAGCTGCACAAACACTGTCTGCAGTGCAAGGGGACTGGGAAGTTAATCATTTGGTGGGGCGGGGGGGGGGGACGGGAGAGGGATGGGGGGAGGGGGACGGGACGGGGAGGAGCTTAGAAAGAAAAAGAAAGCTTGGGAGTAAACATGTTTTTTTTCCCCAGAGCAGCATCCTGTATCTCACTGGAAGATGACAGCTCTGAGCCCAATCCTGTGCTGCAGCTGGGAGAGATTGCAGCTAGGGCACCTTGGTGAGCATTACCCACCCTGATATAAATTAGATGGCAAAGGATGGAAAAATTGAAGCTAATATTCCCAGAACAGTCAGGACTTGAAGGCTGTTAACCCCTATTTTCTCATTAAATTCCATCTTAGGCAAACGCTTTTCACTCATCTCACTGTAACCCAGAGAGATGAGTCACTTCTCCTTCCCATCCACAGCTGTCAAGAGTATTGCTGGGCTGTTACTCCACTGCAGGGAGACCAGCTTTTGGCTCCTGGGTGTATCAACATATGATGGACCAGAGGCCTCCCCTGTGCCCTTTCCCACCTTTGGTTGTTGACCCCCATCCACCGTGCCACCTTTTCCTTGTGTCAGCACGAATCTGTGCCCACAGTGCCATGCAGCAAACTTGATCCAGCTGGAAACTGAATTTGCAAAAAATATGTGTATTACTTCCATCCCTGTATTTTTTTCACACCCTTCAGTGACCTGGCTGTACAAGCAGCATGAGGAGGATGCAGCGATATCAGGACAAGCGGCCAGGGCGTTGGGGTCAGTTTTTTTCTGTAATGGGTCGTGCTGCACGGACCACACAAAAAATCAGAGAACAGCAGCGCAGGGATGCTGCAGGTATAGACCCAACAGAGCCAGGGAGCACCCCAACACCCCCATGAAAAAAAAATTCCATTTTAATCCTAAAAAAACATCAGAAAACATCATGTCGGTCACATTCAGCTCCCCGTCACCACAGGCACCTTTAATGCAGGGGGTCTGCAGAGAATCTACTACATGCACCGTGACACATGGTCACTGCAAAATGTTTCCCAAGATCTATAGTATGAGGCTAAAAGGTGCAAAATGAGATATGCCACAGGAGGAGGGAGAGAAGGGCATCGCCAGCACTGGCTCCTTGCAACAGCCAGTTGTTTTGTCATGTAGTAATTCATTATGTCTTAAAACATAGGGTGGTTTCAGAGCAATGGGATCTTAGTAGTACTCAATGTGCAATTCTGTGACATCCCAGCATCATGGTACTCTAGACAGACACAGATTTGTTATATTAATACCCTTGTCTCCTTCTGAGATTATCAAAAGGCAGGTGCTGTCACCCAGCAAAAAAATTAGAGTTGGGGATAGATGGATATGACTGGTGCTTACTGTTCATGCACTATTGGGAAGGCACTCAAAAGAATGCTGAAAAAATAAGAAAAAAAAGAGGATTTTGCCATTTTCCTTCTCATTCGTTTACGAAATCTCTCCCAGTTGGGACTTTCTGGACCAGATTCTTCCCCCAAGAATACACTGGCATAATGTCATGGATTTCTACAGAGTGCCTCCAGCCCGGGATGGAGTAAAGGCAGTGGGAATCTGACCTTCCCTCTTTAACGTAGGCTGCCCTCAAAAGCTGCAAGCCCCAGGGAACTGGGCAGTGTGGGAGTGCTTCTGAGCCTGCAGGCAGAGCCTACGGTCCTAGACCGGCATCCAGGAAGAGCTGCTTTAGTTTTCCAGCTCCTAATTGAACTAATTGAGCTTCTGCAATTTGCCGGAGTTAACCCTCCCCTCGCCCACTGCAGGAGGCCAAAACCTTGCTGCCGATTTGGTTTCTCAGGGCACCGGTGCCAGCGTTTTCCACAACAAAAGGGAGACGGAAACTGTTGTTGCTCCCAGACTTCTCAGGGTCTCCCTTTGATTGTTGTATTTCCTACCAGTGTCAGCACTTGTGATATTAATGATCTAGACAACGGGTCATTAAAAACCATTTGGGAGGGGGACTGCAGCCACATAAGGAAGGATTAGAGCCCCCTCGCTATTAAAGAGTGAATATTCACCCTGCCCAATTAAAGGGATCTTTGCCTAATAGCGGGAATACCACTCCTCCAACTCCCCTCTGGCAGGGAGGCTGTGGAATAATTTTATCACCCTCCCAAATAAAGCAGAGGAGATATCTGACAAAGAAGCTGTTTTTCTGCATCTGAGGTGCCCAATCCAAAACATAAAAGTGGTGCCGCTCAGGGAATCACGAGCTACCGTCTGACAAGGTTCATAGAGATATTTCAGCCGAGGGGGACTGGTGGCTACGGCAAGGGGGACCTCCAATTTCAGTGTCCTTTCATTTTCTTTTAATGTTAATTGGATTAAAATTTCAATGGGTTGGAGGTGTATTTTTGCATGTGTGAGATAAAGATGCATAAATATGAGCGCCGCTGATGGGAGAATAAATGTAAAAAGAGGAGGATGAAGAGGCTGCGGTGGCTGAAAGAGCAGTCACATCCATGGCTTCTTTCCTGGGCTTGGGGAAAGCAAGATCTCTTTATTCAGAACTGTGAACCTGATCTTACCCCCGGGTCTGGAGCGGTGGGAAATCCCTTTTCTTTGTCAAGAAGCACCATTAATACAAGGACAAAAAAGCATGAGCTGTGAAGCTGCCAAAGAGGAGTTTGGTGAAATGAGTCCTGTGCAAGCAGCTCCATTTCTCGTGCCCATGCTATCAATGGGGAAACTTAGAGGTGAAGGAAAAAAGGGCTACAAAAACCGTAGTCCCCATGGCCCCCTCAGCATGGCCTCCACCAGAGCTGCTCCCAATTTACAGCATCTTCCACTATTGCCAGTCCAAGAGGTCAACAAACATTAGCGTCCCTCAGAGATGGTGCACAAAGAAAACAGATTCCAGCTCATTCTCTCTTGCAACCTGCAGCCTTTTCCCTCCTGCCCCCTAAAATGACCCTGCTTCACTTAATTGGACCCACATCCGACCTCCAAACCCACCTTCACCTGCAGAGTTTAGAGCGACCTGCATTCTCCAAATTAATTCCCTGGCAATGGGGGTCCCAAAATCTTCTCCCAGCTCATGTATTGCTCTGCCAATCTCTGTGCTCCCAAATCACTGTGCCCAACCATTAAAAGAGAGCACCTCTCCCTACCCTGTCTGGATTATTGGCTGTAATCTCCTTGAATGAAAAGCACAATATAAAAAATGCGATATTATTACAGCTACTTTCCCCACCGGAGCTGAATTTAAGGAAGGTAAATAATTGGCATAAAAAGAGGCTTTTGAAAAGCAGGCCTCTGTACCCATTTGTTTGTGGATTTCTAGCAAATGCATCGCCAGGCTCACTACAGCGAACTACATCACCACCACATGGAGAGAGAGATTAAAAAAAAAAAAAAAAACCAGCTTCTATTTATTATAAAACTTTAATTGGCTTTAAAGAGTGACTGTCATGCTGTCTGACACTTTAAAGTGTTCTGTACAGTAGGAGACATAAAACATGAATCATTGCACTTGTTTTTCATCGTCTTTCCTGCCACATTTGCTAATTATTTAATCTCCCATGTCAGAAGCGGGACTTTTGCTCCTTTTTCTGCCCAGTTTTTTTCCTTCCAATTTTCTCCTGTATTAGAATATGGCACAGGTGTCGCCCTGGTGCAGCCTGGACATGGACGGCACAGATCCGGAGGGGCCAAGGAGAGGGAGGGATTCAGAAAGGCGTGGGAGATCATCCACAAGAATTCAACAGGACGGTCCCAACACAACTTCTTGCATTAATTCCTCTTCTTCTTCTTGATGGAAGCTGAGGTTCTAGCCACCAGGTTCCCTTTCTGCTCATATCTCATTCCCATAAGCATCTCCTACTGACTATGTTGGATATGGGACACTTGCCCCAAGCTGGGAGTGCCCCTCTTTACTCTGTTTTCCCCTTAAAGTCTAGTCAGCTCTAGGCTCTCAGATGCTTACATGGACCCTGTTCACAATTGACCAAGAGATGTTTGTGGAACAACTCCCTGAAGCACCAGAGAAGTGCTGCTTTGTTGGGAAAGAGCATCCGCTCCTCTCCATTCAGAAGAAAGGAGGTTCTCCCTGTAGAATAGGGGGACCAACATCTTCACGCAGCACTTTATACTGCATCCATGACCATCTGAAGACACATACACTCTTCTCTTCAACCCTGTGACAGTGTCCTCGCCATAGAGAGAAAGCAGCCGGAAAACCTGCATCCACTAGAAATGTAGAAAAGACTATAAAGTATATTTTTTCTAGTCTGCAACACCGAAACAGAGGACCTAAAATAATGCAAAGCTTACCTGGGGGTAAGCTGCATAGAAAAGCCCAGACAGACAGATGGATAAAAGCCACAGTCATGTCTTTATACACTATAAAAGATTGCTAAGAAAAGCCTCCAAAAAACAAACAAACAAACAAAAAAACCCCCAGATTTTCAGCTAGAAACTATGGATGCTGATGTGAAATCTTTCTTCTGGACAGTGCAGCTCAGCAGTGCCTCCGTTGCACCGCACCGGGCTCTGCGGCACCGTGCCTGCTTCCAGTGACCTCCTGGGCAAACTCACTCCTTAAATAACAAAAATAAGAGAGTGAAGGACCACAGCAAGCCAGAAGACCTCATCCACCTTCCCACACTTCAGGGCAGGACCTGCAGGGTACGGACCACTTTCCAGTTGGCCTGGAAAATTGGGCTTTCTCCTCTGTCTCTAGCAACCAGCTCCCAAGGGCTGGCATCCTGAGGGGATGCTCTCCTCTGCCAGCCTGCGTGCCCACGCTGTGATTTATCTCTTGGCAGCAGAGCTACATGGCGCAGCGGCTTCTGATGCACACATCACCCTCCTGGAGAGATGCATCTTGGAAGGGGACAAGAATGCACCCCCTGGGATGCTCACCTGTGGTTTGAGGCCACTGAACGGTGCCTCTGATTGAGGGTTCCTGAAAGCCACCACCGTTTTCTAGCATGGGAGTTGGGAGGGGGGTGGATGAAGAAGAGTCTCAGATGTTTGCGGAGAACAAATAATAATACCGCTAATAAGGCTGCATAATTTTATGGCGCTTGCTTCCCCATCTTCAAAGGGCATCCCACAGCTTTTGGCAAGCCCCTGTGAAGCAGAAGCTAGTCACCAGCCCGATGCCAGCTCAGGGTTTAGCATTAGCAGGGTTTAAGGTGACTGTTGATATCATTAATAGGAACGTTAGAACACAAACGCCGGCTGCCAGCCGGCAGGGAGAGCGTGGGCCCGGGGACTGCTCACCAGGGGAAAGAAACCCATGTGAGGAGCAGCCCAAATTCTGGGTGCTTCGGAGGCAGAGGAAGGGATTTGCTCCCCAGGCTGGCACTTCTTCAATAACTATGCACCTCACAACAAGAGTGACCCAAGCAAACTGCTCGGCTTCATGTTGGATGGTAGCAGAGCATCTCCTGTCTCCTGCTCCCCAGTGTGTGACAACAGCTTTGTTGCCCCCCTGTTCCCCTCCACCAACCCCCTGTGCATCCCCCTCAGCCATCACAGGGTGCAGCCCAGGTGAGAGCTTCATGTTCTACAAGCAGAAAGCCCCAGGTCATCTCTTCCCACCGAGCAAAACCTCAGCTGAAGTTCCCCTGCGTCTCCATAACCCCCTCCATCGACTTCAACCAGAAGGGCTGGGGATGCTTCTGTGCTGCGGGGATGAGAAACTGGCCACACATGGGACCTTTGCAAGGCAGTCTCTTGAGATCACAGCCCTAAGGTGTGTTCAACTTGACACTCAAAGGCATCTGAAGAAGAGATTTCTGCACCCGTGAAGCCTCTCCAGGTACTGCAGCTCTCTCCAGACACCTCATGCAGCAAAAACAATGTGCAAAGCATTATCAGAGAGGGGCTGCTGGGACAACTTACTGACCCATACAGGCAATCAGCTTATGATATGAGGGATGGGATCATGTCGGCTGAGCAGGCACAGCTGCTAATGTTATTCTTGTTCATCAGAATACTTAATCCGACTTTTTTCTTTTTTAATAAAAATAAATCCTCAATGACTATTTGCCTGAGGCTTTAGTTAGAGCAGCTAATGGGGCGGTCACGTGAACTGAACCCTGCGTATGGAGTAGTGAACAGTATCAAGATAGCTGAACCCTAGTAGGGAGGGCAGGAGGAGCCCAAATCTGGGAGAAAAGAATACATGCAAATGCTCTGCCGTGAATCCACAGGGGTGCAAAACCTCTGGATGAATGGGCAAGAGAAGGTCTGATATACTCATGTGCAAGCCTGCATTGGGAGAGGTCAGGAATTGCTACAACCCTTGGAAAAATCCCGAACAAACATCAGTGTCACAAACCCTGGCGATGGGAAACGTGGCAGTTTGGAGTTAGATGGCAGCAGAGCCCAAATGAGCAAGCCGCAGGGCAAGAGCAGAGGCACAGCAGTCCTCTCCTGCCCTGGTGAGCAAAGGCTCATGGCTGCGGGTCACCCCATGCAAAGCCACAATGCTCCACCAGCCTCAAACCCTGTGATGGTGCTGGGCTGTGGTGCAGAGGCAATGGGAGGCCACTTCCTCCCCCAGACATGCAAACAGGAAGGACATGGACCTGTTGGAACCAATCCAGCGGAGGGCCACAAAAATGATCAGAGGGCTGGAGCACCTTTGCTATGAGGACCGGCTGAAAGAGTTGGGGGTGTTCAGCCTGGAGAAGAGAAGGCTCCAGGGAGACCTTAGAGCCCCCTCCAGTCCCTGCAGGGGCTACAGGAGAGATGGGGAGGGACTCTTGATCAGGGAGGGGAGCCATAGGATGAGGGGTAATGGTTTTAAACTGAAAGAGGGGAGATTTAGATTAGATATTAGGAAGAAGTTCTTCCCGGTGAGGGTGGTGAAGCAGTGGCACAGGTTGCCCAGAGAAGCTGTGGATGCCCCATCCCTGGAGGTGTTCACAGCCAGGGTGGATGGGGCTTTGAGCAACCTGGTCAAGTGGGAGGTGTCCCTGCCCATGGCAGGGGGTTGGAACTTGATCTGTAAGGTCCCTTCCAACCAAACCATTCTATGACTATGAAACACGCCAGGTCCTAGCACGCAGCATCAAATCTCATTGAGGAGCCAGCAAAGAGCACGTGCAGCCTCGCACTGGTACCAGGAGGTGAGTGCTGGCACCATCCTGCTCTGCAAACATGCGTCCTGGCACCCACTGGGCTCCCCACACCCTCTGGCTTTGCAGGGAGCCATTCACCAGCAGATCCCTGAGCTCCTGACACAGCCCACCAGCTGAAGGAACCACGGAGAGCCTTGAAAAGGGTTTAAAAGACTTAAAACCTCAGCCAGCTGATGGAAAGACCTCGGGAAGAGGAATGCCAGAGGGACATATCCAACCCTGAGCTGGGGGCGTTACCGTGCAATCGTGTTTTGTAGCCTTTTTTCTTTAGTTTTGTTTACAGTCCCCAATTATCCTCCTCTCTGAGCAGTCAGAGCAGTTCACACCTGCTTCGCTCAGGGCACAGCATCCCTCTGAGCCAAGTTCTGAGCCCCTCCGCCAGCGCCACACCAGTTCCCGCAGCCAACAAGTTTCCAAGGCACGCATGGCATACAAAGGAAAGAAAAGAAATGCCGGAAGATTAGACCCTGAGCTGAAACTAATTGTTCAATAAGCCATGAACAATATAGCGTTGGTGCGGTTTGCTTCTCTGCCTTTCATCTGCGGGAAGGAAAAATAAACAGTACGGGGGAGAAGGGCAAGAGGTGCCAAGAGCCAGGATGGGGTGAGGGAGCCAGCGTCTGAACCAGGACGGGGCTACGATGCTCTCTCTTAGTCCCGTAACAACACCGTCTGCTCCCACGAGTGAGCTACTTCACTGAGGCCGTCAGTGCTTTGCTCAAAGAGGGCTTGATTCAGCTTGGAGTAAATCAAGTGATTCCCAGGCCAACAACATCGGAGTCTAGTCCACAAAGCAGATGAAAAATAAGTCCTTACATTCCGGGCTATTATTCTGGGAACGGCAGCGCCTCATTCAGATTAGATTAATTGACAGGAATAAAAAAGAATATGTTGATAACTCCGGACATACAGAACATTTTTATTCATGCTGGAAAGAAGCCCAGATGTAATAGACTCGCACTGACACCCCTCCTGTCTCTCCCCCCCTCCTCAGTGCAGTAGGCACCATCAGCAATTTCATTCCTGATCCTTAATAAACTAAGGGCAGGACGGGATCTGGGGCACCCAGTGAGACAGCATCCTAGCAGCCTCAGCACAAGGCAGATTGCTGGTCTTCGCCCGACTGCAAAAATTAACCATCTACCCAACATATGGGTCCCAGAGAGTCTCCTGCAGAGCCCACTCCCTCCACCCCCCAAGCAGGATAATCCCCTTATTGTTATTTAGAGACACAGAGATGGGTCTGATCCACAACCCCAAAATCCCCGTGTCTGGAAAGGGCTGAGGAAGAGAGGAGATTAGAGATTCACCTCCCATGAAGGGGAAGAACTGGAGAGCCAGATCCAGACCGCCCTGAAATCTGTGAGCATCTGAAATTTGGATGCAGACCCAAATTTCTCAGACGCAGCCCAGCTCCATCAGCACGTTGTGTGCCCATACAACAGGCTTACTGCAACCTAGCAACTAACAGCTGACTGCCTCGATGAGCTCGAAGCTTAAGGAAGAAAAAAGATCAACTTCAAAACAAGGACAAACATTGAACAAGCACCGAAGAGTTCAGGCACAGGAGACCCAGATATAAGGAAGAAATTTTTTACTATGAGCATCATGAAACACTGGCCCAGGTTGCCCAGAGAGGTGGTAGATGCTCCATCCCTGGAAACATTCAAGGTCAGGTTGGACGGGGCTGTGAGTAACCTGATACAGATGAAGATGTCCCTGTTCATTGCAGGAGAGGTTGGACAAGATAACCTTTAAAGATCCCTTCCAACCCAAACTATTCTATGATTCTATGAAATGTAGCACTGCAAAATCTCCCTGGTCCAGGGAGCAGTGCCTGGAAAACTCCAGCAGTTCTCCCTTCTCCAGCTTTGAGTTACCAACCCTGAGGCTCCCGTATTAGTTGGCAACTCAAGGTTAAAGGTAAAGCTTCCTGCTCTGGACCCAAATTGGAGTACCCAGCTTTTCTCTGCAAATAAATGCATTGCACAAACCAGAGCAAGTGAAATCATTGCAAGCATTCAGCATTCAAAGAAGCTGCCCAATGAACGCCAGGGAGGTATCAATGTGGCTTTATACAAGCAGTTGAGTAATGGGATTGCCTCCACTAGATCCCACAGTATCAGCAGTCACGATGCTGCCCAACTGGATGGAGTTCAGTCAAGGCAACTGGAAGGAGTAGGGGTTCTCACTGATGGAGGGGTCACGGAGATAAGCAGGACCAGCATCTTTAAGTCAAAATTGCCAAATGTTTTCTCTCCGAAAACAATACCAACCCCACTGCCTGCTCATGTGGCAGGGAGAAGGAACCCTTGAGTATAGGATTCAAAGATGGGCTACACCAGCCCAGTGCAATCCTGCTGTCTCTCCTGCTCCATGCCTCTGTGTGCCAGACACATCCAGGAGGCAAATGACACCTCAAAATGACCAGCTGGGGTCTGGTAGGGAAGCAGGGGAGATCTGCAGTGCTGCAGCATGTACCTGTATGAGATAATTCATCACCTGAAAAGAAATCCACAGGCATCTTGATCAGCATTAAGCAGGAGTGAGATGGCCATGATATGCTGAGACTAGACGGGCCACCAGCTCACCTTCCAGAGGTCCCATCATTTGGGATGTTTTACTGCAGAACAGAGTCTCTCAAATGCTGTCTCTTACAAAATGAACAGCCTGGAACAGGCTGCCCAGGGAGGTGGTGGAGTCACCATCCCTGGAGGTATTTAAGAAATGTGTAGACATGGCTCTTCAGGGCATGCTCTAGTGCCCGGGATTGTTGGTTTGTGGTGGGGTGTTGTGTGTGAGGTTGTGGGTGTGGGGTTTAGTTGGTGGGTGCTTTTTTTTTCTTGTTTTGTTTTGTTTGATTGTTTGTTTGGTTTTTTTTGTGTGTTGTGGTTTTGTTTGTTTGTTTGTTTGTTTTTAATGTGGTTGGACTCGATGATCTCAAAGGTCCCTTCCAACCACTAAGATTCTGTGATTCTGTGAAAATAATTCTCTCTGCCTTTCACACATGGTCTCAGTGGCACCATACAAGGGCCAAGCAAAGAAAAACACCTTTTATTCCTTCTCAAGCCTGTCATTCTTGAAAAACAACCAATCCTGGATTGCTTTGCTCATATTTCAGAATCAGTGCAAGATCAGATCCAGAGGGAACTGAAACCCGGTGAAATCTTTCTTTCTGCCTTCCAACTCAGAAACAATCAGAATATCAATCCATGTTGTTCCAAAGCAGCCAGGAATAGCTGGGAGGGTGAGGAGAGTCTGCAGGGGCTGCAAGGCCTTTGGGGAACGTCTTGCAGCAGGTCAGAAGTGGAATGTCCTCACACTGCCATGTGCTGTCCCCAGTTCAGTGGCCAAACCTATTCTGAAGAAAACACACACCCTTTGCTGGAATTAAATTTCCACCTTTTTCCAACACACTTGGGGACTGCACAGCTGAGGGAAGCCCAACTCTGTTGTCTTCCCGGATGCCATGCTGTATCCCCGAATCCTTCCATGAATCAGCAGGGAACCTTATCGACGTGCTTGTTGTGGCAGCAGAATTAACTGCTGGCGTGATTTTACCAGAGCAACACGTCAATCCCATTTTCTATTATTAGGCATCTGTGTGTTATGTTCATTGATCCTGGGCACTAAATTTCCTCAGGGGTTAACAATACTTTCAACACGCGGACAAAAATCCATGGAAGCTTAAAGAATACTCAAGCGCAAGATTCCCAGAGGTCCCCAGGGCACGTGTTTTCTTCAGTTTACACAGACACATCAATATATCTCCTTAATTTCATTTCATTATTCCACCTGTATAGTACGTATGTTCCCCTTAGATTGACTGGAGGGAGCTTTTTTATGACAGATAGGAAGATACACTGCCCCATTCATTAGGTGCACCTTGTATTTTGTGAGCTTGATGGCCAGTCTTCAAGATCAGAGTGAAAACACTCCTGATTCCTTTGGTTTCCACAGGAAATGAAATGTAAGTATTAAGGCCTCTTGTGGATGCAACGTGTGATTCCAAAGGGATCCTATTATACAAGTCTAATTAATGTCCTATTACAAAATGAGATCCAGTGAATATCCCCATTAGCTAAGCAAAGATGGGCAGAGATTTAAATATGCAAAATCAGCAGTGAATAGGTAAATGGAGTCTAAATGAACAGTCCAGGGCAGATGAGAAGAGCAGACAGATAGCAGGTAGGGGGATGGGAGATCACCCGGAGACATAGTAATAGGGAGAGGTGTACAGTAGCTTGGTACAACAGGTAGATGATTGATGGATGGGTCATCAGATGGAAAACTGACACTGGCAGCAATTGCACTATGTACAACCTAGACCTTTCTTGGCTCTTGGTCCTTTGGCATTCCCCTACAAAGGGCACCTGAACACCACATCAGGCTCACAAGAGGAGGCTGGAGAAATAGGAAAGAAACAGCTAGAGGAGTGAAGTTGCATTCCCAGAAACGGACATCATCCCAGACAGGATCTTGATGCCTTAAAACCTAACCCTGGTATCTCACTCATCTACCAACGTCTTGGAGAGAAGGTTTAAACATATAGTGAACAGCATTATCAATGGTGAGGGCTCAATTTTGCTGCCCACGGTGCTCCTCTAAACCCAAAAGTGTTTCTCTTACTTCCGCAAAGTTACACCAGAACATATAAAATCAGTCTGGCCCATTAGAGCTCACATTTACCTTCTGTGCAGAATGCAATTTTCTTACATCTGTTCTAGCTAACAAGCAGTTAGAAAGGGTGAGACACTGAAGGCAGAAAAGACAGGAACAGTAGCTAAATGATGGCTAATGGGCAGCTGATCGAGTAGAAGGACAGATGCAGAGAGAGATGAATAGAATAGATAAACAGGCATCAGACCCCAATCTCCCAGCAATTACAGTCTGCTCTGGAAATCCTAATCTTCTACAGTGTCGCTCTCCAGTAATTCCAGTTAAATTAGTTATTATCCCTCATTTGTGTTTGTCCCTGGAATTATTTTGGTGGCATGGATCAAAGAAGCACCATGGGTTTTAATGTGGCGTGTGCTTTCAAAAAGTCAAAGCATTAGAAAGTGCTCCCCACTCTAATGCATTCTCGTCTCGTGCCGGAAAGTGGATCTTTAACTTCTAATTAGCGCATCTCAGGATCTGTCCAAACAACCCTGCCATGTCTTTCCTTGCAAACACAAACAGATGAGGTTCCCCAGGGACTCGGAGCCAGCTCAACACCTATGAGGGGTATCAGGGCTATCACAATTAATAAAGCACGAGGAGGCACTGAGCAATGCCGAATCCAGCTCTGTAAATGCAACCCAGTTGTTTGTACTTTATTTTCCATTTCCCACTTGATTGAATAAAAAAAAAAAAAATCCCTTCTGCAACTGTACTCAAAAAAAAAAAAGGAAAGAAAGATCTCATTACATGTTTAATTTAAAACTCTACCAGTGATTAGGATATTTTATGGACTGATCGCCTGCCAAATGTTATGGTTTAAATAAAAACTGCTCCAAAGTTCTGCATGAGCCATAAAGGAGATAGAGGGTTTGAGGTTTTTTTCCTCTGCTTTGGAAACAGTCACTGACTCAGGTATTATGCTGCAAATGGACAGGAAAGCAGTGGACAAGGAAGCAATGGCGAGATGGATAAATGAGAGAGGGTCTGACAGAATGAGGGGCTTACATCTTTGGCTGGAGGGAGTTCCCCGTCCCCTCAGCCCCAGCAGACTAGGAGATCCACAGTGACCAGCACGTGCAAAGCATTCAGTACTTAATTATAGGTATCAATGATGTGAAGCAAACAGAAATGCGCAGGGGCATTCGCCAGCATCAGCTGCCGGTTGTGGATGTATAAATGGGATGAGTCTTGTCATTGCACCACGCACAACAGTTGGGACAACAACTAAAATGCAAGGAGTTGGTGCTGGGATGTCTGCAGGGCCAAGAGAGGCACCTGTGGCAAAGGGATCCCCCCAAAAAAGGGAAAGGGGAACAGCAGCATTCTTGAGGTCCCAGTGAAGAACAGTTTTACCCACAGAAATGGATGGCAACCTCCCCTTCCACCCACTTATCCCCAAAACCATGTTAGCAGCAATAAGGGTGATGCCTTTCAATCCCAAAACTCAAAAGCAAAACATGGCTTTAGGGATGGAAGTGCATCAACTGCAAGAGAGGGTGATTTGGGGACAGAAGGCAGGTTTGCAGGGATGTATTTAAAACACTGGTGTTGCTCCAACTGCAGAGGACCATGCACAGCGACGTGGCCAGAGATCTGCTGTGCCCAGTCTGACCGAGTGAGCTGGCAGGGCTAACTATACATTTTCTTCTCATTTCAAAGCTTAATTTAGGAGACCAAACTATAATCAGGTCCTAGACCATAGGAGGAAGATCTTATTGGGAAGATGAAGCCAATTCACTTTGCACTTTGCCTGGATTTGAGACCAGACCACCAGATCTGGAGGAACCTCTAGACCTTCAATGTCAAGAAGATCCTCATGCAAGGACAGCTTGGATTCCCAGATCTATTTTAGGGTTGTCACTGTAAAGACGCAAAAATATAAAACTAGTCTTGAACAAACAGCCTCTTCACATGAAGAATAAGTCTGCATGGAGCTTGGTAGCTCCAGCAAACCCAGAGGCCCCAGTGCAACCAGCCAGATCCATCAGGAATTGCCCAGGGGACAGCCATAATCTGCTTTCTGACATGCGGAAGGCCCATAAACAAATGATTACACTTCTGTGCCTGAGTTTCCCTAATTTGCAAAATGTTGATAATGATCGGGGCTAATTGAAAATTTCCCATCAAGCATTATTAGGATGGGGAACAGGGGTTTTGAATGAACCATTTGCAAAAAGCCCAATTTCCCCCATATATCTGATTTTTGACAGTAACAACAAAACAAACAAACAAAAAAACCCAAAGCCATCTTAAGTCTTTGAATAAAAGGACAAAATTTTCCATAGAAAAACACCTACTATTTCCTCGATAATTCAGTGACCTCCCAGGTTTCATAAGGCTTATGAGGTTTCTTTTATTGCTCTTTGAAATAATTAGAGATATTAAATGGGAGGCTCAGTAAAGCAAGCTTTATTTTAAATTTCCCTGCCATGAGTTAAGTCTCAGACAATGATGTAGGGAGAGGGCACTTGATTCACTGATGAAAGGGACATCCAGCTGATGGAGAAACTGCACAAGAATGGCCAAACGCTGTGTTATTTACATCAGGTTTTTGAATAGCAGTTGCTGGCAAGGAGAAGGGCAGCTCTAGACCCTTCTGCCACTGTCTTTTCATAAGGACTGGGTGGCTACATCTGTAGAGAAACAAATAAAGAGTTTATTCCCTATCCTCTATACCAGTTCATATCTGCACTGCTACCACCACAGGAGCTGCATCTAAACTGCTGACTGGGGCTGAACTCCAGCCCAAGCAACCCCAAACCATGTCTGGTCACCAGCTGGGAGCTGGAAATTAAACTGTGGGGACAGCCATGGGCCAGAGCTTGTGCCTGGTGGAGTTTCAGTCCCTGATGTAGCCTGGAACGCTGAGCCAGGCTGGTGGCCGGGACACCTCTCCAGCCATCAGTGTGGGTGGGAGACCTCAGTAAACAACCAGTAACCTCAAATTTGGAGGTCAGTGCATTTAACACCATTCTAAAATTACTGTGGCTGCTGTACCTGCCCTGCCCTTCTACCCAGCCAGGACTGGCCTTCATTATGGTTTAATTGCAGAGGTGACCAGAGGGTCTGGGGCCAGCAATGTCGCTTCCATTAAGCAGATTGCCATGTCCCTTTATACCCTGTGCTTCACTTGGAAGAGCAGGGCCAGCGAGAAACACAAAGGGCAGGAGAACACATCAGTTGGCTACATCATTGGGCTAACAAATACACACACATAATGACATACAGCAACATTACCAAGTTAATACCAGTTAATAACAGACAATAATCAGCAGGGCCCTGATCAGACGCATAAGCAGAAAGCCACTGAAGGCGATGGGAAGACTTCTGTCAACACAAGGAGAGGTTTCGGATCAGCCACCACAAGACATATTCAGTATTAGTGAGTTTTAGACACCTACATCCTTCCCTGCAGTATGCCTTCAAGCCTGGCTTCTAGTTTTTCAGCCTAAAAGGAAAACAGAGGCTGGAAAATTTCAAAAGAAGAAATATCGCTGACAAGGGTTGAGGTTTCACAGAAACCTAGCTCCAGAAGGAATGGATTTGCTGCTGCCTAAGAACTCTGGATCCTCCTGTCAAGGACAGACCCAATCTAAAATCCCAGCTCCCACCTGAGTTGCAGGAACATTTAGGTCTGAAACCCTGAGCTGCTGCTGTGCTCTGCAGCTGGAAATCAGGGTTACGTGGGACCCTGACTTCTGATTCACAGCAAATCCCACAAATTTGGGCTTCTGCTTGTGTTTGCTCAACTGGATAAAATCTCATATTTGGAAATTTCCTGTGAGTGAGACTGGGAGGCTTGTTTAGTGTCAGCAGGGAGACTTTGCTTTGATTTTCTTTTAAACGAGCATGGCAGAAAAAACACTCCTTGCAAGGCAAAAATTCATTAAAAAAGTCAAACAACATGATCCTGATTGAAAACAAAGCAGTCGCTACCTTTCTCTTCTTTAGCACAAAAGCCCTGCATCAAAATCAATAAGCCCTCACAGAAAGTTTTGACATGAAACATGTTGCCTTGTTTCGAAAAAGAATCCACTGGAAAATTATGGATCCACTTGAAAATACAGTGCCAGCATGTGCCCAGAGCTACAAGGAGGTTTGGAAAATTCTACAGAGCAGCCATTCTCCACTCCAGAGTCTGTGTCCTGTTGGAAGCCCAGCGAAAGCACAGCAGACTTGTGCCTCCCTCCCCTTAGATGATGCTTTTATTTGGAGAAGAGGAGGAGAAAGTGGGATGCTTCTTTCTGTTGGCTGTTGCTTTCCTTACACAGAAAAAAACCCTCTTTCAGATGAGAAACTCTATGGAATTGGATCTGGAGGTCCACCAGAGACCCCTCAAGCCTCCTTTTTTTCCTGTGATTTGTGGAGGTCCCAGTATGTGGATAATATAAAGCCCCCTCCTCCAAAAAGTTCACAGCACCTCAGTGCCCATCAGCACGCTGCAGGGACCGGCACAGGGGTGTCTATCCCATTCCGCACTGCCGTCCAGAAGCAGCTGGTTACCGATCATTGTTAGAATCACAGAATCATAGAATTGGCTGTGTTGGAAGGGACCTTTAAGATCGAGTCCAACCATCAACCCAACACTAACAAAAACTATTCATTAAACCATAATCTCTAAGCACAATGTCTACCCATCTTTTAAATACCTCCAGGGATGGTGACTCAACCACTGGGCAGCCTCTTCCAAGGCTTAATAACCCCTTCAGTGTAAAATTTTTTTCCTAATATCCAATCTAAACCTCCCCTGGCACAACTTGAGGCCATTTCCTCTTGTCCTATCACCTGGTCCTTGGGAAAAGAGACCAACCCCCACCTCCCTACAACCTCCTTTCACGGAATTGTAGAGAGCGATAAGGTCTCCCCATCGCCTGTGCAATGCACAGTTGTATAACACAAGTGGACAAGCAGAGTTTGTCCCCCCATCAGAGGTCACCTGCAAATCTAGAGAATTACAGGAAAGATTTTCTCTTGCAGGAGAAAGTACCAGGCAAACTCAAAGGAAGATGTGAAATATGCAGAGGGGAAAGGAGAAGGGGGGTGGTGGGGGGGTGGGGAATCAGCCACTGAACAGAAAGGCAGAGCAGAGAGGTGAGCTGTGCCATGGAAAAGGATTAGCTGCAGTGCACAGCCCGCCAGGGCAGGCAGAAAGCCTGCCGGAGCCTGATCCACCACGCTGACACCTTTGCAAATCAGTTTGGTGCTCCTGCTCTGCCTTGCCTTGAAGAGAAAAGGATGTGCTTCCTCCTTTCCCATCCTGCCTGCACCCCCAGTCCCATGTCACAGGACCTGGGTGGCATTTCATTCACCCCCTTCTCTGGAGGAGAGCAAGGGAAGCTTCCTGTCGGGGCCGAGCTGTAAGTGCAAGGTTAACGCTTGGCAATGCATTTGTCATGGACAACTGTCAGCCAACTGCGCCCTGGGCTACATCAAAAGAAGCATGGCCAGCAGGTCGAGGGAGGAGATTCTGCCCCTCTGCTCCACTCTGGTGAGACCCCACCTGCAGTACTGTGTCCAGCTCTGGAGTCCTCAGCACAAAAAGGACATGGACCTGTTGGAGTGGGTCCAGAGGAGGCCACAAAGATGATCTGAGAACTGAAGCCCCTCTGCTGTGAGGACAGACTGAAAGGGTTATGGGTGTTCAGCCTGGAGAAGAGAAGGCTCCGGGGAGACCTTAGAGCCCCTTCCAGTCTCTAAAGGGGGCCTACAGGAGAGATGGGGAGGGACTCTTGACAAGGAATTGTAGTGACACGATGAGGGGTAATGGTTTTAAACTGAAAGAGAGGAGATTTAGATGAGATACCAGGAAGATACTCTTTCCTGTGAGGGTGGTGAAGCAGTGGAACGTGTTAGACCCCATGGGCTGGCACAGAGTGGGGGTCCCCACACTCAAGACTTTCATTTAAAAAAAAAACAAAATTATTTGAAATCAGTTCTCCCGAGTCTCTGGAGAAGGACTCATAAACTCCCACAGTAATTCAAGGGCTTTGCAGACCTCATCTCCTCCTGCTGCACGTGCAAGGGGAAGTTCTCGGTCCCTGCCCTCCCAAGCATGAACAGCTGGCCACACATATATTAAAAAAATAGCTCAGTGCGCAGCTTAGCTTATAAAGCCTGCTTCCTTTTGCTGTTCACTCAGCACACATGTTCCTGCCAGCCCCTCATCATGCAGTCTCTCTGGTGTCCCGTAATGTGGTTGTGCTCATGCTGAGCTTTGCCCTAAGTGACAGCACTGTACGCAGCCACCTGCTTCCATAAAACTCACGTGAACTGAAAATCTTGGAGACCCTTCCCTCCTGTTAGACCTGGTTGAAATAGAGAGGATTTCCTTGTGCCTCTTCATGCAAAGAGCAGCCACTGGTCCATTAACCAGGAAACTGGAAACTTTGCTGGCAGAGGGGTGGGAGAATCTGGGAGCCAGGGCGGACCAAGACTCTCTCCAGCCAGACATCACACCTCTGGCAGGGTTTCATGCTGATGCTTTAGGAAAAAGCAGCTCAACCAAAACATGCTACACGTGGCCAATTGATCTTGCTTTGCAGGGAAGTTGGAGAGGGTGAGATTTCCGCTACCTTCCAGATGATCAGCTGAGGTTGGTAAGCCTTGTCATCCATGGAGAAGACAGACTGTGAGTGTCCTGAGGCAGGTCTCAGCGTGACGCACAAAAAGAAGCTTCTGCTGGTGGCAGAACTGGCTCACCCTCAAGAGCACTGGGAAAAAGGACACCTTTTTCAGCTGTCTACACAGAACAAGCTTACAATGATTGCACCAGAGCAGAAACCAAATCAGGTGGGATCAAATCCTCCATTTGGTAGCGACACCATGTGTGATAACTCCAGAAAGGTCTCTTGTGCCCCTTACAACCCAAATCCCCAGGCACTGCAACACAAGGATCCAGAGCTGGTTCCCGCAACACGAAAGCACAAAGGGTACAAACAATATTTAATAGAAGCAGGTCGGGGCTGGAGGAGGGATGGGAAAAGCTTCATTCCTCCGGAGGAGGGATGGGAAAAGCTTCATTCCTCCACTGGATCTCACATGACAAGCCTACAGTGTCTGGTATAAAAGAAAAAATCACCACTTCTTTCATTTAAATTGTCTTACTGTGACTGAGATGAAGTTGACCCACATGACAAACAGTACAGGACAGTACCAGCTGCCAGGAGTACGCGGGGTGGTGGCCACCACACCAATAAATACAGTAAGCTTGATATCATGCACTTGATCTCACCAACTGAAGGCCCTCTGAGTGCTTGGGAGAGAGGGACAGTAAAATGATCCTCATCATTGGCAAAAGTGGGAAAAGTGAGAGAAGGAGGATCCTTCCAATGTCACCACGCAAGTCAGGACAGCACTCATTCATTAGGCCTTCCTCTCATTCATGATGTCCTTCCTTCCAAGCCATTTCAACCTCTGGATTCACATACCCTAAGAGTATGGTATGGAACCCGTAACTACTCAGACCAGGTGGGAATTGCAAATTAACTCTTTTAGGGGTATTGCAGACTTAGTCCAAACACTCATCCCTGTGTTTAGTCCATGAGCTCCGGTAGCTGTGCTGAGAAGAAAGGCCTGACCTCTAAAGGGCTCTTAACAGTGCAAGACTAAACAGCACCTAAAACCTAGATGCAAGTTTGCAGAACAATCATTAGTGAAAATAATTATATTCATATTATTTAAAAATAAACATTGGAGTTTTCTAACCAAAAAACTGCTTATCAGAAATCACTGCATGCTTTAACTCCAAGACCTGAAATTTCATATAGAGAGCACATTGTCATTCTTGCAGCTAAAGTGTAGGCCAATTTCTCTTTAATAGAATAAGATCTTCCTTGGAGAAGATTGTATGTTGCTGATAATTATCTGATGACATGTTGAGGTTTAGCAGATGGATTAATTTCGTTTTACATTATGTTATTAGTGCCACTGGAGGGGCGTGTGGCTGTATCCTTTTGGGTATTAAGCTAAAGACATTGTAGTATACTTTACAGACAGTGGCAACTGCTGGGCTCAAAACAAGCCTCCGCTGTTTTTTGGGGGGAAAAGGTGTCTACACAACACTGTGGATCACATGCTGTCATGCCAATCACAGGGAAAGGCCAAACTCAGCCTGTTAACTGAAGATGAAGGATGCTCCAGGTGTCCAGGTCCAAGCCTGATTGTCAGGAGATGTCAATGCGATACCAAACTGTGCAGAAAACAAAGATGCCAGTATGATACCAGCTGAATATTATGAGATGCAATGTCCTTGAAGGCTTCCTCCCACCTGCAGCACTGGGAGCGGGGCAATTTTCCGCCCTCCGCAGCACTTGCTGCCAAACAACTCAGACCTCTTGATCTGCAAGAGCAATTTTCCATGCACTCTGCTGCAGCCTGTACGTACAGCAAATCAAATGACTCTATCCACCACACAGAGTGCATGCTTGTTTTAAAGATACTTCCCGATCTATCCACCCCTGCTTCCCCAAAGAGTTATTATACACAGGCGCATGCAACTGGGGAACCAAAAGGCTGCTGCTCTCAGAATATTAAACAAATAAATTGGTTGCCCTCTAACGTACCTTTTCTCTCCCAAGATGACCCAGGCTACTGAAAAGCTAATCCAGCTTTCTACAGACTGGAAAAAGAGTGTGTGGAGTTCAATAGGGCTCAGCTACTGAGCTCAGCTCAGATAAGCAGCAAAGGTGGAAAACAGGAGAATGAAATTACTCTAAAGAAGGATATTGACTGATTATCTTGTGGGATGTCTGGAAGAAACTTGAGTAGTATCTACAGAAAACAGACTGAGAATAGCATCTATTACACTCTGAAACATTCTCCAAGGGGGGGAAAGAGGGGAAACTCCATTACCCTCAGCAGGAACAGTCAGGTTGGACAAAATAACCTTGCAGTGAAGAAGTAACCTGGCATTGACTTACATTACTGTTCCCTACAAGCCCTGCCTCGCTGTGATGGGACTCCAGGGAACTAAGTGGAGTTTGAAGGTTGCTGCCACTCTGAGAGGCTGGGACGAGGGTTGTGGGAGAGAAGAAAAGTTTGCTTTGATATGATTTTATGCCCTCCTAATACCAGCCTGCTCTAACACGACAACCAGAGGCTGCTCTAACTCCCAGGTTTTATAACCTCTATATACAACCATGAGACAAGCCACACCAGGAACAGAACAAGACTGTTTCAGTAGGGGTATCCCCACTTCTTTGGATGCATTTTGGAGGACATGGGCTATGCTGTCAGAACCAACGTGGCTAGCAGAAGGGAAGCTGCTGGGTTTGCAGCTGATGGTGCTTTAGGAGACCCTGGCTGTAGCTGGAGCTCTCTAATCCCTGGGTCATTGCTTACACACACAGCCCCCATCTCAAGCAGCTCTGGTTAAAATAATCCATGCTTTTTATTTCCTTATCTATAACCTAGAGCTGGCTGGGGCAAGGCAGAAAAACCCAGCAGGTTAGCAGAGCAAATTTCGGAGGCAAGGACAAGGTGTTTGGCCTTGCTGAGGGTAGCAGCTCTCCAAAGGGCAGCTCCTTTCCTGCTTCATCTGAAAGTTCCCAGGAGTTCAGCTGGATCTCGCTGGAACTGGTCTCCAGCCCCTCCCAGCACATGGAGGCTGGTAGGCGTTTAAACATTGCTCTTGAAAAAAAATGACAGGCCCCGGGGCCCAGGCTTGCGATGAGAAATGATTCTCATTTTTGTGAGTGCAGCGGGTTCAGCCAAGGTCGATGGTAGCGGCGCCGAGGGAAAGCCACTGGAAAATATAACTAACTTTCCCATCACTCACTCCCCTCCTTCCTCAGCAGGCTGTGGGCTTGCTGGACAAAGCCGAGCAGAGCCAGGTGAGTGGACAGGCTCTGAGAGACAGGGCTGATGGGGCAGCCAAGGTTTGGGCTGGGCTCCTCTTCAGCCAAGGGTACACCCACCAAGTGCACGTGCTGCCAAAGACACCAATACTCCAAGCCACAACACGTCAGCAAGGATGTATCCCCTCCAAGCCCAGTTTGTCTCAAGCAGCCACCTGTGAGTCACTACACAAATATCAGAGATGCCACAAAGGATATAGAGAAGCCTCCTGGGAAACCTTATAGCAGCCTTCCAGTACATAAAAGGGGCCTACAGGAGAGATGGGAAGGGACTCTTGATCAGGGAGTGGAGCGGTAGGACAAGGGGTAATGGTTTTAAACTGAAAGAGGGAGATTTAGATGAGATCTCAGGAAGAAATTGTTTCTTGTGAGGGTGGTGAGACGCTGGTCCAGGTTGCCCAGAGAAGCTGTGGATGCCCCATCCCTGGAGGTGTTCAAGACCAGGTTCGACGGGGCTTTGATCAACCTGCTCTAGTGGAGGTGTCCCTGCCCATGGCAAGGGGGGTGGAACTCAATGATCTTTAAGGTCCCTTCCAACTCTAACTATTCTATGATTCTACGATCCTATGAAACACACCCACCAACAACACAGTGCAGCCTGTACCCTCTGATTGCACCAGGCAGAGATACTCTGTTTGTACATCCACCTACATCCTAACCTACTAATGCTCACATGAGGTGCATGCTCCTTCCTTGAGCTTCTAACTCCCTAAAAAAGAGCATCTCTTTGAAGCACCTTGAGAAACCTGGGCTTTTCCCTAAACAGAGCCCCAGTGTCATGGATGGCAAGGTATTTGAGTAGGTCACCTATCTCAGGAACTGAAGGAATTTATGGAACTAGATCTGACTCAGAGCAGAAATCTTTTCACAGCAGAGACTACCCGTTTTAAGGAAACACCTCCCTTATCCCCCCTCAAAAAAAGTTCTCCTGCCATTGTGTGTTCTTACATTAATAATAGAGGGGAGTTGATGAACACGGTGACCAAAAAGTGAAGTTAATTGGATTAACCAGAACTGTTCATTGTTGTTGCCACGCAGCCCCTAGTTACAGCTGCTTTCTAGCTGCAGATAGCTCATCCCCGAGCTGCGGCATCTTGGCTTCTTGGGCTCTTCTGACTTCTGCTTAGAAGGTCTTGGGAAGGTGCAGGTCTGGACAAGGCAGTCTGCTCGCCTGGGGTGGGATGTCCTGTCAGTCTGTCCTGAAATGCTACAGGGAAAAGAGTGAAAGGGGAACAGAGACTGTTGCCAAAAGAAGTGTGACAAAAGCCAGCCTCAGAAGTCTGGTCCCATGTTGAAGACTAACCTTAATTCTGTGAGCAAGTAACTCTACATTCGCTTTGATTTCTTTATACAATCCATTTGCTGCAATAAAATTGTGATCACCTTTTGTCCCTGCCCATGGCAGGGGGGTTGGAACTCAATGATCTTTAAAGGTCCCTTCCAGCTCAAACCATTCTATGATTCTATGATAAGAGAGACCATCTCTTCTACACCACAATCAGGTTGTTTTTTTTAACTGTGAGATCCTGATTCAATGCAAAGGTTTCCCTTTTGCACCAGTAATATCTGCATCAGGACTTGGGATTACATCTCTTTCTCATGCTTGGCTCTGCATCAAGAAGAAGATCCCATTTTTTTAAGGCTGCTGGGGTCACATCTTTAGCTCAGGAGATGTGGTTTCAGTGCTGAAGGTGCTCTGCTCCTCTGAGGTGGTCATTACACCCATCCCCAGCACTAAATCAAACCATGTGTGGCAGCTGGCTTGCACATGTGGAGGCAACATTGAACATATTTTGTAAGTGTTACATATTAAATTTTAGTCCCCAAACTCCTATCATTTTCCTAACAAGTTACCACCCTGCACTGATGCATTGCAGCAGGACTTCTGAAAGGAATATACCGGGCTTTGACACGAAACCGCAGCAGTTCAACAAGAAGACAGACAACCATCCTTTGCTGTCCAAAATTTCCCCACAGAGGGAATACCCCTCTATTATTAACACTAACCCTTCGGTGACATTTTACCTGGCTGCAGAAACCTCCTGCCACATTTCTGGCAAGCCCTTGTCGCCCTTTCTCATCGTCAGCTCCTGTCTGATGATATAATTCTGGAGGAGCAGCACTGGGTCCTAGCCAGGTAGACTTGGCACTTGGTGCCTGGCAGAGATGCTGCCCGTTGCCTTTCTCAGCTCCAGCCCTCATCGTAAATGGAAATAAAAAGCAATCCAGCTTCTGCCTGCACTTAATGCCCATCACAGCTGCATCTGCGTATTGTGTTGTACGGTTTCATGTCACTCTTTAAAGGTTGACACGTTTGGTCCCAGGAGGAGCTGCAATTAAGTGGCATGCTTCTCTTTTTTTTTTTTTTTTTCTTTTTTTTTTTTCTGGAAATCCAGCGGTTAAACCCCAGCTCTGGTGAATTTAATGGTGAAACTCTGACCAGGTTCAAGCAAAACTTCCCCCGAGATGTCAAGGAACAAGAGGGAAGAGTGAGTAGCCTCCAACTCCACTTTCCCCTCCAGCCATCCATCTACCGAGATATTTATTTGATCTTCTGTCACTACAATATCCGAGTGTTTACAGCACACCACCATTCACTCCAAAGCTGGATGAAAATCCTTAATGGGGCTTATGTGCTGTGATGCCCCACCGGTGCTCACGGTCACCTCCGGTGCATACGAATGAAAAAGAGAGATCCTCTCGTCCCCTGCACTGACAATGCACATGGGGAGAGAGATTTGCTGAGGGCTCCCTGGGTACAGATTTGCGATCTCGGATGAATAATGGTTTAGTTTATTGGAAATTCGCTTTTCATTTTACCTCAATTAAGTGACCAGCGAAATCAATCACATACCTTCTGCAAACACTAAATCTTCCAGAGGGAAAATATTTATCAAGTCCCAAGCCACCAGCTTTAGACCCCTTATCCCTCTAGCTCTCTGGAATTGCTTCACAATGTAGAGAAAAAAAAAAAAAAAAAAAAAAAAGAAAAAAAAGAGCACCAACTTGTCAAACTGGGACTTCAGAGGATAAAAAGCAGATTTTGAAGCAGCAGAGAGTGCTCAATACAGAAACATCCTATGGACTTTAGCAGAGACAAAACCAGGTGGTTATAAGCATACATCCAAGTGTCACTGAGATGACATAGATGAGGATGAGCCCTTCTGCATACAGTTGCTATATTTAGTTATTTTTTTAACATCCCCTGAGATGCATACCGTAGGTAGGAAACTCCCCAGGCCAGAAGATGGTTAAAATGAAAAGTTTGCTGTTTAATTCTGCAAGACTCCTCCGTATGGCACCAGCAGGAATCTGCCATCAGGGAGCTGAAGCGGAGATGCAACAGCTTTGGCAGACTTTAAATAAACTGGGTTTGTCTCAAGCATCAGGTCATGGTAAAGTCTCATCTCATTATACCTCGCTGAGCCTAGCTCACAGTACAGTGGTCGGGGACGGACGGGTTGTCTTTGGCATTACCCACATCAATATTACTGAGGATTTACACGTCCATGCTGCCTTTTCATCCCAAAGCTATTGCTTTTGCAAACCATATGGATCCAGTTCCCATTCCACCTGCAGTTCTCATTTTCTGAGTACTGAGACACTGCAGGATCATCACCCGCAACCCAGACTGAGCCACGTGGGGAATTTGCAGTTGCATCCTCATCCACATCCAGACTTCCTTAAAGTGGGATGAATAGAGACCTCGCTTTCCTCTTCAGGCCCATGTTTAGCTATGCTCACTGACATAGCCTGGGATTTTCTGCTGGGTTTGGAAATGAAACCAGGACCACCATGAAACTGGTCCTCAGGAAAGTTTAGAGAGTGCAGTCATCTGCCTGCTGGCAGAAGATAGTGGACTTCAGCTATCCTGCAACTCAGTTCCTGGAGGGAGCTCTGAGGTATGTAAAGGTCAGAGGAAGGCCCTCTAAACTCCCTATCACTCTGGGGCTTAGATCCTCACTGCTGGCACCCAGGGAAGCAGCTGATTTATAATAATCCAGGCAGTGGAGATCCTTTTAATGACCTGCTGCTTCATCAGCTGGTTCTGCACTCTCCTCCCAGCAGTGCACCAAGAGATCCTGTTCAGGGCAAAGAACACAAACCTGAGCTGCAGACCTGGTCCTAAATGAGAATAGTGCTTTACCTTGGGCTTCCCAGGCACAGCAGTGACATTGCAAGGTGAAAGCAAGAGCAGACTGCTCAGCAGAACCAGGGTCCCTCCTAGGACCACCAGGACTATGCCACAATAGAAGGACCTTCTATGTCAAATCCTCCAAAAAAAGCTTTCGAGAGCACAGACATTTTGGGGAGGGAAGTCTTTCCTAGCAGCTACGTAAACAGCTTCTAATCAAATACAGCTGAGAGAAAACAGAAACATTTGGGGAGACTAGTGTGGCCAAAGCAGAAGCATTAAAAAAAATAGCTGTCTCAGGAAACACCACGTGCAAACAACACTCAATTGTCCCATTGACTAGCCCACAGGACATCTGAGTGAAAACACAGTTCCTGTCTCACAGGCACAGACAGGATGATTCCTATAAGAAATCCTCCGCTAGGGACTTGATCTAAGGCATGGAAAGTCAGAGAGAGTCTGTCCTTCAATTTTAGTTGGCCTTAGACTGGTAGCCATGCAGTCACTGTGTTAGACTGCTCACAAGGACCTGGGGAGTACCGACCTGACCTGGGACACCCATCACATGCCATGGTTTCTCCTGTCTCTCCCAACCAACCCATTCCTGGAAGAGGGGATGGAAATGGTCAAGCCAAAAAGATCAGAGCCCTGGGAGGGACCAGCAGCCATCACCCGACAAGACGCAGGCACCAAAGCTGTTTGGACATGACGGGACAGAGGCTGAACAAATCAATCCAAAACCAACGAGGAGAAGCTTGAGGGCAGGAACATGAGTTTAAAATGTTGCTCTGTGATTAGAAAGGGATTACAGACAGGCAGAAATCAGCAGCACAGTGTCAGAGACAGACGAAATGTTTTGTTACACACGGGAAGACAACAGAGCCCAGTCCTACCAGAACTCCTGACCCAAGGATGCAGCCTTCTGCAGCCCCACATTCCCATGAGATCTAAGTGACTCTCCTCTTGCTTGCTTTGTCCTAATTTTAATGACCCATTTCCATCCCTCTGCCCCCCAAAACAAACCACTGTTATGATGATTCCTTGCTTCATACACCACTGTGTAGCAATCATATCCTTATTCCCCATCCCACAACACCCCTGCATCTACTTTCCTGATGCTAACACAAAGCTTTTTTCTCTCTCAAGCTGCATGGGTCATCCAGCATTCCTTAACCCTTACTGCCTTCCCAAGTTTCAGTCTGCCCATGCAACCTCCAGTACCATCTGGGAAACAGAGGTGGTTCTGTGTCTTATCTTAAATTATTAAAACCCAATCTCAAACCACTAGCATTAATATGCCAATCACAATTATGACGCCAGATGACAACCACTGGACTAGGTCCTCAAGAAATGAAAGCCCAAAAGTCACTCATAGAATCTGACCCCAAAATAGCCAACTGACTCCGAGCATCTACCATGTCACGGCAAGTTTTATACACAAATATATTTTTGCTTTTTCTGTGCAGCCATTGCAAATGCCTGCTCTAAAATGGCCAGTAATCCACCTGCCAACTGCTCTCCACACATGGCAACGTCCATCCATTATCGTGTGTGACTATTACCGCAAGCTTCCTCACCACAATGATCTAGACCCTGTGGAAGTCCATGCAAGTCTCCATGGACTAAGACTCAGAGTAGATTTGACACTTTTGGGAAACAGTGAACACATAGGCTATATTCTACTGTGCACATGTTGCTTTTGCTTCTGCTCTTTCCACCTCTCTTTTCCCTCCCTGCAGCTTTCTCTGCAACTCTTCGCTTCTCAGGTATGGACATTAAAGTGGAAAAACAGCGAAAAGGGGTCACTTAGTAAAGACCTTAGTCTAAATCTCCTAAAAGCATTCTAATCTCAGCCCCAGTTCACATGAAGAAAAACCCAAATTCTCCCAAAGAGGTTTCCACAGCTGCTCTTAAAACCCTTCACATCATCTCTATGTGCTTCACTAAATACTCCTACATACACAATAGCTGAAGCACTGGGGAATATTATGACTCAGTGCTTTTTAGTCTCTGGTCCATGAGCAACTTCTATCACCACACAAAAAGGTGACAAAGAAAAGCAAACTCATACATAGATACTATAGGCAAAACTTTGTGTATGACATCCTTAATGAGAAGATGGTTAGGGTCCATAAATCCAAGAACTTTGAAAATGCCCACAGAACAGTTAATACCACTCAAGTTGTTTTGAAAGCCTAAGCTGGACTTGGCCAGGATGCTGAGGTTCATAACCTCAGTCTGCTGGCTTGGGCTGTGGGGTACTATTGATTTAAAATAACCATAAAGAGGTCAGGACTCATATTTTAACTACTCCAGCTTAACATCATGCCAAAATACTCATGCAATCCAGACTGCCTCACTCCGAGAGGTAAATGCCACCTACCCAGCTCTTGCACAGCTCCAACTTCTCCCACTTTGGGGTTTTAAGGTTCCTGTCCAAATACCAGCCTAGTCCAAACACTCTTAGCTTAAAGGTTACAGCAAAATTAATGCTTTAGGATCCCTAACTTCAGCTAAGTACACTTCTTCCAGCAAAACTGCTTGACTGAGGACCAAATAAATCCCTTGCACAACTCCAATAAAGCAATTCCAATGGGCAGAAAGACTTTAGAGATTTATCTGGTTTCAGGACAAGGTCATCTTTTCATGCAAAAATCAGCAACTTTCTTGTGAATCTCATTTAAGTAGCAAGAGATTAACAATTCATTTCAATTCTTTATGGATCTTCACTCATTGCTTCCTGCAGACAGAGGTTCCGCCAGGCGTGTCCAGTTATGTGTTTTTATCAATGGTTATTGATGTTTTTCAATTACTTCTGTGACACTTTTTGAAATACATTTGTGTGTGGAAAGCACTCGATATAATCCCATTCCAGCACTTTGCAGGCTGGTATCCTCTTATTGCTGAGCTGGGCTCCCATCTCGGCAGTTGGCACAGCAGCTCTTCGCTGCTCAGGCAAACACATTCCTTAGTTCCAGCCCACGGTCAGGCTTCTTGCTAGAATAACTCCAAATCTCTCTGCAGATGCAACTAATATAGATTTGGATCGGATATCTCAAAAGCATCCCTATGCAGTGACATTTTCTCTAGATGCCTTTGTAACCACTGCATTCACGTCCCTGAATTAGGACCCTTGTAATAATATTCCCTTGTGTGGTTATTCTGCTTCTTAACCCTTCCCTCCAATACTTTTTTCTTTCCCAGCCTTTACTGTTTACTCTTGTTACTAGTTTGTAGGACTGCAATTGTATTTTCTTTGAGCAACCACCCTACAGTACTAAAAGAAATCTAGCATCTCTACACTTTTTGCTACCAAATGTTATCCCAAGCTGGAATTCATGCAGAGAACTTTAAATAATTAAAAGCTATGTTGAACGAAGACCTTGCCTTGAAAACAATGTTCCCACAATCTGTGCCCCCAGCTTCCAAGCAGCCCAGTAGTCTAGCCAAAGTGATTACTTCTTCCATCAAACTTTCTGCACACCAAGAAATGACAAATGAAACCAGACCTCGGCACTTTTCATTTTGCCTTATTTCTCTGGGAAGAAACTCAAAATCTGCTGCAACTGCACTACAAGATATCCATACAAACCCCTGGATCCTATGCGTGATCATTCCAAAACACAGTGCATTTCATCCAACGAAGCAAATGTCCTCATGGAAACTACACAGCTAGCACAAAACCGCAACTCTACCACAAAATGAACTAAAACAGAGCACAAACTGAACTGATGGGAGGAACATTTTTTCACAGAAAATAATCCTTCTCTGATTTTTCGTTCCTGACCCTTCCTGTAAATTCATGAAATATCTTCAAAACCAATTTGGGGAACTAAAGTCCCTGGTTCTCCTGAAATTAAAGATCATGGACTACACAGAGCCATTGGTTTTATGGCCATCTACAGCTATGCAAATGGCATCTCCCTTCTGCACTGGTACTGAAAACGTTTTTTTCTCTCTCTCCCACTACGGCTACAGACCTGCCTCCTCCACTATTTCTACCACCCTTTTCGGCTTTTGAGATGCTAATTGCTTTTCTCACTAAATTGAAGGCTTAATTAGATTAAATGAAGAACAATAATTGCGTCTAACTAGTATTTAACTGGGATTTTGCTGTTTCTTTTGAGATCTCATGAAGAGATTTCTATACAAAACTGGGTGCCCGTTTGTTTCCAATTCTATCTGTTGATTCAACAGAAGATATTTTACCTCTTCTTGCAGACCCGACATGCTCATATCCTTCCATCAGTCTGGATACAGCATCGCCATAGCTAAATCCACATAAGTCATTTAGAATCATAGACTCATAGAATAATAAAATTGTCTAGGTTGGAAGGGACCTTTCAGATTATCTAGTCCAACCATAAGATCATATGTATGTTGTTATTGTACCTACCACCTCTGTCTTTGGGTTGTTTTATATACAGTGGAAGTGGACACAACTAAATAATTGTCATTATCGCCTTCAGTATTTTACAGTATTTGTCACTGATGGACACCGGAAGGCATTTCTTTAGCAATATCAGTGAATTAAGGTTATTTTCCAATAAACTGAACACAAACACTTGTGGCAGAAGGGTTACTGGTGAAACAGTCAAACCCTGAAGGTCAAGACAGGCAGGCACCTGAGCAGACCAGTTCAAATAGCTTCACCCCTCACCTCTACCTTCAGTGTTCTGGGTGCAGGATGCATCATCTCAGACATCTGTGCAGTTGAGACATGGTTGCTGCAGCAGTTTTTCTGGGTAATCCACAGCAGCCCTGTCCTTGGCAAAGCCCGGCAGGATCCATCAGAAGCTAGAAGCTATTTTCCAACTCAGACAGAGACAACCACATCCTTCTTTGATGCTGCCGCAAATTTTAATTGTTAATAAGGAAACGAGCAACTGGCTGAAGTCCTTCCTGACTCTCTTTTCCCATCTCACTTCTGCGTACTTAGGATTATACTGTACTTGGCAAGAGCCCCTTAAGGGAGGAATAGACACTGTTTAGGATCCTCCTTTTAGCAATCTGTAGGGATCAAAGGTGGCACTGAATAATGCAGTACATCAGCAAGACAGCAATGCTTCTCCCAACAAAAAAGCCATAGGGGGCTTTTTATTTGCAGAAAAAGTCAGCTGTACTTCTATGTTTGGTCTGGTACACTCTGCATAACACCCTGCTGCCAATAGCTCTAGAAAAGGGGTACACTAAAGAAGCTGTTGTCTGCCAGAAGGGTTTGCTGAGGAATATGAGTGAAGGGAGATAGATAGGAGTATTATTTATGCAAGCTGAAACAGAAGCTGAAGAGGTTTAAATCCTCTGGATAATCAAAATTAAATTCTTGGTGTAGGACCCAATTAAAAAAAAAAAAATGTAATTATAATGAAATGCTATACACTAAAAGCATTTTCTTACAGGGCTCTTTTATCTTGAAAGATCCCCAAGTCACAAGTGGCATGTGGATTTCTCCAAGATGGGATGCAGCGAATAAAACAGATTATTATCTAGCTGGAAAGAGGGGAAGCAGGAAGGAGAAAAAGCAGAAAGAGACTGCAGTTTGGCTAGGACACGCACGCTTCTTCTTCCCTGCTCTCAGGGCCTACAGATCAAATCACCAGGTAGCTCCACAGTATCTCAAGGCAATGTATGAGAGTCAAAGAGAAATCAGTGCAAGTGGACTTAATGTAACCTGCCCACAGGGCAATGTACCCTGCCTGGCAAATTTAACCTCTTGATACCTCTAGAGGGATTTTTAGGAAGGTTGTCAGGCAAATATCAAACACACCTGACTTTGGTCAGTTATGAGACCAAAGAGGGAAAACAGCTCCTTCTCCTCCTTATTCTCTAAGGAGACTAAGGAGTGTCTCTGTTTAGTGCTCTAAAACCGATATAAAAAAAAGATGTAAATACGATGAACACCTATCCCAGCCAATCTCCCCCTTGTTATCCAGAACAGGGTAAGGTGGCCCCTGAGCAATAAAGGATGGGTTGACATAAGACACACAAAGCCGAGAACAATTCCCTAAGCAAAACTCTCAACGTCTCTTTCTCTTTGTTTTGTACCCGTACATCTTGTCAGCTTCTTGTTCAAATAACTCGCGGCAAGGCCCCTGGTCCTCCCACTGGCCCAGAGGACATCTGCCTTTCCAAGACAGGCTGATGGACTGGAAGACCGATGGATTTTTTACTCGGTGTGCCCACATGAAAACAGGTCTCAGCAAAACCATTTTAGAAGGCTGTGCTAAACCAGACCTGCCATCTCTCCCTCCTGTGGTCTGGAACAGCCACTGCTTGTTTACAAAGTTTCTGCAGTTTTGCTTAATTTAGAGCAGGCTCTTCTGGTGAGTGTCACCAGTTCCACTTGGCTGGCTTTGATGAGCGCAATGTGACTTCTGGGAACTGAGACAACCCTTCCCGAGCACTCTGTTTCTCCGTGTCTTTCTCTCCCTGAAGCATCTTTTGGGAGGAAGGAGGAGAGAGGAGTGAATGCTGTCGGATCGAACAGTACACAGTCATTTGCAAACTGGCCTCAGGAATGGGTCACTACCCGAGGCCTGAGCGACCAGAGGCATTCAAGTCCTTGCTTGACAACAAACAGCTTAAAGAAAACAACATTTACGTCTTCAGAAAAATCAGTGATAACTCCAAGTCAGATGCTCCCAGAGACAGCAACAGTCCCTGTCCCTAGGGCAGTTAAAATGAAAGTTTCCTCTTCCCTGTTTGAAGACAGTTTGAACCAAGGCACAGAAAGTGAAAAGATTTTCTCCTAAATCACACAGACTTGGTAACTCACACTCAAATAGAAACCCCATCTCCTGCTCTCTGCCTCATCCCTCGTTGTTTCACATGTCTCTTTTTACACTGTCTTACACATCACCCTAAACCTTTGATGTGTTGGTGCTGGCAAGGTCAATGGCTCCAAATCTCATGTCTCACATGTTCTTTACACTTGTCCTTAAAGAGGAAAGGCAAGAAACACAGCTAAAAGCAAGGATGCAGATCTTAGACTCAACACAGTGACCGGTAACAACCCACATGCCTTTATCTCCTCTAGCTATCTGTGGTGTGCTGCAGCCATGCCCTGCCTATACAAACACAGATTGTTGGTCCTCCATGACATTAGTATGTCCTGCGTTTGCAGCATAAACTGCAGGGTCCTTTGGCTCTGGGATCCCATGGATCCCATCTGGCCAACCAGATGGATCCACCTGGCTGGCCAGATCTTTGACCTGCCACTCAGGTTAGACCAGTACATGGGGCTCTAGTGTGAAGAACAGGTCATGCCACCATCCTAAAGATAAAGCAGTATTTGGGCTCAGCGGGGTCTCTCCCAGCAACCCTCCTTTGCCACAAGGGCTCAGGCATAGCCTCATCTCATGACCGTGTTTGGTCTTCTGATCTGAAAGGGAAGAAACTTCAGAGGTTTGCAAGCATGGAGAGTTGGAAACTGCATGACATGAGCCAACTTAGGAACAGGTCCCCATGAGAACAAACTGGAAGCAGCGGTGTGGAAGGGAAGGATGCTGGCAGGAGGTATCAGCAGCCCCACAAAGATCGAGGGAGCACTAATGAAGAAATATGTCAAGATCCAAAGTAAAAAAGCTGTCGGCTGGGGACCTATTTTGTTTTGAAAAGCTGTCCACCTCCGCTGGCTTGATTAAGGAGTATTAATTAGCCAAGCAGAGAGCACCAGTGACTATACTGACCAAGGGTTGACCATTGTCTACAGAACAACAAAACTTGATATGAATGCTTTAGGGAAAAGGGGATATAGCTGGAAATCAACATAGTCCTCTCCTGTGGCACTTGTCTGTCTCCCTCTCTGCCTCTTCCTCTCACCAAACACTTAAGAAAACCTCAGAAAACTGGTCTCCTTTTCTTCCCTCAGGCAGACTGCATTTCCTCTTTATTCACAATGACTGTAATTGTATTATTTCCATAACAACAGACTGTGAGATCAGAGAGCTGCAGATGATGAGCTGGAAAGGAAACAAGCCAGGTACATGGTCTTAACCTCTCTGTGTTTCTTGCGTGATGGAGAGGACTTCTCAGGAGAAGCAACACCTAAACTACCCCACGGAGCTACACCAATATACTCCAATCAAGACCCTGGTTCATGCTCACAAAAAGCAAGGAGTGGGACAATGTGCAGCCTTTCTGCAGCTGATGACAGGGCTAAATGAGGAGATGGACTCTGCCATATACAAAGGCTGTTGTTTATGAAGCCCTTTCTGCATGCACCAAAAGTTGAGCACACGCTTTGATTTGTGTTACAGTGAAGTCCATCGTCTCTTTACCTAAAAGCTGGAGCAGGTCAGCATCTCTCCAGAAAGTAGCAAAGAGCCTCTTTCTCTGGAACAGCAGGGCAGGATTTGTGGTGTGAGAGCCTACAGCCCCTGAGCAGGAGCGTCCACCCCAATTCAACGGGTTGCAGAGCATCAATGCTCTTTAAGGGAATGGTAAGTGACAGGAGAGGATGTCACCTCGCCAAGCAAAAGCTGCCTCATTTCTCTCCCACAATCATTTTGTCCCTTCCTATTCAAGGTTTTGAAACCGCTTTATATTGCCACCGGCAGAGGAGGGAAGAGGGGAGAAGAGGTACCAGCAAGAGCAATCACCAGCCCCTAGAAGAGGCGAGGAACATTAATACACCGAGGAGAACATGCCAAGAGCTGAACTAAGCAGCGTCGGAGTTCATAGCCAGAGGGAGGGGAGCTATTTTGTTCTGAAAAGCTGTCCACCTCCACTGGAGTGAGCAGAAACAGTTGTCAGTGGCTCCACGAGCAAAGGGACGGCAGGCGCCAAGGGCTATTTCCTGACTTGTCCACAGTCACGCAGGATGGACACATGCAGGAAGCACCGACTACATTGTCATCACCTCTTGGACAGAAAGAGGACACCCCAAGGACTGATGGGTTGGGCAGAGCAGCCTGGCTGACAAGGTGTCACTAAACCAAGTGTGGATATGGCTCTAAAAAAACAGTGGTCATGGCAGCAAATGCTCCTGGCTCTATGGTGCAACCACAACATGATACCAGCATCCATGTTGCAGGGACCAGACTCACCTGGCACCTTAGGACTTCAACCAAGGTGGCTCCTTGTGGCATTGGCCAGCAGGGACAGCACGGATTGCTCATGAGCAAGTTAGTAGTAGTGTTAGGTTAGTGGTTGGACTCAATGAGCTTAAGGGTCTTTTCCAACCTAAGCGATTCTATGATTCATGCAACAGGTTGTGGCTGTGCCCAACACTTATGCAGAAGCAGAACAGATCATTTTTCATCCTACTGCGTTCCCAATCAGAGTTTTCCCCAGCAAATACCAGACACACACAATTAGCTTGAAAAGAAAAATATCTCTAAGACGCATCCGGTCAGAGAGATGACTGGCTATTTTGTGGCTTTCATTCAGGGACTGGATAAGGGGGAGGGGGTGAGGGGTGTTTTTAATAGCTAATTAGATAGCTTTCTCAAGCAGTCATTAAAATCTGCTAATTATCCCATGGTCTCAGTAAGAGGGAGAAAATCTCTCCCTCCGGATTATTCCGGCGCTGGTGAAAAATCTTCAAGGCCAACAAGTTGCCACTTTCAAACTTTGAAAATAAACCCTAGGAATTAACCTCACATTTGGATTCTTATTGCATCGTTTCTGCCTTGCAAACTGTTCCTAAGCGATCGGATGTGAGTGGGCTTCCCAATGAGCTACACCCAAAACAGATGCTTTTAAATGGAAAAGTGATGAAGGTTATAAGGGTTACTGGTCTTTATGTCAGGGTTTAACATGGGTCTAGAAGAGCAGATGAAGGAACGGGCATTGTGATGGACCTTGGCAGCACTTGCACTTGCACTAGCACCAGCAGTGTCTGCGGGAGATGTGACTATTGGCTCAGCCCATTTGCTCTGTGTTTCTGTGATACAGGAGATGCTCAACTGTGTGGTTTGATTCAGGGGTCAATGCTGTCCCAGCAAGATCCAAGAAGATGGATACCCTGCACCCCTGCTCTGGCAGGCAGCACTTAGCTGCAGACAGCTTGACAACAATCCTGAATAATCTATCATTTTGTGCTAGCACTTAGCATCTGAGAGCACGGATACAGCTCAGCCCTTCTCATGCAGTGCTCGTGGTAGTATTGACCTGTGCAGACTAGTTAAAGCTAGCAAAATTCAGACTCCTTGAAAATATTGGCACAGGGTCTCTTGGAAGACAGTTCTGAGCCTTCATTTTAAATGAAATTAGTCATTCAATATAACTTCATCACATGAAGGATTTCCCTTCTGAACTCCATGTTGTTTATAAAAGTCTATACCTTACTGCTCAAGGCACATCTGTGAGACAAGGTGAGAGCTAAGCATCAGGAATTTCAGGCCAGCATTTGCAGAAGCGGCTCATTCACTGACCTGGACTTTGGATCATCAGGAGTCAAGAATCTGTGCACTCAAGCTTGATGTCAGCTGAAATCTCTTTTGACTCTGGAGCAAAGGAACATCCCCATCTGGGCACCCCACAGAGTTGGGAGCCCTCCTCAAGGCCTTCCTGATGTCCTTCAGACACAGAGAATGGCATCACTGAGCTAGTGTAGGGTTGACTCAAAGCTCCTTATCAGCACATGTGAAAACTAGTTGTAGATGTCCCATCCCTGGAGGTGTTCAAGGCCATGTTGGATGGGGCTTTGAGCTACCTGATCTAGTGGGAGGTGTCCCTGCCCATGGCAGTGGGGTTGGAACTGGATGATCTTTAAGGTCCCTTCCAACTCAAATCATTCTATGATTCTAACTGCCCCATCAGAATGAGGAGTGGGTCTAGATGACAAACTGGTGGAGGTATTGCCTCATTAGGTCACACCTACAGGCAGCTCTGAATGCTCATTTTGAAGGTTGTAACCTATTTGCCAGCAGTTTCAATGATGTGTTAAGGAGAGACATAGAAGAGGGTCACAACTGGCTAAGGAATACCCATATGGGCTTGCAGGATGGAGTTGAGAGCAAGCTATGGGAGGGTTGCAGGACCCATCCAGGCTGGAGCCATGGAAGCAAAACACAGAGTATTTGGCAGGTTGTTAGAATCTTTCACAAGGACAAACTGAGCCAGCAAAGCTTATTCATCATGAAAAAATAGCGTATTGACTTAGACTCCCCAAAGAGGAAGGCATTAAAACAAGCAAACAAATAAAAACATTGCTCCTGAAAAAAACCCTTAGGATTTGTACTGTGTAAAATGAGTTGCAAATCCCCAGAAAGCTGGGGGATTCAGGTAAACAGAACAAAAGCAAGGTCCTACTTAGGAACCTGGCTGGAAGACAGGAGCTGGAATTTCCCAACTCTGAAGAAAATTACTCTATTTTTTTTTTATGAGCAGAAGTCAAGACACTGATCTTTCTCACAAGGGAGAACTGATTCTCCTCAAATCCTCCCTAGCCTTCCTTTGCTGAGCTGAAGCAGAGAAGGAACAAGTATCAGCTCATTAACAGCTCCTTTTTGCAACACCCATCAGTTCCTGGGGATTTCCCATTTGACTGCTCAGCTCAAGAAACCTGAGGAGATCATGACATGAGAGGCATGGCTGCAGGCCAGAGACCGCTTCACCACCTGAGTGGCAGAGCAAGAACAGTACTCCCAGATCGACAATGAATCAACGCAAAATGGAGAGTGAGGGTATCTCTGGGAGAAGCAAAGCAAACCCAGAGCCAGCCCCAGAGAAGACTTCCAAAGGAAAACACAAAAAAGCTTTGAGCAGCCATTGTGTGGACTGCCTGGGATGGAAGAGAGAGCAGGTCAATGTTCTGTGAGACCATTGCCTCCTCTCCTTCAAGCTCCCCAGCAGAACAGAAGAGCTGCAGGAGTGGGCCCAGGCTGTCTCCAAGCATCAACCCCAAGCCCTGCCATCATCTCCGAACAGATGTTTGGGGATGTCATTTAGAGCGTTCCAGCCTTGGGCTTCAAATGATCCATCTGTCTGTTTGCAGTCAACACGCAATGGTCCTCAGAGCAAACCAGGAGGAGAAATCAGCTTTGGTGCTGCTGTCTTCTGCAGAAGGAAACAAGGTCTGCAGGGAGCAGGGGCCCAGGAGGACCAGAGGAGCTTTAACTGTGAAAGACATAGAAGATCCCAGCCAAAAAGCAGGGGGAGGGATGGAGGGAAGCAGACCAGTAGAGTGGTGTGAGGGTGCTTAAACACGGGTGCTGATGTGGGCGAGCCAGTGTCTGTTTAAATATTTTTATGAAGACTGAGCCTGAAGTATAATTCAATCTACTTCATTAATGTCTGTGACCAATTCAGCTCACTTCTCAAATGTGGATGACCCAGATTAGTTCCTGTAGATACACGGACTTTGTAAAACGGGCTGGCAAGAGGAGGAAGGGAGAGAGCTTGTTGAATCCTCTCTCTCTTTTTTTTTTTTCAAATACTCAATCAACCTGCAGGCTGAGAAAACAATAAAAAAATATAGACTCCATTAAGGTACTTAGAAGAAAAATCACTGCCTCTGGATCGTTGAAGCCTGCCAATTTTCTGCCAGTCGCACTGTATTTGTTCTAGTCTGAGAACGAAAGAAGGAAGAAGGGGGAAAAAAAAAAAAAAAACTAATAACAGAAGAAAAACAGAAATAACATGAGTTGCTCTGATTGTATTTCCCGGCAGCTAGTCCTTGGATTGTGCTCTGCAGAAGAGAGAAGAACGTAATGCAAATATGTAATGAGAGCAAAGCAAATGTGCACCTCACACACACATGCCCCCCCCCCCTCCCCCCCAGTAAATAAATAAATAAATGAATCCTAGAAATGGTGGGAGAATAATTTGCCTCTGTGTGAGGCACATGCACCTGGAGGTAGTGTTTGCAGGTGGGAAGGAACTGAGATTTTCTCCCCGTTCACAGCAGTTCCCTCCACTGCTCTGGCAGGTAAAGATTCTTCCAACAGCCTCGTGTTGACACCAGCCTCTACCATCCCAGTGCCCAGGTCCTGCCTTAGCCCTGGCTTAATGGTTGGTGTAGGAGAAAACATCTCCCTTAACTCCGCATTTTCTAGTAGAATATCCACCTATGACTTCTTTGAGGAGGGTCTTCTGCAGTACAATGTTAGGTGGTCTTCCTTGCTTTTTCTGAGAGATGGGACCTTCTGACAGTGTCCAAAATACCACTGTATACAGAACTGCCACCCTAAAAGGCTACAGTCTGCCTAAAGATAGTCCAGAGAACTGCAACAAGACTGATCAAGGTCATGGCAAAAATTTGCTCATGAAGAGGGATTAGCACGGGCTCCGAGACCGTACATTTCTGAGAGGAGATGAATGTGAAGGGATGATAAAGGTATATTAGAAAATGATAGAGGGATCTTTTGTTCTTTCTGCCTCATAACACAAGAAAAAGGACAATTCCACATGAAAAATGGAATTAAAAATGTGGAATTATAAAAGTGATAGAAGGAACTACTTTTCCCCTATGTTATATCATCATGGGAAGTTGTGGGCAAAGAGGCTACTGAGCTAGAGGAAGGTGATGCATTTATGCAGCCTACAACAACAGCCACTGCTAGGGGAATAGCCAGTAGGCCACCCTAAATGAAAATAGGGCCAATACATGAAAAAAAGGGCCACGAAGATGATCAGAGGGCTGGAGCACTTCTCCTATGAAGTCAGGCTGAGAGAGTTGGGGTTGTTCAGCCTGGAGAAGAGAAGGCTTCAGGGAGACCTTACAGCAGCCTTCCAGTCCCTAAAGGGGCTACAGGAGAGATGGGGAGGGACTCTTGATCAGGGAGTGGAGTGACAGGACGAGGGGGAACAGTTTTGAACTGTTGAAAGAGGGGAGATTTAAGTTAGATACTAGAAAGAAATCCTTTGCTGTGAGGGTGGTGAGACCCTGGCCCAGGTTGCCCACAGAAGGCGTGGATGCCCCATCCCTGGAGGTGTTCAAGCCCAGGTTGGATGGACATTGAGCAACCTGGTCTAGTGGAAGGTGTCCCTGCCCCTGGCAGGGGGGTTGGAACTCAATGATCTTTAAGGTCCCTTCCAATGCAAAACCATTCTATGGTTCTATGATCTGCCAGCCATCTAGTTGTGTGCCTGTCAGCGCTGAGCAAATCCAGGATAGATTTAGGAGATAGCAAAGGGTGCTGCTCCAGCCTTTGACAAAACCGAGTTGCACTCTTTGGGTTCATGCAAAAGCAAATCCTTTCCCAAGACCCACAGTGGCAGCTCATGGTAGTGCACATCTGGTGGAGGAGCACAGAAGGAGGCATTTGCTGGAAGCTGTGATTCATCTGTTGGCCATTCCCTCACCCCTGCTACCACCAGAGCTGCAGAGATTACAGGAGATAAGGTTAGAGAGGACTGTGCCAGGGGCTACATCCAGCCTGAAAATCATCCATTAAAACATTCCCTAACTCATGGTATAGCTCTCGGACGGGACCACATCATGGAATCACGGAATTTTCAGAGTTGGAAGGGACCTCTAGAGATCATCTAGTCCAACTCCCCTGCTAAAGCAGGGTTGCCCAGAGCACATTACTCAGAACTGCATCCAGGTGGGTCTTGAAAATCTCCAGAGTAGGGAACTCCACGACCTCCCTGGGCAGCCTGTTCCAGGGCTCTGGCACCCTCACCGGAAAGAAGTTTTGCCTCGTATTTAAATGGAACTTCCCATGTTCCAGCTTGTGCCCATTGCCCCTCGTCCTCTCACTGGCAACCACTGAAAAGAGTCCAGCTCCATCCTCCTTCAACCCACCCTTTAAGTAATTGTAAACACAGATAAGGTCTCCCCTCAGCCTTCTCTTCTCCAGGCTAAAGAGTCCCAGCTCTCTCAGCCTTTCCTCACAAGGGGGATGCTCCAATCCCTTAATCATCTTTGTTGCCCTACGCTGGACTCTCGCCAGTAGTTCCCTGTCTCTCTTGAACTGGGGAGCCCAGAACCGGAGACAGTATTCCAGTTGTGGCCTCACCAGTGCAGAGTAGAGGGGAAGAATGACCTCCCTCGACCTACTGGCCCCACTCTTCCCTACGCAGCCCAGGATCCCATTGGCCCTCTTGGCGACCAGGGCACATTGCTGGCTCATGGAAAGTTTGCTGTCCACCAGGACTCCCAGATCCTTCTTCTCAGTAGTGCTTTCCAGAAGATCCATCCCTAACCTATATTGGTGCCTGGGGTTCTTCCTCCCCAGGTGCAGGACCCTACACTTGCCCTTGTTGAACCTCATTAGGTTCTTCTCTGCCCAGTTCTCCAGCCTGTTCAGGTCACACTGGATGGCGGCACAGCCCTCTGGAGTGTCAGCCAGCCCTCCCAGTTTGGTATCATCAGCGAACGCATCATCACAGCCTGTATGTGACACAGCATGTCCCACACTTTCTCCTGACTCCTGCTGTGTTCCCAGCACAGAAGAAAAAATCCCATCTCCCTTCTGTGAGCCAGTGGGGACAGTTACTGCTGGCATTACATGTTAGAAAGCATGAGATGTGTTGCAGAGTTCTGCAAAGGAAGCGGGGCTGACACGGGGGTAAGGTCTGCAACCCCAGATGGAGATTGGTGTACACTCAAGAGAGGACTCAGCTGCCATTAATGTCTATCCTTTGGCTGATGCAAAGACCAGCAGAGGTTTTGGGTTGGTTTTGTTTTTTTTTCCCCCTTGGTCATACTGGATACAGACTTCTCTGGTGGAAAGTACAGGCAGCCCAAAATACCTGGGCTCCAAACCACCACTCCAAGAAATTTCCTTCTAGCTCTACCCAGGCAGATTGCTTTTGCCATCTGGAAATAGATCACTGCAGTGATCCATCCCTCCTGTAATGGGTCACCATGGGCGTTCACCTCCTAGCCCTCAGCCCCTATTTACCTCCAGGCGTGGACTGGATAATTTCTCCTAGGAAACAGGAGGAACCAGGGGTAGAGGTAGGTGTCCACTCTTCTGTCTTTCACCTCTGAACTTCCACCACTTTCCAGCTGCTCCTTCTGGCTATTTCTCAACCCCTCCTGCCCAGAGGCGGCTGGAGATTGCCACAGCTCAAAACCCTCAAATTCCTACGCATGATGGAGATAAACCACCTTCACTGCAGCCTCCAGCTCTTGGTCCTAACAGCCCCATCTCCCCAACCCCGCTCAGCCCACAGCAGTAAGGAAACCTCTGATCTGACACCGAGAGCGAGCCTGAGGCAGCATTTCTCCTCTCCATCCCGGAGAGCCGTGCACAGAAGCCAGAGAGGCTGGCCAGCTGGGATGGTGCTGGCAGCGGCAGCCTGCAGGCACGCAGAGAAGGCAGCGGTGATGGAAAAACAGCAGAACAGCACTGGGTTTGGAGGAAGAGAGGACAGCTCTGATAAATTAATTCCTCCTTCCCCCTCGGCTGCCTCTGCTCGGTCAGTGACTCGCTGAGCTCCCAGCTGACAGCACTAGATGGAGATTAGGCACCCGGAGACTGGGATGAGGAGGGCAAGTTAGCACCAGCATACAGGGTTGACCCAAAGCCTCCTCGCCGATCCTACATGGATGAAGGGGGTCTGCTTCCTCTAAGGCTGCCTCCCATCCCATAAGCGAGCCCTGCTCATCGCAGGGGTTGTGATGCTGCCATCTGGGGGTCCCACCCTGTGGGATGCCACATCACCCCACCGACATCTGTTCTCTCCCTCTGCCTCAAGTAACCGATGCTCAGACTTTATGCCTGGAAGATGGGGGCTTGTTTTGGCCCTCTCTAGACAGAAATAATACGCTCCCCCTTCCCCCTGTGTTGGCAAAAACAGGACTTTCAGTGAAAGAAGAGCAGAGGGTTATTAGACCAAGTCTCTGCTGGATCCCCAAACACCTCTGGGCTGCACATCGTTGCAAAAAAAACCTCACCCACACGGGGAGAGAGCAGTGGGTGAAGAGCAGCAAGATATTTGCAGAGAAAATGAGAGTCAACATAACAACAACTGACTTCTGGGGAGCTGCGCCCCACGGTTCCCCTGAAACCAGCTGCCAAACATGAAGAAAACTCATTGCAATATCTCACCCCCCAGGCCCCTCCTTCTGCCCTGCGCAGCCACCCCCAAATGCCACATACCAAACTGCCCCCTCTTTTTCTTTTATTTCTCCCCTTCTGCAAGCAAACAAACAACTCAATGCCGAGGGGAGAGGACCACAGTGTCCCCAGGAGATGGGCAAAGCCACCCCCCCGTGAGGGTTCAACCTGCGTCAGTCGAGTACTAGAATAGAGGAAAACAGCAAAGCTCTGGGGGAGGAGAGGTGTGTCGGGGATGGGGGAAGGCTTGAAATTTCTTGAATGTAATACAGATCACATATGCAGGAGCCTGAATGAGACATCCCCTGCCAGCGCCTCCCAGCCTGGCAGCGGTTCAGGTGTCCCCTCGATTCAGGTCCTGGCATCCAAGTCTCCGCCATGGATTTTTTTTTTTTTTTTTTTCTTTCTTTCTCCTTCCCTTCTCTCTCTCTCTCTCTCTCCCTTTCTGGAAAGCGTTGTACTACGCTGGCAGCCTGCCATGCTCACGTCTGCCTCCCACTTCATCCCCGTCTGCCATTGTTTCCAATCAGTTTAGGAAACAGCACTGAGAACAATTAGAAAAGATAACGAGGAAGAATTACATAATTACAGGCCACCGAATCCAAAGCATTTTCGCAGGCTGAGCTCTGCCTGAGGGAGGGAGGGGGACTTACTCGCACTCTGTCTTTGCCTTAACTTGACTGTCTTACCATCGTCATCACGAGGTACCTGGAGAGAGATCCCTCCTCCAGCTGGCCCCTGCAAGCTGCTCCAAGAAAAGGTTTCACCCCAAAAAAAAGATAGCAGTCCTGGGCTTGGGAGAGAGAAATATCTTTCTTTCTCCCATGCTTTATCTGTCTGGGGGAGGTTTCAGGCTCAGCCCTGCCCAGCTGTCTCCCTGGATCGCATCCGAGCAGCAAACTTCACCGGCGGCAAGAGAGAAGATGCTCAAAGAATTAATCTGCTCACAAGGTCCCCAGTGAGGCTTATGCAATAGTCCCCAGCTAAGGGAGACTCCAGTGTGCCAGCAGAAGGATACCACAAAACTGCAAGCAAGTGAAGACACCAAGAGGAGCTCTGCCCAGTGGAACAGATCTGTGTCCACAATCCATGGATTCCTCGATCAAAACCCCTGTCCCTTCGACCAGACCTCCTTGCCACAAGGAGCTGCAGTTCTGGTTGTGTGCACGCATCTGGAGCTAACGCAGGCTACACACCTGAGCTCTCCCATCCAAGTCCTGCTTGATATTTCACCCCTGTGGCCCAGGCCACCCATTATTTCAATATTTTTCCAAATGACGTGCACAGCAATTCTGTGATACCAGAGTCCAGGTTTCTCCAGGTGGCTTGGAGGTGAAGCGAGGAAACCCAGCGCTGAACGGCTGCTGCTTGCCCTGCTAAACACCTGCCTAATTTCACCTATCCGATTCCCCCATCCCTCCCCGCTCAATAGGTTCACCACCTGCCACCTCTTGTATTAGAGCTCCCAGAGAACACAATGCCAGGAAAGGAGACGTTTACCCAGGAGAGCACGGTCTTGAATGCTTTTCTTGGGAGGATTTCAAAGCAATTCTCCTATCATCATCCTCGTGTGGCTGGAGGCAGGGACCGCTGCGTGAACTGATATTTGATCTGGCTTCAGAGAAGCCCTAAGCTCACTGCATCTTCCTTGCCATACACGCCAGGGTTGATTTGCTGCTCAGCCGTTATTTCTGGGAGCAGAGAAGCATCTTCAAATTTAAGAATCCACTTATTTGGCCGTAAGCGACTCTTAACAAACATCAGAGTAATTAAAAATCTCCCAAAAGCATGAGATCTGGGAAATGCCTTTGATATTTGCTCTGACTACGAATGCTCTCTCATCCTGACTCAGTGTGTCACAGATGTTAACTGTGAATTCCCCTTCATTCTTTAACCTCCTGAGCTCAGCAAATCCACCATTACCACGTCCTTCCTGATCTAGGTGTAATTCAGAGCTTTTGAAATTAAACCCCTTTCATGACACCTTTGATTGAGACGCTCCTGCAGAAGGACTCTAGGGCTTCTCCGTTCCCTTTTAAGATGCCATGAAAGTGAGAATCTGTCCAAGCTTTGCAGGAGGACCTGAAATTTGAAAATCAGGCATGGTAAGTAACACACAATGTGTGGATGTACAGGTGTTTCATACAATCTTGGAAGAGGAGCAAAAGGGCTGGAGCAGTGGCTTCTTAGGGGTTCCTTCTCCAGCTTGGCTGATGGTCTCTTGCCCTCCCCACTTATCAGGTCTTTGTGGGCAGGTGAAGAATTAAGAGATCCTTGTACGAAAACACCCACGCTATCCTTTAATATAAATCAAACAGTGCAACCCAAGCTTGGGAAATTACACAGATAAGCGACACAGACATTTCCAAATTAACTCACTCTGAGATTCATCATCGCAGCGAGGATTCAGACCTGGCTTCCTATCACATAAATTTAAGGTAACTTGGGAAACTAGTCACCCAGTGCTGCTGCATCAGGCAATGAAATGAAGACGCACCTTTGGAGAGCAATTCAGACCTAAGATAGAGACAGACCACCACTAGACATACTAATGGCTCTTCGTTGCCAGTGAAAGCCCAAGGTGGGTGGCCAGGCAGCTCGCTTAGCTATCTACAGTAGGTGGGACTATGTTTTTTGAGGATGTGGCTCTCAACTGCTGCAATGATGAATATACAGGGATTGCAGCATGCTTAACTGGAGGGCACCAGTTCTGCTGAGGAAGTCTGGACCGGGACACGAGATGCACTACTACTCGGTGAGCAAAATTATCACCATCTCCGTGTGTTTTAGATAGTCCGTGGAAGGTTAGCTTGGATTTCAGAGAAGGCCTAAACAACAACTCAGTCTGGACACTCTTCTTTGAAATGACGACATTAACCAGACTGTTTTGCTACATCCCCATCCAGAAAGCCTGAGTAATCACACGAGCTTGGAGATGCTGGTTGATAGGAAGTTCTTTAGAACAGGACAGAATGGACACCCCACCTTAGGGTTCCCCAGCCCCACTCCAGACGCAGTAACGTACTCTCGGGCAGGGAGGGGGTTTCCCACCCCGAATTTGAAGCGCTTGGGATGTGCCTGGGAAAGAGCCAGGGGATTTCCCAGGGAGGGGACAAAAGCAAAAGTGGATGAAACACACAGGGAGGAGTCTCTGTTTATGAATATGCCTCTGTGGTTGAAAAGAAAACACAAAACAAACAAACCAGGGGGATGGTAAAAATAAAAATTAAAAAAAAAAAAAAGGTATGAAATATGAAATGTGGGCTGAATGATCGCTAAGGAAAATGCTCCTCAAAGCTTTGTACCAGTCATCAATGGCTCTTCAACACAGCTGCACAGTAACAACTATCACAGAGGCAGGGTGTTTTTGCATGCGCTTGAGCAAAATGAAAGAACCTCTACCAAGATAGGGAGCCCAGGGAGGGGTGGGGAAGGGAAGAGAGGGTCCACTTTTGTCTCTCAGCACTCCTTATGGCACTCGCTTGATTTCCCATTGTTCAAAAGATGGTTTTCCACCATGGTCACCACTCCCAAGCTCAACGAGGTGATGGAGACAGAGTCATTAGATAGATGAACGCCCCAGGGAGGGACCCCTCTGATACAGAGCCCTTCAGATGCCACCAGCATCCCAGACAGGTGCCTTTGGGAGGACTTCCCTGGGATAGCTCCACCACTCCCTTTGGTGACCAGCACCCTGCCAACATTGTGACTCTCTGGGGGCCATCCAGATCCCACTCTGCTGGGATTCCTACAAGCTCTGCCCTGTCGCTGGACCATCGGTGAGGGGGTCCCTGTTGAACAGCCCTCCCTGACCTGAGCAGTTCCTCTCCGTGCCTTCCGAGTCCCAAGGGCCTATCTGCAACACATCACCCCAGGAGAGCACATCTCCAACAAAACAACAGCAAAAAAGGAGGAGAGAGGAGGGAAAAACAGTTTCAAAACCTGGACACATCAAGAGACTGTTTCCATGGCAACCTCTCGTTCCTACAGCAGCTCAAGCCTGTTTTAATCAGTGGCAGCATTTGCCAATAAAGTCTGCTGGGGTCTGCACTTCCTTCCACTGTATCTGCACCGGGATGGATGGGGCCATGCATCCCCAGAGGCAGGGGACACCTTTGGGAAATGACAGTGATTGTTTTTTCCATGGGACTTCAGTAGCTGGAGCGAAGCTGCCATGATACCTACCCCAGGGCAGTGGAGAGCAGTGCTCTAGTGCTCTAGGCACCCAAACCTCTGCAACCATCCTTACACTCGCTTCCCCTTCTAGAAAATCTCGATCCAAGCAGCTTCACAGCCTCCTCGACCTGCTGTCGCCAAGCTTAGCCCTTGGTGGTTTGCAAAACTGCCCCCAAACCCATGAGCTGCCCGTGCTGCCTGCAGACATCAAACCAAGGTGGAGGTAGGAGCAGTGGGAAAGGTCTGGAGGCAGCTGTTGTGGTCGGTACCATAAGATGTGACAAGAGGGGACACACGGAGGAGGTGAATAGCTCAATCCTCGACAGCGGAGGCAGGGGATCTTACTTTAAAAAAATGGTTATTTCCACTGGTCTAGTTCAAGTGCACTTTGTTCTTTGCTACCCGGAGCCTGCAAGGTGCCCATTTACCAGATGATACCTCATGGCAGTTTTCATGTTGTTTGTAACGCTGTTATTTTTAGGGAGTCCAAGTAGAAAATGTTTAAAATCAGTTCTGGTTCAACTCCAGAACAGCAGGTCTGGTTTAGATGGCCTAAATCAGCTTCCAGTTCAAGTTCACTTCAACCACCCCCTGGGATTTCGCAGGGCAAATTTAAATATTGTAACCCAAGCAATCAAAACTGCCTAATGCCCTTAGTCTCAGCTCTGAAACAGCTCTGCAAAAAAATTCCTCAAGGAGAAAGTGTCACAAACCTTTGTTAAAAAACCTTCATGCTCACTATTTATATAGCATCTGTCACACTGGGGTCTGGATTATAGTTGGACAGAGATTTTGACTCGTATACAGTTATTAATCAACACAGGGTAAGCATTACCCACAGCAAAAAAAAAAAAAAACCCTTATCAACAGTTTTGAAAAGTTTGAGGAGTTTCTTCGTAAAATTTTAAAATTAAAGATGTTGATATTTTATTTTTGAAGGAATTTTAATTGATTTTTGAAATTACAAAAATTAGAAAATATCAAAGTGAGGAAAAAAATAATTCATTAGGCTCCAAATATTTAACTGGGCCCTGTGTTAAAGCAATACATTCTTTTGTTTCTTTTTAAAATGCCTTTACTTCAACAGAAAACTGGAAGAAAATGTTTTAGGTCAACCAAAATATTTTTCAATGTGTTTTCTCTTTCAATCGGTGAACCTAAAATCAATTGTTTGTACATGTTTAGCCCTGATCCATGACTAGGACTTCTCCAGCAATTCAAATAAACACAAATTGACAGTAATCTCACTTTGTTTGGGTTTGCTTTCTGCAGATGCTCCAACGGACCAGTTTGCTTTCTGCAGATGGACCAGTTTAGCACCAGGAAATTTTGCAAGCATAAACGTGGAGCAATTTTCAGGGACTGTCTCTGGAGAGTGAATGTTGACTGCATTTACCCATCCTGCTTCTAGGAAGTATCTACAACATACCCCATAAACAAGTGGTCTGTCACAACAGACCACCACAGCCCAAATTTTGGGGGCTTGCAACGAAGTTCCTGACTGAGCTCACTGCTTTTTCCGACAGGGATCACCCAGTGGAGCTGATGGGTGAGATGGGCTTAAAATGATGGGGGCTATTTCTTTGCACAACACGCTGTCACGAAGCTCCCTGCCTCAGGGCATCCTGGATGCTCGAGGTCTGCACAGGTTCAAAAAGCATACAGGCGGATTTGGGGAAGAAAAATCCACCACAGGGAATAAATACAGTAGCAGTGAATAAACCATCCCGGTCGCTCCTCATGAATGACTCTTCCCTACTGGCAAACTCCCTCCCCAATGCCTCTGTGCACCTTCACTTCAGCTTCTGCTCACTGTAAATATTTAACAAAGCTTGCTCCCTCCGGAGACCCCCATCCTCAATGCCTCCTTGGCTGAACGCTGTGCATCTGAACACCAGCCAAGGTTAACAAATTTGAGTGAAATGTCACGGCTTAGCCCTTCCTTCCTTCTCTGGCCCCCTCCAGAGTGTAGATTCATGCTCCACAAGCCACAGGGTGTTGTTGTATTTGTTTTTTCTTGCAGGGAGCTATACCCATTTAATGCTTTGCCTGACAGCTGCTGTGATTAATAGGTGATGTGCCAAAAGCCACATACTATTATTATTATTATGGCAACATTTAGAGGTCATAACCAAGAGCAGGATCCCATTGTGCCAGGCAGTGCACACTGTTGGAAGTAGTCCCTGACCGAGAAAACCTCCATCTAAGTAGGCATTTCTGGGAATGGGGGGAAAAAATATACAAAAATATAAGTGCTGTGGGTTTTTTCCTACAGTATCATGCGCAATGTAAGCAGGAGAAGAGAATAACGCCAACACCGTGACACTCAATGTGCTAGACCTTGCTGTCCACCAGCTGGCGATTAACTTTCATGCATAATCATTCCACCACTGCACAGGGTACATGCATGGGTACAAGAGTTTTGGTCAGTAGGTTAGATTGCGTCTGCAAGGTTAGAGTAGCACATTCACGAGAAACAAACAAAACAAAACAAAAAAATCCAAAACAAGCAAAAGAAGCCCAAAATTTCGTTAGTTTTAGAAAGCCATACCTTTAGTATAGACTTGCTATTCCATCCTGGAGAGCTCAACCTTTCCTCTTTAACATGCATGTTAACAGAGCAAACTGCCTTATTTTCTAAGAAGATGAACGTAAACACCAGGTCAAGTGATTTGACCAAGTTGCAGAGCAGTTTGGTAGCAAGGGCGCAAATAGAACCCTGAAGTCATAAGAGCTCGTCCAATGTGTTGTCACCTAGATCTCACAGTCAGCTCTGGGAGACGCAACATCCCTCAGCTCCCTGTGCCATAGACCTTATTGGAAGTCTGCTGGCCTCCAAGTTGGAGACCACAGCTCCTGCTTGATTTTTGTCAGCTGGTGAGAAATGGTGATTCAGATGCTCAGAATTGAGGAAATATTATGTGGCCTACAACCACATTGATGAATTCCCAATTTCATTCAGTTGCATAGCCGGGCTGGGTAATATCCTATCTCCAGCTATTTGCTTGTCTTTGAGTTCAGGTATCATTCCATCCCAATATAAGACATTGCTGTTTAGAGGGAAAGAAACAACAACTAAAAGGATGAAAAATACAGGAGTGGAAACACAGGCATACATTATTATTTAAAAGATGCGGTTCCCTGCAAGGTGTAAGCTCTGCATCACCCCGAAGTATTTAATTTGCAGCCTTTGTTCAGATTTGTGTCCAGGGTCTGAAATCTGAACCCTGATATCTGCCCAAATCCAATTCTTAGCCCTATTGCAGAATTGATGGACTTTTCAAGTCTTCGTGGACACCTGTGTTGTCAGCATTGGGAAATGTAAAAATAAGACACAAAACCAGGCTACCAACCAGACACCCTCTAGCTGGACACAGACCAGGCAGAAGGAGACCTAGATATCTGAGGACGTGGCAGTTTAGTTTTAGGATTGGTCGTACTTTCCTCTTCAAGGAAACTACCTGATGCAAATGGACAGAGGAGTGTTCTCCCTCTGAATCCATGAATCCACCCTAGAGGCAGCTCTCAGCCTTTCTCCAAAGCCCTGCACAGAAGTAGAGACCATGCACCCCACCCAGAACTAGTCCAAAATCTCAAGAGGGTGTTCTCTGAACCTCTTAATTCAATTTACCTTTTTCAGACCCACCGCTTATAGACCAGCCCATGCAGAAGCTGTTTTGTTCCCAAGTGCTGTTACAATATGACTTATTCATGACAACATGAGCTCCTTTCTGCTCTCTCAGCCTTGAATCTCTACTGGTACAGGATTGGCGAGTGCAACTCTGCTACCTCCTACCCTCTCCCACCATCCTCTGCCCTTCCCACCTCATCATGGCCAAGACCAGCTCCTCATCCCATTAGATCTGTTATTATCCATGCGGAGGTCTGAGATCTCACGTCATCCTCACGTCATCTCCTCTGCTCCCAGGAGCAAGAAGCTTTTGTCTTCATGTGCAAGGCAGGAGCACAGTCAGATCCAGAGTAAACCCTCTACCCAGGGTTATTTCCAATCCCACGCAAAGGAAAAAGAACTGAAAAGAGTGAAAAGGGGGAAGGATTTCTGAAAATGCATATTGCAGCACATGAATGACTGGTTTGGTGCTATTGACTGGTGCTCCTTTCTAAACCCAACAGGAATAAATCCTCTGTTATCACACAGCACTGGGATCTCAGTATGTTTTTTTATTAAGTAAGAGCCACCTTCACTTCAAAATAGAATAAATAAGTAAATAAGAGTGAGTATCGCTACAGAAAAGCTGCCTTGGATCCTGGTGGGATATTACATTTGTCTGGGCCTGTCAAACCCCGTAAGCTTGCCTCTGCATAGGAAATTACATTACAATACACAACGGCCAACTCTGGAAAGAAAGAAAGTTGTCCCTCAATAAAACCTAATCGGCTTCTTTTTGCAGCACTGTCTCTGAACTAACCAGCCTGAAACTGCCTAAAAAGAGTCTGACATGTAATTTATACTATGGCAGAGGATAATAATTTTGCTTAAAGAGGAGAGATCGTCAACTGAATCAGAAAATAGTTACACCTGTGGAAGACAAGTTTAATATTATAACAGTTCTGGGAGAATGAAATAATTAATTTTCCCTTATATACTTCTACTTTTAAAAAAACCCAACCAAAACAAACAAAAAAAAAAAACCAAACCCACCACAACTCCCTGCAACACTGCTGCATGGAATCAATCAAATATCTCCCACATGGACAGTTATTAACTGTCCTTGTTTGTGCAAAGGACAATCAAATAAGAGCTGGGCCTTGGAAGTACTTCTGAGTTATTGGCTTTTCCACGCTTATGAAAAAGTCATCATGTTTATCTCTGTAGAAAAAAAATGCCTCTTCTTAAAAAAAAAATTAAAAAATAATAAAAAAACCCCAACAGCTTGAAGGCAAGAGCCACATGGCATGCTGGAGGAGAGGGGGAAACGGCACACAGAGCACAAAGCCATCCCCAGCAGAACTCTAGCTAGCAACAGCCCGTGGAAATCTTTTCCCTTTATTACAGATACAGCCAAACAGCATTGAAAAAAAATAAAAAACCAACAAGAAGCAGGGATGGTTTTATCAAACTTCCACAAAAGTTGAACGGCTCCTGGGAGCTGGTTTTTTGGGTTTTTTTTCCCCTTCTGAGCAATTCAGCAGCGAAAGAGATTTCTCCCATGCACACCACCCATAATTCCGCCATCGGATTTGATGTTTCAAAAGGAAGCTTCAGTCTCCATGAATAAAAGCAACTGTTTGAAAGAGATTATTCACCTGCCACGTAACCTAGAGAAGAAGGAGCTGACAGCTCGCAGCGGGTTTGTGATAGGCCAGCCTTTTCCCCTCCGAATCTCCATTCAAGCAGAGACACCGGTAATGAACTTTCACCAAGTGCTGATGTGAAAGAAGGTATCTCTTCGTTCTCTTCATGCCCTCCTCACACTACAACCTGCAGTGTCCCTTTCTCCTAAGGCTGATATGGTTTTGCTTTTTCTGAGAGAGCAAAAGAGAGATTTGACTTCAGGGGGAGCCTTGTTTGTTTTACTCCTGCACACAAGTCCAAAGGCAGGTTACTGCCTCCATCTCACGGCTATTGGAGGCCTCATAACTCTCTTCCCACTTGGATACGAGTCCGTTGGGTGCCTCCTCTGAGCTTCCTTCACATTCTCCCTGTTGCTTGACTTTCCCCCAATTACCTGTGTTACAGGCCTTGGAAAGAGGCAGTCAGTGATCACCTTGGAGATACCTCTAGGTTTTTCATCTATTGTAAGGAGAGAAAATAGCTTTAAATAAAAATGGAAATTTAAAGTAGAGGGAGGACAAGAGGTGATAACAACACCCATGTCCTGCTGTCAAATAGCTTAGTGTAGCATTTACCCTTCATATAAACCCATGAAATAGTCAAGGGCTTTTTTATCTTGAAAAGAATCAGTAATGTATCCATCATCTATTTTGCTGGCGCTCTCCAAAACGTGAGTGATGGAAACAATTCATCGCCATCAGCAAATTCATGCCTTCCCATTTTCCCTCCAGACAGCCCTTCTCAAGTCGCTCATTTCACCCTGCTTCCCTCCTCTTCTCTGGGCTAGCAGGTCACCTTTTTGGTCCCAGAGATGATGCAAGGAAGCATGGAGAAAGAAAGGAAGAGGGCAGTTCCTACTTCCATCTTCCCAGGAGATAGCAGCCACCTCCATCCACCTAAGGATTAAGAAACCACAGCAGCCTCTCATGAAAAAAAAAAAAAGGAGGCAAAACCCAAAGATTGCATTGAGCGAGAACCAGAATTAAGACAATCCAATGGGCCTTAGAAGATGCTTTGCCAAAAGCAGAGCTAGCACTGCCCTTTGCACAAGGAAATAGTTCATCCCCATTTGCACTAAAATGATGATAACACCCTGGACATGACGTGGTATCCACCCCAAGCCATGTGAAGAATTTCAGAAGAGAGAACAAAACCTTCCTTGTGGACCACATAAAAAACTCACTGTGGATATTAATGATCTCAGACCGGTCTCCAACCTGAAGAGCAAAGTTTAAAATTCCCTCAAAACTTTTCCTTATAACACACACTACCAGAAGCTGGGAAAATGAAGCTGGCCCATATTCTTACTCTTCCCCAGGCTTCTGCTCACTGTTAGGACAGCACAGTGGGTTAGGCTGGTCTTAAAATTGGCCTGGGTGGGCAGCACTTACAGCAACTGTGTGAAGATGAACGGCAACACCAGCTGTTGCTGAATCTGCCTCAGTCCAGATGATAAGGATCACCAAGCACCTGGAATAGCATAACTTGCAGTGTAGTCTAGAAAAGCTGTGCTTTACCATAAGTTTAGCTTACTTTAGCCTGAAATCAGAGCTTGTTCTGCAAGACTCTTGATTTCAATGAGTGGAAGCAGAGGAAATACCCTGGGCAGCACATGTAGCTGAAGTGTCTAGCGAAAGGGGACATCGGGATTCCCTTGATACACAAGGAATCTTGTCTTCCTGAGTTGTCTGGTTTTTTCCCGGTGCTTTTCCATACACGTTCTCTGTCATGGAGTCTGTCTCTGTTATCCTCTGGAACCTATTATCCAATACATCTAGGCTAGAAATACACATTTTGTTTTGTGCTTTTAGGGAAGCAACAGGGAAAAAAGAAAATGAAAGAAGCTGAAAGCACTGGGAAAAGGAGATTAAAGGGGGAAAAATATTAATAAAGAGGAAGAAGGAAAAAAACGACAGCTGTGTGGGGAAAAAAAAAACAACCTAGCAACATAATTAGCAGAAACCTATCCTGACACAAATTAGTCCTACTCTTCTAGGCAACTTCCCAGGGAGAAAAGAAGGGTCAGGGAACCCAATTTCCTGCTCTCTTTAGATGGAGCTTTCCAGTGCCAAGGGAGCGGAGTGTAAGTTCAGTTGTGGAGATTCACAATGCCTACACACCCCTAAAACACTGAATTCTGCCTTACGTGTTGGTCATTGCCTGGGAAAAGTGGAGCGAGCCCTGGGAAAAGCTGCTTACTGCAACTGGTACTGCTCTTCTTTCTGTTTTTCTAAGCCAGGCATAAAAGTCTTGGGAAAAATATTCAGGAATCCATGAAACTTGCTTTGAGAGAAAACGCAGCTGGCTCTCGTGTGGGGAAGGGAGAGAGCCACCTTCTCTGACACTGAATAAGAAGTTATCCACAAAGTTTTTCCATCATCCCAAACTGTATTTAATGATAGAATACATATATTTGCTATTAGAAGAAGGAGAAGACTACAGATATTCTGGGCCAGTTCTACAATGAGTTTGTTATTGTGCTACCCAATGGTCCTTCAGGAAGAAAGCAAAGGAAATCCTTCTGGACCTAGAGTCAAAATGAGTAGACATGTTCATCATTCCAGTGCTTCAGACCTGTATTCTGGTGCTTTTTACACACCAGCTGTGGGATAAACAGACTGCACTTCAGGACTTCTGTCCTATTACACTGTTACTTCCAGTCTGACTATTGAAGTGGATGTGAGCACCTTTCCATTCATAGGGAAAGCCTTGTTTCCTTCCTTGAAGGTGTATATCATATTGCATGAATTTTTGAGCAACTTCCATCATGGCTTAGATAGACAAGACTCCGGAAGGGGCAGAAGCCAGATCACCAACAACCTTAGTGCTCAGAACCAGCTTGTTCCTGGTCGACAGCACTTTTCCCAGAATGAGCACAAATCATAGGTAATCCTTGGGGTCACCTAGCTCCTAAGTTTTATTCAGATCCCCAACGGGTCATCCTACATCACTTATTCTCCTATGGCACCCTGATTGCTTTGTTCTGAGTTGGAGGAGGATCTGGGTTTTGCTGCTTCTTCGTATTATTGAGAAATGAATAGTTTGAAAATAATTAAAACCTGCCATTCTGCTTTCTTCAGCCAGAGGTGACAATCTGTCTCCTTTCCAGCCAACAGCCTGAGGCAAGCTGCCCACACCCATCTTTTGGGACTGAAAAACTGAGATTCAGCCCTATCCAATAATTGACAAATCCAGCAACTTCCATCAGCTTTGGCTCAGATCTTAACTTTATGGAAAAAGGGTGATTAATTTTGTAGGAATGCAGCATCCCCTTTCTCATTGCTCTTGAACACAAACTCAGATACATCCTAAACCTGAAAACGACACTTAGAGTCATACAGCCTGGAGACTCCCATTGCATTTGAGTAGAAGTTGCAAGCTGTCTACTTTACTAACCTTTACTGAGGAAGGAGAAGACAACCCTTGATTTTTAGACAGTAAGAATGGCCTTCCTGGGTTTAGTCAAAGATCCAGCTAGCAAATAGCTGCCTCTGGCAATGGCAAACAACAGATGCCAAGGGACGAGCAGAGGAAAAGGGTAAACATACACAATATGTGCCCAAAATACTCTTTCCAGGAGTTTTAGGCTGAAGGATGTCCCAAGCCAAATGTTGTAACTTTACAGTTAATAGACCAGCACTGATTGCTACAGATTTGTCTGGCTGTATTTTTGAACCCAGAATATGTCCTGCAGCAGGAAGTTCTACCAGTCAATTAGTTCTTGTGACCAAAGAGATGGCTTTTTTTTCACCCAGAACAAGTTTCTATTTGTTTTGAACCTGACATCTGCTAGTTCCCCGAGAATGTCCCTAATTCTTACATTGGAAAAGACAATGAACAATTGATCTCCATCTCTACTTTCCATGGAAGTTACTCCCCCAACCCACAAAAAGAACCAACAAAAACCACCAAAAAAAATCAAATAGTACTAGAAACTGGATTTCTTACCAGGGAAAGAAAATAGAGGAATAATCCTGGAGCTGTCTATTAGGAGACCTGTCTCAGTTTTTAGATTATCTTTAATCCATTCAGGCTTTATACCACGCTTCCGTTCTTGCTACTTTTACAAAACAGTTGACCCCTCCATAATGACAACCACTTCTTTATCAAAACCTCTTCTCCCCTGGTGAAAATGTACATCTTTTACTGCCAGGCTCTCCCAGGACTTTAAGGATGACAGATCCATCCTGGCTATACTGGAACACTTTCAAATTTTAGCAGCCAAACCTAGATTCAGATATCCTCTCTCCTCACTAGCACAGATACCTTGTCTCTCTCCCTCTTGGTTCTGCACATCTATTATGCGCATTTTCATTAGGAACATTTTGCAAGCGATCTGTTGATTCATTGTATTAGAATTGCAAACAAATGGTATCATTTTCCCCGCACGCTCTTCTTTGAGAATTCAGCATTGATTTCCCAGCATTGTCAGGCTACTTGACTGACACTTCTGGTTGATTTGAACCCTTTAAGATTTCTTGCTGAAACCACTCCTGCTCATCAGTTCTTCTGCTAGGACTCAAGAGCTTGCAGGAGCTCAGGCACCTGTATTAGTTACGCAGTCCCCACATTTCCCTATTCTATATCTGATTTACAATGCTTTGCCTTGAAATCATAATTTGACAGCGCAAAGTGGGGAGAAAGGGTCCAAATTCAGATCTGTCCCTGATGTAATTCTATTGACTTCAATGTTTGCTGTGTGTCAGATGGGCATGAGCATTTTTATCACATCCAAACCTTCAAAGGGCCTGTTATGTTGTAGACAGTCAATGCACTATTTAATCCTTCAAGTGCTGGGATTCTTTCTTTTTCCTGTGCGGTTTTTTTTTTTTTTTTTTGTCTTTTTAATAGACAAAAGTGAATTTGCCACAGCTGCTGTTATATCTGAAACCACAGCAAAATACTTTCAAATGCTGTCGCACTCTCTTCTCGCATAGAGACCGAAGTTAATGGGTCTCACACACCTTGACAAATATTCATGGATCTTTACATATCTGGCTTGCATAGCAAGGTTTAGGATCTTGCAGAGGAAAACAAAGGGGCAGCAGCAGTAAATAATTTGCCCACAGTCGCATAAGCAGGGTCTCTCTGATTGCAGAGATCAGCACCAACAAAACAATCCATGTAAATGTGGCACTTTCAAAAGTCTAACTATCTTCTCATTGGAGAAGAAAACAGGATTAAAAGCCCATTCGGGATCTGTACAGCTCCCATGGAAAACAGCAGGAATTTTTGCGCTGCCTTCAGTGGGACCTGCATCCTGCTGTAAGGTTCTCAGGACGTTTCAGCATAACCTGCCTTAAAAGAATGAGGTTTTGGCACCTTCAGTAGATAAATGCCTTCACACTCCTATGAAACTGGACCATAATGTGAGAGACCAACTCTCCTTGCAGATGACAAGGACATCCTGGTCCTTGCACGACATCCTGGTCTCAAAATTGGAAAGTCATGGGTTCGACGGATGGACCACTCAGTGGATAAGGAACTGGCTGAATGGCCACACTCAAAGGGTTGTGGTCAATGGTTCAATGTCCAGTTGGCAGCCAGTGACAAGTGGAGTTCCTCAGGGGTTGGTACTGGGACCAGAGCTGTTTAACATCTTTGTCAGAGACATGGGCAGTGGGATAGAGTGCACCCTCAGCAAGTTTGCCGACAACACCAAGCTCAGTGGCGCAGTTGACATGCTGGAGGGAAGGGATGCCATCCAGAGGGACCTGGACAGGCTGGAGAGGTGGGCTCGTGCAAATCACATGAAGTTCAGCCAGGCCAAGTGCAGGGTCCTGCACCTGGGGACGTCGCAATCCCAGGCACAAATACAGGTTGGGAGGAGAATGGCTGGAGAGCAGCCCTAAGGAGAAGGACTTGGGGGTGTTGGTGGATGAGAAGCTCAACATGAGCCGGCAACGTGCACTGGCAGCCCAGAAGGCCAACCGCATCCTGGGCTGCATCAAGAGAAGTGTGGCCAGCAGGTCACGGGAGGTGATTCTACCCCTCTACTCTGCACTCGTGAGACCCCACCTGGAATACTGTGTCCAGCTTTGGAGTCTGCAACACAGGAAGGACATGGACCTGTTGGAACGGGTCCAGCGGAGGGCCATGAAGATGATCAGAGGGATGGAGCGCCTCCCCTATGAAGACAGGCTGAGGGAGCTGGGGTTGTTCAGCCTGGAGAAGAGAAGGCTCCGGGGAGACCTCATAGCAGCCTTCCAATATCTGAAGGGAGCCTACAGGAGAGCCGGAGAGGGACTCTTTGTCAGGAGATGTAGTGACAGGACAAGGGGTAATGGTTTTAAATTGGAAGAGGGGAGATTTAGATTAGATATTAGGAGGAAATTCTTTACTGTGAGGGTGATGAAGCACTGGAACAGGTTGCCCAGGGAAGTTGTGGCTGCCCCATCCTTGGAAGTGTTTAAGGCCAGGTTGGATGGGGCTTTGAGCAACCTGCTCTAGTGGAGGTGTCCCTGCCCATGGCAGGGGGGTTGGAACTAGATGATCTTTAAGGTGCCTTCCAACTCTAACCATTCTATGATTCTATGACCAAGTAGGGATGCCAAGATCAAATCCAGCTACTAATCCAAGACTTTGAAACAAAGCACGAGAGCATCAAAGCCATCTGCACTCACAACCAGTGCAGAATCTGCACTGGCAGGGAAAAGGGCCTTTGGATGCCCAGGATTCAAGATGTTCAGCAGGAAGCACAAGGAAAGATCTTTTACTGCAGGAAGCAATCTCTTCAAGACAAGTGAAATAATTTCAGACCTTTAAAACCAAATCATGCAAAACACACTGATTTGGTGCTTACTATGAGGTCTCAAAGAGGAGATGATCAACTTGTTTTCAAACCCTTCCAAATGCCCTCCCTTTGCCGAATAGATAACTGAGCCTTCATTCAGCTGGACTCAAAGTGGACTCATGCAGAGACCTGAGGGCATCTCAGTGCAGGGATGCAAGCCCTTCTCTGCTCATCTGCCTCCCACACAGGTCTTCGAAAGCTTGGCCCAGTGCCATTAATAATGATATCTCCTGGGTGCGTTCCTCTTCCGACTGGCTGATTGATTTTATTGCTGTGGCAGAGGATTGCAAATATGAAGTGCTCAGTGTACCAAAATGACATTTGTGTAACTTATATTGTAAATACGTACTGACACGCTGACACTGTTGTTAATGCAAGAATGTTAAGAGGCTATTAATTTCATTATTGCTTAATCAGCAGTGAGCACTACTGTTGTCTCCAGCCCAGCTGCTTTGCTGGTGAGGTGTCCTCCAGAGAGGAGACTGGGAAGGCAGGACAGTGTTGATGATGCCAAATGCTGGTGCATGGTGGGGCACAACTCCACACAACATCTGTGTACATCTGAAGCCTAGATGGAATAGCTGCCTTTATGAGCCTTAAATGAATAGGGTGTCTGGAAGATTCCAGTGGTGTCCCAGCCTTGAACTTAATCTACATGAAGAAAGAGCCTCCAGCCTTTTCTTCATTCCTCAGATGAGCACCAGAAGTGATCTTTCTTGTTTTGTTTTTCCTGCCTTCTCTTTCCTGTCTCTTCTCATCCTTAGAAAACCCTGCTACAAATCCAAGAAACTATTTCTCAGCACCAGAATAACTCAGTCTTTCCCTATGCCCCCAAAAGTCATGTACGTTCAGGACAGAAAAGACCTTGTTTTACCCCTTCTTGGATACGATTCTCAAATTTATGAGAATGTCTAAACCTGGGGGATTTATGAACACCGATGTTTTCGTTGCTTATTTTATCAAATCTATTCTTTAATACACTCTGCCAGAGTTCACTGTAGGTCAGATCCAGAATATCTCAAACTCCAAGAAGTTAGAGCAGGAGGGGAGAAAAAGACTTGTAAAGTTATCTAGTCTGACCCTTTTTTTTTGTGCAAGAAGAAAGAGGTTCCCCTGGGGAGACTGGGGCGAAAGGACATAGAGAGACAGCTCTTGTAATGGGAAAACTATTAGCCCAATGAGTTGAAAAAGTGACAGACTGATAAGAAGTAGCCTGAGTATGAGGAATAACTTCCTGACAGCAAGATCTATCAGACTGCAGGAGAAAGGCCCAGGGGAAATGTCAGGAGGACCAGCTTTCAAGCCACTTAAAACAGAACAAAACATATTTGAAAGCAAACCTGCAATGACCAGAAGACTAAACTAACTACAATATCTTAGCAATAAGTCTTTTCCATAGTTAATAATTCATCGGGAGATATCAGGAGGCACAAACAGTGTCCAAAGAGGAATGCAGTTGGCTTATCCCACTTCACTGAACGAGCGTACAACTACTACAGTTTATATGTCCCCTAGGACCTGGTGCGGCTGAACTGGGCTGATCAGAAAGATTTGCAAAAGAAATAGATAAAACGCAAATCTCTACCCAGTACTGGCCAGAAGGAACAGCAATGCAAGATTCACCACTACACAAGTTCTTACAGGTAGAAACATTGCAGCACTTAAGGCTGCAGGACTTCTAATCTCCAGGTGACCCCAGGGAGGCAGTGAGTGTCATCCAGTGCGTATTTAAAATTAAGCACCAGTCTTTATCAGTAGAAAGCCATGCAGAAAAGCCTCTGCCTGACCCCTTCCCACAACTTTCATCTAGGATATCAAGTGACAACACAGCCAATTAGAAGTTGTTCACCACTACAGCTATCCCCCGGGAGTTGACCCATCAAGGACAATGTACTCATCAGTAGCCTCATGCAGGTCATGCCGGTTCCAAGGATTAACTAGGAATGGTTGGGGTCACGTTACCCACTCCCAGGGTTGCACCCTTCCTGTAGAAACATCTGGGTTAGGAGATGCTGGGATATCCTCAGAAAGATTGAGTGCATCTGGCCTTGGAGATTAAAGAAGCAAGGGCTACTTGTGTATGCCTTAGCTCCTGAATCAAGACTCACATTCATTCACTGGTTCTGCCTCTGACTCACTGTCTGACCTTGAGAAAGTCATTTAATCTCTCTGTGCCTCAGGATCTGCATAAAAATAATTATTATAGCTGGTGTTTTATGGGAAAAGACTGTTACCGTATAAAACATCATTCTAAAATGCCCTTTTCAAATCCTTCATTAGAAAAAAATTCTCCAGGAGGGCAGAATTTCAGAATCTTATTACGCCTTTCCCGTCGTCTCAATGTGTTTGACTAACTCTCAATACACACCATGCTACATTTAGATCAGAATTTGAGACTACGAATTGTCCATAAAGTCTTCTAACTTATTCCAGTGGCAGCTTCAAGTTCTGAAGATGAATTGTATCTAATTAGTTATTTTGTCATTTGCAAAGATAGCGGGATAATAAATCACTATTTCCAGCTAGAAAACTTTGACTTAGCATCTCCCCTCCTCCTTAATCAACTTTTAAGCCATTCATTAGGTTTTCATCTAGAAATCCCTTTTCAAACAATTGTCAAGTAACCAACATTTTTCAGGTTAAAATGAAGCTGGAGATTAGGCAGTTATTTTCATATTTAAGGAAAAAAATCCCTGATTACTGTCAGCCAAAAATATATATATATATGTATTCAGCTTAAAGCTTATCTTCTGTAAAATAAACATTGCTGCAATTTTTCACTCTGTTCCAAGCCCTCCAGCCAGAGAGGAGAGGCAGGGTTTTGTTGACAGCACTATTTGCAAGAACAGCTTTCCTCTCTCTGTTTCAGGCTATGATCTCTGGGGAAGAGGGTAAGAAGAAGGTGGAGTTTCTGAACCCTCTTCATACCAGCATCCCTCCTCAGCTGGCCATGCATGGTCCCTCCAAGAGGAATAATTTTTAGCATCCCAATACAGAATGCAGAAGAAAATGAATGAAGCGACTTGATCTGTTCAGAGGGCTCCATTCTGCCCTACCATACTATTTTTTCCTCTCTCATGGCACAAATTATTAAGCAAATCTTTAGCTGCCACTCATTCCAACTGCAGAGACAAAAGTCTCTTCTGTGTGAAGCCACCACAGCTCAATCAGTGTCATGCCACCGCCCGTCACTCACGTATTATCCACTTCATTCATATTAAAGACCTACTCAGATCTGAGACTGTTCAACACCTTGGCATCATGCACTTCTCACCCAGAAATAACAAAAGAAAGAGTGTCGCGCTTCATTTGGTTGTTTTGGAAGCTGCAGACGACAGCAGTGGTGGTTGCTGGTGTTTAGTGGATAAAAGATTTATTGCTGTAACAGGACATAAAAAATGGGAGTTTCTTTGCATGAGTTATACCTCCAGTTATTTAAAATCAAAATACTGATGGAACAGCTTTCTGGTGACAGCTTGGATTTCCTTCACTGAGTTTCTAGTGGGATCTTCTCTCCTGAGGCACAAGAGGGTTTTGAAACCCTTGGAGACTTGCTTGTCTCCAAGCAAGTGCCTGTGTAGGATAGTCACACCCAGGCTTGGACGAAGGACCATCCCTGTCCCCTACACGGCAGAGAAGGTCAAGGTGACCAGCCTTATTAGAAACTCAACATTGTCAGAATCAAGGAAAGTCACTGCAGTGCTGAATGCAATGACCCTTGCATTGAGCTCCATCATCTGATGGCAAGAGGATATTCCACCACCAACCCAACATCTGCCTAATAAGACCAGAGGGGATGTCGGAGGGAGCACAGAGGAATCCAGCCTTAGTGTCCAGAGAGTGCAGAGCGTGTTCATGGATCCTAATGGCCTGATAGGGAGGGAAAGTCACAGCCAGGGTCATCCTCAGTGTTTACATGAGGTCCCCAGGCATCCGGTGGAGAGGGAAACTCCACATCCAGGGCAGGTGCATTTCCAAATGATTGCACTCTCTATGCTCAGCTCTGTTTCCCTATGCTGGTCCTGAGTTTAATCACAATAAAATAATTTAGATGGCAGAGTCCCAGGGCAACAAATGAAGATAGAAGTACCCTGCCAAAGTCTTCAAACACTCTTCCTCGGGCTAATTAACTACTGGATGCAAGGTTACCTTCAGGAGAAGGCCTGATGCTTTTCTCGTTGCTCTCTATGCAATAGCCCCCTCGACATCAGGGATTTAGAAATGCTCATGGATACCACCACCACTATGCAGCCACTTTTTTCCAGGAGATGGATACTCTGCAACAGGCAGAGGCAATAAGATTGCAGCAAGCCTACCCTGTTTTTTCAAGTTCAAAATGAGCTCTGGATTCATTCATACGCACTTAAAAGCCTGGCATCTTTAACGTGCCTGAAGGTTTTACCATCTTCTGAGATTTCCACTTGAATTACAGCAGCAGTGGGAAAAGACTGAATGAGTCACAGTCTGGAGCTCTGCCCTCCTCTCATCCTGTTGAATCGCACACAGATAACCTGACGAGAGGTTGTGCATCAGAGAGCACAAGGCAGCCGTGATTTGAAACATGCCTGACGTCCAGCACCAACAACTCAACATTCAAAGCAGTGGGAGGAAAAGTCAGATCCATCTCAGGCACAAGTCTAGCCCTGTTTTCTGCTGCCTTGTCCTGAAAGAGTTCATCAGTTGCTATACCACACTTGTAAGATAACAGAAGGACATGCAATCCAGCCATTCCCGGGGAGGAGAGCTGGCAATGGGCAGGAATATGGGGTAATGGAGGAACACGTGCAGTCTTGGATGGTCCAGAATCCCACAGACATATTCCATGAACTGCCTCACTCCCAGCCCATGGACTCCCTTACTCATCCTCCACAGCTTCAGCTGTGAGGACATTAACCGTTGAAAAGAAATACTCCAATATCAAGGTGGAGGTCTGCAAGGCACACACAATTTCATGTTTCAAGGCATAAGCCAATCCTATAATCAAACATCGGAACAGGCTGCCCAGGGAAGTGGTAGAATATCCATCCCTGCAGGTATTTAAAAGACGGCTAGATGTGGAGCTGAGGGACATGGTTTAGTGGTGGTTTTGGCAGTGTTAGTTTGATGGTTGGACTCGATGATTCTAAAGATCCCTTCCAACCTAGATGATTCTATTTGATAATTCTATTCTATATAGATGGATCCAACCCTATGTAGACAGGTCAAGGGAAATATTCCCACAGGTTAGAATATCTCATAACTCCTTTCTAACAGCTTTCCTGCACCTTCTTCTGAAACAGAGGCCAGAAAAACACCAAACTGGACTACAGATTCGCTCTTTTTCTCTATTTGCTCAGCAATGATTTCCACCCCATGAAGCACTCAGGTGTCATCTTTATAATGGGAATTTTGGTCAGAGGGATGGAGAGCGAAGAGAAAGCAAGACGCTGACACTTCTACATGCACCACATTCTAATTGGGGTCAAGGGATGCAACAGTTGGAGAGCAGCAAGTTATTTTCTGCATCACTGGCCTGTCAAAATATGATTCTACTCAGATAAAAGGAAGGAAAAGGACAGAGCCCAGGAATACCTCCCTGTTGAGTCAGTTCTAGGAAACATGGAATGCTAGCAGTTGCCACCATGAACTGGGCTCAGCAAGGTGCTTCATGCCCTTTATCCTGGAGATGCCACGGAGCTAGGAAGGTTAATGGAGAACCTCAACTAGCCAGAAAAGAAGGGGAGGGGCATTTGATGCAAAAGGATCCAACAATCATTTTCATAGGTATCTTTGCCAATGAGGTAATATGATCTGTTGACATTTGGTGGACTTTGACTTACCAAGTACATTTACCCAGCTCCTGAGGGTACAAGGGGTGAAAAGCTCACACTTGCATGGCCAGGCTGGTTTCCCAAGATCCAGAAAATTCAACCTCACACAAGTACAAAACCAGAGCAGTTGCCTCCCCACCCAACTGGACAGAAAGTTTGTGAGCTAGAGTCCTTGCTATATGCCTGGAAAGGTAAAGATCCGTGTTCCAGCCGGTGGAATGGTATGAGCCCAAATCCTAATGTGGAAAAAGTTCTTCCTGATGATGGAAACAGATAGAACTGCTCAGTGTGGACATAGAAGACAAAGAAGAGAGAGAAGGCCTCTTCCTTTCATAACTGTGTTTCTCTGCTTTGGATTGAGAGTATGATCAGATCCCTTCCTTCACTTGCTGTGTTTCCTAAGCACGACCATTCCAGCTAAACAAACAGTGTAATTAGGGATATCTTCACCCAGCAAGAGTGGGCTCTCTGCCCAAAGCTGCAGCCAGCACAGCAGTGCTCTCTAACTCAAGGCAAATTGCCCCACCAAGGGGCCTCCCTATGAGAATGGGGGGACTAACGGGAAGGAACCAAGCAGGGACAGGGACAGAAAGATAAAGTCCACAAGAGACAGAATATGGTCCTGTAAAAACCAAGAAAAAAGCATTTCTTTTGTCACATAGTTAGCTGGAAAGGCAAAGAATATTTGGGGCTATCACTCAAGTGCATATGCAAGAGAGGAGCTGAACTGGTGATTCCAGAGATGGATTTTCCTGTGAATACCCATGAAGGACCCCTGCACTGCACTGCCCTAACAACGTGATTTAGCTTTGATCCAGAAGCATCTCATCTCATGCTAAAAGTACAGCTCAGTGTTTGCTCAGGCTCCTCTGCTGACATTGCCACTAAACAAGCACCCCAATCTGATTCCTTTCCCATCCCAGGAGATGCCCAGGTCCCCACCACCTGGTCCAGGACCAGGAGACATCACAAGCACTGTACCCTACAGCTAGAAATGAACTCCGTCCCTAGCACAGCACACACAGAGATGTTCCCTGTGTGCAGCTCTTTATAAGCCTCCCTTCCTCATAAATGAATGATGAGGCCCCATTAATTGAATTAATTCTAAATGCTGATCTTGGGATGAATTATCAATGTAAAACAGCAGCGCAAGCAGAGGGCGTTTGCACGGTGCTGCCAGCCACAGTGGCTCGCTCGCTGCTCACAGATGTTTTCAAACAACGTTAGGTGAAGGGAGGGAGGGAAGGGCCAGGACCCCAGGGCTTCCCTGATGGGATCCTCAGGAGCTTCTGCTATGCTGCCTCTCACCTGCTGGAAGCCCCCAGCACCATCCAGGACAGGTCTGGGAGGTTCTTTGGGTGCAAAAATTCTCTTAAGACTCTGTGTTACTGTATGAGGTTGAAATAAGACCAGACATATGCAAGTCAAAAAGATGCTGCTGTTGTCCAATGAGACATCCAAGCACCCCAACCCACCCCATCACCCCAACCAGGTAATGAGATAATGAAAAACAAATCGTGGCCAAGAGTTTGATCACAGAGGTGTGGGGCAGGACAAGCTCAGAGCTTCCCTGGTGTCATGGTTTGGGTCGGACTGGCCACTCAGATGAACAGCAGAGGCTCTCCCACACCTCTGTCTCCAAGGAGAGAAGGGAGAGAGAGAGACTTGTTTAGAAGAAATTAAATACTTTAAATAAAACAATGAAAAGAAAATAATGAAATATATACAAAATATACAAAACCGTGTCAAGCTCCTAGGATGATGATCATGTCACTGGGAGGCACTGGGCAAGTCCCAGGCTGGACTCAGCAATGGACAGGAGCTGTGTTCCAGATCTGGATTCAGGAATGAACAGATCAGGATCAAAGGCAGATGAACAGACAGAGTCCTTCTCAGAAGCCAGCCATTGAAGAAAAAGAGGGCTGACCCTTTGATCCTGATCCGTGCATTCCTGAATCCAGGAGACCCAGCTCGGTCCTGTATCGGACCTGCAGAAACACCTACCCTCAATGGACCAGCAGCTGAAAACAGTGTTCAGGCAGCCAGTTCAAACAACAGCCCCTGAAACACTAAGTCAAGGCTCCTCCCGTCCCATCACCCTGTCTCGAGGCAAGGGATCTTCCCTGTCTCACACCACCATGCCACCTCGGAGGGCTCGGAGTGGGATCACGTTGCAGGAGCACAGAAAGCCAAGGAGCAAGCAAAGCTGTTCCCACGTCTGCTCTTCCCAGCAGGCAGGTGCGAGAAGCCCAGCCATGCAGGAGGAGAGCCGCAGACAGAAATGTGTCAGGCCATGCTTTGTTTCCTCAGGAGCTGGCCCAGTTGGTGGGGAGGAGTTCCAAGGGGAAAAAAAAAAACAAAACCAAAAAAAAAAAACAAACAAAAAAACAACAACAACAAAAAAACCACACCGTAGTGGAGATAACTGAGATGTGAGCAGTGGTGCAGAAAGCACGATGGGAGCAGGTGAGAAAGAAAGATCCATACCCCTCCTCCCACAAACCCTCTCCCAAGGAAAGAGGCTTTACTCCTCCACCACAACCACCTCTCTCCCTGCGCGGGCTGTTCACTCCGACGCTGATTTCAATGGGACCAGGGTTTTACCGGTTCAGTTAAAACAAACACAGCTCCTGCACGCAGCCCAGACACATATCCAAACTAAACTGCTCCGTCGCGAAGGTATTGGCACCTCAACAGCTTAATCCCTTGCTTTGAGACGGGCTTTCTGTCCCGCAAATTCAGGCTATCCCACCTGTTGGCTTGGGATTACTTTCCCTTTCCAGTTAATCCTTGGCACAGCCATCAGCTCCTCCACAGGTTCATCCCCCTCCCCACGCATGAGCTCTATCCCTGGCAGTCTTTGTCAAAGACTTTTCTTGAATTTCCTTACACCGAGCAGCTGCTCAGCTGCAGCTCTCTGTGGCACATCAAATATTCTTCAAACAAGAGTCTAAATAAATAAAACTGAAGCAATTGTCTCAGCTGAAGTTTTAGGGCAAGATTTTGGTCCGAGGCCTGTCTCCTGTCTCCAAAAGCAATCAGAGCTGGAGTTTTATGGCACAAGGAGCAGGGTAAGTGCAGATTGATTTTTCCTCCAGTGCATCCCAGGTCCGGGCAATAAGCTCAGGAAAATCTCAGCAGACACATAACACCCAAACACAACAATAATGAGGATGGGAATAGATGATGCAGCCTTACAAATCAAAGCTAAAGACACTGGCAGGGCTGGTCACGGTGGTATCAGTGAATAACAGTGGGTCAAGCCTTATAAAAAGGGTCCTGTAGTTACACTGCACTTACTAGGAATTTAACCCCGCATCAAAGACACTTGGATACAACTACTGCAGTCTGATCTTTCATTACACAACTGCTATTAATTTGTATAAACAGAACATTAGTGACAAGACTTTTCCCAGTCCTCGCACCCTTACTGTTTTCAATACCACTGCTACTGAAGAGGGGATTTATTTATTACATCCAGTTTACGATGTGTTTATTCACATCTGTACCATGACCTTTATGGTTGGAAAATTAGCAGTTATTAGAGGTAGCTAAAACAAAATAAGATAAAATAAAATAAAATTGCCACAGCATAATTAAACTCTAATTATTATTGAAATGTGACCTAAAAGAGATTCCATCTGTGTAATACCCTTTCTTTAAATACACATATATATAATATTTAAAATAATTACAGACAGATCTCTTCTTCTGTAGGTGTAATTATACAGCTACATAATTTATACACAGCCACACTATGTATATTCCACATTGCAGATACTGTAGGTGGTATATGCATCAGAAGAAAGTTATAAACTATATTTAAAACATGATCATTACTCAGAGTATTTGACACCTCAAGTATCAAGGGAGATATTTGCACTGAAATCATATTCTGTTTTCTAATCACTCAAACCCAAGTTTCCTATGAGCTTCCCCTCCTCGACAGCAGGGTCCCAGCAATGGACTCAACTATCTAAAAAGTCCAAGAAACATTTCCTGCTTGTCAATTACTAGTAAAGCAGAACTAGCTGTGCTCAAAATAATAAACAAAGCCAGTGCAAATTCCTCTGAGCAGCAGCTGGGTGCTAAACTGCTGAATCAGCTCCTCCATAACACAGAGCAAAATGTAAAGCAGCCGTCAGAAAAGCACTAAAAAAAAAAACCAACCCAAAACCAAAAAACTAACCCTCGCCTTCAGAATGAAATCAGAGGAGGCAGCAGCACGTATTGTAGAATCTCCGCTAACAAATCCCTTCATCAAATTTGTCTGGTTTCTGCGTGTGTGAGAGGTGAGCATATGTCTCTATCAAATATTTCTGGCGGAGGCACTTATAGGTGAGACATGCTTAATGCCCGGTTTTTGCTGGTTTTTTTATGAAGCGGCCAGAGGAGAGGCAATTTTTAAGTGCCATTAGCGATGTGCTGCTTCATGAGCGCTGGTCGCCACACGTCACTCCGAGGCTGGAGTCACTTCCCCTTGCAGAAGATATCTGGGCTTTGGGGCTGTTATTTGCAGCCCCCTCAGAGATTGTATTAAACGGGCAGCTGCGGCCCCCAGACACCTTGCAAAAAGCAGCCTTTGGTGATCGGGGTCTCACAAGCTTTGTGCAGACAGATGCAACATGGTCTGCTCACTTGCTTGGGATGACCGGCTCAGAGCAGAAAAGTCCCTTTGGCCCAACTCCTAGGATGTCACCTCTGTGCCAAAGCGTGGACGCACGTTGCTGGAGGAGGCACATTTCTGGGTCCACCTCAGGCTGGTCCTCAGCTCAGCCAGGGTATTTCTGGGATAACCCTGTCCTCAGCTTAGCCCCAGTCTCTCCCATCCACCAGCTATAGCTCTATGGGACCACCAGCCTGCCCAACCCGCCAGCAGTGAGACACCCTTGTGCTGGGCAAGCAGAAGCAGCAAATGAACGTGAGGATGGAGCTTGCCAAGTTTGCCAACAGAATCACACAACTTGATGCCAGCAATAGCAGGGGCTTGGATTTGACACAAGACATCTCTTCCAGTCCTACACCTCCTTTCAGCATGGCAGAGCTCTGCTCTCTGGCCCTGATCTAGCAGTGTGGGGTCAGAAAAGTCATTCTGATGTGGAGCAGGGCATATTTTGGAGAGGACACTGATGTAACTTCTTCCCTGACCTGCTTTGATCTGAAATGAAGCCAAGGAAAAAATCAGGAGCTAATCAAGCAGCTTTGGAAATGAAGCAGATAGATGAGTTTTGTTTTTCATTACAAAGCCCCAACTGTGCAGAAATAACTGCAGAGAGGTGACTGGCAATGACCCTCCGGGGACAGCATGAATGAAATCATGGTGACAAGGGACTCTGAAAGCCATACCAGGAAGAATGGGATAGGGGGAGTCATGAGAAGTGATAAACTGCAAAAAGGATGAAAAAGATCCCACTGACACACCAGAAGCTGAGAGCAGAGAATAGCATGGCTGTCTGTCAGCACAGAAACAGTCCTGAGATCACGAAGACTTGGTCTTCAGAAACCACGAAGTACAAGCCATGCAAGTACAAGGAGAGCAGAGGTGTTCCCAGAAAGAGAAAGAGGGCTCCTCCTTTGAGCAATTCTTCTGCAAAGATGATTTTAAGAAGAGCACAGAGGGAAATTTCATCTCAACCTTGCAGATTTTGCACCTACTGGGAAAATCACTGCTCTTAAGAAACAGAAATAGTGGCAGTGCCATGCATGTCAGGTGATTTAGGCAGCGAGATGAGCTGATCAGACTGTCCACTCTGGGCTCTAAAGATGTCTGTCTTGCAGTGGGAGAACCAGAGACTCCAGGAGGAGCCTTGGGCAATGCGATGCTGTGATGGGAGAAGTGTTGAGGAGACACAGAACTGCATCATGAACTCTCTGAGAGAGAGATCTCTTAGACATTGGACTGTCAGGGTGGCCCACCAAAATGATCATAGGTGATGCTGGAGAGATTTGCAGGCCACTCCTCTGAAGCCCACTATGATTATAGAAACACAGGACTGGTGAAGACCCGTGGAGATCAGCAGCCACGTGAAAGGTCCAATTTTCTACCAATATGGCGTGTAAAGAGGGTATGAAACGCCACTAGAGAGGCACATGAATGGCTGTTTGAGTGCCAAGCCTGCTTTCTCTGCCTGCGTGTGCTCTGAGCACCGAGTACAGCTTTCCTCTTAACTTATTCATGATGTTCTGGCAGTCTCGCCAAGTTCACCCCAACTCAGCTCATGCAAAAAACAAAAGCTTGGAGCGTCACAAAGGGCATTTCACCAGCACGGTGGAGGGAGGAAGGAGTTCACAGCGGTAACAGTGATCTTCCAGAGAGCAGTACAGCTCCAAGAGCTGCAAGGGGCAGGGAGGGAAGGTTATGAACTCAGGCCAGCTTGTAGCTGCCTCTTCTGGGAAGTCAGGGCCTCCCACCGGGATGCAGAGTCAGCTTCAAGCAGAAGGGTTTGAAGCAGAGCCACTGCGGGGAGCTGTTTCCAATTGATACTCAATAAGCACGGAAAGGGATCCTGTAATCAAGCTGCAGCCCTTCTACCTCGCTTACCCCCGCACATCCCTCCTCATGAGCACACTGAGGCTGCAAAGAAATAAATGAGCTCTCAGCAGCCTCCCTTGCAAAAAAAGTGCAAGGAAAAGCAACTGGGAGGATTGTGGTCACCTTCTCCGTTCTTACTGCTCCAGGACACAGCAGAGCTGGTGTTCAGGCTGGAAAGGAAAGAGTCACAGAGACTCATGCGTTGGGACTTTACTAATTTCCTACTTTTTATGCTGTTGACAACCCTGGGAGATGTCCTCTCATGTCAGCGCTGTGAGGAGGAGATAACACAAATGTGATAATGCCAGATACTGCTGATAAGGGATGGAAAAAAAGCAGGTAGGAGTGCTTGCTCCCCCCAAGGGAGAACAAGTGAGATAAAATTGCAAGCTCAGAGCAGCCTGCTACCTTCACCATGAGGACCCTGTCTCCATTTAGCTGAGATTCTCTCCTCTTATCGTTTGGGGATGCTTAGCACTTATTTGCAGCATCCCAAAAAGATCTGCTGGATGTTCAAGAAAGCAACACATTGCCCACCCCAAAGAGGTCCTCCTCCTGCCCAGACAAAATGCATAATTTTAATCATAGAATGGTTTGGGTTGGAGGGGACTTTAAGGATCACTGAGTTCCAACCCCCTTGCATTGGGCAGGGACACCTCCCACTAGACCAGGTTGCTCAATATTATTAACAATAAATGTTTTTGGCTTAAGGTAGACACAAAAGGAGTAGAGGTACGAAATTGCCTTGGAGGGCATTGCCTTTAGTCCTTACAGAGAGCATCCTACAGCATATTCTTCAGGGTCTTGCTGCATTTAATTCCCTGCAGACTCTGCCCTGAGAGGAAGGCGAGGACGAGGACAGTGTCCCACAGCCAGGGGCAGCATCGGTTCAGGGTCACCACCCCACCACAGTCCATAATCCAGCCCTGCTGCACCCCCTGATGCAGCAGAGCGGAACCGGGAAGGGAGCAGGTGATGGTAACCCAACACTGGCTCCAGCTGCCTGGCGGCAAGCAGGCTGTTATAAATAACATAATCAGCGGCTCTCATGTGAAGCTGATGGAAGAAACACATACATTGGTCTGGAAGCAGGGGATGGATGCGTGGACTGATACGTGGGTCAGGGAGATCAAGTCCAAGATGAACCCAAATCTCATAAAACTCATTCTAGCTCTTGGCCAGGCTGTTGGGAATTATAATTCTTGAATTTTTTTTTTATTTTTTTTTTTCAGGGAACGTGCCGTGATCTTAACCTGGCTCTACAAATTATTTAACTGCTTTGCACCTCCAGCCAGTAGAATGGACAGGTTGTTTCCTGGCTTTGGTGAAGAGTTGAGACACCCAACAAGGAAAGCACTGTCGAAATGCAGGGCATGTGCACACTCACAGCCACCTGGTTGGCAAACACTGACCAACCTAAAACTCAGGGAAGAAAGGGTGTGAATTTTGCAGCTTCAAACTTCCCATCTGCCTTCTGCCTGCTAACCCAGCTCTGCCGGGACTACCCCTAACATGCCAGCGAGGTTCAGCACAGCTGCCATTCAAAATAAGTCTCCTCACACAATTTAAAAATACCCCACACTCATGCCAACAATAACTTTCTACCACACCACAATAACTCTGTATTTATAGCTACGATTTCTTCATGCCACACACCCGCGTATTGCCCCCAGCAGCAGATCCAAGAATGCCCATCCCCATAAAAAGTGAATTTGTTATTTTAACAAGCTGCGGTGAAACCCATTTCTGCTGGAGAAAGGAGTGAGTTTCAGCCACACGACCACAGCTCCACGTCAGCACGGGCAACGCAGGATTTCTCCCCCTGCTCCTCACTAGAGATGACAGGGCAAAGTCTCCCGAGGGTTAACACAAAGCTACAACCACTTCCATTTGAGCCGTAATTGAAAATCAATAGGATCAGTAGTTTGAATGCTCATGTGCTTGAAGCAGAGGTCTAGGAGTCAGAAGACAGAGTGATTTCTTCTCCTGGCCCTGATCTGAAACAGAGGGGTTTTTTGGAGTTCTCTAGGATTGTGATCCAGCACGAATAAAATGGAGAGAATCCACTGTTGGGTTGTAATTCACTAGAGCTTAAAAAGTGCTGAGGCACATGAGTGCATGGGACACACTCATGGAGAGCAAGTTATTATTAAATATATTGAAGCAAGAGGCAGTGAGGGATGCCGAGTCTTCCTTTTTTTTTTTTTTTTACTTTTTTTTTTTATTTAAAAGGAACATCAAAGAAAACTCTGCATCAGCAATCTTTGCTCCACTTGACTTATACCAAGAAGCAGCAGTGCCAGGACACCCAAACTGACATCAGCATCTGAGTGTGCAAGATGCTGTGCAAAGACACACGGTTCAAGCAGCCGACAAAGACTTTATCATTCCCGCAGAGATGAGGCTGGCTCTCAAGGAGATGCTGCTGACAACATGCTCAGTGGAAGGGGCTGTCCATGCTCCCTTCTCCAACATGCATCCAAGCCTCTGCAGCTCCACTGACCAAAAAGGGTCTTCTCACGCAACAACAACAAGCAAACTTCAACCTCTTATCTTGCTTCCTCCACCCTTTTCCTGCTGACTTCTTGTAGCTGCTTGACCTTGAAGGTCCAGAAAGGGAGGAGCAGCACGGATGGCTGTCAAGAGGCATATCCTATGGTGCTCAGAGCATCAGGAACATCCATTGGGAGCGAGTCCGTTTCTGCTGTAAAAATAATGGACCTTGCTACGTTACCTGACCTCTGCCCTGTGCTGCCTGGGTCCCCAGGAGTGGCACTTTCTCATTATATATATTACGGGCAGGCTCTGTGGAAAGGAGAAATTCATTTCACTAAGGGGGTGAAATACCATAGTGAAGGTGAGGGGGGAGGAAGGTAGAATTACTGATTTATCCTAAAACAAGATTCAAGACAAGAGGAAAGGATAAAGGTGCCGCCAGTTACCTCTCCTATCTCCCTCTTCAGCTGCAGGGAATAGCTCCACATGCTGCTCCACAACCACCCATCAACAAGAAGGGGTTTTTTCAACCCAACCCATGGCCCAACCTATGGCAGAGTTACACCGGATTAGGAGGACTTATTTTAGCATGACACGTTTATCCCTCTGCCAGGGGAACTGCTGTACTGGTAAAAGCACTTTAATAAGACCAGCAAACAGCAGGGAGAACACCTTATTTCCTTATCACAGCCCAAGCAGCACAACTCCTGTAGCAGTCAAGGTTCTTGCCGTGCTGCCTGAGCTGGCTCACATCTAGCCTTCAGTTCCAGCAGCTCCAAAGCAGCTGCCCAGTTCCTATTGTATCCAAACTTCCTCAAATCGGGAAGGTAACACAAACCTTGTGTTCCCAGGCACAGGCCTCACCAGTGGAAACTTTCATTTTACCCAGCCCTGTTCACAGCATGGCTTGGAGGTGTCATTAAGAATCCAATCAATGTGACGTCATGGGTGTAATTGAATTATATGTATGCTCAGCAGACCCTTTCCACTTGGTATCCCCATTGGCTAATGTTGAATTATGATGGATCATACACAGGGATATATGAAACATGCATGAATAACCCAAGCATGCATTTTTAATGATGCAATCCTGATAACTTCCCCCTCCTAACAAAATCAAAATGAATTAAACACAAGTAGCTGTCAGTGGCATAAAAAAAAACCCAGAAAAAAACCCCTCATTATTTAAATGGCAACATGAAATGTTCACCCGAATTGCAGTGTGACTAGGACCGTTTGTTGTAATGATACCAATTAACATATCTGTCCATTTAAAGTTTCCAGTGTGAAAAGAAAGAGCAGCTTGGGTGATATTAATAGTAGGGAAGAAAGGTGACAATAATGGATCGTAGGTAGTGAATAGGACTGAACTGAATAGGGTAATTCAGATTAATTGTCTGACAATGGCTGGACAATCCCCTAGAAGAGCATGTCCTCGATGTAGGATAGAGCTTGCCTGCTGGTGACATTCAATAAAAAAAAAAAAATAAGGGCAAAACCTGCAAACCCAATGGTCAGAAATGATCCCAGTCAGGCAGAGACACCAGGGCTCTTCCTTGAGACACTACGATAGCCAAGTTGACCTGAACATCCCAGATGAATGGCTTAGCTACAGTGGTTTTTCCTTGAGGTAGAGGGGATCAGGAGATTTTTTTGAGGTCACTTCCATAGCTGTATTCTCTGATTTAACTGATCGTGAGCAAAGAAGAGAGAATCATTTGCAGGGGTGACTCTGCCTTCTGCATTTGCACTCTGCTTCACTACTGACCTCTTACAGATAGAGTGCAGGAGTTATCTTGGACAGGTAGGCAACATGGGCCCAGATCTGTGTGTCCCCATCTATCGAAGTCACTTAAATATTCTGCTTTTGCCTTCTACCCTGTCAATATACCTCAATTACCTAACGCACACTTGTAAGCCCTGCATTCAGGGTTATTGCTTCAACTACCTGGGCTAACTCCATTCTGATTTCTAATTCCCTAGAAAAATGGGCAGCAGCTCTGATTAAAAAAAAAAAAAAAAAAAAAAGGAGGAGGGAGGGAAAAAAAAAAAAAAAGAAAAAAGTCTAATTTTAAAAAGTAAGTCCTTGGGTACTTCTAAAGAATTCAAGTCACAAAGAAGAAAAATTTGTTCTTACTCTGCAGATCATGAGTTTCTGCTATGTTCGGTGAAAATCAGACATTTTTGTCTCGTTGCAGATTTAGTATAAAGCACAATGTCACAGACCTTGTTCCTAATTGCAGACAGGCTGGACACAGTGGCAAAAGGATAGAACCACTGGAGATACCAGTGTATGTCTCATAACAAGCTCATTAGCTCTAACACCAGACCCCATGTTCCTCCAAAACTGTCCCAGGGCCCTGCTCAGGATTTATGCCAAGCATGCTTAAGCAGCAAGTCTCTTGGAAGACCTGTGGAGAGGAAGTCAATATGCTTCATAACACGTGAGAGAAGGGTCACCCTTTGCAATTAATAGCAAGTGAGTTAAATAAATAAACGAGAGATTGTTCACCTTCTCTGTGTGGGTGGGTAGCATGCCTTACTTGCTCTTCTGCAAGAATCTGGCGTGTCAAGCACTACCAGCAGATTTTGAAGATGGTGGGATCTGTATACAACCTTACCAGGGCTAAAACAAAATTTAGGGTGGAAACAGGGTCAGAGAAAAGCCCTTCTTTCCCAAGTGCAGTAGAATTACTCATTAAAGGAGTAATTTTGCTGTCGTCATAGGGACCCTGAGGTTCATCCCTGTCCTGTGCCACAATTTGTGTAGACTTTCTGCTGCGATGCCTTACATGGAGTCACATACCCCTGGCATCTGTCTGCACGAACAGTGCATTTCATGACTCTCCCCTTAAACGTTTGAGTTATTTGTATAGAAAATAGATGGGTAGCTACCTCCAGGGAGTGCTATAAGTGATACTTTGAACTCCGCTGTCTGTATACACAAGGACATCCTGGCTAGGAGGTGATCTGGACCACTCTCTTAAAATTAAATATCTACCTCTTTTCCAGGTAAAACCACTTTAGGCATCCAAGTACATATCCTGAATAGTTTTGCTCTCTCTGCAACTTGGGGACAGTACCACTTCCATACCTGTCAGCAGAGCTGGGAGGATAAATACATTATTGATTTGATCTGCTGGGCAGCCAAATCCTACGGCTGGAGGATCCCCGAGTGGCACATTAAGTAGCATCCACAACACCCAACCAAGACGACCATAGTCTTGTCTGGAGCATCAAGACTTCACTTCCCTTTCATAAACAGCTAAGATTTTTTTTTAAGGAACTGGTATTCATCAGGAGAGGACTGAGAGAAGACACCTTAAAAGGCCTTAATTTCTAAGGATGCTCATTGCACACTCGCTAAAACGCCAGCATTTCTGATGCGGTAAAAGCTCAGTGTCCAAAGTCACATCTCAGTTTTCATGATCATGGTTTTTCACAACAGACAGTAGGTTTGTGAGGGAGTGAAATCACTCTCCGTCAAAGGGATCATTGGTGACCAGAGCTGTGAAATATTCTTTACAGACAAATCTTCCCCACCATGTGCATGCCTGAGTCCCTTAGAAGAGCATTACACACTTACACTGGAAGATTTCAAGTTAAGTGGGTTGTATTTTTTTCCCCTCTCGCTTTTTGCTTTGCACCGACTTCTCTGTGGTATGTAAATGTTAAATCACGGCATAATTCAGAGACAAGTTTGTTTATCTTAAAGGGAGTCAATTCATCTTTCTTGAAGAAAACCCAAAAAAAAAAAAGATGCTTCAGCTTTGTTAAATTTCAAAAATAAAATCACTTCATAAAAGCTGCTCAAAGATGGCACATCGCTGGGAGATATTTAAAATGCAGGCAGTGGTTTTTTAACTGTTCCCGAGAAACACTCCTGTCGAACAGAATGAGGGCCGTGAGGTTAAAACACAGCCATCATAACCTTTATTGCTTCATTTTTGAGAAGCCATTAACCACAGGAGGACCACAGATGTGCCACAGCTCCAGCAGCTGGAGTGAAATCCAATACCGACATCAGAAACTAATTTATGATCAACCTGTTGGGAGGGGGCAGGGAGGCCGAAGAACGGCATTCCTGCGTACCGCACGGCGGGGAAATCAGAGATGCACCAGGGGCTAAGAAAAGTCATGCGTTGAAAGAGCTTGGGCCAAAGCCCTTGCACGAACGCAGGAGCACGTGTCACGTGGAAGGAGCCGGCAGTGAAATCAAACAAGTGGAAATCCTACATCTAAAAAGCAGCTGAACCCCAACAACATCCAGCTTTGAACTAACGGTTCAGCTGCCCGAGAAGCCTCAAGACAAAATCAAAGTGCCACCGTGCTCAGCGCAGGACATGCTCATTGCGAGTGACAGTCCATTCCCTAAAGAGCTTGCGGGCCATGTAGAGAACAGTGTAGGAGGCATGGAGGGAGGAAAAGCGTTTTGCCTGAGGTCATGCTGAAATCAGCAACAGAGCCAGGAATAGATCAAGGGTTCCTGCTCTGCCATTATGTCATACCGAGTTTTTTCTGACTACTCTTCATGCCCTCGTGTTCTCTGCATGGCCCCCCATCTGATCTGGCCTTTCCCATCAACCACCTGTTCCTCTTCATTCAGGTCCTTCTAAGGAACTTGCTCCTTTCCACACTTTCCCCTTTCAGTGTCTGCCTCCTCCAGTTACTTGTGCCCTTCTGATTGCAAGTTCCTGGATAAAAGGACCTCCCACAACTGGAATCATACACCTAAGTACTTTTGAAAGTATCTTGATTGCATCTTTGCATGCCTAAATACTTCCTCTCATTTAATCCATGGCATCTTACTAACTTGAGTCTCCAAATCACATGGAAGTTATGTTGGGCATTCCAAAGTATGCTGTTGAATTGTGCCCCATCACCCAGAGCATTATGCGGTGCTGCTGGATGACGATGTGATGCCCTGCCCACGTGCAGCAGCAGAATTCACCAGGATAACATAAGAGCCAGCCCTGGGATTGCTGTGACTGTCAGATGTGTGATCCCAATGAGAGACCAGCCTGCTCGTCCACTCGTAACTCTCTGAATTTGCTGGCAGTGCCCCCGGTCACTGCAGATGCCATAAATTCTGCAGGCTCCCTTTCCCTTTTAAATGAAGCTAAAGTTTTTTTTTTTTCCTAAGCTTTTAGCAGTTTAGGGAGCATTTGTAACAACATCACAAAGAATCAATGACATAGGAATGCACATGTGCTGGGTCTGTTGGCAGCCCCTTTTGTCTCCTAAACCATATGAAGTGTGGCCAGCGGGGCAAGTGAGGGGATTCTGCCCATCTATTCTGCTCTTGTGAAATCCCACCTGAAGTCCTGCCTCCACCTCTGGGGCCTCCAATGCAGGAAGGACATGGACCTGTTGGAGTGGGTCCAGAGGAGGCCATGGAGATAATCCAAGGGCTGGAGCCCCTCTGCTGTGAGGACAGGCTGAGAGAGCTGGGGGGGTTCAGCCTGAAGAAGAGAAGGCTCTGGGGAGACCTTAGTACAGCGTTCCAGTAACTAAAGGGGCCTCCAGGAGAGTTGGGATAGATTTTTTAGCAGAGCCTGTTGCAACAGGACAATGGATAATGGCTTTAAACTGAAAAAAAGGAAGATTCAGACTAGATATATGGAAGAATTTTTACAATGAGGGTGGTGAGACATTAGCAAAGGTTTCCCAGAGAGGTGGTAGATGTCCCATCACTGGAAACATTCAAGGTCAGGTTAGACGGGGCTCTGAGCATCCTGATCTAATTGAAGATGTCACTGCTTATTGGAGGGGAGTTGGACTAGATGAGCTTTGAAGGTCCCTTCCAACCCAAACTATTCTATGATTCTACGTTGCAGCCTAGGGTCCCCACTCTCAAGCCAACTTGCCTATATTCTTTGCAATCTTTAGGTGTTTGGCCCACTACCTGGCCAGGAAAGAGCATCTGAGCTTCATAGAAGAGGTTGGACAAGTCACCTGCGTTCAAATGAAGAAAATACAGGACAGTACCAAGGACCAGAAGAAATGCTCCCATCTGAGCATGTTAATCAAATTCCAGCAGGAAAATCATGCATAAGATAACCCTGCACTGAGCTTTTCTATTATCATAATGTTGGAGTACCTCGCGACCACTAATTGTTCATGAGACAAAGCAGGGAAACACCATTACTGTCACTTAGAGACAGGGAACAGAGACAGAAGGGGTATTTGCATCTGAACATGTTGCCCTCAGTTCCCTTTATTGCTAATGGTGAGAAAGACATTTTTAGGATACAATTCATCTGACCTAAAATAGGTAATTTCAGTCTCCAGCAGAATGAGATGTCTCCTAAAAGGTCTGATTTCCCTTTCTGGACTGGAAAGGGAGTTGACAATATCTCCTGTGGATGGAGATATCTACATTTAATGAGATGAATCCCCACCTTCCAAAAGAAAGGTCCATAAAAGTCAGTAGCAGAGCAGAAGACTGAACTCAGATTTCTTATGTTTCAGTCTGATGCTCAGATCAAACCGTTAATGGACATCCAAGATGAACAAGGCCAAAGGACCAGCCAGCAGTAACAAAACTGTGGAGGTTTGAAGGAAGCTACTTATGGGTAAGGAATGAAGGAGATGGAAGAGGGAATTTCAACCCTAAAGAGAAAAGTCAGAAGGACAGTCAATCAAGGTCACTACTGGAAGAAGAGAACCAGATGGCAAGGCAGCAGAAGAAATGGAGTAAACACTGTCCACAAGATGCAACAGATGTGAGGAAGATCCAGGAGCAACAGCTGGCTATCCCAGAGAATGTATATGGGGTAAATCTTGCTGAGAACCCATTCCCAGTCCAGTGTTCAAAGAGGAACTCGGTCCTTTCCCAAACACCTCCTTCCCACTCCTCTCTCTTTTTACAGCAGGAGAAATAGGGAGATGGAACAGATGGGCCTAAGATCACCCAGAGAGCTGGTGGCACACAGGGAACGTAACTGAGAGCCCCTAAACCCCACCACAGCATACTAGACTGAAATCCTGAAACTGAACTTTCTGGGAATTCGATTCCAATTCCAAACATTGCAACTCTAGCCAAAAAAAAAAAAAAATAATTAAAAAAAATATAGAAGTAGGTTTGGAAACCGGGTGACCGGGTGACAAGGCTGACCTGTGCACCTTGGAGAAGGGAACTGCAAGGAAGCTGTGAGCACGTGTTTCCATCGGGAGGGTGAAACCAAACAAATAATAGCGAGGCTCTCTGCAAGCAATTAAAGAGCGGTTAATGAAATCACCTGCCACCGCCAGAATTGACAAAACATAGAAAATAAGTCACATCAGAGTCTGCCAGAGCATCCCTGGCACGGACCAGGGGCCTGATGGCTGGTGTATATTTAGTGCCAGTGATATCATCTTTCCTAGCAGGGCTCGCCTTCTGCAGTGAGGAGAAGGGCAGCACTTCCATGACAATGTCAGTGTGAGCTTTAAGAGGAAAGCGGCTGAGATTTCCTTAAGAGGAAAGAAAGCAGCACAGCGGTAGCCTGGGCTACATCGCAGAGCAGGAGACACGCAGGGGCTGCAGAGCATGATCAAGATGAAAATCCAGGGGAAAAAAAAAACCCAAAATGTAATATCCATGCTGGTATCTTAAGCACTGAGAGATGACAGAGTAATGAGTTTGCGGTTATTCAGGTCCTGTTGACCATTGCCCCATCATAACCTCAGACTGCTCGAGCTTTGCAGGATGGGTAGAGCTCAGATCCCCCCCAGCAGGTTCCCCTCAAGACAAATCCTTTTTAGCACAGTAGTGCATATAACACCTTCATGAACAGTCCTGCATCCGCACATACATGCATTATGTCAACAATTTTTTTAGAGGCAGACCATTGGAATACTAATCACAACAGGTCTCAAACTCTTACCCCCCATCACTGCTTTGTAGCACCACCAGTCTCCTAAAAAAAGTCAGATTCCCCTGAAAACAAGAGACTGGGTCAAAAATCGTGAATTCACAATCAATGCTCAGCTTCAGTTTTCTGTTATAGTTACTAACAGTTAGTGTCGGGGTGCATTTAGGACTTGGAGCATTTTGGTGTTACATTTGCCTACGTTCCTCCAGCCCAAGCAGCTCTCTTCCCTCAAAATAAGAATATCTGAGTCATGCGGCCAAAGCCGTATTACATCTCTAAATGAACAGATGAAATCCACCAGGGTAGCCCCGCACTACTCACCATCCTAAAATCTTTTCTTTTCCCACTATATTATGATAATTTATTTCACTACTGGGGCTCCCAAGTGAGTTCAATTCTCCAGCTTCCAAGCAGACAAAAATGCTAACCCGGCAGAAGAAGTTTAACAAAGAGCCTAAATGCGGTAGTCTCATAAGATCTTGCATCTCTCCATATATTGCATGCTAAGATAGACGTGCAAGGAAAACAGAGAGATACAAATTTGGAAACATTTTTCTTTTTTCTCCATGAATAACAAATGAGCCAAAAATTCAGAATTTAGGTGGGATTTTGGGAATTAATTTACATCATCACAAGGAGGAGAAGGGGCTTGAAAGCATCAAAAGATTGACTTTTCTATCTCACGGTAGAAAAACCTGTAAGAAAAGAGCTAATTAAAAAAATAAAAAGAGAAAAGAGAAAAGGGGAGACAGGGAGGTCAAATAACCATAAGTGGTTGTTTCATAGATCAAAAAACTTTCAGAACTTTGGAAGTTTGTTTGTTTTGTTGAAATACAAGAGGGAGAAGCAATTGGTTTTGTTTTGGCAGAGGTCTGGGTTGTGGGGTTTTTTTATGTATTCTTTTTGTAAAATTTTCTCCATTCTGTAAGAAAACAACAAAATGAGTTATTCTCATTGTAAGAGACAGACAAACACTCAAACCTAAGAGGATGCCAAGGTCCAATCACTTTACCAACACAGAGATGCTGTCTGAAGCGCAGGAGAAATGCATTAGCATGCACAGCATGTCCTTACCTCTCAGGTTAGCTCTATCATCAATACGTTCCCTTAGACCCCAAGGAGATAAATCGATTGCGTATGAAATCCAAAAGAAACCCTCAGAAACTTGTAAGCAGTGGGGAAAAGATCAAAGGGCCTGGAGGGTGCGAAACCACATCCACCCCAGCAGATATCACAAGTCATAAACTTCCCCCCCCGATAACCCAGCCTTAATCAACCATATGACAAATGAGGCAAACACAGGGAGATTTGCACAGTGCCGGTCGCTATGTTTAATTAGATTTCATCAGAACAGTTCTGAAAAATTAATATGACGAGGTCTCTACCAGTCTCAGTGATAACCTTTTCCCTGACACCGCTGGAATTTATTGCCAGCCTCAGTTAAAAATAAAAAAAATTTTTAAAAATTACAAGAAGTCAAATGGAAAGATGACTCCAGACCACAGCCATGAGCATCCCAGCAGGGTGGGATACCAGCACGGCTGGCAGTCGAAACAGTGGTTTGCATTTCCAGGATGCCATAGATACGACAGTGTGCTGGGGTCCTTTGCCAACGCACCACACCAGCTAGAAAAACAACCATCAGCAAAGCTTCCAAAACCCACCAAAGTCCCTTAGGAGTTCCTGTTTTGTTATCCAAAGGGACCCAGCCCTGTGAATCAGCAGCAGAACACGTTCAGCATGACAGAGTGTAACCAGAGCTGAAACCCACAGACGACTGGCTCCCAACTTTCCTCTCCAGACTTTGCTTCTCTTGGCACCCCCAGGGTCCCAACCCATCTCCCACTGGAGCCTGCAAGTACTTGACTTGTTTCCAACACACACTTGCAGGCTCACTGCACCAAGGGGGACCCCAGTTCGGAGGCATTGGCACATACTTGGTGCAACACTGCTGATACATAAGAACAACTCTCACCAGGAGTGATCTCCTATGGGCCGTGGCCCATGGAAGGGATATACCCATGAACACGGTCCTGCTGTCTCTACTCAAGTACGGATGCCAATCCATTTGGCACATCTATTTCCTTTTGGGGTCTTGCATTGAAATACCACCCAACTCAACTCATTTTAAATTTAGGAGATGAATGATGATCCTTGGGGTCATAGCTGGTAGGACACTGGCCAGCACAAAGAAAGCCAAGCAATGACAGAGTCGAGGTCATGAAAAAAAAAGCATTATTGGCATTAACCTAGATTGGGCACTGTCAGGTTACAGTCAAATCTATAGCTAGGAAGATGCTTTCTGGTCATCCTGGGCACAGCATACCAGGGAGGCTTTTCCAGAGCCACAGCTTTGACTAACCATCCTGGTCTTAGCCTTCAATCTGTATTTCTACCCCTCACCCAGCAACGATAGCTTTTCTAATTTCAGGAAGGGCCAAGGACCTGCAGCTCTTTCGTATGGTTTCCTCTAGGAAGAGGTGAAAGGCTACTGACAGGGATCTGGAGAAAAAAAAAACCAACGAGACTAGTGTCAGACCAAGCAGGAACAGATGCCCGAATCCTGCATAGCAACACACATCTTCACTCCTGCAGACACCATATGGGTTGGGGTCTACAAAAACCAGCACAACTCTTTCATGCTTCCCCCCAAGCTTCACACACAAGTCTAACAACCAGCAATCCATCAAAGCATGACTGCTCTCAAGCCAGGCTACCACCAAGACGAAATGAGAGAGAGAGAGAGATGATGAAGCAGAGCAAGCCAAAGTCGTTAAACCAAAAATGAAAGAAGCTCAAGGGGAAGAGATCAAGTTGGAGAGGAACAGGGGGTGAGATTTTATTTCTGCTTTCCTTCTCTTGGCTTCACAAACACTACCAGCAGCGGTGGATGTGCAGATGACGTTAAAGCCCCCTAACAGGGGTTCACAGCCACCACCCTGATGCCGAGGGGCCACCGCGCACTGGGGAGTCAGGGTGTGTGCAGAGGGTTCTTCAGATTAGCTCAAGCCAAAAGTTGCTTATCCTAATGAAGGGAGGCACATTCCTTTTATGCCTTTTTAATTAAGAGCTGGCTCATAAATCAAACCTCTCGTTGCTACGCTTCGGATGTCAGTTGAGGGAAAGGCTTTTTTTTTGAATAACCAAGGTCCCCTTATGCAAACTGTGGTCCCTCCTCCAGTTCCAGTAACACGGCTAATTACACTTCTTTTGTTTGCTGTGACAAACCCACCCTGCCTTCACCACACCAGGAATTGGGCCTCTGGTCACCACCAGAAATGCCCACCTATGGGCGACAAACTGAGCAAAGCTTCCCCTAGCTGAAGCATTAGCGGTGGGGAGGAGAATTACAGTTAAACTGAGCATTTCCTTAAGTTTACTCATGGGTTACCCACAACTTATTTCAAATTAAAGTGTTCCTAGAGGTAGGCTGGGAAAAGTATTTAAGGCAAATTCTTTTCACAGAACAGTAGCCAGAGAAAAAAAACCTGGAAGTGTGTCCAGTTCTGGGCTCCCCAGTTCAAGAAGGACAGGCAGCTGCTGGAGAGGGCACAGCAGAGGGCTACAAAGATGATTACGGGTCTGGAGCATCTCTCTTACAAGGACAGGCTGAGGGACGTGGGTCTTTTTAGTCTAGAGAAGAGAAGGCTGAGGGGGGATCTGATCAATTCTTATGAATACTTAAAGGGTGGGTGTCAAGAGGATGGGGCCACTATTTTTTCAGTGGTGCCCAGTGACAGGACAAGAGGAAATGGGCACAAACTTGAACATAAGAAGTTCCACCTAAACATGAGGAGGAACTGCTTTACTTTGAGGGTGGCAGAGCACTGGAACAGGCTGCCCGGAGAGGTGGTGGAGTCTCCTTCTCTGGAGACATTCAAAACCCACCTGGACAAGTTACTGTGCAACCCGCTCGAGGTGGATCTGCTTTGGCAAGGAGGGTGGACTAGATGATCTCCAGAGGTCCCTTCCAACCCCGTGTGATTCTGTGAAGGCACGAGTTTAAACTTTTAAGCAGTATTTTTTGCATGCACACACACACACACATATATAAATATGCACATTTTAAAATACATTTCAAATTTCAGGGAAAAATATATGAATAGTTCAGGGCTATTCTGTATCCAGCCACTCTGACTCTACTCTGTTGTCTCTGCACAGCAGCCGTTTCTAGCACCTGAGAGATGAGTTAGAGATGTCAGCCCAGACTGCAGCAAATACTACGTGCGGCACATAGTCTGGCTGAGACTCTCAACAAAGCCTTGGACAACGCTAATGAGCGAACAGTGGGAACAAGCAGGTTTCATGCAACACATACCCCATAGGCACAGTGGGATCCTCTGAAGGGCTTCAGAGAGAGCAGAGAACTGAACCTGGACCTCATCGTCATGGTTTACATCTTCACCAGTGCTAAGTTCCCAACCTCTGCACCCTTTCTTCTTCCTTCCCAGAGACAGGAGCTGTCAAATTGGGATGTCTACATCAATGCCTATCTGCAGCTCAGCCAGAGATCTGGCCAAAGGCACAAGGTGGAGGTGAGACGGGCTGCAGAGGTGATTTTGGACACAGATACGGCTGCAGGATGGTGAGGGGGACAGAGTGGAGGATGGTGAAAGGAAGAGACGGATGCACAGTGCCTTATCAGGGACTTGCTGTTCTTTCAACTGGCTCCCTGATAACATATGGAGCTTAATCAAATATGCAAATGATGTCCTATCTAGAGACAAGGGAAATAGAGAAATAAACCCAGAGACCATGCATGAAAACAAGATGATAAAATGAGGGAGTGGGTAGAAGGTTTCCTCTTTTTGATAAAATTATTTCAAAAGATTAAATTAAAGCAAAACTAATTAGGAGAACCGCACTTAAGCCGACTTCCCATAAGAAGGGTCAGCAGGCAAGAGGCATTCAAATCAAAGGCAGATGCAAGAGGCACTTCAAGGGCTCCCTGAAAAGTCATTATCCCAGTCAAAAGGGAAGGGGATAGAGAGGAAGGAATGACAAGAGCCATTTTGGCTGGGCATCCGTCCGGGCATTAGATGGAGTGTATGGGGAGTTAAATAGCCTCTCTTTGTCACCCTGGAGAGCAGAAGTAGCAGGTGAAGACTAAAGCTGACCACCTAACGTCCCATCCAGAGCACTTCTCAGAGAACGGAGGGACAAGGACCAACAGAATCACAGACAGGGGGGCACAAGGATGTATCTGCTTTTCCTTGTACCCCAGCCCTGCATGGTTTCCATCAACAGCACACCCATGCCAGGTACTGCAGCCTGAATACTCCACATCTTGCACAGAGCTACTGACATCATGCAGAAAATCCCCCACTGCAACAAGGCAAGTGACAGCCAGCATCACTGCAAACTGTCCCCCGGGAGGTTGCAGGACCCATGGGTTTCAGCATGCAGGTAAGCAGGAGGACATTGTTATCTGTCCCTTTGTGTCTGCTTTTGTCACTAACATCCCCCTGCCTGCACAGCTCGCATCCTCATCCCACTGGGGGGAAATCCAGCTCAGCTTCTTTGCGGCTGGAAACCTGTCAAATTCAAGCTGCATCTTCTTAAAGGAAGAGTTCGAAGAGATGATGGTACAACCTGCTGCCTTCCCTGCTGCCATGGGTCTGCTGGTGCCTGCTATTTCTCCTGGAATTGGAAATAAAAACGCATGGTGCAGCACCACCGATGCAGAACGCATGGCAGCAGCCAGCGAGGGCTTCTGGACTCTGAAGTACAGATTGCATCAGGAAGGATTAGACGGTCATTTACAAATCTCCTTGCACGGTCGCAAGATCCCATCTCTGACAAGACTCTGAGGCACTGTTAAACCAGAATCTCGCCCCCCAAAAAAAACCCAAACAAACCAGAGCAGCGCTCCAGGCATGTATGCGAGGCACCCAGCGAAAGCACAGCTCAGCCAAGCCCCGCGCACCAGCACGGAGACTGCTGAGTAGTCAGAAAGCAGAGAGGGGGTACTTGAGGGAGAGACACGGAAAATTAATCGCTCTCTGCCAAAAAAGCAGGCTCTAGCTCTTGCTGGGAACAGCAACCTTCCTAGCAGAATATATATATATAAAAAAAAAAAAAAAGGGGGGGGGGAGTTTTCCTACTGCAGTTAGATACTGCATGGAGCTACCTGCAGCGTGCTACGCTGACAGGGTGTAGCTGGAAGTTCCAAAGCAATGGAAATGAGGGGTGTGAGAGGCAAAGCACCCACCTGCAGTGACAGAGCAGTTAGTGGGTATTTAAAACAAGTGTCAGCTGCGCCAGTTAGGGATACAGGTCCTCTGATGTGGTTTAGGGCCTGGGGTTTTGCAGCAGAGAATGGATCACAGGGTAACCCAGGCTGGAAGGCACCTCAGGAGGTCTCTAGTCCAACCTCCTGTTCAAAGCAGGGTCAGCTGTGAGATCAGACCGGGTTGTTTTGTCCATTCAGGCCTTGAAAATCTCCAGGGATGGAAACTGCACAACCTTCATGAACATCTTGCTTCAATGCTTGCCTGTCCTCATGGGAAAAAGCTTTTCCTTATAACTGGTTGGAAGTGCTCTCACATCAACTTATGCCTGCTGTTTCACATCCTCCCACCACTCACTAATGGGAAGTGCCTGTTTCCATCTTCTCAATAACCTCCTTGTAGACATGGGAATGCTGCTGTTAGGTTCATCCAAGTTTTCTTTTCCCCAGCCTACATAAGCTTGTTTGTCTCATCCTCTCCTCTCAGAGTAGGCTCTCCAGCTCCTGGTCAATCTCTTCATCCTCTCCTGAATTTTCTCTGGTTGATCAACATCTTTTTTGTACTGAGGGGCCTAAAAGTGGGCACAGTATCTCAATATGGTGTAGCAATTGAGTTAAACATGATCACCTTCCCCTGAATCTACCAGCAGTGCCCCCATTTTTATAGCTGAGGATGTCATTGGCCTTTTACTATATAGGCACAATGGTGGCTCTTGTGCAACTTGCTGTGTACCAGGGTCCCCAGGTCCTTTTCAGGAGACCTGCTCCCCAGCCAGGCAGTCCTCAGCCTGAATCATTGTAAGAGGTGGCTCCTTTCCAGGTGTGGAACTTCACACTTCTCCTTAAATGAGTTCCTGTCAACCCCATTGCTCCATCCTGTCTAAATGCCTCTGGATGGCAGCCCTGCTGTTCAGCCAGATCCTCCCAACTGAGTGGAGGTTGGACTAGATGATCTCTGAAGGTCCCTTCCAACCCCCTGCCATTCTGTGATTTGGTGACTGCAGCTCTAGGATGAACAGATGCACAGGGCAACCTGCTTCCCACCTCATCCAACCTCTAGCTGGCGAAAGGTGAAGTGTAGCAGAAAGATGACCACCGACCCGCAAGGCTTCAGAGCAGCAGGGGAAGAGAGACGGCACATCACAGCAGCCTATGACTGGGATGCACAAGTCCTGCATCTTTGATTTCACCCGTGGAGACAGTAACCGATCACTCAACACTTCAAGGTCATGTTGGACTCCATTATCACCAGCCAATGACTTTTGCATGACCCAGTATAAATGGGTGTCACTGCCCAATGTCCACATAAACTCTCATCATCCCTCCTTTCAGGGCTACCTGCTGGTACACCCAGCACAAGCATCGAGTGCCAAGAACACCACAGCTACCAAAATCACAGCTTTCTGAATGCTGAGACCAGAAAACTGAACTACTCCTCAAGCATCTAAGCTGGCAACGACCTCTCAAAGAGGGACTGTATGTCAATGAAGGACACAGACAACTGCAGCCTTCACAGACATCAAATTCAGACGGGAAGCGGTATCGCTCCATCACAAGTGAGTGAAGCACTCGGACTCCTGCTGATTTAGGAAGCTGTGAGGAGAGGCCAGGGTGAACAAGCCCCTCTCGCAGAAACCAGCTTCCCAGCAGGAGCCAGAGCCTCTACAGCATGTTTTCAGAGCAGTAAAGTCCACTTGCCAAATAGTTGAGGAAAAAAATAAAATTAAAAAAAAAAAAAAAACAACCAAAAAACAAAAAAACCACCCTGACTCTTTCAAATCAGCAGAGGGAAGGAGAAGGAAGCAGAGTTTCCCTGCTGACATTCGCACAGAGCTGTCAGCAGCAGAATATCCTCCAGGGAACATCAAAACCGAGCAGGGCTTCTCGTCTTGTGCGTATTCAGAAACCCCCCCTCGCCTGGAGGAACAGTGAGGATTCTCTGTCTCTGCCTTCAGTAATCACGAGACTGAAAATCCATGCATGGCAAACCCAGGGCTCTCTCATTAGCTCCATCTCCTTGGATAGAAGGTGAGGTATCAGAGGAGAAACGGGAGATACTCCATGTGGGTACATCACGGTGTCACCAACCCACTCAGAGCTCTATTGCCTGTGAGTCTCTGCCCATCTCTTGCACCCTCTTACCTTGCTCAAACTGTTTTACATTAAAAACTCCACTTCATTCCTCTGTTGCCCACTTGTGGCACTTGAGAGCAATCCAGCTGTGTGGAAGGACCTCACACGCTGCCAGTCCCACCAGGATTCAGCTGCTCTCTCCTGCTGAACAGGATGAACCCTGCTCTCAGGAATGGATCTCAACACACATGTGAAGGGGGTAGCAAGAAGATCCATCATAGGAGTCAGCTGCAGGTTTGGGTGTCCTTCAGAGTTACCTTACTGAAGCAGTCCTGACACTCCTGTAGACCAAGGTGCATCTTCTCCAAACCACAGGCTGACTCCTTCAATAGCTGTCAGCGCTTCCCACTCGCTCTTTGAAGCAGGCGGGCTGTAAACAGCACCATAGCATCCAACCAGGAGAGCTGTCAGCCAGCTGATGGGATGGGATGGCCATGGATACATGGCCAGAAACCAGCAGGAGCTCAGATTTGCGTGTACTTTCCAATCCAATTATCTATCCGAGAAAGCCAACCTTCCCCAACACAACTGTGAGATGGGCCAAAATGGGCAAATCCGAGCTCTCAGATCTAAAAATCTCCCTACGGTTTTTTGTCTCTGGATCCAAAGAAAACAGGGTCTCGAGGGTTCAGGATAATCCAGAGGGTGGTTCATGAAACTGGTCGATACTAAGAATTTTCTACTAAATAGAGGGTGATTCCTGGTGGGAAGTGCTGGCCAGATTTCAGAGCTTTCTGATCTGAATGAAAACCGTCACCCCGAACGGCAGTCCAAATCTAAAACGCTCTTCAAAGACCTCAAACTGGTGGGATTTTAGGAAAGATGAAATACAGGCCACAGAGTGAAAGAATTGGTTTTTAAGCCAAATTTCTTTCTCTGCAAGGACTTTAGCATAGAAAAGGCTTTGAGTGAAATATTTTGATGGAATAAAAAAAAAATTATTTCTTAAGGGGAAGTTTCAAATAAATGTAAATTACTACTACTCCATTTTCAAATCAACATTTCAAAATGGACAGAGAGCTTTGTTTTTTTAGAAGTGCAATTCCTAGGGCTGTTCCTGGGTTGACATTTGTAAACTTAAATTGCCCTTTACACCTGCATCTACACACAGAATAATTGCAGGTAAGTTGTATCTCTTTGACTGGAAACTATCTGCACAAAAGCAATGACCCATAAATTAAATGCCTAGGGAAGGAATTCAAGGAATACTGAATACTGCTACGCTCCCTCAGTGATGGCAGGTATTAGTGGCATGTAATTTGGCCAGACACACCGGAAAAAAAAAGAAAAAAAAATCCAAAACAAGCATACAAAACCGTGCAAAGCATCTCCATGGGTACATCTCTAGCTTTCTCCTGCTGCCGGAGCGACGAGTTAAGCGTGTAATGAGAGAGTGTGCAAAGGAAAAGAAAACCAGCGGATTTCGGCACCTGGCTGTTTTACAGCAGAGCGGTTTGTAGGAAGCACATACCCAGGAATAACTCCCCGTTCCCGATGGTTGGCTGCACCGCTGCTTACAGAGAGACAAAACAGCCCTTCGTTAAACTCAAGTGAGGCTTTCATATCTCCTGAAAAAAAAAAACCACTAAGAATTCACAGAGGCGTGGACTGACTTTCAGCCACGGGTTTTGTTCAAAGCACTTCCCATCGTACGTAGGGACTCAGTCTGCCAATGAAGCCCACCAGGCACCCTGGAGTACACTAAAGCTGCGGCAACGCTTACTGACGTGGTACGGAAGCACATGGAACACCGGGGACCATCCAGAACAGGAGGTAATTACAGATATGGGGATCTGACCAAAGCACCTCAAGACAAAATATTTCTCATTAAAGAGTTCCGCAGGATCTTTAATGCCCACAAGTGGTCAGGAGCTGGTTTTCCATCCCATCTGATTCTCTATAGTTTGATACGATCACACACCTCACAACCTTTAGCGTGTTAATTTTCTTCAGCGCTTCTTTGAGCAAGCAAAATATTTTCTACCCTTTGCAGGAGAGAAGATGAGAGACGGAGGCACACCAGAAGTTTCTGGTAGAGCAAAGAACTGAAGCCAGCTGTCTCCCAGCCCACTCATCCCTGGACCACCCTCCTCCATCCCCAAGATGCCACCAACACCCATCAGGCCTTTAATCCAAGGGCACCGGTTTCTATACATGAGATATGGACAGGGGGAACTTTTCTTTTCCATAGCTCTGCATTTTTATCCTATTTATATCTTCATTCTGCAGGGCCAGGCTGTGCTATGGACAAGCCAGCAGAATTGTAGGCGATATTTCTACAGCACATTATTCAGTTGCCTTCCACATAGCTACATGTGCAGACCAACTGAACAAGCGAGGGTTGCACAATGTATTTTGCCTGAGGCAGTGAAATAGCTGGGGCCAACCCTGTCTCTCTGTTTCACTCACTTTTTTCCTACCCTATCTCTATCTTGGTTTTTCCTTTTCTTTCTCTTTGTTGTCTTGGTTACATGGGCAGATTCCTGATATGCTGCTAGTTTTCATTTTAATGATATGTTCCTGTAAAGCACAATATTTTACTTCAGTTGTGTGCGCCACTGGATAAATTCCTTTGACATATGTGACATTTGTATATCAACTAACAGATATTGCTTTATGACTGTGGGTATTTTGCAGAGTATTCACGGATTACATACATCAAAATCTCATATACAGTCTGCATCTTTCATATAAAAATGCACACACAGAGAAAAAGACTGAAAGTGCAGGAAAAACACAGAAAGTTTCTCCAAAACCATCTTGTCATTACTTGCAGTGAGTCTTCCAACAACTGAGTAGATCCTGCAGTCTTGAATTTAGTAACTCCTCTCTTCATGCCAGCCAAAATACTTCAGTGTAGCTTGACCAATAAGCTGCATTGCACCAGTAGAAAAAGCAGTACGATCATGCATGGCAGGACTCAGTAAGCAGGAAAAAGGCAGCTCCTGGGCTTTGTCCACTAGTATATATAGTTTCATCTAATTCTACAAAGCTTATTCCAATTTACCCATAGGCTTTTTTTTTTTTTTCAAACATAAATCAAATTTTATGCTAACGCAATGGATTAAGCTGGAGTTGCAATACCAATACAGTATTTCCTGGGCTTCCTATTCCAAAGCATCTGATTGATGAGCCAAGATGGAAAACAAAGCTTCGAAAGGCCCACGAAGTCTTGGCAGGGACCAAGGATCGCCAAGTGAAAGTCCTGAGTGCCAAACTGGCCTCATGTGGCACCCAGAGGGGAAAACTGGCTGGTGCCCTGAGCTCAGATACCCTCAGGAGCCCTGGAAGGAGGGCAGTGTGTGGAGGAGAGGCAGTGATTGTAGAAGGCACAGCAAGGATGGGGCTGAACCTGCAGGAACTGAAGCTTTCAAATGGTCCAAAACAACCACATGTGTTCAGGGGAGCCCCCTTTTGCTTTGCATTCTGCCTCTCTGGTGGACACTTATTCAGCTGAGGAAGTTCTCAACCCGAGACTCCAGCTCTGCTCCGGGGGACTCACAGACCAAACGCAGTAACTACAGAACATTCAGCACATTAGGAAAAAGTGAATATAATGAAGCTTTCTCAAATTACATCAGCCGGTTCAGTTCCCCTCCTCTCATTCTTTACCCTATAAGGCTGTCCCTGCTCTCCATCACACTCCGTAAAGCACTAAAAGCTTTCTCTCCTATTTTCCCCTATTAAAAGGAATCAGATCTTGGATTCTGCAACGCGACCTGCAAAGGCGTTGTGTCTGAGTTTGCTTCTCCTGAAGCCAAAAGAAAAGCCAAAAGCTTGCGAGTGCAGGGAAGCAGCAGTCATTCTTAACCGTTTAGGTCTGTTGTATATTTACCGTTCAGATCTCAGCTACCCTATTTCCCCCACCCCAAGAGACTGACTGGAGAACTAAACAGTTTATTATGATATCACAGATGACAGAGAAGCAAAACCTAATTAGTCAGGGGAGGAGATTATTTTTATTACAACTGTTTAAAAAACAATTTGGCTCCTTTTCCACATGCCTGAATAGACTGTTTATAAAAAAATAAATAAAATTCTCTTTTCAAAAGCATTAGCAACCTTTCCTCTGTTGAGCAAAGCCAGAGATATTTGCCAGTGGGCAGGTTCCCGTTCCCCTTGCAGACCTGCCTCAGCACGGGAGCAATGTCATCTGAATTTACAACCCTGATTTTCTTTTTAAGTGAAGAAACAGGTAGAGGAACAAAACCAGAGATTTCAGACCTTCCTTAAGCATCCCTGAACAAATGACTCTCTACCTTCCCCTTGTCTGTTCTGTCCATCCTATGTATAAACCATAGCGGGTCACCTTTTCATAGCAACTTCCTCTCCCCACCTTGGAAGTTATTATTTGCAGAAGGAATTCAAAGAGGAATCAACACCCAACCCAGCCAAGGCTCTGTCCAACCTCCTTTCCCAGCTTCTCATCCATCTCCATTAGTATGACAAAGCCACAATCTCCTCTGACATATAATATTTCGCAACACCCCTGGGCTGAGAATTCAGACAAACATTGCCAGATTGGCACAGAGCAGTTGAAATGGATGCAGTGCCCATCATGAGCATGAGAAGGTCCCTTCTAATACCTCTTCTTGTCTTGAGAAAACCACAGGTAGGCAATTCCCAGCTTCCACCTCTCAAACCTCTCTACTATTGCCTTACATGGCAAGCTGCAGAGCTACAGCCATGCAACAGATATATTTTTAGTGAGAATGCACAGTGAGGAACATAAATAGACTCTTTATTGTATTTGGGTTTACGTGGCATCAACCATAAACATAATGCTCATTATCGTTCAAGACACAGCTTTCTTTTGATGAAAAAGCTCTTCCTTCAGTACGAGCACCCAGCCTGACCCACACAGAGCAACCGCTAATCCCATGCTGGGCTCGTGGTGAAATCACAGTCCAGTCACATTGCTCTGAAGAAAGATCTCCAGAGCATAAATCCTCTTTCTTAACACTTCAGCTGCAGCCAGTTTTTCTCAGGCATGCACAGATACCCTGTGATCAACTACTTAATTAGAGATGGTCTGAACACAAAAATATTCTGTTGGATGTAAACTGCATCAAGTCTGTCTGTGGCTGGGTCTGTGGTTTGACTTCAGAAACATTCATTTTCTGTAGAACAACAATTTGGAAAAAGGATTTCATCCTTTCTCACATCATCTCTATTGCTCAAGGGTGAAACAGATTTTGCCAATCGAAACATTTTCTATCCTCAAAATAGGTGATGCACCTTAGGATAAGGACTGAGCTCACACTCAACTACAAATCTCCATAAGAACATGAAAATTGGAGTTAGAGAACCACGTTAGGTCTTACCTTCTTGAGCTTCCCACTCTTGGTGCCCACAAAAGCCAGGGAGTGGTTCTTGTAGACGTAGGCAATCACAGATGTCATTCTGTCTCCATCCTCAGTGAAAATGGGGAGCCCTCGCACCATGGATGATACTCCCAAGGGGGCATTCATATCCAGGCCACAGAAATTGTCATCAATTGTTAACAGCTATAAACAAAAAGGGAGAGAGTGCAAAAAAATGAATTCTTTAGCCATTTGGCAAGTCCTCGTACAAGCAGGGACACCATTGCATAACATGTCTATAATTTATGCAGGCAGATAAATCAATGACAAAGGCAGAGCTGGAGAAATACAGAGGTGGAAAAAAAAAATTGTCCAAAGTTGCATGATGAGTTACAGACAGAAGGAGAACTGGGAACTTGCTTCTCTTGAATGACAGCCCAGCAGGATACATTACGTTAAGCCTTTTTCCTACTGCTTTACCAGTCAGTTTTACCAGTCAAGATCCAGCAATCAAAGACAACGTCTGCTGAAAATGTCTTAAACATACCTAGTTCTGTCAAAAAAAAGTATGCACATCATTCCCATGGGATCCAAGAATAAGAACCACTGAGATAAATCTGCACTGGCAAATAAAATAGACCCTGGCCTGCCCTCTGGCCCTGATGAGTAAGGCTCACATCTATGAGACCTCCCACCTCCAAATTCTGTAGCATCACTCACACTACATCTTGGAAATTATGTTCCCCCAAGGCATGTTGAAGAACTGTTGGGAGAGAACTGGTCAGCCCAGGTCAAATCTGCACTAGGGACCATGATAAGGATTAAACCCTGTAGATGGTGCCCCCCATTCCTGGGGTTAGTTTAATGACATATTCCTAGGTCCTTCTCTCACATTGTTTAGCCTGGGCAGTTCATCCTTCTGGGTCTCCCTTTCTTCCCCATAAATTGAGATTTATCCTCATTTATCCATTTTTTCCAGGGTACTGTAACTCACCAGAGTTCTTTGGAGAGGAGGGGAAGGTTTCACAGCTATTACGGGAGCTTTCCAGTGTTTGTTGGAGATACCCATGAACTCCTAACAACCAGAGAAAAGGTCCTGTTCATTGTTGCTGCTACCTAAGCTCGAACACCTATTGCATTTGAACTTAACAGGCTTGTCATCACACAGATGCTTCGCTGAGAAGTTTGTGTACGGATGCACATTATCTCTGAGGGTGTTTCTTTGGACCTCAGATAGTTACAGAAGTGCAGCAGCAGAACAGCATGGACAACTCTTGTACCCTAAGGCACCATCTGGACAGTAGGTGAGGCTAATACAAGCTGCCAAGATGAAGATCACCACAGAATAAGTCGACCAAAGATGAAGCTCCAAATACCACAGTACACAATTGCCAGAGCAGTTAAGACTTTATTAACTTCACCGGGACCACTCACAGATTTGAAGTTAAGCATCCGCTTAAGATGTTTAGCTAGACTAAGGCCTAGAAAGGCGATAATTAATTGTACAGGAAGGTTGCCTAGTTTTCGTATATCAGTAATAAAGGACCATGACTATTTTCTTTGTCTGAGCTCACACCTTCCTGGAAGCATGGATAGAACATGTGCTGCTCCTTACTTGAGTTCACGAGCAGTAAAAGCCTGATAGTTGACTCATTTTATCCTCACCCAGCAATTACAAGGAGTAATTACAGATGAATTTACTGAATGGAAGAATAATGTGTCTTAAATGTATTTATAAACACACAAAACCTATGAGGAATTCAAACAGCCATTAGTAAGGAGCAGCTAGCCTGAGCTCTGGCCTACAAGAGTCATTAGTGTTTGTGGACTGCCCTTTCAGAGCTAAAACACCAGCTCAAACAGCAATTACAGATCAGATCAACAGCCTCCATGAGCAGCAGACAGGATGTTGCTGGTCTACAATGCCAGCACAAAGCGTAGGATAAATCTGCATCCCAGGTCCAAAGGGCCAAATTCATCCAAGGCCTGGTACCACCATACTGATGGCCACACTTCAGAGAGGCAGGACAACCCCGCCGACAGCATGACTTGCAAAAACTGAGTGTTTCTGTGGCTAACAAGAACACCAACAGATTCGTTATTCACTGGGTCAGGATGGAAAAGCTGCAGCTTGATTACTCGGGAAGCACAAACGTGTGCGAAGCAGTGACACTACCCAGATCTTTCTGCGAGACATGAGACACTGACTGTCAGAGACGAGCAGTATGTTGGTCCGATGCCGTGTGACAAGCCTTCTGTTCACCAATTCAGTATCCAACACGTCACCTGGTGTAGGATCCATCTCACCTTGCTTTAGTCACATGAAACCTTAGTAAGTAGCCTACAGTGGTCATACAAAGTACCTCCACAATCAGCAGAGGAAAGGACGTATGTCAGAGAACAAGCCATCCAACCAAACCAAACCACTTCATCACCTTCTGAAAGAGGCGGTTGATTGCAAAAGGACTCCAGATGATTCACTTAGACTAAGCATCTAACATAAAGATGTATCATGCTTTGAACAGGAGGCTGAACTACACGACCTCTTGAGGTCCTTCCAACCTGAATCATCCTATGGATGTAGGATCTAAGAAGAATCCAGGTCTGGAAGTCAGGCTTAGTTTGACTGAAAACTTTCAAGCTCTCAAATTTACATGATCTGCGTTTCAAGGCGATAATAAAACTGTGTATGTGTCTCACTCAAACTGATGGCCTGATAAGCTGAGAGGAGAATCAGTTCAGACTGAAAGCAAGAAATTCCCAAACCTTCTACAAATGGCAGAAAAAAAAAAAAAAAAAGGGCAAGAGAAGAAAGCCCTGCTTTGCCATGGTTTTAGAGGAAAATAGGAAAAGGGAAACAGCTTTCTTCACTACCAAGAAGATAAAAAAACTTAAGAGGGCTAGAACACTTCTTACCAGTGGATGAAACTCCATGTCAAACCACAGGAAATCACACCAACAAGCAGTGAAATGCCAGCAATCAAGCAGAGCTGGCGCGATCTCCTCCAATGCCTCCTCCTTGGTGTAGCACAGCCTCCCACACAGTCCCCTGCCTGCAGCACAGCCAAAACCAACTACTCCCGCTGAAGCACTAGGAGACCAGAAAGGACCCATCATGCAATCAACTGGGCTGGCTTCCTGCATGACCCAGGACCTGGAATATCAAACAGGAGCAGCCTAAGCTGTTTTGCAGGGAGGTATAAGCTACTTTTATTTGCTCCCCAGGCAGATCTGAGTCTGCGTGGCTGTAAGGATACAGCACTGAGCCCTCCATAACCCACTCTATCAAAAGCCAGGATGTGTCAGCCAGAGTATATGATTGCTGTAGATGTATATCACAGCTCACGTAACCCCAGTAAGCCCTCATCTACTTGCAAAACCCTAACAGCATATAGACCCAGAGATCCCAGCATCAAACACAATCACCTGTGGCTGATCTGCAGCACATCTCCCACCTGTGGGGCTTAATTAATCCAACTGCCATGGGGTTAGATCCTCCTCCATCAGGCTGGGCCCAGCTCCAGCTGAACTCAGACCTACCCTGAATGGGGCTGATACCATGGTTTTCCCCCATGTGGACATAAAACTAACTCTAAACTCATTTATTTCCTTTTATTTCCCTGAGATTATTTACAGGAGGACACATCCTCATAAGAAGGGCATATAAGAAAGATGGGGTAAGACTTTTTAGCAGGGCCTGTTGTGATAGGACAAGGGGTAATGGTTTTAAACTAAAAGAGGGAAGATTTAGACTAGATATAAAGAAGAAAATTTTTATGCTGAAAACAAGGTGAAACACCGGCATAAGTTGCCCAGAGAGGTGGTAGATGCCCCATCCCTGAAAATGTTCAAGGCCAGGTTGGACGGGGCTCTGAGCAACCTCATCTAGTTGAAGATGTCCCTGCTTATTGCTGGGGGTTTGGACCAGGTGGCCTTTAAAGGTCTCTTCCAACCCAGACCATTCTATGATTCTGTGCTCCAAGCACCAGGGAAAGGTTGAAGAGCAAAATCTCTCACATGGCACGGTTCAGATGAGATCTAGGACCACCACAGCACACTCTAGCCTCTGAGACATGCAAACTGGTGTGTGAGGGCAGATGAGGCCATGGTGTTCACCCACATGCTGTTGCGTGGGTGCCAGAGAAGCAATAGCAGAGTTGTGGTTTGCAATGTGGACAACCATCCCCCAAGAAACAGGAGCAAGGCCAGCAAGCCACGCACCACATGAAAACTGTTTTCATTTAACACATTTGGGTTATTTCCTCTGGGGATCATCTGCAAAAAAATGCCAGCAAGCAAAAAAATCTACATATAAACATCACCCGGCTTCTGTGCAGCTGTGGTTCTCAGCTGCACACACGCCTTTGTAAAGATAGAAATACAGTCATCTTCTTCAGCAAAGAGAAACACGTAAGGAAGTTTGGATTTATGATGAAAGGGTCAGGAGTTGCAAGCACAGGTTTATTTTCAATTCCAGACACTCCTAGCAGCAATATAAAGTAGCCACGTTAAACTCTCTGGAGCTTCTCTGCTTGGCAATTTCACTTTAACGACTTTCCAGAATGAAAGCGGAGGTGAGGACATGAATTCACTCTGCTTGCAACGCTGCTGCCACACCAGCTGGGATATCAGGGAGGGGCAAAGGGAAGATCTAAAGAGGCAGGAATAGGATCAGCAGTTCTTGCATCCTGAGCAGTTAAAATCTAACCCAGAAATCCGCGGCACTGTGAATCTGTAGGTGTCTCAGAAGGGAAGTGTGTGGGGGTCTTGCGGTTGAGATGTTGGACTGGAGTCAATCAGTTCATCATCCCACACCAGGTTCCCACCTGCAGAAGAGGGAATATTGCTCACCGCCCCTCTGCCCCAGGAAAGCTGCTAAACACGGGTTTATAAGGTGCTCTACATATCCGAAATATCTTCATGTGAGAATGATTGGCAGCTCCCAGGGCATAAATGCCTTCCCAAGTCCCACCACCTGCCTCTCCACCTTGGGCTGATGTGCAGGGGGGGAGCCAGCTGGTGAGAGGCTGCAGTCTGCTCCTGCCACCGCTCCCCGCACGGGCAACCAGGGGGTTCATCTGCAGCCCTGACACCATGGCCAAGTGTCACATTCACCAGTGAAATAGGAAGGATGTGCAAAAGAATGGGCCTGATTTACAGGAGGATTCTGGCAGGCGTTTGCCTTCTCCAGGATTAAGCCTATCGAATAAACAATTAACACATCCAAGCCCTCCTGGAGAGGATGGTTTTACAAGGCTGGTGCTGGCTCAGTCCCTTAGGGATTTGCTGAGCCCCAAAAACCCCCAAACTCAGCAGAAGGGTTAGAGCTCTGATTACAGCACCTCCTTCCCCATCCTCATCCGATTCCCCAGCAGAAGCAAGCACTTTGGCATTGCACGGAGAGCTGAAGCACCAGATATTAGGGAGCCAGTACAAACAGTGCTCATAATAAACCACAATTGTCCCTTAAACATCTGCTTTAGCTATTTTTCTCTGAAACAGCCCCTGATAATCAAATACAGCCTAATCCATATTTTGGGAAAAGCTTCGATGAAGGATTAGCCATCCCTCCGTTCCTCCTTGCTTTCACTCCGGTAAAATCTTCCTCCCTAATCAAAGCACCGGGGCCTTTTTCCAAATATCTCAGCAGGCTCCACAGCAATTCCACAGACTCACTGGGGATAAAGGCTGTCCCAACGGCCAAGTCTTGCCTTTGATTTACAGCTAATACCTAACAGCCCTGTCTTCATACGGTGGCAGGTACTTGGCTTCTCACTCTTGTTATCTCAGGCTTGGCTACACCAGACGATGGAGGGAACGCATACATTACGGCTGTCTGTGCTGCCAGCGGGGCCAGGGAGCCAACAGCAATAAGAAATCAACAGTAATATGCATTTGAGTCTTTGCAAGGAGATATCCAAGGTCTTTTCCATCACCTGACTGCAAGATCTTCTTTCCTTCCTGACTGCGAGGCCTGAGTGAGGGTGAGGGTGGGCATAGACCCTACGCAATAGGATATTTAAAAATCCTGAGATACAGATGCCCTAGGAAAATCTGTCACCAAGATCTTCATGGCACCTGAAGAGACACAAGCCAGGAAATTTAGGGTCTAGATCACCTGGTGCAGGGGTGAACCATAAATCTCCACCCAGCGGAGCTGCAAATGATGGAAACCATCTCCCTGCAAACCACAGGTCTTTAAACTCCAACAGCAGCAGTGTGGTACCCAAGACTTGTGTTTCTCCTGTTTGCCTGTGCACATCCTCTTGATGATATCAGCACGGGCTTCACTGCTTGGTGAACTTCTGGTTAGATGCTGGTTTGCCCTACCCCTGGCATTAGTACCTGGCCTTTCTTAAACTGGATTTTCTCTGCCTCCGAGTCTCTTTTCTGACTCCTCTGAGACCAGTGGACTTTGGTTCATCTGACCTTCTCCCTATGATCTGTGCTGTGAACTTTGGCAGAACCATCACATTTCAGCCCATTGGCTCTGTCTAGCTATGAGGTCCTAGTGCAGGATGGAGGCAGCCCCTCTGACTTTCACCTCATGCCACGTCATTCATATGATTTGATGCCTGTTGCTGCCTTCCCCATCACATGCATTCCTGAGAGCGGGTCAGGAGAAGGCTGCGGACTCACCCAGTGAGCATCAATGGCTGTAGACCTTTGTCATCTGCAATTCAAAGCCACGGGGAAATTTTGCAGACAGAAAGATGGGAACTCTGGGCCACCAACCCAAGATAGCATAGATCACCAACCAACCCACTCTTCAGCGGTTAGCCTGCAGTCTAATGACACACAAAAAATATCCAGTACAATGTCCCCAGGGTGCTCTGTGATATAATGGAAGCTGGATAAAGAGCCAGCATTTGGAAATACATTATAATTGCATGCTGCTTTTCACTTGTGCAACCACAGCAATGGTTACCATGCAATTACATGTCACCATATACAAATGACAGTGCAGTTACAGTAACTTTACCAATTACAGGGAAATTGCACCCACTATGCTAAGAGGTGTTCATTGAAACATAATTCAGGAACGCAGGAACAAGGGGGGGAAAGTTGCTCAAATTGAGTAGATCTGGCGCAGGCATTTGGTTTTTAGGTCTGTAGTTTAAGCATCAGTTCAAGGACTGGTGTCAAGTTTCCAGAGCGCTGCAGAATCTTAATGTAGTACAGACTTTTTATGCCCACATTTATGTTCCTGCTGTACTGTGAGCATAAGGCTTCCCAACAGTCTACACCATGTACCTCCACGTCGTAAAATTTGCAATTTCCTGAAGAGGAGGCTGCCTTTCTTACAGAGAGCAACAGGTTTCTTTAGTCTTCAGGCCTTTTGCTCAGCAGAGCTGGTTGATTATTAGTGAGAAGTAGTTGTTGCTATAAATTTATCATCCTCTAAGTCCCGACTTTCTGAATGATTAATGTGGCATAAGATGCGCACAATGTACCCCTAAAAATTTTCTAGACCCCAAGATTGCAACAATTTAAGCAATCCTGGCAGGTAAGTTTGCTTTCCTTATTTTGTGCTGCAGACCCTGGAGATGCAGACCACAGCTTTCAGGGTCTTCTGACTCCGTGTCACAGCCACAGAGCTAGTGAGCAGCAACTGCAAATGCTTTTCAGCCCATCGCTTGTTCTCAAACTCTTGTTACCACCTTCGCTATGCACGTTGCCTTAGTACTGGTGCGGGACTGGTCAGCAGCAGCACTTCTGCTCTGGAAGCAGCACTGGGCTATCAGAGAGAAACAGTTCATGCCCCTGTGAAGGAAAGTCCAAGACTGACTGTCCAGAGAAGCGCCTCATAGATATCAAGTGTGCAAAACCATCCTCAGCAAAACAACATTCTTGCTTCTTGGTCACTTGCATAGAAGACACTTCTACCATTACAAGTGAAGGTGCAATAAAGGTTGGACGGGGCTTTGAGCAACCTCGTCTAGTGGGAGGTGTCCCTGCCCCGTCCCTGGCAGGGAGGTTAGAAATAGATGATTTTTAAGGTTCCTTCCATCCCAAATCATTCTGTGATTCTATGATTCTATGATCCAGCCTGAAACACCAGCAGGTTAATGAATCTGTGTTACTGGCAGATGGTGTACTGATCCCAGCTTCACCATATCCCTCAGCTCCTATGTCAACTTCACCTCCAAGCATCTGCCAGGAGAAACAGTCACACTATGTCAAGATAAACAAGGCAAGGTGCAGAACAGACTCTCATACCTGGCAATATTTTTCCGCAGGATATTTACACTCTCTGTGTTTGGATATTTTAACTTCAGTGATATTTCAAGTGCCTTGGTTAGACCCTGAGAGTACAATATAGGCAGAGAAGAGGGCCAGTACCTCCAGCAGCAATGCAGAGACTGAGGCAGTACAAACACTCCCATTTATGGAGGTCTTCATATCCTACATAGTATCACAGAATGGTTAGAGTTGGAAGGGACCTTAAAGTTCATCCAGTTCCAACCCCCCTGCCATGGGCAGGGACACCTCCCACTAGACCAGGTTGCTTAAAGCCCCATCCAGCCTGGTCTTCAATACCTCCAGGGATGGGAGACACCATTGCTGTGTCAGCCAAATCCCCCTTTTGTGTTTGTCTTTTCCACCCCCCTGCCATGGGCAGGGACACCTCCCACTAGACCAGGTTGCTTAAAGCCCCATCCAGCCTGGTCTTCAATACCTCCAGGGATGGGAGACACCATTGCTGTGTCAGCCAAATCCCCCTTTTGTGTTTGTCTTTTCCACCCCCCAAAAATAATTTCCAGCATTACGATTCTAAATCTCAGCATTAGCACACCAAGCCACACAGCTGGAGTGAAAACCATATCCATGAGGTGTGTGGTCACTGAGGTTCGTCCCCTCATACGTGGCAACTGTAGCTACAAACAAGAAGGATGGATGGGAGCTGAAGAGCAGCAAGCGTGACTGTAAAAGGAAGCTGAGTTCTTCTGCAGTCCCATAAACTCCCCCGTGCTGGGTCAGAGGCTGGAGGATTGTATGGATGAGGCACTGAAGGATAAACAGAAGAATATGATCTCTGTGGCTCTCAGCTCAGTGCTTTCCATGAGCTTTGAAAAATTCACTTAAAATTTTTCACACCCCAAAAAAAGAGATTATCGAGTGTGGAGACTCTGCCTTTGAAACCGCCATGGTCTATTGGGTAAATAAGCATTTAGGGATTTTTCAAAAGTGAAGTATTGATCAAATAAGCTGCTAGAGCTCTTCCGTAAGAACATATTCCACCAGCAAAGCTGTGTTACGCACCTGAAACACGGTAGCACTGACTTCCCCTGATGCTGCTGTAGCTGAGATGGGGAGTAAGAGTCCCAGAAAGAGAAAATCTTAAGTGAAAAAGGTTTTCTGTGTAGGCAGAAAGACACCTTTGAGAGAAGGAGAAGTGCTCGCCAGCTGCTGCATTTTGTCCTAAAGGACATTGCATTTCCGTGATCAGCCAAAGGTTTTCTATATAACAAATTCCTGGAACCATCAACTGCAGCGATGAAAGAGGTATAAGAAGAGACTGGAGCTCTGTCCTCTGTCATCCTGAGCATCCTTGCCGTAACACAGGTTTCTCTCAGGCGTGTCCATCCAATAGAGACACCTAACAAAGAGACATTCCCTTCCCTGAGTTACATACTCTCGTGTCCGTCTTCGACTGATGGACACACAGCCACACTGCTGGTCTCCACTACAGTATCACTGCTGTCTGTTGCCTGCAACGTTGAAGGGTGTAGGAGCCTTTTCTTGCTGAACCCTCCTCCCTTTCACAGACAACGTGCCTGGCCCATGGTTTCTGGCAGCCGAATGGTTAAACCAGCATTTCTGGAGCATTTCTGGCAGCTGCCAGGCACTCCTCATTCCTCATTCCTATTCCAGGGACACACACCAGCACCTTGCCGGATAGAGTCCAGCTGCCTCCCCTATGCCGGCACCACCAGAGATTCTCCACTGAATCACAATTACTATAATTATTATTTTGTTACACAGGCAAAATTACCATTTGGGCTGTGAAGTGCCACGCGCACCAACAGCGCTATATAAATTAAACAACAACGCTGCTTTGCATGCAGGCAACACCTTCGCCCGGAGACCCCAGAGCTGCTTAAAAACATTAATTAAGCTTCGCCGCGGTCCTGCAAAGGTAAGCTAAGTGTTGTAATGAACGACATGTATGTGCTGTTGCTCTTCAGCACAGGGAAATTGAGAGAGCTCGGCTGGGTACGAGAAGCCCCAACTTACTCAATAAATAACGGAGAATCACAGAATGATATGGGGTTGGAAGGGACCTCTGGAGATCTTCTAGTCCAACCCCCTGCCAGAGCAGGTTCACCCAGAGCAGGTTGCACAGGAACGTGTCCAGGCGGGTTTTGAATGTCTCCAGAGATGGAGACTCCACCACCTCCCTGGGCAGCCTGTTCCAGGGCTCTGCCACCCTCACAGGAAAGAAGTTCCTCCTCATGTTTAGATAGAACTTCCTATGTTCAATTTTTTCCTCTTTACCTCTTGTCCTGTCACTCGGTACCACTGAAAAAAGACTGGCCCCATCCTCCTGACAACCATCCTTTAAGTATTTATAAACATTGATGAGATCCCCCCTCAGTCTTCTCTTCTCCAGACTAAAAAAGACCCAAGTCCCTCAGGCTTTCCTCATCAGAAAGATATATTCTAGTCCCCTGATCATCTCTGTAGCCCTAAGAGCTGTGCCGAGCTCCAGGGCTACACAGCTGTATCAGGGAGAACCAAGTCATGTCTGGTCCTACCATGTCGCAGAAAATGAATTTAAAGAAGCCTGGTTATCAGTTTAAACAACAAACTAAAGCATTCGAGCCCTGAAAAGAAATATCTCCCCACTTGCTGCCTCTATCTGTGCGGATCTGGGTACTTGAGGAATTCAGAGCACTCGTGTCAGCCGAGTATAAATTCACTCAAGCCATTAAGCTTGAACTCCTCCTGCCTCTGAAAGCGGGACGAGGCTGCCGCCGGCCCTCAGGGGCAGGGACACCATCACAATCACAGCCCTGTGTTTCTTGGCGCAGGATCCCCACCAATAGCCCCAACCCATCGATAAGTGCTGGGTCATTCCCTCATTAGGAGGAGTACATTTTTATTATTCCCTTCTGCACGCTCCCTCACTCTGCCTCTCCCACTCTCTCTCTCTCTGTCTAAATACGCGCCTGGCTAATATCGCTTGTTTACAGGATAAATCAGCTGAACAAATCCTATTATATTTTGGAACACTGACAACGGCGGGGTAATGACATTGACACAGGGAAAATACGATGTTGTTCCTACTGATCTAATGTCACCCACATGTTCTATCAGCTATGCCAGCTCCAATACTGCATAGAGGGAACAGAGGTCTCTTGCTTTTCTGCGGTGGTTCTTCTGGATGCATGTCTGGGTGTCTTGCCCTTCCTACGTTTCAAGTATTTCTTTAAATATTTTAATTATTATTAGAATCTGCACCATAAAGCAGTAAACATTGGGGCTGCAATGTTTACTAGCTCCTAAATTGAAGCAACTGGGCGCTGGTGGCACAGGGAGGATGTTAGGTCCTACGTATTGTGTAGTTCTCCACAGGAGAAAGATGCAACAAAGGTCTGCATTTCAGCAAGCCACATTCATCCACTTACTGACGATTATCTGTGCAATGAAGCAGAGATAAAGAGAAGGATGGTTTGGGGGTAGATGTGTGCAGGACACCCAGGTCCCCAGCTCCATCCTGAACTTGGACATAGGTCCAAGACATAGATCCCAGGTCCAGGCTGGCTCTGCAAACACCATGTTTTGTCCCAAAAGCTGTTCTCACATTACCCAAAGACTGGGCCAGCACTAATAAATCACCTCTAATGAAAACCTACAGCAAAACCATATCCCACACTAGCACAATCATGCAGATGTCAGGGTGGGAGTGTCTGGGGCAGAAATATGGTCAAAGGCTTGGACATCTGTCTGTAGGGACAATGGCTTTTCTCGTCTCCATCTTCAAACCAGACAGTTTTCGGGATGGACACTTCCAGCACCTGAATAAATTCTACCCGGTATGATGGTGACCCACGTTTCTATGCAGTTGGATAAGTAGAGAAACATACTTAATTCAGCAGAAAAAAAAAAAAAAAAAAAATCCTATGTTGTGTGTGTGCTGGAATATAAAATAAATACAGACGTGTGCATCAGATCGTTCCCAGAGGCTAAACATCTTCGCCAATTCTCCAAGTACTAAGACAGACCCTGCACTGTTTTTCGCCCCGACAGCTACACTTGCATCAGACGAGCGAGAAAGGGTCTGCGCGGGATTTGGCCCAGAAAGCAACGCTGAACCCAGCACACCCTCGACCCCCTCCTCAACAGAATGGTTATTGTACAAACTCCCGCGCTCGGCTGCCCCCAGTCCGGAGGTGCTTTAAATAGCATCGGCCTCACGGAGGGAGCTGAAGTCACTTTGCTTCTGGCTCTTCCAGGATGGCTGGGTTTTGTTTGCTTCTTTTTTTTTTTTTTTTTTAAAAAAAAAAAAAAAAAAAACCACAAGAAAACAAAGAAAAAACCCCAACTGTTGCACAAGCCTTCCCCTTGGCCCGCAAGGCAATACGAGGTCAGGTTTGCGAAGTAGCTGATCTCCCGGCACGGAAGTGAATGCGAGGAGATCATACGGAGCCCTCCAAAAACGCGAGGCTGAGCCACAGGGGACCACAGGGCTCAACCACAGAAAAAAACAGCCTGGGTCACTGGCAGGGGAAGCAGCAAAGACCAGTTCCCAGAAACACATCTAATTGTCCATGTGGCAAGAAGCGCAGGCAAATGGCACAAGCAGTGATGGAGAAGCTGGCACCTCGCTCGCCTGCAGAAGCGGCTACTGGGGGACCACCAGGACCTGGGGCTGACGCTGGGAGATGCTGAGCTGCACAGGCAGAGCCAGCATGGTCCAGAGATGGGACTGCTGGTGGGAGGGGAGGGAACTGCGCCTGAAATATCTCAGACACAACAGCAACTCAGCAGCCTTGGGCTCTGCTCCATCCTCAATGAACATTTTGTGTGAGCAGGGTCAACCAGACCCAAGGAGCCGGGAGAGAACAGCACTGCGCGCACGGGCTTGGCACCCGGCCACTTAAAGGCATAGGGTTTCCTCTTGCTTTATGCCTGGGAAGTAAATAAATGGGCTTGAGAAGGAGGTTGTTTCCATAACATGCTTCCCCCTCAACCTCCCCAGGACAAAAGATGTGGGTTTTGGAGAGGTTGCAGGGTGGGGGTGTGATAAGAAAGTAATTAATTACCTCCAGCATTATTTCTGCATGCACATGGATCTGGAAGTATCCTTTCAAGGACAGGTGTTTAATATTGAGGAACATACTTAATACCTCAAATCATCCTTGCCATGCAATTAGGCCCTGGTTTACAGCCCTCGAGTGCAAGCTTCAGTTGACGTAGGTGTTTTAAGAGGTTTTGTTCTTCTCTCCTCCAGGGCCTCCAAAGCCACTGTTTTTTTCCTACCTGGAGCGCAGAGCACTTTACAGAGGCAGGGAAGCATCCTTATCCCTGCTGGCTGAAAGCAGAGAGGTGGCACACGGGAGGAAGGACTGCTAACAAGGAAAAAGTGAAGATGAACCCGTGTGGTGCCTGAGAAGCCCCTGCAAAGGAGCTGTCACCAGGTTAGGATATGCATGCCCACCTGAATGGGCTTTTGAGGATGTCCAGAGGACTGGGGTGTTGCCAGCAGCTATATCTGGGCTGAACTGGGAGCTCAAGCAGGTGCTGGAGAAGTCCTGTAGTGCTCACCCAGCACTGCTCAGCCATAGGCATGTATGTCAATGGAAAATCCAGGGGGGTCTTACTCCTGCAACTCCATTAGACCCCAACCTTTGTGTCCCTAGCATGAACACTAGGCATGCTAATCAATGAATTAGTGCTAATTAGTTAATGAGCCTTCTGGTCATCTCACGGAGGAAGAAGTGGGGAGACTTTCCTAATTCCAGTTACAGAGGGGCCAGGACCTTGCTCGGAGCAGTGGAGATTTGAACTCAGCTGCTCTCCATTAGCCTGAGGAGCACGGCCTCAGGCATCTCCAGTCACTTCCACCACTGACAATAATAATGAGAAATACCAGCCACATCCCTAGAGAGAGCTCCCTGCTCTGCTTTCACCCGAGCTGCACCATGTAGCAAGATAATATGACATTTCTCTCTGATGAAGTGTCTTTCATCCCAGAGCACAGCCATCTTTGCAGTGGAGATGATGGTCAGGCCTGCTGGAGATGGAGAAATGAGGAGTGTGAAAGTGTGTGGGGGGAAATTTGCAAATCACAGAGCTCAGCTGAAGAAACCCTAAGCCAGCACCCTGCCCCTCATCCGTATTGCCTCCACAGTTAAGCCCTCCATCCACTCCAGCTCCCAGAGTCAGCGAGAAGACGCTTGTCGCCTCTTATCAAAGTTGCTGGGCTCAGCAAGTCCCTCCAACAACACGCTCCGCACACATGCACACGCGCTCCCATCCAACACAAACTGATGTGACCAATTATACAAATACAGATCTGGCAGCAATAAGCCTGTTTGCTCCGTCTCCGAGTCTCCAGTGAGCATTCCCAGAGAGGCATTACCGTATTTCTGAGGCTACTGCCTTTGCACAAACTGCACCCTCCCTTTTTATTTTTGTGTTCCTGCTCTTGCTTGCATCTTCAGAGAAAAAAGAGGACAGCACTGTTAAAAGTTCACCAAGAACGGACCTCAACTGACCATGAGCCCTCCAGATCAGAAACAGGAGCCTGTATAATTTGGAGTAGAGACACGTACGCAAAACTCTTGTGCATGGTCTATCCAGTAGAGATGAACAAAAAGCCTTATTGTCCAAGCAGGAGTGGGACTGACCCCCGCAGAGATTTACTTGGGATAGCCCGACTGGCAAGCAGTGACACTACGAGGTCTAAGGAAACTGATAGCTCGTTCCTGTGACTGTGAGTCATTCCCCTGGGAAAGCGGCTGGCTCGGGTACCGGCCAAGCCAGTTGGGAGAAACGGGCAGGGGCTGTGTGCGCAAAATGTCAAAGCAGCAGTATTGCATGGACCTCCTTCCGTGCATTCCTCTTCCCAAGGGCTAAGCAGAAGTTAACACTCCCTTTCACCCTAACCTTTCCCCTTTAAGGGAAAATTATGGGGGAAATGAGAGCTAGAGATGACAATTCCTGATTTTTAGTTTGTAAAGTGATTTTTTTCCTTGAAATGCCCCTTCTTTCCAGCAGCTCCAGCCCATGTCCTTCTTTCTAAATGACTCTGGTTTTCTGTCGACCATGCTAGAGAGGAACACAATACCAAGGATGATATTCCCTCTTCCTGCAAGAGCTGGGAACACTGAGCACAGAACTAAGATCCAGGAGTCCCTGAGCTGCAATGGTGCTGAAAGTTATGTTTTACTGTGCCTTAGCCAACCCTCCTGTAAAACATGTGTAATGCTGCTCCTCATTTTGGTGTCTCAGAGGTGCTTCATCAGACCTGTGTCCTATTAACACCAGTGATGACAAATGCAAGCTCTGGGAGGAAGAGGAAAATCATTAAATAGGCTGTTTATAGGAAAATTGTGGCCTCTCCATCACTAACGGTGGCCTCACCAGGAGTCAAATTGACTGTCCCATACCATACACAAAGCCCTTCTGCCACCTGAGCTATAAATGGCCCTTCCTAACCTGGTGGCATGGAGCAGAAGGGAGCCCATGGATCAGTCCCAAGGGCCAAGCAGCATTCACCCTGTTCGTGCTGCCAAAGCAAAATGCCTGTGCACTCAACTGGCATTCAGACACACCTGACAGGCATCCGTGGAAGAACTAATCAGCAATATTCCCTCCACAACCTCCTCCTATATTTAGCTAAACCCCATGAGTATGACAGTGCTTGTTTGGTGGACATCAAGCATCTAGAATGGGTAGGGGGGATGCAGGGAAAGCAGAGGGAGTAGAAGAGCAGAATCCACTTGAGGAACAGATGTATGGAGAAGATGTAGGACTTTCAGGGATCTAGGCACTGCTAAGTGCAAAGATGTTTTGGGGAGTTGCTGACTTACAGGTGTGTCTTGAAGCACCAGAAGCACAGGAAGCCTTTATAGCCAAGTCACTCGTAAGACAATGACTCAGGTCCCAAACACCCACCTTGCCTGCCCTCTGATAGAAAAGTGTTGGAAAAATATTGCCCAGCTCTTTACAACAAGGCCTTTTGTTGGCTGGTCAGCTTCAAAAACATTTCTTTTCTCCCCCAAGTGACAGCACTGCCATGAAAAACAGGAAGAGATTGAATACAGTAATTTAAACAGTCAAACTCCATTTCCTGCCAAAAGGAAAAGAAAATACCGGCAAAAGGCAGAAGCCAGGCAATATTTGGGGACAGACACTTTGATTATCTTGGACAGATATTTGCACTGTGTATCCGGTAAAAAGCTACAGCAATGGAGGTGACACCTTTTCATTGCAGGGACTGGAGTCTTTTAGGCTGCAGAGCAGCAAGTGATGCTGTGGGGAAGATCAGGTTGAGGAGGAGACCAGGATCTCCCAGGAAAGCAGCCCAGGTTTGCAACCAGCTCCTAAGCTGACAGCTGGGATCACATGCCAGCAACACACCATCTCTGGGACCTCATTGCAAGCCAAGTCCCCAGCAAGGATCCCCATTCCTCTCGCATCTCCCCAGCAGGCCCTGGAACCCTCCTGCTGCTTTGGGGTCAGTCTCTAATACCCTCCTCTTCTTCATCCATGTTTGTATGTCCCACACAGTTCACCTGCTTGGTCCCCAAGGCAGAGGGGAAGGCTCCCCTGCCTTCACTACTGAGCGTTCCAGTAGCAGAGTGGTCACAGGGCTTCAAAATGCACCTGTTGTTAAACCTATTCCATAGTAATGAAAATCAACAAATGCCTCAATGATCAAGTCCTGTACCGAAATGGCCCATTTTTTACATCTCCATCCTCCTCCCAAACTGCCTATTTTTTTTAAAGAAATCCAGCATTTCCCAACTGTATCATCAGTTAATCACAAAGTTTACAAAGCATGTTTAAACCACGACCTTCTTTATCCAACATGAATGCTGTTTTCTGGTTTCAGAAGACTATTTTTTTCCCTCTCTAGCAGCCCTTCTTTCTGCCAACACCCAGCATGCCCATACAGCCTCGCTCCCTCTGCTCCGTACATTGATGCACCACAGAAGTGGTCGCGTTTTGATGACACACAATGCCCTTGATCGGTAGCCAAAGGGGATGAAGTTGCTCTCTGTGTAAGTAGGAATGCCTTCAGTATCAGGAAAGGGGATTTAGATTAGACATGAGGGAAAGCCTCCTAGCAGCAAAGACAGATCATGTAGGGAGAGGGAGGAATCTCCATCACTGGAGGTTAAGAACAGGTAAGACAAACATCTGTCAGAAATGTTATAAGTAGGGCAGAAGGGCAGATCAGATGACCTCATAAGACTCATTTTTTTTAACCAGCCTCATTTTTATCTGATTATATGAATTTCTAAGCATCTGGGGTCAAGTGTACGATTTAAATATAAGCTATTATCCTGTATTTGCAGAGAGGGAAACCAGAAAGGTATTACCTGGAACTGTTCATCACCTGAGTGAACGTCACCAACTTGCAAATCAACTGCCCAGACATAAAAATCCATCATTTTTTCCTGATTTATGCTGAAGACTAATAGCACACCCATAACACGGGGACAGGGGAGGAATGCACATTGACCTATTCATCTCCACTCTTTTTATATTTCCCATTCTGGAAATTCTTCTGTGAAGCTGCTGAAATCTGCCGTGCGCACGTGTGCTTGGCACAAGAGAGGCACAGGCTCATTACACAGTTGTGTCTCAGTCCTTTGCCTTCACATTGGGTTTGCAAACCAAACCAGGGCAAGTCTCTAGGACATCTGGAGACCCAGTGCCTCCAGCCGCATGTTGACTGAGAGACCTGGTGCGTCCAGCCCAGCTTGCTGCCACGTCCTAACTGACCTCAGCTTTCCAAGCTCCAGCTGTGCCAGCAAAGCTGCCTGAACAGAGAAGCTGCAGACATTGCTCTGTACTACTCCATCCAAGTGCACCGTTCCCCCCACATCCATATAGTTATTATAGAATCATAGAGTTGTCTAGGTTGGAAGGGACTTTTCCGATCACCGACTCCAACCATCAACCTAACACTGGCAAAACCACCACTAACCCATGTCCCTCAGCATCACGTCTACCTGTCTTTTAAATACCTCCAGGGATGGCGATTCCACCACTTCTCTAGGCATTATATTGCAGGTTAGGAGAGATGTGCTGGGAACGGTCCCCAAGAGACTTCTCCTGACCTGAAGTGGCCTTGAACAAGCATTACCCCAAGGCAGGAAGAGAAGCATCCTAACATGTGGATCCCCTTTGAGTCAGTTATCGCTCTATTAGAAAAATGTTTCCAAAAGCCAGATCCGACCACGCACCAAGATGCGAGAACATGCAGTGAGCCCGGCTGCATAATCCATGGTCTTACAGCTAATACCACAGAGGAGGGCTGGAATATTTCTTCTAACAGTGCTTCTCTGCAATGCTCGGTGAGCGTTTCCCACAGCTCATCTCTACCCATCTGCTCAATGCCAGGCACATCAGCTGTATCTGTTCAAATGCAGGATTTCGGCAGCAGAACTAAAATTCAGGTCCAGCCTTCATCACAGGCAGGTTAAGCCTCTATTTGCACCAGCAGAGAAATATGTGACATCCACACAAAACGAGGGAAAGACTCACTGATGGCTTTGTAATTGGTTCTAGAGCTGCTTCAAATACACGTGCTAAGAGGCAGAGCAGCAGTGCTGGTGGATGGCTGGCAAGCAGGACATCAGCAAAGGAGACGAGGCCCTCACAGACATATTCAGGCTCCAAAATACTTCACCAACCATCAAATATTTTCCAAGCTTAGCAGCTGGACTCTGCAACCCTTACAGCAGCCAAGTCACTAATACCTCTTCCCTCGGGCAGCACAGCTGATCTCAGACAGGTCTTGCCAGCAGCTCTAAGTAGACTCATTTAAGGAGAGGACAGCCCACTTAGTCAACACTTTTCAGACTCCTGTTTTTTCTTCAAGGATCTCCAGGCTCTCTCTCCAGCTGCAAAGCGTTAGCATCTCTGATTCTCAGTGAAGAAATGCAGCCACAAATATGTTCTAATAGTTTCTCCCACTGTGTCACCCAGTCCCTGGCTCCTTGCTCTCTCCCCAACCTCTGCAATCCTGTCCCTCCAAATTCAGTCTGATCATAGAATCACAGAAAGATTTGGGTTGGAAGGGACCTTAAAGATCACCCAGTTCCAACCCCCTGCCGTGGGGGTTCACCTCCCACTAGACCAGGTTGCTCAAAGCCCCATCCAGCCTGGCCTTGAACACCTCCAGGGACGGGGCAGCCACAGCTTCTCTGGGCAACCTGGGCCAGTGTCTCACTACCCTAACAGTAAAGAATTTGTTCCTAATATCTCATCTAAATCTCCCCTCTTTCGGTTTAAAACCATTACTCCTCATCCTATTGCTCCACTCCTTGACCAAGAGTCCCTCCCCATCTCTCCTGTAGGCTCCCTTTAGGTACTGGAAGGGGCTCTAAGGTCTCCCCAGAGCCTTCTCTTCTTCAGGCTGAACACCCCCAACTCTCTCAGCCTGTCTTCGTAGCATAGGTGCTTCAGCCCTCTGATCATCTTTGTGGCCTCCTCTGGACCCGAACTGATATGTCGGTCTTCTTGGTCCAGGACTCACCCCACGGTACATAAGAAAGCTGTTCTCCTTTTTGGTCCTGTCTAAAGCCACTGAAGCCAGGTGACTGTCAGGTTTCAAACCTCCTGATTTGAGAGGTCCAGTACTGCAAGTGTTAGCACAGAGCACAAGCAGTGCAGATTTGCAAATGCATGGAGAGGCTTAACTGCCCAGGAAAGTAACTCCAGTGGGAAGCTCCCAGCTTAAATCTAAAGGCAGCTCTTTGAATGTGCAGAGGCCTCGAGGCTAAACAAAAAAAAAAAATCAAAGCCAGATTTGGGCACAGCCTTTCTCCCTGTGCAGTAGTCCACAGGGAGCTTTGGAGGTCTGGGCAGAAGAGATCCCAACTAAAATGAAGGGCTTGTCCCTCCGTACACTTGGTGTGGGAGCGTGAGAGCAGGGTAAAGTCAAGCACCAATGCTGCGGGCACTGGTGTAAAGGGCAATTAGGGAAGGGTAAGGCAGGATAAGTCTCCCCGCAATGAAATTTCCGTCTGCGTCCCTCTTGGTCCGTCTTTGTCCTGCAAAGGAACAGCAGCAGGGATCCCCCAGCAAAGGAGGCGTGAGTACAAAGGAAAGCCGGAGCAATCCCACATCCCAAGCCCTGACTCTGCCTTGAGATTATGGGGCAGGAAAGCGCTCTGGCGTTCCTCCATATTCCCTTTGCTCAGGCTTGAACTTGCCTCTCACTTGAAAGAGCTAATTAAGGCAGGAAATCAAAGCCCGGAGAGGCGGCTATTACAGCAGCCTGGGTGCAGTGCCGGCTGTAATGCTGATTTCTGTGCGTGGTATCAAAGCCAGCTGCACACTGGCGGGGCTGATGCAGACTTCTGCAGTGACACTTTACTGAACCGACAGAATAAACTAAGGCAATTTCTTAAAACCATTTGTAGGTCAGGTAGACCAGCCTCTTCCCCAATCCTGCCCTTAAATCTCACAGCATTTAATCCTTGATCTCTAGCCAGGCCTTAATTTTTCAGCACAGAGACAGCACAGAGCTGGCTGGAAACTGGAAGATGAGGGACTTTGATGGTTAATGACCAGCGCTCCTCAGCCCTGGAAGAAATGAAGCCCTGGCTTCACAAAGCTCCCTAAACAAATCCTGCTCCGACTGCAGCTCAGGGAAATAAAATTACACCAGCAGACACAGAAACCAGCCTTTGACATTATCTAGGTCCTATTTTGGTTTAGGTTTGAGCCAAGACTGCACAAGGAGTATGATTCCATCCCTAATTAATTGAACAGTGAAGTAATAAAAACAACAGGCCAATTCCTCCTAAAGATTTCAAGGCCTCTTGGCTTAGTTCAGCAGCAAACGTAACATGGCTGGGGAGGTCAGAAAGTGATGACCTTCCTCAGCTCTTCCATGAGCAAACTGAGGCACGAACTGGTTAAATTAGGTGGTGTGTTTGGATGCAGGCAGAGCCAGGATTGGGACGAGGCAGTTTCAGTTCCTTGGTCCCTGCTGTAATCATTGACAAAAGATCTGTGAGCACATGAAGAGGTCAAGGTTGGGTGCTTAGGGGCTTCACTTACCGCACTGCTACAGGGAATGTCCTTGACTTTGAGCCAGGCCAGATCTAACGTCCCCTCTCCCCTGTAGCAGGACTGCAGTCTGTCCTTGATGCGATCGTTGATCTCCTTCAGGACAAAGATGCAAAGAGCAGACTCATCCAAGGACTTCATCTTCCTTTTCTGCCCCTTGGAGAAGACTGTGAACAGGATATCATCCTCAGGGCCAACACCCAAAGACCTCGCTAAGATAGCTCCAGCCTTAGATAAGTAGGCTGCCTGGAGCAACCGGTACTCCACCCCATTCTTCTCACAGCCAATGGGCACCTCGACATAGGAGTTAAAGGCTGTGTCCTCCTTACAAAGCCGGACCAGCTTGGAGGTATAAACCTGCTCCTTCGTGGTGGACCCAGGTGGTGAGATCATCTCTGGCTGTAGAGTTAGGAAATAGACAAAGTTACCACTGCTGAAGCCATAAATGTAGTAGATGTCGAAGTCAGGGATGATGGTAAAGGTGTCTGAGGGGATCTTGATCATAGAGGCCACAAATTCATCATGAAAGACATACGCAAACATCCCATCTGCCTCGGAGTTCTTGGTGAGCTTTCTGCTGGAAATCGTGGGGAAATACTCAGGTTTGCCATCCACAGCAGTGGCAATGAACAACTTGTCATCCATGTTGCTGTAAGAAACAATGACTCCAAAAACAGAGCCACTCTCATTCACCCCAGAGAGATAATGCTCCTTTTTGTGGAAGGGCTCCCCCAGCTTGAAGAGGTCATCCAGCCTCAAAAGCTTGCAGATGCCCTGGTAAAGGCTCCCACAGGCTATCAATCGATTCTCCTTGTAGTCTATGAGGAGCATTTTGTTTATGTTGTTAGTGGGCGTCAAGGGTTCATTGCAGGTTTGGACTATCCTGGGAGGATAACACTTGGGATTATCTTCATCAGGACCAGTCTGGTGGGTCACCAGGACCTTCAGGTCACTGGAGAGTTTGTAGATCCTGTTGACAGCTCCCAAGTAAATGTGCCCAGTCCTTTCGTCAACAACCAAGTGGTTGAAGTTCCCCTCTGCTTGGTCTCCAGTGAAAGTGATGAAGGGCCTCTTTGGGTGGAGTGGCTGCTGCCTGCCAAGAGGCGACACTGTGGTGGATAGTAGGAGGTGAGAAACCAGGCAAGTCCATTTCCACATGGCCGGTGACATGATTAGAAAGGTTTGTATTCCCAAGGGAACGAGGATTAAAAGCTGTAAGAGTCTTCAAAACACCAATTCCCTGGCAGATTTTGCCCTACAAGCAAAGAGAAAAGACAACAAAAGTACATTACTATGGAGTATTCCTTCCTCCTCCCTCCTTCACAACCATGCCATCATCAGAGCGTATTTAATTGCTAATCCTCCCTTTCTCGTCTCCGAGCTCTCTACTTAAAACCAGCACAAAGGCAGCCCTCCTGAAAGAAAAGATGCTGGTAGAAAGAGCAGAAATCACACAGCATAATAATATTAATAATAAATCAACACCCTTTCACTCTCCATTACACACACACGCGCCCCATGGTGCAGCACAAAAAAATCACTGGAAGCCAGAGCAGCGTAGAAGGTTCATGGTAGAAACAGCAATCAGTATTGCTGTTTGCACTGCCAACTTTGACCCAACTGCATATTGGCTATCTAAGGAGACAGGACAGGAGAAGGATTATTATCCTGCTCTTCTGGATGAAGGACTGAAGCCTAGAGAAGGTCAGGGACCTGCCTACAGGGACAGGTCCAGATGGATGCTGAGCTCTTTTGCAACCCTTGAAGTCTGCCAGGAAGAAGCCAGCTCTGGTCTGACATTAACATCCTTTCAGGGAGACCTCGGTCCAGAATGGGCCTGTTTGAACAGGCTTTCTGTGGCTTCCAGATCAAAGCTGCCTCATGCCAGTCCAGCTTGGAGTACAGACGTAGGAGTTGTGGTGTGCCAACCTTCACAGCCACATCTACAAAAGGCATGCAGCCAAGCACGAAGCAAACTGAGCACCAGGTCTCCTCCCTCCCCTGGGATCTCACCACAAGACCGTTCTCCACCCACTGCACAGCCAAGAAAACATTGTCCTAAAGAGAGATACAGTTCCCCTGGGCACCTCAGATGACTAAGGAGAAAGGGGTTGCCTAACTATTAGCAGTAATCAAGTTTAAAGAACCATGAAGTAGGAAAACTAACAACCCAGGGACCAGCCTGGTGACTTTCCAATGAGAGGGAAGGGGGCTTCCTTGCACCACTCAGTCTTTTAAAATCTCCCAGTTTTTAACCAGGGTGGTGGGAGCAATATGGGGTTCAAACAGCTTCTGTAATTCCGTGAGCACATCACCAAGTCCTATCCTCATGCCGTGAAAGTGCATCTTCCTAGTCAACACATCCATCTGCTCCCTGGTCCTCCACCTTTTCATGGGTGCTTCTGTTCCAAGAGCAACTTTGGCCCCTTTGGCCCCTTCTTTGGCCCCAAAGAGCATGTGGGAGGTGGAGTTCTACCAGCTCAGGTCTCATCATCCAAGCTCCTCGATGAGTGCTAACTACACAACCCTTGTTGTGGCCAGGCTGAGGTGAGGCACACAGGTCTCTCCTCCCTCCATCCCTCCTTAACACCCAGATCAGAATTTCACAAAGCTGTTCAAACCCCAGCTCCACTCCTGCAGGCCAGTGTCCTATCACCTCTCTCACAGAGTGACTTTGCTGAAATCAGGGGTGTAACTAGCTGAGCAAAGGTGATGACAGCCGGCCCCACGCAAGCAGGAGGCAAGGGAAAAATCACTGTTTGCAGATCCCAGCAGGGAGGAAGATGTGGCAGCAACACAGGTCTGGATTTGCAGCTCTGCTAACGCCAGTGGAACTGAAAAATTTACTTCAAGAAATAATAAAGAGAATAAATCCTGTCATCTTTTGACCTGTAGGCTGATTAGATCTGATAGTGGAAAGGGTAAGTCTGGGCTTGCAGAGCATCCACCACTTTTATGCCACCCCAAATATTTCAAAATTCTCACAGTAGCCAGAAATTCAAAGCTGTTGTATGATCACCTTCACCCCCCGCTGCCCTCCCTGCTGCAGCAGCCGCAGGCGTTGGATAGATGACGGACAAAGGTCATTTCACATTTACTTTAGGCGTGTTTACCCTGTTCTGCTTTGCCTTTCTGGTCAAGCAAATATTTAATAAAATCAAGCTTATACTGCAGAGTTTGCAGGACTGTCTTGAGAGCAGGAGAGGATTCTCTCTGCAGGGATACGCAGGCCGGTCACGTAGGCTTTTAATAACCTTTATTACGATAGATAGAGCAGCAATGGGATGAGCTCTCCTCGCACAACCATTCCTCTTTCAAAAGAGGCCATCCTTGAGAGAGCAGCAGAAGAGGGAAGCTGTCCCTGTTTGAGTCCTGTGTTCAGAAACATCATGTGGTGACCCTGAACACCAGCTCCCGTCACTTATGAGTTATGATCCATATTTCTAACAGACACTGGTTTGATCGGGCACTAGACAGATCTAGGAAGAAATTATTCTTTTCAAGTACTAACAAGATATCTATTTTATGCCTGTATTTTACTCTGTTTTGCTCCTCTTAGACCTGCCGAGTCAGCACAGCTGCAGGACAGGGAAATGGGAACTGCTGTGACCCAGAGACTGAAAGGGTAACGAAGAGACCCTCTTCTGCAACAGGAGCCCTCTGCCCAAAGGTCATCACAACACCCAAGAGCAGAGTTGCAACGACAGGAGGAAATGTACCTGTTAAAATTGGCCAACACAACATAAGAGGAGATACACTCCAGAGGCTAAGTCTTTGAGGCCCAAGCAGGTGAGAATCATGACACTGGAATAGGCTTCCCAGGGAGGTGGTTGAGTCAGCACCCCTGAATGTGTTTAAGAGTTGTTTAGATGTGGTGTTGGGGGATATGGTGTAGGGGAGAACTTTGTAGAGTAGGGTTGATGGTTGGACTCAGTGATCCCAAGGGTCTTTTCCAACCTGAATGATTCTATGATTCTATGACTGACTTGGAGTTGAGACTGTCACTTGTAGAGGAAGGGGATGGTGAGGAGAACCTTCCCCTGGGCAAAGACGACAAAACTGATCTGGAAACCAGACAGACCCCAGTGAAAAACCCCAAGAAGGCTGGATGAGGAGTCCCTTTAGCAGCAGAAAAGGGCTCTTCAAAAATAGTGAACCTCATGAGGAAAGATGCTCATCTTCAGAAGAAAGAGCATCAACAGTGTGCCAGCACCGATAGACACCAAACAAGCATAGGAGTACTTTTTTGGGGACAAAGCAGGAAGAACAGGGGCCTGGGGCTACCTTGCCATCTTTCATCAGACATCTGAGTGACCCTAGGAGCAGGATTTTCTCTCTGTGCACTGCTGGCACTCACTCCTTCTCTCCCACCTGCTCATGTTCTTTGCCCTGCACCCTGTATCCTGGAGTCCTAATCAGTACTTGAGCCTCTAAGGGCTACAGTTCATAATTTGGCTTAATTAGTAAATAACAGCATAGGGCAGAGGCAAGGAGGACTTGTTGTTTAGCTTGCAGAATAGAGCAGGGTTTGTACTAACCCTTAGAGAACGCACCAAGAAGGGTGTTACGCACATCTTTTTGTTACCCGTGTCTGGATAGCAGAAATCATGGCGGCTGGGAAGACAAATAATACAGTGCCATAGACATGCCCAGTCTCTTTGGCTGCTCGATCTACAAGAGAGTAATTATATTATAAGAAAAAGCAAATAAACAAAAGGCCACAGTGAGCAGGCAGTGAGGTTAGGTTCTGAGCTGGGTATTTCCAAAATAAACCCAAAACACCTTCCCACAATGACCAGGCTCACTCGCCTTTTCCCCCAGAGATGTGGCGAGCAGCGATGCCATGACCCACCATGCAAGTGGCTCCTGTGTGAGACCAGACTGTACCTCTACATGGCTCACAGGATCACTACATGGCTCTACATGGCTCACTGGACCTGATGGAGCGGGTCCAGAGGAGGGCCACCAAAATGATCAGGGGGCTGGAGCACCTCTCCTATGAGGACAGACTGAGGGAGCTGGGGTTGTTTAGCTTGGAGAAAAGGAGGCTCCGGGGAGACCTCATAGTGGCCTTCCAGTACCTGAGGGGGGCCTACAGGAAGGCTGGGGAGGGTCTGTTTACAAAGGCCTGCAGCGACAGGACGAGGGGCAATGGTTTTAAGCTGGAGAAGGGGAGATTTAGATTGGATATTAGGAAAAAATTCTTTACCATGAGGGTGGTGGAACACTGGAACAGGTTGCCCAGGGAGGTGGTTGAGGTCCCTTCCCTTGAGATATTCAAGGTGAAGCTCGACGAGGCCCTGGGCAACCTGGTCTAGTAGGGGGTGTCCCTGCTGACTGCGGGGAGGTCAGACTAGATGACCTTTGGAGGTCCCTTCCAGCCTGGACCAATCTATGAATCTATGAATCACAGAGTCACATGGGGTTGGAAGGGACCTCTGGAGATCATCTAGTCCAACCCCTTGCCAAAGCAGGTCCACCCAGAGCAGGTTGCACAGGAACGTGTCCAGGAGGGTTTTGAATGTCTCCAGAGAAGGAGACTCCCCCACCTCCCTGGGCAGCCTATTCCAGTGCTCTGCCACCCTCAAAAGAAAAAAGTTCCTCCTCGTGTTTAGATGGAACTTCTTATGTTCAAGTTTGTGCCCATTTCCTCTTGTCCTGTCACTGGGCACCACTGAAAAAAGACCGGCCCCATCGTCTTGACACCCACCCTCTTTACACCAACCTCTAGTGACTCCTGCCACTACAGTCTCTTCACCAGCACATTCAAGGTCCCTGGGGAGGTCACACAGCCTCTATAGTCTCAGGGATCTGTAGGGAAAGATCTTTTGGTAGAAAGCAGCCCTGCTTTTTCTTCCTCTGACAGGAGCAGCTGCCCCCCATCCTCTGCTGCACCCTTCACATGCAGTGGTGGTACTGCGAGGATGCCACAGGTCATAACAATGCAAAGCTTTTCCTCAAGCCTGGATATCCTAGGTGAGTCCATCACAGCATAAAAAAGCCAAGACACTGCCACCTTCCTCTCTGACCACGGTTATGCTGTGGTGGTTCACAACTTTCATGACATGCAGCAAACCTAAAGCAAGAGATCATTATTTTTTTCAGAACTGGAGCCACACCAGATTTGAACCTAGTCTGGACGTGAAATCAAAGCAGATTTCACAAATCCAGCTGTTTCAGCCAGGGTTACATCCATGGTCAGAGGAAGGCCTCGGAGTCAGCTCCAACATAAGGTCTCACACCACTCTCTTGCCTGTGGAACTAGCGTCTCAACTCTACAGCTTGCAAATAACACGTTCCCCGTAAGACCCCTTGAATTCACAGTCTGGTTTAAGGACTGGTTGCCTCCTGAAGGACGGCAAGTTATGATGCTACTCTATGGTGTGGTTACTTTTTTACTGTTATTGACCATTTCCAGCAAAAGTTAGAGACCACTGAGTTAGAGGATGCAGCTTGGTTCTGCTCAGGGCTCTCCAGGACACGATCCCAAGACTCTACAACATGCAACCCTATGGTAAATAGATGTGGCCTTGGATAAGAAAAGTTTGGATGCAAAAAAAACAATGAGGAAGAAGCTTTCCTAACTTCTTTAACTCAGGTGGTGGCTGTTATTAGATGAGAAAGCTAGAGAATGCTGAATACATCCTCAAAATGCAGCAGGTTTCAAGGAGACAAAGTCAAGAAGGATGCGCTATGGCTGAGGAAGTAGGAATAAATCAGGAATAAAGAAGACACAAAGGACTGGTCTGTCAATTGGGAGGGAGGGAAGGACTTGGGAGGAAGCGTACAGGGAGCTGGGGCGTTTGGTTTTGATTGACAATCTCACAAAAGCCATGGTCCCGTCCCTGTACTGGAGACTGGCACAAATCCACCCCACTGCAAGGACAGCTCCTGAAAGGAACACGTCACTGGGTGAACACAGGAGACAGCAGCATCTCCCCATTTGGCTCATGCACACACAACCCTCCTGCCATCGAAGGTGGCAGACAGATTCCCATCACCAGGTCCCTCGCCACAGCCACATGTTGGCAGCAGGAACACTGCAAGGTCAGCAGCAAGAGGAGTCACGCGTGAGAGCCCTGGAAGGAAACTCGCCCTGGGTCCAGCTCCAGCCAGGGAATCAGACCAAAAGTACACGTTGAAATATAGAACAGGAGCAAATGTGCTGAAAAATAGCACCGGGAGGGGGAGAACATCCACCACCTCCTCCTGCAGAGCAGGTCTGACACCACCCCAGGGTCCTGGTGGCTGGTGGGACGAGCCCAGTGAGCTCTCCACCAGGCCAGAACCTGGCTAGGAGGAAGCCAACAGCACCCAGGACTCCTGGGCAATGCCAATGGCAGGGTCCGGGTGGTTAATGAAGCCCAGCGTTAATAAGGCGGCACGCTCCTCTGTTTACGTTTGCTGCACTCAGGCACAGCTACTAGTTTCCCGGGATGCGGGAAGCCGCGCACAGATGCTGACGAGGCAGACGCCCAGCAACGACGGAGCCAGCACACAGCGATTCAGCACCCAGTGCAGCTACACAGTCCCTTTAGTCTCAGCTAAAGACTTTTTTTTTTTTTTTCCCTGGCTTCCTTTAATAAACCCTGATTACCACGGATAGAAGCTTTTCTTTGGGAACTGGCATCAGGAGAAAACTCATATGGAGACATTGTCAACAGCTTCCCCAACAAAAAAACAGCTTCTAACTTCATCTAAATCCTTTTTCCCCGAACTTACAACCTGTCCAATGCCTGACAGAAACCAAAGGCAAGTCTTTCTTTGAGGGCGTCCCACACCAGAGCATCCTTTCTTCGGAGCTCACCATAATGAACAGAACCCAGAGCAAGCTGCAGCTTGTCCCAAATAAAGAGATTAATTTCAGGAGTGGGTTGTTTGCAAGGCACTTAAGCCAAGGAGGGCCTTCCCTTGTCACACAGATTATTCTATTCAGGTGCTCACATGGTGCCCATCACCTTGTTACCTGTCACTGCCAGAAGCTTATTAAGTGATGGGATTTACACTGGTCGTGAATAGGACTTCCCTCCTTTTTTTCCTGGTTCCCCCATGTGATAAAACTCCATGTGGAGGGTGTTTCTGCCTGCATTTCAGACTTGGCTTCCTATCAGCAAAAGCAGGTCAGAACTGTGCTCCTTTGTGCTTGGGAGGGAGAGCAGAAAGGTTTGTAATGGTTTCTCAGTTCCTCCAGGAATTTGCTACACAGAGCCTTGAATGAAAGAACGCAAATATTCAGTGCCGCAGAAACAAGAATGGAGTTTTGAGGTCGTGGAAATAACCTACAAATCCATAGACCGGGGTTAAACTCTCTTTTCTGGAGCAGACTGGCCTGAAAGTATTCTGAGGTTAAACCTATTAAAATTATTCTTTATCACAGTTAACTGGGGAAATGTAAACCCTCAGACAAACAAACTATCATAGCAAGAGCATGCAAGAGCACACAAGGTCAGTGATTTTAAACAAACCATGTCACAACAGTGCCTAACTTAGTTGATCCTACCTTGGGAAACGTGTGTATGAGACCATATATGTCCAAAGCCCTGAGAAAAGTGAAGAATGGCCAAAAGCCAGAATGTGAGGTTGACTTCTGTTTCAAAGTCTCATTCTTGTCTCCCAACAAAGCAACTGTACGCTCCCGGGGCTCTGTTCTCCTCACTACAAAATGTGTCTCTACTGTGTTTCTATGAGGTGCAACTCTCATGGGGTTGGGTAGTGCTAAGTTTGCCGAGAATTTAAAAGGTGCTTCACAGATCAGGAGACCCTGACCAGACTGTGGCTCTAGACACCAAGAGGAATAAGCACAGCCCCTGCCCCTAAAGGGATGATGAATATTTTAAAGAAAATGAGCAGGGTTTCATCCCAGCAGGTCTCCCCAGCTTGTGTATCAATTACAGCATTTTGGGACAGCCTCGAGGAAAGCGGCGTTTCCTTCCTCAGAAGTCAAGCTTGCACTCGCAAATTCCCTTCAAGGCTTCAGGGGCTCTGAAGAGTACCCAAATGAAGTCTTCAAAATTTTCTGGACCTGATCCCGACAGGAGCCCTAAAACACCACTTTGATCCTCAAACAGCAAGGAAGGGGCTCTGACCCCAGATTTCTCCATGAGTCAGCAGGCAGCTCTTTTCTCGTCAGCTGAGGCTGTATAGCACAGTTCACGTTGCATTCAATGCCAGTGGGTGGATGCTTCCCCCTGCTTTGCAGTCTTAGGAAGATCTGTGAGACACAAGTCCTCTCTCTCAGGCTGAAGTCTTGTAATTAGCACTGTATAAATCCATGAAGAGCCAAATCTCATAAGACAGAGATCATACTTCAGCTGTCTCCCCAAAGCCTGGCACAGAGAGTAACTCCCTATTCACAGTGACTTTGCAATCACTGGCTATTTCATTCTCTAGATCTACATGAGACGCCAGCAAGGATAAAATGTGGGACTTAACGGACAAAACAGAACCTTTAGATCTTGATCTACTGGTTGTTGAAGCACCAAGGTCTGTATTTGGAGGTGGGGAAGCCAATAGCAAAGAAGCCAGGAGAGAATCCCCAGTCTTCAAAAGTCTGAGATTTCACTCTATATTCAAAAGGCAGCTGGAACAGGGCAGCCCGAGAGACCCAGGGTAAAAGCAACAGGACTGGGAAAATCAAAGATGACGCTGGGATGGGGAATAAGGTTTGGATATTAAGCTTCAGAGGGATGTAGAGCTGGTAGATTTGCTGCATAGGATCAGGCTACCTGCAAACCAGATGAGCTTCAGTGACCAGTGACCAGTACTTGATGGTTCAGAGAGTATGAGAAGTTCTTCCAAATGAAGAGTGTATAACTGGCGAGTCCAGTGTGATTCATGCCGAGCACGACTGTGTACTCGCAGAGATCCAGGCTCCTCTGGAGTAAGGACCATCAATTCTGTGGCTGTACCAAGCCTTACAGCCGGAAATGGGCTGAACACACAGCAGGAGTAGGAACATAAAGAAAATACCATTAACAATACCATATTACTGGGAGGAAAGAGACAGAGAGAGGTGTGATGATTTCTCTTCAGCAATGCAGGGTTTGCAGCAGAGGCGAGAACGGAGTCTCCCTTTATGCTTTACTCAGCATAAAATTTCCTCTTTTCATTTATGGCAGGTAGCCAACCTGTTCTGGAGCAGCAACCACCAGCCATGGAAGAGGCCAGTGAAAAGATCTGACACAGCAAATCCTTCATTTTCAGCTTCCCACCTGAGTGGCTAAAGAGAGCAGTTGAGCGAGCACAGTCCTATAAAACAGGGGTGGCTGGACCATCTCAAATCTCAGCCAGATCTTGAGTCCAACACACACATTATCACTAGCGGGAAGAAGCAGTGCTGACTGGCATTTTACTATCCCAAACCTAAAGGAAAGCTTCAGTTTACTGCAACCATTAGCAATATTTTTAGAGTGACATCTGTACTGGAGGTAATGGGGAAAAAAAATAATATTAGACATTTCCTTGTTTCATTTTCTCCACATTTACTAATTCTGACCAAATTCCTAAATGCTTCTGGGTGGGTCTTTATGCACCCATGAACCTCCTGGGCAGACACATGCCATTTGTTTTAGCACTCTGCTTTATACGTGAGCAGCTCAGATGAGGGACAGACTTTTTCCATGTTTCTGTAGCACCTAGGGCAATTAGGTCCCAATCCGGTTAGTTCACAACTTGCAAGAGTTAGCTGCTAACCTATTTCTGCTGACTCCACGGGCTTGAAAAGAGATCTTTAAAAGATGTCAGAAGGCTGACTAGTCCGTACTTCTGCCCCAAAGTTCACCAGCCCTAAATTCCAGGCACCTTCTGCAGATATGAGACCGCTGTAGAGCACGACCTCTTCTTTACAAATGAAACAATACAGCACAAAATTGACATTTTTTGAACAACACTAATCTACTGCATGACTTACTTGGCTTTCCATTACAAGTATAATAAAAACTGGATTAAAATTGTTTATAACTTCGAAGCGTTCTGGCATAAAAGTACATTTTGTGAAATTCAAAATGAAGCAGAGCTCAGTGCAGCTGCTGTCTTCAGACCGAGATTCCCCCCTGAGAAAAAAACACCCAAGATCAACCCAAACGAGAGATGTCCTCTTCAGAGTACTTCCACTTCAGAAGGCTTTGTCTAAAACCCTCTGAAGGGGCAGTTGAGATGCCACCCAATCCAAAAGGGGGTGACAGGAGGGGACAGGACTCTGATGGAGATCCCCACTCTTGCACTAGCAGAGACAACCAGCTGAGACACTATATCAAGCCCAGGGGCAGCAACGGGGATTGACTCTACTCGTTCTGCCCGTGGCTGTAATGAGGCAGTGTGGACACAGCCCTGAGAAGCAGCAGCTTTGCAAGCATTTCAGGGGAAAAAATTAAAAATAAAAAGTAGTCTGACATCTATCCCACCACATCCTGTGATGCCCCATTTTACAGATTTTGCAGACCACAACCAGTATTTTCAGCAGAGAATCAGCTGCAAAACGTACTCCCCTTCCAAAAAAAAAAAAAAAAAAATGCCTGGATAAACTATTACTAATTTGCTATTAATTCTATTAAATTTTCTCTTCTAGTGACTTTGTCACCGCAAGGCAGAGGACAAGAGTAGCTGCTGCCAACATACACAAAGGCCAATGGGAAGTTATTCTTAAAGCCCTGCCCGGCTGCTGCTGCGGGATAACTAGCTCCAAATCATGCTTGACAGTCTCAAGATAGGGCTGAGCTAGACAGGACACCTCTGGCCAGGATCAGATACAGACAAGAGACGGAATTGTGCTAATATGGGTAAAAAGATAATCACCTGTTATGTTTGTTAACGGGAAGATTAGAAGAGAGCTATGTTGTATATACACACACAGAGGTCACGTTTGCAAGGAGATACACAAATCTATCCTGTGCAGCATGCAGACACATTTATTTTTGCACAAAGTTATGCAATTCCTGTGCTCCCGGTGCAGGGCAGCGTGTGCATGCATAATTCAGCCGAGCATTAGCAGCAACACCTATAGCTCAGGTTGTCTGACATGTTCTGTAGTAAGACTCGGTTTTAAGGTCCTCATTACTTTGACAGACCTGAACTGCTCAGGGGACAATTTCCTCAGCTGGGTGTCTGCCTCGGGCTAACATCGCTGTAGAAAGTTGCATTCAGAATGGCTTGGCCAATTCTGAGAACTAAATTAGGAGAAAAGTTTTTGCAAGTTATTGATTTTAATTTGGGGGTTTTTTTTTCTGTTTGACCTTGGTTATATTCCTTCCACTGTCTTACTGAAAAGCTTCTGTGCTTTCACAGAATCACAGAACCTTCATGGTTGGAAAGGACCTCTGAGATCACCAAGTCCAACCATACACACACAAAAGACCCCCAGAGTCTCTGCCACTAGAGCATGCCACTAAGCATGCCCCGAAGTGCCACATCTACACGTTTCTTAAATACCTCCAGGGATGGCGACTCCACCACTTCCCTGGGCAGGCTATTCCAGGGCCTGACCACTCTCTCAGTAAAGTAATTCTTCCTAATATCTAATCTAAACCTGCCCTGCCACAACTTCAGACCATTTCCTCTGCTCCTGTCATTATTCCCTTGGGAGAAGAGGCCAACACCCACCTCTCTACACCCTCCTTTCAGGGAGTTGTAGAGGGCAATGAGGTCTCCCCTCAGCCTCCTCTTCTCCAAACTAAACATGCCCAGTTCCCTCAGCCTCTCCTCATAGGACTTGTTCTCCAGACCCCTCACCAGCTTGGTGGCTCTCCTCTGGACACGCTCCAGCAGCTCCATGTCCTTCCTGCAGTGAGGGGCCCAGAACTGAACACAGCACTCGAGGTGAGGCCTCACCAGTGCCCAGTACAGAGGCACCATCACTGCCCTACTCCTGCTGGCTTTGGAGCAGGTAGTAAAAATTGGGCAGGTTCTTTACTGTTGTCATGGGGATCTTCTGGCCATTTCTGAAAATCTGTCTAAATTTGACCAAGTTACAGCACCTAATAACACATACATTGCAAGTAAAGATTTTGCCTTTTCCACTGGTCCCAGGATGGATCAGACAGCGCTTGGGCAACCACCACAGGAGGAGTAGAACACGCTCAACACCAGGGATGAAGGGGCCAAGCTTTTTTTCCCTACGCTGTGTCAGCTGGAGGCTGTTGTGGTGCTAAGGAAAATTCTTCTCTGCTCCCTGATGGACTTACTTACACTGCAGCTCAGCTTAATTAACCCAGTCGGAAAGGAAAAGAGGAGGATGCTCTGACACAAGGAAGAGGAAGCTGGAAAGTGGAGGAGGGGGAGAAAACTGAGCAGAAACAAATTAGGAAAAGGAATATGAGCAGAGACTGGGAAAAGCGGGCAGACTGCAGACTTGCAAGTTCTGTAACCACTGAGACATCCCCTCCTCATGAATGGGGCATTGATCCCATGCCTCTCGAGACTCTGCATTCCCTTGACATGGGTTTCCTCCAGCTGCTGACAAATCTGGAGGTCAAATCAGTTACACAAGGTTAAAGTTCTGGGGAGAAATTTCCATTTTTGCCTTGCTCAAGAGCTTAGAAAATGCATATCAAAACAAAAAAAAAAATGCAACTGCAGAAAGGAAAAGCAGGGAAAAAAGAGCATGTAGATGCTGAACTACTGCAAACTTATCCAGCGTCTTCCCTAACCCTCCTATGTGTATTGAGAAGACATTACGGGAGGTCTTCCCAAGCAAACGACAACACTATCCCCTTTCCAATTCCTTCTCAACTCCAAATTTCAGTGTCAAGCCTGGAGTGAGTTACCAAATTATGAGAATTAACAGAATCAGGAGCACCAGCCCTTATTCACAGACTATTCCTATATATGCTAAAGCCACATGAATGACTTGGAGGATGGGGTGATGTGGAGTCTGATGACATGAGGCTGCTATTATCTTGCCATCCCACCATAGCTCACACCAGCACATCACACCTTGTCCTGGAGGGCCCTTTCCAGTTCCCCACAGTAAAATAATGCATTGCTGTTTGCAAGGGTGACCAGCGGCTCTAAGAGGAGGTCCCCACCTCCAGCGGTTTCCACCTAGAAACACCCCAGGGAGATAGAGGCCTGGGGCGGTGAAGACTTGGCCAAGGTCACACAGAGCCAGTGTGGCTGAGACAGGGATACAGCCCACGTGTTTAATCCCTAGCTCAGTGCCACAGCGACAAGACAACTATTCTGCAAAGCCACGTGAGCAGCACCAAGGGAACCTCCTTTATAGTTGATTTTTCTCTATTATCACCTCCTTTGTGCATGTTTTTCAGGGAGTGGAGTGATAGGATGAGGTGTAACAGTTTTAAACTGAAAGAGGGGAAATTGAGATGAGACATTAGAAAGAAATTCTTTACTCTGAGGGTGCTGAGACACTGGCCCGTGTTGCCCGGAGAAGCTGTGGCTGCCCCATCCCTGGAGGGGTTCAAGGCCAGGTTGGACGGGGCTTTGAGCAACCTGGTCTGGTGGGAGGTGTCCAGTGGAAGGTGTTCCAATCCCAAGGTCCCTTCCAACTCTAACCATTCTTGATTCCATGTTTTATGAACACACACACACTAAGGGCTCAGGAGCAGTACATTCCCATCAGTCTTAAACCCATCCGCTCCACCAGCACTTTGCCGGCATCAGCAGAATAGGTGCACTATACGCCCGAGTGTCATTGTCAAAGCTACTTTAAATACTTCCGTGGTGACCGGTGTTCAGCTGTGAGTCTGCATGGATGCGTCCAGGGCGTCCTGAAATGCTACAGCGCAGAGTCCTGCTGCTGGCACCCAGCCTGCGGAGCCAAGGGGAGGAAGGAAGGAGGTGTCTGCTCCTGCTGCTCTGCCGCTAAAGCTTTCTGCAATTTATAGGTGCACTTCCCCATGCTGACAAACTTCCAGAGGAGACACTGTCAGGCCGCTATCAGCGATGGCACTTTGTAGACAGCTTGCTGTCGCTGCAAAGCACACCTGCAAAAGGCAAAAAATCTCTCCTTCTCCTTCCCAGACACTCAGACATGGATGGAAGCTGCAAGTGCTCTGCACTTAGCAGGATCTAACCCTTCGTTTGCACGAACAAATGCCTAGTGCTACCAACGAATCAACAAATCACTCTGGAGCAGCCACAAAGAGGGTGATGCAATTGTTTTAGCTATTGGCACAGCCTCATAATTGCAGATCCACCATCACAAAGCATTAGCTGTGTTAGGTTAGGTGTTACAGAGAAAACCCAGTACCAGAAACAGACATTATGAGCCCATCCAGTCTGCAAAAGATACTTTATGGGTTTGCAATAAGCAGTGGATTCAGACCTGGGTTGTGCTACCCAAAAGAAAGTTACTTGTTTGCTTAGAGTCAGCTGCAAGCAAAATGTTACCCCAAACTCTAATTTAATCCAGATCCAAACACCATCTGCTTTGTTCATCTCTGCTCGCACAGTCTAAAGGCACCTGTGTCTGAGACGAGGGGCATTTTCAATGTGAGGGCGTGGGAATGTCATCTCAGTTCATAAAATCCTGATCGCTAGAAACGGAGACCTTGGTAACACAGGCTGAAAGACCTGAAGATACACTACAAAGCAGATGCACAGGTGCTGAAAGAGTAAGACCAACAGAGGACTGTTTTCCACATGCCCTCCACCCAACTGAGCTGCATTGCAGAGGGCAAGGCTGCCCTCATTTTCCCACTGCCTCCGTCACTCATTCCTCTTCCAAAACAGGGCTTCTCGATCCTTTCCCTCATCCCACAGGACTCCACAGCTGCACTTCGAATGCTGTATAAGTCTCAAAAACTGCAAAAGACATGCAAGCCTGTGGCCAGGCACCCTCTGCCCTTTGGGGATGAAGTCACAACTGCTTTGACAAGAGGCTGGACCATCTCAAGTTCTCAAGGGCATCAAGAATATCTCAAGCCTCAAGACCAGGATGGACAGGGCTTTGAACAACTTGGTCTATTGGGAGGTGTCCCTGCCCAGGGCAGGGGGGTTGGAATTAAATGATCTTTAAGGTCCCTTCCAACCTAAACACTTCTATGATCACTTCTTTTAATGGAGAGCAACATCTGTGCTCCAGTCCCCAGGGGCCTTGGGTAAGGGGCTGGAGCACCCAGTGCCTTGCCCTGGCTCCTGCATGGCTGGGACATGCAGCCTGGGGCCAGCTGGGGTGGCTGCAGATGGATTTTAATGACATGAGGCATACGCTCACATGGGAGGTTGGGCTAAAATTTGCCCTCGCTTCAAAAGTTAGAGGCTGTAAATCTTTTGCTTTGACTAGAGGAAAAAGGCAGGGGGGGAGAGGAAGGGAAATGAAGTTTTGGGGTTTTGGTGGTGTTTGGCTGAACGCAGCATTGGTTTGTACTGGGCATTTCTGAGCTTATAGGGACAGACCTGGGGAGCACATCCAGGTGCCATTTCTGGGCTTATTTATATCTTTTACTTAGTCAAACAAAAGCAGAGTGATAAGTAGAAACACAAACTTCTCCAAAAAGCAGCAGGCTCATCTAGCAACTCCCTTTGCCAGACTGACCCTTGCTAGGACAGTGTCCGCAAACACTCTCAGGAGACATAGGACTTGCCGTGTGGACCAAACCACGCTCCTGCAAGTCCATGGCCACGGCTTAATATTGTGGGGCCATCAAACTCCAAATTGTCCTCTGTTTCTGCAGCAAATAGGAAATCCCCATCAGCTGCCTGCAGAAGGGAGCCCACAGCTCACAGCTGTGCTCCTGCCAGACGCCAGAGAGCTGGGATAAAAATTGTAGGCAGCGTACACAGGTGTAAAAATGCTATCGCAATTCAATGGGTTATTAATAACAAGATATTTCTCCTCTGCGGCCATCTGCATCCCATACACCCCCACAAATCCGGCACTTTCCTCTTCCAGCTACAACACTCTCTCTCTCATTCAGCGCAGATAATTCCCTTTTTTTCCTTTGCCTTCATATCATGCACGAAGGTAGCGCTCAACAGGCAGTTCCTCTGCTACGGTCCATGCAGACTAACATTGTGCCAAGCACCATGAACTCAGAACAGAGGGTTTTCTACCAAGGTGCCAGAAATAATACAAATAAACTCTTCTTCTCTCCCTGGCTTTATATCTACAGCTCCCACACATCACTACCAGCGGGGCTTTAAAACTAAAACAGACTGGGCCTACGTGGCTTGAATTTACTCTGGAAATTTATCTCTTCTTGCTGAAAGCTCTGTGTTTGCTTGATCTTCCTGCCTTCCAAGTCCTACAAGTGCCACATGTTGCACAGCTGGATTCCTGACAGAGAAAGAAAACAGGAGGGAAGAGAGAACAGATTATATATATATATATATATATACACACACACATACGAATGGAATGGCCAAGGTTTTCAAAAGTCGCCTGTGAACTTCAGCAAAGTAGCTTCAGATATCTCCAAGGGACCTATGCACAGGAAACACAGAGCTCTTGAGCTTCCAAAAAATCTACTCTCCACAGGCAGAAAAGGAAGGAAGAGGAAATGGGGGGCTCTGAAGGACTTGCTGCTCTGAAGATGCTCAAGTCCAGCTCTTGCAGGAAAGGATTTGCAGAAAAAGCTGTGTCAGGGAAGGCTGGAGATAAGACAGCCAGGAGGAAGAAGCATAGATCTACGTGGCAGTAAGGGAAATGCTGACTACTTTTAATTCTCAAAGTTGCTGGGGTGTGACTACTAAAATAATAATGTGGTTGTCCAGCTCCAGGAGAATTTGTTCACCCCCAGCAGCTGTGACAGGGGAATATCCCCGGGCTCCAGCACAGCTAATGGTCCCACACAGACACAGGCAGCAGCATCCCCTTCCAGCGTGCCAAACCAAGTATAAAGTAAGAACAGGTATGGGGAAGAAAGCCTGTTCATCTTGAGCAGCGTTTAAAAAAAAAAAAACACACCAAAGGAGAAAATGAAGAAAATGTTATTTCCTGTGAAATGAAGTATTGCACTCTGTAACAGGAGGGAGAAAAAAAAAAAAAAAAAGAAAAACAAAGCAAACTAGAGATTCTGTTCATAAATACAGGAGAAGGTCAGCTTCCTCCTCACCAATAACTCGGTCCCGCAGGAATAGAGCATGGTATTTGATATAGGGCAGATATTTGATTCCTTCCTCTGAGTGGGAAGGCTGACACTCTCATCCTCCACCCCTCTGTCCACCTTCCCCACCACGTAACGGCATCGCCATGGACCTCTTTATGTCCCTTCTGCCGACCGCTACGCTACAGCAGCAACATAAACCAGTTTAAAATCCACTCCCTCTTAACACTGAGCTGAGGAAGGGATTATTTTTCCCGTGTTTGAGAACAGGCAGTTGCTGTAAAACCTTCTGCCTTCAGCCCAGCAACAACGAGACCTTGGAAGAGGCTAATTATGGGTGGTGAAGAAAGTCACCCACTGGCAGAGAGCAGTGGAGAAGAGACAGGCAAGAACAAACCTGCACCTGGAGACCTTTTTGCTTATTATAAAATAAAGCTGTTTCTATTGCCTGCGTTACCAGGGAAGGGAAAGCAAGGCAGGAGAGAGGACAACCACCGAGTGGAACTCCTGCATGGAAGGGGCTGTGTTTTTCTCTTCCAACTCACTATTGCAAGTCTAAGGAGCACAGTCTTCAAGCATCACACTGTAACTTTTGCATATCCTTGTACAGCTATGGAGAAGCCTTAAAATGATCCTACACACACATGTACACAGAAGGAGGGGAAGCAGAGCAGGAGGGCAGCCTGCATGGCCACATAGGCTGCTGCTGGGGGGAAATGTGGCTCAACACACCCTGAGTTTCAACCAGCGGGAGCCCCAGAGATCACAGAATCACAGAATTCTATGTTCTCGGTTCAGGTTGGAAGGGACCTTAAAGATCATCCAGTTCCAACCCCCCTGCCATGGGCAGGGACACCTCCCATTAGATCAGGTTGCTCCAAGCCCCATCCAACCTGGCCTTGAACCCCTCCAGGGATGGGGCAGCCACAGCTTCTCTGGGCAACCTGGGACAGTGTCTCACCACCCTCACAGCAAAGAATTTCTTCTTAATATCTCATCTAAATCTCCCCTCTTTCAGTTTAAAACCTTTCCCCCTCATCCTATGGCTCCCCTCCCTGATCAAGAACCCCTCCCCAGCTTTCCTGGAGCCCCTTCAGGTACTGGAAGGCTGCTATAGGGTCTCCCCAGAGCCTTCTCTTCTCCAGGCTGAACTACCCCAACTCCCTCAGCCTGTCTTCACAGACTGTGTGAGCAGGAGTGTCTGCATGACCAAGGACTGAGAAAGCAGATTGTCACCAAGTGGCAATCTGCTTGGGATCTCCTCCAGGCTCGTGGCACCTTGTGTTGCCCCACTTGAGTGCTCATGGCCAAGCTCCAGCTGAGCCACTTGGAGGGATGAGAAGTGGTGCACAACCTTCGTCCTCTACCCCTGACAGCCCCTCAGTGACCTCTTCGTGTGAGACAAGCACCTCCTGAAAAGCATTAAAGCAACCGAGCTCAAAGGAAGCCACATTCCCAGACACAGGGGTTTTTCCGAGATTGAACCATTAATTCACAATTCTGCAGTGGAGCAAAACCTCAAACTATTTCCTCCCTACAAGCTAGAAAAAAGCCTCTCTCCCATCAGAGCCTGATCAAGGGATGTTGGAGGAAAAAGGAGAACAGGGCTTGCCCTAAACCCCTCCTAAAACCTGGCTGCTCTTCCTTCTCCAGAAATCTCATCCTGGACCTGCAAGACCTTTCCTGAACTGTGGGCAAAATTAGCAACGATCTGCGAAAAGTGCAGGGTGAACAGATTGGCATTTTCTAACCATGTGCATTTTGCATTTATGCGTAGAAACCTGCATATAAATGTGTATTTTTATGTATATGCATAAAACATACACACAGAGAGATATACAGAGAGAGATGTGTGCATGTCGTTGTATTTAAGGAAAAAGGGATGCCAACTTCACTACAAATGAATGAGAGAGCTGGGCACGTGCTGGTAGTACGATGCAACTCGAATCTCTTTCTCACACTGTAGGACAATCAAGACTTCTTCTCCAAAATGAATGCAAAAAAGGGCCCAAACAGCTGGAAAAAGGGTGATGTGTGTGAGAAACTGCCTTTTCTCTGGCTCGTGTGTGTGTAAGCTGCAGATGAGTCAAAGTCTGAGGGCTGCCTTGTGTCAGCCATTGACTGTGCCAATGACAGCAGTTCCCGACAGCCTTTAATAACACCACTTACAGACTCCAGACCAGGGAGGGCAGGCAAGGGGGGAAGAGAGCCCTTCTCCTGCAGGCTGGTGGTGCACAAGCCACCCTGCATCCTTGCCAAAATGTGTTACAGACACCCGCTGATGGCTCCGTAATCACAACCCACACTGTGACGTGTTATACTAAGAGATAAAAAGCCAGGAGGACAACCTTGTGTATTCAGGAGCAAAAGCAGTGGGTCCCACAGCTGGGAGGACACTGGAACATGCGGGGATGAGGTAGGGGTGGGCTAGGTGGTGGTTTGGGAAGACTCAGCCCTATCGCCCTTTCCAATGCAGCACAAGGCATCTCTGGGGGTTCACACTGTGCACACCCAGATTCACACTGGGAAGCAACCAGGAGACAAGGAGTTATCCCTACTTCATGCAGAATTGGTGAAACAGAGAGAAATATGTACAGACAAGCAGGTCACAATGAGAAGACACAAGCCCTGCCGCCCACCCGCCCTTGGTTCCCCACTGTGAAGGTGAGAAATAAGTCCTTTCCAGGTCTCATGGAAAGCTGGAAAAGCTCAGACTTGTGAAGATGCTAAAAATCCTCAGCTTAGTCCAGATTTGGGAAGCTTTGGGTAGAGCTTCAGAGCACATCATATTCTGATTATTTACTTCTCCAAGCTAAGGAGAGACCTACTTCACACACCGCCTCCTGGAGAGGCGGAAAAATCAGGCATGTAAAATAAGAAGGAAATGGAAATCGACTTGATAGCTCCTTCCCCTTCCTAATGGGTAATACTTACCTAATTATGCCTGCTTGCCATTTCCTTTTTGTGCTTTCTTTGAGATATTATGCAGAGATAAATCTGTCCTAAAAGTTGTTACTTTCATTCAGAGGCATCCCTTTGAGCTGTTTGCCTTGCTAAGGCAGGCAAGGGCAGCAACTCCCGTTATAAGGGGGGAAGAAACCCCTCCTGAATGGCTCTGACAAGTGTCAGTTTTAGCATCCAGCTCCTGCTGCACGTGGCTCATCTCTCTCCCTTCCCTTCTCCATCCTTCCCCCAGGCAGAGGGGTACAGCTCTAAGGATGCCTCTTGCCTCCTGCCCTTGCTTGGCCAAGGTGAGAAAGTCCTGGTCTCTTGGAGGCAAGGTGGAAGACAGGCAGGGAAAGCCAGAGGCTGCAAAGATGCTCTGAGTACAACATGACTCTGCCCTGAGCAGGCATTTGGAGAAAAACCTGAGATTTGATGGTCTCACCGCTGGTGGGATCCAAAGAGGCATCCCATGCCAGTCCCAAGTCCATGCCACTGCTTGGATGACTTCTCTCCAAATGCATCAGTGTCACAATCCTGTGTTCCAAGCAGCTGGCTGCAGCTCAGGGTAGAGAAAAGGGGGTCATAGAAGCAAAACACGGCCCCTCTAGGCCCACATCAACTTGAATGACCCTACCAAAACACAGGAAGCTTTCATTTGCCACAGCCAGCTTCCCTCCTTTAGCGAAGGCCCCATATAGTGCTACGCTTCATTGCACCAGGAGCAGGGGAAGGGCTTGGCAAGTGCAGGACATGCAGGAGCATCTCCCACCCCAGCAGGTTGCTCCCAACCATCAGTACCACAGAGACAGGCTGGATGCCACCCTACACTAATGACTGAACACTGCACTTGTGGGATGGGTTGCAAGGGCTTCTGGTACAGTCAGGGGTGAGCATTCAGCCTTCAAGACCTCCACAGTGGACACTCCCTCATCCACCTCCAACCCACACTTCCCAGGAAGGCTCTCCTGAGCCTTGCTCTTGCACCCCGGGTGTGTTTTTTCTCTTCTCTGCAGGGAGCATAGCTTCCAAGAAGGAAAATACAAAGCCCAAAGGGATTGACTTCAAGCGATGAAACAGGCTCTGCAGAGGAAGGTGTTTTATTCCTGCTCAAGGGGGTCCTTTAAAAAAGCCTCCTTTTGTTTCCTCAAAGGCTGGGAAGGACGTTTCCCAGTCCAGCCTGGCAGGCTGGGAAAGGTGGAGACCAGGAGGAATTCAGGGAACTTCAAGGGCCACGCTCTGCAAGCAACAGCAGAGATTTCCCCACACCCAAATCCCTCCATATCCAGCATCCTGCACTGGTCCAGCCATTCCTGCATCCTTCCCCACCCTGCAGGGGCTCGTTATCCCAGGGGAGCATCTGCAGCAGTGGCACAGAGAGCCCAGCCCTGCACCTGCAGCAACTGTGCAAGGAGGGGCTGAGAGTTCCCCCCCCGACAGCCACACCAACCACTGAAACTTCACCTCCAAGCTGTTAATTCTGCATCAAGAAAAGCTGCCTTGTTATCTTTTCTTTTTTTCTTTCTTTCTGTTTTTTGTTCTCCACCTTTGGGCTACATTGCATCTGCCCCAGCCAGAGAGGGGAAGCAGCCCTGCTCCTTCCAGTGCCTCCAGGCACCGGATGTCCATCCATCCATCCGTCCATCCATCCATCCATCCATCCTCCCAGCCAGTCACATCCTGGCCCTCCCCAGCAGCTGCAGCATCCTCAGGGTGTGAAGTACAGCAGGATGGAGGGAGGTTTCCTTGCAGAGCCACCTCTACAGTGCTGCCAGCTTCCAGGGGAAGCCGTGAACCTGCTGGCTGCAGACCCAGGCATCCGGCTTTGCATCTCTGCTGTACCTCCCAGCTGTGCATTCCCAAAACCCACAGATTTGTCTGGAGAGAAGTATAAATGGGCTCCTTGCAGGACCCCCTGCGGAAACTCTCAGCCAAGAGCATTGTTCAGCACCCAGCCTGCAGAATATACGTGCTCCTACCCCCCCGACTTGTTCCTGGGGAGCAAAGGGAGCCCCAAAGCAGGCTTTGTCCCACCCACAGCAGTGGGTGATAGTTAGGGCAGGCATCCTTAGCATCACTTGCTCTGCTTGGCATCATGCGGGCTTCAGCCAGCCCTGGAGGGGGTCTCTCCTGCACAGCCTGGCCGGGTGCCCAGCTCCAGGGGGGCTCAAGCAGAGCAGGAGCCCGGGACAGGAGCACCAGAGGAGCTTCCCTGCCTCCCAGCGCGGAGGGATGGGTTTGCAGAGACGGGGCGGGGGGCGGAGGAGGGGGGGAGGACTTCAGCAAACAACAAGGAGCAGCGCATGCAAAGAGATAAGAGAAGGTATTTACCAGGCAATCACTACAAGGTCCTGTGAATATAGTATTTGTGATGGATGAATAGACATATTATTACAGAACTTAATGCAAACCCTTTGCACCAAATGGTGACATGTGATTACTAGTTTGGAAATAACTAAGCTCATTATAATGAAACGCTTCGCTCAAATCCCCCTCCAAAGGATGGATCTGACGAAGGAAGGAACCTGTGACGGGAACATACTGGGGGATTTGTTTAACCAGATCAGCCCGCTGGGCCAGCACAGCACGGTTGCTTGCCTACAGCATGGCTAAAGCCTGGATCACCGGGAAGCATAACCCACAGACCTGTGGTGGACTGGGTGGGCAGTACCCCACACCCAGCATTGGGCTCTTCCTGGCACGACCCTGCATTTAAGAGATGAAAAGAAGCACCTTTCAATAATAAATAATAATGCTAACTATGTGTTTCTATAGCAACTCATCACCATAGCAGCTAAGCGCAGGAGGAAAACTCAGAGCTGATCCTGCCGTCTTCAGGGTAAGGAAGCAATTGCCCTCCTGGAGGTGGCTTTGATGGAGACAGAGCTGGGTCTTAAACCAACAACTCGCCCTCCAGGTCGTCCCCGAGCGCTGCCCTCCCCAGGGAAGGTGTCTTGGGGGAGTGGCTGGATGCTCTGGAGAAGCAAAGCCTGGGGTCCAAGAGGTGATGGGGGTTTGCAGCCTCAATAGCACCAGGCATCAAGGTCATTGCAACCCTCCAAATGAGCCCTGGGGCTCCAGGGTGGCCGGAAGGAAAGGGGACTGGGGCAGGGGACAACCACACAACCAGCTGGACAGACATCACGAAGGGGAGGATAAAAAGGGTGAGACACAGCCAAAAAGAGATGCCAAAAATTAGCCATTCAAATATACAGACATCTCAGGGTAACAGCTTACAAAACTCTGCTTGTTGGTCTGCTTTTAGCAAGAACCAGAAATTTACACCAAAACCCTGACAAATAAAAAGGGTCTCTGAAAACAGCCCAGAAACTCACTTTTTTTAAGCTAGCAAGTCAAGCAGACACGCCCATCCTTATTTGGTGTGGGGTTTGGGTGGGTTTTTTTTCCCTAAATCCCCATAAAAGAAAAAAATCAAGAAAAGCCTTTGATTAGCTCCACAGCTGCCATGGTTGTATTCCCAGCTCACCTCCTCTCTCCATTCCCCAGCAGGGCGGCGGTGTCAGAGCCTTTTCCCCCAACACAGAACAGCCTCGTGCCCCTCACCATCTCTGAAAACCTCTTCCCAGCCAGCAGAAGAAGGTGACACCGCCCAGGGATGGGACAGTGACCATTAGTGGCTATTAGCCATGGATGTGGTGCTATTCCTTAGGCTGATGAATGAGTTCCCAACCAGAACCTCCCTGCTTTTATCATCTCACTTATGAAAAGTGAGTCATTTGTAAAGGTCATTAGAGCAAAATGACTATTAGATGATGGCTAAAGGGACGGTTACTTCTACAAGACCACCCCCATTTGATAGATGGGGAAACAAGATGGCAAGGGACTCGCTCAGAGCTGTGGGACAGCTCTCCGGCAAACCAGTGTCTCCCTCTGGCAGCCCAGAATAAGTTTCCCTAAAGTAAAATAAAGCTGTGTTGCACACCAAGCACTTGCTATTCCATCAATAGGCAATTGTAACAGGATACACCTCCTTAGTCTCTAAATGAGTTTTCTTTCCAGCACTACATTATAGACAAATCCCTGGCCACAAAAAACAAATAAATCCCGTTTCACAATCAAATATGCTCTAACCAAGTCAAACAGGGCCACACGCACGTGCAGCGAATCTGCAAAACTGCCCAGCATGACCGTCTTCCCTTCGGGGGGGGGAGAGGGGGAGGGGGAGAAAAGGCGAAAAGGAAAGAAAAGAAAGAACATTTAATAGAAGAAATGAAGTGGCAATTTCCCAGTTCAGCTGGGGATCAATACATGGGCTCCTCATGGTTTCTGTTTCAAAGGGGCTGAGCTCTCGCCGCCGAAGCCCAGACTGACACAATGCCAGTGCTTGACTTATGAGTACTTCATCTCGGCAAGATATTTCTAATTTAAATCTTGCCGCAGTTGGGGACGGAGCCATCCGGGCTTTGATTTACTGCTAATTCATCGCTCCGATTCCTATAACTCTAAAATTCAAGTCACCAAACAGTTTAACGCTGAGACACTCGCCAGTGAGGCTCTTCGTGAATGAGTGTCAGGGGGCTGCTGGTGGCAAGTGCACGTTCCTCACTTCAGAAGAAACAACAGTATTAACCGTCTACACGCGGTCCCCAGGTCCAGCATCGCTTCATTATTTCAAAGGAAAACAATACTGGGATTAAAATACAACCTGCTCCCACCCTCACCTGTCCTCCCCCGTGTACTGTTTTATGCTCAAGGAGAAATAACAAGTGGGTCGGGGAGGCTCATTTTGCAAACGTTTACATGCGTTTGGTGCAGTGTTGGCTGCGAGGGTTCACCAAGCATCAAGATTTATTCCTCTGGCCCTTGCACGAGCTCAGAGGAGGGGGGAAGTGTGTGGGTATATATCATGCAAATGCCTGTAATGGAAACCTATCCCGTATTATCTGCATTAGATCCACACATTCGTCCTGTCAGAAGGACAAGGCAAATTCAAGTGCCAGTCAGCTCCCGTAAATTTATGGCCAACGGCGTGGTGGGAAAGCCCTGGCAGATCACTCGTGTATGGATAATGTAGCTGGAAGGAAACTCAGAGATCAGGCACGAAAGCCAAGAGAGATGGCGACGCAAGGTCTCCCTTCTGGGTCAGCAGTGCAGATCCAGCCACGCTCGGTGGCAGTTTCTGTTTATTCCTAAGCAAAAGAAGTCCATGAACCTCAACCTCTTGCCTTTTGGGTCTGGATTACTGTTTTGAGGCATGCACTATTAAAAAAAAAAAAAAAAACCCGGAAAGCCTTCTTGACAGCAAAGCCCGAAGTAAAAGCAAGTCACTGAGTCTGCAAATAACCTCTCTCTTTCTAGTGAAATCCCCCCCGAGAAAGGTCAAAGCCACCTGCTGATAGGCAGCAGAGTGGGGATGGAGGTTTCAACCCAACCACAGCTCCCGCTCAGGTCTTTAGGCTCTCCTCCAGCCCTGAGAACTTGATGTCTTCTACAATCATTAGTATTTGAGATAGAAGCAGCTGGGAATGTTATACTTCAGCAAAGGGTTGGCTTTCTCCATTGGGACATTGCTCCAGGAACCACCTTTGAAGAGCATGTGTCCCTGGCAAGGTTCACATTGGCTGGAGCATGGGCTAGAGGTGTATAAATGAAATGACCATTGGGTTTCCAAACCAAAGGGTGCCCACTCTAAGCCTTCAGAGCATCTCTAAGGGCTCACAAAAGGGTTCTTTTTCGAAGGAAAAGGTTGCAGGACAGATGCCACGCTACACTGGCTCCCATTGCAGGGGATGCGGGGCAGAGACCTGGCACCTCGTATCTGGGTGGCTGCTCAGCAACCTTATGAGATGCAACCAAGCAAGGACAAGGCAAACTTAGCACATGCACCAGCGAAGAACAATGAAAACCAGACAGTTCCAGGGATGAGTCAAAAATATAAAAAAAAATAATGAAGAGGAATGCCAGTTCCAGAAAATCACCACGCAGACTGTCGGAATCGCAACACAGCTCATTTTTTTGCCATGGTCTCTCCATTCCCAAAGGTTTTTATACCTAATTTTAAAGATACGGGAACCAAAGTTCATGAGAGCATAGCTGTCCCCTGGCCAATGCACTAACCCAAGATGATATTTTCTCATTTTAAAGCACCCATCCATCATTTTAACTAGAAAAATTTCCATCTCAGAAGAGTCCTGTTCTGACCAAGCACTGCTCTTGGTTGTTGAAGCACAGGCTCAAGGGCAGGGCACTTCTCCCTGTTCTCATCTCCAAGTACCTCTTGGGGTTCAGTTTGTATTTCACGGAGGTGGGTGAGAATTCCCATCAATAAATGTGGACTGAGCTTTTTGCCTTTCCGTGCCTCAGTTTCCCAATCTGCACTGGGGGAATGAGAATACTTTCTCAGTTTTTTAAAATACTTCAGGGTCAGAGTGAAAAAAAAATCTGAGGAGCCCTATGTATTTATTTCTGTATTTTTTGTTACAGGCTGCTCAAGAGCTCGAACCTAAGGGTTAAAAAGAGCTTTTCACCCAAAGACAGTCATGCAGGGAAGCACGCTCATCACTGATATCCTGCAGTTGCCCAGACTCTGCACAGACGGGAAGTCTGGTTGCCTTGGGCGCCTGGAGCTGTTGGTGTCCATTAATGGAGTCTTGCAAGAAAGAAGGGAAGGAAGGAGTAAGAAAGAGTCCTCTGAAGCCTTTCGTCACACTGGTGGGGACCAGAAAGGGCTTTTTATTTGAGCATCAAGAGGTTTGAGGGCTTTACTGTGGGAAACAGTCACAATCCAAATTGCATCCCTAGTTGGGGAGGGGGATTCATGGGCAAGACATGAGACTTTTGAGTCCCAGCACCGCGGCTGCAAAGGGGTGATGATGGGTCTCGGTCTCAGGTATGTGGGACCTCACTTTTTGGGGGTATTGTGCACAATAAATCAAGAAGAGCCAAGCGACTCCCAGGACAGCATGCCGTTTTGCCGAAGAACACCTGTAGGCAATGCCACACCACAAACTTTGGCACCGCCAACTCCAAAACTCAAAAGCTCTACCTCTAACACCCTCCCCACGTAGGATCCCAACACGGAGTACAAGCCTAACATGCCAGCATCATTCTCAGCTTTTTAGGAAGCTTTTCAGATTTCCCTTCCAAATAAGAAATTAATTCCTACACAGTGTTAACCCTCAGCATACCCGAGTACCGTAAGACCTTGCAAGGCTTTGCACCCCAGGGCGTGCGAGCACGCAAATCAAACCCCGGCACTCCGGGAAGGAGGTAGGTTTTATTGCAGCTGCTCAACATCGAAGAAATTGGGAGACAGAGACAAAGCAATTCAGTAAAAGGAAAAAGATGCAGCACAAAGGGGGCTCCAGCATCTCTCCTGCCTGCCTCACCCTGTGAAAAAACAGAGGAGTCAACATGAAACCGGCTCCGGCAACCCACGGCCCCCCGGGATCTGGCTGCCCAAGACGGTTTCTGCCTCCCCGGCAGCAGATCTCAGCCGCTTTCGTGCCTGTGCTGAGCCCTTTGCTTTGCCACATCTACAGGCTGTCTAGCACCACTTCGCTGCGGGTGCAGAAGAGGGATGCTGGCAGGTGAAGGCATGAGGAAAGGCTCGAGTATTTCCTCTCCCCGTGGAGAAGTTCAGCTTCTCTCTTAGGATTTGCAATAGCACTCATCCCTCCGCTAGCCAGGTGCCGGATTGCACGCTGAACAGATTTAATACCAGTCTTCAGCGCCTACAAGGCTGCTACGATCATCAAGCGAAAGCTTCCCAACAGCACCGTGATTGATCATCAGCCTGTATTTTAAAACACCCGTCTTGGACATAAACAACACTTAGATCATGCGGCTGTCATTTATTTTGCATCTTATTGATAACCGCCGAGCGCCGCGCGTTTAAGATGGGACAGAAAGGAAAAGCCTTGGACTGGTCCTTTAGGAAAGGAGACACCCCCATGGAGGATGGGTCTGGGCAGAGGAGGGAAGAAAATCCCAGGCTTTTCGTGACGGGGCTGAGGTTGCATGTTTAAACCTGGCTGCGCACGAAAAGCAGACACACACATCTGTTGCACCGCTTGAAGCCCGGTTCTGGTGAAGGGTCCCACACACAAACAAACACACACACACACACACACACACTTTCCCGAGGCAATTAAACCACAAACGAAACGCTGCTCGCATCCCCGAGACCTTAAGACAGTGGCTTAGCCAGGGGGAGGAAGCACCTAATCTCACACTGGGAGGCACACGCTGTAATTAAAATCACGGAGACGGCGAAGGCAAAGCAACCCCATGCTCCACTGGTCCTACCCGCTCGCGGATTTAACCGGCTTCTATAAACAAGACCCGGGTGAAAGGGAGGACAGATAAAGAAAATAAGTTAGCACGCTTTATGCCTTCCAAAATATTTGTGCAGGGCTGGTGCACGCTCCAGATAAGTCCCTAGGAAGGCTGCGAGCGGTTGCATCGGCTGTAAAAAATCCCCTGACACTGTCATTGTTCCCCCAGAATAAGAGCATCCCCTGGCAGTCCCAGGGGTCCCGGTCCAAACCTCCCCTCTCTGCACTGCACATCCCCACCACCTGGGAAGCCTCAGACCCTCTTGGCTTTCCCCAAAACCTCACATCCCAAGCACCGCATCCCGGTGGCGGGAAGGAAGCCATGAAAAATCAGGTGCGTTTCCAGCGAGCTCTTCGGCAGGGCTGGAAAGCAAAGCGGAGCAGCCGCGGGGTGGAAGTTTTTACGGGAGAGGAGCGCAGCCACACGCTTTCCACCTGGTCCTTTCCACGAAGGCGAGTCCTGCAGGTCCTACATCCCAATCCGACAGGGCAAATGCTGCATCCTTTCTCAGTACGGGGAGCAGATGGGGCCCCAGGAGGAGGGTTTCCTCTGGGCTGGGTATGTAGCAGCCACATGCAGCCGCTACAAACCCAAACAGCGCTTAGCCCTGCTGGGGCTGAGCAAGCGGGTTTGTTTATCCGGGAGGAACTCATCTGCTGCCGGAGTATTATATTTCCACCAAAACCATGTGCGGCTCGGTGTTTAGATCACTTCTCCCTGTCTACATAATTTAAGGGCATATGTCTGATAAACGGAGAGCATCAATACGCAGGTTTCGGTTGCAGTACACACATGCACGGAGGGAGGGAGGTTTACCAGTGCTGACTCCGCAGCCGGGATTTGGGCAGTTAAACTCTCCAGCACCTTCAGGAAGGGACCCCCCCTTTCCTCCTAGGTGTTCCCCGCCGGGGGTGGCCCCCTGTCCCCATCCACCGGTCACCCGGGAGGCGTTGGTCCTCCCTGGGAAAAGGGCTCTGCCTCCAGCCCCGTCCAGCTGCGACCTCGTCGGGAGCAGGAAAAGTTTGCAAATGCCTCCAACCACCTCGCCCGGGGAAGACACTGGGGCACCGAGGGAGGGAAAATACCCCCCGAGGGGAGGAAAATCCGCAGCCGGGGATGGCCGGGGGTGATTAGGGACAGGCTGCGCCGCCGGAGCCGCTACCTCCGGGGAGAAAAGTTGAGCCTTGTGCATGGGGAAAAAGCCACCGAGGACCCGGACACACACACACACACACATACCGCGTCCCCTCAGCGCTGGGGATGCAGAGGAGGGGTGCTATGCCGGGGGTCCCCGCTGCGAAACCCCGCGAGCATCCTCCCAAGCCGGCCCGGGAGGGGCGGAGGCGCCGTGCCCGGCCACCCCCCGGCTCAGCCCGCAGCCCGCGGGGGTCCCTGCCCGCCAGCACCGACCCCCTCCCCGAGACCCGGGGATGGGGAGAAGCAGCGGGAGGGCGCCCCCCGGACCCCCCTCCCCCCGGAGTCCCCCCCCTTACTCCTGCCAGGTGTGGAGGGCAGGTACCGCTGCAGCCCCGCCGGCCCTCCCGGGGCATCCTCCGGGGCATCCTCTCGCCAGTCCCCGCTGCCCGGGCGGGGCGGGGGGGGGGGGAGGTGGGGGGTGTCCTTACCTGGGAAGGCTCCTCGCTTGTTTTGGGTGGGTTTTGGTATATATATATATGTATATATAAAATTTTTTTTTTCTTCTCTCCTTTCCCCCCACTTCAGTCTTCAGAGCAGGCGCCGCATTGACACTGCAGATGGTCTCTGTGTGTGTGTGTGTGTGTGCGTGTGTGTGTGTGTGTCTCTCTCCAATCCCAAATACTCCACGGAGGCGGAACACGGAGCCCCTCTCTCTGCACTGGGCAAACCGTGTCTGGCTCGCCCAGAGCCGGGGGGGGGGGGGGGGGGGGGGGGAGACGAGGGGGGGGGGGAAACGCAGCTCCAGTTTTCACTCCCCCCCCAAATCACCCCTTTCCTCCCTCCCTCCCTCTCTCCCTCCCCCAGCCCTTCCCCCCCCCCGCCTCTAAATCAAGCAAGGAGAGGGGGGGAGACAGGCAGCCGAGCTGGCAGGCGGGGTGCGGGCAAGGGATGCGCTACGGGGCCATGCCCGGCTCCGCGCCCGGCTCCGCGCCCGGCTCCGCGGCCGCCGCGCCGCTGCCTGCCCGCCGGGGAGGGCTCGCACTGCGGCTGTCTCGCCAGCCCTTCCTCCCCCAGCCCTCCTCGCCAATGGTGGCTGCGGAGCGGGCTTTGACACCCAGGCTCTTTTGCAAACACAAGACACACGCACAGACACACACCCCTCTTCCAAAAAAAAAAAAAAAAAAAAAAAATTAAAAAAAAAAGAAGCCGGAGAGGTGTGGAAGTGCGGTGGCAACGCGAGCCCAGCACGCCAGGGGGGGATAATAATAACAATTTAAAAAATAAAACCGATAATAAAAATCCCTTTCTGTTCTTTTTCTGTTTCTTTCCTTTTTTTTTTTTTCTTTTTTTCTTTTTTATTGCAGAGAGAGTGGTCAGTTGCTCCTCCTTTCGCCAGCCCACCCACCTCTGGGAGAGGGGAGAAGGCGGAGGGGAGCAGGTTGTTTCTGGAGGGGGACACACACACACACACACACACACACACACACACCCCGCCCCTCCAAGCCGCTTTTCGGCGTCCCAAAGTTTGCAGGCGACGGGGATGGGGACAGGGACGGGGCTGGGGACGGAGCCGCCGCCTCCGAGCGCGCCCGGGGCTGCGAGCGCCGCCGCCGCTCTGCAACTCCGGCTGCCTTGATTTCTCCTCCGGGTGCCTTCCCTCGCTCCTACTCACTACTGACACCTAGGATCTCCAGCCTGATTGGGCTAATCGGGAAATGTCGCTGCCCAGTAAAAAAAAAAAAAAAAAAAAAAAAGAAAGAAAGAAAAAAAGAAAAAAAGGAAAAAAAAACCAAACCACCCAAACCTCAAGGAATCAAACGCATCTTGCTGGCTCCTTCCATCGCCTTCCCAGAAAAGCCCTTCCCGGCATCACGGCTCTGCCTCCCTTTGCCCTCTCCAGCCTGTTCTCCTCCGGCTAGAACGAACCGAGGAGGGGAGCCGCTGAGAGCGGGCGTAAGGGAGGCTCAGAGGAAGATCAATCTCTCAGCTTGGGTGAGCAGTAATCCTAGAGAGCGGCTGCAAGCTGCTCTGCTCTCCGGGTCTTCATTTAATTCCTGCCAGCTGCAGGAATAATAGTATTTTTTAAAAGCTATTAGAAACTGCTTGAGTTTCGTGTCCAGAGGGCTGCCGGCCTGGCTGGCCGAGTTGCCCCCACGGAGCAGACCTCAAGTTCATTCCCCCCCCCCCCAGCTCCCCGTGCAGAGACCTGAACTTCTCACTGCAGGTAATATCTGGGGTCTCCTGGAGCTGAAAGCAGAGCAGGCAGCAGATGGTTGGAAGGCAAGCGGCGCTCTCGGGGTGTTGATAGCGGCACGTAGCAACAGGGCTGCCTCCCCGTAGAGATGGGGGAGCCCTGACGCCGCGAGGATGGGCGTCTCGCAGAGGTCTGGAAAAGAGGGAATGCAAAGGGGAAGCAACTGGGGAGACCTTCTCTGCTTTCAGGGGTGTTGGCCATCAGGGCAGGGAGGGGAAAACCCTGAGGGTGATGCTGCGGCTTCCCCCTACCCCGTACAAGACGTAGGCATCCAGCGGGGATGCAGGGGGTGGTTGGTAAAGGGGGTCCCACCGCTCGCGGCGAGCTATAGCCATGATGAGAGGCAGGGATTGCCTCTCAGGAGGGACGTTGTACAGCACCAAGCACAGCAGGACTCCCCCTCCTCCCCACAGCCTCTACCATTCACAGAAAATCAGGCTTAATCCAAGCTTTGTATTTTTAATTATCTTAAATTTATGCCACAAAACACGGGGGCCGGGGGCTGTCTATTTGCATCCTCCAAGATATTTATTTTTAAACAATATCATGTTTTCCTTAAAACAAGTTTTATCTCCCCAGCGCGTGCCTGTGTGCGCGTGTGTGTTTTGCCTGAGCTCTGGTTTACATTTCCTGATGGATGGATGGGGATTCAGAGTCCTTTTTTTTAAGGTGGTGCATAAAATGTATTTATTATTCTTTATCTCCTGCCTCTTGCAAGGAGTCATTTGTTTTCATTCAGAGAAATGAATACTATGTGAAGCCTGAAGAGTAATAACACAGCAAAATGACAACGGAAGAGCGAGACGGAAATCTGAGCGATACAATGGCAGGTTAGTAACCTCTAAAGATCACTGCTGTTGTGAGCAGTACAGTATTATTTAATGTCCAGTCTGGCTTGCAGCTCCATTTAATAAAACATATGAAAATCTCTGGGAAATTTGGTCTTGCATTTAAAACCAGGCTGTTCTGCTATAAAGGGATAATCTGGATACGGCGAGATTACTTCCCACTATCTGGCGGGGAGGAAGAAATTAATAGGAATTCTTTCTGCTTCTTAAGACAATGGCATGAGTCAATATATCCCTGCGCTGTTTGGGTTCATAAAGGAGTGAGTGACAAATGAGACTTTATTTATAGGCCTTTTCATGAACTAGGGAGTGGGGGCGGAAAAGGGTTAGGGCTGGAAAACCCAACTGACCTCCCCTGACCTGTGAATAGCTGCAGTAAAAGAGCCCAAGGACAAGGAGGGCTCAGGCTCACCCCGTTGTCATCAAGTAGATATTTTGCCCCCCCCGCCCCGCTCTCCCCCCATCCTGGGTCATGGTGACAGCAGAGATCATGGGTCCCTCCAGAGAGGCACTGGGCAGCCCCACTCCCTGAGGAAAAAAACCATTGGGGCTCAGCACCAAACAGCATTCAAGCTGCTCTCAGCATCATCTGGGAAGAGGCAAAATCAAGCTGTCTCCATGCAAACAACCCCCCATGCCTGATTCCACACACACATCTCCCTCCTGCCCCAAAACACTCCCTATGGTCCCCATCACTTGTGAAATCCTGGATGCTGACAGCATCACGGCAGCCTCCTGTGGTTCCTTCCCTGCTGGCGAGCAGGATGGCATCCTTTCATTTCATGCCTTGTTACCTGAGCCACACACAGAGATCACTTCCAACAACACCCAAAGAACAGAAAACACCTATTTTTTGGAGGATGTACATCTGTACTCCTTGAGACTCAACTGTCCCCAGTGACAAAACAAAGGAGCCAATAAAAAAGTTTTAAGAAAAAAGAAAAAAAAAAAAAAAAGAAAAAGGGTACTGTAAGAAGTCGGTTGGTTTTTTTTATTTTTTTTTTTAAGTTTGTTTTCTTTTTCCCCTGCCATTTTACAAGTTTGTTAAACCAACCTGGTATTTAAGTTGCTCAAAGCCAGAGCTGCTTGTTACAGCTGGCGCCGAGCGCAGGCACCGCTAAAAACCTACATTGCAGCGCCACCTGCAGCGACCGCGCTTGGTGGCAGCTCTGGGAATCCCTAAAACTGGGTGAAATCTTAAAAAAAAAAAAAAAAAAAAAAAAAAGAGCCCGAGGAGAGGGCTTCTAGTTTATAAGCTTGTTTCTCCAGCCCCTTTTTTTCATCCCCTTCTGCCCTCCGGTCTTTCAGGTGTTGGAGGTTTAAACAACCTTCCCCGCTCTGCTGACACCCGAGAGAAAATTGGCCTCTCTTGGGTAGCTGTCACCATCCCCGCCGCTGACAAAGGATGTCTTTATCACGCTTTTGGAGGGTGGAAAAATTCATTGCGAGCTGTTTTAAAGGTGGCCCAGGCTCTGCGTTGTCATTCCTGACGCCCCAGGGAGGGAGAGGATGAGCTCTGCCCCTAAGGGGGGGTCTGGGTCCTGACTGCTGGGGCTGTCCCGCTATCAGCTTTTTGGCAGTTTTACCAGCTTCAGTAAGGGTCATGTCAATAGAAAATGAGATAAAAGTGCTACAAAAAAATTCTTGCAAGAGAAGAAGAGGTTTGCAGAGAAGAGCAGGGTTGTGTCACTTGGTTGCCAGCTGCTGCCTTCCCCTTTGGTCAGAGCCTTTCTGCAGCCAATTTCTAATGACGGGTGGAGGAAAAGCCCTTGAGAGGATCTGCCCAAACCACCCTCCATTTGTGCTTTGTCCGGTATGTCTTTGGAGTCTCAGGGGTTTGCACATTGGTTTATCTGGAAAACCTGGAGTGTCCTGGCACAGGGCAGAGCTGCTCGATCTGCCCTTTCTCCTCTGCCACTGATTTGCTGCATGGCTTCTGGCAACTCCCTTAACTTCCCTTGCAATTCTTGCAGGTGTATTTTTTGGGGGCAGATTTCTCAGTAAGACCTCAATTAAATAACATTTGCATCAGTTATCCAATATCTCCCCCTTCTCCTAACCCTTTAGCAGCTACAATGTGGTGTCAACCAGAGGTGAGGCTTGGCTTCATTTTTTTACCACTTGTTTGGATGTTTTTTGAGGGAAACAAAATCTCATTTCACACTGTCCCAGGGAACAAAGCCAGCAACTGGCAGGAGCCACAGACCTGCAAGGTCTGACTGTCCCCTCCCATGGCTTTACCCCAGGGCTCCTTTCCATCAGTGTATACTCCAGTCTGGGTTAGCATCTGGATTCAAGCACTAGGTGACCAACCCCAGTTGAGTAACAGGAAGCTTTCCAGAGTTATTCAGCGCAAATTTCCCCTCTTACTTCTAATTTCAATACTCTTTCCTCCTTTCCCATTCCTTATTCTCTGTCCCCCTGCTCCAATTCATCCTTCCCCGTCTCTACCTCACCAGCAAAGTTAGAGCCTGTCCTTCTTCCAAGCAGACCCAGAGATGAGAGACATGCTCATTCCCACATCCCCTGTCCACCCATAGGGGATTTATGATGTACTCAGGCTGCCAGCATCATCTGCACATCTTCCCAACCCATCCGCCCTCCTCCCTGTCCCAGCCTCCCTCCGCTCACCCCCTTGCCCTCCCCCTTGAAACTCCCCAAGGAACAATTTTTCTCCTTCTCCCTTCAAATATTTGTCGACCATTATCGCCGCCGGTCACACCCAGGCTGTCATTTGTCCAAACAAAACAGAAGGGGGACGGTCACAGAAGAGGGGCAGATGGACGGAGGCAGGGTGAAATGAGAGCCAGGGGAGCAGTCAGGCCATAATGATAAGGAGAGTATAAAACACAGGCTGGGGCTGTTGAATTAAATGAGGGGACGCCGGAGAGGGGTTACTTCAAACCACAGGAGAGGAGTGAAAGGGAATAATATTGGAAGCAGGCAGGTGGAGCGATAAGATACAACCAGAGAAAGTCAGACAAATTCATTGTTTTTTTTTTCATTTTGGAGGACAATGCAAGTGGGAAGAGCAATCAATCCCTGCTCAGGAGGGCTGGGGAGCACCAGAGGGGGAGATAAGGAACGGGGAGGTTTGAGAGGTGGAGGGATGAGGTGGAGAAATGGGTAGAGAAGCAGAGGAAAGCAGGCAAGAGGAGCTGGAGACTGCCTGGAAGGAGGGAGGGGGAGGCTGTACACCAACACTTGAGGCGCGTAGTGTTGAAAGGGGCTGCTGGCTTCAGCCAGGAGAAGCAGAGTTCAAATCAGAAGAAATCCGAAGGAAAATAGGACAGCCTAAAGAGGGGAAGGGCCTAATCCATAGATTAGGACTTTTGGGATTTGAGAGCCTGGGTCAGACTCACTGCTGTGATGCGGCTCTTGGATGATGCTCCAGTGGGTACCACTAATGCAGGAGAGAGCACAGGAGCCAGGCTGGTCCTGTAGGGATTTTCCCAAGAAGTCCCAGAAGTGCCAAGCCCTTGCAATTGGTAATAATTCTGTAAGGATGTTTCAGGAAGTTTGCCTCTCTTGGATAGCAGGAAAAGGAATATATATATATATACTCTACAGCCTACCAAACCTCTCAGCTAATTGCGGATGTCAGCCGCGACTGCTTCTGAATTGGAGGTATTTATAAAGCCTCTTTCCTACGTAGCTTTGGCGTTTTCCTCACTCAGAGAACATCTACCCAGCCACCTACTTCCACAAAACTTTTAGGAACAAGATCATCTCACTGCCCGTCAAACATGGCTGAAACTGCCCCAAATCAGCAGCAGCAAAAGGTTTGCTTTGTTAGAACAGCAGGCTAAAAGAAAGACCAGGAAAAAAAAAAAAAAAAAAAAACCAAGCAAACCAAGCCCAACATTTGTGATTTTTTTGTTGCAACTCATGATTCTTAAGTCTGGAAATAGGAGGGAGGGAGAAGGAGGAAGGCTAGCCCATATTTTCCAGCATGTGGGGTTGGCAGCACACAGAGTTACCCACTTAGTGAACGTGGGAGACAGAGAGGGGGAGCAGCAGAAGCTCATCTAGGGATGTTGTGGGAACCCCAGTGAAGAATAGCTATTCTTATATGTCAGCTTCATCACCATGGTATCAGAAAGGAAGAACAGAAGGAGAAATGACAGAAAACAGGGGGGAGTGGAGCAGGGTGACTGAAGAAAGAGAGACAGGAAGGGAAAGCAAAAGCCATTTCCCCAAAGAACAATATCACTTGTTAAATAGTTGGTACGTGGTCACTCCGATGCCCTGGGTTTACAGACAGAACTGCTGGGCCCTTTATAAAGCATCCCTTAAAATGCTCCCACAGTCACGAGAATGTGTCCTCTCCATAATGCTGAAGTGGGGCTTACTCAACCAGCCCTTCCTAAAACCTTCAAAAAATAACATATATGCATTTATAAAAACAAGACAGCTACCTTCTCCACTTGATTTACTGGTAGGACCTCTACAAAAGAGCACTGATTTCTTTTCTTGTTATCCTGTGCTGGGTGGGTTTATCTGTGGTGAAAATGGACTGCAATGGAGGGCAGCTTTGAGGAGCTGTGACCCGTTTGCAGTGCTATAAACTGATGGAGCAATACCTCAAGAGTACAAATTCTAACGTTTTTTTTTTCTTCTAAAACCATTTTTTTTTACCTCCTTCCACCTCTGAGTGTATACAAATTGCCAAGCAGATCAAGATAATGGTCTGTGAAGACTGAAATTCAGCCTTTGACCATTGCCACTGAGAATGCTTGGAGCCACCATCCACAATCACATAAGCAAAATCTGGGACAAGAGGCTCCTCCTCCATAGTGGAACACCCTCGTATTTTCCGTGTTACTCCTATGGATGTTTCACCAATATTTATTTTGTTTCTGAATCTTGCTGGGATCTCCACCTCTCTGCTTTCTCCCCTTCATGGGAACTTCATGGGAAGATCTCCTTCATGCAGGTACAGCAACAAGGGACACAACTGATCTTTCTTGCACCTCTGGTTATTTCAGTTACCTTCCACCACTTTCCAAACCATCACATGCTCCTTTTGGACATCTGTTCAGCCCAAATTCCTCCCATGTTCTGGATCATCTGCAACACCTACTTCTTTCCCATTTCTCTTCCACCCAGATGAAGCTCTCCAGATGCAAGGGCTATCTCGCGTTGTGAAGTTGCACTGCACATCAGTAACGGCCTTGGAATAAAATGACCCAACATTGTCTCTTTAAACCTGGGTCATTTTGTACAGGTCCTGGCACCGATGTCTCCGTTAGGGCCTTTGAATTAAATATCTCCACTCCATCTCTTGGAAGCCATTTGACTTCTCACCCAAGCAACTTGGCAGCAGCATCTCTCCCCACTCCCTCTCCACCTCCTCACACCTTTTGTGCAAATCCCCACCGAAGAAATAAAAGCTGCTGGAGGTGTAAGGCGGCCACGCATGTTGTAACCCTTCATTATCTGGGGAGCCCCACTCAAATGTACAGGGAGATAGTGTTAATGGAGTGATGTGTTTTGCCTGATCTGGAGCTGTCTCTGAAAGATAAATGCCGAGGCAAAGCAGCAGCATTTAATCAAAAATAAACCACCTCAACATGTTGTGTATTTATTTTTTTTTTTTTCTCCAAAGCTTGGTCCTGTCATGGCATGTTATTTTGCCAGCATTATCTCTGTTATTTCTAAATAATTCCATTTAGTGCTGGTGATGGGTAGGAGGGCTGAGATACAAAATCAAATTAATTAGAGTGACCCAACAAACTTGTGTTTGCATTGCAAGATTCAACATGGCAGCAAATCTTGCTGAGAACAAATTGCATTCAAATTAATTTAAGGAAAATAATTTGGGGCATATCAGGTTTATTTAGGATCAATTTTAATAAGCTAAAATAAAGTCAAGGCAGTGGGTGATACCATCAGCCAGTCAAAAGCCAACTTTGATAGAGGTTTATACAGCTGAATGACAGTTACTTTCGAAACTGCTATTAGAAAAGCTGTTTTTAGAGTGGCTGGGACAATTAAAAGAGCACCTCAATTACAGCCACTGGAAATATTAGTAATGAATAAATTATCCAGCACGTTTGACCCTCCCTTCCTTCACATCATTTCCAAATAATTAAATTCCTTGCCACATTTTGAGACATTGTATTAAATTCACCTGCAGCAGATGATCAACAAAAGAGGTGAGCTCTGCTTCATCCATTTCACTGGTGCAAAAAGCAACTTTGGATGCTCTGATAGACCAGGCATGAGGTTTTTGAGGCTAATATAGAATCTATATCTAGACCTTAAAGATCATCTAGCTCCAACCCCCTGCCCTGGGCAGGGACACCTCCCACCAGACCAGGTTGCTCAAAGCCCTGTCCAAGCTGGCCTTGAACCCCTCCAGCGATGGGGCATCCACAGCTTCTCTGGGCAACCTGGGCCAGGGTCTCACCATCCTCACAGCAAAGAATTTCTTTCCAATATCTTATCTCAGTCTCCCCTCTTTCAGTTTGAAGCCATCACCCCTCATCCTATCACTGCATGCCCTTGTAAAAAGTCCCTCCCCAGCTTTCCTGGAGCCCCCTTTACATAGTGGGAGGGGCTCTAAGGTCTCCCCAGAGTCTTCTCTTCTCCAGAGTGAACACCCCCAACTCTCTCAGCCTGTCCTCACAGCAGAGGGGCTCCAGCCCTCCCAGCATCTCCGTGGCCTTCTCTGGCCCTGCTCCAACAGCTCCATGTCCTTCTTGCTCTGAGGACTCCGGAGCTGGATGTAGTACTGCAGGGGGCGTCTCCCCAGGGTGGAGCAGAGGGGCAGAATCCCCTCTCTCGACCTCTTGCAAGTGTTTTCATGGCATGTCCCTGATCCAGGGCTCTTGCACAGGCTGGATATGCTGCATGCACATAGCGGGACCAGGTCCTGGTTGTATAAGTCTTCATGCCCAGAGAAGATGTATGCATGTTTGCCCATCTCCCACATGCAACGTCAGAACAACAGGAATAGACTCATGGCAGATCAAATCGGCAAGAGAGCTTCTAGAGCATCAGATGGGCCTTAGTTGAAAGAGGCATGGCCATGGGGAGCCTCAGGTGTGTTCTCACTGAATATGGACCCACCTTGGATGCCCTGCATCCCTGCTCTGCTCCAACCCAGGGCCAGCTGTGCTTGCTGAGACTGGAAGCACTTTGGTACAGGAGCTCACTCCTGCATCACAGCAGAGTGAATTTGGTGAGGATCTTCTCTAGGACTATGCAGGACTGTTGCCATCATCACAGATACCCACAGCCCTGCCTTCACCCAACACAGGAATCATAGGAAAAAACAGGATAAAACCACACATAAAATTACATTTTAACCTGCCCGCAGCTTCCCCCATGGATCTGTTGTACCAGCAAAAGAAATACCTTTTCCTCTAGGACACAAGTCCTAATCCTCAAGGGTTTTCCTGCCAGTACATTTTTATTAGCCTGATTTAAGTGTTGCTTTCTCTCCCTCCCTATTACCCTTTACCTCGCAGGAGATGAACGGCTGATGGCCAATATTTGGAGGTTCCTGTCTCTTACGGCTTCAGCCAAATGAGCATGCGATTGCAAATGGTACATGCCAGGCCATAAGACATTATAGAAATTTAAAGGCCTCTCAGTGATTTATGGCTCTTTAATCAAGGGCTTTTAACATTTAATTAGAAAGCTACAGGAGTTGTCTTTATTTCTGAAAAATCTGTCTATGGTTGGGGGAATTAGACAACATGAAACTCAATATATTCTGCATGTCCTGGGATCACAATCTTCTCTTGAGTAGAGGCAGAGAGGGTGGGCAGCAGGAGAAATAAATTACAGGTTTTTTCTTATGGCTTTAAGATTTAGGTGATAAATTAACCTCCATTATTTTCAAGGAGCTTGAGAAACCATGAAAGACTCATCAGAGGATGATGCTTAAGATGCAATAGGCGACATCTTGCAGAGCAAATGTACCGTGCAGCAGAAAGAAGGGTCAAATGAAGAAGATGGTGGCCAAAGCCGAGTCTGTCCCACTCCCTATCCCTCCTATGACCCCTTGTGATACTCCCCTGGCAGGTGGGACAACGCTTCCCAAAACCCTGCTGTGGCCCAGAAGAAAGAGGGTTTGGGTTTGGGACACCTACAAGATGGTCATCCCTGGCACCCAGCTCAGGCAGCATCCCCCTGCAGATATCCCTCAGCCGACACTCAGGGGCTGCCATGCCTTGGATAAAATGTCTGAATATTCCCCAAAAGGCTAAAAAAGAATATTTTTTTTTTCTGCTGAGCGTCAAAGGAGGTTCTGAGGTAAGTATCTTAAATATAAACATCTCCAGTTAAATGAGATGAATCCTACCCTGTAACCGATGGAGAAGAAGAAAAACGACCCTGTGAGCTTCTTGCTGGGACACCTTGTTCACAGTTCCTGCTCAGTGAACGCTTTGTGATTTCAAAAGAGCAGAAAAGCATCGAAGGAAAGACAGAATCTCTCCCCACACACTGGTGTCCCTGCAGCTGGGCAGTCCGTGAACTCAGGTCTCCCACAGACAGAGGAAGAAATTGCATTACTTTTCCTGGCAATTTTATTATATGCCTGAAATAAAACCAGCTGCCTTTTCAATCTCATTCGTATGCTGTGTGGTGGAGATGGACCCGGGCATCAGGAGGGCTCAGCCTTGCTCTGGCAGGCTGATGACCTTGAGATGGGAGCATATCTCTACTTTCACTGCTTCTCGAGTTTGGACTTAGTTTTGGAGCTGTTTGCATCAAGGGCTGCCTCTCATTATGTATGTGGGTGCTGCCTGCCATACCAGAGATGTGATCTTGGTTGTGGCCTCTGCAGCTCCTCTAGTACAAATAATAATTTCCATTCCATCTATTCTTTTGTTTGCTACTGATCTATATTAAACAGTTGGTGATTACTACATTTATGGGTGATTATTGCACTTACGCTGTGTTAAATCTAAATGTTTGTTTATCTTTATGTGGTCTCTGTGTATATGTTTGCATGGCTTTTAACTTTATGTATTGCAGAGTTCCTTAATTATAAAATCAATAAATTTTTTAAACTTATGACTATTGCATAGAAGGAAACCCACACAACGTCCATGTCTGTATGCAACAATGATTCTTATCTTGAGCTCGTGGCAGCACACAAACCTCAGCTACAAGAATCAACAGACTTTTATAGTTTGTTTGGAGGGTTTTTTTCTGGTGTGCTAGTAGCAATTAATTCTTTGTTAGCTTGGCTCGTTCTCTATTGCTCATCAAAGCCTTCCTCTTGCAAGCTGTTCTTGGGCGAACTCTCATCTCCCTGGAGACTCGTGGACTTCAGTGAAAGTCGTGATCAGTGAAAGTCACTGCCCAACGGTGCCTGTTGAATCAAGGCTTGGAGAAGTGGGTTCAGACCCCAGCTCTGCCATGGGGGTCTCTTGAGTCAAGCCTACACCACAGAGAAGTCCTGAAGGGATCAGATCCATTAGAGCTGCACTGGCTCTTTTCTTCCACAACCTCATGTCTTCTAATGGTCATGCTCTGCCAATGATAAATTCCAGACCTTGAGAAGCTCCAGCCTGACTACAGTAGGAAGCCTTTTCTCCAGGCATAGGACAAGGAGGTGGTAGGGAATTTTTACTACAGATTTACCACGGGCAAGCCATGCCTGACTAACCCGACTGCTTTCTGTGATGGGTTGAGACAAGGTTCTGTGGACAAGGCATGTTGTTTACCTTGCTTTAGTAAGGTCTTTAATGGGCTTTCCTACAGCTTCTCCACCGTGAAACAGGGGAGATGTGGAAGGGAAGGGTGAACTAGCTGAAAGTGGCTGAAAAAATTACTGAGCCTTTGGGCTCAATGAATATGACTAATTGGTAGTTACTTATATACAGCGTTCCTCAGGGGTCAACACTGTGTCCATCAGTGGCTTGGACAACAGGACAGAAAGCAACATAGCAAGTCCACAGGTGACACCAAATTGGTGGGGAAAATTAAAGGACAATGCTGTCATTTAGAGGGACCTTGACAGACTGGAGGAAGGGGCCTGTAGGAACCTCATGGAGTTCAACAAAGACAAATGCAAAATCCTGAATCCGGGACAACCCTCTGTACCATGACATGATGGGAACCGGCTGGCTGGGGGTTCTGCAGAAAAATTGTCAGGCTTCTGATGGACAGCAAGTTGAACTTACATTAGCTGTGTGTCCCCAAGGATGACTTTTACTCATGTGCCATTCTGCAACCATGATCTTCTGAAGCAACCTGCCAAAGGAGCCTAGACATAGCCTTGTGTTTTACTCTAGTGCAGCAGCAGCACTAATATTCATGGGAAAGCAAGTTCATGAGCAGATTCTGTTAAAATGTGGCAGGACACAATTCTGAAATGTCCACCAGTTTATGTGACTGCAGGAGGTAAAAGACATTTCTGCATTACCCTGTCGTTTGAAGGAATTAGGGTGAGCTCAGCATCCAATCCATCTCTCCATCATTCTGGGGACAACACACAATACCCAAAGCACATATTTGCTTGATTAAGGCTTTGCTTTTATTACTGCTTCATCCTGGCCATGCCTCAGTTTCCCCCATAGGGCTGTAGTAATATGGGAGCATGTTATAGTCACCAATCTTCCTCCCAATACCAAGAGTCCTGAAGCTCCTCCAGACAATTAAAACCTGTAAATTGATAAATACCTCAGGAGATGCCCACTGCCCACCACTTGTTGCTGCCTGTCGTCGATGAGGAGCCGCAAACCTCCCATGAAGGCAGGAGCTGTAGCCACTCAGGTAAACACAAGCTAATCAACAACCAGCAATAAAGAAGTGTAGTCAGGTGACGACCCCAATTTCTTTTATTCCAGGTTATATTTCTCAAGCAGCAGCTCACATCGGCTCTTACGCTTTCTTTCTTCGCCACTTACATCTAATTAGGATCCGTGCTCACAAGGAGCATCTGTAATTAAACCAAACCACAGCGCTGGGAGTGAGCTGTAGGGAAGAGTTCATTTACGTGCCTGAGTGTGGGAATCTTTAGCATGGCTGGGGGCCAGGGATTCGGTGGGAAATGACCACCAGGACTCTCACCGTGGATAAAAAGCTGGTAGGAGTCCTGGAAATGTGCGTCAATGGGGACACACACTCCTTTCCAAAGTGCTGCCCAAGGGATGGGTCAGGAGGGGAGGTCCCAGAGTTGCCAACAATGCCACAGCCAGGATTTCTGTAGCATCCCATGTGTGGGCTTACCCAAACTTCTAGCCAGCACCAAGCTCAGTATCTTTAGTTTTGCAGTCCTATTTTACCGCTATTTTTCAGGGGTAAAGCCAGGAAGGAGAGAAAAGCCATGCTGCACACAATGTTAACTCTCCCTAAAAATATGATATTTACCCCAGTATAAATGTATTTTATGCCAGTACAGGTGAATTCACCTCCCCAGCAGAGATAATTAGTAATTACAATACGATGTTTGGGAATGTGCATATCTGAAATCAACCTGGACTATTGATTTATTTTTTTAAAAATCCCATCTTTAATCATACCAGTTCCACCCATAGAAAATATTGACACAGACATGTTAAATCTCGTGCAGACTTGGGCAGCAAAGTGTTTGCAAAAGGGAAGAGGAATAGCCTAACTTAGCCAAAATTTATTCTGTATTGGTACGCAGCCCTCACTCGAGTCAGTGCCAACTTGAAGCTACCTTTTCCACGTTAAATCAGGAACAGCAAGGGGTTATAATTGCTACACTTGGGGTAAGATGAAAAGCGGAGAGAAAGAGTCCCAGATCCAATTGCAATTCTAAGGGAAACGTAAGGAGCATAATTGATGTCCAAAAGCAGCCTGTGGATGTAAGTCCCCACTTGGAGCTGGAGCCAGCGAGTCAGGTGTTGCCGGGTCTCGGTGGCCCCGCGTGGTCAGAGATGTAATATTACAACTCATTGGAAAAACCTCAGTGGGTTGTAATTTTGTTACAGCATTAAAACACACCAGTGGCAGAGGCATCCCAGGGACTGTGTAATTCGAAAAAGACACATTCCAGCAATGAATTTTCATTTGTTTTTTTTTTTTCTTTGAAAGAAAAGCTGATCTTAATGGTTTCAATTATTTTTCATCCAGTTATGCCCTAGGATGATGGTGATTTTTAAATATGGGCAGGAAATAATTTCAAAGGGGACATTAAATGCATGTTTATGTACTAAAATATGTATAAATGCAAACCACAAGAAATGGACTGCAAAGCATTGCATGGAGCTAATTCTGCCAAGGGGGGAAGGAGCCCACAAGTTTGCTTGCACAGTTTATAAGGCCAGCACAATCCCCCACTAGGAATTATTTGCTTGTAAATAACTGTTGCCCAACCATTTTTTTCTGAATCAAAACACACATCTTCCAGGTGGCAACTGATACCAGGCTAAAAGCTTGTCTGCATGTCGCCTGGTTTCCCTCATCCAGGGAGGAAATAGAACCTCCTGAACATGAATCCAGGACCTCCTGGGTGCTAGAAGAAGTCAGAAGCTACAAGTTTGCTGTGTGATATTGGGAAAGGCTTTTCCAGCTCCAGCCTGCCTCCTTCTGCGATAGCTGGAAGGAAATGTTTCACATAACTCAACCCACACTGTTTTAAGAAGTCAATCCAGGAAGATATTTGAGGTTTTGATAGTTTTCCAAAGGCAAGGCAGGATTTTTTTTTTTTTTAATTATTTTTTTTTTCTAAATCTGGAAGACATCTCCTGGGACAGGAACATGACTTCCAAGATGGTTCTTGAACCAATTATGCTTCATGCAGTCTCAGATGACTTCCCTGCAAATTTAGAGGCTGCAGGCACTTTGCCAAAAGGAGCTATATTACCTGCAATCCACAGGTCTGCCTGAGCTCCTCATACCCTGGAGCATCAGATTCACATCCCAGCCATTTAGCCATCCTGAGGGAATTGGGACATTTCTGCACATACCGCAGGGCTGGTGCCACACAGCAAATGCCCCTTATCTCCTGCTGGGAAGCACCACTGCTCTTACATGAGGAGACCACCATCTCTGGAGAGATGCTTCTGACAGATTGGCCAAATTACCAGATTCTTGTGTTAAGATTTCTGCCTATGTGAACAGTAACAAAGCGACTTGGAGGAACAGGAGATCCTGCTTCAGTAAAGTCAAAGCTACACCAGAACAGAATTCCATGGTAATTTCAAACAACAGGCAGCTATTTTGGATACTCACCCCAGTTGTTAATAATCAAAATTCCCTTTTTAATGACAGTCAAGAGGTTTACTGTACTTAACCAAGACAGAAAATTGTTGATGGGACATTTAGCAGAGGTTCTCTGTGGTCATTCAGTTGGCCTTAAATACAGCGGTCATTAACCTTATGAGAACTTCAGAGGGATAAATCAGCCACACTGGCTCTGCATAATCACGCTAGATCCTAGAAGACTAGAAAAGGCACAGAAAAGATGGATGGTTTTGTGGTTAAAACACTGGTTTATGTCAACTGGAAAAGCAATTCCTGCCACACTTTCCATTGCAATCTCTCTGCAGATCAAATCACAGTTTTTGTGCGTTTGGATTATGAGCTGCTGGAGAGCAGGGAGGGCAGTCGTGTTTGTCCACCTCCCAGAAGGATGGAATGGCAATTCTGCTTGCCATGTGTAAAATTTATTCCAATGCAAGGAATAATAGCAATGTTTTGCCTTCTTCAGCCTTCTGGGGTTGGTAAAACCAGGCAGTCTCTGGCAGAACTGGTGTTTTACACCAAAGACTATAGGGGACAGATTTAGCCAGGCTCTGTCTGAGGATGCTGCATAGATTTGGGAACACGTGATAGAGATGAAGATAGAGCCCCTTTAGTCTGCCTGGGAATTGATGCCTGCAAGAAAATAGGGAACTAAAAACCAGAGACACTTGAACCTAGAAATTGCTTCTTCCTGTATTTCAGCCTGTTGTGAAACAAAGTACCTGCCTTGTACTACACCAGGGTCCCCATGACGATCGGGTCTTCTCCTCCCTGGGTGAATATCTCTCAGCTCCCCCTGGAAGGTAAAGATGACCGGGATGGATCCCCCTACTGTCTCTCATCTGAGGGGACCTGCACCCAAGGGAATTCTGTACTTCTCTCCATCTCATGCTTTTTTCTGTTCTCTGCATGTGCTGCTTGCCTGTGCCAACCTAGTGGTGTAGTGAAGCTAATAACTCACTGTTGCATATTCATAAATGCCAGATAATACGTTAAGGACACTACACAAACACATTCAATTGAAAAAAACAACCACAAAAACAAAAACCCAACCCCCAGGCCACCTTGTTTTGTATTTTGCTCTTCCCAGTCTTGAGGAGGAGGAGCTTTTGCCTCGGTACTGGTTACTTCATGCCATCTCCTATTATGTCCACCCACCCCCATAGTTTGTTTTAGACTTTTGACAGTCGTGACCTATCCGTTATTTCAGACAGGCCATAGGTTTCTGCTCTGACTGAGCCTTTGTCCTGAGGCTGACCATGCTAACCACGATGGTGGTGTACATCTGCAGACTCTTCTTCAACAGGAGCGATTCCCACCTACTTTAAGTATTCCTCAAATAGTTTTGCACATATATTGTCAGGACTGATCCCAGGAAACAAATGACTTGTTTAAGCTCCATGACTGAAATAAATAAAACAAAAAGCAAAGATATATAGATTGGGATGGATTTCACCAGAACTCATTCTTCTCAGACTCACCAAGAACTGGAAATAACCAAAACCAAGTTGGTGTACGTTGATCACAACAAACTCTTCCCTTTCGTCTCTGAGTATTTTTAAGAAAATGAAAGTTTGACAAAGAAAGGCCGTTCTCTCTCCTTGCACTTGTACATGCCCAGCTAGGTAAGACTGCTCGCCTTGATGTTAGAAAAAGTTCCTATGTGGGCACCCATGGACCATGGTAATCGGATTCAAAGTAGGGATTTAAACAAGGCTGTCTCATCTTTCAGGGCAGGTCTACTGAGAGAGAGAAGAGAAGGCAGTGGAGGGTGTGATGCTTCCAGCTGAGAGAGACTGGGGTGTTGGCCAGTGTGAGGAGAGGCTGTAATGGTCACATGTTTCTTTGAGTTCGCTGCATTCCCACAAAAGGCTTTGCTCCCATTACACCTCTCAGTGCACTCTATTAGGGGCAGTGGTTCAGAAATGATGCGGAAAGAGGAGGGATATTTTCTGAAGAAGTTATCCGAACAACGTTTGGCATCTCCTACTTGCTCACGGTGCAAGCATGACCTGGCCTGGCCTGAAAAAACACAAGCACAGCTGCCATCACCTTGCTACCTCCTGTGGAAGAGTCCCCAAGCAGCAATCCCATCACTAGGGGGACATCAACACCCCCAAACGGGCTTGGTCCTTCTCACCATGGCCCAGCCTCCATCTGCACCAACCTTGGCCTACTGGCAGCAGCGGGATACGTTCACATGAGGTGATGGGTTATTGACTAAAAGGCCACAAACAAAGAGCAGTTCCCAACATTTTGCAGCAGCTCTGATCCGGAGATGAACACAGCAGTTGCATCTCTCCACCTGTAGCTGCCCCATGACAGGCTGTCAGAGAGCCCTAAATGGGTGTTTCTCAACCTTTTTTCATCAAGGACCGTGAAACGATATTCATAACTCCCTCCTGGAATTGCTTATGTCATGGTGTTACAAAAGAGTGTGAAAATAAAGGTGACATTCAATTGTTGCTTTGTTTTTCTTCCATTCTATTTGTTAGTCCACATGTGAGTTCATACAAAAAGGCAAGGTTTGAAAGCATTTCACAGAACATCTTTGGATGCCTATAGCAGCGTTTAGTGACCATGCTGTACCTACCCACCTCTCCATCCAAAGGGTCTGCCGTTTCCCCATGGTGTCTGCATTCCCATGGCACCATTTTCCCCAGCCTTTTCTGCTCAGCAGGAGCAGAAAAAGCCAGAGCAGGATGAAAAAAACCCTCATGGCATGAAAGGCAGAGAATGATGCCTGGCCGGGTTTCATCCGTCTAAGTTTATGTGTCATCAGTTTGGATGCGTAAATCTGAGCGAGTTGTCTAGACGCCTTTTATAGTCGATGGAGAGAAAGAAGAACTTCCTGGGTGCAATTCAGCCCAGCTGGGAGAGATGAATTGTGGTGCTCTAGAAGGAACCATCCCTCTTTCCCAACCATAAAGAAAAGTTGCGGCAATAAAGCAGCTCAGACATAACCGCCTACCTCTCAGCAAGCTGCCGTGAACTGACAAAAGTCCCACTCAAAATAACCCACAAACAACTGCCAGCTTCCCTAAACAGCTCTTGTGGTGTAACAGAATAAAAGCTTCCAGGAGAGAACTGCATCTCAGCAGCGTGCTTCCCACTGACCTCAAACCAGCACAGGGCCCCGACTATGGTGAAGTTATCTGATCTGGGAAAAGATCTGCTCCAAGCTGTGACTTTAATGCACTGGATCAGAATTTGGGACCAGAATTTGGGGCTGGGGTATGCTAGAGGAGCTGTGCACACTTGGGTTTTGCTGACAGCCGGCTGAATATGAGCCAGCAGTGTGCCCAGGTGGCCAAGAAGGCCAACAACATCCTGGCCTGCATCAGGAATAGTGTGACCAGCAGGACTAGGGAAGTGATGGTCCCCCCCGTGCTCGGCACTGGTGACGCCCCATCTCAAGTGCTGTGTCCAGGTTTGGGTCCCTCACTCCAAGAAAAACATTGAGGTTCTGGAACAGGTCCAGAGAAGGGCAACGGAGCTGGTGAGGGGTCTGGAGCACAAGTCTTGTGAAGAGCAGCTGAGGGAGATGGGGGTGTTCAGCCTGGAGAAAAGGAGGCTGAGGGGAGACCTTCTTGCTCTCTACAACTCCCTGAAAGGAGGGTGTAGCCAGGGGGTGGTCGGTCTCTTCTCCCAAGGAACAGGTGATAGGACAAGAGGAAAAGACCTCAAGTTGCGCCAGGGGAGGTTTAAGATGGATATTAGGAAAAACTTCTTCACTGAAAGGGTTGTCAAGCCTTGGAAGAGGCTTCCCAGGGAAGTGGTGGAGTCACCATCCCTGGAGGTATCTAAAAGCTGGGCAGATGTGGTGCTGAGGGACATGGTTTAGTGATGAACTTGACAGTGTTAGGTTGATGGTTGGACTTGATGATCTGAAAGGTCCCTTCCAACCTAGACAATTCTATGATTCTATAAAAGAGGCTGAAAACCCTCCCAGGGTGGCGTGGGCTGTGTTGTGCTAGGAACAGCATCTGACTCCCGGAGGTGGAAGGAGAGACCACGGAATTAATTACAAAAGGACTAGGATACTGCTGTAGATTTTCCTGACAAATGCGGCTCCACCTTTTCCTCCTTCTCAAACATGGGAAAATTTCTGAAAATATTCCCTCTGCTCCCTTGGAGGCTCCACCAGCATGTACACACACGCACGTACTGGGTACACAGTCATTCCCCAGGTTTGCTTTTCAGACTTTCCTGTTGACATCCCCCCTCCCTCCTTCCCTCCGTCTCCTGCTCCTCGCTTCCCCCGCTCCATAGAGGCACCGGCGCGACTCCAGCCTTTATAACATTCACCATCGCTGGGAGACCTGGGGCTGCTTTGAAAATATATATAAATAAATAAATGATTTAATAATAAAAATTAAAATTAAAAAAAAAAAAAAAAAGGAAAAAAATACAGGGAAAGGGACCAGAGGAAAAAAAAAAGAGAGAGAAAGAAAAGAATGCATGTCAGCTCCAACCCGCTGCCGCGCCGGCGTGCACGCGGGTTGCCTTTTGCTCGGCGCACATCAATGCCTCTTATCCTCCGAAGTTATTTCCCCTGGAGTGAACCTATCAAAGATTTTCAGCCTCTCTGGAGAGAGCGGTTCCAGATAACACTGGATTGCCTTGTCAATTTTTGCCTACCAGGCTCTGGCAGCATTTTCTACCTGACACTCTGATCTTGACACACACGTACAGAAGGAGCCTGTCTGTGTGTGTGTGTGTGTGTGTGTGTGTGTGTGTGTGTTTTTCTGGAGCTGCTTTGCAAGCGATGCAGCTGCCTTTAGGCTGCAGAGAGGGAGGGAAAAACCCGGTAACGCCTGGCATCTGTATAGCACCCTCCTCATCTGTGATTCCTGCAGTGTCTTGCCCTCCTTGTAATTACAGTAATTAATATAATTATACTAATAATAATGATTATTATTTAGGGTGTGCCAGATCTTTCCTAATACAGCTCCTGCCCTGGAAATCCTGGGCCTATATTTGTAAATGAAGTCACTGTAAGATTTTCAAATAAGCGCTCCCCACCAAAATCCTGCTGCTACAACAGCTGGGAATTCCAAAATATCCATCCCTCCCTCTCCTCTTTGCTGTGACAGTGGCGCTGGAAGGACCAGCCCCTCCAGCAGGTTCTCAGCATGTCTCTGATGGTTCAGGTAGGTCGCTCTGGTCACTTGGGATTTTTTTTGGTTTTGGGTGGAGGGGAAAGATTGGTAAGATCTGAGGGTACTGACAGCCCACCTGGGTGGTGTGGTCAGCCTTCATCAGCCAAAGTAGTGGCTGGTGAGAGGAGAGACTCCGTGCAACCCCTAAATCAGCATCCCAAGAAGCCGTGTAATTACGAGGCTCTATCTAGAGGGCCCAGAGCTCATTAGTCTCGGCAATAAAATAAGCAGTTTATAGGTGCCGTAACTCACGCTGGACCGAAGGGTGGGCACGTCGTGGCACAGCGAGCTGCAAGACACAGCTGTTTGCCTGCAGCTTCATCCCCGACCAAGAGTTTTCTAAAGCTCCAGCACACCTGATACCTCCTGTGTAAAATTGGTCCCCCAAAATATGGAATCTGATGTGCCAATTGATGACTTCTTTCTATTTTGTGTTTTTCCCCTGGACTCTATGTCCCAGGATGACATTAGACCCAGCTCCAATGGGGGTTGTGGTCACCAGCTCAGCTCCTCCACTGAGCGAGAGGACAGTGGCAAGACAGTGACTGTGGTGTGTCGCCCAACTGTCCTCCTCCTTCTGTGGCAATGTTACCCTCAGCAGACGCACGGGTGATAGAAATCACTGCTCTGTGGTTAAACATAGCCCTCAATAATTTTTACTCTATATATGATCTTCCAGCTTTCTGCATATCACTCAGGTTATGCCCTGGAAGTAGCATTGTCACCAAGTGCAATGTGAGGCCCCCACAAATGTCTTAGTGGTGTGGGAGGAGGATCCCTGAATGCAATTTATGGACACTGTTACCAACATTAAGCCACAGCACTTCGACGTAAGTCCATTAAAGTCTTATGGAAGAAATGGAGGCCCAGAACCACCTCAGGACCCCTCGGATGCTTGGGTGAACCACCCAGTTTAGGAAGCCACCATCAGCATCATGGCAGGACTCCACCACCTTGTACCCATAAGCATCCACCCTGGCTTTGCTGCAAGGACATACCTTCCCCAGCAGGGACTGGAGAAGCAGGAAGAAGGCAAAGAAGGTCAATGGGGAAACTGTGCTAGGGAGTGAGAGCGTGGCTGCTACATCTGTTGAAGACACTTGGCCATCCAAACCAGACCTCAGGGCTTGGCTGCTTTCAGCCAGTGCTGCTGGTCCAGCTGCAGCGAACGCATTCCATTGACCCCAACACACAACCTCGTAAACCCAAACACTTCCATAATGCCCATCATACTCCCATAGGTGTATGGGCCACCACCAGGCTTGTCTACAGAGGCCGCTGGTGTACAAACAATGAGACCATGCAGGCAGAAGAGTCATGCTGCATGGTGTCTGCATGGGGTCTGGAGCACAAGTCTTACGAGGAGAGGCTGAGGGAGCTGGGGTTGTTCAGTCTGGGGAAGAGGAGACTGAGGGGAGACCTTATCGCTCTCTACAACTACCTGAAAGGAGGCTGTAGAGAGGCGGGGGTCGGTCTCTTCTCCCAAGTTACAGATGATAGGACAAGAGGTAATGGCCTCAAGTTACGCCAGGGGAAGTTCAGGTTAGATATTAGGAAATATTTCTTTACTGAAAGGGTTATCAGGCATTGGAATGGGCTGCCCAGGGAGATGGTTGAGGCACCATCCCTGGAGGTATTCAAGAGAGGAGTTGACATGGTGCTCGGGGATATGGATTAGTGTTGGGTGGTGTGGTGGTGTGGGGGGGGGGGGTATTTTTTTTCTTTTTTTTTTTTTTTCATTGGTTGGACTAGATGATCTTAAAGGGTCCCTTCCAACCTAGGTGATTCTGTGATTCTGTGATTCTGTGTCCATATGGGATCTTCCAACCATCGGGGGATGTATAGACAGCAAAAATTTCCTGAAGACCTCCACGCTGAAACCAAGAGCTCTGTTTGAAGCTCAGCAGCACAATATAGCCCCTCAATAGAAGATCCAGCTCTGGAGAGGACAGTTTTAATTGCAAGCTTTGCTCAAGAGCTCACCTGTGTTACTTCAGCCCTGTAAATACAGATTGGAGACCTGGGCTTCTGGCTAGTTCTTTCTGTTCCCCCTCTGGGAGTTTCAACATTTGTCAGTTCCTGGAAGATCCAATAAAATTTTAAGGGCAGGATGTGAAATTGGATTATGTGGGACTCAGCCTTTGAGCAGAGAAGAGGTAGCTCTTCTTAAAGGCCAACAGCAATCTTTCCTTTTTGCCTGCCCGGGACCTTCACTGAACCTTGAATGGCGAAACACATGGTTATTCCATTTCACCTTGCAGCTGGCTTGCTGTAATTGATTATATTTGTCAGCTTACACTTTTTTTTTTTTTTTTTAAATGCCATGAATGGATTCATGCTGCATGTACGTGTAAACCACAGTCGCTGCCCTGCAACAATAGTTCCCTGTTATTCTGTTTTGTGCTCACAATGGGAGAGATGCATCCAAACAGGACAGAAAAATATTGCTTTATAAACCTCAAGTAGGTGTGCAGCATCTAATCCAGCCATCCATCATCTCTGTACTCTGCCTAAAGTCAATGGGGACAGAGAGGGAAGAAGCAGGCAACAATAACAGTATCATGGTAACCGTGAGAGCGATGCTGGAGTGGATTGTCTGCTCCGAGAGTGCGGGGAGGGGTGTGCAACCTCACACGCAGCTTCCCCGGGCTGTGTGTCCTGGGTAAGCATTAGTCGGGTACAAAAGGGCACATGTCACAGAGGAATAACTCTGCTATTATTATTATTATTTCATGTAATGCTCTGGCTCTTTAGTCAGGTCAGAGCCTTGGTCTTTTCCTTCAAAGCCTGAAACAGCTGGAGGTGTGCGTGGCTAAGAGCATATTCTGCAGCTTCGTTTTCAGCTCTGCTCAGGGAGGGATGGCACTTTGTAGTCAGACAGCTCCTGCCTTGTCCCCGGCACCTTGTGCAGCTGGGAGGTCACAGTTCCACCAGACATATTGTGGAGCCAAGGGTCCAACTCGGAGAAGGGAGATCTGAAGCATCCTTCCCTCCCACCAGCTCCAAGGGACTTTCCCCAGGGAAATGACAGCAGCCCTCATCCTGGCAATGCCTAATGTGATGGTACAAAGTGAAATGCAGGCAAGATTAAAGTAAAAATTATCTCTGACAGTTTCAGCTTTGCAAAACCTGCAGTTTCCCCCTAAATATAATTTCAAAGGGAAGCCTGGAACGAACCAGCTCCCTGCTCTGCTCTGAGACCCATTCCTGGTGTCATCACAAGCTGCAATCACAGCCCATCACTTTTACTGTCTCCTCCTGTCCCAGAATGTGTCTGATGATGGCAGAAGGAAGGGTGTTGGGCCAAGAGGAGACCACCTAATGTGAATTAAAAAAAAAACAAAAAAACAAAAATTAGCCACCTGGGGTTTGCTCCCATGCAAATTGTTGGACTTCTCTAGTCCTCTCTGATGTCCAGGCACCCAGGAAGGAACAAAGGGAATCTGTAGTAGGAATTTACAGGTTGTGGAGCAACTACCCAAGGAATAGGGTCTTTAGAAATACTTCCATTAAAAAAACAAACAAACCAAACTCAAAAAACCCAAATGAGAAGAACTTTGGGGTTGCATCCTTCTCCTCTCTCCTCCCATCTCGGTCACACGATGCAGGCTGCCCTCTTGCAAGAGGCTGCAAAGACAAGAAGCAAGGAGAGAGAGCAGAGCAAACACACGTGCCCAAGGGCCATGTTGCACTGCTGTGTCTCTCCGTGGCTTTGCAGGAGCTGCAGGGACGTGAGAGCAAAATGCAGCAACTGGAGCTCAAGAGCCGCCAGCATCATGATGGAGGAGCATGAATAAGGGACACGGGAGAAGCTGTTAATTCAGGGAAGATGCTGAAGCAGCCTTAATCCATTTGGCAAATCGGTGCCTGACACTGCATAAAACTGTGTGTCGAGAAATAAAGACAGCGCTTGGTTGAAGTTTGGCAGGGTGTGATTTGTGTTTGCTAGTGTACAGTCTGCAACAGCGATAGAGAGAATTCCCGGTATATTCCTGCCTCTGCACCAGTGAGGCATTTTAAGGGGTGCTCAGTCTGCATCTGGGTGGCAGAGGTGGCTCCCATTCTGCTTTCTCTGCTCTCCTGTCATGACAGGTCTTTCCAGGTAAATCTCAGGGCTTGTTTCACTAGCAGATCATCACACTCAGTGGCTCATGGATGGGACTGAGCCCAAATCCATTCTCGGTGGTTTGATACCCAACTCTGCCTCTGCTGTTAAACCTAAATAACAAGTGAGTTTAGTGGCTGCAAGAGCATCCAGGCCATTGCAGCTTGATTTAGTTGCAGAGCAGGTGCACTTCAGGAAGTGGTTCTTGCAGTCTTTCCTCACACAGGCATGTCCACAGCCTGCCTGTGAGGTTAACCCAACCCTGCAGGATTAGGAATCAGCAGACCAGTCCTTTCCCCTTCTCTAGCCAGCAGAACAACTACTGCAGGGAGTCTTTGTGCTGGAGGCGTGCAGCTCAGAGATGTCCCCTGGTGCCATTGGAGTATCTCATAGCGGGTTTGAGAACTGGTCACCAGCCTCAGATGGGATCTGAAAGCACCAGAAGTCCTGGATGCGTGGATGGACAGATGGATGGATGGAGACGTTACCCAGCATTCACCATTGCCTAAACCCCAGAATTACCATGGCAATGTCCTATTCAGCAGGGCCACACTGTAGATGCCTGGGAAAGGGACCTCTATATTTAGGAGGCACTCAGAATTTTTGTTTTTCTTTCAGGAATTTTTTCCAATAGTTTTTTGAACCTGTGTAAATGTCTGCCGTGAGAAGGCAGCCGGCAGAACAACTCGCCATCTGAAGGATGCCCTTGTGTTTGCTTTCAGCTTGCTTTCTGCGAAGTGCTGTCTGCCTGGCAGGGTTGACGCCTCCTTGTTCTTGTATCAGAAGAGATGGCTTTGCCTCTTCATTCCTTGGTGGCACTTATGGTTCTACAGATGTCTACTGCACCCACTCTCAGCCATCTCTTCTTTAATGTAGTTAACATTTCATTATTGGGAAGTAATTTCTGGCTCTGAGCCACAAATTGAGCAAGGTTTGCAAGGAAATAATAGAAACTGTCTTTGCAATGCCCATGCTCCTGGCTCGCTACAGCCCACCCTTGCCTCCCACAGCAACTTGCTTTGCAACAAACCACATGAAGCTGGATTCACTTCTCCTAACTCTGACTGTCTGAATTTGAGGCGTTTTACAAGCCAAACCAAGATACCTGCTTTGGGGAAAGATAAATCCTTCAGTAGGCTGTCAAGGGACTTCAGCCAGCAGCTCTCCCGGAGACACCTGTATCGTAGCCAGCTGAATCCCACGTGCAGGTAGGATCAGGGGTGGTAAACTCAGCCTCCTCCCCACACACCTTTGCTTGCCCATCTGTACAAACACAGGCAGCTTCCCCACCTCATGGCATTATTTAGAAGCTCATTTAGTTAATGGCTGCAAAGTGCTGGTAAGATGGATAGCACTGTAAAAACACTGTTCCCAGGAAGTACTTCCACTATTATTATTTTAAAAAGAAAAAGAAAACCGCCTGACAAATCTGTGGCTAGAAGGGCCAGGATGTCATGAGACGGACAGTGAATACCTGAGAAGGGGACAGGAATTATAATTCATCTTCCAGTTGGCATTTTTTTCATTTTTTTTAGCGCCGCTTCGGCTTGAATGCTCAAGAACAAGGCAGGGGGAAGGAGTTTGTTACTGACTTATTCATGTCTCTGATGAAGGGCACAAAACCCTTCAGTGCACAGCTGAGACCCTCTCTGTCTTCACACTTCTGTTTCTTAATGTTTTCACTATTTCTAAGGTAAAAAGCAGGCAGGGAAAAAATATAAGAAAAAAAAAAGATGGAAAAGGCCTCAGATTATTTTTTCATATCATAAAGAAGTGGAAAGGAGCGTTAACCTTGTTACTGTTCTTTTGTGAGTCAAAACAAGACAGGAAGATGCAAACTTCCCTCCAACACACATTTTCTGTGCTTCTGGCCCTTTCCGTTGCTGCAAGCCTGGCTGGTGTCGCTACCCAGTGCCGAAAGTACACAGCTCTTAAGGCTTCTTTGAGGTTTTTCTGCAGGCAGCTGCATGCCATCATCTCTGCTGTTTGCACAGCTGAACGCCTGTAATACCTGAGTCAGGGCTGAGCGCGGTGCAAATCCCCCCAGCTACCAGGAAATCCAATTTTATGGACACGGCTAAATTTGTGTGATGTGTCGGTGGATTAATTCATGAAGATCTTTGCCTTCTCAGTACTGTAATTCAAGCTCTTTTCTTGCAGGGGAGAGAGGCAGGCAGACGGATATTTTCACATCATGAGGCCAGTCAACAAGTGTCGCAGTGGGATGCAGAAGCAGCATGTAAGATTGCGCTTGGCCGAAGGTCAATACTACCGCTGTAGTGCTGCATGGGATTGGTCAAAGGGTTTAAATGAGCGGCCCACATAGGTTAATTCTGATTTCACGGATACTGATAGGTCAAAAGGCTTCTATCGACTCCAGAGACTGTATTTATCTATTGTCCATTCTGAGATTCTTTTGCTGGATAGATGTAGACTGGCCTAAATCAATGTCACACCTGCTTTGTGGGTCGAGCTGGAGAGGAAAAGCTTTTATTTGGGAGGCAACAGTCTGCTTACACTGTGATACTGCCCCATGTCCTTCTGCTTGTTGCGTTTGTACAGTGCTTTTTCCCTCCGTGCCCTAGGAACACTGCAGGCTGTTGCTGTGCCTTTCTGGTGTCCCTGGCCAGCATCTCTCCAAAGTCCTTTTTCCCTGGACAGGTAGGTTCCCCTAGAAGGGTCTTCCCAAAACAGATATAAAATTACAGAATCATAGAATCATTTAGGTTGGAAAAGAGCCCTAGGGTCATCAAGTCCAACCATTAACCTAACACTGCTAAGTCCACCACTAAACCATGTCCCTAATATCACTATTCTTGCACTGGTGGAGTCCCTTCCATTAAAATGAAAGCCATAAAACTTCACACCTCCCGTGCAGAGCTATTTAATGGTAGCATTTCTCTCAGAGACAGGAAGATAATTGATATTTTCATCTTCCTTCACTTTGATGAGAAAACTGAGGCCCAGCACAACTGTGATTTGTGGAAGAAGTAGTGTGGGTTTCCCCATAACCAGCGTTCCTCCAACTGATCCCTCTATGACTTACATGAAAATCCTTCATATAAATACTGTACATCCCTGATGACCAACTGGTGCTGCTGGTTCCTGCATCTCACCTAATGTCCTCATTCCTGCCCAGCATCCAACAGCATCTACGGGGAATCACTGGAACTTCCCAAGGCTTGATGGGATCCTGGGAAATTGAAGAAGAGAAAGTCTAAAGAGGGTTTGATCTGCTGGAGGCTCACCTTAGAAGAAGAAAGGAAAAAATGTGCATCAAATGATAGGAGGAAGGACCTCATATCACCCCGAAAGACACCTTAAACATCTTACAGAGTGAAATACCCACAGGCACGTGGTCTGTTCTTCCTGCTCCCAGTTTGTGCTCAGTCTCCCCCCATGCATCTCTTTTTTCTTTTAAAATCTAATTTCCTTAACCTTCTGGAAGCAGCCAAACATGGTTCAAGAACGACCTTCTACTCCCTCCATTAAAGTCTGTCTCCCTCTCCCTTTCTTCACATACCTGTTTATATCAGTTTCAGATGAATGGAGAAGGCCCACTGAAAGTGTTTTTATGGGATATTTTTTCCCAAATTAGACCAGTAAACGTAATGTATGATATTAGCAAAGTGTGTGGTATTAAACAGAGTAGTATTTAGCACATAAAATATATTTAGAATATTAGAGATTGGGATTGTTTTCCCTTTATAATACTTAAAATGTGTTGGAAAGCAGGGGAGAAGTGCATTAGCAGACCGTTCAGGTTGTGATTCAAGGCTGAAGAGTTAAAGCTCCCTGGATCACTATAATTTTGACCCCTTCTCCAAATCATTATGCTAGGACATGGGGCCTTTCATTATTTGAGAATATAACACTGGGCTTTGGGAGCTTTAACTCTGCATTTTCTGGCTCTTGTGGGCTTAAATTATAATTTAACATTCCATTAAAATAGTCCTTTTTCTTATTTTTCTTCTCAATGAATTAACTTGGAGAGGTTTTTGAGAGTAAAAGGGGAAATTAAAAATGTGGGGAAACTGAAGATGTTGCCTCGATTCTTACACGAAAGCCTTTTTGGAGGTACTTTATGGGAAGGTGAACACACCATAAAAACTGCTTTGCTCAGGGTGAATGAGCTTATGAAGCCTTTGTACAAATAAGAATTGGATCCATCGTGTTCATAAAGACAAAGAAATAAGCCCATCAAAGAAACTTTCTTCATTTTGTTGCTTGCGAAAGTATGTTTCAAAATACATAAAAAACACTGCTTTGTGTTTTCAGTAAAGAGGATTCTTCCACCTTTCTGTCCTTCCTCTGAGCTCAGCTTTCTTCAAATCCTTCCTTCCGTGTTCTTTTACCGAGTAGTTTCTGTGATACCCTCTGCTCCCTCCTGGTCCTACATCATGCATTTGCCCTATTTCTCCAGTCCCTAAGGACAACAGGCATTCCTCTTAGAAGCCTCAAGGCTTTGGTTTAAAGGTCTTTGATACAGAAAACATGTTTCTATGGCTTTGTAGAACACTGTACGCTGGACAAATATGCATTTGTTATTATTTTTTATGGCTTGCATGCATGGTTGTAGGTAGATATACCATCAAGCTCATAACACTATTGTGCTAGACATTTCTCATCCATGTGCTACATACCCACCTTATCTGAGAGAGCCAAGGGGTATGTTGTCCTGCTGTTAGATGGTATTGTGGGCAAGGGATAGACCATAGGTCTATCAAGATTTCTTTGCGTACTTGCTTTGACATCACACCACTTTCTAACTTCTCCAGGAGTAAACTGGTACCAACTTACACAGGGTCCCTTTCTACTCCTTGCATCCAGGCCCAGGACAGTGATGCTACACCCAGAAAGCCAGCAGAAGGCCAGCTCTGGTATTCCCATACCTGTTGCAATCCCGTCTCTTGCTTGCAATGCAAGTATATCCCAAAATATACGACATACTCAGCAGGGAAAACAAATACGCAGATAGCTGGAGGAGACAACAGGGTCACAAGCATGTAGAGAAGGTTGCATGGATTACCTAGGAGCACATCTGGGCATATGCAATAATCCAGCAAGGAGCTGTAACCATAATCTGACACTATGACTGTTATTATTAATATTATAAATATTAATTAAATGTTGACTACTCACATCAATCCCTTTCTTACCAGCAGGACCTTAAAGTCTGCTGGAGATCCAAAATCAGAGGCTTCTGTTATTTTCAACAGCCTTTGGACCAGGCCATTTCATCCACAGAAAAAAACTTGTTGCATTTCAGAGCTGTAACAAGAACACCGGCAAGAAAAAAAAGCAGAGAGAGAGTTAATAGAGTGATCTGCTGTGTGAGGTCTGAAAAAACCAAATACTTCTGTGAAATAAATGGGGACAAATGTTGAGACCGCGGATGATGTTTGCAAAAATGACAGCTATTGGCCAATGTTCCCTTTCTCATTATTCCTCATTTGTGGAACAAAATCAGCCATTATCTCCAGGGATGTTTTCAGATGTAAATAGATGACTAGGCATGTTCAGATGATTTTTGCCATCCCTAGTGTTTATGTTTCATATCATTTCATGGGCACACTTCAATCAGATTGCATCGAAACTCGTGGCCGGATCAGGGGTGTTTTGACTGAAATGAAGATTAAATGTTACTCAAGATGATTTACAGCTGTCCAAAACTAGATCTGGAAGGAAGCAGAACCATTTGTCTGGCATTTTTAGGGCCTCCCGAGTAGGAAGTTCTGCGCAGATATATATTTTTTATTTCTATACTCTTACAACCACTCACTAATGAGAACAATTTCTCACATCCTCGGTGTATGTAAAACACCAGCATTGTAGCTCTTCAACCATGGGGCTAGATATGACCATGTCTACATCTGTGCACATCCAGAGTAACTGATGGAGCAACCAGAGTCTGAATCAAACCCGCAGTTTCAGGTCTGCAGAGTCACCTACCAGCCACATCCTCCTCTTTGTCATCTAGATTGTTTGCACTAGACTTGAGTGATACCCAAACATAGCCAAGCTTTGAAAAACCTGGGCTCTCAGTTCAAGTTTTTCAGGTTATCTGTAGATTTTTAGCATATTTTTTCTTCGGTCTCTGAGCTACAGTAGGTATTAGGACTTGATTCAAATTTCAACAGGGCTTTGTTACTTGAAGAGGGAGCGTTAATTTAGGATCTGATGGGCATTGCCACAGTAATGTCCTGCCCAGGAATTTTCAAAAATATTCAGTGGTTGAGGGCTTTGTGCCAGGGAAGGATTCATATTGGGTCACCATGTGAGCTGGGTATTTTAGAGAGAGCAGGAACACACTGTCTGAGCACTTTCCTTGGTCCATTCATCTTCAGATGAGTTTTGATGTTATTTGCTTGATCAGACTTAAGCAATTCTTTGGGAATTTTTTTTCGTGGTGCACAAGCTGGACAAAGGGGGGAAAAAAGTCATAAGTCTCCTATGGATTTGGTGTCTCAGGACAAAAGCGTAAGCTATTTTGTTTGCTGCTGAGTCTGGTGGTGCAGGGAAAAGGCAAGTCAAGGAGTCAGGCTGCCAAAGGAGAAGCATCTTCTTAATTTGCTGTAACTTTTCAATCCCTGCACAGTGCCATGTGAAAGCTTTGGGACTTTCACAGCTCCTCCACAAAATGGGTTGGAACTATCCTCCGCATATAACTGGGGAAACCACATCCAGAGAGGGTGCCTCGGTACACTGCACGTCTTCCCAATGACTAACTTTAATTAGATTTTTTATTATTATTTTATTTTATACTGTTGATTCACATCTCACAGCACTTTGCTGTTCCTGACTCCCTGTCCTCAGCTGACGAGAACCGGGGTTGTGCATCTGTCTCTCACTGCTGTCGCATGAAGCGAGTCCTCTACGTTGCATACAGATGAGACTTGGCTCTCGCCTGCGTGGCAGCCAGAAGGAAATCCGCAGGAATCACAGCTCCCCAGGTGTAAAAGTACGGAGGAAAAAAGTAAAATTAAAAAATAACAGGCTCGCAAGGCGGAAGACACTAGTGCCGCTCTGCCAGCGTTTGTGGTTTTGCTGCCAGACTCACAGCGTCTAGTGGTGTCTTGAACCAGTGAAAAGATTGTTATGCTAAAAAGCAAACGCCTTGCGGTTGTCGCTAAGGAGCAAAGCCGGGACGCGTGAGCCCTCAAGGGTGTGAAGGCAGAGGGCTGTAGAAGGACCCCAGATGTCACTGCTTTTCAAATCCTGAACTGCTTCCTTTTTGCACTTAGGATTGGCAATGGCAAGATTAATGGCTGGATTCTACCTATGTTCTCCAAAGTTTCTTGCGATAAGGTCTGATCCCTGAAGATTATCCCTACATCTTCTTCAAACTCTTTCTATTTAAACATTTCCTTTACAAAGTCAGCTTTCAACCCTGCATTTGAGAAAAATATTAAGCTGTTTTGTCAGAGAGGAGACATATCAGAAAGGGGCTCTTTCTGCAGCATGTGCCTCAGACCTCCCCAGCTTCTATTTATGCTGCTTTTGAGCATAAGGATAGTTTGCTTTTATCTGTCCAATGGATTTCTGTTGCTGTGATCATTTCTCCCCTGGGAAAGGTGTCTGTGGCTCTTTCCACCACCACAGAAACACAAAAGACCCCTTTTCTTTTTGTCAAGGAGCCAATGTCGAGAATTTCCTGCTCTCTCACTTGGGGGTAGTGACTGACCTGGAAAGAACATCTCAATTGAGTATTAGTTTCCCCAAATGAAAATATCACTTACCCACTTCTTTGTAGTGCCAGTAATACGAATGGTCTCCAACCACTATAATTGCTTCGTGGTAGATTGAAAAAAGAAGGAGCGGCTTTGCTGATTTGTGGTTTAGAAGAATGTACAATATATGTGTCTCCAACTGATATTAAAGATGACAGATTGAAATCTGAACCACCAAAGATGTGCACAGCAGATGATTAATTTCCCTCCCCCACCCCCTGTATGCCCCAGCTTGGAGAAGGGTTGGATCATGGCTCAAAGTGCAAGGGAAAGGCAAACAATGAAAGCCAGAAGACCAATGCGTAGTCTCCACAATTAGTGTAAGCATCCATCCTACATCTGCAGAGTGCTTTCTATTTCCATATGGATGTAAGTGAATTAGCGTGCTGGGGGCTGATAGCCCCATTAGATAGCCTGCTTTCCTTTAATGGTTTGATAAAAGGAAGGTGACAAGAAGATAGATAGAGATAATACTCCAGGCTTCTTGCAGTAGAACCATTATCATCAACAGCATTAATTAGCCTATAATACACTGTACAGAAACACCAGATACATCCAGTCTAAAGGGAAGTAACCTGACAATTGTCAGTAACACGATAGCTCAGCATTAGCATATCCTGATCATTGAATATCTTTATCTTCCTAACCTGGCCTTTCAAAAAGGGAAGAATTCCCAAGGCTGCCTTGCAGGCAGCATATCTAGCCAAGCCATTAAAAAGACACATGATGATGGAAGTGGGAGCCACGAGGTTGGTAGCAGACTCCAGAACCTTTCGCCATCAAGTCAGCCCATGGAGGACTGGTCCGGTTTTACCCTTTGGAGACTCTTCCCACTTAAGAGCACATTAGGGTGGATTCAATGGCTTCTAAATCCGACAGTCTTTCCCAGCAGAGACTGGTTGTGCCTTTGGAGAGCAACTCAGAGCGCTCTGGTAAAGGTAGGTGCAGAGAATAACCCTGAGTTTGCCCAGAGGAGGTAACATATAGTGAGATACAAACAATTGGAGGAGTATAGCCCTAGATTGGAGGGGTTTCATCCTAAAGTCAACGCTACCGTCCTGCAGATGTGCACAGATGATAAATTACACTGAGGGAGAATGAAGCATTTTACTGTTACCCCTGGCAAGCAGCGAGCCAAAAACCCCAGGGCTTCTAACCAAGAAGAGACATTAACTGTGGAATCAGTATTTTTTTTTTTTTTTTTAAGGTAATCGTCTTTCTCTGCAAGGAATGTGTCAAACCACAGAATCCCAGAAATACAGATGAGTGCCTTGGACCAAAGCCGAGTCAGGGACATATAGATCATGCTCAACAGAAATTTATCCAAACTATTTGTGAAAACTGCTAATCAAGGAGATTTTACAGCCTTCCTTGTTAGGCCATTCTAGCATTTTGGTGTGAACATGACTTCCAGTCCCCGCTAGTACCCAAACTAAATTGTCTTTGCTGAAAACTAAGCTCGTTTCTTCTTTTTTTTTTTCTCCCAGTGGACTAGAATAATTGCTCTCATCACTTTTTCAAGTATCTTTAGTCTCCTGGAAGACTATTATACTACCTCCACTTGGCTTCTCTTTTCTTGGCTAAAGAAATACAATTCCTTCAACCTATTTTGCTGATTACAAAAGTAATCAAACTACCAGAGAGGGTTCCCTTGCTCTGAGCACAAACCCTCTCTCAGCGAGGAGCCCTGAGACTTTCTTTCATCAAGCTTTTCTGCATGCTGGTTCTTCAGGCTGTGTGATGCTTTTCCTCACCAGCATAACTGCGCTGAAAGGAATATGGAGTTTTAATCTAACTGCTCTCAGTGTCTCAACAGCCCGCGGCACGTGGGCTGTGGGATCACTCCTTGAGTTCTGGGTAGGTCCTCAGGGGTTTGGCCAACATCTGAGCTGGTTTATATTGCCTGACACCAGAGGTTATCACAGGACTCTGAATCAGCCACAGCTTTGAGAGGACCTTCACAGGGAGCTCCCAGAAAAAGACTGAAAGGATTTTAAACTCAGGAACCCCCCCAGTTTTATTTGAATAAAACCTCTGCTTGATTTCTCAACTACAGACTGGAAAGGAAGTGGCATCTCCAGGAGATGTTTCATCCCAGATGCTAACCTTAGGCTGGAATGAAACTCTTCTTTTCTGGAGGGAGACCTAAGGTTTGCTCACCCTGGACGCCCAACCGTTAGATGGCCTACAGTTAATGAGTTACAGGTCTGTGCTCTATTTGTCTTTCCCTTTCTCACAAACAGCTCCAGTCCAAACAGAAGGGAAGGGTGATCTATTTATATATTTATTTGGTAATAGAGGCAAAGTTTATGTTCCTGATTCATTAGGTTGCAGCAGTTTTATATATAAAAGTATTTCTTTGGCTCCTTGAGTGGGTACTTCAACCAAACAAATCCTTCCAAGTCTCTTCTTGAACTTATTCTGTACGTGCTCAGCTGCTCTGCCTGTCCATGCAATCCCCAAACTCCTGGTCACTACACACCCATGACTAAAAACAGGTACCTGCCATCACCAACAACAGGCTGTGTGGGATCATGAGAAATGCACTCGTGAAGAGCCTCCAAGGAAGCTGAGGGACAAATGAGACCAGGATGTCCTGCATTGACCAGGTAGACACCCCTCAGCTAGGTCTTTGCAGCTCCATTTTCCAGCTTTTCTGTTTCCATGTTGTATTTCCAAGAGGGAACTGCCTTGGCAATGGCTGGGAAGAGCTGTTTTTCTTGGGAGTACAGTCTCATGGGGTGCTGCAGGGTTGCATTCAAGCCTCTTCATAGAAATGCCTAATTTAGATCCTGTAACCAACCTGGCATCTATGTCAGAGCTTCTGACCTTGACTCTACAGACAGCCAGTGTGAAGAGTTTGGGCTGATACCTAAGGTAGACACCAGCAGCAAGAAGCTGCTTATGGCCCATAGCTTACCCAGGGGCAATTTCCTGGCAGAAAGACACATTCCCACCTGACACCCACCACAGCAGCCTGTGGTCTATCCCACCTATGCTCAAAGACCAACCATGGAGGCATTTCTAGCTGACCAAATCCTCCCTGACTACCCTCACAGCAAAGGGACAGAAGTAAGCACTCACAGCACGAAGTTCATCTGCCCAAGCATGGATGTCTCCTCTAGGATGAGATGATTCATGTCTGAAAGGCTCTCAGGGGTGCATGGAGGGAGCGTAGCGGTGAGAAGCTCAGTGTGGTCGCAAGATGAATCTCACTTTGGACCTCACCTCTTGCAAAAATGGGGCATCGACACCAGGGAACGATCTATACCAGCATTTTGCTGGTCATTTGATAACTGCTTTAGTGAAGTGCAACAAGAAATGCTGCCCATTCTGCTCGGGCTGGGGTTTGGGAAGAAAAGAGGAACAAATTCTTCCTTGGGGGATGAAAAATATGGAAAATGAAATAGAGCAGACAGCGGAGAAACTGACAGCTGGAGCCTGCTGGATCTATTGCTATTGACCGTAAGCTTGGTTAAGGTGGCAGTTATCAGCTGTAGTATCATCCCACCTAAAAGGGGAAATGAAATATCAATGGTGAAATGTTAAAGGCACAAAAAAAAAAAAAAATAAAAAAAGCAGAGCAGAGAGAGGATGTGAAATAATGGGACTGCAATGATTAAGACAGACAGACAGACAGTCAGTGACGCTGCTACCATGACTCTTAGCGGTGCTGAGAATGAAAGTCTATATTTCATTGTGAGAAAAACACAAAAGGAGATGAATTTGCTCTTGTGTTGCCTGCAGATTTTGGTAGACTGCGAAACAGATTTCCTGGGTTCTCTGAAGGAACTGCTTAGAGGAAACACCTAAGTCAGGAGGGTTATTCTCTTGCTTACAAAAGATACCTGGACATAGTACCTACACCTCCAGTTTTGAAGAAAAGAGATGGATCCACACCTCTCCATATATATATATATTATAAGTTCTGAAATGGCTTAAGGTCAGTGGTTCTCATGGAAAAAAAAATGTGTTTGGTTCTTGCTGCTTTGAACTTGCTGTATATTTCCCATTGCTTGAGGTGAAAATCTGCCCTGAAACAGTGTACATGCATCAGTGTGTGTATGCATGTGTGAGCAGGGGTCAGATGGGCACGCAGCATTGTTATAAATAAAAGGAAAGCGGCTGTCTTTTTGCATTGTGCTCGGAACCAGGGCTTATTTCCCTAGAGGTCCGTATGTCCCACTTTATTTATGATCTCTAATGGCACCATCCCAAATGATGGCTGCTCCACAGATGGGCCTAGCTCCCCAAAGGGGACTGTCCCATGAGCGCAGCTTTTCGGCAGCACCAGCCACCTCTTCCTTTCTATTTGGTGCCCAGAAGATGTGCTATTGCCTGTGGACACCCTAGAGGAGCACCTTGCTTTGGGATGAGGCTCATTTTCTTTTACTCTCTTGAAGAAATGCTGGCAATGCACAAATCTTGAGGAAGATTTTGATGCACAAGGCAAAGTTATATTTCATGCAAAGCAGTCCCTTGCAATGAGAAGTTTCAAGATTAAAGCCATCCAGGGCTCTCATGTACTCAAGATCAGCATGACCATGTACTCGAGATCCATGGATCTCCTCTCCTACCCCTAATGGCAAGTCTTGGCTTGTGCATCTTGCTTACAGAACAATTTCACAAAAATCTCTTTTCCTGCTGCAAAGTCAGCTTAGGAAACCTCTACCTCACTGTTCAGCTCCTTCTTCCTACATCCACAAAGGGGGCGAGGAGAGCTGCTGTTGGGACCACACTGAAAACCGTGCCACTGACACACATGAGCAAAAGAGAACTTTCTGGAGGTTGTGAGTTGTTTTTTGGAAGGAGGGGTGGGTATTTAAGGGTTATTTTCAATCAAGGTTATTTAGCAGATTTTCAGAATCATCCCTACACTCCAAAAATCAAGCTTGTGATGGAACAATATCTGCCCTTGCCTCCTAAGATGGAGGCAACTGCTCTCCCTTGTTCTTTTACTCCCAGATCAGCCCCTCCAGTCCCAGAGAGGTTACAAAAATTAATGGTGACAACAAGAAAAGGGGATCTGCCCTGACTGTGGAATATCCTCCTCCAAAACCTGTGAGCAATGCCTGTGGTGCTGCTGATGAGGCTAGAAGAAGCCCTCAGAAGAGCATCCCTTCCATCCCCATCCTGCTGAGAAAGCACCCACATCCCTCTAAGCACCCCGAGAGATCCTTGATTTAGGTCTGGCTCATACTGCCCTTTTCAGATGAATGGGAGGGAGAAATGGGGACAAATTCTTGTTTATAGTGGTGGTCAGAAGCAAAGCCAGGGGGAGCATGTCTATATGCAAGAGCATTCATATGCATCTGAGGCTTTGCCTCGGTTGCCTCCTAAATAACGTCGAGGCATCAGGGTGACAGAAGGCAGCCACAGCCATCTCCTTCCTTCCCCCTGCAGGTCTAGCTCTGATTTTTTTCTTGCCCAGCTTTCAAGGCTATTTCAGCTCCTAAAGCAAATCCTTCCTGCACCCTTTGCCTCTTCTCCCTCGTCTTTCACCATACAGGGAGAGAAACACGAAAGCCGGGTTTCCTCTGCAGAGCGTGACGAGGGGGGACCCGTGATTGCAATTACAGCTTGCGAACTAATGATGTGCAAAGACTCTAGATAACGGCAACCTCTGTTTGTAGGATGGGGATATCCTGTGTTGTCCTAGCTCTGAGTAGCTTGTGAAAGAGAGAAAATCCGTTTTAACAGGGGAGTATTTCCTCGGCTGGTATAAACCAGCATAACTTGATGCCTTTCTAAAGGCCGGGATGGATGACGATAGCCCCAGGATGATTTCCCACAAAGCTTCACAGAATCTGAATGAAATAAGCACAATTCATTGCAAGTATTTAGCAAAACAAGCACACAGCTTGGTGCTTAAATTTCCCCACCATCACCACTATTTTTATGTACAGCCAGCCAGTGTCATATTTATTTTCCCAGCATCATCCCCTGCTTGTTTTACAGGAGCAGGACTTGACATACAGGGTGTTGGGCAAATAACTTGCCCAGTGCTTCAAAAAGTCGGCAAGAGAGTCAGGAATCATGGCCTGGCACCGTGCAAATAAACACATCTGTCCTCTGGAAAAAGGCAGGCGTGGGATTTAAGGGGTGGTGGTGAATTGGGGGCAGGGAGAAAAGTGCAAAAAAGGAGCTTAAAACAGTGCCTGTTCAATGAATGTATGTGAGTGGGAGTCAGTTAAAGGCTGGATTATGGTAACTGCATCCACACATTCACATTCATCTTTCTCTAAAACATTCTGAGTTTCCTTTACTCACTACCAAGGCAACTAATTCCTGCAGGGAAACAGGGTGAACTCAGGCGGAGCAGTTGTAAACAGCAGCAAGCACAGCAACACCACGCTTGTCGGATGCACGGTGGCCAAGTCCAGAGCAGCTCAGCAGACAGATAGGGAGAAAACTTCTCGGCATCCAGAAACCTCTCACCACCAGAAACCCTGGGAATGCACAGACCAACCCACTGAATATGCAGTGCAGGGTCCACCCGCGCCGTGCACGTTGCCTCCAATACGCTGCTCGGATGCTGAAGGATGCTCAGGCTCCCTCAGCGGCAGCAAACAGCGCTGTCAACACTGGCAGGCGTTTTCCTTCTCACATCCGACTCCAAACCTCTCCCCCAGCTCAGCTGCTCAGAACAACTGAAGGAGGAGAGGTGGCCTTGGAGGAGCTGAGAGCAGAGAGCGAGCTGGGCACGGCACCTCAGCTCACGCCATCAATGGTGTTGATCTGAATTATGGGCACTGCAGGTGGCAGAGCATAAACTTAAACCTTAACATCCCACCCTGGGCCAGGAGGAAAGGAAAGCGTGTCCTCCTATGCCCTGGGAGGAGTCCTGAGCCTCTGCAGGTAGCTCGATGTGACATGCTGGGGGGTGAAGGGCAGCTTTGGCTGTCACCTTTCCCAGCGGGGCTCACAGACCTCAGGGAGAGAAGCGCTGGAGCTCAGCTGGTGGAGCTTTGCCTTAGTTACAGCATCGTTGACGACCCTGTGGCCTTTGTGAAAAAGTGTGCTCATCCCTCAGGCTGGAAAGGTTGGACACCTCTGACTGATTTATCCAGAGGCACCGACACAGACAAGCAAGGTCTCAGCCCAGGGAAGTTTGTGGAAGATGGATAACACGGCACAGATATTAATGGGCCATAAGGGAAGCCGGTGGAAAATGTGAGGCAGCTACTGGTACCTGACACTTGCCTTTCAAATATAATTGCCCCTTGTCTGGCTGATGGAGGGATTTGAACCTGGCACTTCCTACGCTGGAAGCACAAATCTCCAGGGTCTGCATGAAAGAGCAAGGACGTTGCAGCACTGCTGACCCATCCCTTCTGCTCACAGCAAGGCTTGAACCTCGAGTCTCCAGCCAGACATTCACAATTAACAACATGCACACAGGAGAGCATCTCCATATTAACCCATTATCATTGTCTGCCCTCGGACAAGCCTAAGAGCAAGTGAGAGTTTCCCCACACGGCATTTGCCTCCTCAATCATTGAGCAAGTTTAAAGCCACTTTTGGCACAGCCCCTTGTTTGAAGTTCTGCTTCAACCCGAAGACGCTAAGGGTGGGTTTCCATCCCATCAGCCACATCCAAACTGATCACCAGGTCCTCCCTCAAGACAAATAACTACAAGTAAAGTGCAACTCATCTTAAAATACAGATGCTAAACAGATCAGTCAGCCTGAACCCTGGAAAAGCTTCCCCTACTCCATTGACTAGAAAGGGAAAGAAGGCTGATGAGCTCTGATGCAATATCTGTACCATCTCACCATAAGATGCTAAAAAGTGGTGTCAGAGTCATGTCTCATGAAAAGGGAGTCCTAAGCCATGACATCTCAGAAAATCCCAGGAATAATGTAGAATAGAGATAGCAAGATGATGATATGATGATCAATAAAGCTGAGAGGTACCAACGGTGCTGAAAGAGAAGCCCACTGCCAATTGCAATGTGATGTCTCCTCCCAGGTGGAGGAGGAGTAGTGGGGATTTATTACTCTGCTAGGCAGGATAATATAATGCATCCCACCTTCTGCCTTTGGCTTTTTCTTGACAAAAGAGTTCTGCAATTATCAAAAGTAACTAGAGATTTGTGGGTGCTTCCTTTTGATAGGGCAAATTTTATATACCTTGAAGATGATGGAGCTTCAGGAAGCACAAACCTAACCCTCTGGATGTCAGATCCCTCTGAAATGTTTCCTACAGGCCACCGAAATATTAAGTCATACAGATTCCCTCAAAAGTTGATTTCCAGTCTCTATACTCCAGTCTACACTTGGTTCTTCCATATGTACCATCATCTATAAGGCCTGAACCTTTTCAAGGTTTGATCATTGTGTTTCAACTGGAGGTTTTGCAACAGATCAAGGACAAATGTCTCTGTTACAGAAGGTGGACTAGAATGAGCTCCCTGGTTTTTAAAGGGAAAGCAGGAGGAAAGTGCAAAGAATGACTGAGAGTGCCTCAAAAGAGTTTGCACAGAGCAAGAATGGCATCCTGCATCATGGCCTTACAGGTTTAACTGGGCAGCTCTCCTGCCCCTTTTCTGGGCTGCTCCAGCATATCTCCAAAGTCAAAGGAGAGCCATTGGATGAGATGGTTTCCTGGTATGTTGTGACCACTCCTTATTACAGTGTACTCTCTCTACTCCAGCCTCTCTTGGGGTCCTCAGCACTTTGGGCAAGGCCTGACGGTTGTACACACATCCAGTATCCATCCAGAGTACCATGTATTTGGGTTCATCCCATACACGGGCAGGATTGAAACCTTACTGCTCACCTCAAGAATCCATCCTCAAGGAGGTTTCGAATGCCCCCCCCCAACCCATTTTCTGCCAACACTGTGATTTGTCTTTTCTGAGACACACAATAGTATGTGATTTTGGTTTTCAGATGAACAATGACAATGAAGAAGATAAGACGAAAAAGATTCACTTAATTTTCTCTGTTAATGAGATACATTTTGTATTCCTGCCTCCCTCCTCCTCTTTACTCTAAGCTTTCACTGATTCAAGGATCTGTTACGGGGTACTCATCGGGAACAGCTCATCTCTGTTTACTGTCTCTGCAGGAGATATTATTGCCTCTCACCACTTAAATTCATGATTTTTTTTTTTTTTTCTGTTTGTTTATCTTTTTTCCATCTACAACCTTCCTTCTCACCTCCATTTCCTAGTTGGAGAGTGCTTGGATATTCAAACTACTTTTGAGACAAACTTTATTTCTTTCCCTTAGTGTGCAAGGATATTAAGCCTGTGTGCAAGACAAAGGGTCATGTTCAGATTGCCTACCCTAGGTGCCTTGCTCTGGTACCACAATGATGGAGCATCACTAGCCACGGGCTATTCAGTCACTCACCTCCTTAGTAACCCATGGTGTCAAGAGGAGAAAAAGATGCAATCCCAAATTTAGCCATCTGCAATTTGAATCATCAGTCTGAATATGAGACCTGATTTGTCTCCCAGTGACAGTGGCGACTGATTTTAAGAAGACTGGGGTGGTTTCCTAGCAGAGAGGGAATATCCAGCTGCCCTGGACACGAGACAGAAGACCCAATAGTGACTTCACACATGACCTTTGTTTCCATGGGCACCAATGTGCCTTTTGCTGTTTTTCCACATGTGTAAAATGGAAGTAGGATTTCTCATCCCAACTCTGCCAACTATGAAAGAGCAAGATCACAGGCAGCCTTTCCTGGGGAAAGGTAGAGCTTCCCAGGTACTTTTGAGACCTCACTGTGTAGGAGTGACTGATGTGAGAAGGGGAAGGCTCATGCATGTTCATGTACCAGCATAAGGGACACAGTGCCAGGAGACCAGGCTGGGAGATCAAATCATTGGCTGCATGGCTTATTTTGAAACAAAGTTAAGCTATAGGTCTCAGTTATCAGCATGATCACTGAAAATGTAAGAACATTATACATTTTTATTCCTTTTTTTTTTTCCCACTGTGCTTGCAGCTAGGAAGCACTCCTCCTTTGCCTTTGCAGGTGTCCTAGGGCAGGTCCTAAAGACTGGGTTCACTGCCAAGACCATTAGAGTGGGCAGCAGCCTGCTCTCCTCCTCCTCCAGTGTTTTGCTGTTGCTGTGCCAGAAGCAGCTCACCCCAATTTCAGTAGGGATGATGTGAAATAGCTGCAGACCCAGTCTGAGGATGCTGGGCGAGGCTGATGATGAGCTGCTGGTTTTTGTCACTACCTCAGTGTCCCTACTTCGGGTTAGCTCCTGTTACCCTTCTCTAAAGAGACTTTCTGCAGCGGTGGATGGGGGGGGGGGGGGCGGGGCATGGCTGACCCAGCTGAGAGCATAGGGGTCTTGTGGCCAGGGTAGAGCCAAGCGGACAGAAATGGGAAAGCTCAGCAGAGAAACTCCTTGTAGAAAATGGGCTGTCATTGTCTCTGCTGACCCTTTCCCTCTGCTGAGCCAATATCGCAGTTTTCATTTCCAGGCAGCAAGCTGGAAATGTTTCCTTCCCTGTCTGCGGGTGCCAAAGGTGCCTGAGCCGAGACAGGAGCTTTCAGGGCAGCTCATCACGAAATGCACCGCAATAAACACTCGCAGGGCTGGAGAGGTTGCTCTTCTGAGCACGGTGCATGCTTTCCGCCTTCCTCCACCGCACCGCAGAGCAGCCTGTCAGGAGTGGGACAGTCACAGCCTTTGCCTGTCAGACTGTGGGATTTCTCTCTCTCTCCCTGTCTCCCTGCCTTTGGTGCAATGCAGTATTTTCTGCTCGAGCTGCTTCGCTCACTGGAGCCCTGCGAGTGCTGGAGAAAACGAGGGGGTTGCTTCGCAAAGCAAAAGATGCAGCTCCCGTTCCCAGCTTTGGTGGGTCCATGCTTAGCCCAGTGATAGAGCAGGAGGGTGAAGAAGACCTTTTATGCCCTGGTGCTGCTGCCTGCTCTAGCAAAGTGAGGGCTGGGAAAGGACCAGCGAAGATGTCCAGTAGGGGAGCCCAGTTTCTGGGGAGTTTGTGCCCAGAGCACAAGCCTGCAACTCAAAACATCTCAAGATGTTTCTCCTTGTGTCAGCTGATGTGGAGAGGGGTTAGAGAAGAAACTGGTAGCGCATAGCTTGTCACACCTAGGACGGAGAAAAAACACCTGGGTAAATTCAGATTTTTACTGGCCAGTGATGGGACAAGGCCTGTACACACTGCCTCATGGCTAGTTCCTTTATGGTGGAGTGGCCATGTCCACACTGCAGAGGACCAGACCCACAGCTTGTCCATGGCCCTAAGCTATAATAATGTTTTGGTGGATTTTGTTCTCAAAAAATGCCTGATATGTAAAAGCTATGCCCCAAAAAATTGTTCAGGTTTTGTCTCAAAAGCACAAGAGGATTTGTGTCTTTGGGGATCACACCAACTATGAAGCAGTAGGTGAGCTTAGACATGCACCATGAGCAGTGGTGGGACCAGGGTGTAGGAGCTACCCAGGGAGCTAAGCTTCAGTGTAGATGGATCCCTTTGACATTCTAGGCAGAGGCTGCAACCCAAAATTCTTGGATAATCTTCGGGAAAAAAAAAAAAACACAGATCGCTGTTGCAACCACTTCTGGCAGAAACCCAGCCCTACCGTGTTTTGCGTATGCATAGGAATTAGGAAAAAATGCATAAACTGTGTTGTGGTTTCCTGCCTTTACGTAGAAACCTGTCTCCATCCTTCGCATTGCAACTGCTCGCACCTTCCAGCCAAACCTCCAGAGCTTCGTCCCAGAGTATCCCTACCTTGTTCCTTGCCCAACGGCACGGAGAGCAGCTTTATGCCTCACGCGACACTCAGACATCCTCAGCAACGCGTTTAATGGGTTGTGCAAGGCCCAGAGCAGCGAACGGTGGGTTATCACCCAGCTTTGCCTGCTCGGTGGAAGTGTCCTCAATCACCCTTGCTTTGCTGAGCCAAGGAAGGAAGGATGGAGGCAGACAGCACCAACATCCTTACTTCTCTCCTCCTTGCTCCTGTCCACTCTGATGAGAGGCAGGCAGAGTTTCTCCTTCCCCAGCAGCCATGGAGCTTGTTTGAAGCAATTTGGAGGCAATTGAATGAAAAGGAACAAATGAGTGGATATTGCAGTTTATGGATGGCTGAGTCAAACCCACAGGCGGTGATTAGAGGCCCACAGTCCCTTTTATGCCCACAGTAAGAAAATGACTTAAATTTGTTCCATTTTAGCTCCAAACAGGAGGTGAAGTTGTAGTGGGCTGGATTGTCAGTTATGCCACCTTTTAATATTCATCTGGAGGAAAAACAAAACAGAACAGATTTTTTATTTTAATTTAAATAAAGTGTCAGTTGATCCAAAGCAAATTTCTCCGGCTTCCATCCTCTCCTTCTAGTTGAGATGCAAAGAAATGAAGGTGGGGAAAGCAGAGAATACGCAAGTGCAACTTCCCCACTCTTTCTCCCACCTTCATTTGCTCTACAAATGCTTTTCAACAAGGCTGTTTGCCAGCTGGGACCTTGTTAGCACTATCCCTGGTGGTTCCTCACCTTCTTCCTCACCTGTTTGCAATACCTCAGCCTGGCCGACCCAATGCAGCTCCAAAGTGGGGACAAGATGAGCATGCCATAAAAAAAACTTATCTGAGCTTTAGCTTCATCACTGCCTCTGCTACTGATTTTCTGAGTAACCTCAGGCAAACCACCAGAATTTTTTTCCCCAAAACACACGCCTGCTTGTTGCATTGCCATCAGCCATGGTAAAATCTGTAGGTAACTGGACTGGAAAAGGCAGAGCAACACACTTGATGTTTCAGTTGCGTTTCTGCAGCTGGGATAAAAAGACTTCTCAGTCCTGCACTTTCAGGGTTGATACCAAAGGACCTCTCAGGACTCATCACTGTGGCCAAGGCAGCCAGACCTTCTACCCACTGAGACCAGGTTGAGGTGGGGAAAATCTGGACTTTCTTCCAACGTGAAGCTGGTTTGCGGCCGAGGTGCGCACCAGGCAGAAAGGTGCATCCCCAGCTTTGATGAATGTATGGTTTAAACAGACAATAAGGAATAAAAGGACAGAGATTCACCCAAAATCACTCAAAATATCAGTGGCTGGGATAGGCCTGAGATGTCTCATTCACTAACCAGTAGCCTTGCCTCCATGTTACAAAGAAAAAGCTTATGTCTTTGTATTCTTAAACTACCTTCTCTCATCTCTCAGGGTTTTAGTTTGTTTATTTATTATTAGGGAAAAAATACAGTCAGATTTAAAATGTACTTGTCAACCTACATCTCTTACAGTCATGTTTTCCAGCCTCCTGGGACAATGGCTACCATGGCATCCAAATCTGAATCTGCCACATCAAGTCTCCTCCTTTGTAAATTGATGGAAACTTGACGTTTTTCAAGTCTTTCAGAGAAATTACAAACAAAACAAAACAAAACAAAACAAAAAACCATCCAGCAAAAAAACCCCAGAAAACCAAACACACTTAGAGCATCAACTGATGAAGCTATATCAAGTTTTCAACAGATACAAGGATCAAAAAACACCCTTCTGGATGACCAGTCTCCTTGCAGCTCATGGTAACGCTCATTCTAGTCCTACCTGCTCTATGTGCTGCAGTGATTGTGCTGTTGTTTGGTCAACTTGTCTTTTTACAGCTTGAATTTTGCAAAGGCAAAAATACAATGCCAGTTTACGTGGGTACGACCTTCCATGTCAGCAGTGTCATGTATTTTCCAGAGATAAAGGCAGAGAAGCCCATACACAGTTCAAGGTGCACTTTGGGGGCTCATTTCACTCTCAGCTTCATTCAGCTCTTGTGTATAATCCCAAGCAACCCCCTTCTTCACTGTAACCTCTTCCAGTCTTTACATACTCCAATGTCTTCCAGGTAGAGATGTATCTCACTGGGGTCCCCAGCAGTTCCCATCTCAATTGGCCTTTCATTTCAGCTGGGGCCTCAAATTATGATTATAATGCAGAGAAAAGAAACAACATCTGCACAGAGCAAAGGACAAAAGTACTGTATGAGACAGCAGACAGAAACAAGGCCAAGAGCAGAACATAAATAGCTGGGGAAAAGTACACTTTTTCCTATTAAAAGGCCTGGAAAAGGAAAGAGCAGCACACCAGACCTCCAAAATTGGTGGATGCTCAAGTCATTTGTGCTAAGCCTGGGTGGAAGGAGGGAGAAAGACTGGACTGGAATATTATTCCTGGACTATTGGAATAAGCACAGATGGGAGAAAAGGCATTAGGGTTTGATGTGGAATGGAATAAGTCCCTGAAGATACCCAGTTACAGGGACTTTATAATACTTCAGTGGAGTTACTTCATTTCTGCTCTTACATGAACATGTAGAGCATGACAGAAGCTGAAAAACTATGAGTGGTGAGAGAGTCTTTTGGTCGCAACACTTGTCAGCAGCTCAGAAACTATAGATGTCAATCGTGGCTCCACTCTAGTATTTTTTTGAACCTGACCACTTGCTTGCAGCTAGATTTCCCAAAGAACCCAGCTCCTGAGCTAACTGCAAAACAATTTTATTTGTTTATCTGTTGCTCCTGTAAAACATGTTGAGGTTTTGTTGAAAAAACAGACACTTGGAAATGGTGTATTTATCGGCTTTTAAGGAAAACTCACGCTTTCTTTTTGTTCCAAATGATTTCTGATGAAAAACGTGCATTTTCAGAGAACCCTCCCTTTTTTCTTTTTTTTTAATTTTTTTTTCTTTTTTTTAATAGCAACTGCAACAGACATTAAGCAGACAAATCCAAAATCCTCACATGGAATAAGCTCTAGGACTCCTGACTATGCACCCAAGTGAGGAGATCAGATTTCCCAAAATTGTCCAGCCTGCAGGAGCCCTCATTTGTACCAGGAAAACTACATCCATCAGAAACTATTCCTGGCCTCATGTGGGACTCGACCAAAACTCTCTGGAATCTTTGTGCTTGGTCCTCTCCTTGGGATGCAAGAAGTTGTGGTCTGCTTTTGGGTGGCCAGTGTAACAGCTCCATCACACAGGAATAACTGAATTTCTTTACAAAGCAGCCCCAATCCTACACCATGGGCCAGAGAAGATGAATACTGTCACTGTGCTGCTGCAAACACCAGTCCTGCCAACTGCAGAGTGTCGGGAACCACTTTCCCAACTCCTCCCTCCTCCCGAACAGTTTGGAGTTCAGCCACAGCCCTGGAAGAGGGCCCAGATATTTATGTTCCTGGACCTTGGCTCATGGCAGCCAGTGTTTGGTTTTTGAAAACAACTGCTGATTAAACAGAAATCCCCTGCCGAACAAACAAAAAGAGTATTTTCTTCCCCATTTTTGTCCATACAGTTACATGCCTGGGCTGGAACAGGACTGTTTCGCTAGACAAATCTCTCCTCAGCAAATTCCAGCAGAGGATGCACTGGTTTGGCTTACACCAGCATTGATGTTCCCAGGGACTCAGAGCCTGCAGAAGCTGGGAGATCGTCTGGAGAGTGAGGGAAAAGGCTTTTCTCAAGTGGTTAAAATAACACACAGTAAAATTGATAGGTAGAAGCCTGAATAATCTTCAGTGTTCTCCCTCAACCCTGCAGAGTTTGATTTCAGTCCCTAAGTCCTTTGCTTGCAAAGCAGCCTTCACTGGCGACGGCAATTGCAGCCCACAAATAACCATCTTACACAGTCCTTCAAAATTCTCTCAGTTTCCCCAGGTTAGAGCTCTGAAGCACTCCCAACAAGTTGCCATTCTGACACTGAAATAGCTGAGAGTTGGCCTCCAAGAGGCCACAACTGTTCTTTCCACCCCCAGTGCAATGCTTTGTTATCCCCAACTGGACTCTGTGCCTTCACACAGATTTTGCTTTGTATCGCAAGTGACCCTACTGCTGTCAGCTTTGATGCAGACTCTACAGTGCATGTCCAAAACATTTATAAAGTAAATAAAGCAGACAATGTTTGGGAACAAAATAACATGCAATTTTGAAGATTGGGTATGGCTGGAGGCTGGCAGTTCTTGGCCATGAGCTCATCCACAATGTACTTATTAAAATGGCCTTCCACATTTGGTGTATGTCATGTCATAACCACAACCTCACTCTTCCATTCAAAAGCCATCTTCAAGTGGGAGCTAACAGCTGGCAAAAAATCATTTCCTAAATCAACGTCCAGCTGACATCATCCACATGTCTCTGGAGTATCCCCTTTGTGCATGCAGAGCATCGGACTACATAGACCATGTTCCTCCCACCACGCTCTCTTATGCTTGACTATGGATTAAATTTGTGATACCACATTTCCTGGGTAACCGGTTGATGTAAGAGCACATTGCGCTATCTGGGAAGAGACTCACTAGATTTTCCAGACAGGCTTTGCAAAGGAAGCCAAATTTTCAGGACAGCTCAACAGGCTGGGTACAGAGCTGGTCTGAAAATCTGGGAGCTCTCATGGGTCAGGAACTTCTGAAAAGCTGAATTCTTTGGAAATCTTGCACCCATTACTTAGTCAAAGTGTTACAGGAATCCATGGCATACCCAGCCTCTGTGCTGTCATCTTCTGAGTCCTACCTATGCATTTTCAGCCTCTTCTATTACATACCACGTTCCATTTTCAGCGGTTCATTTAGGAATAATTGAAAATTCTCCATCACAAATTATTTCTCAAAGCAATAATTTTTTTTTTTCTCCAAACTACACTGTTTTTCCAATGTTACCTTCAACACCAAAACCCAACAGCTCAGTGCCCCAAACCTGAAATGTTTGAATGGGAGTATTTCTCCCTTGCTTTTAGCTCTATCCTCCCACAGTGTCAGACTCCCTGCCTAGAATACATCTTTAACAATATACCACCAACTTTTTTCAGGGAGGTGGTGATGACAGAGGAAGGTACAGACTAACAAGATAGTCTAGAAAAAATGGAGCAAATCTCCCTAGGCACCAGAGAGTGGTACATTGGAACTAATGTTTCACATTTTCCAGCCTTTCCTCAAATTAATATTTTCATTTAAGTACTCCTAAAAACATCTAAGGAAGTAGAGATAGAAATTTCTTCATCCATCTGTAACTGCAATAGTATTCCATAAAAAAAAAAGCTTTTCCTACTGTCTTTCACACTTTCTTTAAAATTAGTTCTTGTGAAGGGAACTTGGGATCCCGTCTTTGAATGACGGAGAGATGCAAGATGATTTCAGTGATGCAATTTCTCCTCTTTTTGCTGTGTCATTTCTGCTCATCTCTGCTCAAACAGTTGAAAAGACATCCAGCCTGCCTTGGACAAGTGACCACCTGACCTGGACAGCAGTCCCTGTCATGTAATCCATCCAACAGCTCTCGAATGGTAGTATCTTTTACTTGGCCATTGGTCTAATCTGGATTGACCTGTGAGCCAGTGACCTGAAGGCAAAAAACTTTGGTATTCCCTTATTAATGGTGGTCAAGCCAAAGGAATTTGTATGGTTGAATTGAATGGTTACAGGAAAAATATGAGTGGACAGAAAAGTACATTCACAAGTATTTTGAGTTGAACACCAAGGAGTCACTAAGCCTATTGAGAACAGCTCGGAAGAGAATGTGTTTGGATGGAAGTAAGTAAAGGGAAATGAGAGCTTTACAGTGACATATTTCTTAGCAGGCACCATGGAGCACTGTCCCCAAAGGGTGGGTAAATACCCTGGTCACTAGAATCCTTTGAAATCGGGTTGCCCTCAGAAAGTACAGAAGTTTCAGTACAGAAACAATCTTGTACTGGCCACATGATCTAATTGATCTTTCTGTTTCTCATTTCTAGCCCTTAGTCCCCTGGATCATCTGTTACCTCTAGTGCAATTGCCTTACTTCCCGGTCTGAGGTGTACTCACCTCTCTAATCTGCAGAACAATGATGCTCTCATTAGTTTTCATTCTTAGCACTTGGTCATGTCTTTCATTGTACAGCAGATGCTTACTATGGTTACCAAGAAAGAAGAGAGCAAACTAGTAGCTTCATCTGCAGTTTACTATGCATGATGCTGGTAGACGCACCATAACTTTCATTGGTCTTGCATGCTGCATTTGGCAGGAGATGGAAAAGCATAGCCTTACCCATACCTTTATGCAGAGCATATCTGATTCCGGCCTGATCCCATGTAAGACCACAGGATCATCTTATGACAACAGAAAGGGAGGTGAAAAGCCCCAAACTGGTCTTCCTCATCCACAGCTCCTCATATTATTCCTCATAGTAACATTAAATAAACCTAAAGTAGGTCTGTCCAAAGATCCTCCCTCCAGCCCACTAACCTGCTTCGAAAGATGGGCAGCTGCAGATACCTAGAGAGAAAGTATACAGAACTGTCCAATTATAGAATGATCCATTCCCCAAATTACCCATTCAAAACCCATTCCTCTTTCCATCTTGGCTATAGCTCTTCAATGGGATGGCACACATGGCAGGTAGGTACCTTCAAGGTATGATATGTTCAGTATCTTGTTCTAACTCTGATTCACATCAGCCTAGAAAATTTGGAGGAGACTGATGGCGTTGGCTTAATAAAGTTAAGTGTACTTCTTGGAAGAAGTTAAAATTCTTCTAATCGAGTGAGTGTCTTGGGCAGGACACATTATTTAGAAAGCTCAATCATCTATAGATACTGCTTTTGGACTAAGGTAACCCAGAGGAAATTCAAAGTGTGATCTAGAGAAATGCTGCCCTCAAATGTTTGGGTCCATGAGTTTGAGGACTGAGTTCGTAGGACAATCTCTCCTATCCTCACTTCCACTTGGATGGAAACAGGAGTGCTTTGCTGCATTTGACTGAAGAACCAGAAAGTTCAAAAGCAGCAGTAAAGTCAGATATCAAAGTGAGGAAGAAAGGGGAAAAAAAAAAACAGTTTGGTGGTACGGTTTAGGGCAAGTCTTTCTCTCCTCAAAATTCATAGACCCAGCCCCAGTGATTTGACAGTGGAAACAGCTTGATCACCAAGAAACTCACCAAGAAATAGGAAACAACTGAGGTAAGTCTTGAGCTTGTAATTTTCTTTCACCAAAAACACAGGAAAATTGAGACTTCTTCTCTCATCTTGAACTGGGATGAAACTAGAAGCCATGCCCATGCACACATCTCGGTGGTGGAGAACAGTCTCCTCCTGTTCTGCCTCTGAAGTTTCCTCCACTTGGGTGAACCCCAGGGGCTGGTGTAGGATCACCTTCTTCTTTGCACCGCCTGCCCAAGTTCTTCACCACACAGATGATCCAAAAAAGGGCACGAGCTACCCCTCACCCACTTTGAGCCTGAGTTTTAGGACAAAGAAAAGCAGCTGCCTCGAAGTGCAAGCCCACGATGTTGCCCCTGGTCAGATGACGATTGAACTGCCGTGCCAGCATTTTTTACGGCAGTTTAAAACACTATCAAGACGGCATCAAACTGCCTTTTATATCCGAACCCAAATGGCCATGGAATGGAGCCCAGAGTGAAATGCTAAATTGGATCCTATCAAATCAGCATCAGATCACACAGGCTAAGCGGTAATGAATGGCTCCTAACGACGGAGTTCATCATTATGAAGTAATGACAAAAGATACATAACCACTGAGGTCTCCAACAGTGCTACCAGCCGCCACCCATCACCTACCCCCTCCGCTCTGTCTGTCGCCTGCTGGTTTTTTCCTATTAGGGTGAAGCTTTTTTCTGGGGAGTGTTTTTCTCCCTTTAACTGGCAAAGGGTTTTAGGGCTCATTCAGGATAAATTATTCAGTCTAAATGGAGATGCAATAAATCTTAAATGGCAAACAATAGATGATTCTCCCTTTAGACTCACAGAGCCTACAAAACTAATCTCCTGCTAAGCAATAGTATGTCCCACTACAGCTGCTGATGGCAAAATTTACAAGGGTAGCATTTGTTTCCTTATGTGCATCTATATTTAGATTGCCATAGGGCCTCCCCTTCCCACAGCAACACAAGGCAACCCATCGTTGTATGTGTGAACTGGTCACCATGGGAGAGAGAGTAACAGAGAAACGGCTCACCAGCTCTCAGTTTGGAAAAGACTCGGTCATGCAAACTTTTAGCTATTTCGCTCGTTAAATAAGGACACATAAAGCTGAAAGGAAGGATAGAGCAGATTGTGTAAATGAATTAGGATTAGCAGTCCCATGTATTGTTTTGCTGAGATTTAAGCCTCTCACATAGCTGGACTTGCACTTCTCTTCTTGGAAAGTGTGGTCTTGGCATGAAATCTGTACTGTTTAAAGTAATTTTACCCACTCTGAACCCAGAGGACCCATCTGAAAGAAGCTGAAGCTTCAGACCTACCTACAGCACTCAAATCTCCGCCCCATCACCCGAGCCAGCATCTTTTTCTTCCACCAGAATTCGAAGCACAGACTAAGTTTGTAGCATCTGGAGGGTGGTGCTGCTCCTTAAGGAAGAGAACCAGCTCAAAATACAGAAAATCCCCACCACAGACTTAGTGCCAGGAGCCAGCTGATATAACACTGTGGCTAGCACAAGCTTCGGCCATCGAATGGAAATAGCTGTCAGTGGATCCTCGGCGAGCCACATTTCCCCTGGCTGAGGACTTGGCCTTCTGTGTTTAAATCTTTCATCACATTGCACACCCACTCCTTCCTGCCATCTGCCAGGCGCGCCATGCCCCGGGCCAAGTCTGGTGCCGGCTGCTTCTCCCCGCGCAAGCCTCCCCTGCCCAGATATGCCCAAGTGCTTCTGCACACTCCAACTGCTCTTCTCAACCCAGAAAGGAGCCAAGTCGGGAGCTCTGCTGTCATTTCCCCTACCCCCACATCAGCTGTAGCAGGAGTGAGCAACTGCTTTGGCTTCTCTTTACCTTTCAGGGCCATCTGGACAACCTCAGACCTCGTGCTAAGGGAGATGGAGGAGGGCCAACAGCACCTTCATGTTGTCACCCAGGAAGCAAGTTATAGCCTAGAAACAGGAGGTTTATGTACATTCATGAAACAGTCAGGGCTTCCTTGTGCTCCTTTATGGCTGCAGAGTCCCCTGGGAATGGCATGGACTCCTAATGGATGCTGCATTAGCTAATCCAGTGATTCAATTACTTCTAAATACTCTCTGGTGGCAGGGGCTAGTCTTCCGGCTCACTTACTGGAAATAGTTGCTCTTCCAGGGGGAGGGGAGACGATCTTCCATTATAAGAAGCATCCCCCTCTCTTTTCTTTGCATTGTCTTTCCATAGGTAGGAGTCAGCCTCCAAGGGCACAGATGGAGGCACATAGACGTGAGATCCAATATTTCTCTTCCCAATGGGCCAGACACAAACCACTCCTGGCTCCACCATCATAAGATTTGTATGAAGCTAGATGATACCAGCTCAGCACAGCAATGCCCCAGTGACCACCAACTTGTGGGAGCTGGCCCGTGACCATCTAGCAGAGGGTGAAGCCAGAGGTGCTCAGTCCTGCTGACACTCAACTCTGTAAGCTTGTCAGTCTAGGACCAACACCCAGATGATATCTGGGATTGCCCTGCCCCATCTATTTGTTACATGGCCATCCTCCAGTTGGAGAGTACTGTGTCCAGTTTTGGGCCCCTCACGACATGAAAGACATTCAGGTGCTGGAGCATGTCCAGAGAAGGGCAGCGGAGCTGGTGAGGGGTCTGGAGCACAAGTCTTGTGAGGAGCGGCTGAGGGAGCTGGGGGTGTTCAGCCTGGAGAAAAGGAGACTGAGGGGAGACCTTCTCGCTCTCTACAACTCCCTGAAAGGAGGGTGTATTGAGGGGGAGTCAGTCTCTTCTCCCAAAGAATAGGCAATAGGACAAGAGGAAATGGCCTCAAGTTGTACCAGGGAAGATTTAGGTTGGATATTAGGAAAAACTTGTTTATCAAAAGGGTTATCAACCATTGGAACAGGCTGCCCAGGGAAGTGGTGGAGTCACCATCTCTGGAGGTATTTAAAAGACGTGCAGACATGGTGCTGAGAGACATAGTTCAGTGCTGGACTTGGTAGTACTAGGTCAATGGTTGGACTTGATGATCTTACAGGTCTTTTCCAACCTAAATGATTCTATGAGTCTATGATCACTAAAGGAGATGGCAAAAGTATGGGTACCAGGCTGGACAGACTCCTATCCAAGCAATCACCGTGTATGCTACTGCCTAAATTTGTATTGCAGCTTTAATGGGATGTTTCTTCATTTCCTACCCCGAGCTCTGCCTCTCTGCATGAATACATTTCAGTGGTGCGTCTCAGTCAGTCATTGTCTTAGGCATATGCATAGGTATCACCCGTGTGTCACACAGCAAATCCATGCTCAGTGCTTTGCTGCACGGACAGAGCTTCATAAGCCTAAGAACAGCATCAGTCTTACTTCTTGAAAGCACAGATGAGATGAAAGACAAATTCAGCGCTTTCAGATGAATAAGAAGCTTGTGCCAGAGAAGAGCAGGTTTGATCCTGTAATGAAGGAGGGCTGTAACCAGCTTCATCTGGTGGATACACACATACAGAATACTGCTCCCCTCTGGAAAGTAATCAGCCAGACCATGGGAGGGTCTGCCGTTGGTGTCAAGTGGGTTTTACATAATAATACACTTATTCCTTAGAAACAGACAGAAAAATGTGGAAAGATTTGCACAGAATGGGAGTGCTAGGTACATGTCTTTTTGATTTGTCAGGGATGAGCTATCAAAGAAGATCCACTTTTGGCTTTCCTTTTACATTAGGATTGCTATATTCACTTTTGACCAGGAAAGTGCTAGAAGTATATACAAAAGACATTGTCTGCAGATCCTTAAAAGGGAAAGACAAAATCTTACAGGCTTCTACCAAAATCTTCATATGGCCAGGAACTATGGGGCAGACATTCATAAATTGGTTCATAGTTTAAAAAGCAAAGAGATCAAATATATATATGAAATATATATATAAAGTATATCTGATATATATATGTGTATATATACAAATACATATGAAGTATTTTCAAATAACTAACTCCCTACTGGGGAGAAGAATCAGTGTTTGCAACATGCTGTTGCAGAGCATGGAGTCAAGCGATGTGGAACTGCCTTAATTACAATTTCACTCGGTGCTTGTCCCAGGCTTGGGCTCTTGGGGAGGAATTGCTATTTGCAAGTGGTTTAACACCCTGCTGTCGCTGGTCCCAAGTTCTCAGCTCAGAGGGGCAGGAGAAGGGCTGTTCACAGCAGTTCAGCTCACTGCTGCTGTGATAAAGGGGACAGCAGCAAGCATTTGCCAGAGGGACTTTCCCAGGAGCAAAGTGTGATCAGGCAGCTCAAATCCTGGCTAATCTTCCCATCCAAAGAGCGCAGGACTGAAATCCAAGACTTCTGCCCTTCAGCACTGGTCCAGTACTTTCAGAAATCTCAAGCTTAGATTCTAGACTCACGTTTCAAGGGAATGAAAGACGTTCTTTGCATGAGGACAACACCCAGACTCATTTTGGAGAAGAGTTCACGCCCACGGATGTCTCCAGCAGACTGTTTGGATGGAGCCATCCCGTTTTGCAGAACACAGTTTAGGTATGTGGATGTGATCTGTGCTGAGCCACCCCATCTCATGACCAATGACCATGGTCTGATTTACGGAGATATATCCATTGCATCGTCCTGGTAGATCATTTCTTCCTGGACTGGGTGGGATTTCCATGGACCTTGAGGCCAGTGCTGTCCTGCCAGTGTTGCCCACACTGATTTGCTGAGGATCTGGGTGCAGTTTAAGGAGATCAAGCAAGGCACCCAGCTGTAAAAGTCCTGGTTTAGTATCCACAAACATGACTCTTTCACCACTACCTTTAGGGGGAGGCCCTTAGGCTAAATCCTTCAGTCATAGGTGGGACACAGGTAACCTGAAGGGAGTGGAGGGGAAGGAGGTATAGGGAGAAAGCACTGCATAAATGGCAACACAGGACAGGCAGAAGATATCATAAATTCAAGGAGAAAGAGTTAAACAGAGCCTGAAATTCAGTTGTAATAATACATTTTCTTTGCATTGTAGAAGAACTAGTCTAGAGAAAGGAAATTACGAATGGGAAGTGATTGTTATACAGAGTCACCTTGGAAGATGAAACAACCAAAGTATGAAATAACTTCTTTGCTCTAATCTGCCATTCATTGCCTTGGTAAGTATGAAGACAAACACCTGGCTGAGGAGACCATGCAGCCACAAGGACAGGCAACCAGGTGATGGGCATGCCAGACTGCATTTAAGCTGCCTACTTTGGCATGTGAGTTTAATTTAGGGTGTGTTTTAGTTCACGAAAGGAGTGATTCCGACTTCCTGATCTGCTACTGTCAATGCAGAGAGGTGGATGGGCTGTCTGAGCAGCCCCTTTATTGCATATACTCTGGATATGAAGCCTACCTCCTTCCTTCAACTATGGGGAACCTAGATGTGGTAGTCCCATGCAACACATGATCTGAGCTGCCCATCACTATGGGGAAGCCTGCTGGGTACCACAGCTGGTACTTAAGTCCTTCTTGGAAATCATAATGTGGATGTGGCCTTCATTGGAGGAAATTCCAGGAAATTTGAGGAAATTCGCTGTCCCACTCCACAGCCATAAAGTACTTCTCAATCACCCCAGAACAAACCTCGGGCATTTAGGAAGAGCCACAGCTGTAGAGCGTGACAGGAAGACCAAAGGCATTTCCTAGCACTACTTGTGCACCCCGTTGATGGCAATGATGGAGTTAACATAGCTCCCATCTACATGTTGAGCGGGCAGCTTGCCAGAGGCTTGAAGTCTGGTAAATAAGCAGGCACATCTTGGCTCACTGGGAACAGATTGTTAACTCAGTTCAGCTCGGGGTGAGACGCGCTGCCGAGCGGCTGTCATTAGCAGAGAGGATTCAGTGGTCATGACTGCATGTCACTGTCACAGCCGGAGCTGCACGGGGCTGGAGACTGGGTAAGAGGAAATGGGGTTTGGCTCTCGACCAAGGCTTGCAGTCCTTGCTCCACCAGCACTCCCACTGCCCATCTCGGTGTAACCTGCTGTTCGGTGGGTGTTTCATGTTCCTCCCCCGGCGGCTAGCCTACAGCCATGCAGCTATAGTTAGGTCTCAAGAGTTGAAAGTTCCCCAAATCAGTTCCTGAGTCCTTCCCTTCATGCTGATCCCGGTGCAAGGACCATCAGGTTTGTTAGTATTGCTGACTTCCTTGAGATCCCCCGGAGCCCTTGTGGCAAATGGGGCAAGGAGACTGCAAGCATCATCATCCTTGCGGACGTACCACGGCAGAGACAACACGCTGGATGCTGCAGCTCAAGCTGCAGCAAAACCAGTTTAGCTGAGGAGTTACAGGACACTGGCAGAGAAATGATAACTCATAAGGGTCTAGGTGGGGGTAAGGTGAGCACATCAACCATCCCCTCTCCAGGCAGCCACCTCGCCAAAAAGGCCATGGCTGCTAGTGGTTGTGCAACGGGGCATCTCTGTCCACCCAAGGGCCATCTCTCCAAGAAAATGTACAAGGTCCACAAGGGAACTGGCTTCTCCAGTATCCTTTCTGGGAGCAAACCCTCAGCTGGGCTTCAGCTAGTGAAGCCACGTCATCAAATCTCCTCCTGAAACCTGCCAAACCAGAAAATACAGTTATCAGGAAACCTATGCACCGCAAGGGCAAATACTGGAACATGATCCATTTAGGGAAAAAAAAAAAACAGCAAATCCAAAGCACACCCTATGCTGTTCCCTTGAGCTGGAGCTCAGGCATAGAATTATGGACCTATTATCTGGGCTAAAGGAAAAATCCATCAGAAGTCATCGGTGTAGGGCATGCGGTGCACATTGGAGCAGTTTCAGCTCAGTCCAGCAGAAGCCGGTGGGGACTCCATCTGCTCCAGCCAGCTTGTCGCAATGCCACGCTTGCAGTTAATTTGTGCGTCCTTGGCGCAGTTATGGGGCTCTGTGTGGGAACTTGCTCTCCGTCCCCCGTTGGCTCTCAGCAAGCGGCGAATTCAAAGTTGCGCTCCCGACATCACAGGGCGTTGGAAGAGAATCGGTCGCAGCGCCACGAAATCAGCTGGAAAGTTTGCAGAGCCGCAGCAAGGCAGGCAGGCTCATTTTTCTCAGCTGATAAAAAGCCTGAAGAGCATTTTTATTAAATCCATTGAGGGGGAAACCCCAGGATCAGCGGCAGAAGGGGACAAGGGTTTGTTATGGAGAAAAATCCTCTCTTAAACCACACGGAAACCTGAGGGAGAGGCTCAGCAGAGGCAATGGTGACTTACGAAAAATTATCAACAACTCCTAAAAACGAAATGACCACAGCAGTGTAACAAACCAGCTCTGAAAAATGTGCACTAAAAACCCTACTAGGAGACGGAATCCAAACTGTGTAACGACACAACTTCATCACAGCCCATATAGCAATCAGCAAACAAGCCTTCCTATAGCTCAGACTGCAGAGGTTTTTTGGGTAGGAAGGTTGGGACTTTCATCTCTGCCAAGCTGTGAGCAGCTAGGGTACACGGCAGAGAAACTGTAGTGAAAGCTCTCTGGGGTGGGATCTGCCTTGTATCACACCAGCTACCTGGCTGGTGCTAAAATAATATAATGAGAAACTGCAATGTGTGGGGGAACAAATCCTTTTGCAGACGGAGAGCTGCTGCTCGCCAGCTAAACCCAAAACAGGCCCCACCAAATTTACTGTCAGCAGCCAGCCACCAAGCAGGTGCTTGTGAAAAACACCTCTGTGATGCAGGGGAGAGCTTTGAAGCCCTGTCCTCTACCCTGAATCCACCCCAGGCCATATCTCTTGCTCACTGATCCATTGTTGCTCCCGGTCTCTATCCCTGACCAGTCAACTTGAACCTGATCCAGCAGCGCCTGAAGCTTTCCCAGACCCTTTCCCTGACAAGGTGCTTGATGCACACTTCTGCCCCTTCCCTGTTCCTCGATTTTGGTGCATGCTGCCTCCATAATTTTGTCGCCTTCCATCCAACTCTAAGCACAGCCCTGCTTGCCCTTTGAATAGCAACACGATTTGGGGACCTCCACCACCATCTCCTGTCTGGAGGAGAGCTAGCTTGGCTTCCAATAACCCATATCGTAACAAATAGAAAATCTAGCTGTCTTCTTTTCCTCACAGCATTTGCATTTGCAACCTTACTTCTACATCGAATGCAAAATTTGATAGCAAGCTGGCAAAAGAAGGATGGAAGGCTCTGGGGAGACCTCACAGCAGCCTTCCAATATCTGAAGGGAGCCTACAGGAGAGCCGGAGAGGGACTCTTTGTCAGGAAATGCAGTGACAGGAGAAGGGGTAATGGTTTTAAATTGGAAGAGGGGAGATTTACTGAATTTCACTGAATTTCACTGAATTTTTTAGAGTTGGAAGGGACCATAAAGATCATCTAGTCCAACTCCCCTGCCAAAGCAGGATTGCCCAGAGCATGTCAGAGCATGTTACTCAGGACTGCATCCAGGCAGGTCTTGAAAATCTCCAGAGATGAGGACTCCACACCCTCCCTGGGCAGCCTGTTCCAGTCTATTTAGATTAGATACTAGGAAGAAATTCTTTACTGTGAGGGTGGTGAAGCACTGGAACAGGTTGCCCGGGGAAGTTGTGGATGCCCCATCCCTGGAAGTGTTCAAGGCCAGGTCAGATGGGGCTTTGAGCAACCTGCTCTAGTGGAGGTGTCCCTGCCCATGGCAGGGGGGTTGGAACTCAATGATCTTTAAGGTCCCTTCCAACTCTAACCATTCTATGATTCTATAAGAAACTAAGCACAAGTCAGCCAAGTGCCTTACCCATAGGGAGTCTCTGTGAAGGAAGCCTTCACCACCGTGGAGGATTTCTGTGGCAGATGCTCACTGGAGTTGATTAGACAGAAATAATCTCCCACTCTCATACCAGTCCTGGCCCTCCCTCTCAATTCAGGTGGAGAAAGGGTCTCAAGAAAGAAATCTTTCTCCTTTTCAAGTGCTTCCTCCTCCACACTACAAAGTGTTGTTCCCACCCTCGTATGGCCTGTGAGAAGTGGGAACACACAGCACATCAACCTTTCCCTGGGAAGCAGACTCCCAAGGAACAAGTGATACCATTTTCTGCAAGTGAACTTTAAAGAGGAGGAAGCCTTTGTTTCTTAGATCCTTTTAGGTGCTGATCAATAATGAAGCTTCAAACCTCCACAAATACGCCTTTCCCTGCAGTCAAACCAAGCCTTGAGGCTGCTTTTGCTCCTTCTGATGATGGGCAGCCTTTCTTCCAGCCCTGCATCACCACCCCTCCCGGAAGGTCTGCCAGAGGAGGACCCACGGTCTGCACACTCAATATTCAAGCCAGCAAACAGCTACGACATCTACAGAGCCAATTAGTAAGAAGGGATGGCTGCTGTGGGAGCAGTGACCGATCCGACTTCCCGGGAAGGGAGAGCAGAGAGGGTGACATCTCAGTGACACGGGGCAGCCCATCTCAATCCCAGCTGCATGTCCATCTCATCCATAATGCAGCTGGGCCCTCCACTGCTTTTCCCTGTTGCTTTCGATACCGGATGAACAAGAAAATCGCTGATCATTAGCAACAACAGACAGAAGGATCCCAAGGGCAAAATTTATATTGTATTAATAAAATCAACTCTCCTCTCAGGCAGGCTCTTTCCCTGTGGCAGGTCTGCTCCACAGAGCATCTTTAAAAATACAGGTTTTATTTCAGTGGTGCTAAAAATCAAGGCCTTCTTATGCTAGGCACAACACGATTAAGTAGATCATCTCTGCTCTGTAGCGCTTAAAATTCAGATAGTCAAGACAATGTGCAAAGGGAACAAGAGACATGGGGAGGTGAGCTGACTTTCCAAAATCATATTGGAAATTAGTTTCTGGGCTGAGAATAGCACCGTGGTCTCCAGACACAGGCAGGATCAGTACAGCACAGTGGGACTGTCCCATTAGTAACAGGTTTAAATATTCCAAGTGCCAGAGTGTCTCTCATTTTTCTTGGAGGCTGTCCTGATCACCAGGAACTGATATCTCTGATACTTAGGCTGAAGCACTATTCTCTCCTAGTCATAATCCAGTTTACTGCACAACAGAGTTTTCCCTCCCTCTCTGGTTTTTACACACTTCAGAGATCTCTAGTCTCTCATGATGTGCTCCTACTTGTCATTGCCCAGAGAAACTGCATACCTGCTCCTTGACCCTCTGGCTGCTCTTTCCTGAAGTCTGGTTTCCCAAAATCACACAGATTGATACCACCCCAGATTAGCAAGACTAGCACTGCAGTCCTTTGGAGGTAGTTGCACAAGAGAAAAATCATTCTTTTTTTGAAGATCATTGCAGAGAATAGTGCTTTCCACCCAGAATAGGTGCCACCACTTTCCCCGTTACTGACCTGCAATGCAGAACACCTGGCAGATACATGACAAAACGGCAGCAGCACGTCACATATTTAGCTCAAGCCTTGGCAAAGTTGGGTCAATTTAAAGCAAGGCAATGGCCTGACAAATAACCATCAAATAAGGTGGGATCAGCGGTGCCTCTCTCTGAGATACAGATGATCACTCAGTCTGGATTTATGGGGGTTAAAGCAATACCTCTGACCTCATTTGGGACCCGTAAACAGAAATCACAACACCTGATACCAGTCCAACACCACAAATAGTTGTGGCCAAAGCTGTATGTCATTGCTAGATCAAAGCTCATGGTTGAAATAACCCTCCATGGCTGCAACATCCCGTGATGAGAAGACTATTCCTTTGGCCAGTAAGGGAAGAGGCTTTTGTGCAGCATTTTCCATCTACAGAGCAAGAAACTAATGCAGGCAGGACTGTATTTTTTTGACTTTTTTTCTTTTTTTTTTTTTTTTATCTTTTATTTTGTCTTGTGCAAAGGGGGTTTGATATCATGTATGTTCTGCAGAGCTGGAAAAGAATCAAATCTCAGGAGGATCTTCATTTGGGCTGGTACCCTGTAACGTTTTTTATTAATGATTCAGATGTAGGAGATCATTGAGTTTGATGGAGATAATGAAATAAGGGCAGTGGTTAGGACACAGAATGACATAGCCATTTTGCAGGCTGATCCTAACAGAGGAGGTGAATGGGCACAGAAGTAGAATATGAAATTTAATGTGGCTAAGTGTGAGGCAATGCATGGGCATAAGAGCAGTCTCTGAGCTAAGTACATTTTAAATGGTGCTGAATTAGTAACACAAAGGAAAAAGATCGAGTCCTACCCGACAGAATCAACATTTACTGTCACTGTACAGTGATGTAAAATAATGTCTCGGGGTCAGGCTTTCCCAGGAGGTCAACAGGAGAAGCAGGTGAGGGCAACAGCAGGCTCAGCTAACGATGGTTAAGGTAGTTAGAGGCAGACTCATTTGATTCGGCTTTTCCTGATGCCAAGCATCATTCTCAGCTGCTACTTAAAGCTGTCAGGCAACTCGGGCTGCTCACACCCTGTTTTCTGATCTTTATTACTTTGCCAAAGTTTAATTGGGCCAGCTGATGCTTCTCAAGCTGGGTGTCTGCTGCAGGCTGGTTAGTGAGTTATTTGTGTTATTATTTGCCAGAGGAGGTGGAAGCAGGGAGGAGGGAAGGAAACTTGGGTTTCAATAAGAAATGACTGCAACTCATTCCAAGTCAAAATACACCGAACAAAACATTAAAAAAGATCCTTACAGCTTTCGGGGTGGGGGGGAGTAGAGCTGCCTATTCCTTGGTTTGGAATAGGGATGTGACATAAGAAAGGAGAGATGGAGTCATTCTGATGTCTGGGGAATGGCTTTTCCCACTCCCTGGGTGTCGTGTATTTGCTAAGTTAAAAACTTCCAAAAACTTTAGCTTTCCAGTTACTCAAGAAAGGCTTGTAAATACATAGTAACTACATCCCCTGGGCCGTTTGTTTGCACTGACCATGCTCCTTCCCCTCACCCATTCATGAAAGCAGCTGGGTAAACCAGGGACATTCGAAGGTTTGCTAGCCCACCACAGCGAGAGCAACTTGGCATTTGCCTTGCAACAGTCATTCCTTATTTAGGTTGAGAAATTGGACCAAGAAAACTTTTCTCCATAAACTCATTAGGGCACATTTTAGCTTCCTGAGCAATGACTGAAGAAAGAGAGAATAGACTAGACTAGAATATTTCAGTTGGAAGGGACCTACAAGGATCATCTAGTCCAGCTGCCTGACCACTTCAGAGCTCACCAAAAGTTAAAGCATCTTACTAAGGGCATTGTCCTAATGCCTCTTAAACACTGCCAGGCTTGGGACATCAACCACCTCTCTAGGAAGCCTGTTCCAGTGTTTGATCACTCTCTCGGTAAAGAAATGCTTCCTAATGTCCAGTCTGGCACAGCTTTGAGCCATTCACACATGTCCTATCACTGGATCCCAGGGAGAAGAACTCAGCATCTTCATCTCCATGTCCTCTCCTCAGGAAGCTGGAGAGAGCAATGAGGTCGCCCCTCAGCCTTCTTTTCTCCAAACTAAAGAAGCCCAGAGTCCTTAGCTGCTCCTCATAGGACATTCCCTCCAGCCCTTTCACCAGCAGGAGTAAGGAACAAAAAAGGAATCATAGCATCATAGAATTGTCCAGGTTGGAAGGGACCTTTAAGATCTTCCTGTCCAACCATCAACCTAACCCTGATTAAAAAACCATCATTAAACCATGTCACTAAGCACTATATCAACCCGTCTTTTAAATCCCCCAGGGATGGTGCCTCAACCACTTCCCTGGGCAGCCCATTCCAATCCCTAATAACTCAATGAGGTAGAAGAAAGCCTTGACACAAGCAGATGTTGGTTGAGACGACCTGGGGTGACGGGACAGACATTTGCTGCAACCCAAACTGTGACAAGGCATTGTTTTGGGACTGTACTAGTGGGCCTGGACCAAAACCTCACCCACAGCTTGGATGACCACATGTTGGTGCTGCCAGCCCAAGCCCCGGCCCGTGTTAACTTGCCAGCGCAGACATAGCCTGGTGCTCCCGTCTCACACGTTCTCTGCTGTCAGCAGACGTAAATGAGACTTTTATACTCCTCGCACGCTGATCAACACAGAGCACACTGTCATCCCATCAGGGTTAGCACAAGCAAAGGAGCTCTGCAGGATGGATCTGAGAGATGAATCCTAGTGACAACCAACAGAGCAGGTAAGAAGGAAGAGTTATGGAAATGCAGCCTCTTTCCTTAAAAAAGAGGAGAAAAGAAAAAAAAGAGGAAGTTATTTATAACCCTGAGACAAAAGAACATTGGAGTTTTAAAATCAAAGCTAGGAAATACCAAAATTACTAGTGTACATACTTTAATTCAACCCCTTTCATATATAGTCATTATATTATGAACTTAATTACACGGTTGCATGGGCTTTGTCTCCAGAACTTGGCTCACAGGATACAATGTGCTTATTGAGTCAGGCACCGGGTTTCTCCCTGTCATTCAGTGGATAACCCCATCCCTTATTTTCCTGCACAGTATATGAGCCTTGCTCAAAAGGTAGCATTATATATTTCAAATTCTTTTCTCTGCTGATCCCCGATGCCAGAAGTTTCACTAGTATGAATGAATTTACTTTCAAAACACTCTCCTGAGATGAAGCAGTAGTATGATCCTCACAGTAAATGCTAGGAGATGAGACACAGAGATAAAAAACATATATCCATTACGACTGTTTGATTTGAGCTTGCTGTGACCCATTTTTTCCAAAAGGTTAGCCTTTTTTAGAGCTTTCTTTGTTAGATCTCTAAGGTGCCATTCATTTTAGTTGCAATTTTAACTATTCAACATTTTTTTACAAAGTAGACTGGTTTTAATGAATGGTCAACAAAGATTTTAGTCTAAATTACTTTCTCTGTGAGCATGATGAAGGCAGACTCTCTTCTGTGGTAGAGTCAGGGCTGAAATAGGGCTGGCCACAAAACAAAAATTCTCTTTTGAATGAGAGGAAATGAATGATCAAGATTTCATTTTTAAAATATTTTAATGAATCTGAGACATTCTGCAATGGGCAAGGGTGCAAAAAGACGTAGAGTCACGGTTAGGTTGTATTTCTGGAATGAGCTTAGGCCGAGCTTTAGTCTCTGCTCTGAATTAAATAGAATCGAGGTCCTCTAAAACTGTTCCAAGTTTTAGCAAAAGCTAAATAAGGAATAACATAACAGGGATAACAGGGTTAGAGGCAGTCTAATGGGATAACCACACACCTTTGAACTTCAGGGTTTTTTCATCTTCAAATTTAGCTTTCTGTCACTCAAAACCCTACCTAATCATCAAAAGCTTTCCTGCTATATCGTGCTTTTCCATCAGAAAAAAACAACTTGTGACAAAATTTCAAACCAGCTCTACCTTTCCCTGCCTAAAACTCGGCGCTGGCTTTTCTCCCCTGTGGTATCTCGCCCACTTCATTGCTTCCACCTGATGCCACTGCCGTGTATTTGGCCCCTGTTGCAAATGGCATCCTTCACATCTCCCTTGCAGCAAAGGAGGCAGAACCTGTTTGAGAAAATGGGGGGGTGTGTGTGTGAGAATTTTGCTTCCCTTAAGTCAAAGAAACTGGAGATTTGGTAAATCCTAAAGTTTTAGGTGAAAAATGCAACACAGTCCATACAAAACAGTACATAATCACAGAATAACAGGGGCTGGAAGGGATCCCAGCACCCACTCAAACCAAGGCCAACTCAAAAGTTAGACCTAGCTTTAAACTTAGATGAGGTTACTCAAGGTCATCTCCTTGAGCTGTGGCTTTAGCAGAGAAGTAATCCATGGATTTCCCTGGAAAGGTTCACCAGCCATGGGCAGACACTTGTCTCCAGGAGCTCCCTGCCTCTTCTCAGGAGGTTCCTGACTGCAAGCAAGCCCTATGGCAACAGAGCAATAAATTGCCTTGTCCACACCTCATGGTGTGGCACTCATGTCTAAACCCATTGCCCTCCTGCAAAAATGGCAGAGCTTCATCTACTGTTACCAAAGCTGCTTTACTTTGCAGGTGGGATAACCGCAAACCATGTTTCCTGCTCCCTCTGCAGAACTTCACAGACCCTGTCTAAAACACAACTGCTTAATTGCATTCATTAGTATGTTCGATATAATGCAATGCCAAAGAAACAAGTGCCGAGCGTGTAACCAGCCAGATGTATGAGAAAGGTGATCCGCCAGGCCATGGGAGCATCTCATGAGAGGCAGCCTAGATGACAGCCTCCTGTCCCCGGCCGTTGTGCAATTAGAGCCTTTATCCTAATGCATGTACCCACGTGGGCACCGGCAACCAACATCCTGCCCTTTCCCAACTTTGGAGAGCTCGTCTTTGTAGCCTTAATGTCCTTTTAATGTAGAGTTTTTGATGCAATTATTTATTTACATGACCGTGCAGCCTGGAGGGGCTCACTTACAAGGGTTGCGTGAGAAGACCGTGATTACTCAGGCTTCGCAGAAGATGATTAAAGCGGCGTGACTAAAGTGTTTAAAGCGATCTGTCCTAAAAAAGGGCAACGCGTAAAGTGCCCTCTTCCTGCGTGCTGCAGCTGCTGTCTGTATTCAGAGGCAGATTTGTTAACCGCAGTGACAAAAGGAAGTTCTTCTTTCTTTCCCTTCTCATTGCCGTGGCAGGAATCAAATACAGCGTGCGCGGGGTTTTACTCCTTCCCGTTGCCCGCTCAAATTGTTGACTCATTTCCAGGCAGCTACACCTTCACCAGCCTCTTGACAGCAGCGAGGTGGGAGACGGGTCCCCCATGGCATAATTTGAAGACGGCGTATTTTACAGAGCTGTCAAGAAGTTCTTCATTTGGGCTGCAGAGCCTTTATTACTAGTGACGTGTTGTAAGACAGAGAGGACCCAACTCGCGTCTTGGATTTCAGGATGAGTTTGCAAGACTGATAGAAAAAAAAAAAAACACACAGAAAAAAAAAACCCACAAAACGAGCCCTTCTCTACAGCGTGGAGCTTATCTAAGCTGCTACTCGCCGAGTTAGATAAACGTGGGCCCTCGCAATCTGATTATCACAGTCATTTCATAGGCATGATACGATCTTTAATCCATGGGCCACTATGAAATTAAACTGGCTGATCTGTTGGGATAGAGGCAGGGGCTGAACAGCTGAAGGATGAAAAGGAAGGGTGTAAAAAGGGGAAGATGAAGGAATGCCTTTTCATCGCTTGGTTTGTACTCAGTCGGCCTGAATATTCATTGTGGGTGGCAAAGTTTGGAAGAAATGGTGAGGAAGAAAAAAAACCACAGCAACAGGAAGTCTTTGGGGGAAATTCAGAGAACGAGAGTCTGATCGCAAATATTTTCCCTAAACCTTTCTAATGTTTGTTCACATGCAAAAGGCACTTGCTTTTAGTATGCAGATGGAATTTGCTATCTGCTCTAAGATGAGAAAAGAGGAAACAGAGATGGAATTTAAGAGTATTTACTGGGATTTGAGAGCATTCTCCAGCTGGACCAAGTGGATAAGATATACCTCTGAATTGCAAAACGACTCCTGAAAAGTAGTAGCTGCCTCCTACCCCCACCTGTGAAGGTCAGACTCTCCATGAAAACTATGTGATCCTACAGGAAAAAAATGCATCAGCACAGCCACATGGCCTTATCCAGGAGAAGGTGCCCAGAAAGGGAAGAGAAGGATGAAGCTGCATTTTTTCAGTGGTGCCCAGGGATAGGACAAGAGGAAATGGACACAATCTTGAATAGAAGAAGTTCCACCTAAACATGAGGAGGAACTTTTTCACTTTGAGGGTGGCAGAGCCCTGGAACAGGCTGCCCAGGGAGGTGGTGGAGTCTCCTTCTCTGGAGACATTCAAAACCCACCTGGACAAGTTACTGTGCAACCTGCTCGAGGTGGATCTGCTTTGGCAAGGAGGGTGGACTAGACAATCTCCAGAGGTCCCTTCCAACCCCATATCATTCTGTGATTCTGTAAATATGTTCCGTAGGGCTTGAGATTTGCAAATAGGGAGGCATCTCATGAAGGAGCCAGTTTTCCAGAATGCAAGACCCCTCCTCCTTCTAACTAAGCCCCACCACAGTAAAATGGCCCAAACTGTTGCATAGACCAGATTTAGCCCCCAGAATAGTTTTTCCTCAAGTGGGGAATGAAAGGAAGGAATTCCAACCCATGTAGCCAAAGTTTGACTTTTCTGGAGGTGATGAACTCCACCGGTTTCAGTGGACTTACTCAGGTTTGCACTGATGTCAGTGAGATCAGAGGTTGGTCTCAGTGACACAGAGCTGGTAGAGCAGTCCTCAAATTGTCCCTGACTCCATGGGCATCTGGTTCGCTTCTGGCTCTGTCTAACTTCCACCTCTGTAGCTCCAGCTCCGCAAAAATAGAGACAGCGGGGGGCTGAGGGAGAGGTGCGTTGGGCTGAAAAGGCTTTCATGAAGGGAGGTGGGGTTTTGTCATCTCATCTTTGAAGAGACAGTGCAGCAGGCAGGTATTCAGGCTTGGCTCACGTCGGCTTTTACAAATGGAGCAATGTGAAGAGTTATAGATGGAGGGAGCTTTTAATCTCTGAGCAAGCTACAAATCGAAGGTGAACCTCATTAACTTGGACACTTTGTGTGTTAAAAAACGAGAAGCATTTCACCTAATGAGAAGCTCTTAATAGGTGTTGTTTTTTTGCTAAATTATCATATTAACCAGCAGATAATTAACAAGCATTTTCTTAATGCGGTGCTCTACTGATAAAATCTCATTGTCTATAAATCATCAAGCTACTACAAAAAAAAAAAAAAAGGCTTTTTAATCATGCTGGGCATTATGGGCAAAAAGTACAGGACAATTTTAATTGTTGGGGAACTAGGGAGGGAAAGACAAGAATCTCTAATCTGTTGGGGGCCTGCATGGGGGGCCTTAGGGTAAATCAAGCTCTTAGGGCTGGGTTTTAAAACACTTTAGAGTATTTACGGGCACTGATATGTCATTATTGAAATGGCTTCCTCAGAGGTACAATGTGCAGAGGTTTAAGAGCAAATGCACATCCAAATGATACTTCAGAGCAGATGGGGCAGGGGAGGGGGGGGTGTCTTCTAAGTAAAGAAAAAAAGTCCTGGGAAGGAAAATGAACAAACATTAAAGTTACCTTCTGAAAGTAGCATTTGGGACCTTGATTTCTATCAATTTCTACTCCACATATAGTCATCATCATAGTATCTAGGAGTTTTCTGTCTTAATTCTAGCCTGCATCTCTACAGCCCTTGCTCAAAAGGACATGCGAAAACTGTGGCTAAACCAAAGCTGACCTACAGTTTCCCAATTCCTTCCTGTTCCTCACAGCCCAGTGGTCTATTTAGCAGGACAAAGCCTACACAAGAGCATGGTCTCATGAACCAGAGGTGGACCGAGATAGCTCTGAGTTCCTGATGACCAACACCCTCCCTTTTGCTCGGGTGTTTGGTGGAGTACATGACAAACCCTCCCTCCCAAGCACAGAATCATCGAATCATCTGTGTTGGAAAGGACCTTAAGATCATCGAGTCCAACCATAACTGACTTGTGACTTGTTTCCACTCAAGTGCATCCTCCCAGCACCTCTCTGCCATTTCCACCATGCTTTCTCACTGGGAGAAATCCCACCTAGTTCAATACTTTTCCCACAGACACTCCTGGTACCAACCCAAAGTGGATCAATATCTTGCTCCTTCTGCAGAACAACCACGAAGTCACTGGCAGCAATTTCTGAGACATCCTGGTGGCTTCTCAGTTGAACCCCTCGAACTGCTGAATTAATTTCAGCCTGTTCTCATAGTTTTACTAGGTCATAGCTCTGCCTTTCATATCGTCTTTGCCCTCTCTGCCTGCAGGGGAATTTGGGCAAGGGAGGATTTTGCAGGGAGGTGAGGTGGCAGAGGATGAGCCGAGCAGAGGGCAAGGCTCCTCTTGGTGCTCCCTGCCCACATTTTCCTACACACCTGCAGGCTGAGCTGGCTCCAAGTGACACAGCAGTAGTTTTCTTCTTGGCATCCAGCTGCTCTGACCACTTGCTGCTGGGGCTGTCGGCTCGGGTCAGAGAAAGTTGTGCACAGGTAGGAAAGTCAGACCAGCGAGCAAAGAACAAAACTACAGACACCAAGCTCAGAAGCAAAGAGAAGAGGAGAAAAGCAAAACAGAGAGAAAACCTTCAAGCCCAAACCGTTCCAGGGGTCTGGGTGTATAGGGTATGAAACCTTCATTTCTAGCTGATAATCCATAGCTATCCAGAAGAGCCCAGCTGCCCTCATGAATACTCATGAGGCTCTGAGCATGGAAACAGACCTTAGATCTTTTTGCTCCTGTGGAAAGTCACCAGCTGCTTGAACGAAAGGAGGCTCCCTTCTGATGGTCCACAGTGTCAAAACTATGATGCATGCATTGCTCAGCAGTCCTCAGCCTGTCTAGCAAACATGAAAGAACATGTGCCTCCCAGGACCCCAGAAAATTAGCACCCACCATGTAGCCAAGCCTTTAAGACATATAACCCACCCTAACATGGTCAGAAAGGATCATGATGAATATCCCAATGTTCCAGCTCCTTTCCATCCTTCCACATTTGATGGATGGAGGGGAGAGGCAGGGTGCCAATGCAGGAAAACCCAAAAAGCCTCTAATAGTTCATTGTGAACTGCATCCTAAGAAGGAAAAATGCTGGAGGACCCGCCAGCCTGAGAGGAGCCTGGAAGGAGACTAGTGAAGCAGAGCGTGGCTCCTGCAGGCTGGGGATGGCTGGTTTCATTGCAGGACTTTTGCATGAGGAGGTTGGCAGGGGACAGCTCTTCTCTGGTTTGTCTTGTGCCCCAGCCATGGTACCACCATGCCCCAGCCATGGTTCCACCATGCCCTGGAGTGGGTGCTGCTCTGCTTCTTCCCAGCTCCCATGGAAAAAGGAGGGAGAGAGCTGGAGAGACAGCATGGGGTGAGGATAGATGAGAGCAAAATATTAGGGAGGGAGGAGGAAAACAGAGCGCTCAGCACGATCGCATGTGCTGGGAGGGCACTGGGCCCTGAGAACAGTCCATGCATTTGTAACATGTGCTTGGCACTTGCTTTTATATCCAGCAACACGGGGACTTGTTAGAGGTAACTAAAGACCACCAGGAGCCTTCATCCAGAATTCAAACAGTGGAAACTCTTCCATTAACTCTCCCTCCCTGCCAGCTCCTCTCCTTTTCTTCTTTATTTTACCTCTAGGTTACGGTCAGCATCTCGACTGGAATTACCTCCGGCTGCTGCTGAACCAGCTCTGACCTCTGCTGCAAATGTTTTTTTTTGGGGGCCTGGTGGCTGGTGGTGGAGTCCTGGCTGATCAGCGTGAGCCATACACCCTGGCCAGCTTCCCCCTCCAGCCAGCAACGTGATGGACTGGGGAGGGGAGGGGGGGTGCAGGGGGAAGGCTGTTTCGGGGCTGTTATAGCAAATTTACTCCGAGATTTATAGGAAGGGAAAATCCATTTGGAATATAAAGCTGCTATTAGCCCCTTCCAGTGTGCATGTGTCTGCATGTTTATAAAATATATATATAATATAAACCCTTATAAAAAATAAAACATAATAAAAAGGGGAGGGGGAGGGGTGTTTGCAAGCCTTGCAGGCACAAAGCGCTGGAAATGTGCAGCAAGCTTTATAATTACCATAGCATTTCCAGTGCGTTTGGCCACAAAAGCTCTGAATTGAATTGCTTAGCGTCCCCCTCCCTCTCCCTGCAACTCTTCCTTGCATCACAAAGCTCAGAAGCCCTATTTGAAGTTTCAAAAGGAACATTTTTGTGAATGAGATAATCAGCCCCTCTGTGTAATCCATACACCTCCAGCGGAGGGAACAAAGCCAGGTCCAGCTAATCCCCTTGGGTCATGCCTTGAAGCGTGTCGCATGGGCCCTATGGCAGGAGAGGAGGCGGGAAGGATTAGGCTGTCAAGAGCAGACACATGTCTGTGCTCTTATATCAACCGGGACCTCGTTATGCATAATTCCAGGTGATGAACTCCAGGAGTGAGGCTGTGAGGCAGCGAGCCATTTGGCACACTTGGGTCCCTGTACTGGTGGCGTAGAGGTGACCCTATTGACCAGCAATGAAGAAGCCACGTGGGAAAGTACCCTCTGACCTGCAGACCGGAGCCTTGTGCCCTGCAGGTGGGACAACAAGGGTGGAACATAGAATCATAGAATGGTTAGAACTGGAAAGGATCATAAAGATCATTGAGTTCCAACCCCCTGCCCTGGGCAGGGACACCTCCCACTAGACCAGGTTGCTCAAAGCCCCGTCCAACCTGGCCTTGAACCCCTCCAGGGATGGGGCATCCACAGTTTCTCTGGGCAACCTGGGCCAGTGCCTCACCACTTTCATAGTGAAAAATTTCTTCCTATTATTGAATCCAAATCTATCCTCTTTCAGTTTAAAACCATTATCCCTCATCCTATCACTCCATGCCCTTGTAAAAAGTCCCTCCTCAGCTTTCCTGTAGGCTCGCTTTACATACTGGAAGGGGCTCTAAAATCTCCCCAGAGCCTTCTCCAGGCTGAACACCCCAACTTTCAGCCTGTCCTCACAGGAGAGGTGCTCCAGCCCTCTGATCATATTCATAGGCTCCTCTGGACCCCCTCCAACAGGTCCATGTCCTTCTTATGCTGGGGGCCTCAGAGCTGGACACAGTATTCTAGGTAGGGTCTCATGAGAACAGCGTAGAAGGGCAAAATCATCTCACCCAGGAGATTTCTATCTCCTCCATCACTTGAGAAAAGGTCTTAACCATCAATTTATACACTGTCCAGGAGGTGAAATTACTTTCCAGCTTGTAAGTGGTGCCAGCCTGCTGCACCAAGAGATGTGGAAGCAGGGGGAATGGACAGACAGGGCCGCTGGGGCTGTAGCCTTGTTCTCAGAGTATCCAAGGTCGGGGGGAGCGGAGCTGTACAGGGGTCTGGGCTGCTCATGCATTTCACATATAGAGTCATGGGATCAAACAAACAGCAAAACCCGGGAGCAACCTCAGAAGCTCTTAAATCCTCCACTTCCTCATTGCTATGGAAGAAGCATATACTGTGCGGGGAAAGGTGAGCAGGAGCATGCGTGTGCATGTGTGAGTGTGCACACACACATGCCTGTGGAGGGCAAAGAGCACATTTCTGACCCAGCGGCTCACCCTGCATCATTTGCGGAGTAAATTTGCTGATAAAAAGAGGCTCAGATCTGCCTCGCTGAAACAAACACTCAAGGGCAGTGAACATCTATCCTTGGGGTCTAAACTTGTTCTGCCATTAACAGGACCCCAATTAAAAAGATAAAAGGCTTAGCTTCCCTTTCTGCAAAATCCATCCCAGAAAAGAGAAGCTCTCCCTGTTACACTGCAGCAAAAGCAACCCTGTCAACCATCTTTGGGAGCCCTGCTCCCCCCAGACGGAGGAATCTCTCTCGCGCTGACATGCTTGCATCCATACACGCTTATTCCTGCTCTGTGACTCTCCAAAGGGAGCCATCACTCTCCTCCAAATGCTCTCCTGTAGTCAGCGGTGATAGGCAATGTAATAATACCTTTTATTGGGTCAATACATCAGCTGGAAAACAGAAGCTATCCCTTTCTTCAGGTGATGGCCAAAGAGTGACCTATGTGAGTGTGCCGGCCGGTATATTATAGCTGTTAGGCTGGCCCGATAGGCAGGATGGTATATTTACCTCTCTTTGTTTGTCTCTTGGTGCTTTATTGCATTTCCTGTTTTGTGAGCAGCCTTAATAAAACATCTTTCTGAAGGGCTCTCCGCTGCGTAGTAAATATCCTCCCTCATCCGCCAACTTAGATAGGGATCAATCAATCAGAGGAGGCCCCTCGAGATGCCAGGGTGCATCATTCAAGGTTAGGGACCGGACAGGCAGGTGACAGCAGAAGGATTGCAATGTTTCTGCTAGGAATTAACCCCCACCGCTGCTTGCCAAAGAAATAAAAAAAAAAAAAAGAGGATGGGAGAGTCCTCCAAAGATGGGAAAGATTTCATCTCTCATCCTCAGCAGGGTTTCTTTAAACAGCCTGGAGGAAAACAGGCATCCCTGAAATCAGCCATCTGGGTGGCTTGGTATAAAGAGCAGAAACATAGCAGAATGCCTTGGGCTGTCCTGCCAGTAGACATCAAGATCTAGCCATGGATTGAGGGGTACCACACATGCAAGGCCTTGGGAACCTTCCCACTAAGAGATGGGTCAGGACCAGGGTGTAAACCTCCATGGATAAGGCTTGATGGTGGGTTGTTTGCTTCTTGCTGTTCAGGAACCACATGGAACATCTTTTCTAGCTGGCAAGCCAAAGGGTGGCACCAGCTTGGTGAAGCTGTCTGGTGTGTATCCAGCCTGGCCCTGCTCAGTGCCAGACCGGGTGACAAGGCATCTTCCCCCCATGGAAAGAGTTTTGTTAGTGATCAAGCACTGACAACAAGGTTTTAATGCTGCCTGCACTTCCCAGCTTTGCAGGCGTCTCATTAACTCTTCAGTGCCTTCCAGAAAGCAAAGAGAGGAATCCAAAAGATTAATTTATTGCTCCATTATTAACACATTAAAATGTCAATATTTGCCTTTGGTGGCCTGCAGTGCCAGATGGGAGTGTGGAAGCTCTCATGTAAGGAAGCTACAACCATAAGTAACGATGACCTTTTAATTGGTCCATTATAAGGTCGGAGCTTGGCCACCACTTTGGGAGAGTTCACTAAGCAGTTAATCCATTTAGCAGAGTCCGGATCTTTGGAGAGGATGTAAGTGGTGTGGTGCTTGTATAAGCTGCATTTGAGAGTCGTTAAAGGGTTGCTTTTTGCAGGAAGAGTCGCATTTTAACAGCATTAGCTCCCCAGCTCCACCAGGCAAGCCCTTGTGAATTATCCTTCAATGAAGCTGCAGCTATAGATTTCATCTTATAGTTTCCTATGTATAATGAACAACAGCTCTCAGACATCCTAGAAGGCGGCTTCTAATGGCAACCAACATGCGGGAGCAGATGATTCCTCCAGACTCAGGAGTGAATTAAACCTGAACTCTCTGCAGACTCTCGAGCTGGACGGAGGACAAGAGGCTGAGTGTTGGGTAGCGTATTCACAGGTTGCGTTTCATGATTTGGCTCCTTGCACACTGACTGATGACAGGCACAGTCTGCAAGCGTACATCCAAACACATGCTTCCACCTGTAGCCGTTGTGGATGGCGCAGCCGGCTCTTTGGCCAGCTGGTCCACGCTCCTCCATCACTGCATCTATGTAAAAGATGAGCTGTTTCTCTCCTGGTGCCAAGCCTGCAAAAGGGGGAGATGTCACTGCTTGGTTACAGAAACCCCTGACCAGACAGTACCTGCCAAATTCTCTCCTCTCACATGGAGTTCACAGCCTCGTGCAGGATGAGAGCAGCCCTGAGGAGATGGACTTGGGCATATTTGCTGATGAGAAGCTCAATATGCCCCAGCAATGTGCGCTAGAAGCCCAGAAAGCCCCCCACATCCTGGGCTGCATCCCCAGCAGCGTGGCCAGCAGGGTGAAGGGAGAGGGGGGATTCTGCCCCTCTGCTCCGCTCTGGGGAGACACCCCCCCAGTGCTGCCTCCAGGTCTGGGGCCTCAGCACAGGAGAGACATGGACCTCTTGGAGCAGGACCAGAGGAGGCCACGGAGATGCTGGGAGGGCTGGAGCCCCTCTGCTGTGAGGACAGGCTGAGAGAGTTGGGGGGGTTCAGCCTGGAGAAGAGAAGGCTCCGGGGAGACCTTCGAGCCCCTTCCAGTGCCTAAAGAGGCTCCAGGAAAGCTGGGGAGGGACTCTTGATCAGGGAGAGGACCCATAGGATGAGGGTTTGACACTGAAAGAGAGGAGACTGAGATGAGATTTCAGGAAGAAATTCTTTGCTGTGAGGGTGGTGAGAGCCTGGCCCAGGTTGCCCAGAGAAGCTGTGGCTGCCCCATCCCTGAAGGTGTTCAAGGCCGGTTTGGACGGGGCTTTGAGCAACCTGGTCTGGTGGAAGGTGTCCCTGCCCAGGGTAGGGACGATGGAATTAGACGACCTTTAAGGTTCCTTCCAACCCAAACCATTCTAGGATTCTATGAGATGACTGATTCAGAAAGACGTGCAATTAGGTCGGGGAAGAAGATGAGGCTGTAGGAATGAAAAGAAGGAAGGGTCCCTGTTCTCCTGACCTGCAGGGTGGGGATGGTTATCAGGGAAGGAATAAGAAGGTCCATTCATTAATGCATATTTTTTTTAAGGCCCTTCAGTGGTTAAAAGCTAGCTAAGAACATGTGTGCAACAACTGCTAAAGTCTGAGGGCATGATTTGGAGCCTCAGGTAATTCTCTGTGTGCTCAGAAATGGCTCCAAATGATACAAAGTGCAGGCCTCAGCACAGGCCTGTTAATCTGGCCTCTAAGAACCTCCACAAAGTCCTTTATGCAAGTAGCACACCAAGATGGTAAAAACACAGTGTGAAGGGCAGCAAGCAGTGCCTCAGCAGTGCATGGGTTAACTTCAATGTTACAGCATCTAAGAGATGCTATAGAGAGAGAACCTGAGTTAAACCTCAAAGCCAAAGGAGTTAGTTCTGTTTCCTTCCCCTGTCTGCCCTCCTTACCTTTCCCTCTGGTGGATCTACACCTGGCTGTTGTCCCCTTCATCTTCCAAAAATGATTATACTAACTGCAAGGGACCCTCTAAAAATCTTCCCTGCTCAGGACAATCCTGTGCATCTCCCCAAAGACAAAGACCCCCAGTTACTGAGGAAGGGTGAGGGCAGATGGTAGTGCTGAACCAGCAAGGACAATTAGACCACAGGGTTCCTCCATGAGGCTGCAACATGGCAAAGCCCTGAAAGCCCTCTCCTAAAAATGATGGGAATCGTGGTGTAGAGATCTACAGGGACGAAAGTATCTCCCGATCTCCACCCGCTCATCCTTGCAAGCTCCTGTCTCCCTGAGTTTCCTTCCCCCAGAGCAGCTAATCATCGTGCTGCCATGACCTCCCGCCCCGGACTTCATCTGTATGGTGAAACCAACTTTCATGCTCAGCGGCAGCCCAGACTAGTGCCTTGTAAATAGAAGCATCTTTGTGCCCAAGCACTGACCTTTGACTCGGCTCGTGATCTCAGCGGATTTGATGTCTCCAGTTATTTGTCTTGCCTCTCGCCAGGAGGAAGAATAGGAGAGGGGAGGCGGCACGCGACCGGGAGCCGAACGGAGCGGGGCTCTATTCTTGGCTCCGTCGCTGACTTCCTCCCCAGCCCTTGGCAAAATAACTTATTCTGTCTGTTCCCAGGTTGCGCGGGGTCATACCCTGCTGTGGTGGACATCCACTGGAAGTGCTTGTAGCAGCAGGAGGATCAAAGGGTGGAGGATGCAATTTGGCTGGAACCTGTATTGCTGTGCTTGAGCCTAAGATCCAATTCTGGACTTTCCAGAATCTCAGATGGTCAAGGAATGGGGGGAAGCAAAAGGAACTGTGCAGATTTACTGCCATACCTTCTTCATCATCACACCATGGCTCTCTGCAGTACAGCCTCCTCCTCCTCCTGGCAGGTTAAATGCAGACGCCACATCTGCACCTTCCTCCTCATCTCTGGGGACATCGGTCTTACTAATGTCCCTCCATCTATTGCTCCTGCACACCTCAGTCCTGCCACCATCTCTGCCCATCTCCTGTCTACCTTCCACCATCCAGTTAGTCCCCTTCCTTCCCTGCCCCCTTTTCTCTCTTCTCATCTGGGATTAGGACATTTCTAAACAGATACCAAGTCCCAAAACCTCTCCAGCTCCTACCCTGTCCAGATCTTGGCTGTTTCAGAGATTTGTATTCCTCCCCTTGTCCCAGTTCCTGCAGAAGCCCTCTTTTACAGAAAGTCAAGGTATTGCTTTACCATTACAATGTTTCCAGTACTATTAATTGTGTCTCCTGAAACAGGAACAACTTAAATAATTCATTAGAATCATAGAATCATAGAATGGTTAGAGTTGGAAGTGACTTCTTTAAAGATCATCTAGTTCCAACCTCCCTGCCATGGCCAGGGACACCTCACACTAGACCAGGTTGCTCAAAGCCCCATCCAACCTGGCCTTAAAAGGAGGAATGGGGAGGAATGGAGGGATTCAGTACCTTTAAAAAAAATAAATCTGGCATTAACTGTGTGATGTGAAACTCAAAGTGTTGATTGATGCTTGGAGCACAGCTGGATGGGAGCACTTCTAGTCCCTAGAGCCATGCCAATACTGAACTCCATAGTTCATGAATCACAAAATCTGATCCCATCCTGGGATGGATTTGTGACAGTTTCAGGCAATGTGCTGGTGTGAAATCTCTACCCAAGGGGTCTGTGGACCCTCGAGCAACAGACAAATAATATCACCCCAGATACTAGCTCCAAGCCCACTACCTAAAGAGATTTACTAGTCCTACTCCCAGCAGTGTTTCACAAAATGGATGACACCAAATGGATGACACCAAATGGATTACACCAAATAGATCACACCAAATTCAGGAAAACTGTAGTGTATTATTAGCACATGTGTGATGCTCACCATGGCAGAGCCTTCTGGGTCCTACGGTCAGAGGTACCAGTCAGCTCCAGCAGAAAGGTAGGATTGTCACTCTGAGGTGTCACCATTCTAAGAAGGTCCTGGGCAATGGGAGGGACGTTCACCCAAATCCTAACATAGAAGACTGGAAAAAAGTATTAACTTGCATTATGCATGAAAAGAGGGCCATGTTTACTCCATCCAGGCTTCAGTCAGACAACCACAGGCAACCTATGGATCCTGTCAGACTGTCCTAGAACTAGAAACACCCTCTTGGGCATTGCCATTAGGGCAGGAAGACCCTATGGTGCAGTTTACTGTGATTATTGCCTTCCTGCTTTCAAGGGACCAGGGCTTGCCATCAGCAGCAGCTCCCTACCTACCTTTCCATAGAGGTGATCACCCACAACCATATTTCAGACCGTTCAGTGGCAGAAAGAACAAGAGAGGACAAAGCTGAGCAATCTCCCAGCCTGGGTGGATGAACTGTCCCCAAGGCTGTATGCAGGCAATGGTCTCACTCCACTCTCAAGCCCACAAAGGTCAACACCCAAATTATTAGAACTCATTTAAAGGTCCAGATACAAGATTAATTTGACCGACAAAGGACTAATTGGTTTCAGGACTAATTAAGTACATTTACTTGGCTTTGCTTAATCAGTGAAATTTCCAATGGCATTAAAATGTCTAAGAATACAAATCCCCGGAGATTTAAAGCAAATAGTTAAAATCAACTTAGATCCAATTATCATATAAATCACTAATGACCTGGGTAAATTGGAAGCTCTTTGGCTCAGCCTCTAGGGAAGAATAAACCTGATAAAAATGAACATGCTACCTGGATTAATGCAAGGGCTCAGGGGACTTCATTGCAAATATTCCAATCGGACTTTTTCAGTGACATTGTTATTCACTGCAAAATGCCAATATTTCAAAACAAACAGTTTTCAGAGGAAGGTTTTGTTGAAACTTTCAGCAGGAGCTTTCATATAGTTGTGTTCAACTTCCAAAGCTATATTTGCTGAAGAACAGCCAATTATCCATTGCTGGGCACATTCCTGCTCAATACTTTAACTGGAGGGCAATTAGTTATTTCCGGTCCCATCCTCCCACGCTCTGCGGTTCATCTTGCTCATGGTCACAGTCTGATACTCCATTTATAGAAAGAAAAAACATAAATGGAGGTGATTAAAGACTTTGGTTTTGGTCTAATGAGAAAGAACTTGCAAATACTAGAGCTACATGTCCCAAGACATTCAGACCTAGTTTTCTAAATTAATTAATCTAATGAAAATGGTGCTGGACAAACAACACCAGGTATCTTCTTCCTTGAGCAACTTCAGTTGTCAATCGAACTACTCAAGTTTAGATTTCCAAATCTCAGGAAAGAGCACAGAAGCATGATGGTGACTGAAGCCACCCGATGGATATAAGACATCAGATAGCAAACACAGAGGAAACACGTGTACTAGCAACATTTTTTCACCTACACTAGGTGGGTGCAGGCTAGAGGTGGTTCCCGAAGACCTAATCTCCACTAACCACCTAGGCTGTCTCATCTTGACCTGTTTATTTTGCCAGCCCAAATTCCAACCTTCTTTTCCATTCATAGGACTCCCAGGCTTGTAAAAAGTGGTAGATGAGGAAAAAAAAAAAAAATTAAATACAATACAGTTTTTATATAACTGGTGATTACAAATCCTAGTGTTTACATCTGCCAAATCTGCAATGCACATTAGGAAGTGCTGCCAATAACTGAGCATTCAAAGCCTTCATCTCCTGACTCCAGAGTTTAGCCAGGAAATGCTCACAGTCAGAATCCCTCCCATTCCAGCTTTGCTGTGTGATTTCCTAGTGACCCACCAAAGAGTTAATCTGAGTGTAATGAGGCGCGAATGGGATAAAGAATTAACAGTAAATACCTCACCCACAGTGGAATAAAGTGATTAAAGAAATGTCCTTGGACCTTTGCTGTGTCTTAGGGAACAACAGAAAGAACAATATTAAGGTACACCAACCACCTCAAAAATCTACGTGAAATTAAAGCCGTGGTGCCCCCACCGCAGAAATGATGGAAGCAGCCTCCAGAGAGTTGTGTTCATACACATGCTTTGGACATCCCCTTTTACTCCAGACTCCTGCTCTGGTATCAAAGCACCATCCCGGAGGTCTGCAATAGGCTGGATTTTGTTGCAACCATTGTGGAGAGAGGCACATCAAAGTGGACAGCCAAATGGAGTGTTGTGGGTTTCAAGAGGGGTCTGCTGTGTCAGAAAACCCTCCCAAAAGGCATGTCAACTTGACCAGAGGACCTGGTTTTTAAAGGGAGGTGCACATCCCAACGACACAGGGCAATTTCTGGTTGACCGAAGACCCCTGTGAGATCCAGATGAAAGGCATGAAAGAAATCCATATCCTCCTCCCTGCCTCCCCTCTTCATCTTTGCCCTTCCTACCCCTCCTTTGTGTTATATTTTGCTTCGATATGTGCCCAGGAAATCTCTGTGCACTTAAAAAACTTACGTTCCCAGGCAAGTAATAAATATCCTTGTCATTTCCTGATGGAGAACACTTCAGTCCTTGAGATGCATAGTAGTACTTCTCGTTTGTTTTTTTGCTTTTAAAGAAAAAAAAGGGTTAATAAACAGACAAAGCAGAAAACAAAGGAAATCCACATTCCCCCTCACTCACCTTCTTACTCCTTAGGAATACCAAAAACCTCTAAAATATGGACTAAGCCTTGGCAGCTCATCTTGCTTTTCTCCCCTGTCATTAGGAGGATCATTAGAGGTCAGAGTACAGTCCTTGAGTGGATAAAACAGCTCGCAAAAATGTAAGCCTGTGGCTAAATAGTACTCTGATTGAGCCAGTCGCTCAGACCCTTGTTGCTGGAACTGCCCAGCAGCCCTGAAGTATTGTAGATGGTCTCTTCTCCCAAGTTACAGGCGATAGGACAAGAGGAAACAGCCTCAAGTTGCACCAGGGGAGGTTCAGATTGGATATTAGGAAAAATTTTTACACTGAGAGGGTTATTAAGCATTGGAACGGGCTGCCCATGGAAGTGGTGGAGTCACCATCCCTGGAGGTATTTAAAAGCCGGGCAGACATGGTGCTGAAGGACATGGTTTAGTGGTGGTTTTTGTCAGAGTTAGGTTGATGGTTGGACTCGATGATCTGAAAGGTCCCTTCCAACCTGGACAATTCTATGATTCTATGTAGGGATACAGCAGATGTTGGGGTGGACTTAGAGATGCATGGGGGAGAAGGAGAGGCTGAGCTGCAGGGCAGTGGTGGAATGAACTCCAGCCTCTGCTGGAGTTCCATTTGCTGTTTTTCCCATCCTGCCTGGATAAAGGAAACCCAGGGAAAATTTGAGCACATCAGGTCCCCACAAAGCCAAAGGCAGCCTTTTGCTGGGCAAAAAGCAAGCCCTGGTCTGAGCGCAGGCAGAGCCGCGAGAGATGATCGTGGCCACCATCATGGCGGTGTGGATGCAATTTATAGTGCAGCGTATTGAGGTGGTAATGGGAAGTATCAGTACAGCTTGCGCACCCATCACCCTGCAGCACCTGCTCACTTGCAGCCTGCACGAGGGAATGGGGACACCTGCCATCACCTGAAATGTCCTCAGGGCCAGAAAGAGGAACGCTGGCTAAAGTGGGATTGGAAAGATGCAAGTTCAAGGCTTATCACAACCAGACCTCATTCCAGCTGGCAAGAGGACAAGTTTGCTCCCAGAATAAGGGATTTTCTCTGATCCTACAGCTCCCTGTCAGAATCCTGGAGAAACTGATGAGGATGGACCCAGTCAGACCCTGGACGTGCATCCAAACCAAGGTGAGTTAGGGAGCTGAGCATCAACCCCTCCATCTGCAGTGCTCTCCAAGACAAGGCTGGGGCTGATGGTGCTCCAAAGGGAGAAGAAAACAATCAACCAGGGCTGCACTGCATGGCCTGAAATGACAATTTCCTCCTGGCCACTGTGATCAGATGCATGAGCATTAATTACCCTGATGTTGCTTTGGATGCCCCATCCCTGGAGGTGTTCAAGGCCAGGCTGGATGGGGCTTTGAGCAACCTGGTCTGATGGGAGGTGTCCCTGCCCATGGTAGGCGGGTTGGAACTTGACAATCTTTAAGATCCCTTCCAACTCTAACCATTCTGTGATTCTATGAACTACAGTCACTTTAATAGTCACTTACTACTTTCTTATTCTGTGCCATGTGTCCCGTTTTGGGCCCCCTACCACAAGAGGGACATTGAGGTGCTGGAGCGGGTCCAGAGAAGGGCAACGAAGCTGGTGAGGGGTCTGGAGCACAAGTCTTACGAGGAGAGGCTGAGGGAGCTGGGGTTGTTCAGTCTGGGGAAGAGGAGACTGAGGGGAGACCTTATTGTTCTGTACAAGTACCTGAAAGGAGGCTGTAGAGAGACGGGGGTCGGTCTCTTCTCCCAAGTCACAGATGATAGGACAAGGGGTAATGGCTTCAAGTTGTGCCAGGGGAAGTTCAGGTTGGATATTAGGAAACATTTCTTTACTGAAAGGGTTATCAGGCATTGGAATGGGCTGCCCAGGGAGGTGGTGGAGTCACCATCCCTGGAGGTATTTAAGAAACGTGTAGACATGGTTCTTCAGGGCATGCTCTAGTGTCCAAGATTACTGGTTTGCGGTGGGGTGCTGTGTGGGTGGGTGATGGTTTTTGGTTTGGTTGTTGTTGTTGTGTGTTCAGGTGGTGGGTGGTGGTTTTGTTTGTGGTGTGGTTTTTTTTTTTTTTTTTTTTTTTTTTTACTGTTGGTTGGACTCGATGATCTCTGAGGTCCCTTCCAACCACTACGATTCTGATTCTGATTCTGATTACGAAAGTATTCAGTCTCATATTACATTCATTTACATTAGCTCACTGCCCAGTGCCACACACAGATTTTAATTACATCAACCACTGCAGGACCATTTAAAGCTGGGCTAAGCCAGTCCACGTCCACTCAGGTTGGCCCTAGGTCTGAATTTCAGGGTTAAATATCTTTACATCTGTGCAACCCCCCAGTCAGCTGCATGCAGTCCGAGAGGGATCCGCTAGTTTTACACTTCAGGGTGGAAAACCACATCCTTCCCCACGTGACACGTCACATTTGGCCTGGAAAACTTGCTTTTCTCTGGGGAATCGAGTGTTCATCTGTAGACGGTTCATGAGATAAAAATAGGTCAGATCTTGTTTCCCCCTAGGGTTCTGTGATATTTTTTTTTCCTCTTTGTGCTGGAAAACCCCTCCATCGTATCCCAGGAAGCTGAACCTGGGGTTTCCCTGCATGTACCGCAGGACAAGCATCCACCTGCACGTTTGGCTCTAGCTGCCAGCTTACTCGGGCTGCTTGTCCCCAGAATTATCTCACTTGGGACGGAGAGGCTGGAATTTGCTCTGCTGGCTGCAATCCATCCAGCAAAACCCAAGATTCCTAGGGAAGGGGTGGCCGTGGCCAGGGCAGCTTGGCAACCGCATGCTCACAGAATCACAGAATGATATGGGGTTGGAAGGGACCTCTGGAGATCATCTAGTCCAACCCCCCCTGCCAAAGCAGGTCCACCCAGAGCAGGTTGCACAAGAACGTGTCCAGGTGGGTTTTGAATATCTCCAGGTGCATTTTGAATGTCTCCAGGCAGGTTTTGAATGTCTCCACTCCCTGGAGCTTCTCCAGAGTCAGGGGGATGCTGAGACACCCCCATCTCCTCTGTGGAACGTAAATGTTGGCAAACAAGGGTTTGCCTGTTGCTAAGCTACATGGGACTGATTGGCGCGATGGTGAATGGAAGGGTCTGCAAGCTCAGATCCCTAATCCTTGGGGTGAGGAAAGGGGGTTTCCTGAGAACCCCAGGATACGCGGCTCACAGCATGGTCGAGGATGCAAACACTGGCTGCTGCTGGGGCTTAAAAACCAGTGACACCCTGGGGATGGGGGGTGTGAGAAAGCAGGCAAGGATGCTTGAAGATTTGTCTTTTAAGATGAGGAGGGCTTTGAGGAGCTTCGTCCATCGCTGTCAAACCAAATTACGACGCTGCTACCTATCTCCCAACCCCTCTAAAGCTTCAAAAACATCCCTTCAAATTAAAAAAAAAAAAAAAAAAAGAAAATATTCTAACCTGGAAAAACCCTCAACCCGCAAAGTATTTCACCTTAAAAAAAAAAAACAACAACAAAACAACAATCAACCAAAAAACTCTAACAAACTATAAAATATCAAGCAAAGCAAATAAAAACCACACCCTGAACACACAGGCAACGTGCAACACAGCCAAACCAGGACCCCTCACCTCCCACCCTCACCAGTGTCACCCTAAAGGTCATGGCTCGGAGCCCACCGACATTGGGGCAGACCCCTGGGTGCATTGCCCGCAAGTGTCTTGCAATGGACTTTCTCTAGACTTTTCCTTTTCCCAGTACTGCTACTTAATGAATAAAGCCTAATCAATACTCGTAATAAAGCTTCCTAGGAGGGAGGAGGGAAAGAGACGGCTCAAAATTATCATTATAATGGGAGGATTGATTCTCCCTCCAGTAACTCAGCTCTGAGAGCCTCAGACTTCAGCTCACAAATCTAACTTTTTGCTCACCTCGGGCTGGTTATGGCCTTGCCAGCGTGGACATGTGTGTTCCCCAGCTCCCACATCTATCCTGCAGACACCTTCCAAGCATGAACCAAGGCAGAGAGCCCCAAGATCACAGAATCACAGAATCAGAGAATGATATGGGGTTGGAAGGGACCTCTGGAGATCATTTAGCCCAACCCTCTGCCAGAGCAGGGTCACCCAGAGTCAGGGATTCACCCAGGGTAACCCAGAGCAGGTTGCACAGGAACATGTCCAGGCAGGGTTTTGGATATCTCCAGAGAAGGAGACTCCACCACCTCTCTGGGCAGCCTGTTCCAGGGATCTGCCACCCTCAAAGGAAAGAAGCTCCTCCTCATGTTTAGATAGAATTTCTTCTATTCAAGTTTGTGCCCATTTCCTCTTGTTGATGTTGCCAACTGTAGGCTGAGAGGATTCCTCCATCACCCTAAAGCCCCATGTTATTTGTTTTCATGGAAATCAGGGGTATTAATGTGACATGAAGCCACACCATCTCTAGGTAGGTGCTTTCAAGACCAGGGCTCGGACTGGCTTGTGATCAAGGAAGAGGTGTGGTATTAGTCTGACTGGGGGGAGGTTTATCTTAGTGCCTCCAAAAAGGGGATTTTTGGGAGGCATTTCTCACTGGAGATCCTTTTCATGTTACAGGGTTTTATAGCAAGTGTTTTCTGTCTCCAGAGCAACACTGCTACATTAGCACAGATCACACTGAGCCTCAGTGCACTGCCGGGGGGGAAGGAGAACCAGCTTCCCTGGATAACTGGGCTCCTGTGTCTTCTGTCATGGCCACCAACACTGGGAGCAATTAGTGCCTCTGTAAAAACCACGCTTGGCTGGATCCAGAGTGAATAGCACCAGCAAGAGGTCTGCAGGCTTTTGTACACCGATGAATGATGGTATTTGAATAGCACTTACTGTGTTTGATGAGGAGGACTGGTGCTGCGTGGTGGAGAGATGTCCAAACACATGCACACACACACACACTCTGATGTGGCTACATCAACCTTTGGTTCTCAATACAACTTCTCCATACAGCATCATCGGCCTGGGGTGGGGTAAAGTCTCCTCCTCCTGCCAGATTGGTCTGCGAGCAGCCACGGTTTCTACAGGGACTACCCAGGGGACCTTCTCCTATGGCATTCCTCTACCAGGCACCTCTTCTTGTATTACTCCTACAGAAACTGCTGGGGGCTGGTGAGAAATGTGTCCAGGCTGAATGTGAAGACTCTTCATCAGGAAGTGTAGTGACAGGAGAAGGGGTAATGGTTTTAAATTGGAAGAGGGGAGATTTAGATTAGATATTAGGAAGAAATTCTTTACTGTGAGGGTGGTGAAGCACTGGAACAGGTTGCCCAGGGAAGCTGTGGATGCCCCATCCCTGAAAGTGTTCAAGGCCAGGCTGGATGGGGCTTTGAGCAACCTGGTCTAGTGGAGGTGTCCCTGCCCATGGCAGGGGGGTTGGAACTGAATGATCTTTAATGTCCCTTCCAACTCCAACCATTCTGTGATTCTGTTTATGGGCAGTGGATGCAGAAGGCAACATTGACCCTAGCTCCCATATGGGAAGTGCTGGGTATGGATCTTCTCAGATGAGAAAAGGGTCTGCAGAGGGTGTGGGATATGTGATGGACACCGTGCACCTTCTACCAAAGAAGTGAGGACTGACAATATCTTCAGTTTCTAGAGAAAGAGGATATTTTGTTAGACTGAAATAGCCGCCAAACCCAGAAAGTTGTTGGGACAGAAAAAAAACCCAGCATCTAATGAACATTGAGTGTTCCAGGTTCTCCCTGTCCAGCTTCCTTGTGGAGAGATAAAAAAAAAAAAAAAAGGTCTCATGGAAGAAAACTGCTGTATTCATCACAGGCTAGGTATCAGCAAGGAAACTAAGAATGGGCTTGTTTGCCCAAAAAGTTCCCACCCTGGTAGCTGGTACTTCCAGGATGTTATTAGAGGTACCTTTACCACAAACACAGATGCTCACCCCGTTTTTGTTCCATGTTTAATGGAGACGGGGACAAACAGGGATCACAAGCTGCAGCAGCAAAGAAAACTCAAGAAGGAAGAAATAAATCTCTCTGTGTTCAGGGTGCAAAGGACCCATCTGAACACAGATGCATTGTGCCATCAACACACCCAAGGGAGATCCCCCACCACCGTCCATGGGAGACGAGCATTCCTGGACCCCCCAGACGATGAGCTGTGCTCAGCAGTCGGCACAGTGAGTTTGTTTTAATGTCGTATTTTTGTCCCTCTCTTGTCAGCCTGCGGTGAAGTCTTCCCAGCAGCAGGTTTAGACCCACCGCCGTCTGGCAGAAGCCCGGCCACAAGCCCGCGAAGGAGCAGCCAAGTCGAAATGAAGACAAAGCACCTGGGGGTTTTGATGGACGACAGGCAGCGCTGCCTTCAGTCCGAACCGCTCATACAATATACAAACCAAGACACAAATCAATGCAAAGTGTTTGAACTCCAGAAAGAAAGAAAAAATCAACACATCCATCACACTCAGACACGTGTCCGTTTGAGTCCAAACTCTGGCAGTGCTTTTTATCAATGGCAGCAGCTGGATTAATACAAACTGGGACATACAAGGACATGAGGTCCCTCTCCCTTCCCAAAGAGGCAAATACTTCCCAACCACCTTCGGCATTATCACCTGGAAAAATTCTCCCAATGCACCTTAAAAGAAAGGATTTAGCCCCACTTTAAGGAAGGGACTCTGAGGAGATAAGTGCTACCCCACGGCTGAGCTTTGAGGAGGAAGACAAAGTTGGGGTTAGACTCCTCAAACAAATAGCTGAGCATTCAATAGGGAAAAAAAAAAAAAGAGGAAATGATGCTACAGAAAAGATAAAACAGCAAAAGGTTACACCAAAACCTGCCTGACACAAGCTCTGCTCACAGCTGCTATGTGGGATCTTCCCCCTTTCATGTTCCAGTTCTGGCAAAGATGGTCACACTGGCAAAGGAAACAGGGTATTTCTGGGGCCATGAACAGTTAGGAACACCCCAACCTCCAAGAATTCCCTTACAGATGGGGATGGAGAGCGGGTACCAAGCCTGTCCGTAGACAACCATATATCCTTGCTTCCCTTCTATCTGATGGAGTATGGAAGAGACTCCCAGGGACCTTCTGTCCATCTCTCTGTGTCATTGCTTTATTAAGGAGGTGAACTCCGCTGAAGTACATGGGTGACTATTAAGGTGACAGTCTTAGGTTTATTAAGCTCTGTTGAAGATTGATTCTTTTTTTGAATCTTTCTGTCCAGTAATTAGCATAATTGGGGGGGTTGGGGCATACAAATTAAGCATTGGCTGGATTCGCCAGAGGTTGGTTGTTCAGTTTTACCTGCTACTATGGATCGGGAGTCCTGGAGGAGGCAGTTATCTTCTCCCTAGCCCAGCTATCTCAAACACGAGGGTGTTTTACATCCTGCTACTTCATCCAGGCTTAGCCATCCTCCTCTTACTGCAAAATCACAAATAATTCATCCTAAGAAACAACTGTTGCACCAGTTTATTAAGCTTATTAAGACCATGGCTATCAGCCAGCCCTAAGCATTTCAAAGAGCCTAAGTACAAGGAATAAATTTATAAAAAGCAGATTTAAGGAGGAGGCACTTAACCCTGCAAAACATCTCCCTGTGCATCGGTGCGTAAGTCATCTAGTGAGACTCTCCCACCTTGCAGAAGGCATTTGACCTCTCAAAGAGCACTTACTTCAGGCTGTCTGCAGACCCTGGTGGGTACTTCCAAATAGCTCATACTATGTCATGGTTTCAACCTGTCTTTACCTGGCATAATGCAGAAGAACTCATTCGGATTTGGGTGATGCTGGAGAGAAAGGCACCTGGACCAGCCTCCAGCTCCCAGTTCAGCTGCTCTGAATCTTGGCCAGAAACACTAATGCAGAGATCCAATCCACAGAAATCGGGAAGAAACAGGCTCCCAAACATCCCTGAGGCTCACCAGCATCACAGGAGGAGATCGAGAGAAGCTCAGACTTTAACTCAGACTTAAAACTATAAATTCATTTCTAATCCTGCATCACTTTCAGGTCTTTCCCCGAGTTCATGAGGCACAGAGGTGCTGGAGCAGGAGCCCTCCAAATGCCTGAGAGAGCCAGAGAAAGGAAAAAACTTGAAGTTAGCCCTATGGGAGAGTCTGTGTTCCCTACAAGGACCAGGAGACCCATTATGAGGAGCACTGTCTCCCTGCTGCCACCATCTGCAGCTTGGACATGTCAGAGAATTTTAAGGCATTTCTCTGTGTGCATTGGACAGCAGATATCACAGCCAGGATGGGGTTATTTCAATCCCTCCCTGTCCTTCTCTGCTGCTGGGTAGGGAACCCATCATTGATCCACCTTCAGCTCCGAGCGACTGTAAGGTGCTGGACCAGGAGCAATCAAGTGGCATCAAAGAGAGTATCAGTCATTTCTTTTAGCAGGATGGCAGGTGTCAGGGAGAGCACCTGCAAACAGGAACAGGAGGATGGGCTGCCTCTCACTCACTCCTCTGTCCATCCATCCAGGGTGCTCAGAGACCATCGATGAATACTTAGCACTTCTACAGCAAGTAGAAGCTGGGCAAACATTAACTAATTAACCCCCTTGCCAGGCTGTGAGGAAGGGGAGAGTGGTCATTTCCATGGGGCAGGTTGGTAAGGGAGGCTGGGGATGTTCAAGGTGCTGGTGGAGAGGAGGAGACAAGCTGGTAGGGGATGAAGGCGACGCCTTGTGACTCTTTTCCTGCTGATGCCCATTTGTGCCCACAGAGCAGTTGCATTCATTTCCCTTCAACTGCAAGCAGAAGGGAAAAAATCACATTCTTCTCCTAAAAAGGGGCAAGGACAGAAACGGAGTCTCCATCAATGGCTGCAGCTCTTCTTCTGGACATTTTCTACAAGTCTACAGAGATCCATGTCCTCATGGGAGGCTGTCCATCTCTGCTAAAACAAGTTCAAGCACTTTCCCTTTATGTCCGATTGGTGGCAAGACCTGGGGTGTTAGTGCAGGTGTTTTTTAACTAGAGATGATGTGAAAACAAAAGGTTTGGAAGATGGACTCATCAAGGACACTGGTAGGTCTGTAAACTCTTGGACACAGGGAGCATGTTTTGTGCCAGTCCATGTGGTGCTAACCACAAAAGTGTGACCAGAGATGCTTCAATGATCCAAATATTTTCCCTTTAATGGGAAAAAATAGTTTATGTAGTGGCCAAACATCTGTCAGAAAGGGGTGAGGTGGAGTTCATTCTGTCCCAAGCTGGAAAAGGATGTGGCATCCCTTCTGGACCTGTCTGGAAGCACACAGGGTCTTCATCCAAAACATCCAAAGCCTTTTCTGAGACAGCTCCTGAAACCTTTCCCTCACCAGTTTCCCAGGTCAAGGGCTCTCCATGGCCAGCCTGGACTGACAGTGCTTCTTCCTCCACAGAAAATGCACCCAAGCCCCAAGTACTACAAATTAATGCCCAACAGCTCTGGATGCAAAAAACCCAAAATACTATTTTGTTGTTTTACCGGACTGTTTGAACTTGCAGGAAGCATTGAAATATGTAAAATGGCACTCTGATTCCATGTCATTCTCACACAGATGTGCAACCAAAGCAGCATCTCTCCCCTCCATGCCTAGACTCATCTGCTAATATTCCCTTTCCACCAACACAGAGCCAATTAGGAAGGCGATGAAATCCAGTGCGCACCAGCTACCAGGCTCTGCTACCTCACAGCTCTCCCTGGGCACCCCATGCTACCCACCCCACCTCAAAATCTGAGTCCTGATCCCCCTCGTCACTATAACCCCAGCCTTCTTTTGCTCCGCACCTTCATTACAGAAGACCCATATATCATGTTTTTAACGTCTTAACTCCTTTTCACACCTCTAAAATTCTCAGAAAATGACTGGAATAAATGTTTGCTTTCTTAAGAAGAGCACACCAGAGGATTCACCACTGGGGAGAGCCCAGTGGCTGTGAACAGATGTGTCCTTAGGTCAATCCAAACCCTATTGTCATTCGCCACCGCGACCCACCGCCGCCCTGACAGGAGCAGACATACACGGCTACATCTATTATAGCAAACTAGACAAGGTCAGGGCAGAGGATCAAGCTCCAGCACACAATTACGCATACTTTTAAGCTACTGGCGAGCTATCTGTCACAGTCTCAGACCACGATGAGCAGCCTCCCAGACACTGGCCAGACCTTGGAGGTCTACACAGGCCAAAGGACCTTTCCCAGAACATGGGAACATGAACATGACAGGGTTTGGTCACCCTGTTTTGGAGAACAAGAAAATTTAAGCATGGGGGCACAACTGTTCCATGCTGTGTCTCCGGGCCAGTGAATGACCTCTATCCCATGTTACTTATGACAATGACACAGCCAAACGGCCCTGCCATCTTCTGCAACTGCTCCTTGGAAAATGCCACCTTGCTGTAGAGTTGGCCTCGCACCAGGGCATCACCACGGGTGGAAGTGCATTTGTAACAAACAGAGAGGGGGGAAGAGAGGGTTGAAGGAGGAATTCTGCCTTCTGTATGGAAAGCAGACACGCAGGCTGTTCACCGTGAGCTCTAGCAGCTGACACATGGCCCCTTCGGTGCCGTCCTACTGCTCTGAGCAGAGATCAGATGGTGGCTGCAGAGCTCCCAGCTGAGGGCAAAGCCTTGCTCACCCTCAGGACAGTTTTGGAAGAGCTATAACAAATCCCCTTCGCCTCCCTTCCGCACACCAAATCAACATCTTGCCATCTTCAGCGCTTCATGTGTTTCTACATACCTTTTACAGTCTCATTGCAAGAGCTGGGAAGAAAGAACAGGTCTCTTCATGGACTGGAGTAGCAGAGGACATTGCTGCTGCAATGGCTCATGTGGGATGTGGACACACAAGGGCTGGAGAAAGGGAAAAGCGCAGTGGGAAGAGCTCGGTGTGACACGATGTCTGTGGTTCTGTGCTTGGCCACCAGCCTCCATGTCACCAAACATCCTGCTGGACCGAAGGGACTGGGTGATCCAATGCGCAGCCTCCTACCTGATCTCCAGAGGTCCCTTCCAACCCCGTATCATCCTGTGATTCTGTGATTCTGTGTCAACTGCCGAGCTCAGAAAGGCCCTGTGGGCTGCGTTGGCCTGTGGGACATGCAGAACACACAAAGGCATGAGAAGCAGCAATGGGGAGAGGAGGGGTGGAAAGAAAGCAACAGGCCCATGTGCATGCTGCCCATGGCTGTGGGGTGGAGGAGACGGTGAACCAGGTGGGTTGTGTCCATAAGAAGGTGTGAGAGCAGCCTTGGGGAGTGGGGAGGGCAAGCTGGCATGTGGAAAGGCAAGCAGGCACGCAGGGGATCCTGGTGCAATGCTTTCCAGGGAAGCAGAGTGACAGGGCGACCACGGGACATCCCTGGGGAGGAGAGCTGTCTGGGAGCCCTCACAGTGGGGTGGATGGGGCAGATGTGATGACAGGGAGTGTGTGTGGGGAGGCTGGGGGGAAATCCTGGCTCTCGTATCTCCTCCTGCCATCCAAGCTGGCCAGGGGGAAAAGAGCCTGCTGAGAGATTTTCAATGCGCTGCCTGTCGCCATGGAAACCCCTTCCCCAGCATCCCAGCTGGCAAGGGATGCTCATGTTATAGGGTGGTCACAGAGCCCCAGGGGAAGACTAGACCCTGGGAAGGGCACGGGGCAGGGGCAGCAGAGACGGGGTGATCCTGGCCCTCAGTGCTCTGCAATCGGGACAGGACCAGGCTCCACACCCCTCAGCCATGGGGAATTGGGAATCCCAGGGAGACCTTATAGCAGCCTTCCAGTACCCAAAGGGTACTTAGGAGTGATAGGATGAGGGGGAAGGGTTTTAAACTGAAAGAGGGAAAATTTAGGTTGGGTATTAGGAAGAAATTCTTTACTCTGAGGGTGGTGAGACACTGGCCCAGGTTGCCCAGAGAAGCTGTGGCTGCCCCATCCGTGGAGGGGTTCAAGATCAGGCTGGATGAGGTTTTGAGCAACCTGGTCCGGTGGGAGGTGTCCCTGCCCATGGCAGGGGCTGGAACTGGATGATCTTTAAGGTCCCTTCCAACCTGAACCATTCTATGATTTGATGATCCTATGAATTGCGAGCTGGTCCCTGCTTTAGCCCTGGCACTGATCAGAAAGGCTGGACAGCCTCTGAAGAGCCTGCAAGGGCATCCTGGGAGACAGGAGGTGGAAGGGTGTCAGCCAGGGATGCTGCTAACTGATAAAAGGTCAGAAGAAAACTCTCTTAGGTCACTGACTCTGGAGTTACCCATCATGGGGTATCTGCTCCTGGAGACACACAACCAGGAGACCTGGTAGCTCAGGGCAGACAGAGCAGGGGTGAAGGTCAGGCAAGCAGTACAGTTAAAATATCCAGACAAAATACCTTGCTTAGCACTGCACCATGCTTATCTGTGTCAGTTGTCCTCATAGATTTGCCTATCATGGTGACCTGGGGACGGCTGGTCTCTTCTGCCCACCTCACGCTCGAGCCAGCACTGGCCTGGGCACAGAAAAAAAACAAACCCAAAGTTTGTTCAGAGGGAGCGGTACAAATCCCTGTCTTCTGTCTCCCAGGAAGGTAGTGAAGGAAGGATGGACCTGGCATCCAGATCCCACGTTCATAGTCTTCCTCTCCTCCACCACCGCAACCAGCTGATGTAAGTCTTTGCAAGACCAGGAAAGGAGTCTTGGGGCAACACCGTTGTCTCCTGGAGGTGCTGGAGAAATGCTCGGAGGTGGTAAAAACCCCCTTAAAGCAACACATGTGGTTTTTGATTGACACTCAGTAGTCCTCCAGGGAAACTGAGCCCACACTTGAGTGGGATTCACATTTTGTAGGTATTCGGCAGGCTTTTCAACATGTTTCAGTTTTTTTTGTTTGTTTTGTTCGGCACAGTATTTATTGTGTGTTTGCTGCTGCGTTTTACCAAACTGCAAGAAATATGTAAACAGCAAATGATCAAAGCAATGTATCTTTTATATCTAGAAGCAGGCAAGCCAGATGGAGTTAATTAATGAAGATGTTTAGCAAGACTGGAGTTTAGCTCGTATGCAAACAGGTTGTTCCCAGAAACATCAATCTAATCCAATAAACAATTTGTGGGGGTGTAAGAAACGCTGCTTTGTTCCTTCCTTTCCATTACAAAGAGCTGAGCAAAACTTTTGTTGTTGCTATTTAATCCCGATGAGAGGTTTTGAATTAACAGCACCAAAATACAATTCTGTGCCTACACTGGGAACGTCCTCGTTTGCGCGGCTTGATCCTGTTGCTTCAGGCAAAAGAGTAGTCGAGTATCCAAAAGCAAATTCAATGCTCAACCTCTTTTCTGAGACTGCCAATAAGGGAGATAATTATGGCCAATAGTAATGACGTGGACATCACTGCGTACCAGACTGCATCCAGCCAAGAACCCTGATCTCCATCAGATGATAATTCAGGATGTTATGTCAGATTTTATTTTTATTCTACAAGATATTACCAGACATAAACCGTTATAATGCCCCAAGTGACAGCCCGTTCAATCACTCTGCGCTGTGATCCACCCCATAACTCAGATTTACAGGCCAGCTTTATGCCACAGATTATCGATCAATTATCTGGCTGGGGTTGAAGCAGTCTGTGATGCCAACCCCTGCTCAGCTGGCAAGGAAAGAGGAGCCGGCAGCCTCCTCCAGGACAGCATGGACGTATGTGGACCTATACATGGGTGTATGCAATTCTCAGGGGCTGCAGTGATGGGGTCCCATCACTGTCAGCATCTATTGGCAGAAAAGAGTGAGGTGTCTGAGCTGCATGGAGAGGAAGGAGCAAAGCAGAGCAAGGAGATGGCTGCACGACGGGACAGAATCACAGAATCACAGACTGGCGGGGGTTGGAAGGCACCTCTGGAGATCATCTCAACCAACCCCCTGCCAGAGCAGGGTCACCCAGAGCAGGTTGCACAGGAACGTGTCCAGGCGAGTTTTGAATATCTCCAGAGACGGAGACTCCACCACCTCTCTGGGCAGCCTGTTCCAGGGCTCTGCCACAGAAAGGAAAGAACTTTGTTCCTTCTCATGTTTAGATGGAATTTCCAGTACTCCAGTTTGTGCCCGTTGCCCCTTGTCCTGTCACCGGGCACCACTGAGAAGAGTCTGGCCCCATCCTCTGGACACCTGCCCTTTAGATATTTCTCAGCATCGATGAGATCCCCTCTCTGTCTTCTCCAGCCTGAACAGCCCCAGGTCTCTCAGCCTTTCCCCATCAGAGAGATACTCCAGTCCCTTGATCATCTCCGTAGCCTCTGCTGGACTCTCTCTCTTTTGAAAGATGTTGGGGACACAGAGACAAATCCAGGAAGAGAAAACATCAGGATAACTTTTTTCAGGTTGCACCACACCCCATCTTACCACCTATAGGTGGGGGCCATTGAGTCAATGCTGCTTCTTCCTCCAACTCCCCTCAACCCCATCAAACGCACCCTTTGAAGGAGTGTGAATACTCCTCTTCCAGCCAGTGAGTCATTTATCTCTGCGTCTCTCCAGACCCTGAACTCAGAAAAAAAAAAAAAAAAGAGGTAAGGATGCACAGAAACAGATTTCAGACTTCCTCCGCATAAAAATAAATTAATAAGCCTTTTCCTCCAGCGAGGACCTGGTTTGTTTTTCCCCCGTGGGATGGAAAACGGCAAACAAGAAAGAGGAAGTGTTTAAGGAGAAATGGGTACACACGTGTGCGCCTGTTCACGTCCCTTCCCTTGAACAGCAGCTGTAACTCCAGGAACAAACCAGCCGTCCCCAACTTTCAGATAACGTGAAGCTTCAGACCCAAACCGGCATGAGATTTGCCCATGTTATCCTCACACTTACCGTGGCGAGGAAAGGTCAAAGTTGTTTTAAAAACCACTTATAGCCTGCCTGCGCTGCAGAGCAGACATCTCCCCGGCTTCCTCGAGCTGCAGTAAGCTTTCAAACCAAAATGGATCAATAATAGCTTTTAAAAATTATCATCAAGAAATGAAAGGCTTGGCATCGCACAGCCACTTCGGTAGCGGTAACTACAGCAAATTAACATGAAACTGAAGTCGGTCCCAAATGAAGGCAACTCTCTGAGACGCTGGGGCCTGAAATGGCCTTTATGATGTAAATTTATATTAAGTACCAGCAATCTTTTGTGTTTCCTTCTTTAGTATTTTACTTTCAGTTGGCTTCTTTCCGAGTCTATTTTAACAGGAGATTTCCTAGACGTGGGGACAAAGCCGCTGTCAGTCACGTTTCTATTTACGCTCGCCGAGGATGCTGATGGTCATCTGGAATTACAGACAAGATCTATTTAACGGAGGCAAGCGTGCTCAGGATTTGGGCTGGAAATCTCTCTGCTTCGACTTCCTAAGCTGGGGGCCATGGTCCCTGCTGGGATTGTGTGGCACAACCCAGATGGGGTCTGACAGGCTTTTGGGTTCCCAAACAGCCATTTTTTTATGGCCTTGATAAAACAACACACCCATCAGAAAGAGGACGTGGGGACAGAGGAAGCACAAGGACTCCAGCCCCAGTTTCTCAGCCTTGCTCAATCCTGCTGTAGCCCCCATGATGAGCCTCGTGTCCCCACTCCTCCAGCAGCTCCCTGAAAGGTCAGGTGGAGGAAACTGCTGAAGGCAGCCACCAATGAAGAACAGGTCTAAACACACTACAGGATAAGAAGGACATGGACCTGTTGGAGCAGGGCCAGAGGAGACCATAAAGATGATCCAAGGCCTAGAGCCCCTCTGCTGTGAGGACAGGTTGAGAGAGTTGGGGGTGTTCAGCCTGGAGAAGAGAAGGCTCTGGGGAGACCTTATAGTGGCCTTCCAGTATCTGAAAGGGGCCTACAAGAAAGCTGGAGATGGACTTTTTACAAGTGCATGTAGTGATAGGATGAGAGGGAATGGCTTCAAACTGAACGAGGGGAGATTTAGATCAGATACTAGGAAGAAATTCTTTATTCTGAGGGTGGTGAGACCTTGGCCCAGGTTGCCCAGAGAAGCTGTGGCTGCCCCATCCTTGGAGGTGTTCACTGCCAGGTTGGACGGGGCTTGGAGCAACCTGGTCTGGTGGGAGGTGTCCCTGCCCAGGGCAGGGGGTTGGAACTGGATGATCTTTAAGGTCTCTTCCAACCCAAACCATTCTACGATTTTACGATTAGCCAGACATCACATCCAGACCTTAATTGCCCCTGGATCGAGATGCCCACAGAAACAGTCATGAGAGTAACCCCTGAGTTGGTACGAGGGGCACAGGCACTGGTGCACCATCCGTGCACCATTGAAATTTCCAGTGAAGTTTCCAGTGAAGCCCTTGTGAAGTTTTCCAGCAGCAAAACATTACCTGCAAGGTCTTTGCCCTTTGCTAAATCTCTTCTCCTCCACCACTCGGCTCTGCCCTGTCTATTACAGCAAAACTCAAACATGCAAAAGGGCAAAGACCAGCCCCACAGAGTTGCAGACCTGCTACCAAATCCATCCTTCACGTCAGAGCAATAAAGAGCTTGGTTTAAATTTCATTACCAGGAGAAAGAACATGACGCTGTCCATGCAGAGGGCTATGGATTGGGATGCCTGGCTTGTGCTCTTGCTTCTTGCGCTGCTGCAAGATGCCCATTAATTGCATCGGGAATTGGTCTGATCCCCATCCACAAAGGTAACGAGGCATCAAATGCTCACTGATTTCAGTGGCACAGAGGCACCCAAAGCGTTTCTGAGGATCTGGGCCTGGCTGTGTGTCGTGGTTTTGGCTGAATTTACCAAAACCGGACCGGCAGATGGCCCTTCTCCCCCTTTCCCCCCCCTAAAAGAGGGGAGAGGAGGAGAAAGAGATAAGGAGATTCAGAAGTTTAGAATGAACTAAACTACTTTAATGAAGAATTAATATTAAAATAAAAATAAAGAAGAAAATAATGAAATAGATACAATATATACAAAACCGTATCAAGCTCCCAGGATGACAGTCACATCACCAGCAGGTACTGGGGAAGTCCCAGACTGGACTCAGTGACAAATGGGAACTGGATTCCAGCTCTGGAGTCAGGAACACACAGATCGGGATCAAAGGCAGATGAACAGACAGAGTCCTCTCTGGACGTCGGCCATCGCAGGAAGGGGCTGACCCTTTGATCCCTCAGCTTTTATACTGAGCGTGGGGCAGATGGGATGGAATACCCCAGCTGGTCAGGTTTGGGTCACCTCTCCTGTCCCCTCCTCCCCACCGATGTGAGCCCTTTACATTTTTTCCGTTTCCGACCCTCTAAGGGGGCAAATAAGGAAATTGGCTGCCCTTGGTTGTTACAGCAATAAGGATAAGCAAGGGCCTCCCTGCTCACCATTCCTTGGCATGGAGCACAAACATTGGTCTTATCACTCTGAGAACGAGCAGTTTTCTCCCCAATACGCCGTTAATTTCAGAGAGTTAGAGGAGGCCGAGCTAGGATGGAAAGTTACAGAACAGAAAATTGGTTCGGTTTTACTTCAAATCGTGACCGATCCACTGTGTCAGGATCTCTGCTCCTGTAAGAAGGGGATGACTCTGCTGCCTATGGGCTTTAGGATCTGGGAGGCTTAGCTCCAGGCTGGAAAAATGATCTGAGCTTTGAGAACAGAGGTTGATCAGGAAAGCTTTTTTTAAAGGAAAAAAAAAAAGTTATAAAAAAATAAAAAGTTATAAAATTACCTTCTGGGACAGACAGTACTGCACTGAGAGCAGGTGCTCAACCTCCACCATCTGTGAACAGGACGAGGACCTTATTCTTTCAGGAATGGTCCATCACAGGACAACTTTGAAGACTGCTGAGGTCCGTTCTGGCCCTCCTAGGACTGTGTTACTGCTTCTTCAGAAATTGCATTTGCCATAGGGTGGGATTCACCTCACCTTAGCTCCCTGCATGAGAGAAGATCGTCCAGGATCCCTCCAAGATGAGTGGGAAGAGGGAGCACCTTCAGAAGCAGTTCATATAAATCCAATAGGTGGGTTGAAACACCCTTGGTATAAAACACCCTCTTTCATCAAGAAGAGAAAGAAAGAGAGACAAACTCCCTTGGACTAGAAGGTCGTATATATAGGATTTTTAGATACCCAACATTTCCAAGATCTTGGATAAGGGATCAGACCAGAAGGACTGCAGGTGTCTTCCAGTCTGACCAGTGGAGAAACAAAGGGAAAAGTTCTGTGGGTAGGATCACCTTCCCTTCAGTAGAGGGAGAGCCACAGGAGCTGCCTGCACCCCTGAAAACTCCTACCCACATGGTGCTGCAGAGCCCTCATCCCTGGTCCTGCACACTCTTTCTTTCACATAGCAAAAGCATGGCAAGTTGCAAGATGGGAAAAAATCATGGTTTATAGTGGTTTTTGAAGTTATAGAGTCAAGTAGTCAAGTTTAGGGACATAGTTCTAGGATGTGACCTCCTCCTCCTCCTGCCCACATCCCTCTTCCCATGCAGGCACCGTTCTCTGTAGCGGCAAACCCAATTTTTGAGACCCTTTAAGAGTGTCAGAAACCTTTGTACAAACTTGTTCTGGGCAACCAGGACACAGGGCTGGGAGAGCCCTTGGGCAGGACAGCTGAGACCAGCAGAGCTTGTAATTATGTACTTGGCTAATGAGCCTCGATCTCCTGAGCATGTCAGAGTTGTCCCTTAGCAATGGCCCTAAAGGCAGAGCACAAAAATGGTATTTTCCCAGAAGGCTGGGAACGAAGAACTCTTTAACCTCAAAAAGTGCTCCTCTGATGCTTCCTCCAGTAACATGCAAGGTCATTTTGGTCCTTGTTGAAGAATCACAAACAGGGATGGGGGACATTTTCACATCCCCAGGGGGAAAGGGGGTACTGGGGAGCTGGGCTGTGAGTCACCACATCACTACATTCTTTCTCCTTTCCCCAGGATGGGAACATGAAAAAAAAATTTGGTTTTGCTCCTTTTCCTTCCGCTGAGTCCCTCAGCAAAGAGAAGGGCATGAAATGCAAGCAGGTTAGAGAGAATTTCGCTGGCAATATTTCATGCCATCCCGAACCTCAGTTCATTCCTACTGCGTATTCCCAGCCTGAATATTGAGTAACCCCAGCTCCAGAACACGCGTGGAGGTGATGGATTGCTGCTGAATGCAAGCTGAAGTTTTAAGCCAACAATTACTTTTCTCTAAAGACTCTTTTCCCCACCAGAAACTGGGGAACAAAACACCTTCAAATTGTTTTTTATGAACAATGCTGTCTTCTGCACGGTAACTGGAATCTTTAAAGGATGCTGGGTTATGAATAGCTCTCATTACTGGGGGAAAAAAATGCCTAGTGCCACATTGGTATTTTTTTTGTACATAGGCCTAATATATGTGCAGGGGATTAATTGCCACTTTTAAAGAGGATCAGAGCTGAAATTATTAACCTCTGAGCAGAAACCTGACTCAAAAACGAAGGAGCCCACTTAGAGCCTGCCTCGAAGTCCAGAGCCATCTCCTTCCCCCTCTTCTCCTGCAGTGGGGAGGAAAGGAGCCTCCCCAGGGGCAGCCGAGATGGACCTTGGCAAAATGAATGTCTCTGTAACCCCGTAAATCAAGCCGTGAGTAACTTCTGCCTGGGGGAAGGGATCACTTAAGAACAGGAGCCAGAGTCAAGGGGTGAAATCCAGGAGAAGAGCATGGAGGGGCTGAAGGTACCTCCAGGGGCAGAGCATCGGTTTCTGCTGTTTGTGTTCAAATTGTCGGACGTCAATTGTTGTTGTACATCACCCTCAAAAAAAAAAAAAAGGTAAAAAAACTTCCAACCCAACTACATTAAACACATTTAACACAAGGCTGGCTCCGCTTGATGGCCATGAACTTCCCACAGACAACTTTTGGGTCTCTTTGGGGGACCCCCTTGCTTGCCCTCAGCACCTTGCAGTCTTCAATAGGTGCGTTACATTATCCCAGGCTGAGATTCAAGGAAACGAAGCGAGTAGCGCATGGTCCCACAGTGCATCAGGGACAGCAATGACAACAGATATTTTTGTATTTTGATGGTTTTAAATCAAGCTGGGGACAGCGGCTATTCAGGCGCTGCTGTGTCACACCTGCCGAGCTCAGGGACAGAGCTGCTGAGCTACTTAACTTCTGTTTTCCAACAAACCACGGGAGGAGACAGTGACCACACACCTTGCGCCTCCAGGATAGATCAAATACAATTCCTTAGTTCATTTTGTCCAAAGCAAAACTGAGAAAAAAGGAGGAGAGTAGCAGACACACACACAGAGCCCATTCTTGGTGGGTAGACTAAAAATTGCATGCCCAAACGCTCTCTCTTCCAATGCCCACGGAGCATTTTCCAGCCTAACACAGCTATTTCCACCAGGCTGCGGAAACAGAATCCTAGAATGGTTTGGGTTGGAAGGAACCTTAAAGATCATCCAGTTCCAACCCCCCTGCCATGGGCAGGGACACCTCCCACCAGACCAGGTTGCTCAAAGCCCCATCCAACCTGGCCTGGAACACCTCCAGGGATGGGGCAGCCACAGCTTCTCTGGGCAACCTGGGCCAGGCTCTCACCACCCTCACAGCAAAGAATTTCTTCCTAATATCTCATCTAATTCTACCCTCTTCCAGTTTGAATAAAGGCATTAAAAAGCTGAATGATACACCCAGCAACACTCGAAATAGAAACCATATACCCTGATGCCTCAGTGACCCCCATGGAGCTCTTGGAATCCTCTGTGTGGACCAAGATGGTTAGACTGGTTGGTTCAACTCATGGTATCCTGGGAAAGCAAGGCGAGTGAGACCATCTTCTGGATTCTTTGCCTTGAGACCCACCATCTCAGCGCGTCCACAGGCTCCTCAGACCTGTAGAACCCTCAAACCCAGCTGGACGGCATAGGGAAGAAGACATGAAAGTCCACTAGCTCCAAAAAGCAGACCCCAGGCAGCTGGAGACGCAATACAGAAAAAAGCCCTGCTTCTCTGGGGAACCCTGAGTCACCACGGCTTGATACACAGGGGTTTATTATGCTATTTGGTTTCTTGGTAACGGCAGACCAAGCTGCAGCGGCAGCAATCAGCTTCATTCTAAACCCCTAAAAGTGCCACGACGTCAGATTAAAAAGCTTCCATTTAAAGAAAAAAAAAAAAAACAAAAAACCCCCAAAAAAACCCAACCAGCAGAAACCCAACAAGGCGAGACTTGATAGTGATTCATAACGACGCCGTTTTACAGGCTCCCTAACGGGTGCACTCTCCATTCAAGGAAAAGGCACGGCGCATGGAGTGAATGGCTTTGCTGGACTCCCTGCCACGGAGGCAGCACCGCTCGGGTCGATGGGCAGCTCCCAGAACACTCCCCGCTTACGGGAACACCAGCGGGAGCCGCACATTACCCATCCCTGAGAGCCCAGAACGGATTCGCAACCGTCTGTCTCTTCTTTTACCGGAGGCTATTTAATATTCTCTCGCTGCTGACACCCTGCCTCGTCCCCCGCAGCTTTTCCCCCAGACCTGAAAGAACAACCAACACGGACACACGGTCGCACTGCCTCGCTGCTCCCCCGAGACGGCAAATTGGGACCAAAGAACAGGAGCCGGGTGATTTCCTTCCTATTTGGTGCCTAAAGGTATTGCCCACCACGCCGCTGTGTCCCCATCTAATCCGCTCCGGCCCCAGCTCACACGTCCCACGCTCGGCATTTCTCCAGTACGTCACGTTAGTCCTAATAACAGCAACGGGATCAGCTTTGAAGGTGTAAAACCACCAATACATACGTGCTCTGTTCCTTTTGCCTTTTCTGTGCTCCCGGAGCTCTATCTGGATCCTGTTCACAAACTTCTCTCTGCAAAGCTAATTTTTTTGTTTTGTTTTGTTTTTCGAGGCAAAAGCAGCGATTTTCATTTGTCCACCTGATTCCAGGAGCGGGAACCTTAAACAAAACCAAAGAGATCGCGAGACCTTTCCCTGCCCATAAGGACTCGTTTTTTATCGCTCAGACCCCACTCACCTCTGCAAACACCTCCTTTGTACCACCAGGCTCTGCTATTTAAAGGCAGCCACGGTGGAATATAAATTTCTTGTTTGCTTGTTTTCAAGAAGAGCCAGATTAGAAGACATTCGAGCTGACTTTGACCTTTTCAAAACAGCCCAAGTGTTAATAACATTAAAACTGAGAGGGGGAAAAAAATCCTCACCATCTGACATAAGAAAGAGGAGAGAGATCTACTGTATTCTCATGGGCGGTCTAGGAAAAATGGTTCCTGGCCTTTAATGGGTCTTCAGGACCTCATCTCCTTGCCCCTCCCTAAACCCTTTGCAGAACTAAACCCCGATACCACAATCAAATAAATCTCTGGGCATCTTCACAAGGAGAAGATGACCTGGTTTAAGGAATATGAGAACTTCTTGGTATCAGGTTTTATGGATTAGTGGACCAAGTTGCTTCCAGCCCTGCTATTTCTATATAAGCAACTGATAAATCATAAAATCATGGAATGGTTTGGGTTGGAAGGGACCTTAACAATCATCCAGTTCCAACCCCCCTGCCCTGGGCAGGGACACCTCCCACCAGACCAGGTTGCTCAAAGCCCCATCCAACCTGGCCTTGAACACCTCCAGGGATGGGGCAGCCACAGCTTCTCTGAGCAACCTGGGCCAGTGTCTCACCACCCTCAGGAAAGAATTTCTTCCTGAGATCTCATCTAAATCTCCCCTCTTTCAGTTTAAAACCGTTCCCCCTCGTCCTATCGCTACACTCCCTGATAAAAAGTCCATCCCCATCTCTCCCATAGGAACATGAAGAAGAACCTGCTTAGCTTGTAATTTACTTGGGAATTTGATCCGCTTCTTGCGGCTCTAACGCCACCTCCCAAAGGAGCCCTTGCAGTTCCATCTGTGCAGTCAACCCTCACTTTGGGACGAGGGGACAGCCGCTCTGCCCCCGTCCACCCGCCAGACCTGCAAAGGAAGGAGGGACGGTCTTCCTGCGTAGGGTGGTCAGAAAATAACTGGTTTCATGTGACAGCTGAACAGAAAAACCTCACCTCCTGCTGCCGACTTGCACCCCACGCTGGTAGAAATGCCTCCACCAAACCAGCAAAGAGGCCCACGGGTGAAGGGATGTCCAGGATCTCATACAAGGAGCAGTGGAACAACCCTTATCTCTCAGGCGCAGCAATGCCATGGGGACACTTGGGAATGGTTACCCCGAAAGGTGACCCCAGCAGTATTAACGGTACATAAAATCTTTATAATAAATACCACCCCACCACGGGGCTACCTGCTGCCTTAGGTCACCTCCTGACGATGGCACAAGCACTTTTGGATGTCATTGGAAGGTGGCTCTAAAGCCCTCAGGCACAAGCCCTCTGACAAAAGGACCTTTCAGGGTTTTTTTTCCCCCGAACCACCCCATCCTTTGCAGTATTTCAGATGCTACTTCCCACACCAGAGGGAGAAGGGTTAACCCAGCGAGGGGGGCTGCTGCAGTGCCGCAATTCAAGGTGCTCCCTCCAGCACAATGGCTGAGTGTTCTCTTCCCAGCAGTTACTGGCTTGAGAGAGAATCAAACTAATTACCTTAGTAATTACCAAACTAATTACCTCTCTAATTACCGAGCATCTTTGTTCACATGGCGCTGACATTCCTGCAGAGGAACCCTGGCTCAGCGCCCCACGCTCCCTGGGAACCCGCCTGGCTCTTCCACGATGACTTGAAGACCCAAGTCCTCTTCACACCAGGGTCCTCCTCACACCAGATTCAGGATGTTTCCTCCCTCTCCCTCAGGGAGGGGTAGACGCTGATCAAGCTCCTCGGCTGGGGAACACGTTTGCACTGCAGTCACCTTTTTGCTGCCAGGCAGACTACGGACGGGCACGGTACCTTTGCTGCACATGGGTTTCTCTGGTGGGAATATCCTCAGTAGAGGGCTGAGGGATCACCACCACACTGATGATCAAACCAGAGATGCACTTGCTTCCAGACCCTACTGGATATTGCTCCCTCCAATGAGAACGGCAGCCGAGAGCAAAGAGGAACGTGACTTGAGATGACAGATGTTCCTCTCCAACACAGAGCTGAAAGCAGCAGGGTGTTCACCCACCAAAACCCAACGTGAACATTGCTGGTAACTTACCTCCCCTGCCCAAGCTCACTCCCTCTTCGTTTTCCACATCTCTACTTGAATCTTGCCTTGGTCTCTCAAAAGCCAGGGTCTGGAAGTCACTCGCCGCCCTCCTGAACAGTGGTGTGCTTAGCCCTGAAAACAGACCCCAGCTCCTTGAGGAAAAATCACTGTTCTTAGAGCATGAACACAAACGGTTTCAATAATGCTGGTCATGACCTGTGGACGATTTTGTATGAAGAGACATTAGAGCCTGAACACAGAAAAGACTCTCGTGGATGTAGGATGGATGCCCACCTTGTACATGACCTCTCTTGCTCTCTCCTTCCACTGTTCCCTCTCTTGTGTCTTCACTCAACTTCCAAAAGACGGTGTCAGCTCAACACAAACCTTTGCGAATTCCGAGCCGACCACCTTATAAAATTCACTTTTGCAGCCATTCGTCTGCAGGTGAGAAGACGCTGAAATCTAAATCCTTACCCGATTTGAAGTGGCAACACCCAATCCAATAGGATTTACCGTGGGCAGGTGAGTTGCAATGTGTTAACAACTGGCATGGGACTAACGCCCGATGACTTCTGGGTCCTGCAAATGGGATTTGGCACGTTGGGCAAACGCCTCAGCACCCTTCAGTTCCCTCTGTCCTTGCTGTTTGGGAATCAAGGCTGCCTCGGTGGTACCTACTGTGATGAACGGCTGGTTTTGGTTAAGGATCTCCAGGTGCTCATAGAATAGAAAGATGCATATAAAGAAAACACTAGAAATAATCAGTTTGCCTTGGTCAAACCTGATCAGCACTTGCAGCTGCAGGGAAGGTCTTGCAACAGTTTGCAGAGAAGGATATGGTCTAGAATTCCCATTACTTTGGAAAGGAAAACAAAAAAAGGATAGAAAAGGGAAAAGCTCCCCCTCCTAGCGCTTCTTCAGCTTGAGAGGTGACACGGAGAGTCAGATGGAGTCTACCTGAAACTCCATTCGCCTCTTTAGATTCTTTCAAAAAAAGGCACAGGATCTAAAAGAGAACAAAGCAGTGGCCATCTGAGCTGTAAAATTTATCCTAACCCGTAGCCATCTCCATACTAAAGCTCATTCCAAATATCTGCTTAGAACTGTAATGTGGGGATATCCTGACAGGTGAAAAAAAAACCACCCCGCCAACTCCACAAGGTTACGTGATCTGTCTGCGACACACACGACTCCTGAGGAAAGGAAGTCTGGTATTTGAAAGAGTCTAACGCTGCTAAATTACATGAGAGTAGGATAGCAGTGATTATTTTGACACCATTGAAAGGCTCGTGATTTGTTCCACAGACACTGAGCAAAGAACAATGAAAAGCTTTGATTTAGCTGCTACAATACTGCTTTTCTATTTAAAACCCTAGGTAAAATTGCCCTTTGGTTAGAGCTGATCAGAGCTCGTGAACGATCAACAAGAACATCTGAAACGATTCTCTACCACGGGTAGAGAGTGTCATGCTAACAGCTGGACGCGATGATCTTAAAGGTCTTTTCCCACCTAAATGATTCTACAATTCTGTGCCTTCCTCTGTCATCCCTAGAGAACATCATCTCTATCATGCCTTCAGAGATCAGGATCCATTAAACTGAGTTCAAATTCTAAGTTTGGCAGTGAGCAATCTCAGAGAGATCCGGTCATTTCTGAGAAGGAGGGAGACCTCCCCACAGGTTTTCCATTATTAAAAAAAAAAAAAGAGAAAAATGAGAAATTTCAAAGATTTTCAATTCTGAAATGCAGCTACAAGGTGAGTTTTAGCTGGAAGAGCATTGTCCAGAACACGCTAGACGCAGGACTTTTTCTCTTCCCCCCCAGTACCATAAACAGTAAGCTGTGAGGACACACTCCTCTTGCTTCTGCTTCTTCAGATCCTATGACCCTTGCTTCTTTTTGTATTTTTTTAAATATCACTAGTCCAGTTTCAAAACAAAAGATGGGAAATGTCATTCTTTTAGGCAGGCCTACTGCTTCCTTGAGCAGAATCACAGAATGATATGGAGTTGGAAGGGACCTCTGGAGAACATCTAGTCCAAACCCACTGCCAGAGCAGGTCCACCCAGAGCAGGTTGCACAGGAACGTGTCCAGGCAAGTTTTGAATGTCTCCAGAGACAGAGGCTCCACCACCTCCCTGGGCAGCCTGTTCCAGGGCTCTGCCACCCTCAAAGTCAAGAAGTTCCTCCTCATATTTAGATGGAATTTCCTGTGTTCAAGTTTGTGCCTGTTACCTCTTGTCCTGTCACTGGGCACCACTGAAAAAAGACTGGCCCCATCCTCCTGACACCCACCTTTTAAGTATTTACAAGCATTGGTAAGATCCCCCCTCAGTCTTCTCAATGTCCAACATCACCTCTCAACTCGGTTTTCAAAAGAAGCGTGTCCTGCTTGACATCCGCACCATCACATGGGGAGAAGAGAGGAAAAGACGAGTGACAGAAAGACGCAGGTACACAGCGGGAGGGCTGGCAAAAGCAGCAGAGGTGGCAAACTGAAGCTCACTCCAGAGACGTTCAGAACTGCTGCTCTGCTTCAAAGGCAAAAGTTGTCCCCAACGTGGACAGTTTTGAAGTCTACACCCTCTTTGCCGCAATCAGCATCCCCCAAGCTCAAGCCACACGTGCCAGAGATGCTGCTGCTGCTGATACAGGAGATGTTTAAAGAACACAACATCTCAAATGAAGCCCGAAACACAGTTGGAACAGAGCAAGCAAGACTGACTCCCATTGCTCAAGGCTGTCAGGATGGGAAACCAATAAACATTTGGCAGTAACAGAGACCTTCCTTCCCGACACAGCTCTTCTCCTGATTTTACAGAATCATCTGGCCTTAAAAACGTCTGCTTTTCCTCTACGCTGCAGTTTGCTGCCAATTCTAAGTCTGGCGAGGATGGATCTGCCAACTTCTTGGCTCTCTGTTACAAAAGAGAACATTATAGAGGAGAATTTGTGAGTTAGCTGATTTGTAAACACTGCAGCAACCATGTAAACACGTTGCTTATCTCCCTATTATTTCTCTCAAGCAGTTTACCTGGTACCTGAGGCTGAACTCCAGGATCTTCCTCTCCTACTGATACTACAGTTGCTTCACATGTGAAAAAGCCCAGCTTCTTTCTGTAGCATTGCAACAAAAAAGATCCTTAATTAAACCGTACTCACAAAGCATCTTGATAATTAGAACAGGAGAGTCACTGGCAATATTTTGAATATGAATGAGGTCCGCAGGTGCGCTCGCAGTCGTACAGTAGGACGCAGTTCAAACGCAGCCAATTAGAGGAACAGACCAGGTAAATAAATAGCAGAAGGCTCAAGACGCATTGCTCATTTGACGCTATCACTATTGTGCGAAAACCCTTTTCTAAGACGAACGCAGCAGCCGTTATCTGAGCAAAAACCAATTAAACGAAACCGGGTACTCGCACGGAGATGGTTTGGGGTTTTGGGCACCGCGTGGCCTTTCATTCACAAGCACTTTCCAAGAAAGGAAACTCTGGTGGCGCGTGAATCACAGCTCACTATCACGTGGGATCCTTTTAGGTTGCTGTGATGGAAAACAGTTAGATGTAAGTACCGTTCCCGAAACCAAGGCTGGTTATGCATAAAAGTCTACGCTTTAAAGCTTCAGCAACAACATCTGCTGGAAAAACATGATTGACGCAGCAGAGGGAACGCCATCCGCCTCTGAGAAGTGGAAAGACAGACTGAAACATCAATCTTGTGCATAAAATATATTTATTGTTGGTACAGAGAGAGGCATATTCGTCAGTACTTGATAGGAGTGAGGAGCACAACAGAATCGTTTCACGTAAATAAAGGCCATGTTACATCTGAAGTGTCGGATCATTAACATCATTCCAGCAGAAGGCCTGGAGAGAGACTTCATTAAGTTACATAATTTGTGATATAAATTAAAGCACAATTTACGTCATTATACACTGTAAGGAAAACTTCAATACGAGCAACGGATACAGGCTGCAGAGTGAGGAGCAACGGCTGACGGGCTCGCAAAGTGCGGCCGCGTCCCGGCACACCAAGTGTTACATACCCGCGCCTTTGACAGTGAGAAGTTTTTTGAGGAGATTCTACAATAAAATAGCAGCATTTGAAGGATATTTCCCCTTTCTGAGGTCAGTGAAAGGTTCTTTTCTTTTCCTTCCTTCAATCACCAATAAGTGGATTTTACTAAGACGGAACAGTATCTTCGGATGTGTGATTTCTGATGTAATAAGATACAGGTCTTGGCTTTTCAAATGGTCACACTGATTGAGCCGTGATGGCTGCTGCTCTTGAAATGGCTCTTCCAGTTCTTCTCTTTATTGGTCTGCCCTATAAATGGGCTGTCATATCATTCTTGGGGAAAAAAAAAAAAATGCTCTTCTGCTGAAATTAGAGTTGATGGTCTTGTGCTTGATTTGGACAATGCCTTTATCCTCCTCTCCCAAGCATGCTCTGCTAAGAAAGTGGTCAGGGGGAAAGGGAAGGGAGAGGGAGAAACACATATTTCAATAACTCAGGGTTAGTCCAGAGAAGTTTGGCTGCAATTCCTTCCTAGGAATTGCGATTTTTTAAATTAAAATATGGAAAAAGAAACATCGTCAACACACACATCGTCACAGAGACAAGTCACAGAGGCAGAACGAAGCTATTTGAGGACTCAACAAGCCCACCATTGGGAAGCCTGAAGAGTTGCAGCTATGATTCCTTCTCATCATCCTAATGCTATCATGGCTCTAGTCATGCTAAGGCTATTAAGGAAACTTAAAAAATCTGACCTTACAATAAGATAAATACCATTCCCAGCAATTCCATACTTGAGGAAATATATCCTGAAGTCATACAACACTAAGTATCTCCCCTACCTTCCTCTTTCCTGTGTTCTTACTCATAATCAAAATCTTGATAGCCTGAACATGTTGCACTGACCTCGTGCTCCATTAATCCCTTCCTGTGCACAGCCAGGCCATCAAGAGCTAAAAGTATATATCCATCAAGTAGGCCAAGAGTTACTCCTCCTGCCACACCAGAGAGCTCTGCCATCAAGGTCTTGACTCTTCAGAGAGGTCCTGGCTTCTACTGTGAAAATGCAGACTTGCAAGGACAGTGTGTAGGGCTCGACTAAGAACTTCCTACTGCCATGATATAGAAATAAAGGGTCTGCAGAAATGAGCACATGGATGGATGTCATAGAATCCTAGAATGGTTTGGGTTGGAAGGGACCTTAAAGATCATCCAGTTCCAAACTCCCTGCCATGGGCAGGGACACCTCCCACTAGACCAGGTTCCACTACTGTCTAGATACTACTTGTCTAGACCAGTAAGGGGAACAGAAAAGTGGGATCTGAAAGGACACTGACAGAGTAGGAGGAAAAAGGATGCTGGAGGCCATCTATGTTGACTGGAGGGCAACAACATTGACCAAGGCAATCTATTGTTCTTGCCTTCAAAATCCAGAAAATAAGGAAAACAGGAATTATGAGTCTCCTTGTAAGAAATGGTAGGAAGGGGTTTGATAATTTTTAGGGCTTATGTCAGGAGCAAGCCCAAATGTAAACCCTGAAATCTTACAGGAGGCCTGCAAACAGCCGGTTCAAGGATTTGAGCAGCATCTGGCCAGACACCGTCTTTCAAGTCTGGACTCCATTGTCAGAGCCACAGAAGTTAGGGCTCAGGAAAATTAAAAATAAAGGGAATGAAAAACCTGTTGTCACGTATGTCTTTAACTAAATTCTCATGGTATTTCTAAAAATAACCCGGTGAACCGTTCAACTAGATCAAGCAGTGTTTCTGCGAGGATTAAGAGCTGCACCGAGGAGCAGGACAGTGTGCACATGAAAAGATGGTAAATATCCTTGTGATCACAAATGTTCTCCGGAGCCCATGGCAGAGAAGTACAAGCTGACAAAATAAAAGGAGTTGGTTTTAGGCTCCGTAGGTGCTATCACGAACAAAAATCAGGGAAACTTTTATTAGTTAACAAAATCTCCAATCTCACTTTGACGGCATCCCCACGGAGATTTCTGTAAAACTGATGAAGGCTACTTTAACTGGAAAACTCTTTTGCAGCGGTATTACAGAAACTCGCTCGAAGCCATCGCTGGGCTGAATATTAACTTTACATAAATTTAACACTGCATAAGTTAACGCAGGAAATTCCCAAAAGATCTGAGAAAAATTGTGTTACTTGTATTTAGTGTCCTAAGGAAAGAAATTGCAGGTATTTGTTCATCACACGCATATTTCTGCCCACAAAATTTCATCTTCAGACAAATGGGAGTGTTCCAGGGCTTGCTTTGGTTTTGTCTGCATTTGTGGGTTTTTTTTTTTTTAGTGTTCTTTCCTGACTTATGCCATTCAACATCACCTAAAAATTTACTTCATGTATTTAAAATATTTTCCTTCTGTTTTTTTTGATGACACCAGAGTAGGCGTGAAGGGAACCTGGTCTGACTCTTCCATAATAAACTTCCTTCAATCAAGGTAGTGTTGGACGGTGGCCATTAAAGACAATGCCTTTTTATTGCGTTTCGGTTCAGTGTTTCCAGCTACACTAATTTTCTGTTAGATTAGAAGATGGTATCTAGTAACAATACTGGAGGGTGAGGCTAAAATAATGGTTTTCTTCTGACGAGGATGGATGATTAAGGACCACCTCATTCTACAAATTAAAATAATGGTTACAACCAGGCTGAAGAGGCTGAAGGATAACATTTCGTAGCCAGGCTGTCAGACACCAGCAGCTGTTGGTATCCTTCTTTGAAGTACTTTCAAATCTAACCTGCCTCCAGAGACTTGCATCCCCGTGGAATTCAATGGTTTAATAGGAAACTGCTGCACAGACTTCATTAAACTATAGTCTGGTTGTGTTTGCATCTAGGAATTAGGACTCCCTGTAGCCCAGGGGAAAAAAAAAAAAAAAAAAAAAGAATTAAAAAAGGGTATTTTAACAGCCACCTTGTCGATATCAGTGGATGGTAGACTAGAGTAAGTGATAAAAAACATAGAATCACAGAATGGTTAGAGATGGAAGGGAGTTTAAAGATCACCAGACCAGGTTGCTCAAAGCCCCATCCAGCCTGGCCTTGAACACCTCCAGGGATGGGGCAGCCACAGCTTCTCTGGGCAACCTGGGCCAGGCTCTCACCACCCTCACAGCAAAGAATTTCTTCCCCAGATCTCATCTCAATCTCCCCTCTTTCAGTTTAAAACCCTTCCCCCTTGTCTTATTGCTTGCTCCCTGATCCAGAGTCCCTCCCCAGCTTTCCTGGAGCCCCTTTAGGGACTGGAAGGGGCTCTAAGGTCTCCCCGGAGCCTTCTCTTCTCCAGGCTGACCTCCCCCAACTCTCTCAGCCTGTCCTCACAGCACTGGATGGTCCATATTAGTGCTGGTCTGGCTGGAGTTACTTCAGCAGTGGGAGCACAATTACATGCCACACACAGTCCTAGTATCTTCCCCTTAATGGCTCCATTAAGTAGGTTTTTCTCTCGGTTACTATTACAATAAAATGCAAACATTAATAAGAGCGTTTAATTTATCTCACTAGCTTCTCATGACTTTGGGAAAAGATTTAAAGTGAAGATACAACAATGTGTCAAACTCCTCTGAATTAACAGCTCTCTGGGCCTTTCTAACAAGGGGAGAAAAGGACAGATAGAGACATGAGATTACAGACAGGATGAGAAATAAGGAGCATACAGAAGAGAGGGTGAGATAATTATAAGCAAGATAGGAAAGAAAGAAGAGTCAATAAATTCAATTTATGAAAAGCACAGAGTGTGCTCAGCCCGAGCACAAGTGCCCAGACTCACCGCCAGGAAATCGGATTAGTTAACTTATTTGGTTTTCAATATCTTGGTCTATTCCCTCTAGCAAATTTTCTTCTTTTGTTTGTTTCTTGTAGCCACTGCCGGTTAACTTCTTCATTTCTGAACCTGCTCTTTATCCCACTCCTCTGCCTTCTAACCAAGCGCACAGAGCAGGTAATTTTCCAGTATTTTATAACAGCATTTAGCAGTTATTTCAAAGTAACTGTCTGGACTTCTGGGCAATCAGCGAGTAAAAATAATTACAATTACAGCTGCAACACATGGAGGATGAGCTACAGAGGACTGATGTTCATTATGAGAAACAATTGTTCCTGCTTGCAAATATTTCCATCATGAAAGGCTTCTCGTTCTCTGTTATCATAAGAGAGAAACCTCTCTGAATTCTCATCTTGAAGCATGTGTGAAAGAGAATAAGAAGCATTTAGGAAACACTTTTAACTACTTGACAGGCTTGGTTGAAGATCTTCAACAAAAAAGGTGTTTAAAAAGGTTCAAAACCCTAATGCTCATATTTATGCAATTTCCTTTTCCTGCACCTTCTGAACATGAATTAATTCAGCCTCATCATAGTCTTCTGAAGAAACTCCCATCAGATATAAACTTTAGGTATAGCTTAAACATGTCTAAGTAATTTTCCAAATTTTCTAGTTACTTTTGAAAACAATATAGAATTATAAATACAGGCAATTAGTGTTCCAGAAGGTGCAAGCCACAGTGAAAACCTAGTCCACTACGTAACAACCTAATATTATTCAACGGCCTTTTTTCTAAAATGTCTCAGAAACACCCATGGTCCAGTAACTTCAGACTGGAATTTGGGATACAAAAATCACACTAAGGGAAAACTTAGAAAAAAATATACGCACCAATTATTGTTTGTCATAGTAGGAATTAACTAAAAAACTGATAATTCAATTGAAAGAAAAAAAATAATCCAGTTCAAAAGGTCATGGGGAACTGTACAGCTTTGGGAAGAAGGGGATGACCAAAATTTGGTGGCTGAAGCCGTAGAAGCTCCTGTGCCCAAGGAAGGCACTGGACAAAGTTGGTTGTGCTTCTCATGCTTGGGTGTCTGAGCATGGCTCAACCATCTTTCCAAAATTAATGAAGTGTCAGTGGCTTTATGAAAGAAAGCCTCCGGCTAAGAAATCAGGAAAAAAATCATGAGATCTGATAGGTTGTAGAGTTTTTAAGGAAATGAAGGAGCTCAGGAGTTGGTGCATTAAGTGGGCAGGAGAAACACCAAAGGTGTTTCTGCCATCCAGAGGGACCTGGACAGGCTGGAGACATGGGCCCGTGTGAACCTCATGAAGTTCAGACAGGCCAAGTGCAAGGTCCTGCACCTGGGTCAGGGCAATCCCAGGCACAAATACAGGTTGGGCAGAGAATGGCTGGAGAGCAGCCCTGAGGAGAAGGACTTGGGGGTGTTGGGTGATGAGAAGCTCAACATGACCCGACAAGGAGCATCTGCAGCCCACAAAGCCAACTATACCCTGGGCTGCATCCCCAGCAGCGTGGCCAGCAGGGCGAGTGGAGGGGGGGATTCTGCCCCTCTGCTCCGCTCTGGGGAGATCCCCCCAGTGCTGCCTCCAGCTCTGGGGTCTCAGCACAGGAGAGACATGGACCTCTTGGAGTGGGGCCAGAGGAGGCCACAGAGATGCTGGGAGGGCTGGAGCCCCTCTGCTGTGAGGACAGGCTGAGAGAGTTGGGGGGGTTCAGCCTGGAGAAGAGAAGGCTCCGGGGAGACCTTAGAGCCCCTTCCAGTCCCTAAAGGGGCTCCAGGAAAGCTGGGGAGGGACTCTTGATGAGGGAGGGGAGCCATAGGAGGAGGGGGAAGGGTTTTAAACTAAAAGAGGGGAGATTTAGATGAGATGTTAGGAAGAAATAGTCCTGTGCTGTTCAGAGAACAACCACGCTACAGCTGTTCACCGAGTTTGTCTTCCAGCCCTGCCAACCCAGCCGGGCTGCCCGTGCAAAAAGGAGCAGACTAACTGTATAAACAAAGAATTAACAGTAAGAGCCCCGCACAGATGTATGAAGTGCTGCGGGCTGAGGAACAGCTTTAGCACCGCCACGCAGCCGTTGTCTCCTACCAAGAGTTACACAGCACTAGACCACGAGCAGGGTTAACTCCAGCAAGGTCTTCAAGATCTTAAACACCAGAGCAAGACTGCACCGGTGTAACTGCGAAAAGGTCACGGTGAATGATTATAGTCACAGTCTTACTACTTTTTTGGACAGGTAGAATTAACTCAAGTGAAAATTATTATCATTATCAAACACTAGACGTGCTGACTGGGTCTCTGCTAACACATCAGAGCACACGTTTTCAGATGTTTAAATATTAACCCATAGATTTTAGCAGAAATAAAGATCAACAGACTTATTTAAGCACTTTTAAAATACACTACATATGTGGCCTCTAAGCACATAAGTTTGCAACTGGATTCTTTAAGAACACAGTCGAGGTCAACATATACATCTCTATATTTGAATGATGTAAGCTGTTGAAAAAGAATAATGTCTAGAAATTTTAGCTTAACTGGAAAATGTATGTATTACTATCATTTCCCCTTATGCTGCACTAATAAAGCACTAAAGTTTATAATCTATAGGAACAACCCATACCCTAGGAAATTGGATGGTGAGACCAGGTGAAGGGCAGTGTTAGACTCTCAGAGCACATAACGTAAAAGAAATCAAGACTTCCAAGCGGTGAGCAGTCTAGTTTGAGCCATCCATTCATTTCTTACTGAACGTGGTGACACTACACATAGTTCCATGTAGTTTAATCCCCTTGTTTTACTGCTAAAACTGCAGATAGAAGGAAACATCTGCCAGCAGCGATATCTACTGTGCTAAAATGCTCTAACGTGCTCTGGGCAATCCTGCTTCAGCAGGGGAGTTGGACTAGATGATCTTTACGGTCCCTTCCAACTCTAAAAATTCAGTGAAATTCAGTGAAACAAGGGCTTCCCAAGGGAGGAGATGGAAACCTTGCCATTTGAATAAATTCAAAATGGACTCCACAGAGCTCGTGAGAACATACATACTGGGAACGGTGCTGCTTTAGCGTGTAAGAAGGACTAATGGGATAATCCCATAGTCTTCCTCTCTTCTTCATTCCATCGTTAATCCCGTGGCAATACTTCCAGACTCACCTGTTTGGCATGGTTGACACAGTGCAGGTACTGGCTAGCCAGGGCAGAGCAGCTGAGGGTCTCCTGAGCGTGTTGCCGGTAGCACTGTAGAATTTTATCCTGCAGATCACCGCAGATTGGATGAGACTCGTATCGTCTGGGGAAAGAGAAAAGAACATTTTGGGCTCCCTCTCAAAAAGATTTCAGGAAATACGCAACTCTTTTAAAAAAAAAAATTAAAAGAAGTAAACCACATAATAGAAAAGAAGGAACAAAGTTATAAACAAAGGCTGTTCCTAGAGCTATTTGGGCTAGAAAGTGGGTAAAATCAAGACACAAACATCAATGTGAGCCACAGAAATTTGGCTACTGGGACCACAAGTGTCCTCCTGATCCAGCAGAACTCGGGTTCCAGCTGGCAGAGAATATTAACATCCAAATTCCTATGAGGGCACGTCTTTAACTGAAGACCCCATCGACGGCGAAGCACATCTGAGCTCACCTACGTTAGAAAAGCAGTCACAGAACCACAGGAGAGCTTCATCGCTGCATAGTCCTATGAACATATAAATCTTGCTACTTGTTAAATATTGCTCCTGTATAAAAGTGAAATCACCCATTGGGTTGACCTCGAAAATATAAAAATCCCGTTACCATCAGCAAATTACACAACCTACTTTTGCTGATCTGATGATAGCCTCTATTTTTGGCGCATCCTCCTTCCCATCACCTCAGTTCTAATCCTGACACCAGATGTGCAAGTTATTTAGGAATTTTGTCTGTTTTCTTTACTGTATGGATTCATTACTCTTGCCATTTTGTTGGCTGATGCAACACGCTTTTTGCCTTCAATGGAAGCCAAAGGAATGGAAGCTTCTTTAGTCTGTCCTGTAAAATCCAGCCTCTTTTGGACAAAAATCCTGACGTTTGCATTAATTTTAAAATGTTATCCACACTGGTAGTGCCACAGAATGAAAAGGGGAATACAATACTTTCCTATTTCAAAAGTAAGGGGGTTGCTGAAGTGTTTCAGAGACGAAATGTCCATTGAAATTTTAAGTTAACTGGACAATTACTTTACAAATACTTTTTAAGGTACTCATTTCCGTAAGAGACAATCAAATCACAGTTAAACCCCTTTCACACCAAAAATAAAATATTTCAATGGTAGGAAAAAAAACCATGACAATTTAAAGAAACATTTACACTTCATATGCCTTGAAAACAACCATTGGCTTTACGCCTGTGAACTATATACTTAATGCACCTGCCCATTTGCCCTGCCGGGAAAGCTCGACAGTGGCTGCTCCAACATCCACTCCAGCCCACGTTATTTTATTTCAATAAGGTCGTAAAAAAAAAAAAATGAGTCTCATCAGCCACAGTATCCTCAGATGAATATTCTGTTCCTTCTCATTTTGCTGATTGGCCAAGGCCGATCTCTATTTTACTACAGTAAGAAAGTGAACCGCAAAGCACAATGCTGTTCCTCAGGGGAATTGACTTCTTGGCAATCACTCAAGATGTAGTACCAAAAGAAAAAAAAAAAGGATGTTAAGTCGCCTTGATTTTACAGTATATACCAATATAAAACATCCCTCTTACTCTTTTCATTCATTACCGTACACCTGTGAAACGCCGAAAACGGAATTTAAAAGCAGTCCCAGGTGCTTACACACTTTATGATCTGAAAGTTCAAACTTCTGTAGACTCTTACGGAGGAGGATTTTCCCTTAATCCCCCCTCTGCTGAGATCAGCAAGCACTTCAAAAAGCGTGTTAGGCATCAAAATGTACAACCGTAAACTGCTGCACACCTTGAGTATGGCAAGGTCTGTATCAGGATGGAGTACGAGAGGGAGCACCACGTACCCTTCTTTGTAGACAAAAGACTCAATGGTGGTCCACTGGTAGCCTCAATGATTCAGGTCCAACTAAACCAGAGCTCGTTTTAAATGCCCGAAACTCCGATCTGGGTTGATAAACCGATACAATAGACCATGAGTTAACAACAAATACACACAGCAAACCCAGCTGTGCCTTTACTCACAAGTGATTTTTAAGTGATTTCTTATACAAAGGTGAAGAGCAAAGGAAATGGGCTGCTGTTCATTGCTACATAAATTGTGTAAACGTATTTAAAGCCATTTCAGCGGCGGTACTCTAAACTACATTAAGGAGCTTTTTTTTGATTGCTTTTTTCCCTTAGCCATGCCATTAATGACCGTTCGAAGTCCACGCATTATCCCTTATTTGAATGCTTCAGCGGTCTCTTTACGTTGCCGACAGTACGGGAGCCCTGTAAGACACGTCATCTCCTGCCCCACAGTGACTTGTTTTCATGCGATGACTTTTCGCTGGTGATTTTTCAGATTTTTCAGATTTTGCAGACCCAAGGCAGCTCAATGAGAACGGGGCCACTTCCTTCAAGTCAACAAAGTCCATTTTCTTGGATTAATCTGTTGGAAGGAGAGCACCGTCTCCGTATCGATCTGCTGTGCTTGTTACGCTCCCCTAATGCACTATTTGCACTTTTGGGAAAATGCTAAATGAGATTACTGTCTAACATGAGATGGGCATAAACCACGTGCTGCAAGATCTCCTGGTCAGGAAAGAAGGTTGTAACGTCCATTATAGTAACCCCAACGAGGGGTTTCCGATTGATTTCTGTTTAATGATGGATGACAGGACTCTCAGACGGATGGTCAGAAACAGCCAACAGCAAGGAAATGCCTCAAAAGGGAAACGGAATACCTCCCTAACAGAGAACTTCTCTAAAATTCCTATAAATAAGGGTCATTTTACAGAAGCATTGAAGGGGCTGTTGGGCTTGACTGAGGAAAAAGCTTGTAAGAAAAGGTAAACAGTGCAAACCCAGGAATTATGTGGAATCTATAGTGAAAACGTGGAGGTTTGAAATACCTGAATGGATAAAGCAACCTGGTCTGGTCCCAGAGCCAACCCTGCTTCGGGCAGGAGGTCCCTGCCCTGAACTACTCCATCTCCTGGGGCTTAGTGATAGCATCTGTCACTGTTAGGTTGACGGTTGGACTAGATGATCTGCAAGGTCCCTTCAAATCTAGGCAATTCGATGATTCTATGATTCCTGAGAGAGATATCTGTATTTTGGGACACGTGGCAGGGAAAGTGACCCATCATTTTATTTATTGACTTATTTATTTAATCACTTAGGAATTTCACAACTGAACCGAAGGTAAAAATACATACCGTAGTTGTGAACCAGGACTGCCATGAAACCCTGACAGATCTCCATCTCCATTCACGGAATCACGGAATTCTCAGAGTTGGAAGGGACCTCTAGAGATCATCTAGTCCAACTCCCCTGCTAAAGCAGGGTTGCCCAGAGCACATCACTCAGGGCTGCATCCAGGCAGGCCTTGAAGATCTCCAGAAAAGGGGACTCCACACCCTCCCTGGGCAGCCTGTTCCAGGGCTCTGGCACCCTCACCAGAAACAAGTTTCTCCTCATATTTAAATGGAACTTCCCATGTTCCAGCTTGTGCCCGTTGCCCCTCGTCCTGTCACTGGGAACCACTGAAAAGAGTCCAGCTCCATCCTCCTTCAACCCACCCTTTAGGTAATTGTAAACATAGATAAGGTCTCCCCTCAGCCTTCTCTTCTCCAGGCTAAAGAGTCCCAGCTCTCTCAGCCTTTCCTCATAAGGGAGATGCTCCAATCCCTTAATCATCTTTGTTGCCCTACGTTGGACTCTCGCCAGTAGTTCCCTGTCTCTCTTGAACTGGGGAGCCCAGAACTGGACACAATATTCCAGTTGTGGCCTCACCAGTGCAGAGTAGAGGGGGAGAATGACCTCCCTCGACCTACCGGCCCCACTCTTCCCTACGCAGCCCAGGATCCCATTGGCCCTCTTGGCGACCAGGGCACATTGCTGGCTCATGGAAAGTTTGCTGTCCACCAGGACTCCCAGATCCTTCTCCTCAGTAGTGCTTTCCAGAAGATCCATCCCTAACCTGTATTGGTGCCTGGGGTTCTTCCTCCCCAGGTGCAGGACCCTACACTTGCCCTTGTTGAACCTCATTAGGTTCTTCTCTGCCCAGCTCTCCAGCCTGCTCAGGTCACACTGGATGGCGACACAGCCCTCTTCAGCGCAACTCAATAACTTTACAGAATCAACACACATGAAATCTAAAACGCCTTTCTTTGCAAAAGTCAATAGGAACCGCAGCCTGCTCTGCAGCGCGCGCGCCACATGGCACGCTAGGAGCGGCGTGTTTTTATTAAGTTTACAATTACTTGATCTGCTTTCGCTTTCCCAGCTGCTCCTCAAGCACCTCACACGCCAGCGGAATATCTCTACGCGCTGGAATAAACCTCCGAGGGAGCCACCGCACCCACCTTTTCCATCAAGCTGATGCACCGCAATCTCATAAAGGTAATAGGATGAAGACACAAAAGAAAACGAGGGAAGGTTTTGAAAAGAAATATTCTATGCTAAAGCACGAAGAGAAAATTTAATGAAGGTAACTTTGTAGTCATTTAGCCTCTCTCAAAGAGCATAGCTTATTGTACTCCTGGGGGCGCCGAGAAAGGAGCCCCTTCATGGCATTCAAACAAAATGTCTACTAAAGAGGAAATTTGAAATCACCACGGTAAGCTTTACAAGTTTTGTGATAAAACTGACATTCTGACTGAAGGAATCTGAATCGCTGATGAGTTTCCAACTGTGCAGGTATCTGGCATAATCCCACCAGATCAGGACTTCAGGCAATTGTCATAAAATATGGGGAAAAAAATAGCAACAAAAAATCAGCATGCATTACAAAAAATAGTGCCATTAGATGGCCAGAAGTACCCAGGGCTCAATTTTATTCCTCATTAAAATGCTGACACCTATCAAAAGCATCTGTTTTGATTTGTGTAACCCTTGGCATCTGAGGCTACCTCGGTACTACTAAATAAAACAGACCAAAGATGATCCTCTGGGTCGAGGCCAAGCAGCACGACACAGCACAATCTGCATCTCTCATGGGTAAAATCCTGCCTTCCCCTCCAAACAAGCAGCTCAGCACATCCACACCCACATCCACATCCTCATCCTCATCCACATCCACATGTTCCAACCCCCCTGCCATGGGCAGGGACACCTCCCATCAGACCAGGTTGCTCAAAGCCCCATCCAGCCTGGCCTTGAACCCCTCCAGGGATGGGGCAGCCACAGCTTCTCTGGGCAACCTGGGCCAGGGTCTCACCACCCTCACAGAAAAAAATTTCTTCCTAATATCTCATCTCAATCTGCCCTCTTCTAGTTTAAAACCATTACCCCTTGTCCTATGCCTCTGCTCCCTGATAAAGAGTCCCTCCCCATCTACACCTCCATCCAAACTGGGGACAGTCCCACACGTGTGCTGTTCCCCCGGTCATGCCTGGCGTTGTCCAGGAAAGTGTTAGCTCTAAAAAAAAACCCTGTTAATGAACATGCTACTAATTAGACCCAATGCACCATTATGGGAGAGTGCTGGAGATGATGTCCTGACCTCTTTTATTTACTCCTACTGCTGTAGGAGAGAAATCCCACTGTGACCAGACCCCACCTGCACTAAGGAGAACGCGAAGGAAAAAAAAAGGAGTATTTTTTTCTTCTCAACACACTTATAACGCACACAAGGATAAGAAACAACAAATCGATGGTGAAACAAGGAAACTGAGGCAATCTGTACTCTCATGATAATATATATATTTTCTCATGATAATACACTTATTATACTATATATAGTATAATATATATATTATTGTGAGAGCATATATATATACACATATAAATACTCTCATGACAAAATATATATATTATCGTGAGAGTATATATATATTATCGTGAGAATATATATATATAGAGAGAGAGACACACACACACACATACTAAGTGACAGTTTTCAAGTGCTTTATAAGAAACCCAGAGGATTTTTGGAGGGATTCGTGGGAAGTTAATCAATCCACATTGTCTACGTCTAGCAGAAATTCCTTCTGAGAACCAGCGGAACTTGGCGCTTGTTTGAAAAGTAGATGAGTGAGGGATGGAAGGTGGTATCAGGAGTGGTCCAGAGGAAAAGTAAATAGGGAACTGGAAACAGCAGGGAAGCAGAAATGGGACACGTGGGGCTTCAAAAGAGGTGTGACTCATGGGTCACAACAACCCCAGGCAGCGCTGCAGGCCTGGGGCAGAGTGGCTGGAGCTGCCTGGCAGAAAAGGACCTGGGGGTGTTGGTCAACTGTCAGCTGAACATGGGCCAGCAGTGTGCCCAGGTGGCCAAGAAGGCCAACAGTATCTTGGCCTGTATCAGAAACACTGTGGTGAGTAGGACTCAAGAGGTGATCGTCCCCTTTTCTGGGCACTGGTGAGGCCCCACCTCGAGGGCTGTGTCCAGTTTTGGGCCCCTTACACAAAAAAGACATTGACGTGCTGGAGCGGGTCCAGAGAAGGGCAACGGAGCTGGTGAGGGGTCTGGAGAACAAGTCTTGTGAGGAGCGGCTGAAGGAGCTGGGGGTGTTCAGCCTGGAGAAAAGGAGGCTGAGGGGAGACCTTCTCGCTCTCTACAACTCCCTGAAAGAAGGGTGTAGGGAGGCGGGGGTCGGTCTCTTCTCCCAAGTCACGGGCAACAGGACTAGAGGAAATGGCCTCAAGTTGCGCCAGTGGAGGTTCAGGCTGGATATTAGGAAGAATTTTTACACAGAAAGGGTTATCAAGCAGTGGAATGGGCTGCCCAGGGAAGTGGTTGAGGCACCATCCCTGGAGGTGTTCAAAAGATGGGTTGACATAGTGCTGGGGGACATGGTTTAGTGATGGGTTTTTTTTTGTCAGAGTTAGGTTGATGGTTGGACTAGATGATCTTGAAGGTCCCTTCCAACCTAGATGATTCTATGATTCTATGACTCGCACGGGGTAACGCTGATGGGGACACCAGCAGCAGGATGAAAGGACATGATGTGAATCCGGGGTAGGAAATTATCTGCAGCACCGCTTTCAACAGATACCACCAAGGTAAGATTTCACTTCTCACGGCCAGGGGCCAAACAAAAATAATCCTAATAATAATTAAAAAAATACATTGCAGTAACTGGTAGCCCGAGTTGTGATGGATTTAGCTGAGCAGATGGACAAGAAAGGCCGTGTTTGAGATACTTTGCATAAAGAGTCAGCAAGAGCGAAACATAAGCCCAGCTGAGAAGACCCAGAGAGAAGGTCAGCTCAAAGACGAAGCGTAAGCGTAAGTCTGAAACAGCAGCAAGACAGGGGTGTTTTCCATCCTGACACAAAAAGGTGGTGGTGAAGTGGGGGGGTGTCTTCCTTTTTTTAAGATTATCTCATCCAAAAAGAGCTGCTTCCAACAGCATCTCTGCCGAGTGAATGTGCAGGACTTGTTTACAGTACAGAAAATAGTCGCAAAACACGTAACAGGGGGAGAAAGACAGAAGGGCACATGGTAATGAAGGTCCCTACTGCTGCACCATTATTTTTAGGCTTTAAATTAATTTACTCTTTATATTAAATTCTTTTGAAAAATTGTCTTCGCACATTAAGTAGGTGATGACTTGAAAGCGCATTACGAAATGTGTAAAGCACAGACCAACTGGTTCTGTTCTTCTAAAAATCATTTGGAAGCAATAGCGGGGCTCTGATTTCTGAATATCTGCAACCGATGTTATGAAGCAATCCGTAATCAAACTGTGCCCACACAGAGCCCTCCCAATTACCGTGTGGGAAGCAAAAGATCAAGTCCTGGCAGAGTTGGTTCTTGCTTTTATTTACACTTGAGTACACAGTGTGACTTTTCCGAAAGGTGTAAAAGAAAGGATTTGCCTAACGAACGGTGAAATGGCGGAAGAGAAATCACAGTCGTTTCTGCTCTGCAATTGCGAATGATAAATGCGTGGAGCAATACTGAAGAAATGACTTATGCAAAAGTCGGAATACAACTTACTCCGTCTGCTGATATATGTATCTTTTGTGCCACCAGTGATCAGCTCTAGTGTTATTCTTGCCCACGTTATTTTTAGCCTCTTTCGCCTAAAAACCCAGCACCGACAAAACCACGGGCAAATGTTTGTCCTCCTCTCATTCACCACTCACCCAACCTTCTTAAAAGCAAATAAAAATCTATATCAAACATTCTGACCTTTGAAATTTAGGGACGGAGATGAGAAAGAGGAGGCAAGACACATTCCAGCATATTCACACACTCACACGCTGCTCGAAGACAGACATTTAATTATGTCTAGAGAGTACTAAGTCAAGTCCAATATGTTGACAAAAACCTGGTTTAACGACGAAGACTGGCAGATAGTACCATTGACCTTTAGAGATGGGGTTTTTTTTTTAAAACCTAGTGAACGTTTCCCACCTGGTAAAACACCTGGTATGTTGGTAGGATGTCGGTTCCGCTTTTAGCACAAGCAAAGTCGAAACCATTCCTTGTATTGCAACAACTTATTTATTGCATACAAGGAGGGAAGAGCAGCCCTAAGATTAACAGAGAGGATTTACGACTCAAATCTGGCAAAGCACATAAATATGAGCAGAACTTCAAGAAGTGAGTAATTCCACATTTGCATGTGGGAAGTTATGCACATTCTCAAACTTATAACAGGAAGAAATTAGGGTGAGGATCAGAAAGGATTTCCTGGTTGTGAATCCTAATTAATGACTGATGAACCGGTTGTCAAGGTAAGTCTTCAGACTCTCTGGACGATACGTTAGGACTAGATCTCTTCAGTCCAGAGAAAGACAATTGCAAGTGAACTTGAGATGGATCTATGAAATCCTCCATGGCACATGGATGAGAGGCAGCCGGTGAAGTTTTCTAGCAGTAGAGTTAAAACAAAAAAAAATAATTCAAGCCTCTTCCAAACAACACATAATGAAAAGCCAGTACTCACTGCTAGAGGATACTGCCCCTCTACTCCGCTCTGCTCTGGGGAGACCCCCCGGCAGTGCTGTCTCCAGCTCTGAGGCCCCCAACATAAGAAGGACTTGGACTTGTTGGAGTGGGGCCAGAGGAGGCCACGGAGATGCTGGGAGGGCTGGAGCCCCTCTACTGTGAGGACAGGCTGAGAGAGTTGGGGGGGTTCAGCCTGGAGAAGAGAAGGCTCCAGGGAGACCTTAGAGCCCCTTCCAGTCCCTAAAGGGGCTCCAGGAAAGCTGGGGAGGGACTCTTGATCAGGGAGGGGAGCCACAGGATGAGGGGGAATGGTTTTATACTTAAATAAGGGAGATTTAGATTAGTTATTAGGAAGAAGTTCTTTCCTGTGAGAGTGGTGAGGCACTGGAACAGGTTGCCCAGAGAGGTGGTGGATGCCCCATCCCTGGAAACATTCCAGGTCAGGTTGGACGGGGCTCTGAGCAACCTGATCTAGTTGAAGATGTCCCTGCCCATGGCAGGGGGTTGGACCAGATGGCCTTTAAAGGTCCCTTCCAACCCAAACTATTCCATGACTCTGTGATGATTCTTTACTGGAGTTATCATTAGCACATTTGGGCTCAAAACATAATTATAAGTAACGTAAGAGAAGTCCATTGAGAGATTACAAGCAAAAATACAATGTTTGGCTCAGGATGCCTCACTCCACTACTTGTTTGAAGGTAAAATGATACCACTGCAAACTTCCTCTATTTTTACAGTGTTCCTTAAATACCCACTCCTAGGCATCGCCCAACAAGCCAGGGGTACCACGGATCTGACCTGCTGTGACTGCTGATACTCCAAATAGCTTGATGAGCACATCTTCCGAGGAACAGAAGACTCCCATCAGCCCTGACAGACAAAATTAGACTGAATACTTTTATTTAAATTGATATTCATGGAATTTTATTATCCTAAATCACTATTCGTTTATAAAATTCCCCTCCCTGAAAAACAGAACAAAAAACTCCTTAAAATACAAAGTACACCAACACATTATTATACAAACGTACCTTACACACAGCTGGTCCTTGCAGCTGCAAAGGGAACCACATGTTGGAATTACCCAAATTTAGGATGAACATTTCTTTTTTTAGCTTAAGGAAGAGTTTTTACTGAATACCAGGATACTAAAATAAACAATCACATGGATGATAAAGACACAAATTGTAGACTTCCAACAGGGGCACGCAAGCCTTTACAGTGTAGAAAAGAGAGCGTAGTAATGACAGTCTTTAATCAGAAGAAACTCTGGAAGGAGCAGTTTTTTCTACATTGACTATATTTTATCCATGTAATGCACCTATATGATATATATATACTATAAAAAGAACTTTTTGGTCTTGCACTGATCAAAACCAGTTCGTATCTTTGGCAAATTAAGAGAGGAAGAACGATCACCTCAGACAAAAGTAAGTCTGTCCAACCGTTCGGCAGAACAAAACCCAAACTAATTCCACCGTAAGAGTCAAATCTGCTCAGTCTGCATCGAGCAAAAACCCCCTCACTTCCCCGGGTACGTGATCAGCACATCAACGCCTGCATTTCAAGCCTCATAATGTAAATTCAGATCGCAAATTATTTTTAGAGTTCGCATGTGGCATCACTTGAGCTCTGTCTCATTACTCCGCCCAGAAAATTATTTAATGAAGACTGGCAAGATTCCACTCGCTCAGCTGTTCATGAGCCGCCAAGTCAAAGATCACGGTGACAAATGACACCAGGAGGTGCCATTTCTTACCGTTAGGACTTTTTGGGGGGCTTTTTGGCACTATGGAGGCTTAGGCAGTGGCAAGCAGCAAAGGAATTACTCTTCAGATCTAGCTAGAGCTCATGATAAGGTAGATCTAGTCTTTGGGAAATTGAATTGATGTTTTGGCAGATATTTCTCATGGAAGCGGCTGACGCCGGTGGTTTGCCGCAGGATTTTGGTGGTTTGCTGCTGCAGGATTACTTGGGTATATCAACTAGCATCATGTACTATGTAAAAATACAACAGAATATTTCTAATTTTTAAAGGAAAAATTATTTTTGCAGCAGTTTGACACCTGCTTCTATACGAGGTGGCAAAAATACGCAATTTTATCCACTTCCATTGATATTTTATCCATTTTAATTTTATTCCTGTCCCTACATTAAATTTCCCACAGTAACGTTACATCACTGTGTGTGTAAAGCACTCAAACACACACACACACAAAAGAATACAGACAGACCTAAAAAAAAGACCAAAAACCCAAATGAGCAGCATAAAGCAAATACACGGCAGCGCTACCACGTTGTAGATTTATTCCTGCCACTTATTTCCCAAGAGCTATGCAACTCACTTCAGGCTTTGTAAACTCACCAGCAACACCATCATCCCAAAATCGTGGTAATAAAATCTTCGCAGCACCTCACACTACTGCACTAAAAAAAAAAACAACAGTTTTCCCTTTATATAGGTGCCATATAATGTGTTCTAATAAGGAGACGCGTTTCTCATCTATAGCAAAGGTCAACTGCTGCACTCAGTGTAAACACCACAAGACACTACCTCGTGGCACATTATTATCCAAATATTACTCTCTAGAGCAATATAAGTTTAACTCTTTTCTTCAGCCTTAAGAGGCCCGAAAGCCTGTCACTGGCCAAAAAATAAGAGATATTATGAGCAGAAGTAGCGTACAGAAAAAGCAATCACCGGTTAAACACTTCAAGCATCGCTGCTCCCGCGGGTGATGATTACTTGAGGGAACTGAAGGTTGCAATCTTAAGAGATAGTAGAATAAATGCCAATTTTTCATGTGGGCATGAAGTTATTTAACAAAAAAGGCTTGGATTCACTCCGATACGTGAGAAAGGCTACATGCACTTCCCCAGGTCTTGCACTGGGCTGTGGCGAGCCACCTTTTCCATAAAATATAATCAACTGGGCTGCAACAACAATAACGTGTGAGCAAACACACACACACAGAGCAACAATCACCCTGCGAACACGCCGATAATAAGTGGGTACCGGACCTTGCTAAAATATATCTTAGTTTTAATGCGCTTGTACAATGTGTTATAGAAATATTAAAACCTAATGCCCTCAGCATCCCTTTGAGCATCCTAGTAGGGAAGATGCACCTCTCACCATGAACAAATCATGAACCAGCAGAGGGCCACGAAGATGATCAGAGGGATGGAGGACCTCCCCTGTGAAGACAGGCTGAGAGAGCTGGGCTTGTTCAGCCTGGAGAAGAGAAGGCTCCAAGGAGACCTCACAGCAGCCTTCCAATATCTGAAGGGAGCCTCCAGGAGAGCTGGAGAGGGACTCTTTGTCAGGAGATGTAGTGACGGGACAAGGGGTAATGGTTTTAAATTGGAAGAGGGGAGATTTAGATGAGATATTAGGAGGAAATTCTTTACTGTGAGGGTGGTGAGGCACTGGAACAGGTTGCCCAGGGAAGCTGTGGCTGCCCCATCCCTGGAGATGCTCAAGGCCAGGTTGGATGGGGCTTTGAGCAACCTGCTCTAGTGGAGGTGTCCCTGCCCATGGCAGGGGGGTTGGAACTCGATGATCTTTAAGGTCCCTTCCAACTCTAACCATTCTATGATTCTATGACTTTATAACTGAGCTTAGAGAGATGTGTTGTAAGGCACAACATTCATGGTTTTTTCATTATTTTTAATTATTTTTAAATTATTTTTCACTTCATAACTTTTCACTGAGGCATGCTGGTACCTGGAAAGAAGTTTAACACCAGAAGGTAGAGGTTACTGCAGGGAAACATCATTGCCAGCTCACAGAGGTCTCTCCTGACACGCTTGCTGTGTGCTGGCAGCATTAACTAGACACTGGATTATTTAATGGAACTTCAGTCTGATCCACGAAAGTGATTCTGATGCCTTGGTGTTTCATAACCTTATGAAGTATATTTTTTAAGTCCCTATTTTTATTTTTTTTTTTGTCCAAGATCTTCAGATAGTTTGGTAGAAGAATACTTTTTAGTTAAAGTATCTCAAGTTTGACAAACTTTGACGAATCGCTAAAATTTTTCCCGGTGAGGTCATGCCCCTTGATTTCAACTGGTTCTCACTAAAGTTTTACTGCTAATTACTGCTAACTGAAGAACTCAACTTGCTCCTGCTGCAGCACATCTCGTTACAAAGGATGGTACTAGGCTAAGAGAAAGAAAATCATTCTTCTTGCCATCTACAGATAAAATCCGGTGATCTTTGCCATTATGCTGGGCTTTTTGCTTTTGTTTTTAAGGGGTCTAAATATAACCCAGTCTGAAATAACCCTTACAGGAGAACAGTAATGATTTCGGGCAAAATACCCCAGTGATGGATATCGTAACAGAAACAGCAATTTTTTTCCTAAAGACCTTTCGTCCTCCTTCTCCCGGGTACCACTTCAGCAAGTAGGTAAAATCTAAACGACCTCTTTCATTTCACGGCACAAACGAAAAAAAGGTCTCTTTGGGGGTACCGCCCATATAAACCAGCAGGATTTTATCACGCTCGTCCCACTTCGTGGGAAAGGTGAGTCCACTTGAAAGCTAACGTGGCAGCGAGGGCAAGCACCCCACCAAAGCTGAGAGAGACAATAATGAGCATAATTATAGATAGTTATTGTTTGGTCTACTTACGGCCCTATTTTATAATGCTACTACCAGCAGAGCTGTTTTATGCGATGTCTTTTTCATGCAGCAACCTTTTCATAAATCAAAGCAAAAGCAATACCAGGCAGTTTCTCCTGCAGCCTGTTTGACAATAAAAGTTAACACTGAACCCTGGCTGTTATCAATCTTCATAAACGTGTCCATGATATAGCAAGCCTGTTCCATATTACGCCGAGTCTGTCACTAATGCATGCACAGGAGCAACCCAGTGGCTTAATGGATCTCCTAAATGGCTGGAAACTGGGACCCATGTTAAGTGGCAAGGAAAGTTTGCAAGAAATAACTGCTTTTCTCATTTCTTTCAATATACGATAAAATGAGAAATGTATATTGTACTACAATAGGAATTTTCACACATAAAACAGAGACCCCAGGAAAATGCATATCATGTTCAAGAAACTGTAGTAAGAAGTGCAAATTATCAGTATTTCAGTAGTTCCTTTCTAGCAGAGATCTATCCATAGAATCACAGAACGGTTTGGTTTGGAAGGGACCTTAAAACGTCATCTGGTCCAACCCCCCTGCCCTGGGCAGGGACACCTCCCACCAGACCAGGTTGCTCAAAGCCCCATCCAACCTGGCCTTGAACCCCTCCAGGGATGGGGCAGCCACAGCTTCTCTGGGCAACCTTGGCCAGGGTCTCACCACCCTCAAAGGGAAGAAGTTCTTCCTAATATCTCATTTAAATCCTCTCTTTCAGTTTAAAGCCATTACCCCGTGTCCTATCACAACAGGCCCTACTAAAAAGTCTGTCCCCAAGCACCGAACTCAAAGTCTGACAGAATTAACAAACGTTTCGGTCGTACACACATCCTATTAAGGAGAAGAAGGGATAGTGCCTCATAATCTGTATTAATTTGGATATTGTCTGAAAACAATTAGTTTACAGTCCATACCCAGAACAAGAGGCTGATGAGGGAGTTTGACCTTCACACATCCGTATTGCAAGGATCCAAAAAGAAACAACTTTATCTGCCTAAACCTGAGGTTTTCCAGGTCCTGAGGATCTTGAGGACTATTCCTGCCCCATGCAGTGTCACATTATGCAACCAAAGAGGAGTTACAAGTCTCCAGGTTTAAAATAAAAAGAACTTGGGATAGAGCCATTACATAGATTAGTTTTATCCTAATCGATTCTCTTGAAAAACCACCAAAACCTCTTTTGTAGACTGTCCAGAAGAATATCTGCCATTTCCCTACCTAAAGGAGCCAAAATATTTATTAGAGAAGAGCTGGTGAACTGGATTCATTTGACACTGAATTTATCCATAAATAAGTTGTTTTTAAAATCTGCATTGACCGCGTTGAGTGCACCTTTTTCTTGAGAGGGTTATAGCAATATTTTGGCCCAAGTACTGTGTCTACTCAAGACAAAGGGAGAAGAATGGATGTGATGGAAGAAAAGGGTCTGCATTTCATCAGCCCATGCAAGAGCAAGATTTCACTGAGAGTAAAGCGGTATAGACAGAGGGGTAGTCTATTACACACGGATCTATAAAGCCTGTCTCGCAAAACCTTTCGATCCTGATCTTCTTCGGCTTCCAGTAATGCATACGGCACAGAGCAGCATTTACTAGGGAATATTATCCGTCTTAACACACCCTTGACAGGGGAGTCCATCTTTATAAAGTTTATAGCCACAGACACGGCACTCGAGTGGTCTCCTTAAAGATACACATATTACTTTTATCTATTTTGTTCAATTCCTTTCCCCAGGCTTAAATGTGTGCTTTAAATGTTTCAGGACTGTACTTCGATTTCATATTGCAGGCAGATGAATGGAAAGGCAGAAGACAGTGAGAGAGAGTGCATCTTTATGATTCCTTTTTTTTTTTTTTAAAACATTGACAAGTTTTCCGATTTCAGTTATCGATCTTATCGATCCTCTGCAGAGGCACAGAGCACTTCAATCGGCAAAACCCACTCACGCTGAACCGCTCCATAAACAGTAACAGGGAAAAATTTCTCCTCCTGAACAGCTTTGTGTCCTCTTACGTTCTTTTAGGGTTAGAAGGTGGCGCGCTTTTCACGCTTCTAAGCGTGCAGCACGGAACATAAATATTAGGTCACATCTACACAAGCCAAAACGTTTTAAAACGCCAAAGCAACCCAAAAATATTTAGGAAATCCCCTCTTCAAAAGCAGCAGGAAAAGACCTGTGATTTGCTTGAGAATGAAGCTCGTGTTCAAGAAAATCTGAAAACGCATTTCTCAGATACTGTAAAAGCCTTTAAAAAATTGGTTAGGGCATTTAATAAACAATATATGCATCTTCTCCTATCAACGTCAGGACTCATGCTTTAAAAATGCAGTGATAACCACCGGAAGAATCAAAAAGCACGTTCAGAAAATAATTTAGCAATTTGCATTGAGGAGTACTGAGATGAACCGGGCAAAATTTAAAGAAAATGCAGGAAAAAAGTCAGGAAAAAAAAATCCTGTAAAGGAAAGGCATTAAATAACAGCACAGGGAAATAAATAACACTTGAATTTTCTGCTCAGAAGATAGACTACTTTCTGGACCTGTGTATTCCCAACTAGCATGGGCAACCCTTAGCTCCACGGCCAACATGGCCCAGTAACACGCTATTACACGTCTGAAGGCAAGGGGCTCATTTCCTACGAGCCATGAGATGTAGAGCCCTGTTACAATTAGGATTTTGCAGTCTATGGATCAGAGCTTCGGTCTCCTACAACAAGGCAGGTGTAACACCCTGTGCAAAGTGTGTGTCGAGTCACACCAGTTGCTCTGTGAGTAGCCACAGAGCTACCTTCTGAGCAATGGGACTGTTTAGTTTGAGGAAGAGGAGGCTGAGGGATCACTCTCTACAGGGCTGATCACTCTCTACAACTACTTGAAAGGACACTGTAGAGAGGTTGGTGCTGGTCTCTTCGCACAGGTAATTAGCAATAGAACAAGAGGGAATGGCTTCAAGCTCCAACAGGGTAGGTGTAGACTGAACATTAGGAAAGAATTTTTCACAGAAAGAGTGGTCAGACACTGGAACAGGCTGCCCAGGGAGGGGGTTGAGTCACCATCCCTGGATGTGTTTAAGAGCCGTTTAGATGTGGTGTTGGGGGATATGGTGTAGGGGAGAACTTTGTAGAGTAGGGTAGATGGTTGGACTCGATGATCCCAAGGGTCTTTTCCAACCTGAATGATTCTATGATTCTATGGTGTAGGGGAGAACTTTGTAGAGTAGGGTTGATGGTTGGACTCGATGATCCCAAGGGTCTTTTCCAACCTGAATGATTCTATGATTCTTTAATTGACTCACACAGTTGTGTTTAGAGATGCCCATTGGGAAACTTGCTGGAGATTTCAGGCTAAAAAGAGAAAGAAATTTTTTTCAAGGCTTGCATCTTCCGGGAAATAATCAAAATGGCCATATTCACAAAAGGCAACTACTGTCTAAAATTCAGCAATCAAAATCACAAATTTTCTCTGATCAAAGGGAGAATAATTGATAAATTGTGTAAGAAGTAGTAATGCTCATGAGAGCAGGATTCATGCCACTCCCCTGTTCAAAGCCGTATGAAAATGTACGTTCTGGTGCCCTGGTCATCTCCTAGAGAATGGAACTGCTTAAGAAACAAAATTATAATCTAAAAAAATGAAATTATGCTGGAAGTGCTACTGCCAGAATCAACAAAGAAAGCCAAAATATCACTGCTTGGTTCTAGTTAAGACGGAAAACAAGAGTTTGGGGACCGTTAAAACCTCTTACCTGTAACTGAAGCCCAAAACAACCACATTACTGAAAAAATATACACTGTATCAGGATGAATGGCCTATAAAGTTTGTGTAAAAAATGGCAGTCATTAACCACTTAATTCTAGACTCAGATTAAGCACATATTACCCTGCTGACCTCAGTCAAGTCCCCTAACGTTAAGAAGTAACTGTATGCACTTATGTCATGTCTGTACGGGTCCTTTTGTTATTTTTTATTACAATAGCTCGAAGATGGACTAATTAAAGCTAAATTTACACTAGGCAGGTAATTTGTTAGGCATTCTAACACAAAAAACCCATAAATCCTAGGCAGACCTATACAGGCTTCTCTATGATCCAAGATTCATAGATACATAGATTGGTCCAGGCCGGAAGGGACCTCCAAAGGTCATCTAGTCCGACCTCCCATCCACATAGCATTCGTGTTGCCAACTGCCGGCTGCGGGATTTTGCTCTATTCAACAAAAAAATTAATCAAGTGGAACCTGGCCCAATTGTATTTATTTGTTTGAGCAGGACAGAATGACAGCAAAGAAATGAACTTTCTCCTTTATCAAAACAGAGGAGTGACACCCAGGACACAATAATCCCATGTCACCTCCCAGGTACCGCCCTTCCAGATGCCACCAACTGCAGCAGCCCCTTCTCCAGATGTTGCCAGCTGCAGCTCTGAGCTCCGCATTGCCAGTATCTGCAGCGGGTTGAGACACAAACACGTGAGACCAGCACGAAATAAATGTAACGTGGTTCTGGTACCAGCAGCATTTCTGCTCTTCTGACGGTTTTGAGCATAAGGATTTTATCTAAAAATGTAAATGAAACAGCAACAGGTTGCTGGGTGGGTGTTGGAAGATACGGAGATGTTTGTCCAGGCCTGATGGACACTTTGTGCTGAAACCCTGTTAACCAAGGACCAAATCTGATTGAGATTCTCCATTTGGACTGCCCTAAGCAAACAGGAAGATAAAAAGCAATGCTGGAAGATAAATTGCAATTAAAACTGGAGCTCTGCTCAGGGAAGGAGCTTTTAGAGCATACCTGTTCTGCAAATGGCTAATGTCTTACCAACCTCCCATAGTAGAAAACATAAATAAAGTAGTTTTAATACCATTTAGCCTTTCAGAACTATGTAGTAAGGCATGTCCAATCGACCCATAATTTTCAAGCCCAGTAATAATTTTTACTACCAGGAATTAAACAATAAAGTTTTTCCTTTGAACTAATCTCATGTGGACTAGGAGGCCACAAGACAGCTTAACTACTTTATAAGACATCTTAATGCTATTTGTGTAAACCTTATTTTCTGAGTATGACAGCACTTTGCCACAAAGCATATGATTTGATATTATTTCCCAAAATGTTTAATGTATTTTTTGGCTTTACAAGGGTGATCCCACTTAGATGGAATCGAAGCAGAATGACTGCGGTTTATTTTTTTTTCCCCTGTTTTAGCCCAACGCTAATGAAAGGTGGGGGGGGCGGGGGAAGAAAAGGGAAGAAGTGGTTAATTACAAGTAGCAGCAAATGAGCTGTAATGGAGGTGTTATGAATGTAAATCAGCGACGCCCGATGCAGCAACAGCAGCATCTGTGCAGGCAGCTTCCAAAGTAATGAGATGGCGCTGATGTCCTGGCATCCCGCTTTGATCACTTCATCTCTTTCGGGAGCTCTGATGGGAAACCGAAGGTCGGTGGCACTGACCTCCCTTCCCGCAGCTCGAGCACGCACAAATATTAGCCACCGATCAGGGATTGCTGCTTTTTCCACCCCGTGATTTCGGAACGGATGGTTACATGGTTGGGGGCCTTAACTAAACAGACAGCACAAGCTCCCGCAATACGAAGTGTCATGTTCTAACATGTAGAGGTAATTGGTAAATCATTCTTCACCCTGTAACCAGAAACAGGTGTATCGTCCTCAAAAAAACCCATACCATCAACTCGGCTGACGCGCGGAAACAAACCCTACAACTCGAATAAGAGTTATAAAGCAGGTACGTTTATTGCGGCGCCGGGTGCAAGGGGGATTTCTCCTCCTAACTTGCACACTGGCTCGTAAAACAAGCATCTATTTATGATAAAAAGCATACATATTCATTAATGTGGGCTGGGTTATTATAATTAATTCTAAGAAAAGGCATTACTATTCTAATTATTTCTAGGAACTCATTATCATAAGTCTCCTCCCCTTGCCGCATGTGTACTGTCGCCCGGTGGTCGTGGGCCGGGGTCTTCTGGAGGAAGGCTCATAGTCTTCTTCACCGTGTACTTTTACCTTTGGCTTAGAATGCTGGGCTGGCTGGACCCCAAACCGTGAAACTGGTCCCGATCAGATGGACACTGCACCCAGACAATTGGGTTCCTCCTTAGCATGCAGGCTGTTCCTGCTATCTTATACACAAGGCCAGTTCCTTATCTTGGAATGCTGGGCTCCTGGGCTCCGAGCTCTGTTCTTTGCCAAGCTGTACTAAATCTACACTAACGACCTTTAACCGTTCATTCTCCAAATCACGGCAAAACATGCTCCCTTCCAGAGAGGCGCGCCGCTGTGTGCTCCAGAGTGGGAGCTGTGAGATTTGTAGGCTTTGACCCTACAGATGGCTTGGACTCATAAAAAACGTCCTTAGAAAAGGTATTTGTAAACCTCAGCAATAGAAGATTACAAAATACAGAACAAATTAATATTAAAAAGAGGAGACTGTGGGTTTTAACCTTCCTCGGTTTAATACTGTAATTGGGAAATCATTTACTCGTGTTTCCACAAAATCCCAACAAAGGATGCTTAACGTATTAAAACAAGAGGCTTTAGTCCTTGAAAGGGAGCAGGAAGGCAGATGTACGGCTGTGGAGCGTTACTTGCCAGCTCCGGCACGCAGAGCCCGGCCTCGCTGGTCGCCAGTGGCTCCCCAAACTGCAGCCAGCAGCAAGAAACTGCCCTTAATGAGTGCATCCATCAATTTTCAGGGGACTCGGTTGATTACCAGCACACAAAACTAGGGAAGGCGCCAATTTAACTGTTGGCCACTGATGCATGAAGGAAGAGTTTCACTCACTCGCTTTCGTAAGGAAGTCTATAAAATTACTGAACGTGTCTCTCTAAGCAAATACAGGAAACCTGCCGTGCGCTGGAACAGGAGCGTGTGATGTGATTCATCACATCACACATCACATCACTTCAACACATCAACCAGCCTCACCTGAAGAGGAAAGGGACATTCTGATAAAGAGCATAATTATATATACATATATAACTACAACTACATCCTACTATAACTACCCTACCTTCCAGAAAATCTTTGGTTATTTCAAGTACTCATTCATATAAAATAAAAAAATTCCTAGTCATGACTCTGTGTTTTACTAATATTAATTTTGAGATGGCTTTCTCCATTCCAGACCGTAAAGTACCTAACTGTGTGAAAAACTGGTGATGGCCTGAGGGGTGCTTTAATGAATGTACCCACAATTTCTAGAAAGGAAACAAGAAGAGGGAAAGGATTATGGCAAACATGGAAAGAACTGGCTTGGCCCTTTTAATTAATGCGCTATGTAAATTTTGAATAATGGATTTTAAAAGTTAATGTAACTCTCAAAAAAACACATTCAATGCTTCAAACCTGTCTCCTGACCAAATAAGCACATTTCAAGTTCACATCCCAGCTCAAATATTTCAATCAAAGCACACATCTCCACGCAAACAGACTCACGATTCTGGGCTTCACAGAAAAACACACAGCTATTACGCCAGAATCCCCCGCTCCCACTTCCCTCAGAACGAAGCTGCATCTCGCTAAAAAAGCGCACAATTAATATTTCATCCAGCTCTGGTGAGTACTCTCATTCCTAATGGACTGTATTGATCAAAGGAAGAAAGTTAAATATCTCTGCTGCTGTAGGGAAAAGTAAAGTTGTCATTTACGAAGCGATCATCGTTTCATAGGTAAATGTACTGAATAAAGAGTTTATAAAGTGTTGATATTCTAAAGCTCTTCATCTTATATATGTTTATAGGCTGGAGAACAACTGAGAGAGGGGTAACTACTGACCACCAAAGACCCTTCATCAAGCCAAGCTGTTGAAGCAATTGGCAACTCTATCCGAAAGGCAGAAAAAGCTAATTCCTGCTTCCTCGCTCCGATTCCAAGGCATGCATAAGGTGTAAAGGGTTTCGCCAGCTGAGGGAACGCTGTCCCGAAGCAAAACCACGTATACAAAGTCATGGTAGAAAGTGAAACCCGTTGTTTGAATGATCTGTGCCACAGCAGCCCTCGGGTTCGTCTATCAGGACTAAGCGCTGGCTGAAGGAAACAGATTCTGTTTTATTCCTTTTGCATTCAAAAGGAAGAGGATTTTGGATGTACAAGATAAATAACAGAGATCGAAAAGATTTCTAGTCCCTTTATCACTTTCTCTACCTACCTGAAGCAGCTCTACGCGTTCTGAATCCGAACTGGTTTAAACCTAAGAGAGGCGACGGTATCACATCCGCTCTGCAAAACACCGTTTACACTTCGCTCGTTAAGTGTAAAGCCGTTAGATATCAACAGCACCGGTTCAATCAACAACGTAAGTGACTCTGGCTGCTGTGCCACCCTCTGTACGGTGCGAGCACAACTGTGGAGCTACTCAGCGACAAAGCCTTGGGGAACAAAAAGGGAATGGGGTGGAAGAGTAGAAAGAAAGAGAAATAAGATTTCATGAACTCTGCCGCAAAGAAAAGCTCCGTGGTTTAAGCTGAGTTGATGGCCAAGAATGTGCACTCGCAACCCAGAAGGCCAATTGAATCCTGGGTTGCATCAAAAGAAGCATGGCCAGCAGATAGAGAGAGGTGATTTTACTCCTCTATTCTGTTCTGGTGAGACCCCACCATCTGTACTGCATCCAGCTCTGGAGCCCTCAGCACAAGAAGGACATGGACCTGTTGGAATGGGTAGAGAGGATGATCCAAGGGCTGGAGCCCCTCTGCTGTGAGGACAGGCTGAGAGAGTTGGGGTTGTTCAGCCCGGAGAAGAGAAGGCTCCGGGGAGACCTTAGCGCAGCCTTCCAGTCCCTAAAGGGGGCCTACAAGAAAACTGGGGAAGGACTGTTTGCAAAGGCACGTAGGGAGAGGATGAGGGGCAATGGTTTTAAACTAGATAGGTTTAGATTAGACATTAGGAAGAAGTTCTTTACACTGAGGGTGGTGAGACACTGGCCCAGGTTGCCCAGAGAGGTGGTAGATGCCCCATCCCTGGAAACATTCCAGGTCAGGCTGGATGGGGCTCTGAGCAACCTGATCTAGTTGAAGATGTCCCTGCCCATGGCAGGGGGGCTGGACTAGATGGGCTTTAAAGGTCCCTTCCAACCCAACGCATTCTATGATTCTATTTAACACTGTGCGCTCCTTCTGGAATGATTTACAAACGTCCCAGTCCTACGCTCCTCGGTGGGATGTCGTGGATAACTTGGGACCAGCGTCCCCAGCCATAACACACGAAAAAAAGAATTCAAGAATGCAACCAGCAACAGGATCATCAAGGCAAACAATATGGAAATGACTGTTTCATGACAAAGCACTACATGCATGTGCTATATTTGTAAGAGCAAAGATTAATTCAGGATGTTTCTGTCTCTATTTGGCTGAGCAAAGGGAGCTCAATGAGAAGGCGGTACGTCTGCAGGCTCTGCCCAAGGATTTCTGAATAGAATCATAGAATCATAGAATCATTCAGGTTGGAAGAGACCCTTGGGATCATCGAGTCCAACCATCTACCCTACTCTACAAAGTTTTTCCCTACACCATATCCCCCAACACCACATCTAAACGGCTCTTAAACACATCCAGGGATGGTGACTCCACCACCTCCCTGGGCAGCCTGTTCCAATGCCCGACCACTCTTTCTGTGAAGAACTTCTTCCTAATGTCCAGTCTAAACCTACCCTGTTGCAACTTGAAGCCATTCCCTCTTGCTCTGTCGCTGTTTGCTTGTGAGAAGAGACCAGCACCAACCTCTCTACAGTGTCCTTTCAAGTAGTTGTAGAGAGTGATGAGGTCTCCCCTCAGCCTCCTCTTCCTCAAACTAAACAGTCCCAGCTCCTTCAATCGTTCTTCATACGACAAATAGATTTCTATTTTCTGTTACTGGAAAAATACTATGTAACATTTTACAAATAATTTATAATCTGCACGTTTAACTTTTTTTTTTAAAAGCAACTAATACTAATTAAGGTAGCAAAGGGAACTGCTGGAGAACTGAAAACTCTCTCACCAGTGGGTCTGCAGAAGCAGAGACAACGCAGAAACTATTTGCCGGGGTATCTCCAACATGGATTTCACTGTTACAGTAGCACGTGAGTACAACGGGATAGTTACTGAAGATATCTGCGTTAAGGAACTATCAATAGTCCTAACTTACAGACTGTGCAGAAGAGCCCCTTAAAAGTCACCATATGTGCCCAACATCAGAAGGGTAACGAGGACAGCGAAACAAACCCACACTTTTCTGGTCTCCGTTCAACGTTGTCATTAAAAAGCTTAATTTCTCTCTAGACTGCATTTTTTTTTTTCAATGTCCAGAAAATCGGTATCACCGCTTTGTGAGACAATTATATTTGAAGATCGAAGCGTCGCTGTTATTCGTTTAACGTGGCTTCTTTACAAACTTTCTCAGCGTCACTTCCCAGTTCAAAATAATGGTATCTAAAACACAATTTAAAGGAAGGACTCTTCAGTTTTCTATGTATCTACAGAGAACCATCAAACATAACCGTGCTTTAAATTTTATTTTCGGTAAACATTAATAAACCATGCTTCATGATGCAGAAGTCACCAATTAAAGGAAGACACGATATTGATGTTTTGTCATTTATTCCCCTTCACTCTACCCTGACTCAAACCCCCCGCTGAACGTATTTCCAAGGCTGTAATAGCCTGTTGCCTGGCTGTCGCCGAGCCCCGGCTTCCACCCGTGATCAGAGCAATGGAAATGATTGAGGAGCACGTGAAACGTATTGATTTGGTTTGTAAAACTGTTTTGAAAACCTCTCGAACGTGTGAAGATTGTAGCGTATGAAGCAGCCTGAGCAAATCCCAAACCTTTCTGTGTTTAATCAAACGAGCTCCTCCGGCTCCCGAGAGACATTCCTCCTCTTGGGCAGGTTCGGGATCAAAAGTCCCATAGTAAGGGAATAAAGCCATCAAAATATGCAATTCAGAATAAACACCCAAGCTTCCGGATGAGGCAAAGAATCCTCCACGATTAAAACTGTTAGCACTGGAAAATTTCATCTACGAGTCTATCATCTACGCCGTGATGCACCAGATGCAGAATCTGGCTTCGTTGCTGACAACAGGAGTTTAGAAGTGACACTGAAGTGACACCGAAGTGACACCCTGAGATACCCGGGGAAACCTTTTGCTTTGCTTTGCACAAACCCCCAAAAAACCCCCAAAAGACCTGGATTTCCTACCAGTCTGGCCGGCTAGGGATGATCACAGAATCACAGAATGATATGGGGTTGGAAGGGACCTCTGGAGATCATCTAGTCCAACCCCCTGCCAGAGCAGGTCCAGCCAGAGCAGGTTGCACAGGAACGTGTCCAGGTGAGTTTTGAATGTCTCCAGAGATGGAGACTCCACCACCTCTCTGGGCAGCCTCTTCCAGGGCTCTGCCACCCTCACAGGAAAGAAGTTCCTCCTCATGTTTAGGTGGAACTTCTTATATTCAAGTTTGTGCCCATTACCTCTTGTCCTGTCCCTGGGCACCACTGAAAAAAGACTGGCCCCATCCTCCTGAAAGCCACCCTTGAAGTATTTATAGGTGTTGATCAGATCCCCCCTCAGTCTTCTCCAGACTAAAAAGACCCAAGTCCCTCAGCCTTTCCTCATAAGAGAGATGCTCCAGGCCCCTCAGCATCTTTGTAGCCCTCTGCTGTACTCTCTCCAGCAGTTCCCTGTCCCTCTTGAACTGGGGAGCCCAGATGATGTTTTTGCCAAGAAACCAGAAGCAAGAAGCAACTCCGTGTTGTCCACGAGAGAGCAGTGGAGCAGGAGAAGAATGGCAAAATATTCTGGAAAAAGCACCACTGCACAGCTATGAAGTCTGTTATCTACCACAAGGAATCAAAACCCACAGAAGATAAAATAAAAACATTTATTTTAGGCAGAAATTGCCCTATCTCCGTTCCTAAATTAATAATCAAGATGTTACTTGGCTCTAGACACCACGGGGGAATAAAATGTCACCACTGCAGCTGCCAAATTTCCCGCTACCAGCCCTTCAAATTAAGGAAAAAAACCCCACAATACAAATGTACAATTTGATTAGTTAAAGTTCAAATCTTTGCCCAAAGCCCGGCTCTTCCTGTAATACCGCATTCTTTTCTTCTTGTGTAAACTTCTCATTATAACACAGACATCTTCATAATATAATAATTCTGGTTATAATGTAACTGCGGGTAACATAACTCCTACATTAGAAAAGGCAGCATGCTCTTAGTAATGTTGTTTTAATGTAATTTGTGTACTGCAGGAACCGACCGAACCTGGTCATTTAGGGTTTGATCAATGCGAATTAGCGTCTTAAAGAGATGAACCATTTGATAATTCAGAATTTGATCAATGGGAATCAGGACCTCGCGGAGATAAAACATTTATCAGGAACATTTGGAATAGCAGTCTAATCCAGGCAGCGCCGGGGAAGGTAATAAACAGGCATCAATAAGGACTGCGGACAAAGTACAGAAGACCTGCCAGTTCCCCAGTAGAAGCCTATGTGGGATATTTGGCTTTTTCCCTTTTAAGGGGGAGAATTATCCCTAAAGACAGACGAAGCCACAGCTGATGTAATTTCAGGGACTAAATGGAGGAAGGAAAAGGAAAATCCAGGAAATATTTAAGTAATTATCCACTTCTCCTCGCTCTTGAAAGGGATGTAGCTTAAAAAGTTGAAGAAATGCAAGTTACGTCTCAGTAAAACTTAGTAACTCATTCCAGACGTGTTTAAAATAAAGTGAGACTATTTCGTAATAATACCACAATTAGATCTATTAATCTCGCGCTTAGAATCTGAAGTCACACTGACATGCGGCACATCGGTTTCTGCATTAACAAAATTTCTCAGTTCAACCTTATTTAATTCTTCTTTTACAGCCAATTAAACAAGCTCTTTAAACACCGTTGCTTGAAACTCTGTCCTCAATCCTCGCATGCAATTAAAGTGAACATGAGAAGTGCCTGGTGACACCAAAAGAGCATCATCTTTAGCATTCACTAAATCATTCATAATTTATCCATCAAGTTACCTACAAAAGGCAGCGATAAAATAACATCTGCTGAGTTTAAACCTTCAATAAAAAGACATGGCATTTAAAAGGATTTTATATAAGGAAAACTTTTAAATTATAAAGTAATATTGATATTTCATGCACTTTATCAAGCCTATCGCAATTTATGCGCATATTTCAGATACCTTTTTCTTTTCATAATGTTTTCCTTTTGTTTCCTAAGGAAATGGACCAAAACTGGATCCACTCATCAAACAGCTCAAAAAAAATAATTTTTTGGGAAGTTTGGCTTGAAGTGCAAAGAAAGCACAGCAATTTCAGTAGTGGCATTACAGAGAAGACTAGTCAAATAGGTGATTTCCCCATCCCTGGAGGGGTTCAAGACCAGGCTGGATGGGGCTTTGAGCAACCTGGTCTGCTGGGAGGTGTCCCTGCCCATGGCAGGGGGTTGGAACTGGATGATCTTTAAGGTCCCTTCCAACCCAAACTATTCTATGATTCTATGATTTCTATTTATACCTTTAGTCTCTAGAAAATTAAGAAAAGACCAGTCTCATCAAGTGTTAGGAATCCCTGATACCCTCTCCAGATCCTTCTTCATTAAATACTCTTGCGTTTATGCAGATAGACTGAAGCATCCTTCCAAACGGTTTTCTTAAAATTCTTAGATATTGCCTGATGTTTGTGCAAAAAGGAACTCAAAAGCATTAGATCATTTGTGTATCAGGGGAGAAAAAACCAAACCCAAAGCCATTTCCCACCTCTGGCCACAATGACCGCCCAGAGCTATCAACTAGTACTTCAAATCACAACAATATCTTGTTTTGGAACAATGAAAGTCACATTAGGCAATAATTAGTTTTCAAAACCTGAAAATACCCCACTGTAACAGAAGGAGAAGAGACAACCCCTTGATGGGAATCTTATCGCAGGTGGGAAAAAATGACAATGACTAACAACACACCAGGCTTCCCAGACGTAATGGGAAACCCTTCAAATGATGCTCGCATCAGACCTTGAGTCAACGGTCACTTTGTCCCTCTTGTTTAAGGAACAGATGAATTCAGTCCTCAATATGCTCTGCACCATTGACCAGTCCAAAGGCTTTCTATATACACTAGAGAATATTTAACAATTCATGATATTAAGAGACAAAATGATTTTTATCTTACAGTTAAGAACTTTATTTATATCAGCAGCAGCTCAAAAAGGCCTTTTCTCTTCTGGCTCATCAAAAAATAACACAAACAAAAAAGAAAATACCCCCCAGTATTAAAAATCATCACAGAATAATTCATTTCGCACAGCATTTCTTGGTTACTGCTGAGACTAAAAGGTGGTAAAAAGTTCTCTCTGTATCCTTACTAAAATGATAAATGGAACCTTCTGAGTAATGGATGAACCAGCAGAAAGGGAAGAGTCCAAGGCTAAGGGTCAGAGTCACTTTGATCCATCAATTACTATATCTTCATTTAACCATCCTCAGGACTAATCAAAATTATTTAATTTGACCTTCGCTGTTAAGGGCAAAGTGAAGTTGCTAATTTAAATCCTTTCACATCGTGCAAGCACAGGATGAATACTATTGTAATGCAAAACTGGAACTACATTTTTTTGGTGCTCCGTTAGAGAAAGAACGTTAAGGAATATATTTTTAGAACATTTCATGCACCTTATCAAATACAAATTAATTAGAACATTACTAACTGTGCATCCCATTTCCATGCAGCTTATGGTTACTATAGACTGGCTTCCAAATTCTTCAAAATTCTCTCATTTCAATAACCAGCACAGACTGATAGGATCTAGGATAGGGGGAAGGGGACCTATTGTGAATTTTAATGGGGGTAAGAACTCCTCGAGCTGCCAGGCTCAAAAACAACCGGAGAAAAGACTTACTTGAACCGAGATGACACTTCATCGGCAGCTTTTTGGTATTGCTCTGTGGTAACTTTGTAGAACTGGGCACTCTGGAAAGTTAAAAAGAATAATACAGATTTATCATTGATATCCATGCCAATATCTAGTAAACAATGCTAATTTGGATATTTTATCAATTTAAGTTGCTCCAGAAAACCCCAAAACCTAACTCTCAAATCAGGTTTTTGACAAAGTTTCAGAGATGACTTTTCTTAAGGTGTTTTTTTTTAAATAAGTGTGTCCTCTTGGTTCCAGAAGGTTCTGCAAAAGAGATGGCTCTCAGGGAGGGAACTGTAAAGAGACATGGGATAAGAATCACATATTTAGCAGTTGGTGCTGCTGGAACCTTTTGAAGCTTTTCCATTAGAAAAAAAAAAGAAAAAAAAAAATCAAAATACTGAATCTTTACTTCTTTGCATGCCCCTCTTTGTGTTACCGACACACACATCCCCATCGAGTTTGCAGGTGATACTTGAGTCAAACTTCAAAGTCGCACAATAAATTGACTGTGGCTTGACTTTCTCTTTTGCTCTTTGCCTCGATAATGTCTCTCACAGCGAGTTATTTTAATATTCCAAACTTCCAGGTCATTTCAATCAGTTGCTAATTTTAATTTTTAAAATCAGGCAGCTTCAGAACTTATTTTCATCTCCCCTAAACCCAGGAATGCCTTTCACTCGGTTCCACCAAATCATTAATTTCCAAAACGCAGGCAAGACAAGATTGAATCATCAAGCAATAGAAATTTCCTAGACTTAAAAATGGCAAAGTTTCTCAGTGGGACACCGGATATTCGAAGACAAATCACTATAATGTTGTGATGCTTCATGTCTAGATAATATATACTTGGTATTTTTAAAGAGGTTTTTATAGCCTTAGCACAGTTAGACTTAAGACGTAATAGCTAAGGCACCTGGCTTCACAGTTGGAGGAATAAAGAAAAGTTAAAGCAGTTCAAAAGTTCTCTAAAACCGTTTTTCTCTGAATGGTGGGGCAAACAGGTTGTGGAGATGTAGCAAGGTTTTGTCGGCGCTTGCAAGAACTCTTCCGTAGCTTTGCAGCTCTTGAGTCATCGGGCATCCCAGGGAGTCGCATTAACATGGCAACAAAACTCTTGCAATCACACACGGCGTGATTACTGAAACCCCGTTCTGAAGCCTTATTTTAACAGTCTATCTATTTAATATCACGGTTTAAAGTTATTCAGGCCACAACACTGATTTTGCACCTTTAAAACATTCAACATAACATGGCTGGCACAATGCAGTCCAGGGAAAGCATCATTCCAATTTTCTTTTGGGTAAAGCAAGCATATAATAATATAGTAATAGTTAAAACATTGATGTATGAAAAAGGAATATGCCTAAAACATTGTTGGGGGGGGAAAAGAGAAATTACAAACCCCTGTAACTGGAGAGATCACTCTTTTGTAAAAGTCAAAGATGACATGGTCTCTTTGATCACTGGGTTAGTAAACATGTCCTGAGCAACATTATCTGTGCCAAATTATGTTATGAGGAATGTAGGCAAGATAAACCCACTACGGCAAAAGCACTTGATGGAAACTCCAAAAGAGGCAGCACTAGCTACAAAAATAAAAGGAAAAAACAATTTTCCTTTCTATTTGAGGATCTCATCTTGAGAGGTTCTTTCTTGTGAATTATAATCCTGAAATGGACAGAAATGACTGAAAAGAACACCAACTCCAGGCACGGGTAAAATTGTATTGCAAGTCTAATATTTTCCTACAAATGATAACAGATTGTGTAACATCCACTGCAGTCAAAGGTCAGGCACAGATCACAAAGAGCCCGGTGGTCTGCTGTGCTCCTGCTTCTGAGGTTCAGACCTAATAATTCATTTGTACTGGAACCAAGGTTTCCACGCATGTGACTCGGGGTCATTTATTTTTTCATAAATCATTGTTGGCCAGTAAGAAAATGAAAATGAAAATCCTCCTCACACCGGTGACCCCCCTCCCCTTGCATTTAGCAATCTCAGCTGCCCAGTGACAGTCCCATCCAGGTTCCCGGGATGCCGATGAAATCAATGGGGACGCGATTAGACAGCAGACGGACCGCGGTGCGAGTGTGGACAGGTCACCATTTGAGATGATGAATAGCTCTCCATCATCCTACGCTCCCCTACGATGCTAACATTTACTATAATCTTATTTGGGTTGCCATTTATCTTTCTTTCGCCTGATCAATAAAGATGAACACAACAGTTGTAAGGATCGATGGCAATTTTTTATCATTTTCAAGCATGAAGGAGCATTTCTGACACAAAAACAATATTCTGAGTGTACTTGTTCTACTTTTTAATTGCAGTTCAAGTGATCAACGGAGCTGCTATATATGCCAAGAAGTTTTAATCCTACAGTAGACTCAAGCTTTCAAGAAATAATTTGTTATCTCAGATAAAGTGTGCCGTGTTTCTTGGATCCGATCTTCCTTTGAAATTCACTCAGGTTCTCTTTTAGAGATATATTCTCTATAATCCAGAGATGAAGTTTCATTTTTAGAAGTCCTCCCTAATCCTCAAGATAAGAATGCAGTGGTCGTTTCTCTAAATACAGAAAAAAAATGGTGCTATAATACAGCACTGTTAACATAAATAATTTCCTCAGTCTCCCAATAAAGATAGATATATATGTATCTATATTGTCTATATAATCTGCATATTCATGTGCTTTTCAACTCAAAGTGGAGGAAAAAAGCTCCAGTCCAATTCTCAGGTGAGCAGCGGTGGCAAACTATCAGAGAAGCTCTGGATCGGGCCTGTGGATCTTCACGAGTTCCAGCAGATATTCCAAAACCAGCTGTTTTCTCCCCAAAGTGTGCACGGGCAGGGAGGAGGGAGGGAAGGGGACAGAAATGCAACACCACTTACCATTCTGCATCAAGCGTTGTGTGCGCAAACATAGAAACCTCAGCTATTTTTATTACATTCCAGATGTATATACTCTCTCTACATATATATTCCTAGGATTCTTTTAACTAAACAAGCCACTAAAATAGTAGCAAATACCACAATCAAGTTCCTTTGTATCTTTGATTTGAGTCCCTTAGGCACACGCGTTATAAAACAGTAGAGTTACGCAGCATCTTCCCCTCTTTAAAGCCTTCTCTGTTGCTGTATAACAAAAAGATGGTTTTCTGTAGTCCTTTGTTCCAAGAGGTATGAAAGTGCAGGAAGCGTGTTACGGAAGACGGTAGGAACTTCCAAGAGGGAACAGAAGTGTCAGGGTTATGGAATTTAATCGTCATCCCAGATCCTGTAGAAGATGTCGTTTCTGTATCTGTTATGGGGCTCTTGCACAATGTGGGCATGTTGCTTGACTCCGATATCAAAATAAAGTGGCAAATTTGGTTCTTGATGACTAAACCGTAGCTTCTTCAAAGTCAAGCATCTAGTCTAAACCGATCACTGCGCTGTGCTCCAGAATCACAGAGGCTGCTGGTTAAAAGATCCCACCCCATCTCACGGAATGACAGGAATTCCTCTAGAACAATAGGAATTGCTCTATCGACTCAATGAGGGTCTGAATAACTAACTCAAAATTGGTGATTAACTTTAAAGCTGCTAAAGTTGGGGGAAATTTACCCTTTTGTGTGCATGCTCCTCATTTGCCATCTGCTTGACTGAAGAAACGCTGCCCACCTTCACAATAAAAAGTGATGTACTGGACCAGAGCAAATACTCATCCAGCTCAAGACCTGGGGAAGTATTGACAGCACACGGGTAGGATGAAGCGCAGAAGAGGCACTTGGTGATGTTGGGTGATCCTCCAGCACATAAAATGACTAAAATCTAGTCCTAGGGATATGCCCCAAACTGCACCATGACTGTCAGCAGGGGCGAAACCAGCCATGCCACATGTGAACAGCTGAACAACCATAACCAAGAGTCCTATCTCCAACATTAAAAATACCAGAAAAAGCTAAGGATTCCATGACATCATGCCTTACCTACCTCTTACTGAGCATAAAAGGTACCTGTGATCATTAGTCACCATGCTTTCTCCATAGCCTGAATTATTTTCCACAGAGAATTTATTTTCATTTCTGAAGTATTATGGGAACGGTAACCCAAAAAGGCCTATGAGAAACCAGTAATTTTTCAAAATTGGAATGCTGTGGAATAAATAACGGATGTCACAGAATCACAGAATGATACGGGGTTGGAAGGGACCTCTGGAGATCATCTCATCCAACCCCCCTGCCAAAGCAGGTCCACCTAGAGCAGGTCCCACAGGAACGTGTCCAGGTGGGTTTGGAATGACCCCAGAGAAGGAGACTCCACCACCTCTCTGGGCAGCCTCTTCCAGGGCTCTGCCACCCTCACAGGAAAGAAGTTCCTCCTCATGTTCAGATGGAACTTCCTCCGTTCAAGTTTGTGCCCATTACCTCTTGTCCTGTCACTGGGCACCACTGAAAAAAGACTGGCCCCATCCTCCTGACACCCACCCTTTAAGTATTTATAAGCATTGATGAGATCACCCCTCACCTTCTCTTCTCCAGACTAAAAAGACCCAAGTCCCTCAGCCTTTCATGTCGTGCACACTGAGCTGCACATGGAGTAAGTAGGGTCATGTGGAGGAACCTCACCAATTACACAAGGAGGTATGGGGGTACATAAGAGGTCCACGTGAACTGAAGAAGTTCACTGCCTTCTGTGCTGACTTTTTTCAATTTGAGTTTAGCACTTGGTTATTCTTTCAGCAGAGAAAGCTTAAAAAGAAAAAAAAGTCATGGTGAACATCAAGCTGGAGGAAGAGAAAAAAGAAATCCCTCAAACACTAGAAACTCTGCGATGTAAAATCACGACACCGAACTTGCATCACCTGGAAAATTACAACGCTTAAGATCCCCAATTTAGTCCTCTTCTACCTGAATTAATAAAGCAGTAGGTAGCATGGACTTTTTCTGGCCAAGGTCTCTTACCGGTTCCAATAATCCCAATAGCTATTAACCTGCTCTGTTCCCTCAGTCCAGAGACTTTATTTTTCCATTACTCTGCTGTATTTCCTACCCTGTATCTCCAAAAGAGGAGACTCTCCCGCGACCGACTCCTGCTTTCTCACACCCTCTTGAAATTTCTTTCACATATGACTTTCATCTAATTGACCTGAACAGGACCACGACACGTTAAGTTACTTAAGTGTTTATGGCCAAACACACAGGATGCAATTGAATCGAGCGACAAGCAGTATTTTCCGTGCCTCTCGCTTAGCACCCTTCTTCGAAAAGAAATATGGGGATTTGTCGTTCGTGGGGGAAAAACTGCTTTTTAAAGAGCTACCTTCAAAAAAGGGAAGAGAGAGAAGCGTAGGCTGGCATTGTGGAAGAGAAGCAAAAGAAAAGAGGACATGAATTTTAATTTTAAATCCATTCCAATTTCCCCTGATAAATACACAGAGCCGTAGCAAGTACAAATAATGCTGTAATTCAGGTAGAGAAAAATGAGATCTAACCACGGGCAGAAGTATTTTCATCCTGTTTGCCCCTGAAATAATCCTCCCCAAACAAAAGTAAGAGCAGGAGCTTCTTAAAGAACGTTGTGGAGGAATAGGAGAAGAATTATTTTGCTAGATAGATCTGATTTCAAAGGCCCGGGTAAGAAAATAAATTCCTACAGAACCTCAGAAGGTCAGCTGTTTTGTCTGCATGTGGGACCTCAAAGTAGAAGTGCATGTTTTAGTCTGTGCTGAAAATCTTCAGATTTTCAGCCAGATAAAGTTCTGAAAGATCTTGTGTCATCCAAGCTGATAAAAGGTTATCTAAAGAACCAGGAGAACTTGAGAGCCCTCATTTAATTTCACTAAAGACACGTCACCTGTATGCACTATTTTATTACAAATGTGCTGAAACTGTTTTCACTGCAGACATACCACGACTTCTTTTTGCCATTGAAATTTTCCTTTTAAGCCCCTTGGCTCTTAAAGCCCTGAACAGATTCAATGTGAGAGTAACATTCATGCAACCTATTTAAGTTTCTTTTTTTTTTTTTTTTTTTTTTAATTTAATAGTTATGTGGTTAACAGTTTATTTGACGAAGCAAAAGACGTGTGACTTCCATACAAAAGAGGCAAATCTGGCCTTTGCTTCAAGTTAGTGCTGTGAAAGACAAAAATGAGCACAGCTTGACTTCAGAGCAGCTCAGCACCTGCTCCACCCACCAAAGGAACGAAGAGCTTGGGCTGTTTGGCACCTTTGAGAATCAGGGGAGAATTTTTAATTTAAAGACTTCTTTTCCCTTGTCATCCTCCCCCACGGAAGGACTCAAAGCATTGGCAGGCAAAGATTATCACATTCCCTGAATGGCAAATTGGAAAGTTTTCTTTGCCTCTTTTTAATCCATTTCTGCCGAAGTTAAGCTTTCTTTTATCCCTTAATTGAACTTCTGGCCATTTCATCTCAGTCTCTTTTACAAACCCATTTGTGGATAATAGGAAGCATTTTGGTTTATTCATCCTGTTGACACGCAGTCTGAGATCGATACGGCCCTAAGGGCCAAAGCCAGAAGGAAGGAACAGCTCTTAAGCCTATGGAGTAAGGAACAGCTCTTAAGCCTATGGAGTTGCTTCATAGATTTAAATCCAGCCTCAAGAGTGCCACTGCTCAAGGCCAGGTTGGATGGGGCTTTGAGCAACCCGGTCTGGTGGGAGGTGTCCCTGCCCACGGCAGGAGGTTGAAACGAGATGATCTTTAAGGTCTCTTCCAACTCTAACCATTCTATGACTCTATGGTGCTGCAAAGTAGGGACAAGAAACCAGGCATGGCCACCGCTCTCCAACGAGACCTTCTACAGCACTTGGGTGAAGGAAACCCATAGAATCATAGAACGGTTTGGGTTGGGAGGGATCTTAAACATCATCGAGTTCCAACCACCCCTGCCATGGAACACCTTCCACCAGACCAGGCTGCTCAAAGCCCGTTTTTGGGGTACCGGAGGGGGATCACGAGAGGTGTATGATCACTAGATCATGCCCCACTGTTTATGCAAACTATAAAGCAGACTCTGTGGATTACAAAGAAAAAGGCAAGATGAACTGTTCAAAGAAATAGCGTTAAAACACCCAGTCACAATTGATCTGTGAAGCTGCCCCTAAAAGCAACAAGTGAGCAAAAAGAGGAGGAATTGGTGAAGGGGAAATAACACAAAGAGAATAAGACTACCTACTATAGTGCACACACCCCAGTTCCAAATTATATTAAATTACAGCTTTATAAATATATGACAATTTTTATGGCACCTTTATTTGAATTAAAAACCTCTATTTGTCTCTGAATTGATTTTAATATACCATGTGAAAACCAAACGTATAACATCATACAGATTCCCAAGCAATAGTGCATCTTTATTCTACCTCAAATGCTATTAAAATGATATATGAATGAAGTAATTTCTTCTGAAATTTCATCAGATCAGGCCTTTGCTTGAATTTTTCACTAAGTTATTTTTTTATACAAGTTATGACTTCTCTCATCTGGTCCAGCCGCACTATTCAGCCAATTGTTGCATTTTTCAGCTCCGGAAGGACGTCCAGCTCCGCATTCAAGGAACCTACATAACACTTAACGACTTTTGCTCTTGTTGGGGTTTTTACATGCTATCATGAGCTCCTTTTTGAACAAAGGGACTGATTGCCTTTGGTATTGTTTTGCCTTCATCAGAACCCACTGGATGGACCAGAAAGTCCTCTGGACCTGTCATAGGGCTGAAAATAATAAGCTTTCATGAAAATCTATTCAAATGAAGCATCTTTCCATCAAACAGTGGCTGCTGCCCAAAGCAAACCAGTTTTCCAATTCTGAACTATGGCATAAAAGTAACCTCCCGAGAGGCACCCAACAGATCCCTCGATGGGAGACTTCGACCACGTAACAAGGTTGTTGAGGACAACTCAGAAATGGTCAGACTAAAGATGCAGGGACAGATCAGGGGACTTGCTTTCACAGAAGAGGAGAACTTCTTATGTGCAAGAAGTGGGAAAAGATGCTGCAAAGCAGGGAGAGAGAAGGCAAACTGAAAGAGAAGGCCCAGAATTCAAAGAAAGCTAAGTAAAGATCTGGGATCCTGGACTGAGCCTACAAAGCACATCCGGAGTTAAGGAATTTAAGGCTAAGACCGATTTTCAGGATTTGGTGGAGTTTTGTAGAGTGCAATTTCCTCTCTTTTGCCCTTTACTCCCAAGCCTTTATAAAACCTCATCTCCCCCTTATGTCCGGAAAGAAACTGGCTCTGGACCAGAGCATCCCTCTGATAGAATCGATGTTTGAACTCTTTGGGACTGAAGGGAGGGCCTTGGACACTTGTGCCACCACATTCCTGCTTCTACAGAGGAATAAAAAAGCAAAGAGGTATCTGAAACAGCGCTGAAGATGCCGGAGAAGGAGACACTCCTACGATCTACTCAAACAAAGGAAACAAAGGAGAAAAACATGCTGCATCTTGGCAAATGTTCTGCCAGAAGACAAGTCTCTTCCCAACATCATTTGTTTGATTTCATGACGTGTGCTTGTCAAAGAGTATATATTCAGTGCGCAGCAAGTGAGGCAAAGTACTTAACTCAGTTATCAGCAGAAAACGGGGAAAACAGCTTATTCTTTGACCTTTTCTTTTGAATTTCCAATCCTGTTTTTCAGGCAACACCAACTAATACCTTTAACTGCAACTATTAATGTCTCTAAAGTTTCTCCCAAGATATGCTTCACTTCACTTTTCTGCCCTAGTAAAACATTGATCTCTAATTTGTTACCACTTGGAGCTGCCAAAGAAAATGAAAACCTTTGTGAAAAGGACAAATCTATTCAAAGTTCTTACAGCTATTCAGCCAAGCATCTAATCTGCATGTAATTGTAGTACAGTCTTTAATACAAATGTTCTCAATCTTAGAGATGCACGTGTAAATGCACAACTATATTTATGTCTCCCGCTGATGACAAGATGCCTCATCTAAATGATTCCTATTTACAAATTTCCTTCTCGGTCTCACCCCTTTCACTGTTACACATTATAAATTACAGTCTCCCTACGGTACCAATGGATGTTATTTCTCCACGTCCTAAAGTAGACTTTTTCCCCCCAAAATGGCATACAAACCCAGCAAGTTGCCAAGTGCTGTTGTCAAGGCCGTTAGGAATGGGTACCGCTGCTGCCAGGGGTGATGCTCAAGAAATGTAAGTTTGAGGAAACCCTTCTCCCTGTGGCACCGGGTACAGGCTGCAGCACTAGGAATAACTCATAAAGGAATTAAAATTCCCACTGTTGGCTGCCTTTATGGAATTAGTTTTTAAATACCGGTCCAACGGGTAACTTATAGAATCATGGAATGGTTTGGGTTGGAAGGGACCTTTGAAGACCATCTAGTCCAACCCCCCTGCCATGAGCAGGGACTTCTTCAACTAGACCAGGCTGCTCAGAGCCCTGTCCCAACCTGGCCTTGAATGTTTCCAGGGATGGGGCATCAACCACCTCTCTGGGCAACCTGGGCCAGGGTCTCACCACCCTCATTGTAAAAAACTTCATCCTTATATCAATCCTGAATCTTCCCTCTTTTAGTTTAAAGCCATTACCCCTTGTCCTATCATATCCTTGTCCTACCATATTCCCATAGCAAAAACCACACCATAGGGAACTACATCAGCTCATAAGCAAACTAGGATCAGCATCAGTCTTGAATGACTGTGGGTTACAAGGATACCTCAATATTTTATTTCAGCTGTACATTATGTCCATAGCATTAAAAAAAATACACTTTTTTTTGCTATAGCAGCACAAAGTCAGCTTAGCTGAAGTCTTCTATTACATTCACGCATAGATGCAGCTCATCTCCTGCACGAATAACTCTTACAAAGTCCAGGGGTGTTAGAGACTCAAGGGAAGACGATTTGAGTTTACTCACAAAGCTGTTGTTGAAAAGTTGTAACAGGGACAGCTCTGAGTTCATGTAGCTCTTTCATGGACTACAGTAGCTGATGTTGATGTTAAGATGATGTTGCTCATCCTCTGCAGTCAGAGGAATGATCTGGAAAATCACTTTAAACACCACCTATTTCAAAGTTATTTTGGTCAGCTTTCCGAGGCAGAGAGATAATCCATTAAAGTGGTCAAAAGAATAAGAGAAAATTGCTTCTGTGAATGATGGGTGAAAATTTGGCTGGATCATCAGGCTCTACTTGGAGGGCAGCTACACGTAGATTTCCTCAGGGGTCTATACTGCAGCCATCCCTCTTTAATGTCTTTACAATGATCCAGAGATGGAGCATGTGCTAAACCAAGTTTGCAGGTGACAACAAATTGGGGGCACATGCCCTGTGAGGAGAGGCCAAGGGAACATCACTTGTTTAGCTGGGAGGAGAGGAAGATCTGGGGAGACAGAGCAGCTTCAAAAGCCCCAAGAGAAAGTTATCAACAAAATGGAGACAGACTTTCTACTGATCTGAAGTGGGAGAACAAGAGACAATCATTATAAACCAAAACAACAGAGGTTCCATATGGATTTATTAGGAAAAATATTTCCCTCCAAGGATAATTAAGCAGGGGGACAGGGGTTTGAAGAGGTTGTGGTACCTCCAGCATTGGAGGTCATCAAAGATCTGACTGGACAAAGCCCTCAACAACTTCATCTGTCTCAGTGTGTTGTCTCAGTGTGACTTGTGCAGGAGTTTGGACATCCCAAGGCCCCTTCCAGATCCAATAATTCTCTGAATATGTATACTTACAGTCAGTGATATATCTGCTATCAGAATGAAAATCTATTTTGGCTTGTAGATGTGCAATCTGCTCTGCAGCTGTATGTGAAATTCATCTTGTGGCAGAAGCCCAACATAAAGAATCACAGATTAGCTGTATCTTCCTTCAAATAAATGGAAAGTAGCTGGGTTTAGCTTTGCTTATTAGATCTACCTCTATCACTGCTCAGTGAGATTGGTTGCCGAAGGGCATAATGAGTGCGAGATTACCATTTTTTGAAAAGCACAACGCTGCCACAAATAACACTTATGCGCCAACCCTCAAGAGATCAAGAATAAAGTTCCTGAAAGAAATTCTAAAATACTCCATTTCTCTCAATCCAACAGCCCTGGCAACAACGTCATCTCACAGGCTTGTTCCTGTCCCTATGTCACAGCTTCAAAAAGTTTTGTCTTTTTTCTTCTGAACTGATACCAGGTTGTGGTAACTTTCTCAGGGACCTGTCTCAGCACAGCCAACGCCGATACTACACTGAGATTCAAGAAGTTTGATTGATGCCCCCAAAACCCTCATATTGTGGAATTATGAGCTGTAGTATCTAAGTAGGGTGAGTTAATTATTCAGGACCACTTGATTATTGGCATTTGGTGAGACCAACAAACTTTTTTCACTGTTGGAAGAGAAGCTTTTGATGATGTCAGGATTGGCAAGTCAGAAAAGAGGAGGTGAATCATAGAATCATAGAATGGTTAGAGTTGGAAGCGACCTTAAAGATCATCCAGTTCCAACCCCCCTGCCATGGGCAGGGACACCTCCACTAGAGCAGGTCGTTCAAGGCCCCATCCAGCCTGGCCTTGAACCCCTCCAGGGATGGGGCAGCCACAGTTTCTCTGGGCAACCTGTTCCAGTGTCTCACCACCCTCACAGGAAAGAATTTCTTTCTAGTATCTAATCTAAATCTCCCCTCTTCCAATTTAAAACCATTACCCCTTGTCCTGTCACTACATCTCCTGACAAAGAGTCCCTCTCCGGCTCTCCTGTAGGCCCCCTTCAGGTACTGGAAGGCTGCTATGAGGTCTCCCTGGAGTCTTCTCTTCTCCAGGCTGAACAACCCCAAGTCTCTCAGCCTGTCCTCATAGGAGAGGTGTTCCACCTCTCGGATCATTTTCGTGGCCCTCCACTGGACCCGTTCCAACAAGGTCCATGTCCTTCCTGTGATGGAGACACCATCCTTTCACTGTTCCAAGTTCCTGATCCATGTCAAACCACCCACAAGATATCAAGGTGGAAAGTCTTTCAATCGCTAAATATGAACTGCCTGACAGTGGATGCCGTACAACAAGAGCTAAGCCAAACTGTAAAAACCTACGTATCGATAACAGTTTTTGGTGATTATGAAGTGACTAAAGTACTTCAAGGGTGGTCTCTGGCTGTTTTGAAAACCACGTGCGAGCAGTAAGGAAATATCAGGACTGGTACAACAAGAATATGAAGGATATAAAAAAATTCCTTGGTGAAAAACATTGTATGTATTTGTCCAGATGACTGAAAAGTACCTGAATCCAAGAGAACTACATTTTACACTTAGTCTAGATTGAGAACTATGCTCGTATTTAGTGGAGCAAGAAACGAAATGAGCTCGGAGCATGTTTAAATCAAACTAATGTGAGAATTTTTCAATGCTCTTACAACAGTGTATCCCAGCAGAGCCATTCCGTTTGGAAACAGCCTTTCTGAAAGAAATGCAGCCAAAACGAAGGCAGGTGGCCTTCGCACTCAAAAACCTGCTAAATAAAAACTCCAGGACCTCTGAAAAAGAAACCGATTAAGTGGCTCAGCACGCTACAGTGTAATCATTAGCACCAAATACATTGCTTTGCAAGTTAAAAACACGGTTCTATGGCTCTCAAGTCATAAGGCAACATGTCACAAAATTCCTACAGCTGGACGATACGCTCAGCCAAATAATTCAAATGCAGACCTCTAAAAACATTCATCATTTATAACTATGTTTTCTGACCTCTAAAGATGATTCCCACTATTTACTGGGCTTCTTTTTCCTGCATTCTTCGGAGGTTCTGTTTATTCCTACCATCCATTTCAACTCTCCCTCCTACAGTGCTCGGCGCATCTTTCAAGCCAGAGCCGTTCTTCTGCCTTTCAACCTTCCTGCAGGTATTTAGTGTATGTTCTGTCTCCTACATATGTATATTCCCCCACTGGTGTCTTTGTTTTTCCTTTCCATTCAAAGTGATCGCTTGTGTTATTTACCTGTCTTTTTCCAGACATCCACAGCTTTCCGCAGACACCTCTTCCTCGTTAGTCTGAACAGATTTTTAGTTGTTTCTTGAGAATGCAGCCTGCATATATACACGTAGCCCCCCCACGCCACGTCCATTTATTTTGGCTAACGTTGGGAACTCAAAATTTGCCTGTGTAGGTCACTGCTGTTGTTATGAAGCAGGTCTACCTGTGCTGGCAACAGTCCATGGCATTTGTCTCTTACGACGGGCCTCATCACACCAAACCTTATCAGCTACCTAGAGATACTAATCAATAATCAACACCCAAAGAGATCACTGAATTACAAAATCACAGAATGGTATGGGGTTGGAAGGGACCTCTGGAGATCATCTAGTCCAACCCCCCTGCCAAAACAGGTCCACCCAGAGCAGGTCCCACAGGAACGTGTCCAGGAGGTTTTGAATGTCTCCAGAGAAGGAGACTCCACCACCTCTCTGGGCAGCCTCTTCCAGGGTTCTGCCACCCTCAAAGGAAAGAAGTTCCTCCTCATGTTTAGATGGAACTTCCTCTGTTCAAGTTTTTGCCCATTTCCTCTTGTCCTGTCACTGGGCACCACTGAACAAAGACTGGCCCCATCCTCCTGACACCCACCCTTGAAGTATTTATAGGCGTTGATCAGATTCCCCCTCAGTCTTCTCCAAATGGTAACTGGTAAAACTTCCACTTCAGAAATATTCCACACGTTGTATGGTACAAACATACAGAGCATTTTACACTTGATTTTCCAATATAAAAGCACAGGTCTTGTAGGGATTTTTCTTTTATTTTTTTTTATGAAGTTCATTCAATTTTACAAGTATCTGAAATCACCTCTTGTCAGTTCGTGGCAACAATTCAAAGAAAAAACAATCACTTGAAGTTTTCGGAATTTAAAAGGGTCATTTTCGGAAAACTTCTTCGTATTTTCTAACAAAAGGAAGTCCAACCTCCACTGTTATCCAAGAATTCATCTTACCTCTACACAGCAATATTTTGTTTTGCTCAATTGAAATACTACTGCCTGCTCAGCCGTAAGAGATTCTCAAGTCATCAGCATTCTGCAAGTTATTTTAAACATGTAATTAAAGAAAGTTACAAAAAATTAAGTGACAGTAGCAGCAGTAAATTCTTAAGAAGGAAGAAACATCTTGAAAGCTGTTTGAAATGTGTAATGAATAGAGTATGGTCTGTATTCATTTCAAGGGGCGTGTTACACTGGCAGCACATTATTTGGTAGCGTTAAGTCAAAAAAAATAGTGTATCAATTCACTGGTATTAAAGGGGACACAGGGAATATGTCACAGAATATCTCAAGTTGGAAGGGACCCATAATGATCCTCGAGTCCAACTCCCTGCTCCTCACAGAATTACCTAAAACTAAATCATATGACTAAGAGCATTGTCCAGACGCTCCTTGAACTCTGACAGGCTTGGTGCCGTGACCACTTCCCTGGGGACCCTGTTCCAGGGACCGACCATCCTCTCAGTGAAAAACCTTCTCCTAATGTCCAACCTGAACTTCTCCTGGTGCAGCTTCATTCCATTTCCTCATGTCCTATTGCTGGTCACCAGAGATCAGCACCTTCCCCTCTATTCCCCCCCTGAGGAAGGCTGTGACGAGGTCACCCCTCAGCGATGAGGTCACCCCTCACTTAGCCTTCTCCAAGGTGAACACACCAAGTGGCCTCAGTCAGTCCTTACGAGTCTTGCCCTCAAGGCCTTTCACCATCTTGGTTGCCCTCCTCTGGACACACTCTCACAGTTTGATGTCCTTCTTATATTGAGGTGCCCAAAACTGCACACAGAGCTCGAGGTGGGGCCACACCAGTGCAGTGTCGAGTGGGACAATCACTCCCCTCCACCAGCTAGCGATGCTGTGCTTGATGCACCCCAGGACACAGTTGGCACTTTGGGCTGCCATGGCACACTGTTGACTCATATTCAACTTGCCATAAACCCAACCCCCGAGATCTCTTTCTGCAGGATTGTTCTCCAGCCTCTCATCCCCCAATTTGTTCGTATAACCAGGAATACGTTATTCCCTGGTGGAGAATCCGCCACTTGCTCTTGTTAAGTTTCATAGGGTTGTTGATTGCTCAGCTCTCAAGCCCACCCAGAGCTCTCTGTAAGGTCTCTCTACCCTTGAGGGAGTCCACAGCTCCTCCTAGATGAGTATCATTGGCAAACTTACTTAATGTACATTTGACTCCTGCGCCCAGAACAGTTTTGCTTATTAAGACACCAAACTGAACAGCTTCAACTACAGGAAACTATATCAAGGTTGTCTCCTGTAAGGAGAGACAGAGCTCCTGAGTGTCTGGCACCCCCTGAAAAAGGGGCTCCTGGAGGCCTGATTTAAGACTCCGGCTCTTCTCTTACTCCAAACCACCTTTTCTTTTCTCTTTATGCTTTAGCAAACAATACACAGCTTGTAAAAAAGATGATTTTTGCATGTTGTGTTCACTCTCAACATTACCTGCTGAATACAAAACTCGTGCAAGTGAAACCCAGTGGGAGGCAGGGATAGGAAAAAAGGGAAAATCTCCGTATTACTATTGTAATCACAAAAGCCCTGCATACATCCAGCACCTAACTCCGCTGTAAATCCCACAAAGTAGGGTTTGCTGAAAAATAATGCATGAGATATCGTTCACTACAATCCAGAACAGTCTTTAATACACAGTTTTGTCGCTGGCGTTACGCCGTTTCAATGCATTAAACAGCGAACACTATAACCACCTGATATGAAAAATAACACTTTGCTATCTTCAAAATGAAATCTGGGCAAAAATGCTTTAAAAGCCTAAGCAAGAAATGAATAAAGAGTAACTTAAAAGTCCTGCCTTCAAATTTCTAGACATTTTGCTGAATAAAATGGTTAACACAAAAGATGGCATATTTTAAAGCGTTTGCTTCTCTAGACAATAAATTGCGTGATATCTCCTTCCATAGAATTTATCGGAGAATTCCCACTCTCAGTATATTTTGATGATTGCACTGTTCTCCCCTTGCTTGGAGGAACTGAGGCAAAGAAAAATCAGTGATTTTTCCAAGGTGTGAAACAGAAATAGGATCATCAAACAGACTTTCTGTTGAAAGATTCACTTGTTACTCAAAGACAAAATTACCATTTATTCAAAAAACAGAGGCATTTTCTGTAACGTGGGTCAAAACGCAAGTATTTAGACCTGTAGAAAGAGGTAATTATAATTTATATCACGTTAACAACCGCCAAGCACTACTATGCTTCTGCTTTTGAGAAGTGTAGGCTAGTGAGGATTAACTCCTGAAATCAGGACCAAGCTTGGCACGAAAAGACACTGGAGCTGGCACGAAGCAACAATTATCTGCATTGCTTTTAAAAATACATATGGTATCAAACACCCAAAAATATTCTGTATTATTGTCACAGTCTATTGGGAACAAGGAATATCTTCTTTGGGTTTTATGTCTGATAAATATATAGATAAATAAGCAAGAAATTTTGTTGCGGGGAAAAAAAAAAATCTTTAACTGGATTAAAGTGGTCCCAGATATAGAAAACACTGAAATGCTATTAAGGTAAGACATTTTAAAAAATTCTAATCCTTCTCTGAGAATTAGACATATGTTTGAACTCCTCTGCTCTGGTTCATTTGAATTTGCTTCCTAATTACCGCAGCTCTGTTTTTGTGTTTTAATGTGCATAAATACATATTCCTACGTGATTATAGGCCACAGTAACGCAAACGGTTAAACTCTCTGACACAGGGAAAAAAAAAAATAAAGATTTCAAAAGTGGCAGGAGAGTATCTACTCGTTTCAAACACATGATTATCTTTCCGTATTTCAAAAGGAAAGGCCTTTTGAGGCATGGAAATATGCATGTGAATAGAAACATATTGAAAAGTCTCAGCTTTCAGGTATAATGCTTTTCAGTTAGAAAGGCGTAAAAAGGGGGGGGAACTTTCAATTCTCTCTGACATGCTTAAAGAGAGGTGAGCACAGCACCAGCCTGGCATCATCATCTCTGTCCCATCTCCCAGCTACCGAGGGTTCGCCACCGCTTTTCCCAAGCTGTCCGGATATCCCAATTAAAAATTATAAGAGCAACCATGAGCCCCCTCCGCAGCCGAACTGGACCCATCACCTACCGAGCGGGTTATCAGACACAGAACCTATAAACAGCCCAAAAAACAGTTAAAACAGAATACAAGACTAAAGAAACCTTCAACTTGGAAATACTAGTGTAAAAATGACACATTATTTTTCCAGGAAGCATCTCAGAAATCCAGAAACTCAATGCCATCTATTGCTTCTCTTTAAAATGAGAACTGAGGGATTTTAAAAGTATCTGGATAATGCCCAAGACAAATTAGTTTTGCTCTCTTCAAAGCAAAAACTTGGCTGAAAAGAAGTTGTCACTCGGCTTGGCACCAAGTCCATTATTCTGATTTTCTCCCCTCCTATATTCACCAGTTTTCTTCGTTCAACCTTCCTGGTCATCTTGAGTTTGAGTTCCTTCTGCCACCTTTATTGTAGTTTCTGGGGAGTTTCCCAGAATACAGAAAAATACAGAATTCTGAAGTTCTGTATTTAATTCTCAACACAGAAAAAAACTTTACTTAACATTTCACTCCTTTTGTGGCAAAGCCTGGACAAAGCTGAGATCTGGGCCACGATTACTCTTACACAAAAACTAGTACATCCGTCTTATGCCCTCTGTTTGCAATGGCTGCATCCTAAAATGCTGGTTCAGCTCTTACGGTGGTTGGACTCTCCCTGATGTTAAGAATATCATCTCTAGACACAACAGCTCCTGGGCAGGACTTGATCTCTTGCACAATAAAATGAGATGAGGAAGACAATATGCCTACAACAGGAGCAGGACACAAAACAGAGCACTGATTTCCTCAAGTATGGCGTGAACTGTGTCCTTTACACAAAGCCTTCCCAAAACCCAGCATTCTCTGTGCTTACCCTATAGAAACAGAATCACAGAATGGTTGAGGTTAGAAGGGACCTCTGGAGATCATCTAGTCCAACCCCCCCTGCCACAACAGGGTCACCCAGAGCAGGTTGCACAGGAACGTGTCCAGCTGGGTTTGGAATATCTCCAGAGAAGGAGACTCCACCACCTCTCTGGGCAGCCTCTTCCAGGGCTCTGCCACCCTCAAAGGAAAGAAATTCCTCCTCATGTTGAGATGGAGCTTCCCCTCTTCCAGTTTGTGCCCGTTCCCTCTTGTCCTGTGGGACACCACTGAGAAGAGTCTGGCCCCATCCTCTTGACACCCGCCATTTAGATATTGCTCAGTATTGATGAGATCCCCCCTCAGTCTTCTCTTCTCCAGGCTGAACAGCCCCAGGTCTCTCAGCCTTTCCTCATCAGAGAGATGCTCCAGTCCCTTGATCATCTCCGTAGCCTCTGCGCTGCACTCTCTCCAGTAATTCTTTGTCCTTCTCGAACTGGGGTGTCCAGAACTGGACACAGTGCTCCAGATGTGGCCTCACCAGGACAGAGTAGAGGGGGAGGATGACCTCGCTCGACCAGCTGACCATGCTCTTCTTGCCACACCCCAGGAGACCATTGGTCTTCTTGGCCACAAGGGCAAATTGCTGGCTCATGGGTGACTTGTCCACCGGGACTCCCAGGTCCCTCTCTGCAGAGCTGCTTTCCAGCAGGTCAGCCCCTAACCTGTACTGGTGCATGGGGTTATTCCTCCTTAGGCGTAGGACCCTACACTTGCTCTTGTTGAACTTCACGAGGTTCCTCTCCACCCAGCCTGTTGAGGCTGACGGGGATTAAATCTGCTCTCCCTTTTGCCTATATGAACAAAAGGGGAACCACCAAAGCCTCACGTGAAAAAGGCTGTCTCTGAATAGCAGCTTATTGTTCAGCCAACCTAAAACAGCCTCCCAAAATCCATCAGCTGCCAGACGGAAAGGGCCCATCTCCGGCGCTGAGCTCCTCTGGGCTGAGCAGAGCCCTCTCTCCACCGAAGGCCAAGTTATTAAGAAATTGTTTGTCGACTTAGGTTGGATTGATCATTTATTTCCCAAATTCCTTTTCCCATCATTTACTCATTATACGCCCCCTCCTGATGTAAGAGGACATTTATTAGCTTCTGCATTTATTGTGCTGGCAAATAGAAACATTCTGCAGCATTTCCTGGGGATTCTCTCATTTATCTATCGGTTATGGGACTGAAGTATTTTTAGGGGCAGAAAAAATTAAAATATCACTCAGAGTGACAGCAGTGAAAATGAAGCCGGTATGTGCTTGGGAAGGCTATTTCAGCCTTCAGGTTTACAAGACTATTTACAAAAAAAAAGCACGGCAACATTTCACATAAACATTATTGCTGGGAAAAATTACTAACTACTGCTCAGGCAGAAAAGGGACTGTTTTAAAGAGAAAGGGTGCCCAGAGAATCTTTTAATACACATAATATTGATATTCGTTTAAATGGAAAGTATATTTAATTTAGGTACTTCTTGGTTTTAAATGCACAAAGGACAGAGAATAGAAAACAAGGGAAAACAGGGACTGGTCTGTATTCCACTTATTTACATCCAATGCCCAGCTTGTCCAAAAGTAAAATTACTGAGCAATTCAAAAAAAGTATGAACATATTAAAAAGATAAATATATTTCAGGGAAAATATTTCTACCAGATTCCCAGGAAACTACAGGATGATTTCTGTGGAATTATTCCAAATATCATATAACCAGTAAAATATCTAGGAGGTATCCTAAAAATTTTTAGGATTTTACTTTTCAGGGGGTTCAATCTAGAGTTGAAGTATTTTCTTAATATGTTACCGTGACAAAGAAATCCAAGCAAATTATCTCACTGAGTGTTGTTTTAATATAGTGTTAACTTAGTAGAGCATTTGTTCCCAAACTTCAACTTCTGTAAAGGAAAGAGGGTGGGAGGAGGGAACAGACCTGGGTGAAATGAAAGCTGCTTATTCATTAACTCCCCATATGTTAAAACATTTTGCCATACCCTACGGAATGCGATAAACACTGCCTTTTAACATTCAAATGACAAATTTCTTCGGTTCCTTCCATTTTGCCTATTGAAAAAAAAGTCTCTCTCACGATACTTTTCTTTACTCCTCGGGAAGGGGAAAAGCGCAGCTGAAACTAGAAACGAACACGGATGCGGGCGCAATCACTGGGGGTGACTTCGGCAACACTGACATCTTTATGTTTAACTCTACGCATCCACTAATTTGTGTTCATAAAAGTGAGCGGTGCCAGACGAACAACCCGCTTAGCCCCATCAGAAGCCTTGTTAGGAGCTGGCGTGGGATGTTGGGGGACTGTCCCACGGGAGACAAGGGCTTGCTCCCACACCACTGTCTGGGATTTCCCGTCCTTGCATTGGGCAAGGCAAGCAACGGCAGGGGAAAGGCATTATCCAGCTCTCTGGAAAACATGATTTCGGACACGGGAATAAAGAAGAGGAGAGATGGGGAGGGACTCTTGATCAGGGAGGGGAGCCATAGGATGAGGGGGAATATTTTTAAACTGAAAAGGGAGAGATTCAGATGAGATATCAGGGAGAAATTCTTTGCTGTGAGGGTGGTGAGAGCCTGGCCCAGGTTGCCCAGAGAAGCTGTGGCTGCCCCATCCCTGGAGGGGTTCAAGGCCAGGCTGGATGGGGCTTGGAGCAACCTGATCTGGTGGGAGGTGTCCCTGCCCAGGGCAGGGGGGTTGGAACTGGATGATCTTTAAGGTCTCTTCCAACCCAAACCACTCTACGATTCTATGATTAAGAAGGAGGGTGGAGGAGCTGCCCAACATGCTGCTTTTCCACTGCTTTGTTTTTCAGCATTGCCCCATATGTTCCCACTCCCATCACAGTTTATCCTCATCTGTATTTCTTATTCATAGAAAGATATCCTCATCTGTATTTTTGATTCGTAGGAAGAACGCATCTATGTGTTCAGACTCCACAAGCACCAAGATTCAAGTGACTTTAACACAAACTGAAACACTTTCGGAGAAAAATAATGATTAGTGATGACCAGTCATTATGGGAAGGCAAATAAATTCCTATTCCTAAAGTACAGTAGGAAGTCAGTAAATGCCGAGATCCAAAGCACTGATAATTGTATAACTGAGGAAAAGTTAGGGGGAAAAAAATTGCAATTCAAGCAGTAAAGGAAAAAAAAAACCAAGCTGCAGGAACAGAAATGGGTTTATAAAAGAAATCATCTTTACAAAGCTACATGATAGCTGGATAAACACAGAGCACTATATAAATAGCCAATTCCTGAAAAATATTATTTCCCTGTTTCTTGGGTTAGTATATCCCCTATTTACTACCAAAAATCTCTGAGAGTTTGAATTTTAGAGGTTTTGAGCATCAATGTTTCCAATCAAAGACCATCCCACCTCTCCGAGCATATCTCTGCGTAACGCAGACATTGCCAACATCAAAAAACCATCCTCCCCCATACCTGAGGAAATTCAGTGTTGAAATTCTATAGGAAACGACACTGGAGCATCCTATAGGCTAAGAAAGAGACTCCAGGATGAGTTTAAAACAGCATTTTAAGCCAAAAAGCATAATGGCATAGCAGGAATAGTGGAAGGAAAATGTCTGAGTCAGTTCTGGCCGGTGATGCAAGAAAAATGTAGTAAACCAGACGCTCCCCAGGAAAACAAATTTGCAAGAATGATGATGGGTTAGAGAGACGTACTAATGGAGATAAAATAAAGGAAAAAACCCAGCCTATAACTGCATTGCAAAAAGCACAGCATATTTGAAAAGTCTTAAGAGATCATATAAATACATCCCTGCTGCTCCGAGTTACTCACTTGCATCCCACATAGCATTATCCTTAGGTTTTCTGCAAATTCTTACAAAATGAAAACATGAAATTATCCATCTTTTGCCCCACGCTGAAACTACCAAAAATCAAAATCCATCCCTGGAGGGGTTCAAGGCCAGGCTGGACAAGGCTTTGAGCAACCTTGTCTGGTGGGAAGTGTCCCTGCCCGGGGCAGGAGGTTGGAACTGGATGATTCATAGATTCATAGATTCATAGATTGGTCCAGGCCAGAAGCGACCTCCAAAGGTCATCTAGTCCGACCTCCCCGCAGTCAGCAGGGACACCCCCAACTAGACCAGGTTGCCCAGGGCCTCGTCGAGCTTCACCTTGAATATCTCAAGGGAAGGGGCCTCGATCAACTCCCTGGGCAACCTGTTCCAGTGTTCCACCACCCTCACGGTAAAGAACTTTTTCCGAATATCCAATCTAAATCTCCCCTTCTCCAACTTAAAACCATTGCCCCTCGTCCTGTCACTGCAGGCCTTTGTAAACAGACCCTCCCCAGCCTTCCTGTAGGCCCCCCTCAGGAGGGGGGAGGTCTCCCCGGAGCCTCCTTTTCTCCAAGGTCCCTTCCAACCCAAACCATTCTGTGATCCCCAACCATGGTTTTGCACATATTGGCTAAGTTAAAAAAAGGATTGCAAACCACCTATATGAAGTTACTGGTTATATGTTAAAAGCAACCAAGCATCTTACTGCACAGGGAAAAATGCCTGGAATATTCTTATTGCACTCTTTTTTTTGGTCTCCATTTCTATGAAGACACACATGCAGAATGGAAAAATAATCTATAAACAAACATTTAGAGAAACATCAATACCTTCTATTCAGCGTGGAACAACTCCTTATTTTGTTATTAAGCAGCATTTCAGCATTGCTATCGATCGGATATGTGATAGTGAAAGATGAAACTGAAACAGGTATTTTTTCATGGGAAAATGTCTCGGAAGAAAATGCCGGGCATTTTTTGTGGGTTTCGGGAAAAAAAAAATATGGGTGACGTGTGTATTTAATAGGTAGCATGTTATCTATTTAATCCAAAAAATGGTAAATGAAAGATAATGAGCAGAAAAAAACTATAAAAATAAGGGTTTGAAAACAATTGTTCGGAATAATCATTGCAGCACAGCGAGATATGGGGGTGGCGCATTAACGCAGCGCTCCAGTCCCAAGGCTGCAGCTCAGTCTGTCTTTGTCAATCAGGTTGAGGTTTCAGATATTGTAATTGGTAGCAAGTTTCCTAATCTCAACCTGCCAGGCAAGAAGCGTTCAACAAAAGCTCTACCCCCCCCAAATATAATGAAATTTGAAGAGAGGGATTTTTCTACTATTGGCAGCAGCAAGCAAGATCACAGGTTGGGTTGACAGCTTTATTATGCTAAACTGACAAAACCATTACGCTCTGGTCAGTACTAAAAAGGGTGGTTTTCAGGAGGAATCCGGAAATACAAAGCACTGGGAAACTCTGATGAACTCCTACTTTTATCTCATTGGTGCAGCAGATGAGCGCAGACGTAGAAAAGTCTCCCGGCCCAAATACAAAATCAGAAATTAATATATCTTGATTTTATACTCGGGTCTCCCGCTTCACCGATTTGGGGAAAACCGCAAGAACCCGCTGTCGCAGCTGAACATCCATTAAAAAAAATCAAGACGCCAATAAGACACTACAGGAAGGACATTGAGCTGCTGGAGCGTGTCCAAAGGAGAGCCACCAAGCTGGTGAGGGGTCTGGAGAACAAGTCACATGAGGAGAGGCTGAGGGAACTGGGCATGTTTAGTTTGGAGAAGAGGAGGCTGAGGGGAGACCTCATTGCCCTCTACAACTCCCTGAAAGGAGGGTGTAGAGAGGTGGGTGTTGGCCTCTTCTCCCAAGGGAATAACGACAGGACCAGAGGAAATGGTGTAAAGTTGGGGCAGGGCAGGTTTAGATTAGATATTAGGAAGAATTACTTTCCTGAGAGGGTGGTCAGGCACTGGAACAGCCTGCCCAGGGAGGTGGTGGAGTCACCATCCCTGGAGGTATTTAAGAAACGTGTAGACATGGCACTTCATGGTATGCTCTAGTGGCCGAGATTGTGGGTGGGGTGGTGTGTGGTTGTGGGTGTTTGTTTTGGTTTGGTTTTTGTTTTTGTTTTGTTTTTGGTGTTTGGTTTGGTTTTGGGGGTGGGGTTCTTTTTGTTTTTGTTTTTTTGTTTTTTTTTTTTTTGTGGTTGGACTCAATGATCTCAGAGGTCCCTTCCAACCAAGAAGATTCTGTGATTCTGTGATAACTTCACAGCGGTAATAGAATTCATTAATAATTACATGATATGATGTACAGTGGTATTCTTTAAATGGAAGCCAGAATAGATTTTATTGCTTCAATCTGAAAAGTGTTTGGAAATAGGGTTATGTATTAATATGCAGCTTTTTATACACATATTTATATATTTGATATGGGCAGGGGGAGAGAAATAGCCAAACAGACAGAAACAAGAAGAAAACACCGCCAACATCTCATAAAAATGGACAAGAGTAAGAACAATGGAAGTGTTGTCTTTCAAACCATAGATATTTACAAACTGCTGCTATACTGACTGGCTAAAATTCAAAATTCTTGTTACGTACTCCAACATACGGATACCCACTTAGAATGTGAAGAGACTGAAGGTGTACAAACCGCCTTTCAGCAAGTCTCTTCTGAAATACAGGAGTTCGGTTAGGTCAAAGAATCATAGAATCGTCTAGGTTGGAAGGGACCTTTAAGATCATCTAGTCCAACCATCAACCTAACTGATTAAAAAAACAAACAAACAAAAAAAAAACCACCCCACATCACTAAACCATGTCTCTAAGCACTATATCAACCCATCTTTTGAATACCTCCAAGGATGGTGCCTCACCCACTTCCCTGGGCAGCCCATTCCAAGGCTTAATAACCCTTTCTGTGTAAACATTTTTCCTAATATCCAATCTGAACCTCCCCTGGTGCGACTTAAGGCCATTTCCTCTTGTCCTACCGCCTGTGACTTGGGAGGAGAGACCAACTCCTGCCTCTCTACAACCTCCTTTCAGGAAGAAAATACAAGCATTACTGCAAGCATCAGTAGAAATCTCATAGCAGAGGAAAGAAGACGACCAAGCATTTTTAGCTGTTACCACATTTACCAAATTCATCTCTCTGGACAGAGGGCATAGAGGGCACAGCATCTCCATAGAGGCAAACTGGAGACATTCTGAAAGCTGGGGAAGTTATGAGTTTCAATGTTTCCTCCACTGTGAGGACAGGATGAGAGAGTTGGGGTTCTTCAGCCTGGAGAAGAGAAGGCTCCAGGGAGACCGTAGAGCCCCCTTCAGTCCGTAAAGGTGGCCTACAGGAAGGACGAGGACAAACGTTTTATCAGGGCCTGATGTAATAGGACAAGGGGGAATGGTTTTAAACTGAAAGAGATAAGATTTAGACGAGATATAAGGAAGAAATTTTTTATGCTGAGCGTGGTGAAACACTGGCCCAGGTTGCCCAGAGAAGTGGGAGATGCCCCATCCCTGAAAACATTCCAGGTCAGGTGGGATGGGGCTCTAAGCAACCTGATTGACCTGAAGATGTCCCTGCTCATTGCAGGGGGGTTGGACTAGATGACTTTTAAAGGTCCCTTCCAGCCCAAACTATTCTATGATTTTATTCCTTTACAGAACTTGTTATCAAAAGAGATGTTAGCTGTGTACTTTAAAGCAGCTACCAAAAGGTTGCTTTACTCGTCTTTGGTAAGAAAGATACAAAATATAAAGCAAATGTAGAACACAGTGATTATTCCTCTTGCTATACATCAGGTTTAGGACAGAAATCGGTTCGAGTTGTATTTTGTATTGCAGTGGATAATTTGGAAAAACCTACCAGTATTACATGTGTCCACAGAGGAAAGCACCCACTGCACTTCATCAGCAAGTATAGATTAGCAAATCTGGCAGCTCTCTGCTACAACTAATCTTATTTCTTGATGGGAACAAGGACAGGGCTACAAAGATGATGAAACTAGAACATCTCTCTGATGAGTAAAGGCTGAGGGACTTGGGTCTTTTTAGTCTGGAGAAGAGAAAACTGAGGGGGGATCTGATCAATGCGTATCAATACTTAAAGGGTGGGTGTCAAGAGGACGGGGCTGGTCTTTTTTCAGTGGTGCCCAGTGACAGGACAAGAGGAAATGAGCACAAACTGGAACATAGGAAGTTCTATGTTCTCCTCTAAACATGAGGAGGAACTTCTTTCCTTTAAGGGTGCCAGAGCACTGGAACAAGCTCCCCAGGGAGGTGGTGGAGTCTCCTTCTCTGGAGACATTCAAAACCTTCCTGGACACGTTCCTCTGCAACGTGGTGTGGGTGGACCTGCTTTGGCAGGGGGGTTGGACTAGATGATCTCCAGAGGTCCCTTCCAACCCCACATCATTCTGTGATTCTGTGAAAATGTTGGTGAGCTTTCCCTATGTCTCCCTACAGAGTATCATCAGCCAAAATCATCTCCTACTTTGCTGGATCCAGCCTGAAATCTTAAAACGTTGTACCTACATCGCTCCTATTTGATTTTGAAAGACGTGAAAGAAGGCACTACAAATGTGCGGAGAGTAAACATGTTTGCTCTAGCGAATACAAACTTCTAAACGCAAGAGGTGAGAGCAGAATCATCCTCCAGTTATGAAATTCTTGCTGATACAGTCACGCCAGATCGAAGAAAGTAAACAGACTGATAACTTAAAACAAACAAAAACGTTTAAACTGCTAAAATATGTTGTAAGGAATAGAAATGTTTGTAGCTATTATACTGCTTTATAATAGTCCCCCTCTGTTATCTACATCTTGCAAACTACAGTTTACAAAAAACCACAGTAAACAGATTCTGATTATTTAGTTGTTGAGATCTGAAAAGGTAAACAAGCCTCTGAACAAATGTGGAACTCGCGATGTTTGCATCTTAGCGCTTATGTTCATTATAAACACCTACAAAAAGCCAATACTTGGCTGTGAAGCTGAACCGTATATCATTTCCTTTTCTGAGCACCGGGGCTATCACTGCAAAGCACGTTGGTCCATTCTAAGCCTTGAATAGCAAAAAGGAAGAGATCATTAAATTATAATTTCCCCGCACAATTGGTATAAGCATATCCTACCAACAGGATTAGTAGGAACGCAAGATCCCAGAATAAAGCTGCTCAGCAGTGAGGACGGCAGTTTAGTGTCTAGAAAATTTGATTTCTCTGAAAATCCTGACACATCATAATAGCGAAATCCTATTTACTGTAGCAAGCAGGATGGATAATACTATTTAACACCTGGTATAGTATGTGCCATCAGCTCACAGCTTTGTGCTCTGCGTGCTCATCTTACCTTAAGGTTAATGCTCCTTGACAGCCTACATGGTAAAGCAGAATCCCCAAATTAAGTGCCAAACCTACGATTTGCAAATCCTTTCCTCAAAATTTAAGTCCTGAAAAAAAAAAACCCACGGCTGCAGATAAGAGGATCAGATTCCCGGAACTTATGTCTATATTCTCAGGCTCTGATCTGGCAGTGAGCCCCGTGCGGTGCAGGAGTCTGGCTGCACAAAGGCCACTGAAGTCAGCAGGGAGACGCACAGAAATTACGGAATCGGCAAAGAAGAACTCCCGGGGCAGTAACTTTTTGACTGTTAAATCTGTAGCGTATCTAACATAACGCTGAAACCTCCAAATGATAACAGAATAATTTTATTACCTTACTCTGTGTGCATATTCACATGTACAGTACTCAATACTTACTGAAAGTATCTCCAGGAAACTCAGTAAGAATAAAAAACTCAGCTCAGGTAAGAAATGTCCCGATTAATATTGGGATACACACCTTGCTCATTCACACTGATAAACTAAGTAGAATGACAGAATCATAAAATGGTTAGAGTTGGAAGAGACCTTAAAGATCATCCAGTTCCAACCCCCCTGCCATGGGCAGGGACACCTCCACCAGACCAGGTTGCTCAAAGCCCCGTCCAACCTGGCCTTGAACCCCGCCAGGGATGGGGCAGCCACAGCTTCTCTGGGCAACCTGGGCCAGTGCCTCACCACCCTCAGAGTGAAAAATTCCTTCCTGAGATCTCATCTAAATCTCCCCTCTTTCAGTTTAAAACCATCCCCCCTCATCCTATGGCTCCCCTCCCTGACCAAGAGTCCCTCCCCAGCTTTCCCGGAGCCCCTTTAGGGACTGGAAGGGGCTCTAAGGTCTCCCCGGAGCCTTCTCTTCTCCAGGCTGAACCCCCCCAACTCTCTCAGCCTGTCCTCACAGCAGAGGGGCTCCAGCCCTCCCAGCATCTGCTACAGCCCTCTGATCATCAAAGTTGTTTCAAAGTACTTGTGTCACACAGCAGTGTATTAATTTTCTTCTGCTCCTATGACTAGGAGCATGATTCTTGTAATGATGCTTAACAGTATTAGGAAGCAGAGTAACATGAAAATAGTTGGATTTGCTGAAGACAATTTGAACTGGGAAGAGTTGCATCATACCTGAAGCGACAGAAGCACAGGGGGGACACGCCTCATCCTCATTGCCAGCAGTGTGCCCAGGTGGCCAAGAAGGCCAACAGCATCCTGGCCTGCATCAGGAACACTGTGGTGAGTAGGACTCAAGAGGTGATCGTCCCCTTTTCTGGGCACTGGTGAGGCCCCACCTCCAGTGCTGTGTCCAGTTTTGGGCCCCTTACTCAAAAAAGACATTGAGGTGCTGGAGCGGGTCCAGAGAAGGGCAACGGAGCTGGTGAGGGGTCTGGAGCACAAGTCTTGTGAGGAGCGGCTGAGGGAGCTGGGGGTGTTCAGCCTGGAGAAAAGGAGGCTGAGGGGAGACCTTCTCGCTCTCTACAACTCCCTGAAAGGAGGGTGTAGCCAGGGGGGGTCGGTCTCTTCTCCCAAGTCACAGGCAACAGGACTAGAGGAAATGGCCTCAAGTTGCGCCAGGGGAGGTTCAGATTGGATATTAGAAGAATTTTTACACAGAAAGGGTTATCAAGCCTTGGAAGAGGCTGCCCAGGGAAGTGGTTGAGGCACCATCCCTGGACGTGTTCAAAAGACGGGTTGACATGGTGCTGGGGGACATGGTTTAGTGATGGTTTTTTTGTCAGAGTTAGGTTGATGGTTGGACTAGATGATCTTGAAGGTCCCTTCCAACCTAGATAATTCTATGATTCTATTCTATGAATGTCTGCACGACGCCAAAATTACAGGAATAAGAGGGAACAAAAAGAGCAACGGGATGAAGGAATGACAGGGTGTCAGCTACTTTATAGACAAAATTAATGCAACTGTTGATGCTGGAACCTACGTGTCACAGCAACATTAGAGATGCAAAGATCCTTCCAGTACCTGAAAGGGGGCTTACTAAAGAGTAGGGGAGGGACTCTTGATGAGGGAGGGGAGCCATAGGAGAAGGGGGAATGGTTTTAAACTGAAAGAGGGGAGATTGAGCTGAGATCTCAGGAAGAAATTCTTTGCTGTGAGGGTGGTGAGAGCCTGGCCCAGGTTGCCCAGAGAAGCTGTGGCTGCCCCATCCCTGGAAGGGTTCAAGGCCAGGCTGGATGGGGCTTGGAGCAACCTGGTCTGGTGGGAGGTGTCCCTGCCCATGGCAGGGGGGTTGGAACTTGATGATCTTTAAGGTCCCTTCCAACCTAAACCATTCTATGATTCTATGGTTATGAAGTCAACAGCCACCAAGGCTTGGAGTTGACATTGAAACCAGTGGCACAATGGAAGGATGATGGACGTGGAGGAGCTAAACAGAACATCAGCACAGAAGTGTGTCATTATGTGTGTGGATACACACATGGGACTATGTCAGAGGAAAAGGCCATGGGATTGCTCTTCCAGCTAACAAAGCTGCTCAACCTGCCCGTGATGGCAGTTTTCCTTTTTCTTCCTCTGCTATTTGAAAAGAAAAATCAAATGGCTTAAAATACCATTAACACCACCTTATTATAGTAAATAATTAAGACAATGTAGGGTACACATATGTCAATGGCTTGAATACCACCATCTCTGGGGTTTTCTGCTGTAGTCAAGAAGCACCATTACCCTGTCAGCAGACAATGAAAAACACCGATAAATTTTTCTCCAAGCTTAACGGGCTGAATCCTTAAATAACAGCTTTACATCCCAGTCAGATATACAGTATGAGAAGGTTATTCTTTAACTCCTTTGTTAAACTATCTCATTTTGCTTTGCTGCTGCGGAGCATGTAATAACTCATAGCTTATGTGCTATCTTTGACCTAGAAACACTGGCAGCTGTTAGGGGAATCGTTGGGTTTTTGGAAAGTATCAAAAGGTTTTTAGCACATAAACCAAATTTATGAACAGATATTGCCCTGGAGAATTGAATTGTTTATGTTTTAGTATCACAGCTGTCACTGGTGCACAGTTATTTTGTCCTGCATTAATCCTCTGAAAAGGTTGAGCATCTTCACTCAGTCACTGAAATATTTTATAATTGACAGACTTCATCTGGCGCTGAATATGTATAGTAATTTTCTCCATAAGGAGCACACCGCGCTGACACTAATCTGTTCTGTTGTCATCTCCCTTTATTAACAATGTCTGCATTGTTTTTTCAGCAGCACTGAAGAACACAAATATCAAGCTTCTAATTGAAAAAGCTAAGTAATCAAAAAGGCAATTAATCATACAGATGAGCTCTGACACTCCATGATGCAACAGACAGAAATGCCACATACGCATAACTGAAGTATTTTTAAAGTGTGCTTATTTGATGTAAGAATGATCTGAGAATGTAATTAGCATTCTTTGTCACAGGTGACAGACTCCCATTGCACACTTCTTCGTACTGACATTACTTCGCTGAGCTCCGCTCGCTCCGCTCCCACCTCACCTCCCATCCCGATTTTTTCCCTGCTGAACAGCCTGTACCCCGACACTGCTTACCTTTCCCTGAAATCAGAACAAGGTTGGGAACAAATAAGCAGCCTATTATTGTGCCCTGTAATTTCCAAAACATTAGGCCTTTCCAGACCTTCCTTTTTTCTTAAAGCTCTATTTCCATCCCAGTGCTCAAATTTCCCCAACACAGACTCTCACAAATGACCTTAATAACGGCTGCGGGCACCAGCCTCGGCAAAGCCGGGATTGCAGGAGATGTGACCTCTCTGCTTTTGCAGGTTTTCATTCTGTAATCTCCACATCTCGGAAAAAAAGTTCAAAGCCAGATTTGGAGCACAGAGTTCACCTCCTTTCAGAGCTTCAACAACTCTTTTTTGTGCAGAAGAGGTATGCACGTGTGCTTTGAAAACAACCTGGGTGACAACTCGACGAAGCAAAGGGTCCTCAGCTTACAAATAAAGATGTCAGAAGGAAAAGAAAAGCCTTAATATCATGAAAACCCCACTCTGAAGACAGAGCAAACATCATGCGTGGCATAAGGCAGTCAATTCTGAACTGCCTGCTCCAGTCCTGGAGACTTCCAAGTCTGAGAAGAGAAAGCAAGAGACGGCAGAGTTCACCTATTTCACATCCCTTGGGGGACGATGCTTAAGTAATACTCAACTACAGATGTTTACAGTTCATTATCTCACTTGTACACAAATAATTATATATTCACATGTATTCATAAGCATTGGAATGGGCTGTCCAGGGGAAGTGGTTGAGGCACCATCCCTGCAGGTATTTAAAAGACATAGTGCTTAGCGATATGGTTTAGTGGTGACTTTTTATTAGAGTTAGGTTAATGGTTGGACTCCATGATCTTAAAGGTCCCTTCCAACCTGGACAATCCTATGGTTCTATGTTAACGCATGGTTCTACGTTGGAAGTCACAGAGTCATAGAATGGTTTGGGTTGGAAGGGACCTTAAAGATCATCAAGTTCCAACTCCCCTGCCATGAGCAGGGAGACCTCCCACTAGAGCAGGTTGCTCAAAGCCCCATCCAGCCTGGCCTTGAACCCCTCCAGGGATGGGGCAGCCACAGCTTCTCTGGGTAACCTGGGCCAGGGTCTCACCACCCTCGCAACAAAGAATTTCTTCCCAATATCTCATCTAAATCTCCCCTCTTTCAGTTTAAAACCATTCCCCCTTCTCCTGTGGCTCCCCTCCCTGATCAAGAGTCCCTCCCCACCTCTCCTGGAGCCCCTTTAGGGACTGGAAGAGGCTCTAAGGTCTCCCCAGAGCCTTCTCTTCTCCAGGCTGGAGACTGTTAAGTCTTTACTTAACAGGAGCAAGCAAAGGCATTGTATCAGCGACCTAATTTAATATTAAAAATAACTAAGAATAAAATCTTATTTGTTTCATGGCACCTTAAAAAGCTAAAGCAAAAGCTTTCAAACAAAGAATCATGGTTTATCATGAATTACTCCAGCACTACTTATATCGAAATGATAAAACGAGAGGCTGGTAACTAAGACCAGGGGTACAACCACCCCCAAGAAGGTGGATGAGATTGGATGAGGTTGGATGAGATACTGCAGACTCCTTTTCCTCTAACACCAGCCAGTTATTTGAGAGTAAGAAAGGTATTCTGGAGCCTGGTGGGTTTTTTTGTGAAGGTTCTTAATTTTTAACTGTTTAAATAATGCAGTTTTAGAATCATTAAACTAATTTACCCTCATCCTTTCAAACTAGTTTTCATCGCCAAGAACATGACTTCATTGATGTCATCTTCAAAAAGGTAGGACAAAACACTGAGACAGTATCTGATATGCCCTCTATTTAAAATATTCATTAAGACCAATTATACACACTGATAATTCATGCAACATGTTCATCTTCCTAATCCATAAAAACAAGGGGTTTTCTTCTCTCCCGCTAAGCTGCATAAATGAATATGTATCTTATTAAAACCGTTTTCAAAACTAACTAAAAAAAAATAATTTAAATTAATCAACAATAAGCAGGCTCAGGAAAAAGGCAGAGGGGGAAAAGGAGGCAAATGTACTCAGGCTGAAGGTTACAACCAACCTGGGATCTAGGAAATGATGACAGCAGTAATTATTTGAAATTAACATCCTATAAAATAATGCCCTATAAAAAATAGGAACGTTAACAGCAATATGCTAAAAAACTGTAAGCACTTCACACAGCTCACCAAACTGTTCTGTACAGTTTAGTTTCAAGTCTACCGCGAAAAAAAAAAGACACAGAAGTGCTTTTTAAACGTGGCATAAACAACCTGCAATTAGCATTAAACTCTCCAAATACTGGTGGCTTTCGGAGGATCCGCTAACTCCACCCAACGAAAGCAAGTGTGGACTGCAATAAAAGCAGAAATTCAGGGTACGTGTTCGCATTCCACGTGCAATTTTAAGATCCTTTGGTGACACTCATTCACTTACACTGGCTCTTCATCACTGCTGGTATAAAAGTAACCTCGTTCGGGTTATTTCTCTGTATGCAATTACCGCGACATGAAATCTCATTGCAAATGTGAGAACTTAGGAAAGAAAACAATATTCTCAACATTAAAGCCTCCATCTTGCCAATATTCAGCCAGAAACGGCAGCAAAAAAAAAAAAACCCTCTGGCCACAGTTTTAATCTTTATCTCCTTAGAAAATGCATCTTGTTTAACGGTAAGACATAAGCAGCCGAAACGAAGAGAGAATTCTTCGTTAAAAAGGGAAAGGCGACTTACCCTTTCCTCCAGCCGAGCCAGCTGCTCTTTGTAGTAGGCATCGTGCTTCTTCAGCTCTCTGTCTTTCTCTTCCAGCTGCTTGGCCTAAAAAAAGAAAGAGGAAAATAAAACCGGATCAAGAGCGAGCATCACTTGCAAAGCACAACATCTACTATAAATTGTTAGCAGTAAGGAATATCCAGCGATTGAGAGCTGCAGTTTATTAGTACATTAATAAGACGATGATTGCGGCATTGAAAATGGAAAGAGATTGTCTATTGTACTGGGTGGGTTTTTTTTTCCTTCCCTCCTCAACAGCTGGGCCAAATTTTGTCCTAGTGTATCATGTGTCTGGAAACGTCACAAAGATGGAACCAAGCACACCCTGCTGAGATTAAGTCTTTTATTTATTTATTTTTTCAATCAACTTTGGAGATCACTTCTGAACTTAGAGAAACTTGCTTAAGCTACCGAAGAGAATATATGCAGAGCTGGATATTTAACTTTATTTGTTAACTGTTACTAAGAGGATATTTTGGCGTGAGAAAAGCTGAATGTGCATCGATACATTTGTAGGCAGTGGTAAAAAGAATTCACAGAATCACAGAATCTTCATGGTTGGAAGGGACCTTTGAGATCATTGAGTCCAACCACAAAAAAAACCCAAAAAACAAACACCAAACACCAAAACAAAACCAAAAAAAACCCCATACAAAACAAACACCCACAACCACACCCCACACCCACCCACAAACAGACACAAACCAACCATCTCGGGCACTAGAGCATGCCCTGAAGTGCCACGTCTACACGTTCCTTAAATACCTCCAGGGATGGTGACTCCACCACCTCCCTGGGCAGGCTGTTCCAGTGCCTGACCACTCTCCCAGTAAAGTAATTCTTCCTAATGTCTAATCTAAACCTCCCCTGCCCCAACTTTACACCATTTCCTCTGGTCCTGTCGTTATTCCCTTGGGAGAAGAGGCCAACCCCTGCCTCTCTACACCCTCCTTTCAGGGAGCTGTAGAGGGCAATGAGGTCCCCCCTCAGCCTCTTCTTCTCCAAACTAAACATGCCCAGTTCCCTCAGCCTCTCCTCATACGACTTGTTCTCCAGACCCCTCACCAGCTTGGTGGCTCTCCTCTGGACACACTCCAGCAGCTCCATGTCCTTCCTGTAGTGAGGGGCCCAGAACTGAACACAGCACTCGAGGTGAGGCCTCACCAGTGCCCAGTACAGGGGGACGGTCACCTCCCAAGTCCTACTCACCACACTGTTCCTGATACAGGCCAGGATGCCGTTGGCCTTCTTGGCCACCTGGGCACACTGCTGGCTCATGTTCAGCTGGCTGTCCACCAACACCCCCAGGTCCTTTTCTGCTGACCAGCTTTCCAGCCACTCTTCCCCAAGCCTGTAGCGTTGCCTGGGGTTGTTGTGGCCGAAATGCAGGACCCGGCACTTGGCCTTATTGAACCTCATCCCATTGGCCTTGGCTCATTGATCTAACCTGTCCAGGTCCCTCTGTAGAGCCTGCCGACCCTCAAGCAGATCAACACTCCCACCAAGTTCAGTGTCATCTGCAAACTTGCTGAGGGTGCACTCAATCCCCTTATCCAGATCATCAATGAAGATATTAAACAAGACTGGCCCCAAGACTGAGCCCTGAGGGACACCACTGGTGACCGGCCGCCAACTGGATTTCACCCCATTAATCACAACTCTCTGGGCACGGCCATCCAGCCAGTTTTTTACCCAGTGAAGAGTACACTTGTCTATGCCATGATTCGCCAGCTTCTCCAGGAGAACGCTGTGGGGGACGGTGTCAAAGGCCTTACCAATTCTTTTGAAGTAGCTGTTTTTTTCTATGAAACCCCTGTTCAAGAATGCATTTAGCATGTCCTTAATTTTATACACATAAATGTTTGGAAAGAACCAAATTCTTACGTATTTGCAAAAGCAGACCTAAAAAGTACATCTAAAACTCTGCTGTCCTCTTCAATTAGTAATTATTCACCGGGAAACTCCTAGATGGGTTGAAGTATCCAACTAAGTAAGCTGAACCCCTTCGCTGTAGGATCACTCCCATGTCCAGTAACTTAAAATAATACAGAAGAATTTTGAACATCTATCTTTTGAATACTACTACAACTCGAGTACTTATTTAAGAGACACTGCTTCCAGTGTTACTGAGCGAGCTGACATTTTTTTGGCTTATCATCTGTAGTACATTCTAATATGTAGTATTAAGGGGACTCATGAAGAATTCAAAAACGCATTAAAAAAGCACATAAGCACACAGAATACATACGAAGTATTTCCAGAGGAAATACTAGACAAGTGATTTTTAACAAGCTATGGAGGATTTAACGCCTAAATTATCAGCGCAGATTCATTCCAGGCTCATCATTTTTTAATAATAAAATCTCTTTAGTGACTAATCATTAACTATCAGTGGTCATTACCACAACGGCCTATTCAACACTAGTCATGGATTCAGGGAATTGTCAGAGTTGGAAGGGACCTCTAGAGATCATCTAGTCCAACTCCCCTGCCAAAGCAGGGTTGCCCAGAGCACATCACTCAGGACTGCATCCAGGCAGGGCTTGAAGATCTCCAGAGAAGGGGACTCCACACCCTCCCTGGGCAGCCTGTTCCAGGGCTCTGGCACCCTCATCGGAAAGAAGTTTCTCCTCATATTTAAATGGAACTTCCCATGTTCCAGCTTGTGCCCGTTGCCCCTCGTCCTGTCACTGGCAACCACTGAAAAGAGTCCAGCTCCATCCTCCTTCAACCCACCCTTTAAGTACTTGTGAGCATTGATAAGGTCTCCCCTCAGCCTTCTCTTCTCCAGGCTAAAGAGCCCCAGCTCTCTCAGCCTTTCCTCATAAGGGAGATGCTCCAATCCCTTAATCATCTTTGTTGCCCTACGTTGGACTCTCTCCAGCAGTTCCCTGTCTCTCTTGAACTGGGGAGCCCAGAACTGGATGCAGTATTCCAGTTGTGGCCTCACCAGTGCAGAGTAGAGGGGGAGAATGACCTCCCTCGACCTACTGGCCACGCTCTTCCCTATGGATCCCATTGGGATCCCATTGTCCCTCTTGGCAACAAGGGCACATTGCTGGCTCGTGGAAAGTTTGCTGTCCACCAGGAGTCCCAGATCCTTCTCCTCAGTAGTGCTTTCCAGAAGATCCATCCCTAACCTAACATCTTATTTCCACCCAGGTACTGATACTACAAAGCCAACTGCAAAAAGTTCCTATTTTAGCAGCATCATGGAAAATCATAAACTTTTGTACTCTTACTAATTAGGATGAAACCTCTAGGTCATGGTCATTAGAAGTGTGTCAGAAAACTTACACCATACATGTGTATGTAGATTGTGCTATACGTGTTCTTTAAATACACTCTTTGTCAAGATTTGCACTTTTTTTTTGTTGTAGACAGACAAAAAATAAATAAAATAAAATAAAATAAAATAAAATAAAATAAAATAAAATAAAAACTTTGGGTTTTTTGTTGCCCCTAACTTAATACTTACCTTTTTTTCTATATCCTGAAGCATGTAAAAGAAAATCAAGAAGTCAAATTCAATTCATCATATAATGATGAGCAGAAAGGGTGCACGTCAGGCATATCTGTCATTTAGAACGATGCAGGAAACTACTTGAAAGTTGTGGGTTTTTTTAATGAATCTCCACCACGAATATCCCTGCCCTACCAAAAGCACATGGCCAAATTTTAATTCTACTTGGATGAAGCAAACCTTGCCCTCTGCCAACCACTTCCTCTTCAGCACATTCCACAGCCCTGTCCACCCCCATTTAAATCACCCTTTATTCACTACAGAAAACTAATTACAGGTTTTTCCAAAGCTGATTACAGTAAATATTTTAAAGCCTAACTACCATGCTTTGTATTGATCGTGGGTTTGCTTTTTCTAGATAATTCCTGTATCACCTCTCAAAAACCTGCCTCTTGCCATGGTTATAGAAAAAGCTGAAAATTCATTGCAGGTTGTGCCTCCCCAAACCATCCTCTTCCAAATATCTGATACTTCAATGCATTATCACAGATACCCGTACACCAATATTTTATGTATAAACCACCTCCTGATCCTGAAAATATTTGCGAACTCAAGAACATTCCTTTCGTGCAAGTGGCGTTAAATAGGCCAGCGACAAAGAAAACGTAAAATTAATGTTCTATAATGCTCATGAGAACTTGGTTAAGTTTTAGTTCTAACAACTCAATTGTGATTCACAGGATTGTATGGATGACCTGAAACCAGGCAGCAAATCTGACTCTGGAAAATCAGTAAGATATAATAAAACCCATGCGAGAGCATCAGGATTTAATTCTCTTGCCTCATTTCTGATGATTCACAAGGGCAGAAATTTTCAGGGTGTAAAAACACAACAAGGTCAAGGGGACACTAAGGGTGGAGGAGATGGGACCCAGCCTCTCCTCCAGGTCGAGCTGATCACTTCCCATCAGTTCTCTCCATCGCACAGAATTAAACATTAGCAGGAGATGAGCTGATCCTTCCTCTCTTGGATAAAAATGAGTGAAAGAAGGAGAGCCAACCTTTACAACTGCCGCAAACCATTTTAGGAGGAAGACGACAAATCTCCTGAGGTTCAACCCAAAACCAACTCATACAACAATATAAAACCACCTCTTTTGTTTACCATGATGCACATGGAGACTGCACCACACTAGAGCTATATTTCCAATTCATAGAAAAACTTGCTGCTCTTCTGCACTGGTTTTGTATCTTTTATAAACACAAAATTAGGTTTTATCCATGTTATGCGGCTACAGTAATATATGTGGCTATTGCTATAGCCACAGATATAGCTGCCTTACTGTTTTCAGCTCAATTTCCAATATTCTGCATATTACAGTGCTGAGGGATTTAAGACCCATCCACCTTAAAAACTTACATCACACTGGCTCCATCCACATTAACCACAGTTTAATGATCAAATACGGTGGTTGCTACTGTTGCTTTTCATTTTAAAAATTGACCAGAACACATTCACATCTAGTCTATATAAAATAAAAAAAAATAAGATGTGGACATCTGGCTTTTTCTTTTTTTTTTTCTTTTTTTTCTTTTTTTTTTTCTTTTTTTTCTTTTTTTTTTTCTTTTTTTTCTTTTTTTTTTTTTTTAATTAAAAGTCTTTACAGCTCAATTAGAGCTGGCTTAGATGTGAGCTCTGAAAGAGTTTGGAAACTTTTAACCAGACAAAGATTAACTCTCAGTGACCAATGTCAAGGAAAATAATAATATTCCTAGAAAAATGCCTCCAAAAAACCTTAGTAGGACATCACAACTTGCCCAGAATTTTTCACGAAACAGAAATATAGAGCGTGGAAGACATGAAAGCGGAACGAAAAGAACGAACTAAAAGCTTCCAGATCACCCATTATATTGTTCAGAATATCTCTATAACAGCGAAAATATTAAAATAAATAAATGAAAACCTCAAAACTTCTAGAATGTTGATTTTTACTAAATTACCATGACATACTCTTGGTAGTTAAATATGCTTCAGCTCTTACACAATAGACTACAGTCACGGAATCACAGAATGAAGCCAAACTATATGTGTTTAGATCATTTAAGACACTGCAGCTGCAAGTCATATGCCCATTACTATCCTATTATATGGGTCAGCATAAATAAAGCAAGAAATGTTAAAATCCTGCATTAAATAGAATTAGTGTCATGAAACATTCATACTTCTACAAAAATTCAAGAACAGATAGGTAAAAATTATAATTAGATTAGAAAATACTGCTTTTGAGATTCACACCTACTAATCTGCAAATGTACCTCGCACAGGTACAATTGGGTCGACAAAACTTCCCAGAGCACCCACACGTGTCCCTGAGTTTCAATTCTTATAATCTGTGCCTTGCTTGCTGATCAAATACCATTCAAAAAAGAGAAATGGATTTGTTTATTGGCATCCGATCACTAAATTTATACAGATGAAAGACAATTCGAGTGAGGGAATGCAAACTCCATTTCTTCCAAGGATTTCCAATTTCTTCCAATGCATTTTTTTTGCTCTGGAAAGTTTGTTAGCTTTTTGGGTTGGTTTTGGGTTTGGTTACCTGTTCCTCAAGATAATTAGTGATCAAAACAGGTGGAATTTACTGCACTAAAGAGATGGGGGCCAAGCAGCGAATTATAGTCACGCTGCTTATTGCCCTGACATATCAATATTATCAATTACATCGCTGATAAAATAGAAATATAAGATTAAGAACACTAAATAACACATTTATCCAAAGGTTTGGATAAATATTGTGAAAGTAACTGGAAGATCTGGTAGGCCACTAAGAAATTTAGAGAGAAAAAGTTGTCTTCCATACAGCTATCACCCCTGGCATTTGTACAGCAACGTAGACACAGCAGAAGTTTTTTAAAAAAAATTAAATTATTCATTTCTACAGAGACAATATAAATATGCCAAGAGAAGAGAATTCACTGCAGAAATAAAAAGCTGCAAGGTAATATTATATTTATGGGGCCGCAGCAACATGATCCCAGTGAATATCAATTAGCCGTAACAAAATAATTAACAGTGGCCATGTATTCAATTAGCTGAATGCCGCACTTTAGTTGTAAATGAGATATTGGAACAGGTTCATTGCTTCTCTACAAAGTAACTCTAATAAACAAAGCGTTTGCCAGAGTGTTATTTAGAAAACAGCTTCAGAAGGTCACCTTTGAGAGGCAGCTCCTCTTCCTAAGACTACCCAAAATTAAAAATCTAAAAATAGATCACTAATATTAAATACGGGTTCTTCAGAGGCGCGAGGAAGTTGGACCAAGACGTAAAGGCCAACCTGGGTTTCAGTTTCAGAAGTAGCGCCTGGATTTAGCACAGCCCTGGTGTGAGTTTCCATCATCGGAGAAACGGATGTCTCCAAAAAATGCCTCCTACACGGCTGCGGGGGCACTTGGAGAGCAGTCCTTGATGAACCCAAAGCCTTCTCAAGCTCGATACAACAGATGGACACTAGTTTTGTCCTTTGTAAGGTCAAACAGAGCAAATGAGCAGCCAGCTGAAAATGTATGTCTCCTAATTATCTCTAAAAAAATAAAGGAATCCAGTCTGTTGGATACAGCAAGGTTCGAGATGTATGCAGTCTATAACTGCTATTCTTTAAGGACTTGCTGGGGATAAACCATTACTGGGTAGTTTAGGAGAATCACAGAATGGTTTAGGTTGGAAGGGACCTTAAAGATCATCCAGTTCCAACCTCCCTGCCATGGGCAAGGACACCTCCCACCAGACCAGGTTGCTCAAAGCCCCATCCAGCCTGGCCTTGAACCCCTCCAGGGATGGGGCAGCCACAGCTCCTCTGGGCAACCTGGGCCAGTGTCTCACCACCCTCACAGGAAAGAATTTCTTCCTGAGTTCTCATCTAAATCTCCCCTCAATTCAAAACGGTTACGTGATCTCAACCCAAAAGATCTTTCACCAATGCACTGCTGGAGATTTGCCGTTTGTTTTCCAACTCGAGGTTTGCTGGATGAGCGTATCTGTACGTGTGAATTCATGAACTCGTCGACACTAACGTCCCCCAAGTACACACTATGACTGTCACATTGTGAAACAGTTCTTCAGCTTTTGATGTCCACTAAATTGCTCTGGCCAGAAACCCTTTCGCAGTGGACTTCATTCACTCATCACGTATAGTCCCATGCATTCATGTTTGCATGTCGATAAAACTGAAGATGAGAAAGGTTCATAACTCCTGTACATTATTATGGTCAGCAAAACTACAATCTTCATTTACTGAATACAGTGTTCCAATAGAAATTATTCTCAATTTCTCCATTTAATATATGTTGGACTACAACAGTTTTCAGTTTTAACCTTCTATTTCAACACAGACACACAAACCAATCTGAGTGGACAATAGAAGTAAATTATGGATATTCTTAACCACAGAATCACAGAATGATATGGAGTTGGAAGGGACCTCTGGAGATCATCTAGTCCAACCCCCCTGCCAAAGCAGGGTCACCCAGAGCAGGTTGCACAGGAACGTGTCCAGGGGGGTTTGAATGTCTCCAGAGAAGGAGACTCCACCACCTCTCTGGGCAGCCTCTTCCAGGGCTCTGCCACCCTCAAAGGAAAGAAGTTCCTCCTCATGTTTAGATGGAACTTCCTCTGTTCAAGTTTGTGCCTCTTGTCCTCTTGTCCTGCCATGGGCACCACTGAAAAAAGACCGGCCCCATCCTCCTGACACCCATCCTTTATAAGTATTTATAGGTGTTGATCAGATCCCCAACATCTTCCTTCTCCTCCCAGATCACTTCTTTGAAGCTAGCCAAAACCATTCCTCACCACAAAAACTGATCCAGGCACATCACTTAAAAAAAAACCTGTTAACTTCCTGTTGTAAAGGTAGAGAATAGTTATGAATTAGAAACGGCACCAACAATAATGCATCATAAAACATATTCTTTGACAACTGTAATTAAAACGAGCTTTTGTAATTACCAGTAAATGCGCTACAATACATTTTCTAAAAATAATGAAGTCCTAAAAGAATGAGTAGTGAGGATAAAAAAGATCACATTGAGAGGAGGCTAATGGAGAAAATTAAAAAATTGAATTTACCAACAAGTTACGATCTAGTCTATAGAGAACATGTGACATTAAGCTTCATTTATTAAATCTAGTTATAGACCAAAGGAGAAAAAAACAAATGTACATTGTGTCAAACAAAATAGTTACAGATTTCTATTTCTAATGTTAGCCACAGGAATAGGCAACTGAAATCCAGAGGCAAGTTACTATCCATTAAGCCAAAAGTTTGTTAATGTTTTTGTCCCAACAAGAAGAGCTTCCATCACCACGTTAGAAGTAAAAAGCTGGACAAGGAAAACGTAGGACACCTGCTGAAGGAGGTGGATGATTTAGGGAGAGTAGACACATATAGTTGAGGTACTCAAAGGGACCTCAGGAAGTCATGTAGTTCCTGCTCGAAACATGGCCAGACCTGGTACCTCAAGGCTGTATCCAGTTGGGTTTTTAAAACCTCCAAGCATAAGAACTGACCAACCTCTACTAGGCCTGCTTCATCAGCAAGGTCTCCCAGACTCTGTGTGTAGAGACAGGATTCAAGGAGTAGTAGTAACAGCAGTAGGTAAGTACTGAGTCACCAAACACTTGGGAGGACTCTGGGCTCTTCGCAGCCTCAACTATTTCACCTGAAGCTGGTGAGGGGTCTGGAGCACAAGTCTCATGAGGAGCGGCTGAGGGAGCTGGGGGTGTTCAGCCTGGAGAAAAGGAGGCTGAGGGGAGACCTTCTCGCTCTCTACGACTCCCTGAAAGGAGGGTGTAGAGAAGTAGGGGTTGGTCCCTTCTCTCAAGTAAGAAGCAACAGGACAAGAGGAAATGGCCTCAAGTTACGCCAGGGGAGGTTTAGATTGGATATTAGGAACAATTTCTTCACCAAAAGCGTTATTAAGCTTCGGAAGAGGCTGCCCAGGGAAGTGGTGGAGTCACCATCCCTGGAGGGATTTAAAAGCCATGTAGACATGGTGCTGAGGGCCATGGGTTAGTGGTGGATTTTGGCAGTGTTGGGTTAATGGTTGGACTCGATGATCTCAAAGATCTATTCCAACCTAAACGATTCTATGATTCTATTTTATGATCTTATCCACAAAACAAAGGGCAGGATGATCACACAGTTCCACCAAGCTACTACGAAATGAGCAATGTGAGTACTTAAAAAAAGCTGCCCCTTGTCACCAAGCTCTGCTCCTCACTGGGCAAACCATCTGGTTTGTTCAGTTTGAAATCAACAGCTTCGGAAGATTTTATTTTCTCGACAATAAAAATTAAAATACATTCATGACTATTATATTCATTAGCAATATGCAGAAAAGCCTCATGTTTCCATTCAATCACAGTTCAAAGAAAAAAAAAAAAGAGATCCTAAACATATATGTATTACATATATGCATGTCAACGGGAATAAAAGAAAGGCACGGCTTAGTTCCGAAACTGTACACATGCTTTTCATTTAACTAAGGCAGTCCAACAAGATCAAACATTTTAAAGACTATCTGTTCTGCTGCCAGGTATTTGTAGCGATTCAAATAATGTCTATAACCATTTCTGACAGCTTCTGATGGTTCGCTCATGTCAAATACGTACAGTTTTCCACCAATCTTCAAGAAGCAGTCATAGACTGCTCCGTATGAGCCAAACTGCATTTCTCTATATAAAAATGGAGCAAGAGAACTATTACCCTCTAAAATTCCAGAACAAAACTTGCCAATAAACAGATTTAGGACTACGTTCTACTTCCAGCTTTGTTGCTATTCCGTTATTACAGTAAGTCATAAATATTTGTGTCCTTTTTCACTGTGTTCAGAATTGATCTAATGATGATTTTGCAGAAGTACTTTGAAATTCCTGGATGACATGAGCAACAGAAAGATAAAGAAAAGGTATCAGTAAGCTCCTTGAGCCAATATTTGATGTACTTGAAAAAAAATACATCACATCAAAGGCGAACATAAGGATCTACCAACCTTCCAGAAGGTGTTCTCATTCCGGATTACCACTGATGTCCATAAACAAGTCAGTAAGAAGAAGCGTGCACCTCATCTGCCTATTTAGTACCTAAACATTCAGACTAGAGAAAATGTTGAAATCTTCTAAGCTTTCCATTTGGAACCTTCACTCTCGCTACAGGAATCCAGCATCATTTGTGAACACTTTCATACTATGGTAGAATCATAGAATCATCTGGGCCGGAAGGGACCTTCAAAGGTCATCTAGTCCGACCCCCCCCGCAGTCAGCAGGGACACTCCCAACTAGACCAGGTTGCCCAGGGCCTCGTCGAGCCTCACCTTGAATGTCTCCAGGGAAGGGGCCTCAACCACCTCCCTTGGAAACCTGTTCCAGTGTTCCACCACCCTCATGGTAAAGAACTTATTCCTAATGTCTAATCTAAATCTGCTTTTTTCCAGTTTAAAGCCATTACCCCTTGTTCTGTCACTGCAGGCCTTTGTAAACAGACCCTCCCCAGCCTTCCTGTAGCCCCCCTCAGGTACTGGAAGGTTGCTATGAGGTCTCCCCGGAACCTCCTCTTCTCCAGGCTGAACAACCCCAGCTCCTTCAGCCTGTCCTCGTAGCAGAGGTGCTCCAACCCCCTGATCATTATTATTATATTCTAAATATAAATATATAATTATAAAAAATATTATAATATTATTATTTTTTTAAAAGCCACAGCTTGTTTCTTTTGCCTTGTAAACTGACGATTCAGCAGACTGCAGGTAAACAGTGAAATAACTCTTATAGATGCTGCACTAATATAAGCAATGAAAGCTCATTGAACACCTCTCTGAAGCCCACTTCAAAGTCAATCTCATCTGAAATCCCATAGAAAACTTGCTGTATCCTCCATTTATTGGAGACCGAGCAGCCTCAGGGACCGCACGTTCTCCAATGTTATTTTCCATCCCCGAAGATCCTACTCCTTGTATCAAACGATCAAAACTCTACACGAATTGATATCATTTCCTTGCAACAGAAGTCGCGTCTTTGGAACAGGCTGTTCAATCTGTTATCCTGGTAAGCAATTTTCACTAAAGGCAAAAAATAATGATGCCCAAGTAGGTAAATCCACTTTTGAATACAAAATAAGACTACATTTATTTCTTCTCAGCTATTCAAGTTATTGATTTCTGCTTAAGACACAAAATTGAATAACTTGTAACTACATCAGGTGTTTCTCAATTTGAAAGATACAATATAAGCAGTACCTTCATTTGTGGATGTTCAGGAAGGCACTAAAAAATATCTTTAAGACAATAAACTATCCGTATTCTTTTGGAAATTAGATTTTGTAAAATTGAACTCTTCAGTAATAAACAAACCATCAAAACTCATTTGAGAGAGAGTCAATAATGCAGCCATACTGTTTACCGTTATTCCAAACCAGAGAGATTTTCCTAATCAGCTTGATAATAAAAGAACTGCAAATAGTAGATAATTTTAAATTCAATTTAAGACAGAAGCTGTAACTCAGAAATAAACTGATCTTTTAAATGAGGTGAACGACTTAACAGTGAAATATTTAGGTATTTGACCTTAGCGTTGCCAAGGGAGTATCATTTTTGGTCAGTTTTGGGAACGCTACAGCTTTCACAAAAGACCTTCTCCCATCAAGACAGACCAAAAATTCACATGGTAGAGAAAATATTTATAGCTAATTAATATACCATATATATCAAGGCTATACAAAATTTATCCCAATAAGTCATTGCTTTTTAGCTCTTCTGTTTGGTTCTTTGCAGCACTTTGAAAACTCAGTTCAAGCAAATAATAGATCTTCTCATCGTATCTCTAAAGCATTTAACTCAGTGTGAAAATCCCACGTAATAAGAAAAGTTACTGCACCTGTTTCAATAATTAAATACAAACTAACATCCAGCAAAACTAGAAAGCAAGACCTTGGGAAAGCGGGGGGAAATGGCAGGAAGCTGGTGTGGGGACACAGCAAGATTTAATGCTCTTTGTATTTTAATTAGCAAATTACAATGCTGGTCTTTCAGAATTTTCTTTAAAGTTTTAGCAATTTATTCTGAAATAAACCCCCAAGAGAATTGCTGCCTTGAGGAGAGTACCTCTGAAACGAGCGGGCATTGATTTACGTATTGATTATTGGCGAGCATCTTCCTTTTGTATAATCCTATAACACGTGTCATTGAATTTCTGTGTCCAACTTCCATTCATTGCACTTTTATTTCTCTTCTCATTTGATTGCGGAGTCTCTAGGGCAGAGCCTGGAACTCACTACACATCTGTGCAATGTTTAACATAATTACACTTCAAGCTCTGCTGGCGTTTATATTATTCTAACAGAAATAAATAATACTCTTAGCACAGAAAATATATACGAATATATAAAACTGATGGGAAAAGCAGAATTAATACAAGAGAGTAAAGGAGACAAACACTTGATTTTTGTTAAGAACATGCTGGAAAAACAAAGGAAAATCATAGAAACATAGAATCATAGAATGGTTAGAGTTGGAAGGGACCTTAAAGATCATCCAGTTCCAAACCCCCTGCCCTGGGCAGGGACTTCTTCAACTAGACCAGGTTATCCAAAGCCCCGTCCGACCTGATCTTGAACCCCTCCAGGGACAGGGCAGCCACAGCTTCTCTGGGCAACCTGGGCCAGGGTCTCATCACCCTCACAGCAAAGAATTTCTTTCTAGTATCTAATCTAAATTTCCGCTCTTTCAATTTAAAACCCTTCCACCTCATCCTATCACTACACTCCCTGAGATAAAGAGTCCCTCCCCCATGTCTCCTCTAGGCTCCCTTCAGGTACTGCAAGGGGCTCTAAGGTCTCCCTGGAGCCTTCCCTTCTCCAGGCTGAACAACCCCAACTTTCTCAGCCTGTCCTCATAGGAGAGGTGCTCCAGCCTTCGGATCATTTTCGTGGCCCTCCACTGGACCTGTTCCAACAGGTCCATGTCCTTCCTGTGTTGAGGACTCCAAAGCTGGACACAGGACTCCAGGTGGGGTCTCACGAGCACAGAGTAGAGGGGTAGAGTCACCTCCCGTGACCTGCTGGCCACACTTCTCTTGATGCAGCCCAGGATGCGGTTGGCTTTCTGGGCTGCCAGTGCACATTTCCAGCTCATGTTGAGCTTCTCATCCATGAGCACTCCCAAGTCCTTCTCCTCAGGGCTGCTCTCCAGCCATTCTCCGCCCAACCTGTATTTGTGCCTGCAATTGCCACGACTGTGCCCATGATTGCCATAAAAATAATTTATAGGTTGTATTTAAAGCCCTGCCCAGTTCAGATGATCCCAATTTACTAGCACACTCACATACCAAGCAACTGAAAAACCACCAACTTATACATATCAATTAATAATTGCAGTCAGGAAATATATTTAAGAGAGGGCCTGATGCCAACATTTCCATTCCTTATTCTTGACATCCCTGTCATGTGAATTTGTTGACAGAAGATTTAGAGTGATGAACATAGCAGGGCAGAGACTAGTTGTTACAAAAACATGGTTCTACATTTTACTATGATTTTTTTCTCACCCTAAAAAAGAATAAAACAGTTATCTAACAGGATATTCAAAAATAATTCAACAATATCTTACACAAAGAAAAATGAAAAGCAAATAATCACGAAATCCAATGAAATGCTCAGAGGTTTAATAAAAATTACTGGATAGAAATGGCCAAAAAGATCAAAGACCACAGAGATTATGTGGTCAATGCTCTGTGTTTCAGTTTATAATTTAGATAACTTCATCTAGAAAAAGAGAGATGTCGAGATGATCGAAACTGGAGATCACCTTAATTCATGAAGACCATGTAGAACATGACAAGAAGCTATTTAAGGTCCAAGGATCAGGCTACCTGAAGACAGGCAGGATCCAGTGAGGACGAGTGAAAAATGATACAAGTTGGAAGCAAAAGCCCGCGCCAGCCACGTGAAACGTTTTTATTCTGACTGTAAAGCCCCAAAGAAAGATTTTAATATTCCTGCAGGCACATCAATAAAAACTTGTCCCATGTGTAAGAACAGCTGAATAAAAACGGAAAGAGATTTAAGAAGAAAAGGGGAAAGAGACGATGGCATCACACCAAGATGCCGTTATTTGACATAGACTGAAAAAAACCCAACCCAGACCCTCCCAGAGCTCTAGTCATGACAGCCAAAAGCTTCCGAGAAGAAAGAACCTGGAGATAAAGACCAAAACCATCAGAAGTTCTCTGTGTACATAGAAGGGTACATGATAGAGGTATACAAAATAATTAAACGTTCAAAGAAGGTGAGTCAGGCTCTCTTATTTACTCCTTCTCATAATACAAGAGCGAGGAGATATTCAGTGAACAGTGAAATTGAAAAGCAACAAATTTGAAACCAATTAAATGCATAATTAACCTGCAGAACTCATTGCCACAAGTTATCAGTGAAGCCAATCGCTTAGCAAAATCCAAAAAAGTTTAGATGTTTGTATTAACTCCGAAAACATCCGTAGTTATACCTGTAAGGAAGCTGGGACTCTGGATTCCTCTGAGGGCTCTAAACCTCATCATTTTGACACCAATCAAAAACAATAAATTTTAAGAGATTAGAAGGAAAGTCCCTGTCCTTTTTGTGCCACCTGTATGTTACAAAGTGCCTCCAGAGAACTACTCTGTTTCTCATGGTGCATGACAAAAAAGCCATTATTTAAGTCAAAAATTTCAGCTGCTTTCAGTCAGCTGCTGTGATGCTGAATTTACATAACTAAGAAGTTCAAAAAGCCATAAATAAGCCTTGTCTACTTTTTTCTTCCACAATCCAGATGACAATTTATATAGGGATTACAGAGATGGATACAGAAAGCTTCAAGAAGTCTTCTTGCAGAATTGCCTCTCAGCTGTGTGTTGGTAACAGCTACACAGCGTAAGGAACTGATGTTAAATGAAACTAAAGGTATAAAACAAAACAAAACACCAAATCAGCAGAGGGAAAAAAAAAACCACAACACAAAAAGAAAAAAAAAAAAAAAAACAACAGAGAACAAGTAAATTTAAATACTGCTGAGACAGAAACCAGAATGCCAAACTGGTTCAAATTATTTGTGCAGAAAGAAAGACTGCGGAGTTTCTCTGCTCAGCGAATTTCCTACCATTAGCCTTATTGTTCTTAAGACAGAGAAATCCAGGCAGCAAAAAGCACAATTTTCCAGCCTGAAGAAGAGAAAAAGTGCTGAGAAGCACATTGAAGATGACAGCGAAGCCACGCTCTGAGTTTACTGAAGCAAACCAAAGCCAGCGGCTCCTCCAGCCTCCTCCTTCCCACTTCTGCTCTCCTCCTTCTTCTCTTCACCTTCCCAAACACACGTAAAACCAACAAAATTCTCTCAGCTATTACTTACACTCTGCTTCAAACTGCAGCTGCTTAAATAACTATCAAGGGTGAGTATAAATTAGGACTGTTAATTTCAATCTAAATAGTAAGAAGTCAATCATTTGAAAAATCAAATATTACCATTCTAAGGGCTGGGTAGAAATGGATGAGAACGTCCCACTACGATCCACCACCAGAGAAACTATTAATTACCGTGTTGGTTTTTCTTATTGTTTATTGCTGTTTCGCAAACAGAGCAGCTCAACCTTAGACATCGATCAGGATTCAGCTCTGTTCAGCGCCGCACAAATGGAATGTGAACAATTAGCAGAAGGAAGAACACCTGCGAGATTTAATTTAATATATATTCCAGAGATAAGAAGGTAAGAAAGAGATCACAGACATCAACTAACATCCAATAAGTTGTATTTCAAGCATTTCTCCATTCCCCTCTTAATGGAGCCCAACTCAGCGCCTGTACTGCCCCTTCTGAGGTTCTACAAGGCCAAGTGCCAGGTCCTGCCCTTGGGTCACACCAACCCCATGAACGCTACAGGCCTGGGGAAGAGTGGCTGGAGCTGCCCGGCAGAAATGGACCTGGGGGTTTTGATTGACAATATGTTGGTTGACAGATTCAACTGGCTGAACATGAGCCAGCAGTGTGCCCAGGTGGCCAAGAAGGCCAACACCATTCTGGCTTCTGTCAGGAGCCACGTGACCAGCAGTGACTGTCCCCCTCCCGTACTGGGCACTGGTGAGGCCCCACCTCAAGTACTGGCTCCAGTTTGGGGCCCCTCACGACAGGAAAGACATTGAGGTGCTGGAGCGGGTCCAGAGAAGGGCAACGGAGCTGGTGAGGGGTCTGGAGAACAAGTCTTGTGAGGAGCGGCTGAGGGAGCTGGGGGTGTTCAGGCTGGAGAAAAGGAGGCTGAGGGGAGACCTTCTCGCTCTCTACAACTCCCTGGAAGGAGGGTGTAGCCAGAGGGGGTCAGTCTCATCTCCCAAGGAACTGGTGATAGGACAAGAGGAAATGGCCTCAAGCTGCGCTAGGGGAGGTTTAGGATGGATATTAGGAACAATTTCTTCACCAAAAGCGTTATTAAGCTTCGGAAGAGGCTGCCCAGGGAAGTGGTGGAGTCACCATCCCTGGAGGGATTTAAAAGCCGTGTAGACATGGTGCTGAGGGCCATGGGTTAGTGGTGGACTTGGCAGTGTTAGGCTGATGGTTGGACTCGATGATCTTAAAGGTCTCTTCCAACCTAGACCATTCTATGGTTCTACAACAAAGTAAGCCTGGTCCTGGGCTGCAGGTGCAAGAGTTGTGCCCTCCGTTCAACTGCTTGTGCAACCTCAGAAAAGACTCTTTTATTTCTCTTTCCCTTTTGCAGGCTGCGGGTAATGTTTGCAAGGAGGCTGAGTGCTGTCTGTACAGCACTTGGGAGAATCTACAATCCATATATTTTATAAAGGAATACTATTATTTTAACATGACCATTTTATGTTGTGGGTAGGAAAGTCTGCAAGTGAAAGCAAGCACTTAAAACTGCTTTATAGAAAAGTGGTTTCATCCCAGTCAATAGAACGCTTCAGGAAAATATAAGCTGCCAAGTACTTTTATAATAATGGGGAAAAAAAAACCCAAAACCAGCCTCTTACATTTTGGGAGTTGCTAAAACATATCAATTTTACACAATCTTTTGTGTACTGCCCAACGTTTTGAGTGCTAGAAAGCAAAGCTCTTCTCTGAATTCGTGAAGTGTTTCTTTTTTAATGCATTCTTCAACCTTCTTTGCCACGCGATACAGACTGTTCTAGCCCACAGTCAGAATTCGCGCTTAATTTTCTAGACGTGGAGAGCGATTCGGAGAATGAATGGTTAAAGGTCGTTAGTGTAGATTTAGTACAGCTTGGCAAAGAACAGAGCTCGGAGCCCAGGAGCCCAGCAGTCCAAGATAAGGAACTGGCCTTGTGTATAAGATAGCAGGAACAGCCTGCATGCTAAGGAGGAACCCAATTGTCTGGGTGCAGTGTCCATCTGGTCGGGACCAGTTTCACGGTTTGGGGTCCAGCCAGCCCAGCATTCTAAGCCAAAGGTAAAAGTACACGGTGAAGAAGACTATGAGCCTTCCTCCAGAAGACCCCAGCCCACGACCACCGGGTGACAGTACGCATGCGGCAAGGGGAGGAGACTTATGATAATGAGTTCCTAGAAATAATTAGAATAGTAACACCTTTTCTTAGAATTAATTATAATAACCCAGCCCACATTAATGAATATGTATGCTTTTTATCATAAATAGATGCTTGTTTTACGAGCCAGTGTGCAAGTTAGGAGGAGAAATCCCCCTTGCACCCGGCGCCGCAATAAACGTACCTGCTTTATAACTCTATTCGAGTTGTAGGGTTTGTTTCCGCGCGTCAAAAGACATCCCAACTACTCACTGAATTTCACTGAATTTTTAGAGTTGGAAGGGACCATAAAGATCATCTAGTCCAACTCCCCTGCTGAAGCAGGGTTGCCCAGAGCATGTCAGAGCATGTTACTCAGGACTGCATCCAGGCGGGTCTTGAAAATCTCCAAAGAAGGGGACTCCACACCCTCCCTGGGCAGCCTGTTCCAGGGCTCTGGCACCCTCACCGGAAAGAAGTTTCTTCTCATATTTGAGTGGAAATCAAAGCTGGATTGTGGATTCTGCGAGTGGAAAGTGACTCGCAGAAGTAACGTCACTAGTATTTGCATGAAATTGAGAACAGCAAAGAACGGTTCAAAATCAGATTAATTCAGCGACGGTAGAAAAGTTACAACTTTTCCTTGTCCACAAAGAGGAATCAAAAAAAAAAAAAAAAAAGTGATTCTGCAGAACAACACATGACCGGTTATAAATAGGCAAAACGATCGAATAAAATGTTTATCCATCCCCTGTAACGCAGAGTACGTGACACCCTGTTGAGGTTTCAGGTTATTAAACAACTTACGGCTCTGCAATAAAATGAGAAGAACAACTTAACTAGGGGATTGGAGGACTTTCCCTTGTCTTCCAAGTGCCCGGCGTCAGATAAATACAGAAGTCGTGGTGACACCGTTGACTGGAACATTGACGGAAAATGTCAGGAAAGGGATGAACTCCCATTTTATCCACTTCCCCACCACCCCACCATAACGTCTTCTGAATTGTAAGGCAAGCCAGCTTTCAGAGACAAAGAGCAGAAAAGAAATATATAATTGACTTTCTATGCATTCTTCTAGCAATATTATTTTAATTCCTCTTAATTCATGAGTGCAAGTACCTAAAGGCACTCTAAGAGATTCTCCTTTCTTATAATTTTGGGTCTAGAGGAGCAACACATCCAATAAAGTTTAAGAGATTTGAAAAGGAAATGTGAAAAGAAGAAAAACATTATTGCACTGCAGAAAACAAAAAATAATATATATCATATTTAGATACATGTATTTTTTTTTTACATTTAATTATCTTGCTACTAACTGCAAGATATCACATCTATCTGCAAGATAACACAGCTGTTCAAGCTGACCTGATGTTCTACCTTTATTTAACACTGATACACATGCCCAGGGATGGAGAGGGTAAAGAACTGAATTTCCAACAGAAATCAATTTTTTCTTATAACAGACCTCATTCGTGTAGCAATCTCTGACCACTCAAAATTACATAAAAATTATTTATATGTGAGAAAATGCTCATAGACATCTGCTGGTAGATTTATCACAACCTACTACGATCCTGCTAAATTTCAACGACTTAAGGAGATGAGGTTCAGTTAGTTATCGAGTGAGAGAGCACAGCAAAGTCCACGTTGACCATGGCAGAAACTGGTAGGGTTTAATTTAAGTTAGTACTGAATCAGTGCTTCAACAAGGTGCTAAGGAAATGCAAGAATGTTTTCAAATGGGACATAATACCAGTGTCCTAACCATCTCTCAGAAAAATGTCCTGTACAAATTGGGTTTCCCCATTCATAGAACCATAGAATGGTTTGGGTTGGAAGGGTCCTTAAAGGTTATCTCATTTCCAACCTCCTGCCATGGGCAGGGACACCTCCCACTAGACCAGGTCGTTCAAGGCCCCATCCAGCCTGGCCTTGAACCCCTCCAGGGATGGGGCAGCCACAGCTTCTCTGGGCAACCTGGGCCAGGCTCTCACCACCCTCACAGCAAAGAATTTCTTCCTAACGTCTCATCTAAATCTCCCCTCTTTCAGTTCCCCCTCCTCCTATGGCTCCCCTCCCTGATCCAGAGTCCCTCCCCAGCTTTCCTGGAGCCCCTTTAGGGACTGGAAGGGGCTCCAAGGTCTCCCCGGAGCCTTCTCTTCTCCAGGCTGAACCCCCCCAACTCTCTCAGCCTGTCCTCACAGCAGAGGGGCTCCAGCCCTCCCAGCATCTCCGTGGCCTCCTCTGGCCCCACTCCAACAGCTCCATGTCATCCTTGTTCTTCCCCTAACCCAAGCTCAGCTTTGTTACCTCTGATCTACCTTCCCAAACTCAACGGGCAGCCTCAGGCAACAACTATTTTTCACTTCATTCTTTATGCCATTGAGCGCTATTAGACGTCTGCCACATTCAACTTTCACAGCCTCAATTTATAGCTGGAGGAAGCAATATATTTACATGCAGAACTTAAAATGTATTCGGGCACTGAAATTCTGACAAGAGAACTGCGGTAGAAGCCCAAGTGTTATTACCGCTGGTGACACACGTCCGAGCCCAGCTGCGACACACTCCAAAGGAGAGATGGAAACACGTATCTACATTATGCAGAAAAATCACCACAGATGCATAAATTCAGCTCCTATAAACTAAAATTAAAGAGAACCTAGTTTGCTTTTACGAAACCCTAATCTGTAACACATAAAGACCAGTATTTTTTTTTAATGATGAGGAAATAGCCTCATATCTCCTCTTATTTAACTGGAGTCTAAAAAAAAAAAAGAAGAGGCCAAAGCAGTTTGAGTTTTCCCTGAAATTTAAGTTGTAAGAGTTTACTATGGTAGAATACACTATTTTGAAGACAAAAGTAGGGTTTTTTTTTAAATTTGTAACAAAAAGACCCAAACACATATGGTCCATGGCCCAGAGCTGCTTCATCAATCACGACTTTAAAAAAAAAATTAAAAAAGAAAAACTAAAACACAAAATTGAAAAAAAATAAAGAGAGCAATTATCAGATTGGAATCTGCCTATTCAAACCAGACAGATGGCCTCTGGAATCACTACTAATAATGGTTTTTCACTTGAAGCTGCAGGTTTGTCCTAGCTTTAGGTGGTTCTGCTGCTAGTCTTGTCTTTGGCACTTGTGGTCACCATTCCTTCTTCTCCCCTGCACTTACTCCTAAACAGCCCAGCACGCCGTGACCACCAGGATGGGAATGGGACCACCAGTTATGTGGTTTCCTCCAGCCTGGACTCCCATGGAATCCCGAGCATCAAAGGACTAATTATCCACACCCCTGACCATCAGCTCATTAGAGGAAGAACAGGCTGGATGACATATTTCCAATGGCCCCAGAAAAAAGCATTTTCTCCTGAACCACCGATTTGGTCCTGAACACAGAACTCGGAAAAAGGTCCTCAAAAGTGGCTGCTCACTCTAGTTCTGGAGTTTCCTTTGCAAACAGGTCTCACCCTTTAAGAGTTTAACTGCTGCCAAAGGCTATCTTACTCTAAGAACTAGAGCAATATTCAAGACAACATATTTTTACTCCAAAATAAATATCTTCGTAGCAAACAAGTACATTTTCAAGGAATGTTGGAAGTATTTAACATTCAAAATGCCCAAATTAAAGGAGAGCTAATAGTGTAGCTGTGGGTAAGTGACAGAAATGCAGGCAGGGATTTGGACTTCTTAATTACATCAAAAGCTAAAGTTAGAAAGCAAATATACCTGTCTTAGGCACACAGGGGTTTTTTTTTGGACCTCAAGTATGTTATTTCATAGATATTTCCATGTGTATACCTACTTCTTTATGTAGGTATATATCCAAAAAACCCTTCTCCTTCATACCTTGATCTCAAAAATTAAGATGTACAGTGAAGATCTTACACGTTCATTCTCAAACGGTAAAGTATTAAGAGAAAAGTAAGAGGTTTCCACAAAATACTGTGTGGAAATTTTTAATTGACACTTTCACTTGAAGCCTAAAACTTTTTCCATTTTTATCCACGTGGTATCACATTATCCATGTGATACCAGACAGAGCACCAGCAGGGAGAGAAAGGCTTACATAAATAACGGGATAAAATTTTCAAAAGGATCAGCATTTTTGTGAAAACACTCATCTACAAATCTACCAGCGAACTTAGTGGGACCAAGACTAGACCTAGATACTTCGGCAGGGTTTTGGTTTTTTTTTTCATTTGTTTTTCATATAACAGGGAGTATCACAGACACTGAATATTTGACTAATCTTCTCTTTGTTCAGCTCCCCTAAAAAATTTCAAAGCCTTAACACGAGCATTTCCAAACTGTTAAAAAGTGGCAGCAGTATCTATTTTAAATGCATTTTTTTGCACAACAGAAAAAAAACAACCAAAATCAGAAGACGGAGAAGGAAAGATCTACCCTAGTAGTTAAAAGGCTCAAAAGGATAATGTAGATAGAAATAGTATGAAGTAACAGATCAAGGAGTGTAAGCACGGGAACACTCGGGGTCTTCCGAGCTACACAAGAGCGATAGCTTTTATAATCACATTCCCTGAATATAACTTAGCTTTTCTGTCTAATATTTATGGGAGGAATAAATATGACAAATATTTTATTCCTCTCTGTGCTCATAGACACATAAAGGCTTCACAAGCAGAAGTGAGTGAGTAGCAGACCTGGCTTGGATAAAACTGCAGGCACAGCTAATCTCCTGCTCCACGCTACCTGAACCTTCTCAGATGTTATTCTCCGATCAAGATCGTGATAAATTATGAAGACATAGAAAAAAAAGAAATATGGAAGTATTTATTAAGGGCAAATGGGAAAAAACAGAAGGATCCTGCAGCAAATTGTGGAGGGCTGATATAAACCTCCCCCTGAAGGCTACAAAAGATCTAAAAGTTTCATGATATGGCTGGGAATGTGGGTGAGGAGGTAGAAGACAGATTCCTCCAAAAGGAAGCACAGAATGGTCAGAGTTGGAAGGGACCTTAAAGCTCATCTCGTTCCAGCCCCCCCTACCCTGAGCAGGGACACCTCCCACCAGACCAGGTTGCTCAAAGCCCCGTCCAACCGGGCCTTGAACACCTCCAGGGATGGGGCAGCCACAGCTTCTCTGGGCAACCTGGGCCAGTGTCTCACCACACTCACAGAAAACGGTTGTATGGTTGGACTCGATGATCTCAAGGTCCCTTCCAACCATGAAGATTCTGCGATAAGAATTTCTTCCTAATATCTAATCTAAATCTCCCCTCTTTCAATTTAAAACCATTACCCCTCGTTCTATCACCCCACTCCCTGATCAAGAGTCCCTCCCCAGCTTTCTTTTAGGTCCCCTTTAGGGACTGGAAGGGGCTCTAAGGTTTCTTCTCCAGGCTGAACCTCCCCAACACTCTCAGCCTGCCCTCACAGGAAAGGTGCTCTAGCCCTTGGATCACCTCCTTGGCCCCCGCTCCAACAGGTCCATGTCATTCTTATGTTGGGGGCTCCAGAGCTGGACGCAGAGAAAGAACCGAGGCCAGCGTCCAAGTACTGCTGGCCATCACTGCTGGGGGAACTGAAACTTGTGCTACAGGCGAGGAAGATTATTTTCTCTCTATTTCCATAGGCTTGAAAACCACACCTGACTTACCTATAGACCAAGTGTCATGCAAGAAAGAGCACAAAGCTGCAGCTCTGCAGCACGGTGAGATCTGCCACATAGATGCAAGAGGCTTCTCCATATCTGACAGCTTGGCTAAACACTCCTCTTTGAACATGGGCAAGCTAAGTAGAAAGAAGCAGGACATCGTTCTCTAAAATTAAATCAGCTAAATTTTAAATAGTTTTAAAAAGAAAGAGGGTAGATTTAAATTAGATATTAGGAAGAAATTCTTTGCTGTGAGGGTGGTGAGACACTGGCCCAGGTTGCCCAGAGAAGCTGTGGCTGCCCCATCCCTGGAGGTGTTCAAGGCCAGGGTCAACAGGGCTTTGAGCAACCTGGTCTAGTGGGAGGTGTCCCTGCCCAGGGCAGGGGGGCTGGAACAAAATGGCCTTTAAATTCCCTTCCAACCCAAACCATTCTAGGATTCTATAAATCGTGAATGGCAAAGCAGCTCATGAACTGGACAAGGTGAGGAGGTGGGCCAGAAGATCACTTCTTCCACTTTTTGCACCAGCAACTAACCCTCTCGAGGAGTGTATGCAGGAGTTGAGAAAAAACTTCTTCAGGCTAAACAAGCTCTAGAAATGAGGTTTGTGATACACCATCAGGGAAAAATACCAAAAAGGAGCAAATCAAGCAGACATAATGATAGTGGCAGCAGCAAAGTTTCACCTGAAGGTCTGAGGGTGGCTGGAAGCACTAGATGAGGCTGGACTCTATCAAAGGACATTGGTAACAAAATACCAAACTATGGTTTGAGAACCCTATTTATCAAAGTACCCTTCTGAATTGCAGTAGGAGTGGGGCCTCTTGGGAGTTTTCTTGTTTTCTGGTGGATTTTATATTTTTTTTGGTAAGATATTGATGGATTTTCTTAAATTAAGATGCACCCACAGCATGAAGAAATGAAAGATACAATCACGCTGCTGTTTTCCTCATGATGTCTGAAGGAAAATTATTTCTAGTACTTTCAGAGCTAGAAAAAAAGATACAAAATGTTCAAAAATTCATAATTACTCTTGTAAGCAATTCAAAGATTGCCTTGGTATTAAAAAAAAAAAACCTCTGGATAAAAAGGAATAAAAACATCTAAGAAACTAAGTTAAATGGAATAGGTTAATAATTTGTATTATCTTATCGCTAAGGTTTATACAATCATAAAACCATAATGGCAAGGAAATTTAGATTTAAAAGAAAAATTATGTCTACAACCTTATCCACTGTTCTAAATATTAAATTTTAAAAAAAAATTAATGATCTCCTTATTAACAATATCATATCAGAAACACAGTGGAGACTGAAGCAGTCTCCCCATTTATTTTTAAACTATTCCCACTACTAGTACTCATGGCTTAATGCAAGCACCCTTTGCAAGAACGTATTATGGCAGTGAATCAATAAAACTCATTATCATAAAACCTGACTCCACTCTGCCCTACTAATTTCTCCCCAAAACGCTCATCTCTTTATAAACCCACAGGAAAAATAATCTACATGCCCCCGTTGCCTACATTTGGAATGGGAGACCTTAAACATTGCTTCAGAGAATCACGGAATCACATGGGGTTGGAAGGGACCTCTGGAGATCATCTAGTCCAATCCCACTGCCAAAGCAGGTCCCCCTAGAGCAGGTCCCACAGGAACGTGTCCAGGTGGGTTTTGAAAGTCTCCAGAGATGGAGACTCCACCACCTCTCTGGGCAGCCTCTTCCAGGGCTCTGCCACCCTCACAGGAAAGAAGTTCCTCCTCATGTTTAGGTGGAACTTCTTTACTTTGAGGGTGGCAGAGCACTGGAATAGGTTGTGGCTTAGACATAGACAAAGCTGTGCAGCGTCCTCCTCTCTGAAATCATCGGTGGTGGACCCAAAACCCCCTAAACATCTCATGAAGAAAGAAAATTGCATCAAAAAACTGAGTTACGAACAGCCCTTTTTTAATATTTTTGAGTGATTCTTGTTAGTATAGCTTTTTTTAATGCTTTAAAGAAATAAAAAAATAATTTTTTGGTCTCTGGAGTATATTTTTATTTATAAATAACCAAAAAAAAAGGCAAAGCACTCAGCATGCAATAACAGCCAACCATCCAAGTGTCACACGCCTTGAGAGAGATCTAAGACAGGAACAAATTAACTTAATCCTATTACTTTAAGGTCCAAGACTGAGAAGAGCTGCAGAACACTTGGGGTGAACCTGTGTCACTTTGATCTTCATCGTAACAGAAAAAGCAAAATGACATGCTCAAATGAAAATCATTTATAATAGATGAAAGCAGGGCTGAGCACTCCATGGATTAAATGTGTTTAGAAGAGTCAGAGGGTGAAAAATAAATAAAAATTATGGTTTTCTCCAGCCCTCTTCCCCCATCGCAGATCCTTTTCTCAAATACAAACTCCTGCTTCCCAAAACTACTATCAATCCCTACAAATATGAAAACACAGTGACCTGAGGGGCAGATTATCCTGCCCCTCCACTCTGCTCTGGTGAGGCCCCATCTGGAGTGCCATGTCCAGTTCTGGCTCCCCAAGTCAAGAAGGACAGGGAACTGCTGGAGACGGTACAGCAAAGGACTACAAAGATGATGAGGGGCCTGGAGTATCTCTCTTACGAGGAGAGGCTGAGGGACTTGGGTCTTTTTGGTCTGGAGAAGACTGAGGGGGGATCTGAACAATGCTTATAAATACTTAAGGGTGGGTGTCAGGAGGATGAGGCCAGTCTGTTTTCAGTGGTGCCCAGTGACAGGACAAGAGGAAATGGGCACAAACTTGAACATAAGAAGTTCCATCTAAACATGAGGAGGAACTTCTTCACTTTGAGGGTGGCAGAGCCCTGGAACAGGCTGCCCAGAGAGGTGGTGGAGTCTCCTTCTCTGGAGACATTCAAAACCCGCCTGGACACGTTCCTGTGCAACCTGCTCTAGGGGGACCTGCTTTGGCAGTGGGGTTGGACTAGATTATCTCCAGAGGTCCCTTCCAACCCCGTATCATTCTGTGATTCGGTGAAAAGAAGAATGCACATTAAAATATCGGTTGTACCCATTACGTCATTCTGTAGCTGACTCAAACGCAACTGTGATTAAACAAGTAAATCAAACTAGAAACAGAAGCAGGAACTCTTTATGTTGTAAAATCAAAAACTGGAAGGACGAGAGTTTCATTTTTCCGCCATTAGCACTGAAGGGTGCACTTAAATTCATTCCTCCGTATTTCGGTCTCTATTTCTAGAAACTCAAAATGGCACGTGACTATTTTAATGAAGTATCTGACAGGCTGCTACGAATGCAGGGGGGTTGGAACTCGATGATCTTTAAGGTCCCTTCCAACTCGAAACATTCTATGATTCTATGACTTCTTGGTCCCGTAAAATTTTTGTGTTTTTTACATATCTTCAGGTTATTCTTATCATCTTTTTTTTTTTTTTTTAAATGTATTTAGTTATTTATCACTCTGTTTGCCTCTGCTGGTATTCCGAAAGAAGTGAGAATTCATCATTCCACATCAGGGTATCAGTCAAATACAGAGAGGTCTTGAAGCTATGTTGGCACCCTAAGCACGTCACCATTGACTCTGATTTACTTAAAAATTTACTCCTGGGTAATCACTAAATTCACCAAAATGGATGGATTCTTAAAAAAAAAAAAGAGGTGCTTACTTCTTATGAATCAACATTTTCCAGACAAAGTAGAAGTGGTTCCCAGTGGAAGAAAGACATAGAATCACAGAATGATACAGGGTTGGAAGGGACCTCTGGAGATCATCTAGTCCAAACCCCATGCCAAAGCAGGTCCACCCAGAGCACATTGCACAGGAACTTGTCCAGGTGGGTTTTGAATGTCTCCAGAGAAGGAGACTCCACCACCTCTCTGGGAAGCCTGTTCCAGGGCTCTGCCACCCTCACAGGAAAGAAGTTCCTCCTCATGTTTAGGTAGAACTTCTTATGTTCAAGTTTGTGGCTGTTACCTCTTGTCCTGTCCCTGGGCACCACTGAAAAAAGACCGGCCCCATGCTCCTGACACCCCTTTATAGGTATTTATAGGTGTTGATCAGATGCCTCCTCAGTCTTCTCTTCTCCAGACCAAAAAGACCCAAGTCCCTCAGCCTCTCCTCATAGGAGAGATGCTCCAGGCCCCTCATCATCTTTGTAGTCCCCTGCTGTACCGTCTCCAGCAGTTCCCTGTCCTTCTTGAACTGGGGAGCCCAGAACTGGACATGGCACTCCAGATGGGGCCTCACCAGGGCAGAGTGGAGTGGCAGGATGACCTCCCTCGACCTGCTGGTCACACTCTTCCTGATGCACCTCAGGATGCCATTGGCCTTCTTGGCCACAAGGGCACATTGCTGCCTCAAACGTGGACTTGTTGACTTTTTATTAAGGCCTGTAGTGCTAGGACAAGGGGCAATCGTTTTAAACAGAAAGATGGTAGATTTAGGTTGGACATAAGGACGAAATTTTTACGATGAGGTTGGTGAGACACTGGAGCAGGTTTTCCAGAGAACCTGTGGATGCCCTATCCCTGGAAGCTTTCAAGGTTGGGACAGGTCAGATGGGGCTTTGAGCAATCGGATCTAATGAAAGAATTTCCTGCCCATGGCATGGTGGTTGGACTTGATGATCTTCAGAGGTCTTTTCCAACTCAAACTATTCTGTGATTCTGTGAATGCAAAGCAACGCTCACTCTTATATACAACTGACGTAATATGACACACATTAAAAATAAAACACATTGATAATTTGACCTCAGGGTACCCTACAGAGTTTGTGTTTTGAGAACCCATTTTCACTCAGTTGTACGTGCTCCAAGTAGCATCTTAGTGATGATTACGTTAAGATCTTCATGATAAGCCAATGAAAATATCACCAATTCAAACTATAGTGTGCATTTTGTTCAGAACTAAGCCTTTGATGGTTTTAATCTCCTTAGAAATATTGCTAAAAATACATTTTGAGAAAAGAAGGCAACCTGCTCTAGTTGACCACATCACCTCCAGACGTCCCATCCAATCTCCACTATTCTGTGATTCTATGAAAATATTTTTTGGTTTCTTTCTGAAAAACTATTAACTGCTAAAAGTCAGCAGTCCCACCACTTGCATTTCATTAATTTCTGGCAGATTTGAAGTTGTCGGGACTGCGCTGTATGTACGGCTTTGTTAACCACAGACCCTTTGAAAATACCAGCACTGCTATGGGTACAGCGACTAGTTCTACAGAAGAGCCATTTATCAGCTGCTTCTCTAAGAGGAGAGTCTTTTAAAATTCACATGTGCTACAGTCCAACCACAGATAATAATTTCATTCTTAATATTTGCACATATAAAGACCTGTTTAAATTACGTTGCAAAAGCTTTGCAGAATTCTCAGTTCTGTTTGCTCCGGTACCATTTAGGAGGAGGCTGCCTGCATCAAGCTGTGCTAAACACCCTGAACCTCAAAGTTCATGGCTCATTTATTGAGAAACAAAGTAATTGGCAATTTGGGGTTATCTGCTTCAGTAGCCATTCCTGGAAAAGTATCTCTCTTCAAAAATTATTCACTCCGAGCAGCGAAGAGGCACTTAAATCACCAGCTGTTTCTCCACCCCCACCAAAACGCAGTGTAAGCATTTGGGTTGAGTCCCACAAGTATAAGAGAAACCCAAAATCACAAGGGGAACCCAAAGCGATATGAGAAATGACCTCTACTCAGGGCTGGTAAAAATTAGTATCTTCAAGAGGAACTGAAGATCTTTTGGCTTTTATAGGTCTATCAGGTTTTGATTTTTAAATATTTACGGAAGCCTACATCTTTGTCTGGAACTCATCACTATTGCCCAGTTCTGGAACACCTTTCTTCTGCAGCAGAAAACATCACAAATGAGCTCATACTTGCAAGGAGAAGTTATCAAGTCAGTTCAACTAAAACCAACTTAGTCAACAAACCATAGCTGACCACAGAACACTACCATTTGGTCCATAATTAGCAGTTTGGTAGGTTCCTAATATGGAGTCTTCCTTTAGCTCCACTATCAAAATTCACCTTTATATCCCAAGAGCCCAAGAAAACTAAAAGGAGAACAAAATACATACTGCTTGAAATACATATTTAGAATCATAGGAACATAGAATTGTCTAGGTTGGAAGGGGCCTTCAAGATCATCTAGTCCAACCATCAACCTAACTCTAATAAAAACCATCACTAAACCATGTCACAAAGAACTATGTCAGCCCATCTTTTAAAGACCTCCAGGGATGGTGCCTCAACCACTTCCCTGGGCAGCCCATTCCAAGGCTTGATAACCCTTTCAGTGTAAATATTTTTCCTAATATCCAATCTGAACCTCCCTTGGCGCAACTTGAGGCCATTTCCTCTTGTCCTGTCACCTGTGATTTGGGAGAAGAGACCAACCTCCACCTCTCTCCACCCTCCTTTGAGGTAGTTCTGGAGAGCGAGAAGGTCTCCCCTCAGCCTCCTTTTCTCTAGGCTGAAAAACCCCAGCTCCCTCAGCCTCTCCTCGTAAGACTTATTCTCCAATTTACTTATACCATAGCACAGCTTTTCTTCATCTGTGAAAATGCTCAAGTGCATGTTTCAGGCAGGAGACAGTAATTTGGTGGTTCCCCTACAAAACGACATCTCACGAGGTTTGTGTGTGGTACAGGCTTTTTCTTTCCCCTTTGCGAGCAGAATTCTGCTATCCATTGAAGACCACATCATTTCTAAAAAGGAGAAGCATCTCTGTCATAGAATCACAGAATGGTTAGAGTTGGAAGGGACCTTCAAGACCATTGAGTTCCAACCCCCCTGCCATGGGCAGGGACACCTCCACTAGAGCAGGTTGCTCAAAGCCCCATCCAGCCTGGCCTTAAACACTTCCAGGGATGGGGCAGCCACAACTTCCCTGGGGCAACCTGTTCCAGTGCCTCACCACTCTCACAGTAAACAATTTCCTCCTAATATCTAATCTAAATCTCCCCTCTTCCAATTTAAAACCATTACCCCTTCTCCTGTCACTACATTTCCTGACAAAGAGTCCCTCTCCGGCTCTCCTGTAGGCTCCCTTCAGATATTGGAAGGCTGCTGTGAGGTCTCCCCGGAGCCTTCTCTTCTCCAGGCTGAACAACCCCAGCTCTCTCAGCCTGTCTTCATAGGGGTGGTGCTCCATCCCTCTGATCATCTTCGTGGCCCTTCTTCATCTGCTCAACCTTAACTCAGGACGGCTGGAGGCACTGGGAGAAGTTCAGGGCACCACCTGCATGAGGGAACTCGGAAGCAGCTTTAGCAACACCATTTGGTGAAGAGTTGTTACTGACGGTGCCAATGATGCCTACATTTGGAACGACAAGTCTTGCTTTCCCTCAAGCAGAAGTTTGCCACCTGCTTAAGAAACCCTCTGAGCACTTTTGATTGTTCTCCTAATGAAAAGAAGCATTGATGAAACCTTCCCAGCTCGCAACAACATTTGCCTTTCTGTCTATGAAACTACTGTGGACCTGGTTTAGAACAGTCTGGGAGAAGTCCAACACATCGAAACCACGGTAATTTATCTGTCTTCCAAAATACAGAAGTTGGTGTTAGATGATTATCTACCACATGGACAATTTTACACCCAAATGATAACGGAAGGTCTTGTAAACGGAAATTAAATACAGGACACGTGATTATGGAAGGAAAGCTCCATTTGCTGGAGCTTAGTCTCTGAAATTAGTCCCTATCTGCTCTGTCATCTCCACTCATCAGTTTAAGGCTACAGTCGAGTTTCCTCAAAGAAATTTTTATTATTAAGTGCAGCCCTTAATATTAATTTTGCTGAGCTAATAAACAAGATGTGAAAACAGCTGATCAAAAGAAAACTATCTTTTAAAATGAAATTGCCATTACTTGTAAAACTGAAAGAGAAAACGATAGAAAAAAGTTCTATGTACAAAACATCGTCCCCGAGCACTGAGTGAGCAAGCCTGAAAAAAGGCAGTTCCAGATAATTCTGCACATTTTTGTACTGTATGAGGACTGTGAGAAAGAACCCTCCAGAATCCTAAAATAAACCTGCCTGCGTGTAGAGTTCTTCATGGGCAAATTAAAAAATAAAACAAAAATAAAATACCTTTGCTGGGCATACAAGTGAATCTACAGAGATATTAGTGCAGGACTGAGATTGCCGAGCTGATTGTCATGTATGTGCCTTAATTCTCCATAGCGCTACACGAAAGTCCTTTTTCTTGTTAAAAAATACTCTTTTCTTTTGAAGTACGAGTCTAAGTCATTTTCACTGGTTTTATTACACCCAACTTGAATTTCCAAAGCAAAAAAAAAAATATTTTAAAAAAAAATAGCTAGAGTATCTCTAATTGTAAATATGTATTATGGATAAATATAGGGGGGTTGTATTTTGCATATTATCACACCCTCCAGCTTTAAAGTAATTTCCTGCCCTAAGCAGAAAAAGAAATAAACCCCAACTACTAGCAGAAAAAAGACAAAACATTCTCTATTTCCTTTCTGAAATATTTTTCTCTCCAAGTAAAGCCTGTCAGTTTGTATCCTCTCAGTCCTTTCTCATTGCCATTTCTGACAAAATATATTCACGACGAATTCTGAAAATTATAGCAAGGCTGCTGCACTGCGGGGAATTGCCACATGGGGGATTCCAAACTGATGGGAATTACACAGAAAGTCGGGGGGTGGGTGGGGGGGAGAAAGCCAGGACATCATGACATGGAAAAGGTAGAAATTAGTTTTTACTTTTTAAAACAACAGTTCAAACTATTTGCATTTATATAGATGCCTTATGTATTTCTCACTAACTTTCGGCTCTAGAGAAGTATACTGGTTTTTTCCCTGAAACTGGACCTATGTTTGTATGTTCCTTCTAGTAGTAAAAAAAAAAAAAAAAAGGATAAAAATCAATAATTTTACCTATTTTCAGCATTTGAATCTTTTCTATTTCGCAGAGATGTCAAGTGGAAAAAAATTATATACATGCAAATACACCCCCCAACACAAATATATGCATTCACGTATTTCACAGCTGTGTCTCATACTCAGTATTTCCAGCGTTATTCCAAGAACTCAGGTTTATTCACAACCAGCAGTAAGTCTGAGCTCTGAACTAAACTACATTTGAGAAATCTCATTCTTGAAGAAAATTAAATTTTGTTTCATTACACTGCTAGAGACTGTGGGGGCGGGAAGGAAAACCAGGATTTTTTTTTTTCCATAACTGCCATTAGAGCCAATAATTTGGGTACTAATTTATATTTTTTTTGTACTCCTAATTCCTTTAACTTCCATTCCAGCTTTAGCAGTGCTCAGCGTGCAGGTGTCAGCTTCTCACAAAGGAAAATAAAGACCATCTAATAAATGAAAAGGCAACGTTCAAAAACATTCATTGTACAAGGCAAGCGATAAAAGACATTGATAAAACCACCATTTTTTCACATTTATATATCAATGGCCATTAATATTACTGTATTACTAATTTGGAAATAGATCTTCCTAAAGGCCATTATTTGATAAAAACTGCTCTTTTGTAGGTGTTCTTTTAAACAGGATTTTAGATCCAAGCCTCAGCATAATCATAGAATCATAGAATGGTTAGAGTTGGAAGGGACCTTCAAGATCATCGAGTTCCAACCCCCCTGCCATGGGCAGGGACACCTCCACTAGAGCAGGTTGCTCAAAGCCCCATCCAGCCTGGCCTTGAACACTTCCAGGGATGGGGCAGCCACAGCTTCCCTGGGAAACCTGTTCCAGTGCTTCACCACCCTCACAGGAAAGAATTTCCTCCTAATATCTAATCTAAATCTCCCCTCTTCCAATTTAAAACCATTACCCCTTGTCCTGTCACTACATCTCCTGACAAAGAGTCCCTCTCCGGCTCTCCTGGAGGCTCCCTTCAGATATTGGAAGGCTGCTGTGAGGTCTCCCTGGAGCCTTCTCTTCTCCAGGCTGAACAACCCCAGCTCTCTCAGTCTGTCTTCATAGGGGAGGTGCTCCATCCCTCTGATCATCTCCGTGGCCCTCCGCTGGACCCGTTCCAACAGGTCCATGTCCTTCCTGTGTTGAGGACTCCAAAGCTGGACACAGTATTCCAGGTGGGGTCTCACGAGCGCAGAGTAGAGGGGTAGAATCACCTCCCGTGACCTGCTGGCCAGGTTAAATTATCTGTAGTAACAACCTAGCACTTGGGTGTGCAGTGTAAGAACTAACCTCCTGTTTTTAGAAACTGATTTCATCCAGAGCAACATAATTCACCCGATAAAGAGAAATCTGTATTTTTCCCTCAGTCAGAGTACTCAGGTATTGCATCAATGATGACCAAGTGAGAAGCTCAAATATAGACACTCATACACGTCGCATTAAACCACATTCAGAGGGTGCAAAACAAGCCTCCTACTGCGCGAGTGGGTGTCGTGAGAAAAGAAACCCATTTCCTACAACGCATGGAGTCACGACAACCACCAGCTGAAGGTCTGAAGAGCACAAAAATCCTTGAGCTACAGGAAAAAAAAAGCTTTAAGATTGGAAATAATTCCCGATTAGATGTAGAAATACAGTCTTAAATTTTCTTTTCAATAGACAATAGCAAAATTCTTTCACTCATTAGGTAGAGGTTTCCAAGAAAAACAGCCTTGGCATCAACCAACCCCATTTCTCCTGTAGCGTTTGTTGCCCACCAAGAAAGAAACCTCCTGTTGCCATACCTGAACTGTCCCCATCAAGTGCTAGAGCAGCATGTGAGGAGGTGAGGGGACAAGAAGCAGATAAAGGTGACATCAGCTGTGAGGTCACTTCTATTCCAGCAGCCTGATTGGCCAGCAGGCAGGCAGGCATCGTGAGGCCATCAAATATATCACAAAGCCCAAGACTTCGTAGGGCGGGACTGACAGGTCCTAGGAAGGCTGGGAGATGGGCAGGGACCATCACTTCTGGTCTTTGCCAAAGAATCTGGCATCCCAGGAAGTAGAAAAGAGGGGAAAACTACTGACACGTGAGAACAAAGAGGGACTACAGAAAAAGAACCAAATCGATCTATTCAAAAAACTATTATTATTACATACATTAAAAAAAAAAAGCTTGCATAGGGCTACTAAAGACAATCCTTTCTTTAATTATTATTTATTATTACTTATTCCATGGACTAGAAAAAAAAAAATGTGCCACTGTGGTGGGAGATGGTGGAGTCTCCTTCTCTGGAGACATTCAAAACCCACCTGGCCACGTGCCTGTGTAACCTGCTCTGGATGGACCTGCTTTGGCAGAGGGGTTGGACTAGATGATCTCCAGAGGTCCCTTCCAACCCCATATCATTCTGTGATTCTGTATGATTCTATAGTACCCATCTGCATATCAGCCCAGAACAACCCTACATTTCTGGACCATTTCAAGCCAGAGCAGAGCGGTTTTGAGGGGACTTCACTTTTCAGTTCCTCTGGCGCAACCTCAGCTCGCTCCCAGAAGCGGCCCCAATTTCCATTTCATCCATTCCATCGTGCTGTTGCTTCCACGAACTCAAAGTTAAGCACTTTGTGGCAACACAACAACTCCGCTGGTCCCAAATAAATATGGGTTGCTAAACCAGATCAGACATAACACAAAAATACGGCTATCCACTGCAGCATTATCTTAGAATCACAGAATCACAGAATCGTCTAGGTTGGAAGAGACCCTTGGGATCATCGAGTCCAACCATCTACCCTACTCTACAAAGTTCTCCCCTATACCATATCCCCCAACACCACATCTAAACGGCTCTTAAACACATCCAGGGATGGTGACTCAACCCCCTCCCTGGGCAGCCTGTTCCAATGCCCGACCACTCTTTCTGTGAAAAATTGTTCCCTAATGTTCAGTCTAAACCTACCCTGTTGGAGCTTGAAGCCATTCCCTCTCGTTCTGTCATTAATTACCTGTGCAAAGAGACCAGCACCAACCTCTCTACAGTGTCCTTTCAAGTAGTTGTAGAGAGTGATGAGGTCTCCCCTCAGCCTCCTCTTCCTCAAACTAAACAGTCCCAGCTCCTTCAGCCGCTCTTCATAGGATTTATTTTCCAGGCCCTTCACCAGCTTCGTTGCCCTCCTCTGCTCTCGCTCCAGCACCTCGATATCTCTCTTGATTGAGGTGCCCAAAACTGGACACAATACTCCAGGTGTGGCCTCACCAGTGCTGAGTACAGGGGCATAATCACCTCCCTACTTCTGCTGGTCACGCTATTTCTAATACAAGCCAGGATGCCGTTGGCTTTCTTGGCCACCTGGGCACACTGCCGGCTCATATTCAGCCACTTGCCAATTAGAACCCCCAGGTCTCTTTCTTCCAGGCAGCTTTCCAGCCACACTTCCCCAAGCCTGTAGCGCTGCTCGGGGTTGTTGTGGCCCAAGTGCAGAACCTGGCACTTGCCCTTGTTGAAACTCATGCCATTGATGTTGGCCCAATGATCCAATCTATCTAGGTCTCTCTGTAGAGCTTCCCTATCCTCCTGGGAATCAACACTCCTGCTTAGCTTGGTGTCATCTGCGAACTTGCTGATGATACACCCTATGTCCTTGTCGAGATCATCAGTAAAGACATTAAACACAAACGGTCCTAACACTGAGCCCTGAGGCACACCACTTGTGACAGGCCGCCAGCTGGATTTAAATCCATTGAGCACCACTCTTTGGGATCTTAAAGAGCAATAGGCTTGTTATTACTCCTTCTAGAGATAGTTAAGTTCCTGACTAAAAGTCATTAAAGCTCCATGGAAAATGGATGTTAACTCAATGTCCTTTTATTCTGAAAGCACTACTTGCCTTGCCTGGGTAAAGCTCGTGCTGCTGGTTCATTTTAGGCCGAGCTTACACTGGTCGTCTTCTTCCTGTCATCTCGGTACACTGAATCTCAACAATACTGGTACTGTATTTTTCTCATTTCACAGCAAAATTTCACACAGCAGATCTTCACACCGTAAATTGCTACTGTGTTCAACCACAGAAAAAAAAAAAAAAAATTTCTGTGAATAGCATGAGATAATATACTTAATTATATATTTAACTTGTAAAAGCCCTTTGAGAGCCCCCAAGATAGAACTCATTCTATGGAAGCTCTCTTTATTAATAAAAGTACTTCTACCAATTACTTTGAACTTCTATAGACAGTGCCTCGTTTCAAACTATTTTAATCAATCCTCACAAAATCTCTTGGCAACGGCGTAGAGGAAGTACACAGAGGCAAGGGAGTTGTGGCTTTTCAGTCAAGCTACCAATTCTTTATGTTTATTATTCATCCTTACCATGTTTTTTTAATTAATCAAACAAAATAAAACCAATGCGGTTCGCCAGCCTCAAAGTTCTCCTTTATTAAAAAAGTGATTACATCCAGTAATCTGGAGTTAATATTAGAAAGGCTCGTAGAATTTTCCAGCCCTGTATTACTAACAAAGTAATTAATCATTCAAAGAGATTTAAATTAATTTGGGTCAGATGAGACTCAACATCATCTTCCAGGTGCACCTGCTCCCATTGAAAAGGTTGCTGATCCCACTGCCGTGGCCATGGAGGAGTTGTTCCTGTGAATCTCGCGGCGGGGGACTCACCTCAGCTCACACCATTCATTTAAACTATCTCAGCAAATGGATTTTGCCCGAAGCAAATTAGGGAAGCGCTGGCATGAATCGCTACTAGGCCAGTTGGTGAGGGACGCTCACCTCTAGCAAGGGGAAACAACAAGGAGCTGCAGGAAACCTCTAACTTTCTTCACTGATATTACAGGATCTAGAAAAAGATGCTCGCCAAAGAGACCAGAGTCTGTTCTCTTCTTAGCAGGGGACTTGGACTAGATGATCTCTAGAGGTCCCTTCCAACTCTGACAATTCCGTGATTCCAAGCGGTCAGTGATGGGCATGATACGTCTTGGCTTCATTAAAAGAACGTGGCCAGCAGGTTGAGGGAAGTCACCTTCCCCTCTGCTCTGCCCTGGTGAAGCCCCATCTGGAGCACTGGGTCCAGTTCTGGCCCCCCTGGTTCAAAAAGGACAGGGAACTGCTAGAAGAGTCCAGCTGAGGGCTACGAAGATGATCAAAGGAATGGAGCATCTCTCTGATGAGGAAAGGCTGAGAGACCTGGGGCTGTTCAGCCTGGAGAAGAGAAGACCGAGAGGGGACCTCATCAATACTGAGCAATATCTAAAGGGCGGGTGGCAAGAGGATGGGGCCAGTCTGTGTTCAGTGGTGCCCAGTGACAGGACAAGGGACAACAGGCACAAGCTGGAACACAGGAAATTCTATCTCAATATGAGGAAAAACTTCTTTCCTATGATGGTGGCAGAGCCCTGGAAGAGGCTGCCCAGAGAGGTGGTGGAGTCTCCATATCTGGAGATATTCCAAACCTGCCTGGACACGTTCCTGCGCAACCTTCTCTGGGTGGACCTGCTCTGGCAGGGGGGTTGGACTAGATGATCTGGAGAGGTCCCTTTCAATCCCCACCATTCTGTGATTCTGTCTATTGACCTCCCACTTCAGCTTCAGCCCTATGATGTTCTGGCTGCCAACTGAGATTATGTGCAATGGCATAAAGAATCATAGAATGGTTTGGGTTGGAAGGGACCTTAAAGATCATCGAGTTCCAACCTCCTGCCATGGGCAGGGACACCTCCCACTAGACCAGGTTGCTCAAAGCCCCGTCCTCATGTTTTATATTCTATGGAATTATTAATATATTTGACAGAAGAAATTACAGATGTCTTAGAAGCATGAAGTCATTTCTTCAAGAGACGTTTAATTATTACATATCTTAAAAAAGTAAAAAAGCTTTATTTTACAAGCACTAATTTTATCATCTGTGGAAATCCAGTGAACCTTACCACCGAAGTATGGGTTACTAAGAATTCTGTATTACATCTTTGGCCCAACCTACACGCTTGATGATAATGTACACTACCTGTTTCTTTCAAACTGACAGGTTTTTTTGGCTAAACACAGTTTGGTGGCCATTATCAGGGAAATTGGAATTGTTCAGGCGTAGCTGCAGTTACTGGTGTTCTTGTTTGGGAGCTCTGTGATTTAGTGAAATCACCAGCAATTGTTTAGCAGGTAATTAAACCATAAAGCTGAGACCTGTGATTTTCAGTCTTTTGAAAGCAATAATCATCAGAATTCCCAGCGCCATTGAAATAATTCCCGTCTAGGATCATCGGCATCATTTGTGTTATCATTCATTCCCTTCACATGGCTCTATTAGTGGCTTTATCCAAATTACACAAATTACACACTACCCTCTGCTATTTTACTGCATATTCACTCTAATTGTCCATCTCTCAACAGATCTGGATTCAGTTGTTAATCGTGACATAGGTGTAAAATTTTAGCCTTTCCCTTTATTCATTCTGAGCGAGACTCTCATTAGCATACAAAAAAATATTTGAAGTCAAATAAAACTTGAAAGACTGGACGATTGTTTTCTTCACATTTTTCAAACCAAAGACTGCATTATATAAACTTCACGATTCCCCTAAGTGCCTTTAAAATTACAAGCAATTTAGACCATGATTCACTTTCATGCAGACTCTGACTGCATGCAATTTTTTTTCCCCCCATCTCAATTATATCTTAATATTATGGGGGCTGAAATGCATTAAATAAATCATATTTCATAGTAAAGCAATAATACTTACATGCATTTTAGAAGAAATTGTCCTGCATTATAAATGTATTTATAATGTCATTACCTTATTTTCCACATTGACTGAAATATTAGGCAGCAGCGACTGCTCCAAGCTACGGATGGAAGCTTTTAGCAAACCTTATGTTTATTCTGCTGCTGGTAATTAGCTGTTTTAGTTAATATAATACAACATTTACAAACAGCAATTTATCCAATATATAAACTCGCTCCCGTAATTAGTGAAACATTGTTATTGATTAAGATTTAATATGGCGGTTGCTGTTTCTGCAATGTACTACATAAAGGGAACGATCACTAATTTGTCAGAGGACAGTTCCTTGTCAAAGTAATCTCCTGGCAGAGCACCATCAAATTAATTCTCTAGAAACTATTTTCGGCAATATTTTATCCAATCTGCAAAGTTTAGAATGTTTTAAAGGAGCAGGTAAGAACAGAAAGAAATCTGAGAGATAATTAGTTCGTTCTCTTTCACAGAGACCGAAACTACTTGATTAATTATTTTATTGCAGAACAAGTTTAAGGCGATACTTATATTACTAAGACCCACTAACCCTTTTCAAAAATATTTTGAAGAACACACACACACAGAAAAATCTGTGCCATCATTTTAAATTCAACAGTAAATAGATAAAAATGGTATTACACAGAAGCATCAACTGTTCCATCAGCAGTATCGGGGAAGGATCGGGCACTGGATTTTGCGTAGGAGCATAAACAGGAAAAATTAATTATCAGAAAGAAGCTTCTTTCTGAAAATATTTCAGTTTGCCGAAAAACGAAAAAAAAAAAAAAAAAGTTAACAGAATTTCGGTTATAAGTTAAAGGCTGAACTCACACTATCAAAACCTGAACCTGAAACGTAATTTCTACTGACAGCACCCTCTGGATTCACGCTTAAATCCAGCGGCGTTACTGAAATACCAGTCCCAGGCTCTGACTCACTCGTCTCAACAGACCGTTACCTGTTCGGAATATCACATTTTATACTTTCATTATCAAAAGCAAATGAGGCAACTCTAAGTGAAGTACAATTTCAGCTATTTAGATGTTCCGAACGTGTAGCCCATTTCAGTAAAATACACAAGTTACGTGTTCAGAAGCACCAAGCACCGTACGAGATGAACGTAAATGTCTGAATATAGAGCTAGTTATCCGTAATTCGGAAAATCCGAGTCAAATCTAACTTTAAAATTCCGTATTACACAAAAGCTTTAGTCCAAAAGATTTTTTTTTTTCTTTTTATCTCCAAGCAATTTCAGCTTTTACAATGCTGTTGTATTTGTTCTTTTGGTTTTGGTTTTTTTTTTTTAAATTAATGAAAAAGTAAGAAATTTTCACTGACAAAGGACATTTAAAAATACAAAAGGCTCAGGCTAAAAACCTCTTTGCATCTTTGACTGAGAAAAGTTACGCATTATCTAAACATTTATATTAAACTGGAAAAACTATGAATATTCCAGTCTAGGACTACAGATATCCTCATAACATTACATGAGGTGCTTACACATTTTTGGTAATGAGACAAATCACAGAATTGGAATCACAGAATCGCAGAGTTGTCCGGGTTGGAAGGGACCTTTAAGATCATCTAGCCCAACCACCAACCTAACTCTGATAAAAAACATCACTGAACAACGTCTCTAAGCACTACGTCAACCCGTCTTTTAAATACCTCCAGAGATGGTGCCTCAACCACTTCCCTGGGCAGCCCAGTCCAAGGCTTGATAACCCTTTCAGTGAAAAAATTGTTCTTAATATCCAATCTGAACCTCCCCTGGGACAACTTGAGGCCATTTCCTCTTGTCCCATCGCCTGTTCCTTGGGAGAAGAGACCAACCCCCCCGGCTATCCCCTCCTTTCAGGGAGTTGTAGAGCGAGAAGGTCTCCCCTCAGCCTCCTTTTCTCCAGGCTGAACACCCCCAGCTCCCTCAGCCGCTACTCACAAGACTTGTGCTCCAGACCCCTCACCAGCTCTGTTGCCCTTCTCTGGACCCGCTCCAGCCCCTCAATGTCTTTTTTGTGGTAAAGGGCCCAAAAATGGACACAGCACTCGAGGTGGGGCCTCACCAGTGCCCAGTACAGGGGGACGATCACCTCCTGAGTCCTACTCACCACGCTGTTCCTGATCCAGGCCAATAACCAATATAAATTTATTACACTAAGTAAAATGAACAAAACTATATATATTTTCAATCCATTCCTAGATACTTGTGGAATTCATAAAGTAGGACTCAAGGACTCTTACCCCCTTGGGCCCCTTACCACAGAAAAGATACTGAGGTGCTGGATTGGTCCAGAGAAGGGCAATGAAGCTGGTGAGGGGTCTGGAGAATAAGTCTTATGGGGAAAGACTGAGGGAGCTGGGGTTGCTCAGCCTGGAGAAAAGGAGGCTGAGGGGAGACCTTCTCGCTCTCTACAACTACCTCAAAGGAGGGTGTAGAGAAGTGGGGATTGGTCTCTTCTCCCAAGTCACAGGTGGTAGGACAAGAGGGAATGGCCTCAAGTTGCACCAGGGGAGGTTTAGGATGGATATTAGGAAAAATGTTTACACGGAAAGGGTTATCAAGCCTTGGAATGGGCTGCCCAGGGAAGCGGTTCAGGCACCATCCCTGGAGGTTTTCAAAAGACGGGCTGACATAGAGCTTAGAGACATAGTTCAGTGATGTGGGGTTTTTTTTTGTATGGTTTTCTTTTTTCTTTTTTTTATCAGAGTTAGGTTGATGGTTGGGCTAGATGATCTTAAAGGTCCCTTCCAACCTAGACGATTCTATGATTCTATTACTCACTTTTAAATGTATTTTATAATTTAACCCAGTTACATACATATAATGAGCAGGGGAATACTGGAGGAACGGGGTTTCTGTTACAGAGAAAGTCAGGAAAACTATTCTATTCATTAAAATGCTCCTAAAATGACTAGTTTATCATCTTTGCTACAGAACAGAGCAAGCTGCGCATAAATTATTTATGATGGGTAACAGTTTAATGGAGTATAAAATAGCTTTTTTTCTTCTCACTAGTAGTACAAGTTCTGATTTTTTTTTGTTGCCAGCTCCCCACTCAGCAACATCCTCTACCCATTTACATCTGTGACAGATGCAACAATTTTAAAAATCATTCTATATAACCTCTAACTTAAAGGAATTACTTATATCACCTATTTATTATTTTCTTAAAGCGCTGTCATAGCATCCTGCTGAGAACACGCAGTTGAACCGCATGAAATCCCAGTAAATAACAGGACTGTTGCCAGATCCTCCAGAAATTAAGGGAAGTCCTCGTACCAAACCATACCCACAACCTGATGCTGTAACATCAAAATCACCACCGTGGGAAAATGCACTAAGATCAACTCTTACTTCCCCCCATAGTCATAATCACTCACTCCATAATCTTGTAGAATGTGCTCCAGTCTTGAGGAACACATGGATGAGTAGAAATTTGTGGTTACCTATGGGACAAAAGGGATTTTAACACCAAATAGTTAATATCTTAAAAAACTAAAACTACAGAATGTACTATACATCACAAAGGAAAAATGAATACAGTATAAAACCACAAACTCCCACCAGTTCTTCACAAATGATTATGAAGAATAAATGTGTTCTGATACAGAATCATAGAATGGTTTGGGTGGGAAAGGACCTCAAAGACTATCCAGTTCCAAGCCCCTACCATGGGCAGGGACACCTCCCATTAGACCAGGCTGCTCAAAGCCCCGTCCAACCTGGTCTTTAACACCTCCAGGGATGGGGCGGCCACAGCTTCTCTGGGCAACCTGGGCCGGGGTCTCACCACCCTCATAATAGAAAATGTCTTCCTTTTGTCCAATCTATCCTCTTTCATTTTAAAACCATTGCTCCTTGTCCTGTCACTGAAGGCCTTGGTAAAAAGTCTCTCTCCGTCTTTCTTATAAGCCGCCTCCATGTACTGGAAGGCCAACAATAAAGTCCCCCCAGAGCCTTCTCTTTGGGCTGATCAACACCAACTCTCCATGTGGTTTCACTAGGCAAAGTTTTCTAAGAAAAAAATTAAGGACAAAGAAGACCCTTTATAGCAAAACACACATTGTGGGAATAGTTTTCACAGAATCACAGAATGCTATGGGGTTGGAAGGGACCTCTGAAGATCATCTAGTCCAACCCCCCTGCCAAAGCAGGTCCACCCAGAGCAGGTTGCACAGGAATGTGTCCAGGCGAGTTTTGAATGTCTCCAGAGAAGGAGACTCCAGATTTGGGAAGAGATTGGGAAGATTGGGAAAGATTTGGGAAACCTGTTCCAGGGCTCTGCCCCCTTCAAAGGAAAGAAGTTCCTCCTCATGTTTAGATGGAACTTCCTCTGTTCAAGTTTGTGCCCATTCCCTCTTGTCCTGTCACTGGCCACCACTGAAAAAAGACTGGCCCCATCCTCCTGACACCCACCCTTGAAGTATTTATAGGTGTTGATCAGATCCCCCCTCAGTCTTCTCCAGACTAAAAAGACCCAAGTCCCTCAGCCTCTCCTCATCAGATAGATGTTCTAGGCCCCTCATCATCTTCGTAGCCCTTTGCTGTACCCTCTCCAGCAGTTCCCTGTCCTTCTTGAACTGGGGAGCCCAGAACTGGGCTCATTATGAAATGAGTTCATTATGATTCATTTTCTAAGTTATTATCAGCATATTTTGTGTGACATGAATGGGGGTATCATTATAACATTTATGTTTTGGGTGCAAATCATCTTAATTGAGTAAGATGTTGTTGTCTTATTGGGTAGACATCTCAGCTAGAGCCCCTCAAGCCCAGACAGTCATATACAAGGAAATGGACACTTGTACTACAAGATAATCCACTTCATCATAAAGTTGACATCTGAAACAGGTCCGAATCACATCCTAAAAGTATCTATTTCTCTTCAATTATGAAGAGATCCAAGGGTGAAAAGTTCTGGCGCAGCTGATTAGACCTGTAACCAGCTGCAAATGCAGCAGAGATAAAACGCAGCTCTACTTGCCACTGAACCCTGCAGCGATACTTTGGATAAAAGCTTATAGCAAGACCGGTACACAGAAGAAAATCTAAATCCTAAGCCTTTAAGGCAGCATAGACTGGAGATTCCCCTATTTAGATTTGTTCATCCTCTGCATAATTAACCGTCACACTCTTGAAAGTAAACCTGAACTGCCAGTGAAACTTTATTTTGTGAGTAATTGTGACTGAATGCCTGTATTTTTCCTCCAATTTATTGATCAGACTTACACTGAAAGCTATCAGGAAGAGCAGTAGTTGTCCCCTTACTGTTCTGCCATCTGTACAAAAGCCTTGTGTCATCCTCTCCATAAAATAATATTACTTTCCATTCCTCCATTAGTCTGGAGAAGACTGAGAGGGGATCTGATCAATACCTATAAATACTTAAAGGGTGGGTGTCAGGAGGATGGGGCCGGTCTTTGTTCAGTGGTGCCCAGGGACAGGACAAGAGGTAACAGCCACAAACTTGAATATAAGAAGTCCCACCTAAACATGAGGAGGAACTTCTTTCCTTTGAGGGTGCCAGAGCCCTGGAACATGCTGCCCAGAGAGGTGGTGGAGTCTCCATCTCTGGAGACGTTCAAAACCCTGCCTGGACACGTTCCTGTGCAACCTGCTCTGGATGGACCTGCTTTGGCAGGGGGGTTGGACTAGATGATCTCCAGAGGTCCCTTCCAACCCCATATCATTCTGTGATTCTGGGTGATTCTAAGATTTTCCACTCTACAGAGCCTCCACAACCTGGTTGCCATTACTGAAACTTGGTGGGACTAATCCCATGCCTGAAGCGGGGCTGTTGATGGCTACCGGCTGTTCAGAAGGGACAGGTGAGGAAGATTTGTTTGCAGAGAGAGAAAAAAGGGAGAGAGAAAGAGCTGAATGTAGGAATAAAAAAAAAGAAAAGAAAAAGAAGGACATAAAACCGAAAAAAGGGGTGACTAAGAGCAGGAGGGAGCCACAGGATTTGGCAGAGGTGGAAAGAAACAGAAGACCTGAACTGGGTCATTGGGAAAAGTTTAGACAGAAACAGATGTCTAAGAAAACAATTTAAGAACAGAATTTGGGAAAGAAATAGCCACATTTAAAAAAATAAAATAATTAAACCCCAAATATGATTCCATACATAATACAGATTGGCTCAGAATTCCCAACTATCAAGGCAACTCTTTGTTTCCGGGACAACTTGTAAAGGTTACAGAAGACACAAGAAGATAAATGCCCTGCATTTCTCCAGTTGTTCACATGGAGTAACAGTAATATTTGTTTTAATATTTCACCTTAAATATCTTTCTTTTCATGGGACTTTGGAAAGATGAAAAGGAGAAGGAAGAATATTTGGTTTTTTTAAAATAGAGAAAATGACAGTCAAGTAAGCTCCATCAAAACACTAGTAACACAGCAAAATCCTGATTTCAGAAGTTATTTTATCTGGTGTTTCTTATCTGCTGAACTTCAGCCTCAACTCTGTGTTTATGCAATCTTTAAATCTAACTTATTTATCACCTTTACACTTTCTCAGGCACCAGACCGTCAGCACTCCCTGATAATTATACACAGCTTTTTCCGTTATATTCCACGTCCAACGGATGCTACGGGCCTCGAAAAGGAAACCTACCAACCCAAATGGAATACTGAGTGAAAAAGGAAATTACAGTGCTTTCAGATAAGTTAATGCTTCATATCCCATCCCTACAAAGCAAGTTCAGAGTAGAGAAATGAAGACCAACACAATCAAATGAGATCACTGGATCTGCGTACCCAACTAAAAGTCACTGGAGCCTAATCTTTCACGATACCTATGTAATTTTTTTTTTCACTCTCCAAAAGTAACTCTAACCACCTCTAGGAGATTTTACAATCTTATCACTCCTAACAGACTGACAGATTTACTTGTTGGGGCAGCCAAAAGTGTTGTCACGCACACAAAAACATAGTGTGCACTAGTAAAGCAAAATTCGAGTAGTCAAGAGTTCTCGAGTGGCGGAGCACGTGTAACTGGCAAATTTTCAAACTGGGCAATAATGACAATACAGAAATTCGTAATATTCACTCTAAAAACTATTCAAACGCTGTTCGTAAAAGTTTTTTTCAGAATCTGCTTTGTCCAATAAAATATTAATGTTGATCAGCGTTAGCACTATCAATATGTACTGCCACAGACTTCAGTTCAGTGCTGTTTAACATCTTTGTCGGAGACATGGACAGTGGGATAGAGCACACCCTCAGCAAGTTTCCTGATGACACCAAGGTGTGTGTAGTGGTCAACATGCTGAAGGGAAGGGATGCCATCCAGAGGGACCTGGACAGGCTGGAGAGGTGGGCCCATGAAGTTCCACCTCATGGTGGAGTTCAACCAAGCCAAGTGCAGGGTCCTGCACCTGGGACGTGGCAATCCCAGGCACAAATACAGATTGGGCGGAGAATGGCTGGAGAGCAGCCCTGAGGAGAAGGACTTGGGGGTCTTGGTGGATGAGAAGCTCACCATGAGCTGGCAATATGCACTGGCAGCCCAGAAAGCCAATCGCATCCTGGGCTGCATCAGCAGAAGCGTGGCCAGCAGGTCGCGAGAGGTGATTCTACCCCTCTACTCTGCGCTCGTGAGACCCCACCCGGAGCACTGTGTCCAGCTTTGGAGTCCTCAACACAGGAAGGACATGGACCTGTTGGAATGGGTCCAGCGGAGGGCCACGAAGATGATCAGAGGGATGGAGCACCTCCCCTATGAAGACAGGCTGAGAGAGTTGGCAGTGTTCAGCCTGGAGAAGAGAAGGTTTCGGGGAGACCTTACAATGGCCTTCCAGTACCTGAAGGGGGCCTACAGGGGAGATGGGGAGGAACTCTTGATCAGGGAGGGGAGCCATAGGATGAGGGGGAACAGTTTTAAACTGAAAGAGGGGAGATTTAGACTAGATACTAGAAAGAAATTCTTTGCTGTGAGGGTGGTGAGACACTGGAACAGGTTCCCCAGGGAAGTTGTGGATGCCACATCCCTGGAAGTGTTTAAGACCAGGTTGGGCAGGTTTTTGAGGAACCTGCTCTATTGGTAGGTGTCCCTGCCCAGGGCAGAGGGTTGGAACTGGATGATCTTTAATGTCTCTTCCAATTCTAAACATTCTATGATTCTTCAGGATACTTCCTTCTCATCTTCCGGTATGACAACTCCTACTCCTCAAGGCTACATGGGTCTGGTCCCCTAATATACCAGGACTGATCATAGAAAAGAAATTTAAAATAAATCAACAAAATAAGTATGTCAAGCATTTGACAGATTTTGAAAGATCCTTCCAGGGTTGTGAGTTCTCTCTGACTTCAAGACAAGCGCACACCTCTGCCACACTGACTCACACCAATCATCCGGTCACCCTCTTTTCTTGCTACAACTACTTAACTGCATTTATACTTGACGGATCTTGATCTCCAGTTTCCTACTGGTCTACTGCAGAAAGCCAATGTTCTCTTCTAGGAAGGACAGCTTCATTTTTCCATAAGCCTCCAAAACAATCGGGACTGTGGGAGTAAAATTTGCAGCAGTGGAAAACAACGCAGACTAGCAAGAAAATCTGCTTGAAATAAATGAAGGCTTGTCTTGATATCTCCTTTTTCGCCTTAAGGTCAAGTCCATGCATATAAAAACTTAAAATTATTTTTTAAGACATGCCAAACCACAAAAGAAAGCAATAGGCACTATTTTTCTGCTGTACAATAGCTCACTTGCAGGTAGCATGTTCAAAGAATCATTTTCTCAAGTTCCATATCTTCTTCCAACATCATTATTTTCAAAAGAAATAACTATGATTATTTTTTTCCCCACTCTTCAAACAGGCAGATAAAAGTGAGAAGGAAAATTAAAATATTACATGAGTTACTACAACGTAAAACAAAGATCCAACTAACCTACTTATCTCAGTACTTCTTAGAAGGTCTCCCATTACTAAGGCAGAAACAACACCCACTCATTATCCTGCCTTCCGTCGTCCCTCTTGCCTACCTTCAGAAGCATTAAAAGAAAAGCTGATAGATATTCTACAGAAGTATTTTTTCTCTTGCAGCAAAACAGCTGATACATTGAGCCATGGCTGTGAGTTTGCTGTCATGGACTTGAATATTTGGTAGCCCTTCAGCTCTGTTACCCGCTAGATAATGATTCGGCTATGGCTGTTGCATACAGTCATTCTCTTCCCTCCGAGTTTTTTCAAAGTCACCCAACAAAATGGTGCAGAAGGCTCTTCGTTGGGTTATTCCCAGGCTTAAACACAGACTCGTGGTCACAACTGGACTTTGAAAGTCAACCTGTACTTACCTCCTTCAATAGTTTCCAACTCATGCTCACACTCTCCAACATTACACTTGGCCAACAACATTCACCTACACCTAAAACTCCTTTTTCAAGGTGATGGCTTTTTTTTCCTTTCTGAATGCTAAATGCCCTCGTAGAAAGTATTTTGAAATGCAACCATTAAAGGTATGCTAATGACTATGAATTGTGACAGCTGCTGCGGAAACAAGCCTGTTGGCTCCGGCACAGCACCATTAACTATCCATCATAAACTACTCTGGACTTGCTCATTTATTACCTCTGCAGAGCCCAAGGGGGGAAAAGAGGGAACAGCAAGAGTTTCTTTCTCTGAGGCAAAATCATAAGCCACTTACTTATCCTAATGTTATGATCCCCACTGTTTATCTGCATGATAATTAGGAAAATGAGAAGTAATGGATTTTTATTTATATATTTATTTACAAACGTGTTTTGAATTCAACCATCTACGAAAAAAGACAATGCAGTATCTTACCACGCGAACAGACAGCTGGATCTTCCAAGCTCACAACTAAACTACAAGTATCAGCCATATTAACAGAGAAGTGATGTGACAGGCAAGTATTATCATCTTCTTGTGCCACGGCTTCCCAAAAATGAAGGTTGACAAACTTCTCCCATATCTTTCCTATGATAATTTTTTAAGGAGCAGACTTGACAGCTGAAACTAGTTTCTGCTTTCAAAATTCATTCTAAAGAAAAAAATATGAAGTTGTAGACTACGTGCTGAAATCAGTGTAGTTCGAAGTGAGAAGTATCTCCTGAAAAGAAAATGGCTTCACTTGAATTCTCTGCATTACTTGTATAAATCAAAATTTGGTGGTTTTTTATTTATTTGGAGCAGCACAGTCACACATGTCAGATTCCCCAAATACACAACCTCAGAGAAAGAGAGACTGGCACACACACCCCATCGTACATACAGAGGCTATCATCACTGCATGTCATAAAATCGTAGAATGGTTTTGGTTGGAAGCGACCTTAAAGATCATCCAGTTCCAACCCCCCTGCCATGGGCAGGGACACCTCCCACCAGACCAGGTTGCTCAAACCCCATCTAACCTGGCCTTAAAACCCCTCCAGGGATTGGGCAGCCACAGCTTCTCTGGGCAACCTGGGCCAGTGCCTCACCACCCTCACAGCAAAGTTCTTCCTCGGATCTCATCTAAATCTCCCCTCTTCCAGTTTAAAACCATTCCCCCTCATCCTATGGCTCCCCTCCCTGATCCAGAGTCCCTCCCCAGCTTTCCTGAAGCCCCCCTCTTTAGGGACTGGAAAGGGCTCTGAGGTCTCCCCGGAGCCTTCTCTTCTCCAGGCTGAACCCCCCCAACTCTCTCAGCCTGTCCTCACAGCATAAGCATGTCTTGGAAGGAGACTGAATTTCCAGCTACAAACTCCACTGCACTTTGCACGACAGAGATAACACGCTGTGCTATTGCGAACAGAGAAATTAAATGGCCCTCAGTCTTCAGAGGATTGTACTATCAAAAGAATAATTTTTATTACCAGAATAAAATGGTATATGAACATTCCCAGTTGATCAACCCTTATACTTTAAACTCTTCCCTCCTTTAAGAAAAAGGAGGCAGAACTGGTTTTTCCTCCATGCACATACTGGCACACCTACCACAGAACAGATCAGACACGTAATACATCACAGGACTGAAAAAATTTCTTAACATCTATATTAAAAAAAAACAAACTCCACAGACTTATCCATGACCTTCCATTTTCATAGAATCATAGAATGGTTAAGATTGGAAGGGACCTTAAAGACCACTGAGTTCCAACCCCTCTGCCATGGGCAGGGACACCTCCCACTAGACCAGGTTGCTCAAAGCCCCATCCAGCCTGGCCTTGAACCCCTCCAGGGATGGGGCAGCCACAGCTTCTCTGGGCAACCTGGGCCAGTGTCTCACCACCATTTCTTCCTAATATCTAATCTAAACCTACCCTATTCCAGTTTAAAACCATAACCCCTTGTCCTATCACTACATTTTCTTTCCTCACCCTCTCTCCAAAATACCCTTCTAAAACCGGGTTTGTATATACCTGCTTTAGATACATTGGCACCTTCTGCTACAACATTCAAGTATCTCAAAATATTCCAGACATCTAGTGGGACCCTGATAGGAGAAGATATGGAAACTTAAAATTACATCAAAATTTGAGATTTTTTTTTATTTTTTTTTTTTTAATTTGTCACCTCTCTCCTTTTTTCCCACAACACCATTCCCTATCAGTAGGCCTTTTCTAGAATTCAGATTATCATCAACTCTACCAGGGTAAGTATTAGCCTACTTCAAGTGCCTTAAACCATCCAGCGTATCTTGGGACCCGTTAGTGAAGCTATGGCAACAATTATGAGAACGCTAATAGTAATTGTACAAGATGGCACATTTTGATCACTTTTCATTCTAACTTGTGATACACAATTCTCAAGAACTGTTCTCTTTAGCGGAGGTTAAGTCATTTCTTCCTGAAGAAGACCATTACGCCATCCACTATGTTGTTGTAGGGTCTTTGCTAAGCAAATACGGTAACTAAGACTAGAAGCTGATGGACAAGGAGAGGCAACTGAACTTTTCAATCTTAAAAACTGTATTTCAACTAGAGGGAGGAAAAAACAGGCACAGAACAGTATTTCACAGTCACCACTTAGTCCTCCTATAGAGACACTGAAGTTTCACTACTTCAGTAACTCATAGCAGAAACACAAGTCACCCAATATTATACTAATAAATGAAGAATATGTCAAAGTGCACAAAGAGCAGGAAAAGTATTAAAAAAGAAAACCTATAACAATGTCTCAGTCATCGCTTATGTTTGTGTTTTGGTTAAAGAAGGATATGACATCATTGTTGCAAATGCTGATAATGTAGATGGTTCTTTCACTCGCTTCGGCCTTACCGACATTAAAGTCAAAGTGCTTTCTTGTTTGTTTGAAGATATTTAACAGAGCTTTCCTAAACTATATTTTCTCTCTCTCCCTCATACAAACACAGCACCAGACTTAAGTTTCCAGAAACGGATAAGGAAAAATACTCTGTTGACATTTCCCTGGTAGTATGAAGGCTGGAAGGTCACTTCCATGCTTTATAGCACCTAAGGCAGAGGAAACCAGTACAGGTTTCCTAATTAATTCCCTAATTAATAGTACTACAAAATAAGCATGCAATGGAAGAAAAGACATAAAAAAAAAAAGCTTTTGTCCTTATACTCAATAAGATAATTATCTAAATCAGAAAGAGATGTAAAGTTGAGTGGCAGTGGGACTCCTGAATGCAAAAGAGCTTCAAGTAGGACACCAAAGATGAAAATGGACACCCACATTATCAAGTTCCCCAAGAACAACAAGTGTCATCCCAAATGAAACAATGTAAATGTAATTAACTATTTACCTACCAGCGTCTCACCCTTAATTACCCTCAGTTTTAAAACCCAACATTGGGCATAATTGTGAATATGAAAGTTGGTGGGGCTTAAGTCTATTCCTCTCCTTAATCACAAGGAAATTGAAGATTTCTTCCTCCTCTCCTCCTCCCTCCACTCTCCCCATTCCCAAGAAATACTATCACCACAAAACTGCCCGGAAAACAGAGACAACATGTCTCCCAGGGGTAAGAAATTTTCCATTATTCCAAGATTTCTGAGACGTCAGAAGCACAAATCCCACTCACTGCTCAACAGGCTCTGTCAATAGGACTCAGTATCCAGATTCTCAACCGCTCTCAATAAAAGGTGAGGCATACAAAATTAAGGGGAGTTAAAGAAAAATAAAAGGGTTGTCTACAAAATAAAACTACCTAATTTATCCATAGGTGGCTAGATCCTTTCCAAACTGCCCTCTTTCAATGGCTTGGTCCCCTTCTTTCAGCTGGTGTTCCTACCGAAAATATCCACGTTACAGAGTGAAGAGTCCTCAGATAAGTTAAAGTTATCATGAAATAAGGACTTTCATTAATTGTTCAGGTGGTTGTTAGTAAAACAAATTGCTCTTAATTTCCACCCTTCTTTCTCCCCAAACAACCCTTCTTCTTGTAAGTCTTCTAATTCAACCCAAAGGAAGAAAGATAACTGGAGTCCTCTAAAGGGACTATTTGCCAAGCCAAAATTAACCAAACCTGAGAGTAAACAAATATTAAATGAAAATCAGAACAAGAGTCTCAAGACCCAGCAAACTGTGTTGTTGCAATGGAGGAGACTGCCCATGTTATGTTTCAAGGCTTCTGTCGAACGAACATATTTTAACCCATCGCGTGTATTTGTACCGCGTCATGTAGAAGGACAACTCTTGACAATCCTTCAATTTGGTTTTTGTTGTGTCATACAACGGGCAGGGTGTACATGCTCCAAAGGTCCAGAAATAATCAAAAGGAGCCTGGATCAGAATATTTACATACAAGTACTGTGTTCCAAACTTCAAGAGAACATTATTTAAAACATTCTTTTTGTGATATCTTGAGGGCAGAAAGGGGTCTTCTCTCTGGAAGAAGGGAAGGTATATGTAAAAAGGATTAATACGCTTACTTTTTGCCCATGCGTGACAAGGAATGATGATATTCATTTGAAAAGATAGCATGGCAATTTCGTTAGCCATTCGATAAAAAGGGAGTAGCAAGAACAAATTGGTTAATGAATGAGGGAGGAGAGAGGAGAGTATTATGCGGTGAATCTATAAAAATGAACTCAATTTGAATTCAACCGAAAGAACAAATTGATGGAGCATCAGGCTTTGTAAAGCACTAGATCTTCATCTGGATGGTGAGATAACACAGCGATTAATTTTGCTTCTGTCAAATATCTTGGGTTTTGCCATATAAGAATTAAAAAAAAAAAAAAAAAAAAGAGATGCTTTTAAATGCTGTTTGACTATCAAAACACATTCCTCTCACCTTTCAAAAAGAAATATTTAAAGAGAATAAATGCTCATTGTATGTACCTTACTTGCCTTCAGAATTTTCTATTTTTACTGCATTTTTCTTATCTGTGAAACTTTGACTTTTTCTAAAAAAAAAAAACAATTAACAATTACATCGAAAAATTAAAATAAAAAAAAAAAGTCTATAACATGTTGCCAAGCGAAAAACTGAAGGAAGGAGAAAGATATTTGTATTGTTCCATTGAAACAACTATTTTATATGTGAGAACGGACATTGCAAAGGGACAGAAGGGAGGTACAGGTAAGCGACTCCTCATTCTAGTTCACGGTTTCAGGGATGAAATAAAACATTTGTTTAACAGTTCACGTGACAGAGATCGTACCGGGATTACAACCTACAGCACAAAGAGAACTATCACCCACAGGCTATTTTAAATGGTTTTTACTGTTTAACTCTATCAAGCGGGGGAAAAATTGTTCACTCTTATTAATAAAGTAATTTTAGACATTCAAATGGGTCTTTACCATTTCTTCCCAGCACATATATTTGTCCAGATAAGAAAACCATTCATAATTCGCAAATATTTGGTAGGAAGTCCCATTTCTTGCATTGCTGGAAAAAAAACATTATTGATCTCTATTTGCACAGAAACAGCTTCTTTTTCTTACCGTAGAGTTTCACATCATCTATTTAACATCCCAGAAAAGGAAGAAAGACAGATTCCTACCCCAAAACAGTGGAAATGCCAGAGAGGGAAGGAGAGAGAGTCAGTGAGAGAAGAAACGTGTGTCAGGAGAGACATAAGCCATAACCACGATATTGTGTTTATTCAAACGAAGATGAACACGTACAGTGCAATGGAGTTGAGTATTTTCAAAACGTAAATTCCTTCTTTATTGTATCCCGCTTCCTTCTCTAAAAAGCAACCAAACCCCTCTCCCCGAAACAAAACCAAACAAAGCCAAGATTGATCGCGTCCTCAATACCCAAAATTAACTTCTTCCTCCGTTCTTGTCTTTCACCCCGTCTTCTACAACATGAACAAAGCCAAACGGATTATTTTTGCCCATCACAAAGCACTAATGCAAAAAGACCGTTTGCTACCACAAAATTGCTCTTTCAAAATAGCAGTAACAACAATGCACGGCAAAAAAAGAACCACGTACATATAAGAAAGAGATCTTATGGACAAATCTCCTAAAAATCTCTAGTTTCAAGGAGATTTCAAGAGAAATGTCTACTTTCTAAACGATAAAACTGAAGAACACGAGACAAAACCCCTGTCGCTAGATTTCATCTTGTACCATGTGGTTTCCAAAGCTTAAGTCTACTTTTCAAATATGAGTCTTCACTATTTTTACTATCATAAATTGTAAATTATAGTCACCAATCATACTGTACTTTTCAGAAACAGCTTGGCCTTCCCTCCGGTAAGCAATCATGTTTTGCCTCAGGCTATGTAGTTTACCTCAAATTATTTCAGAATCATCTAAAAAGATTCATTTTTCTATTAAAATGATGAATGGGGTAAATGAGGTATGTAATAAATACCGCAGGTTTGTAAACAGACTTCTTTTCTCTTGAGAACTAATGCCTTAACTCATTTAGTAATTCTTCCCCCCGGTATTTTCTAGTGAAGTCATCCTTAAAATACAGTTAGAGCAAGACCGTTTGGAAAGAGCAGGAAGGGTCAGAATATAATCTGCTTATGGAAAATAGGGGACCTCCTCTTGACAAAGCTAATGAATTGAGGACAGGAAAAATAAATGCAACGCTGAAGCAAAGGTCATTTTTAGCACAAGGAGGTAGCGACGAGGAGCAGCCACCCAAGGATGACAGGGAAAACATCTAAGGAGTTGAGACACAGAAGAGCGAAACGCTCTTTTTTAACGATACGTATTCAATTACGGCAATAGGTCCAATTCGCTCCGAACGTAACTCAACACACTTCAGCTCGAATATAACGAGGAAAAGTATTTTGTCTATTGATTTCAGCGCTCAGAAAAGTAAAAGAAGAATTATACATCTCAAATATGATTTAGCTAGGAAAAAATATCCAATAATCTGATTAGCCCATTCACCCAAGGTGCAAAAAAGTGCTTTTTAATATAAGGATACTTCTAGCAAATTGATTTTTTGAACACAGAATTTATCAATAGGCCTTTTTGTGTAGAAAATAATTTACAAAACTAAAAAATACCTCAGCAACAACAGATTTCATTCTCTAACAGGTACCTCAATGAAAGCCTGAAACAATACATGGGAAAATATATATAATTATATTAGTATGGATACAGATTTCTAATGATAGCAATAATCAAATTTTAATGTTATGGTTACAGCAAATGAACAGAACAATATTTCTGTGCCTCTTCAAAGGGAAATGAGACTTTAATGTCATTGGCAGCTCAATAAAACCATTTTCTAACATATAGGGTCTTAATGACAGCTCGTTTCAGTCCAGACAGTGAAGAAAATACGTTAACAGTAAACTCCAGGTCATTATAAGGAGATGGAAATACAACAGGTCCTCTGCACTTTGGATAACTATTGATTTTTTTACTCCATATTCTCTACATCTTACCCTGACTCACATAATGACTCAAGTGATGGAACGTCAATAAGCTATTTATGGCAAAGCTACCACATTTAAAGCCACTCAACAAGACTATGCCCAACTCAACTAACCACAATTTTTGGATGTGCAGCCAAGATCTCCAATAATAAACCCTGCAAAGGAGGACAGGTCTGCTGCCTACGTGAGTAAAACATAATATAAGTATTCTTGGAGTGCTCAGAAGTACGGGGCCTTCAACTGCACCGGTCTTTGCTAAAGAGGACCGCACAGGTACTCATAGAATGACAGAATGGTTAGAGTTGGAAGGGACCTTAAAGACCAGTGAGTTCCAAACACCTGCCCTGGGCAGGGACACCTCCCACCAGACCAGGTTGCTCAAAGCCATGTCCAGCCTGGCCTTGAACCCCTCCAGGGATGGGGCAGCCACAGCTTCTCTGGGAAACCTGGGCCAGTGTCTCTCCACCCTCACAGGAAAGAATTTCTTTCTAGTATCTACTCTAAATCTCCCCTCTTTCAGTTTAAAACCATTCCCCCTTGTCCTATCGCTACAATCCCTGATCAAGAGTCCCTCCCCATTTCTCCTATAAGCCCCCTTTAGGGACTGGAAGGCCATTATAAGGTCTCCTTGGAGTCTTCTCCAGGCTGAACCCCCCCAACTCTCTCAGCCTGTCCTCACAGGAGAAGTGCTCCAGCCCTCGGATCATTTTCGTGGCCCTCCGCTGGACCCATTCCAACAGGTCCATGTCCTTCCTGTGTTGAGGACTCCAAAGCTGGGCACAGTGCTCCAGGTAAAAATTCTTTATGGCTAGACTGAAATAACAGACTTAATTTATTATGAAGTCCTCCTTCAAGAAGGATGGGCAGAAAAGAATATATACACATGCTAAAGAAGGGCAATGAAGCTGGTGAGGGGTCTGGAGAATAAGTCTTATGAGGAAACGCTGAGGGAGCTGGGGGTGTTCAGCCTAGAGAAGAGGAGGCTGAGGAGGAGGCTGAGGGGAGACCTTCTCGCTCTCTACAACTCCCTGAAAGGAGGGTGTAGCCAGGGGGGGTAGGTCTCTTCTCCCAAGGAACAGGCCATAGGACAAGAGGAAATGGCCTGAAGTTGCACCAGGGTAAATTTAGGATGGATATTAGGAAAAATTTCTTCACTGAAAGGGTTATCAAGCATTGGAATGGGCTGCCCAGGGAAGCGGTTGAGGCACCATCCCTGGAGATATTCAAAAGACGAGTTGACATGGTGCTCGGGAATATGGTTTATTGTTGGTGGTGGGGTTTTTTGGGGGTTTTTTTTGGTGTTGTTTGGTTTTTTTTAAGGTTGGACTAGATGATCTTAAAGGTCCCTTCCAACCTAGGCGATTCTGTGATTCTGTAAAGGTATGGAAGAAAGAAAGTTCTCAAGTACGACTTGAAGCACACGGTGCACTTTGTCCCTCAGTGAAAACACTCAGAGATACTTTGCAAATGTCATGTCTCAAAACCGGCTCTAAGTAAAGCTAAAGGTAAAAAAACACTCTCTCTGGTGGCAAGGCCAGTTCAAGAAGTTTACGTTTTCTTCCCCCAACAACTTGCCCTCCATACACAGTTTGCGATCTCCTCAATTCAGCTGTTTTTGTAGTCAAGCTATAAAGCAGATCGTGGGCACGTCTGCATTGGAAAAAGAGCTCCAGGACGGATTTGTAATGCGTGTGCTTCAGTCCACAACATCCGCACTGACACGACACAACAGGAGGTGAACTGCAGTGCAGAAAAAGAGGGACCTTTCAGATCACTGAGTCTAACCATCCACCTAACACTGAGAAAAACCATCACTAACCCATATCCCTCAGCACCACGTCTGCCCGGCTTTTAAATCCTTCCAGGGATGGTGACTCCACCACTGCCCTGGGCGGCCTGTTCCAGTGCTATTCTAGAGTAAGCAATATTAACAATAAAATTGACGTAATGACTGAAAAAAACAGTTTGATATCCATAACAGGAAATCTCTCAAGCATTTGGCTGATGAGAAAGGCATCACGTGCTTCTCGAAAGCACAGTGCTACCTACAGTAGTAAGTGAAAGACGCAAACCCCCTGGTAATTATGCAAATAATATTCCCCATTATAAATCTTCAGCTTCTCATTAGGTTGAGGCCACAGCACCCTTATCCCTCCTGCACAATATTAAGAATCCAAGGGTTTAAGGCATAAGGCAAAGGTTGTACCTTGGTCATAATTCCTCTCCATTTTCTTTTGTTACCAAATACTTTAAAACAACAAAATATTAAACATTTGTTTACCACGCTGTAATTATTCTTCAACAATTACCATGGAGGTGAAAAAGCATTGGGAAACATCTGCAAAAGTTATTAATACTCAGGTGTAAGTGAAATTTGGTTTTAAATTGTGATTTGGAAAAATAACACGGGCACGAGATTTTTTTTACTTAAGCAACATAAATAAAGCTATTGCTTATTGAATTGATTGGTTTATGACGTTACCAGCCAATAAACCTTAGAAAGCTTTGATTTTGTTTCAGGTACAGAGGGCCAAACAAATATTTATATAGATGCTGCCATAAATAATCCCATTAATTTTGACAGGAATGCTCAAGTAAGCGTTTTAAACTTTTTTTCTTAAAAATACCAATTTGTTTACTCTTTATACTCAAGTCATTTGAAAAACAGGCATATTGGTACCTCAGAGAATAAAGATTATTGTTTTAAAGAAGAGTCAATACAGACTCGATATAGGAAACAACCGCTATATATAAGAAGTTATAAATCTGCCAGACTTTTGAAATGGACTGAAATACATAATGTCAGTTTTCAGAGGAAAACAGCCAGATGTATTTCACAACTTCCCTGTCAGGAAGGTTTTATACAGCAGCCCTCATGAAATATGATTCTTTGATACAGAATTTTCCACTCAGCTGGTTCCAAGGTTTGAGACAATCATCAAAAGTCAGACTTTTTGTTGTTGTTTTCTAGCACATAAAAGACTTCAAAACCAGTACTTTTTGAATTCTTATTGTTAGCCAGATTTCTAGCCCAGAAATATTATGGAATTCCTTTAAATATGAAGTAATTAATTTCTAGAAAAGTCCTCCTGTATTCTGTAACTTCTTATTAGAGAATAACCAAATTTAGGAAATAGACCTAAACTATCATATTACCCTTCCAGCCTCTGAAAAAAAGATATTTAATATTATACACAGACAATAATACACATTATATTTGCAGCCTTCAGAAAGGTCAGGCTCCTTCTAATCAGCTATTCTTAAGACAGGGATATTTGACCCCAAAAAAAGAAACACAATAAAATTACGTACTATTAACTAGTTATAAAGAAAAAAAAAAAAAAACAAATAACAAGAAGAGATGTGCTTTCCTCTTCTACCAATAGTTTGAAATGTGCTGAAGAAAACTCTGAGCTGTTTATAAAAGTTTCTGAACTTACAAAACGCTGTGCCTTCTGCCGCTCCTCTTCCGTCGCCGCTCTCTCGCGAAGAATGGCTCGAGTCAAATGTTCATTAGAAGAAATCCTTTCTCGTTCCAGAAGTCTGCCAAACTCGTCCCGCACGTACATCTGTTCTTGTTTCAATCTGCAGAGAGCGGAAGGAAATTTAGAGCAAAGGTACGTTTTCCAAACGTAGTTTAAGAGGACGTAGGAACACTCACTGTAATACGTTATTATCTGCTTCTTAAAACACCTAATTATGAATATTCGTTACAAATTCCAGAATTTTATTTCAGATTGAAGTGTCAAAATCAGAACACAAAAGCCTTAGTATCACTAATCATTGAATCATACAAAATACAACTAATTCAAGAGCCTTATATACAACTAATTCAAAAGCTTTATGAAAATATATCAAAAATATAACACGAATAAGGAAAGGATTCTGTTTGTTGGTTGTTTAGTTTTGTTCTGTTTTTAAGGAACCCTTTTTCCAGGAAAATCCTTCTCCCCACCAGCCGGTGAGGCACCCAATTTCCAGCTAAAAGCTCCATCTTTTCTGCAATAGGATAATGCTTCTTTATCACTGGACATACCATAAAGCTAAATACTGCATCTATTTACCAAGCTGCAAAAAGATCGAACAACCATAATAAACCATTCCCAGCCATTTGAGAGGGTGAGATGAAAAGAGCTATTGAACTCGTTGCAACAGAGTTAATAAAGGCAACTCCAGTCCTAGAAAATTCGCAACGTTTACATGTCACCAACCAGAAACGTATTTGAAGTCTTGACTATAGTACTTGATTGAAACCCCCCCGTATCTCATCCTCATGAAAATACACAGATATAAATTGTTTAGCGAATCAAACTGATCTGTTGCGTGTGTGTTGTGACACTGAGCCCAGAGTCGGCATTAGGGGAACTCAGAACAGTAATGGCAGCATCAACCACTGGTTTTCAAATAGATTTTCGAAAGAGTGATGCAGAGAGGAAGCTTAAGTATTCTCAGTGCATTTATACGTTGTCAAGGGAGCTTCGGAGAACAAATCATAATGAGTAGGGTCACTTTGTAAAAGGTAGTAGCATTACGGTACATTAGATTCTTCCCCAGGGAATATATTTAAGTGAGGTGGGGAGGAAAAAAAAAAAAGAGACAATTACAAGATGTATTACTTCTGCGCTCAGGCACAACCCTCTGAAACGCAGCAACCAACTGGGAATCTTTATAAAAAGTTTATTAAGCACCATCTTCAATTACTCTAGAAAAAAAAAAAAAAAATCAGATAATGCAGACATGGACCAAATTCCATTAAGTGATTTCCCAAGGTCCCCCAAATTATTCCAGCAGCATTGATATAACAAATCCTTCACACAATCGATGGCGCAGTCAAAACACGTTGGTTGTCTTTTGGATTGGAGAAATCATGTTTTGTCTAAAAAGAAAAAAAAAAAGTGTCAAAATAGAGGTCTGAGCAGCTTTTTCATTGTGAGAGACAGCAGAGACAGCACTTAGCGTTTCCAGAGACTGAAGTAAGCTCCTTCCTCATCCTTTCAGGATTTTAGTTCCCACAAGTGGTTTTCCCCTAAAAATGTCTCTTCTTTACGCAGACTGTCCCTAACAGAGTAATTTAAGTATATGAAATCAGGTAATAGCTGAAAAAGGCTGCCAGAGGTTTCCCCGTTACAAACTCTCCAAAATGAAAAATACACTCAGATGTTTACATTGAATTCTTGGCAAATGATTCCCGTATTTGACACGAGCTCAGTCTTCGCGAGTCTTCTCCTTCTTGCCCCTGGAATTACAAACCTCCGCGAAGTTTCCTCTCAACCTCTGTCGCAAAAAAGAAGAAAGTCGGTTTTCCTAACACTTAAAAATAATGGGCTCCTAATGTCAAGATCAACCCTTTGATGGCTTAACCCGACTGCTGTTACATTCAGCTTCCCTGCCAAGTACACTACAGAGGGACGGGATGTTCTTTTCTACTTTTGCCAAAACTCCGCGTGTCCTTTGCTGCAAACTTGCTACAAGGAGATGACCCGGAATCTCGTCTACATACACCACTCGGCTGACTCCCCCACCCTACAGCGAGTCCTTAAAAGCTTTTCATCAGAAGCTCTAACGTCCCCCAGAATTAGCAGACAATGACACAGCTGTGGGTATGGACACACCAGTGACAGAAGCGATGGCTCTAAAATGCTGCTTTCCCACAAGCAGAGAAGTCAGGGCAAGATTTGCTATTTCAACTTTAACCAGCCCATTTAAAATCATAGGATGGTTCGGGTTGGAAGGGACCTTAAAGATCATCCGGTTCCAACCCTCCTGCCCTGGGCAGGGACACCTCCCACCAGACCAGGTTGCTCAAAGCCCCATCCAGCCTGGCCTTAAACCCGTCTAGGGATGGGGCAGCCACAGCTTCCCTGGGCAACTTGGGCCCAGAGAATAAATTACTCGAGGTATCTCGATACTACCTTGTGGCCATTCCAGTTCTGAGTATCTTCATGGCCATGAACAGATGTGTCCCACCACAGCAAGAGAGGAAAGGATGGGGATAGGACACCCAAAATTGGCACCCAGAAAATTCCTGCCCAAGTTATATAGCCCCATGCCTGATCTTGTAAGTTACTAGTTTCCAAGCACATCGTGTGATTAAAATCCCAGAAAAAGGGGAGATTTAGGTTACATGTTAGGAAGAAATTCTTTCCTGTGAGGGTTGTGAGACACTGGAACAGGTGATTGGTAATGATACCAATAATGATGACGTGAAACATCTACATTAAAAATGGTAAGATCTTATCTATATTGTTCGTAACAGTTCATCCAAATGCAGTTCTCTCAGTTACAGACCGCTCTTCTTCCTTCAAGCGTGATTTCCTGGTATCTTCAAAAACACACTTAGCACGGTGTAAAAGTCAGCATAAATATCCGAACATAAAAATAAGAATTTACTGGGTCATCAGGTAGTTAACGGTTCTGTAGCTGGCAGTAATGAAATTGCGTAAATTGATCAACCTCATCCAAAACAACCACACACACAAAAAAAAACCAACAGCAAAACCATCACCACAATCCCCATCACAAAGAAAAACAAATAAGTAAATAAATCCCCAAACTTTACCGCTGTCCCTTTTCCACGTGCAAGGTTACGGCAGAAGTTCACCTCCCGGAGATTTAGGAATGTTCTTGTAATCTCCAAGCTCAATTTATATGTCCCCATTTAAACATATTCATCTTGGGGATAAAGATCAGTTTAAGACAACAGCCTCGTCGGCTCCTCCATCTTCTGTTTTTCACGCAAACAAAATCCACTCTTTCAGCCTTTTATAAGGAACGTTGTTTCCCGGATCAACCCATCAGCTCTTCCTTGCAGCTGTTGCAGAACTACATGCTCCATTTCCAGAGGATTTCATTTTGGACATCAATTAATACTTCCTAGGTTTTTTTATTCCCTGCTATTTCTAGACAGAAGATTTACAGTGCCAAAACATTCATTAGTTAGCAGAAGTGCCTTCCACTTTCCTACCGCTTATCAATTAGTAGGAATCAGTCATTTATCTCCTTTTCTATGACACCTTAACCTTTCTTTTGTAATAGTATCACTAATTTTGTACCGAACGCATCTTTCAGGAATAAAAATATTATTAACATTAGTTCCAAGACTGCTTGCTGAGAAATCCCATTACCAACCACCTTCCAGACTAATAATCTCCATTTATCACTCGCGACAAATCTCCACCTTCTCCAGTTTAACCAGTAATTTTCTAAAGATGCCAAGTGTTTCAGTAGCCATTTATGAGATCAGGCCTCCCGTGTTTCTGTTGTTTTAAAGTAGGTACGTTCTTATGTTGGAAGAAATCAAATTATCTATTCTCTGCCGCTATTTCCCTTTGGAAAACGTGTATTTTGCCTCTTACTGTCCATTCCCTTCTCGTTTGGCTCTGAAATACTTGGGAGTTTTCACAGCTGTGTCTTTTCAATTCTTTGAATTGGTCTTTGTCTTTGAATTTCCAACTCTCCTCTACGTTCCTCTTCTCCTCTACACACAAGAGTTTACCAGCTCTCCATGTCAATTGGTTTGATTTGATGCCACTTTTCATCAAGATCTACTTGCTGATGGTCCTCTGTTTATTTTAGTGAAGACAGAACAGGGTAGAAAGGTCTCTGTCCTAATCCATAAACAGATCTTCCAAACCTCAGCCAGCAACTCTTACAAACCAAGTAATTCTGCCATTTATGTGCTCATCTCCAGAAGCAAAGGGTTGCTCCTTCACTAGAGGTGAGCTGCAAGCCAAAGTAGTTCCCTGCCTTCCTGGATCTATGATCACAGAATCATCTAGGTTGGAAGGGACCCTTCAGATCATAGAGTCCAACCACCAACCTAACACTGACAAAAACCACCACTACACCATGTTCCTCAGCAACACGTCTACACGTCTTTTAAAGACCTCCAGGGATGGTGCCTCAACCACTTCCCTGGGCAGCCCATTCCAAGGCTTGATAACCCTTTCCGTGTAAACATTTTCCCTAATATCCAATCTAAACCTCCCCTGGGACAACTTGAGGCCATTTCCTCTTGTCCTATCGCCTGTTCCTTGGGAGAAGAGACCGACCCCCGCCTCCCTACACCCTTCTTTCAGGGAGTTGTAGGGAGCGAGGTCTCCCCTCAGCCTCCTTTTCTCCAGGCTGAACACCCCCAGCTCCCTCAGCCGCTCCTCACAAGACTTGTTCTCCAGACCCCTCTCCAGCTCCGTTGCCCTTCTCTGGACCCATTCCAGCCCCTCAATGTCTTCCCTGTCATGAAGGGCCCAAAACTGGACCCAGCACTGGAGGTGGGGCCTCACCAGTGCCCAGTACAGGGGGAAAATAAGCTCAAAGGCTTGGCAACATCCACGTATCCAGCTTTGCCAGTGTGTTTAGGAGTAGTTTTATTAAACTTCCAGATCAAGACGCTCAGGTCATCTTGGTAAAAGAAAGCAGCACAGCACACATTTTCCTGATTTTTTATTTTTTTTTCCTTCCTTGTGAGGCATTCTAACACAAAAGAAATTCATACTATTTCACAATCAAATTTTCTACAATTTAGGCCGAAACACTACTTGGTTTATGTTCAAAAACATTCGCGACTGTCTTGCTCATAGAAGGACCTTAAAGCAAAAATTTAAAGTCTTTCCTATCTACTCTAATCCTCATTTAGAATCATAGAATCATCCAGGTTGGAAGAGACCCTTGGGATCATCGAGTCCAACCATCAACCCTACACTACAAAGTTCTCCCCTATACCATATCCCCCAACACCACATCTAAGCGGCTCTTAAACACATCCAGGGATGGTGACTCAACCCCCTCCCTGGGCAGCCTGTTCCAATGCCCGACCACTCTTTCTGCGTTTGCGTGATCAGGAATGTATCTCCTCATACCTACAGAAATAAATACAATTATTTAACTTCCTGAAGCACCCACTAGACTTCTTCATTTAGGGCAACTTTTATTCACAAAGAACTCCTAAATATCCACCTCAACTGATTTAAATTCAGCAGAGTTTTAACAAAAGAAGGAGGATTTTGAAGTCATTTTCATTTATTTGAATTTGATAATTGGGTGGCTTGTAGCAGCTTAATGAAACAAACACCAGGCAGATACGTGCTGATCTCAAACATTTGCTCGCGTCAACTTAGGGTAGTTTTCTTCTTGACGCTACAAATCCATTTTACTGGCGTTCAGCATGTACTGCTGCTGAATAAAGGCAAACATCAGCTACATCTACAGCAATAAATTAGATTATTATCTAGCCAAAAGTAAAAAAAATAAAATAAAATAAATAGATAGATGCACAACTGCAATTTGTAAGGAGTTAAACAGCACAACTTGTCAGTGCAGTCCACTACTCCGAGAATTCCACATAAATAGACCACTTAAAATGACATTTTTAATTACAACAAATATAAAGGCTCAGTGTAATGGTTCTCACGTTTAAGCACAAAGCTCTAGTTAACAGACAAGAGAAATTATGCCTTACACTGATCATTTATACAGAAAGAAAGAGAGTGCTTTAAAAAAAAAAGGTGCTGAAACAGCAGAGAAGGCTGCTGGCTATACATTTTTCTACACAGTTGATAGTTTGAATAAAATACTTCTAAATAATTATGAAATACTGTTTCAAGAAGTGTACAGCTCTTTAGTTACAGTAGCTGATTTAATGAAATAAAGTATGCAATGCCATCACTTTTCCATAGCGCTGCCTGAAAATACACATAAAGCATTACCAAGAACCTCTACTAAAGTTTGGATTAACACTTCACAGTATTTCATGCTCTCCACTGCTTTATAGCCTACAATCATATAAAGAAAGCAAAAACTCCTGCCTTTCCACAGCACTGTTTTTTAGGACTTCGGTTAATGCTAAGAAGAAAATTTATTCTTGCCTAACTTGTACTTTTTGCAATTTAGTAAACTAACACCCAGTGATTAAGTCACTTATGTTTTTATTACCCAGCTTCTGGCACTCTTAAATTCTACTTCCTAACTCATTTCACCCACCCTTTAAATGCTTGACAACTGCCTCTTACTTTATTAAGTAAAAAGTGCAGTCCACAGCTCTCACAGAATCAGGCTATTCTTTACTCTGGCAGGGACCTTGTGTGATCATCTGGTTCCAACTCCAAGCTCCAGCAGGGCCAGATAGAGCAGGTTGCCCAGGACCGTGTCCAGTTGGGTTTTGAGCATCTCCACAGATGGGGACTTCACAATCTCTTAGGGCAACCTGATCCAGCGTTTGACCACCTTCACAGCACTTTTTGTGCTCGGGTAGAATTTCCTGCGTCCATTGCTCCTTGTCCTGATCCCCAGATCTTCCTTCTTGTAGATGGGAATGACTTTTGCTTTCTAACCATCTTCAGGAACCTCTTCTGATGACCATGATCTTTCAAAGACAAGAGAGGCCTCACAATGACACGAGCCAGCTCCCAGTATTTGGCCATTAAATATGGCGGGGAAAAGGTTTTTTTCAGAAGAAAGTAAGTTATACTGGCTAAAACTGGACACACCTTTGTCCCGACACCCTTCACATCACTGCAAACGTCCTGCTTATCTCAAAACAGAGACTAAGAGGCTCTGCCTGCAGCTCTTATTGCCTTAAAAGACTGGACTTCAGAGCTTAGAGGAGAAAAAAGTGATTTAATTTCCTTCGTAAATGAACATCGTGACAGTTATGGAGTTTCCCTATTTGAATGAAAAACTTGACTCCAAATTCCTCTCGAGAAAATTCCTAGATTCAAGTAATTCCCATCTCATTGGGGACAGCAGCCCCTTGGAGTCACTCAGAGCAGAGCACCATCGCGTGCATTAACATTACTGAACACAAGAACCCGACCTAAATATGAGAAGTTTAGATTTTCCTCAAAAAAAACCCAACCAGAAATATGACTGAACACTGCTGTCACCAAGGGGAAAAAAAAACAATCTGGAGGAAACTGCAAGAGGCTAAATAAATCCCCAAACACCAACCACCAAAGATTTATGGATCTCAGAACAGAGGCATAACAAGAATTTGGATATCTTTTGTTATCATATTTGGGTTCCTCTAGAAAACAAGTCTGGGACCGTTTTATTCCTGAAGTCACTTTCATCAAAATAATGTTGGCGGTACACTCCACCTCAATCAGATTCTGTTAAACCTGAACACAGAACCTACCGCATTATTCTCAAGGAACAATCTCACACCAGCGGCCAGATGAAAAGAACTCTGAGAGGCGCTCTCTCATCCATAAACCAATCTGGTCTTAGATCTACATTTTCTGAGGGGGAGGAGGGCAGGAGGGACAGAGGCAAAATCAAAATAAGTTATTCATGTGATCAAAACATCTGTCCCAACCATCTCCTGAAGTAGATCTTCAGAGCTAAGCCAAAAGGGAACTACCTGATTTCAGCAGAATAACCTTTTTGCTTCGCATTCTTCTATTTTACTCACTTTTTTTCTACAAAAGGGGTGAATGCGACATTCTAGGTGGCATTTATTATTATATAGTTTTTGAAGTAGCTGTGGACGTACTTCACATAAGATGAAGTGAAAGAGAATCAACATGAGAATACACCAAACATTTCAGAGCATTAAGACAGCCTGGAAGGAAAACCGCTTTTTCTGCAGCTATGGAAAAGCCCAAATTAATTCAATTATGGCATCTCCCCAAGCTAGTGGTACTGATTTAGCCCCAAATTGAATGAAGAACAGCTGGAATTACCACAGCAGTGACACTGTCCCACACATTGGGCGGAGAATGGCTGGAGAGCAGCCCTGAGGAGAAGGACTTGGGGGTCTTGGTGGATGAGAAGCTCAACATGAGCCGGCAATGATCACTGGCAGCCCAGAAAGCCAACCGCATCCTGGGCTGCATCAAGAGAAGTGTGGGCAGCAGGTCGCGGGAGGTGACTCTACCCCTCTACTCTGCGCTCGTGAGACCCCACCTGGAATACTGTGTCCAGCTTTGGAGTCCTCAACACAGGAAGGACATGGACCTGTTGGAACGGGTGCAGCGGAGGGCCATGAAGATGATCAGAGGGATGGAGCACCTCCCCTATGAAGACAGGCTGAGAGAGCTGGGGTTGTTCAGCCTGGAGAAGAGAAGGCTCCAAGGAGACCTCAAAGCAGCCTTCCAATATCTGAAGGGAGCCTCCAGGAGAGCCGGAGAGGGACTCTTTGTCAGGAGATGTAGTGACAGGACAAGGGGTAATGGTTTTAAATTGGAAGAGGGGAAATTTAGATTAGATATTAGGAGGAAATTCTTTCCTGTGAGGGTGGTGAGGCACTGGAACAGGTTGCCCAGAGAAGCTGTGGCTGCCCCATCCTTGGAGGTATTCAAGGCCAGGCTGGATGGGGCTTTGAGCAACCTGCTCTAGTGGAGGTGTCTCTGCCCATGGCAGGGGGGTTGGAACTGGATGATCTTTAAGGCCCCTTTCAACTCTAATCATTCTATGATTCTATGATTGTTACTGAACAAATGGGCTACAGGTGAGAGCACCAGCTACAGCACACCACAGATTTATCAGTTATGGGTGACCATCACAAGCACCATGAGAAAAAATAAAATAATAATCCCAATTGCTTAGTTCATCTTGACCATTTACTGAGCTGACAGTAGCGGAAAAGTAAATTTGCCTAAATTAATGCACGTTAAGGAATTAATAGACTGAATACCTTTATATTAAAAAAAACTTAGATAGAAACTTGCTCTTTAGGCGTTCAGAATTTTATAATTTCTGTGTATATCATTTTAAAGCAATTACGTCTATTCAAATGAAACTAGTATTAAATAACAACAACAACATAAAAATAATACAAAACTATAACAAGAAAAATAATACCTAAATTATATAATGACTTAAAATGAGTAACTGGCAAGTCCTGTATAGGGTGCAATAAAATAAGTGAAGTCAAAATATAGAGTTACCTCCTCTCTCCAATCACTGCGCAGAAGAATTAGAGATTTAAGAAAAGAACAAGAAAGCATCTCTGACGGGATAAATTGTCTGTTTTCTGTATCTCTTAAGAAATACAAAAATACTTTCCAAAACAACTCATGATAAAACTTCAGTGCACTCTGAAGAAAAGATTTCCATCCTTTTCAGATCCATTTTTTAAATGGGTTCAAGAGAAGAAAACTGTTTATTTTACCACGTGAATCCACGACATGGCACTGTAATCTTGCACAGCAAGAAACACGTCAGCCACGCTAACAAAACGAATAATTTAATTCTCAAACCAGAAGAAATCACTTTATTGTTTACTTCAAAATATCCATTTCTGTCATTCTTGAAAAAAAAAATAATGAGATATTAAAGATTATCATTAAGGAAAAAAGCACCTTTTCATTCACAGAAAACAGCAACACACCGAGAACTGTTGAAAAAATATTAGTTTTGTGCTTTGATGGCCACTACATACGTTATTCTACATTAATCCAGAATCCATAGGAAATCTAAACTTGGTAAACAATACTACATTAAAAGCAAATATAGCGATATGTCATTTTCAGCCCTTATTACGGCCACTGAAAATTTATTACTCTATCAAAGATTAAATATTTTCTTTTTCCTTACTTTTCAGGGAAATGATTACTTGCCAGTTGTTGTATCTTCATTACAGTCTCCGAGCTACACAATCTGATGGATCTGCAGTGAGCCAAGATAAACTCATTCAAGTCCAAAGCATGAACTGTGTCATTTTTCATTACCTCCAACCAACCAAAATCAAAATATTTCCTGTTTCCGCGTCCTCTATCAGGAAAATCATCCTCTCTTCTTCTCTATTAAATGTAGAAAAATCTAAAGAGGTATTAGCCTTTAAAGTTGGAAATTATCCTTAATTTCATAAAAGTATGAACTCCATGTAAGAAAATATTTCAGTATAAAAAAAAAAATAATCCATGTGTCTGCTTTCATACAATGATTTTTTAAATTAATGTTAATTTTATCCAGCTTCCTTCACCTTTCACCTCTGAACACTTCCATTTCTATACGATACCCCCTCAACGCAAAAAGCTTACATTGACTGAATATGAGTGTTTATAACGTGTTTACAGTGGAAACCGTTCACGAGGGGGTTTTTTTGCTTAGTTCGACACAAGCAAGTTTGTTAATGCATCCTGACAGACTCTCATAACATCCCAAAATGTTTCGAACAATGCAGTTTAGGCCACGATGCAATATTAATGACCGAATAATGTTTCCGAGTAGCGAGTTTCAATATTTAATGAGCGCAGGCTGAACGCGCCGTAGAGAGCAGGGGTTGAAAATCAGTGTAGCTGACAAGGGATTCAAAAAGATGGGAGAGACATCAGGAAAACAACTTTAACCCGAGCTGAGCTCTGAGAAGTGTGAAATGGGTATTTCTCCTGCTCAGCTTCTACCAACCCGTGATTCACCCGACTGCCAAGGCAGATAAATTCTCCAAGTTCTGCAAGTTCTCCAAGCCTCTGCAAAAAATAGTTACAGACTGAGATATACAAACAAATTACCTGAAAGGCAACGTCTTTTTTCTTCACAAAAGTCTCAGAATCATAACACGAAAAAGTTCTTTTAAACTGATTTCCTAGCACTATTTACACATTTTAAATTATCCTCTATTCACATATGACTTCACATACTACAGGTGAAGGGAGCTATCTCTAACATTAAAAGCAACCACATTCTTTAAAAATCTGCCCAAAATTTCATTTCTAAAATAAATATTTCAGATTATGAAAACGTTATCAAAAAATATCACTTTTCTGCACTGTAGAGCCATGATGTTGTCCTGGTTTGACCATCTAAACCATGACAGATGTCTTCAACTTCTTTGCACTCATATTGCCCACGTCACAAACAGGCAAAATAGATTTATTTTTTTTTCCCTCTAATTTACATTTGCTCTTTTGGCAAAGTTTTATGTGAATTGTATTTTAAATGCTGCATTGCCCTGGGTGAGGGCTGGAGGGAGAACCCAAAACATTACTAAAAACCATCTCCGGGAATGCAGAAAACTCCTCTAAACTGAAGATTGGAATATACTTTTCCTGAACTTACGTTCTCCCTAAGAGGTTTTTTGAGACATCTACATACTGGAGAAACCTCTCACTAAGTACTAGAGAATAGTAAAATAGAAAAGAAACAAGGCAAACAAAAAATGCTAAATCTTTAAAAATGTGGGACTATCACAGAATCACAGAATGGTGGGGGTTGGAAGGCACCTCCAGAGATCATCTAGTCCAACCCCCTGCCAGAGCAGGGTCAACCAGAGCAGGTTGCACAGGAACGTGTCCAGGCAGGTTTGAAACATCTCCAGAGACGGAGACTCCACCACCTCTCTGGGCAGCCTGTTCCAGGGCTCTGCCACCCTCACAGGAAAGAAGTTTTTTCATGAGAGCTTACTCCACAACTCCACTCAGAAGTTACCATGTGGATCCAAATTGCTACCCATTCCATAGACCACAACATGCACCATCAAAATCCCTTGAAAAATTCACTACAAATGATCCCAAGCTCTAACAATTACGGTACGCGCAGAAGAGAGAAGAGATCAAAGATGCCAATAACGCTTCCAATGCCTGTCCCATCAAAAGCTTCTGAGTAACACAACTTGTCCTATCTACCAGTGGAGCCTTCAGAGTCTAACCTGATGTCTTCCAGCCCTAGTGACTGCCTTCCCCTCTTACTGCATGAGCAAAGTGCCACCAGGCACTTACCAGTACCACCAAAACTGGCCCAGTTGACTTGCCACACCTGTACCACGGAAGCCAGGCACCCTCCAACAGCTCAGAACCAAGTCAAAGAAACAAATGGAAAAAAGGAAGAGAAAGAATCATAGAATAGTTAGAGTTAGAATGGATCTTAGAGATCATGAAGTTCCAACGCCCTGCCCTGGGCAGGGACACCTCCCACCAGACCAGGTTGCTCAAAGCCCCGTCCAACGTGGTCTTGAACACTTCCAGGGATGAGGCAGCCACAACTTCTCTGGGCAGCCTGGGCCAGGGTCTCACCACCCTCATAGGAAAGAATTTCTTCCTAATACCTAATCCAACTCTCCCCTCTTTCAGTTTAAAACCATTACCCCTCATCCTATGGCTCCACTCCCTGATGAAAAGTTCCCCCCCAATCTCTCCTGTAGGCCCCCTTCAGGTACTGGAAGGCCGTTATATCCACTTCCTCCTCATGGTGACCTGCTCCTCCTTAATGCTGGCCGTACACGTATATCAATTATCTCTTCATTCATTATAAACATTACTGAAAACATATAAGTGATAGTGATTCCACAATTGATCCCGAAACAGCAAGCAGCTTTTCCCACAATGTTAACTGCTCCCTCCAGTACGTCCCATTACACGCTTGTCTCTGCTCAGTCCCAAATTTTCTTACAATTCTTCCATTAGTTTAGGACACATCCAGTCGCAATAAAAAAAGAGGACAAGGTATGAAGTGCTTTGCTTTACTCTTTCTTTAGGCTGAAGTCTGTTTCCCAACCCAACCAGGGAACTTAACACAAAATATCTGTTACGACTACGTTCCACCTTGCCCCACGTAACGCATTTATTTCCATTCTCTCGACTCCCCCCCCCACTTCAAATGCTTTATTTCTCAAATCACCCATAATAATGAGTCCGAGTAATAACATTCAGTTGAACATATTCATTCATTTCCTTTTTCCAGCTGCCTTCCCGCCGCAGCCTAACATCTGTCAATTGAAAAATCTTTGCTAATGGCCATGTTATTTTATGTGCCAGCCCTTGATCAAAAGATCAAAGCCACTAATTTCAAAACTCATAATTACATACAGCTCTTCAATTTATCAACAATAGCTCCACAGGCAGCTTTTTAATACGCATTGAGGTATGGACACTGACTCTCGTCAGTCTGACGGCTGCTCATCACTTATAGAGGATGGTTGAGCTGACTTTCTTTATTAAGATTCTTTATTAAGATACTTGGGGTGGGGGGGGGGTGAGTACTGAGAGGAGGGAGGGTGAGGAGGAGGGAGGGAAGGCCGTTTGAGGGGATTTTGTAATTATAATTCATAAAGCCACTGTTTTTAAAATATGTGCATATAGATCAGCATTATATAAAGACAGAATAATGAACAACTGTCTACCTTTATGCCAGAGGCATGCAAAGAACCAAAGTCAGAATAGTAAAACTGTTTTACATAATTTGTATATGTATTTAGCTAAGACTTCTCCCCGATATCCACATAACTCCACTTGAAATTACTTTCGAACTTCATATCACTCCTCTTGGGATCTGCAAAGGCAGTCACGAAATTACGACAACATTAATCATCCGTTAAAATGAAGTGGCAGTTAAAAATAATAATAATACTAAAAAAAAAAAAAATTAAGTGTTTCTTTATGTCTATTCATTTGCTACTTTTCAAAATGAAAGAGCTCAGCGGTTTGAAAGCAAAGGTTCGTTTAAAATTGCCAGGGGGAAGAATTTCCCTCTTCCCTACTTGAATCTAAAACTATGAAGGAATATTATTTTTGTTGATGCTCTCTCCAAATAAACTCACTGGCTTCAAGTCATTTCCCCATCTCTCCTAGAAATAAACTTATCAAGATGAAGCTCGGTCTACAAGTTGTCGGCTGAAATGTCGAGTTTTAAAATCAAAGTGAAAAATAACCCCCTTGAAAACAGGGGTTTATAAAAGTAGGAGTGAATTATTGTGCTGCTTTCTCCAATTTCCACGTCCTGTCTTCGAGATTCACCTCCGAATATCTGAGAACTAGACTAAATGGTATTACTGGAGAGACGGACCGGGAAGAGAAATCTTGGAGGGTAACTCTACCTTTACCAAATACTGTTTATTTCTTCCCAGAAAACAATAAGGAAAATAAAGCAGGCTCCTCTGACAGCTTGATATTTCCAAACCCTCAGAAGCAGCGTGACTGCAAACATTTTTATGCTTTTTTTTTTTTTGGCATTTTGCAGGTAAGATCGTGCACTAAACTTTTATGGTTTTTAAAAATGCAATGCAATCTCATTCAGGTGACTTGAGCTTCCATAATAGAATTACCTTCTCAACAGATGGCTCTCCAAAGAGGCATCAGTTACAACAGCTCGCCTGATCACAACACTTCTTTTACAGGAAAATCTCTGCTCCAACCCAAAATGTCTTCACGCTTAATCCTGGCTCCTTCCTTTGCCTGTAAAGGGACAGTCTTGACCCAGCCTGACCCTCCTCATTCCCTCTTTTCCTGTCACAAAGCTGTATTATCCCATAATCCTCCAGCCCTGGGTAATATTAGAGCTCTTGAAGAATAAAGTCACTTCTAAATCTTTTGCTGGGTGTGAGAGCAGACAAGGGAAACTTCTGCTGTAAGGGAGGAAAAAAAAACATTTGAGATGGTATGACTGTGGGGAACTCAACCTCTAGAAGTGATGCCAAAACTTGTGCTGTCCCCATGCGCGTTCCTCAACCCAGAGGCTGAGGTGGCCTTTTGGAAACTCACCAAAGGAAAGAGAGGTTTTACTTTTTTTTTATTTTTATAAAAATCAGTTATACACACCAAATTGAATATTTTGTTTTGGTAAATGAATATCCCTCACCACTGCTCAACGTTATCTGGTTTTACATGCTGGAAAAGCCTACTCTGCAATCTCACCCAATCACTATTTTAAGTTCTCTCTCTACCAACCTCACATCTTCAGATATGGAAGGAGAGAGTTGTGCACACCTACATGTCACACTTGGAGACGGGAGGCCCTTATCAGATGCCACACTATCCTTTCTTTCGAGTTTATATGCAATTTATGACTTATCTTCCAAAGTTCCACTAGAGGACAAGAAGAAATGCCCTCAAGTTGCACCAGGGGAGGTTTAGATTAGATATTAGGAAAAATTTCTTCACGGAAAGGGTTCATCAAGCCTTGGAACAAGCTGCCCAGGGAAGTGGTGGAATCACCATCTCCAGAGGGATTTAAAAACCGAGCAGACATGGTGCTGAGGGACATTAGTTACTGGTGGTTTTGTCAGTGTTATGTCGATGGGTGGACTCAATGATGGGAAAGGTCCCTTCCAACCTAAGTGATTCTATGATTCTATGTTTTATAATTATATCTATTTTTTAATTTATAATTATAACTTTATTATATTTATAAAATTTTCTTTATATATTTATAAAATTTCATAATAAATCTGTTGTGGTTTCGGCCTAATTTACCAAAACCAGACCGACAGATGGCCCTTCCTCCCCCTTCTCCCCCCCCAAAAAGAGGAGAGAGGAGGAGAAAGAGATAAGGAGATTCAGAAGTTTAGAATGAACTAAACTACTTTAATGAAGAATTAATATTAAAATAAAAATGAAGAAGAAGATAATGAAATAGATACAATATATACAAAACCGCATCAAGCTCCCAGGATGACAGTCACGTCACCGGCAGGCACTGGGGAAGTCCCAGACTGGACTCAGTGACGAATGGGAACTGGATTCCAGCTCTGGAGTCAGGAACACACAGATCGGGATCAAAGGCAGATGAACAGACAGAGTCCTCTCTGGACGTCGGCCATCGCAGGAAGGGGCTGACCCTTTGATCCCTCAGCTTTTATACTGAGCATGGGGCAGATGGGATGGAATACCCCAGCTGGTCAGGTTTGGGTCACCTCTCCTGTCCACTCCTCCCCACCGATGTGACCCCTTTATGTTTTTTCCATTTCCGACCCTCTAAGGGGGCAAATAAGGAAATTGGCTGCCCTTGGTTGTTACAGCAATAAGGATAAGCAAGGGCCTCCCTGCACACCATCCCTTGGCACGGAGCACAAACATTGGGCTGATCATTCTGGGAACGAGCAGTTTTCTCCCCAATACGCCGTTAATTTCAGCGAGTTAGAGGAGGCCGAGCTAGGATGGAAAGTTACAGAACAGAAAATTGGTTCGGTTTTACTTCAAACCTGGACAATTTATAATTATAATATAGCTATAAAATATAATATATTTCATAATTATAAAATATCCCAAGTTTTGGTCACTCAAATCAATAGCCAGGTTTTTTTCTGATACACTGAACGTCACTGACTCATGGACGGTCACCCTGCATAAAGGTGTATGAGCAAAGATAGAATAATTATCCACAGGCTACATAAACGTGGTTGTACTCACACCAGAGCTTTACTTCAAAAGTACACCTTTTCACGCCAGAGTGGATTTTTTTCCCCAGGAATAACAACAGTCACGAAGAAACTTCCCTCTCAAAGCAGTTTTTTCCTCAATTATGTTTTTAAACTTCGCTTGAATCTCTCTCCACAACACTTATTTCATGGAAACCTTGTCAGAGAAAAGACGACCAGAGGAGGCGAGTTTCGGTGAAAGGCTGTTGTACCAATTCTTTCATTCTTAAATGTGATTATAAATTGGGTAATATCTTTAGCTGTTTGTTTTTTTAAAACACTGCGGTAAGTCATACCAGAAGATATTAAACTCTTATTCTTTACCTATCAGAAATCAAAACAATTAGAATCACTTCTACTGCTTCACGGAAGCATTTCCAGCTTTTTATCCTACTCTCAGCAGTAGAGAAGATATAGTTTCCCTCGCTGTTTTCACATTTAACCTGAACGCTACCAAGAGGTCCCTGTTGCTGAAGACTAGATTACAACTATATTCAAAAAAAAAAAAAAAAAAGCTTCTTCTCCCCCGTGAAAAAAATACTGCCAGAAAAAGCCAGTCTCCCAATTTAACACAGCAAATTGCCTGGGAAAATATAATCATTTAGGAACAAAATGAATCTACTTAAAAAAAAAACCAAAAGCTTTTTCCCCCATTCAGTGCACTACCTACATGAACTGAAGATACATTAATATGCTCTTCATAAATTACCTCAGTAAAATATAGAATGAATATTGTAAATAAATCAATCATTTTATTTCTTATGTTCTCCAGACCTGCGCCAGTAAACCAGAATAAACATGTTATTAAAAAAAAAAATCAATAGTAAGCTTTAAAATATACAGTAGTATAAAAAGGTCAAGCCTCGGTATTGATTTTAATATAACTTTTTTGGTGTGTAGTTTCCCAAAGGGTTCTTCTCTAATATTGTTCTTCATTCTTCTTTCGCTTTACATTTTCGCTGGCGAATTTGTTGTTCTCTTCAGCAAAAGCCATCTACGCCGAGAAGTTTACTAAGAGCCCGTCATATATGGAATGTACCACCGAGACACGCACAAAACAAGGTCGGGGGGAAGCACTCAGAGGCATCAGAGTATCCATTAAACCCTGAAGTGAATTGCAGTTCTAGAAAGACCCACCCCCAAGCACAATAACAACAAAAAAATATAAAGAAGGTAATGGCTGCAATCTAATAACCTACCGCTGAGAGCCACCTTCCTGCACCAGCGTGTACGTAGTTTTAAAAGCTGATTTAGGGTTTCGAAAGATTGTCTTTAAACAGATGAGGATGCTTAGAAATACAGAGGTTGCAATAAGTTATCCAGCTAATGACAGATAACATGCCCCACCATATGGAGCCCAGCAAGCCAAGTAGAACAGGCTCCAGCAATTCATTACCAGGGAGCGTTTGAAAATCTATCATTTCTATTACTCAAGAAAAGCATTTTTCATGTGGCTTTCACGACAAAAGTTACCAAAGTCATCATAGGAGACTAGAGAGTCAAAACATAGCAAACCCTAAGAGGTATCAAAAGCCATCACAGAATTGCGGAAAGGTTTGGGTTGGAAGGGACCTTCAAAGATCATCCAGTTCCAACACCCCTACCATGGGCAGGGACACCTCCCACCAGACCAGGTTGCTCAAAGCTCCATCCAACCTGGCCTTGAATACGTCCAAGGATGGGGCAGCCACAGCTTCTCTGGGCAACCTGGGCCACCAGAATGAAAAATTCCCTCCTGATATCTCATCTCAATCTCCCCTCTTCCAGTTTAAAACCACTACCCCTCGTCCTATGACTCCCCTCCCTGATCAAGAATCCCTCCCCATCTCCCCTGGAGCCCCTTTAGGGACTGGAAGGAGCTCTAAGGTCTCCCAGAGCCTTCTCTTCTCCAGGCTGAACGCCCTCTCTCAGCCTGTCTTCACAGCAGAGGGGCTCCAGCCCTCCCAGCATCTCCATGGCCTCCTCTGGATCCACTCCAACAGCTCCATGCCTTTCTTGTTCTGCTAATTGGCTTTTTGGTGACCATAGCAGAAAATAAGCAGAAGCCAAGACAGGGAAGGCATAACCGGGTTCCCAATAGGCAGCCACTAGAAGGCCCAGAAAGCTGGACAAGGACTGAACAAGACCACAAAATAAAAGGCAAGCTTGCACCTATTGTACAAGATGTTAGAGATGCTGAAACACTACTGAGGCTGCAGGCAATAGTTGTCTTCTGGATCTGCTGCTGATTAAACTCCAGAGACTCACCATTTCCCACCCGCTGACAGCTACCGCTTACTCAATTCCCTTCACAAGGGACCCCAGGAACGCGTCCCATTAACTTCAGATGACTTCATCTGGAGAAGTTTAAGCATGTTCCTCAAATCAAGTTAACCCACATCCAGGATCTGGGTGTGGCCAGCAGGTCGCGGGAGGTGATTCTACCCCTCTGCTCCGCACTTGTGAGACCCCACCTGGAATACTGTGTCCAGCTTTGGAGTCTTGAACACAGGAAGGACATGGACCTGTTGGAACGGGTCCAGCAGAGGGCCACGAGGATGATCAGAGGGATGGAGCACCTCCCCTGTGAAGACAGGCTGAGAGAGCTGGGGTTGTTCAGCCTGGAGAAGAGAAGGCTCCGGGGAGACCTCACAGCAGCCTTCCCATATCTGAAGGGAGCCTCCAGGAGAGCCGGAGAGGGACTCTTTGTCAGGAGATGTAGTGACAGGACAAGGGGTAACGGTTTTAAATTGGAAGAGGGGAGATTTAGATTAGATATTAGGAGGAAATTCTTTACTGTGAGGGTGGTGAGGCACTGGAACAGGTTGCCCAGAGAAGTTGTGGATGCCCCATCCTTGGAGGTATTCAAGGCCAGGCTGGATGGGGCTTTGAGCAACCTGCTCCAGTGGAGGTGTCCCTGCCCATGGCAGGGGGGTTGGAACTGGATGATCTTTAAGGTCCCTTCCAACTCTAACCATTCTATGATAATCTATGATAATCTTAAACTAAAGAGAAGTAATCTTGCAGGGTTGTGACCGTCTGAACAGAAATTTAAAAAAAGATTTAAGATACACTATGTAACTTCCACCTACATCAGAGCCTTTTTAACAAGGCTTTGAGCGACAGTTCCACAACGCTCCTACCTTTATGGTGCCTTAAACCATCTCAGAGCAGACCCAGCAACAGAGTTACCGAAGGGCCACCGAACCAAACAAAAGGCTACTTTTAAGCCTTTCCCTGCCTTAAATTCCTACTTAGAGTAGTACTTTTCCTCTGAGACACAAATGCTGGAATCACAGGAGATAAGACGTAGGAGAATCCAAGTACGACTAAGCATAGGGAAAACAATCATCTGGGTCTCTTGGGACAGTCATACATCAGCACACCGCAAAGGGACATATATTTGGCACGCCAAGAAAATTAAATGCATATGTACAGTGAAGACTGGAACAAAATAAACTTTCTGCAATACTGAAGGGACTGTCATGCACAGCATTTTGCAAAACCATCTCACTCTGCATATAATTAATATTTGCCATGTGCCAAATCATATAAGAAGAGTGAAAGCCAGGAAACACTCGCCAAGCAAAAAAAAAAAAAAAAAAAAAAAAGACTGGAAACCCACAAATATAATTAGCCTAAGCTAAATGATTAGCAAGATAAATAAGACCCATTTTGAAGGGAAAGAGAGGTAAGTAATCATTCATGAATGTTCAATTTGTATAGAAAAATCACATCCTTCATTTGCCTCTTTTATTTAACTATTATTTTGCGTATATTTTAGTGGAGGAATCCAGTAGTCTGATGAGGTTGGCAGCAGCTAAAATTTTATCATTATGCTGATGACAGAAGTTGTTGTTCACTTTTGTTCTTTCAAAATACCTTTTTTTTTCTGTCTATACCTTTCATAAGCACTTCCAGCAACATTTGCCCATTAGTTGGACTGCAAAACCAGTAAGTGAGATGAGGTGGTGTCCTGGCCCATGACAGTCAAAGACTGGGCAATTCAGCCATTGCTAGTACTCAAATTTCCATCCATGGATCAGAAGCCACATGTGTTCCCATGACGGTGGTTATTAACCTTCTCATCAACTCACTATGTTTGCACAACCTCTATTTGGACCCTACTGGACACCACAACCTCTATTTGGACCCTACTGGACACCACAACCTCTATTTGGACCCTACTGGACACCACAACCTCTATTTGGACCCTACTGGACACTACAACCTCTATTTGGGCTTCCAAATTCTGAGGGAAGAAAATTTTGTAAAGGTTCATCATTATTTGTAGGGAAATTTAAGTTCCCAAGGAGCCTCCTGGTTTTCATCCTACTCTCATATAGTCAAAAGTTTAGGCAAGCTTCATATTCTCAGAAAAGAAACATAAAGTTTTGGAACCACATTTACTCACAGAAAAAAAGGAGATGAAAATAAATGAAAAAGCACAAAGAAATAACATGAAAGACCAGTGGGCATACGATGTTCTAAGGGTCCAAATCACTGCTTCATGTGTAACTGCTCAAAGTTTTGAGTGCATTGACAGCATGAAAATACAAGTTGAAGAGTCAGCCTTTAGCTCTTATCCCAGAAATAAGCACAGATCTTAACTTCGTATAGTAAGAGCAGTCCATCTGTACTGTGTATATATGTGTGAATAAATACATTATACAGCATGTTAAAATTAAAATTTCCTTCCTTCACAGACTGAACTGAGTAAGATACAACTCACAATCAGATCAGAATGTGGTCATACGCTGGATACAGAAACAGGGCTGCAATTAGCTATTAGACAGTTGGAATCAGGCACAACAAACAGTTGCAAGTTTCAGATATTTCATAGAATCATAGAATAGTTAGAGTTGGAAGGGACCTTTAAAGATCATCGAGTTCCAACCCCCCTGCCATGGGCAGGGACACCTCCACTAGAGCAGGTTGCTCAAAGCCCCATCCAGCCTGGCCTTAAACACTTCCAGGGATGGGGCATCCACAGCTTCTCTGGGCAACCTGTTCCAGTGCTTCACCACCCTCACAGGAAAGAACTTCCTCCTAATATCTAATCTAAATCTCCCCTCTTCCAATTTAAAACCGTTACCCCTTCTCCTGTCACTACATCTCCTGACAAAGAGTCCCTCTCCGGCTCTCCTGGAGGCTCCCTTCAGATATTGGAAGGCTGCTGTGAGGTCTCCCTGGAGCCTTATCTTCTTTATATATTTATATGTTTAAATGGTGTTTCACTTAAAGATTGGAAAAAGCAATGTTTTTGAGAAAGGAATGAAAACGCACACATGCAAAATACACCATCTAAGGTAAAAAGGTCTCATAAAAGGAATGCAGAACTAAAAGATTTTTAAGTTTGTGTAACATATCATTGGCACGTGTCTTAAAAGACGGTCAAAGACAAGGAGTGGGTTATGAAACTAAATTTTTAATAGATCAGAAGTGGAAAGTCAAATAGTTTTCAATCCTAGGATAACAGATAAATTCACCAACGATGGGCTTATGCCCCTAGCATACCCCCTTCAAAAAACAAAAAATTAAAAAAAAACAGAGAACAGCTCCCCATTTGCTACAGCGCTTCTTGAGTGGTTTTAAAACACCAACCTCGACCAGAATTCAGCTCGTAAAAACCTCAAGTAATAGCAAAGTAAACAGCTGCATCTTTTAAAGTTGTTTCATCCAACATGAAAAGAGCTCCTACAATCTGGTTAAAATATATTCATATACCGTATAGAAAGCGTAATAAAAAAATCCTTGCTTATTGTTAAAAAAACATCAAAACTAAAAAGGATTCAAGCTGCTAACATGACTTGATAGTTCTCATTTTATTCTGTATATTTTTATTTTATTTTTATAGCTTACATTTCAAAAAGCACAGATTCTCCAACCTAATTTTAAGACAACAGAAAGATTTTACAGGATCCTTTTAAGACGAAGTATCTTCCTCACTAATCCTTAGCCAAACGAAGGGCAGACCGCCAGCGTCATTCCCTACCGAACATAAAATCAGGTATACGAACAACCCAAACCCGGCTCCTTGCCTTTCACAGCTCAGTGCGCAACCCATGCAAAGTGAATTATGGAATACCTCATGAAAATTACTGAAAAGCGTCAAGCGACAAAATCCTGAAGTTAGAAAACAAATATTTCCACGGTGTAATGCCGTTTAGCTGAACTCTTGAGCGGCCAACATTAAGCTCGAATGTAATGCAAGTTCTCCTGCCAAAGCGCAGTTCAGAAGAGGAGAGATTTCACTGTAACATATTGATTTCCTTTATTGCTGATGCAAAAGAAAAGCCTATTTTTTTTTTTTTTCTCTAGGACATTTATATAGTCCTATCTAATTATATACTCCATCAACCTAACTCAATTAAATAATAATATAATGATGTGTAGGAAACAACTGATGTATACGCAGACAGATTAAGTGGTACTAATTACATTCTAATTTTTTTAATTCATCATAATGAGCCTTTCTTCCCATTCTCAGAATGGAGGACAATGTCTAGGTTAATATATATATTCAGTGTGTCATATTATCTATTTCGGAAAAACACTGAAAGAAAATACGAATTAACACACAAGTCCACCAAGTTCACCGATTCAGCCAAACTCCATTTCAAATTCAAACAGGATTTTTTTAAATTGTTAATAATCCAACAGTAGCGGACTAAACATTGCAGAGCATATTTTAAAAATGGTGCATCCCAATTCTGCTGCTAAATTCCGTGTGACTCTACCCTCCCTCTACGCAGAGGGACCTGCACAGGCTGGAGAGGTGGGCCCATGCCAACCTCATGAAGTTCAACCAAGCCAAGTGCGAGGTCCTGCACCTGGGTCACAGCAATCCCAGGCACAAACACAGGTTGGGCAGAGAATGGCTGGAGAGCAGCCCTGAGGAGAAGGACTTGGGGGTGCTCGGGGATGAGAAGCTCAAGACAAGCTGGCAATGTGGGCTGGTAGCCCAGAAAGCCCCCCCGCATCCTGGGCTGCATCCCCAGCAGCGTGGCCAGCAGGGCAAGGGGGGGGATTCTGCCCCTCTGCTCCGCTCTGAGGAGACACCCCCCCAGTGCTGCCTCCAGCTCTGGGGCCTCAGCACAGGAAGGACATGGACCTGTTGGAGCGGGGCCAGAGGAGGCCACAGAGATGCTGGGAGGGCTGGAGCCCCTCTGCTGTGAGGACAGGCTGAGAGAGTTGGGGGGGTTCAGCCTGGAGAAGAGAAGGCTCCGGGGAGACCTCAGAGCCCCTTCCAGTCCCTAAAGGGGCTCCAGGAAAGCTGGGGAGGGACTCTGGATCAGGGAGGGGAGCCATAGGAGGAGGGGGAAGGTTTTTAAACTGAAAGAGGGGAGATTGAGATGAGATACTGGGAAGAAATTCTTTCCTGTGAGTGTGGCGAGACACTGGCCCAGGTTGCCCAGAGAAGCTGTGGCTGCCCCATCCCTGGAGGGGTTCAAGACCAGGTTGGAGGGGACTTTGAGCAACCTGGTCTGGTGGGAGGTGTCCCTGCCCATGGCAGGGGGTTGGAACTCGATGAACGTTCTCTAAGGTCCCTTCTAACTCTAGTAGGTAGTACAAAGTAGAATCACGGGATGGTTAAAGCAGTTCTAAACATACTGAAGCTCACAGAAATATCTAGAATTCACAGAAATAACAAGAATTACCATTTCTACTGCTGTTAAAATTTACTTTTTGATCAGAGGGGTTTTAAGTAACACACCTCTGCATTGCTCTCAAGCTATTTCTAGGTTTACATCGCACAGTGAATATTTGGACTCTGGAGAAATCAACAAAGGTTGAGCTTAAAAGACTGCAAAAAGAGAGTCAAGTTTGAGGTCAAAAGGGATTTAGATCAACATTTTATATCAGCTCTTACAAGGAAATTGCAGTTAATTTGTTCTTTTAACATGTATTTAATATCAAAACTTGCTGTATCACTCAAAGGTCTTACCACCATTTTGTTTTGGGGCACAAAATGCAACAATTTATAGTAAGTAAAAAAATAACAGTAATAAAACCAGTAAGTACTGGTTTGTTTTAAATATTGTTATTAACCAACCAACCTTCTCTTTTGAGCTTCAGCGTCTCTCCTGGCTCGTTCTAATGCCAGTTCTTCAGCTATTCTTTTCTTTAGTTCTTCATTATTAACTACAATTAAAAGAAAATTAAATTGAATGTTAACACAACCCAATATATTCCTAATTACAGAAACAACTGCATAATACGGTGTCCTATTTTATTTATTTTCTTTTTTACTATAAAGCAGTCGGAGTGCTTTCTTGTGGTTTAAGCACCTTTCAAATGTTAGCATACCAACACCAGAGAACCTTTACAAATTGCTCTTATTAAACAACTTTTCAATTAGTGGAACCTTTTGGAAATTAAAAAACATACAGTATATGCTAAATTAAGTACATTTTTCTTAAGGCATATGCCTTTATAAAGTGAAAAAAAGGGGGGGGGGGTGTGTGTATCGAGATGGGACTTAGACCTAAATAGAAAAGTCATAAAATGTTGCTTATTATTCATATGCAAATAAGGGGAACACCCCCCTCTGTAACGAGCTGTGTATTTGCAGACGTGTATTTGAAGTAACAAAGCATTTACAACATCGTAGATATCCAAACTTCTAGTTTCTATTGCTAGAAAAAGACTTCACTTCAAATTCTCTGAATGCTGTTTAAAGAAGCAGACACGGAAAGAATATTTTCTTCATTTAGATTACGCCAGATGAATTAATTGAAAGTCTGGTTAAGAACTAAAAAGCAGGGAAGCAACTTCTTCAAGACTGCGAATCAACTTTTCCACACAAAGGCAGAAAAATGGGAGAGCCACTAATCCTACAAGTTTGAATGACACCTATCCATACCAAAATTCATTGAATAAGGTTTGGAAACACAAAACGAGTCCATTCCCATCTCTCTTTGATATTCGAGGGCTCAGTCTCGCAAGTTCCTACGTTGATACTGTTCAATATCAAACCATCTCCCCATCTACAGGTAACTGCACACTTCTGAAAAATCTGACCCAAGGAGATCAGAAATAGTTTGTTGTTACTTCCTTTGATAGAAGAGGTAGCCATAAAACCTTTCAAGACAATTCCAAAAGAAAATATTCTGAAAAAGCTGTTTCAGCCTAAACTCGCACACACCGCCACCTCCCCCCTCCCCGGCCAAAAAAAAACCCACAAAAAACAAACCCAACTTTGGAGATGGTTTTGTTTTATATTTATCCAACTACAAACATGACACACAATGTAGCAGGAATTAAAGAAAAGAAAAATAAAGAATATCCAGTAATCTAATAAGAATGAACAATATTTTCCACTTGGGAAAATGTAGTAGCTTAATAACCAAAAGTTAAAACAACCTCAGTAGAACAGCTGTTAACTTTGCATAAAATAGCAATTTACAGCAATCAGAAAGAGCGAGTTTTCCCATAGGTAGAAAAGAAAACAACTATGAAGTACAACTGTAGGAAGAGATTAAAAATCAAGTAATTATTTTCAGGTTTATGCAAATATAAATCCTAATCTAGATCTGCCTGTTTGGAATAAAGGCAAATCTACACCAGCTGAGCTGTAACTCCATAATATTCTAGTATTCCAGCACAGGCCTACCAATAATTCTCTTATTTACATAGAATCATAGAATGGTTAGAGTTGGAAGGGACCTTAAAGATCATCGAGTTCCAACCCCCCTGCCATGGGCAGGGACACGTCCCACCAGACCAGGGTGCTCAAAGCCCCATCCAACCTGGCCTTGAACACCTCCAGGGATGGGGCAGCCACAACTTCCCTGGGCAACCTGTTCCAGTGCTTCACCACCCTCACAAGTCAAGAATTTCTTCCTAATATCTAATCTAAATCTCCCCTCTTCCAGTTTAAAACCATTACCCCTTGTCCTGTCACTACATCTCCTGACAAAGAGTCCCTCTCCGGCTCTCCTGGAGGCTCCCTTCAGATATTGAGGTCTGTGAGGGTTGTGAGGTCTCCCCGGAGCCTTCTCTTCTCCAGGCTGAACAACCCCAACTCTCTCAGCCTGTCTTCACAGGGGAGGTGCTCCATCCCTCTGATCATTTTCGTGGCCCTCCGCTGGACCCGTTCCAACAGGTCCATGTCCTTCCTGTGTTGAGGACTCCAAAGCTGGACACAGTATTCCAGGTGGGTCTCACGAGCGCAGAGTAGAGGGGCAGAGTCACCTCCCGCGACCTGCTGGCCAGACTTCTCTTGCTGCAGCCCAGGATGCAGTTGGCTTTCTTTAAGGTCCCTTCCAACTCTAACCATTCTATGATTCTATGATACTCTTTGTGGAACGAGTTATTTGTTTTACATTAGGCAGCAATCAGATTGTTAAAAAATAAAGAAACACACATAAAAAGAAGCCAGTGACAAACAGCCATGTATCTCGGTGACCTCGTCTCCAGGAGTTGGCTTTATCTGCAAATATTATCCAACATCATTAGCCCACATTTCCATTATAGTTAATAGAGTCCAGTGTGCAATTCTTCTCATCCTTAAGTAGACTTTTAAAATAGCGGATTTTATGAATGAATGAAGCAGTTTCATCGACTGCATAGGAGTCTTGGCCAACTAATTCAGTTATAACCATCTTAAGTAAAGCAGAAGGAATCGATATCCATCCTGTCAGATGCAGCAAATGCTTAGGTGGCAGAAACGGAGTTGTGTTGGGGAAAAGTGGGGGGACACTTGTGAATGGCAAGATCCCCAGCCTAAAAATGTATTAAAAAATATTAAAATACCTGAAAATATTAAAATACGTGAAAATCCAGACGTAAATACAAGTGTAGCAGATGACTGTGACAAGCTGTGGATGAAAAGGCAGAACCCCAGAAGAGAAGGCTCCGGGGAGACCTTATAATGGCCTTCCAGTACCTGAAGGGGGCCTACAGGAGAGATGGGGAGGGACTCCTCATCAGGGAGTGGAACCACAGGACCGGGGTAATGGTTTTACACTGAAAGAGGGGAGATTTGGATTAGATACTAGAAAGTAATTCTTTCCTGTGAGGGTGGTGAGACCCTGGCCCAGATTGCCCAGAGAAGCTGTGGCTGCCCCATCCCTGGAGGGGTTCAGGGCCAGGTTGGATGGGGCTTGGAGCAACCTGGTCTGGTGGGAGGTGTCCCTGCCCATGGCAGGGGGGTTGGAACTGGATTATCTTTAAGGTCACTTCCAACTCGAACCATTCTATGATTCTGTGATTATATTGGGAGAATCTCTGCTGACGAGTGACGCTGCTCCACTATTTTCTTCTCTGAGGCCACGTGAGGATACTCTCCATTCGAGAAAATACCGAATTGTTATAGCACACCTGGATGTCTCCAAACAAAGATCACAGCGAACCGTATTGCCAGAAGAGGAAAAAAAAGTCCAGCAAAACATCAGGCAATCACCAGGATGCCGTTTCCATATCGCAGCACACATTAATCTCCCCCACACCTCAGTAGGCATCACAAGCCAAAATGAGAGTAGTTAAGGTTTGGGATTTCTACACTTAGGAATGATTAAGCTGTCGTAAAAGCAAAGAATTTATTTCACACCGCCGCTACCTTATTCACAGAACAATCTGAAAACCCGTGATCAAGTGTTTCCTACTGCAGTTCTGCTCAATCCAGAGACCTCAATATTTCATGTCCTTTTAATACTACACCTGAGAATACACAAAACGTTGCATAAATATATTGTTCACCAGCATCTCCAGTATGAAGTTTATTGTTCTGGCGTGCAAATATGAGTACAAGAACTCTAGCAGACCATAAAAGGTTATTTATTTTTTTTTTTAAGTTGTAATGAGAAAAGATTCAGGCATCAGCTAATAAAGACATTTGACCTTACCAATCAATTAGGTTACCCATCGATCAGCCAAATACTAATAGGGAATAAAAGCAGAGCTATAGATCATTCAATAGAATTATTGTAAGATATAATTGGGGAGCTCCCAAATGGGAACTTTATGATGTTTCAGTAAAAAAAAATTGCAGTTCTACAAGTAGGAGGGATTTGTTCTAGGGGAAGAAGCACTTAAAAAGAGAAAAGTTAATTTATTAGAAAGAGGATCAGAAAGAAAAAAAAAAAAATAGAACTGTCTCTAGACAAAAGCAGTAACATTTCTCTGCTCACACGACAGGGCATTAAAAACAGACAGCTGGGCATTAAACTACTGGGGAATATTAGGATCTGGTGGGTGCAGGGCTGCTAAAATATGCATGATCCGGAGACGAAAAGTATAGAGCAGTTGCCAAAAACTCTGTAGCCGTTGCCACCGCCACCCCCCTGAGTATTTTAAGTTCTTCAGGATACTGAAATCAGCATCAGCTTCATAGTAAGTGCATCCCAGAGCAGACAAATCTGAAAGATTTTCAGGCAAGTACATTTAGGAAGGTCACACTTGCATCCCTCTGCTTTCTTATGCTCTTTCAAGAGCATAAAATGAATGCACACACACCCCCCGCCCATTTCCCCAGTCTGAATGTGCTAATGCACAGCTCGCATCACAGGACAATTTAGAGAGATGGGCAGTAATGGGAACCGTACTCAAAAAGCCACAGTGCTGGAGCCAGAAATAACTTCTCTGTCCTCTTCCCATGAAGCATGGATGCTGACAGGTGTCTGATAAGCAGCATTCTCTTCGGGATAATGGGAATGGAGCACCACCAGGTGCACTGCCAATGGGCTCGTTACCACGCTCAGATCTAGCAGCGGGTTGCAGAAGGCTTAGGAGAGTGACCCAAGTGCTCTACGTAACATTGCAGACATGGGATACCAGTAGATGATAAAAACGACAAAGCTCTCGCCTGCACCTTGGTCAACCAAGCAGTGACTGTCAACAATGACATTTTGACAGCCTCCAGGATGCAGTTACTTCACCTTTCTTGTTTCACAGAATCATAGAATGGTTAGAGTTGGAAGGGACCTTAAAGATCATCTAGTTCCAACACCCCTGCCATGGGCAGGGACACCTCCCACTAGACCAGGTTGCTCAAAGCCCCATCCAACCTGGCCTTGAACACCTCCAGGGATGGGGCATCCACAGCTTCTCTGGGCCAGGGTCTCACCACCCTCACAGCAAAGAAGTTCTTCCTGAGATCTCATCTCAATCTCCCCTCTTCCAGTTTAAAATTGTTACCCCTCGTCCTATGGCTCCCCTCCCTCATCAAGAGTCCCTCCCCCCCTTTAGGGACTGGAAGGGGCTCTAAGGTCTCCCCAGAGCCTTCTCTTCTCCAGGCTGAACCCCCCCAACTCTCTCAGCCTGTCCTCACAGCAGAGGGGCTCCAGCCCTCCCAGCACCTCTGTGGCCTCCTCTGGCCCCACTCCAACAGCTCCATGTCCTTCTGATGTTGGTGGCCCCAGAGCTGGAGGCAGCACTGGGGGGGTGTCTCCCCAGAGCGGAGCAGAGGGGCAGAATCCCCCCCCCCTTGCCCTGCTGGCCACGCTGCTGGGGGTGCAGCCCAGGACACAGGGGGCTTTCTGGGCTACCAGCGCACGTTGCTGGCTTGCGTGGAGCCTCTCATCCACATTCTCAGCCAATTTGTCCACCTACTCTTTCGGAAAATTTTGAAAGACATGGTCATGCACGCTCAATGTTATAGAGCAAATGCATGACATATTTCCTCCCTTTTATGCGCAGATTCTAACTTTTAAAAAGTACATATAAATTATCCAATTACTATTGAAACCATTTTGACATACTGCAAGCACAAGATAATATATGTATTTGGTTCAGTTAATTTCCCCTTGCCACACACACACACAGAGAAGGTAAATGCATCTTCTTTCACATTTAAACAAAGCTTTAAGAGCAGGGAAAAAGGGGGACAAGACAGTCAAAGGTGAAATCTGAAGAAACTATAAATTACATCCAATTCATATCTATTGGTCAAAATCTGTGATCATGCCCAATGAATAGAAGAGACGATCTCCAGAATAAAAGTTATAAACACATTTACTCAAGTTTTCTACCAAATTATTCTAGTTGGCTTTAAGCCTTCTGATGGACGTGCAGAGCGAAAGGGTATAAGGGGACTTCACACAGGGACAGGGCTTATTTTGAAAATAACGTTATGGAAGCATAACAGCATTCTCCACATGGCTGTGTTTCCACACTTCTCATAGAATCATAGAATTGTCCAGGTTGGAAGGGACCTTTAAGATCATCTAGTCCAACCATCAACCTAACTCCGATAAACCCCATCACTAACCCATGTCCCTCAGCACCACGTCTGCCCAGTTTTTAAATACCTCCAGGGATGGTGCCTCAATCCCTGCCCTGGGCAGCCCATTCCAAGGCTTAATAACCCTTTCAGTGTAAACATTGTTCCTAATCTCCATCCTAAACCTCCCCTGGTGCAACTTGAGGCCATTTCCTCTTGTCCCATCATCTGTGACTTGGAAGAAGAGACCGACCCCCCCTGGCTACACCCTCCTTTCAGGGAGTTGTAGAGAGCGAGAAGGTCTCCCCTCAGCCTCCTCTTCTCCAGGCTGAACACCCCCAGCTCCCTCAGTCGCTCCTCACAAGACTTGTGCTCCAGACCCCTCACCAGCTCCGTTGCCCTTCTCTGGACACGCTCCAGCACCTCAATATCTTCTTTTGCGGTAAGCAGCCCCTGTTGTGGTAAGGGGTCCATTCAGCCTTTTCCAGACAAGGACGACACTCAGATTCCTCTCCATCCAACACCCTTTAGCAAACCTTTTTAATAGGCCATAAACCGTACGAAAATGGTTTTGGGAGCCACTCGTAGAGACAGCTACTGTATTCTGTAGTCCAAGTACAGACTAACCTGATTGCTATAAAAATAAAAGAAACAATTAAACAAACAAAAAGAGTGTGTAAAGCCATTTACTTAACCTTTATAACTGATTCTCCACTTGTGCTTCAAAATCAAATGAACACAATAGCACACACTCAGTGTGTTTTCCAGGGTCCACAACGCTTCGAGTAATTACAGGGACAATTGATGAGGACAAGGAAGCAAAGGGCAGTGAAGAGCTTACGCACTTACCAACAGTTGCTGGGGTTTCAGCTGTATAATATGCACTTAATCTTGGAACTCCAAAGGCCAGGACTGGAGCAAAGCCAAGAGCTTCACAGGATGACAACAATTCTTGAGAAGCATTCAGCGATTTTATCTCCTAGGTCTACTGTAGGTTGGTGCACAAGGGTACGTGCAACTCAGCTACTCTCATAATATTTTTCTCCAAATCCTCTGCCCTTGTTCATCAAAAGATCTAAATTTGCACCTTTTTCCCCTCACTCTAAAGCAGTTGCTTTATAGAAAAACCATTCAGCACAATACTAAGGTGACAGCAAGAAGGTGGCACCCAAAGCTGCAAACAACACACATTAGGTAAAGCAGACACCTGCAGCCTCAAAAAGGTTAGCCCGAGAAATCAGGAATAAAATATGGACAAATTAATCAAATAGCCTCTGGCCTGCAGAGCTAAGAATCTACCCATTAGTCTTGCATTTCAAAAAAGCCATTAATGAAAACAGCATTTATTATCAGGCACCTTAACGAAACCCTCCTGAAAGGGCAGGTGCATTAAGTTATTAATGAAGAGACACTTAGGTTTGATAGAATCAAAAGTCTTTCAGAAAATACTCAGCTAAATTATATTCAGAGAATAAATTTACAAAGAAAAAAAAAAAGGGGGGAAATAAATCAGTTCTACTTTTCCTTTTCACTCAGCTTTTCTAATAATAAAAAAAAAAAAAAAAAAAAATGTCCAGTGAACAGGACATCCTTCAGATAGGAACTCCTCAAAGACCAGAACCAGAACCATATGATCACACAGATGTTCTCCAGGCCATTTGACCATCTTCCTTAAAGAGATTAAAATATGCCTTTACAAAAAGTACCTCCAAGGATGGAAACAGCACAGCCCCTCTGGGCGACATATTCAATGCCTGACTAACCTGATGGTGAAAAAGCTTCTCCTCACAGGTCAAAAGCACTTTTGTTTTAATGCATGTCTCTTATTTCTCATCTTCCTGCCATGCCCCACCAGGAAGAATCACAGAATCATAGAATGGTTCAGGTTGGAAGGGACCTTAGAGATCATCCAGTTCCAACCCCCCTGCCATAGGCAGGGACACCTCCCACCAGACCACGCTGCTCAAAGCCCCATCCAGCCTGGCCTTGAACCCCTCCAGGGATGGGGCAGCCACAGCTTCTCTCAGCGGCCTGTTACAGTGTCTCACCACCCTCATATGAAATAATTTCTTTCTAATATCTAGTCTAAATCTTCCATCTTTCAGTAAAAAAACGTTCCCCCTCATCCCATCGCTCCCCTCCCTGATCAAGAGTCCCTCCCCATCTCTCCTGTAGCCTCCTTTAGGTATTGGAAGGCTGCTATAAGGCCTCCCCAGAGCCTTCTGTTCTCCAGGCTGAACAACCCCAACTCTCTCAGCCTGAAGAGACTGGTTCTGTCCTCTCAGTAGCTTCCTTGCTGGAAGGGAACTTCCAAGCCTAACAAGTCCAGGTCCCTCGGCCTCTCCTCTTGAGTTTCAGACCACCATTCCTTCACCCAAGGAGCTCAGCAATGCTTTGGGGGCTACACTGGCTACTTCTGCCTTCAAATAAACAAGTCACAAGGAAGGACAACCCATGCCATAAGTACATGGCTCAGGTGCAATCCAGAGGACTACCACAGGGGTAAGATACACAAGATCAGGACGCACCATCTTCAAATTAGCATCGGAGTGCACCAACAAGACAGCAAACAAGAAGCTACATACACGATTGCGTTATCTTTTACATCAGCACTCAGTAGAGGTCGTTAGGAAAGCGTCGTTACAAAATGAGTGGTAAATTACCATCGTGGATTAGACACGGGCTAAGATAAAACAGAGGACAGCAACGCACCAGCAAAGGGAAAGCTAAACAGAGACTTTAAACTCTGCCCGTGAATAGTCTAAATCATTTCAATCAAGACTTTGTAAGACTGGAACAACTTTAAAAGGGAGAAAATAAGGGCAAGCAAGCTGAGGAGCACAATGGTATACAAAGTCAGGCCTGAAAAATGAAGTCACACACACTGGAAAGCATAATGGCATTTTATCTTACGTTTTGCTTGGTTTTTAAAATCACCCATAATCACATGAAAGTCCCAAGTATTGCACAAAGAAAATTTGTTTAATGGCCAGCTGGGCACGAGAGGGACAAAGGTAGAAGGGGAAGAGAAGGTCCAAAGTAAATATAGAGCATAGAAAGAATGAAAGAGGAAGAATATGAAAAATAGATATAAGATGATGCACCTCTACCCTTCCTCAAGGACAGTGTTTTATCAGTCTTTCCACTCAGAAGTTAAAGCCAAGGATAAGCTTTGCTGTTTATGGGTTTAACACAATAATCGTTTTTAAAAGTTCTCCAACCTATTTTGTCCAATAGCTCATGTTAACATTGTCTTTCTTTTAAGGGGAAACATTAAAAAATGTCTTTGAAACAAAGCATAGAAAGAGTAAGAAGGGTTTGTTTGGGTTTTTTGGCATCAGACGCACTAGCACAGACTTGTTTCTTACAGATCCACATTATGAGTTTATCAAAACCTATAGAAATATCAGGGCCTTGAGTCTTTCAGCCCCCCTCCTCCCCCCGCCCCTTAATTAATTTGGCTGAAATAGGTTAATAAATTCAGAAGTTATCAGAAGGCAACTGGTATGGCACTACGACATTACCATTTTCCTTTGGGAAAGCACATAGAAGTAATGAAAGAAAACCCGAGATGGCTCAACACAAAGAAGAGACAAGGTATAGAAAATAGTGACATAAAATAGGCAGCTCTGGGCTCTGTAGAATCATAGAATTGTCTAGGTTGGAAGGGACCTTTCAGATCATCTAGTCCAACCATCAACCTACCACTGACAAAAACCTATTCAATCTATTCTATTCAATCTTCCATCACACATTGCTAAAAAGGCTCACAACAAAGCCGATAGGGCAGCACTTAAAAGATGTTTAGTTTTGTAATAAGTATTTGAAATGCACGGTGGACAATATAGTGTCAAGTCTTTTTGCTGAAGCCAAAAGCAAGTAAAGTCTAGGGGAGGGGAAAAAAACAGCCTAAAGAACACCGGCAGGCTACATCATATATAAAGTAGAGTTGAAGAACAGTGCTTCAAGGTATGTACCAACCATTGTCAGAAATGGGAATACTTCTTTTTTGCTGGAAAAAAAAACTTATTTCACAATTACTTTCTGCTGAATTTCTTGCATTCAATTCTGTAGCATCTGGTATCGACAACAGAGCATCAGGGCCTTCAACCCATCGATCTGATCCAACGAGGCCGTTCTCACGTCCCCGTGCACATTAAATATGAACATTAACCAGCTCGCTTGGGACAAGGTACCTCGGGGCTGCCTTCAACCCCATCGTCTGTCTCGGTAGCTGGCAGGGGAACAGCAGCTTTGTAGACATTAGAAATTTTCCTTGTGACATCTTCATTAACTTTAACCGCACGTTAACAGTCATAAATATTGAATCAGAAAGCACAGGTCGGCAACCTGGCACCTTCACAGCATCAATCTATGGGCTTAAAAACACATTACGGGTCTTCCATAATTAAAACACCTTTCCCATCCACATTCCAATTTAAGACGCATAATACATAAAGACTATAATATGCAAATACCCTCAATTTGTTCTTAATAAACACTCCGGTTTGGTCCATATCTAAATTCCGTAAATCACACAAAACAGACCAATATCAACAGTAGCCATGTAAGTTGAAGAGCAGAGAAAAAAAACAAAATATCAAATCCATCACTCTTAATTTATAAAAAGTAGCCAAGTATACAAATGACAGGCACTCAAGTAGCATAAAATAATTTCCACTAGACCCGGGCAAAAAAAAATGTGTATTTTTTCTTTTTAATTCAATTAAGCAACAAGAAAACATTGTTACCTTTCCTTACATTCTCAAAGTTGTCTCAAGCAGCTAACCATGGAAGTAAAATTTGCCTCATCCCTGAAACAGGTTACTCGAGGTCTAGGTTGAAGTGCACTGGTAAATCAATGCGAGACAGTCCATCTACACCTACCCGTGTTGTCTGTGCTCAGGTAGAAGCTTCAGTTCATCAGAGCTGTCAATCAGTAACTTTTACGAGCATAAAATTCACCCGTAGAATGACATACTTCAGTTTGCTTTGGATATCAATAACACTGTCAAGGAACTCTGATCCTGGACTCCTGAAAACTTAAGTTTTTAAGAAAGACATACAAATATTCATTGCACACTAAAGAAAATAGTAAGACTTCTAGTTTTGAAACCAAACTGTATGATTTCAATGTCGGTTAAAGCCGTACGAAATATATTTAGTGTGCTTAAATTAGGTAGTAAGTCAATGATACCATTAAATACACTTTTTCTTCTTTACTTCTTATTTTTGAAATAGCCTGGATTTGCTGGTAACGGCACACAAGAGGAAACAAGGACGTGTTGTAACGGTTCGTACATCAGTATTCCTGGCATACAAGTTTTGAAAAGATTTAATGGTTTTCAAACACTGTTGTACCTGGTCTCTAACCCTATTAATAGTCCAAATTAGCCTTACGCTCAACGGAAAAAATAACAAACCACCCCTTCATTCCACCAGCACTAAAGAAAAAACTCCAGGAATAAGTTATTTGCTTTACCAACCAACGTATCCATTTTTCTCCCTGTCTGTCTCAACAACGGAATCCCTTAGAGACCCTCAGGAAGTTTCCTGGTGTATGTACAATGAACCATCAGAAACAAGTATCTACGTGTGTCAGAACAGTCTCTTTCGTGAGTGACCTTATCACACATATCCCATATTTATTTATTACGAACCACGGATCAGGGCATGGTCAGTATTTAAATTGGTTTTTGTTTTCCTTTCTTTTTAAATTTAATTATTATTTTTAAAGAATAGCATTCTTAAGAATAAATTCTATTTTCAGACTCATACAAATTTAACTACCAACACATAGAGCAACTCTTCCATTTAAATTCAGAATTATAGACACTTTCTACAATCATGGATTCGCTACAAACAAAGTGCGCCTCTGAGGACAGAAATTTGTATTAACTGTTAAATATTGGTACCGTGCAGCAATACTTAAACAAGCTCATAGGATAATTAAATACGAAAACAATGCAATTAAGTGTGCATATTTTAAAAATATTTAATATTTTAGTTTCCAAAGGCGCTCTTGCATATATTACAGTACCTATTTTACAATGTAAATGTGGATATCAATCAATTTAATACTAATTTAAATTAGAAACAAGATGGTACGTGATCTAGAAATAACAAAGCAAAGTTAGTTCATATTATATTTGAAACATCCTCTTTTCAGTATCCCATTATTATTGTAACTTTAGCAGTAAATCCCAACAACGAACTTACGAGAAGGGCTGGAGAAAAAAACAGGACAGAGCAGGATTACGAGGTTTTCCCCTGCAATTCCTTGAATTGAGTTCTATCTGCCCGTGCTTAACAGCTCTATTTAATGAAAATAACTCATTTCTGAGATTCACACCAAAATGAGAAAAGCCGAGAAGAATTTTCATTACTCCCTACCATGTTCAAGGTTGTGTTCTAATAAACTAACAGAAAAATCAAGTAAACAGAAATGGATGTATACAATCCACAGAAAAGACAGAAAATTGAAAAATTCAAAATCCCAAGGCTAAACTTCGAATTAGTTCTTTTAACCAACACACCAGGTAGAAACGGAGCACAGGAGAATGAAGGGGTAGGAGTCAAGAACCAAGGACACACAAGCCAAGCTCTGGGCAGGACAAGGCCACCCCACAGCCCTTCCAGTCACCGATGGCTTTAACGATGAACACGTGAGCTTTTCCGCTAGAAAAATCCTCCTGCAACGCCCAGTTTGGGCTTTCCCACTGCCCAGAAAACCCATCAACCTCTCCCCAGTTCACACCAAGCTCAGACCGTCAGCCCCAACTTAAGTTAGATATAACAAGTGACAGACAGAGGAAAGCACCGCAATGCTTGAAATAAGGGCAATATATCTTGAAACATGTGACAGTTAATAAAATAAGGCATTTACCGCTAATAAGTGGACCGAGTTCAAGAAGCCAGTTAACATAAAAATGTACCTTATTTTTAATTTCTCTAGGAAGATGTTAGATCCCTGTCTGATTGTTGGTCCAAATTCCCGCTGTGCCAGCCACATGACTATGCGAAGTTTTAGTGTGACTTCCTAAATTGTTCTCAATGCCCTTACAAGGCTGTGAATCGTTTCAACCGATCCTTCTTAATAACCCCTCCTTCTCACCCACTTCCATAATGTTAAGTGTATATATACGAAATATATACGAATTATTTCAGCAGCTATTTAGCCATAAGGCAGTTTGCTGCCCTGTTGTTTTTAAATAATTGAAAAATAATAATAATAAAAACAGAAGTATCACACACCAACATCGGGAGAACTTTGTAGAGTAGGGTAGATGGTTGGACTCGATGATCCCAAGGGTCTCTTCCAACCTAGACGATTCTATGATTCTATGGTTCTATGATTCTTTACAACACTATCGCTGGCAGAACACCCTTGGATTGAAAACAATAGTTGAGAGACTTGCTATTTCAGCTCTCTGTGCTGGTAATGCTGCTGTACATACACTGTGAGGCTTTTCTTGTTGAATATAATGCATAAAAGCATCAGGATTCTGCAATTTTACATTTAAAAAATAATCGTATTGTAAGCGATGATGGGAAGGATTTCATGATTCTGCTTTCACCAGGATTAAGCATGCAGCATTCTTGCAGGACATTTTAACTTTTTATTGTAAAGTTATTTAATCTGGCAGCGTGGGGAAATTTACTGGGATCCCTTTTATTTTCTTGGACAAAATAATTTCTAGATTCTTTCACCCCGTAGATTTCAACGCAAGTCTTCTACCGCTATAGATGACAGCGCAATAATTGCGTATGTTTACACATAATAGCTAGGTAAAATGGCTTATAAACTAAAACATCTTTTTAGTTTTACATTTAGAAGTCACAACTAATTGCAAAGAATTATTAACTGCTGTGGCACAGGCCAGCACTCCCACATGGGACTCTCCGTACTGCCCACGCTACATAAATAGCAAGTTTTGCTATTCAGTTCATCTACTACCATCAGCTTTAAAGAGGATTCTCCAGCTGTGACTGCACACTATCAGTAGCACAGAAAAGTCCATTTTACCCAATTACAGCTTTGGATTGCAGTCGTCTTGGACAGAAATAAGAAGATTCACAAAGCTGCTCATCACACTGAATGAGAATGCCCTCTCTTGAGGATATTTTCACATACCTTTCCATCAGTGGGAATACAAGCTCGGAGTAGCTCTTGGCATTGAATTTTCTTGTCAAATATCCATGTGCCAACTGTTTGTGGGACAGAGGGCCCTGCTTTTAGAGAAATGTGGTTCAAAGCATAAGGAACAGGCCTTGCTACCCCAAAAAGGTAAGTGAAGACTTCCAACGAGTGACTGAAAGGGATGAGTTAGCATGAATAGGTCATGCAATAAAGAATAATGTTATTTTCTGGTATCGTGCATTCTATACACACAATGCAAATGACTGTACACACTTATAAGGAACAATCCCCCCCATCTTTTTTACAAATAAATGTTTGCAAAATATAGCATTCTATTCACCTAACTTTTCAACCTAAAACAAAATTTTGTGTTCCATTCACACTCAAATATTGGTAACTCTAAATGATCTTACCACGGCCTATGGTAGAGCCTGTCCTTTCGTAGCAAACCAATCCAAATAACCCATCAGGAGGAAGAGGACAAGGCAAATAAACATCAAGGAAGACAACCAGAGACTGGTATTTGTGGGAAGATACAGCTTCAGGATGCTTCATCAGCCTTCTGATATTCAACCCCTTCATTATTGCTTACGCTATTTCCAAAGCCAAAGTATATCCCTCACAGCGCCAAATGCCAATGGAAAATTCTCCCTCTGCTTTGGGAAACTAAAAAACAACTTTATTCTCCTTCCCATGAGCAACTAAATTAATGATAGACTGGCTTCTCGTGGATTTGGGTTTTACTCCTCTTATACGCACAATAACCCTACCTTCTCTCATGTCATGGTACTATTTGAAGAAAGAAGATGAGTTTTATGGCTGGCCCAGAGCTATGCACACAGTGACTGCCCGCTTGTTGACTAATCAGTAGCACAACACGCTCCCGGAGAGTTTTCCCTGCCTGAACTGTAGTAGGGTGGAATTCACAGGTCTCCCAGCCTCCTGAGGGGTCAGGCAGTAGATAACGCTGTAAAACTGTGGTTCCCAATCACCATCCTGTACTGATGTCAACGCACGTTGAGTACCAGCACCAATCACTAACTCGTAACTACTCTGTTACCTAAAGCTACTCCACAAGTGGAGTCTCCTTCTCTGGAGACATTCCAAACCCGCCTGGACACGTTCCTGTGCAACCTGCTCTGGGTGGACCTGCTTTGGCAGGGGGGTTGGACTAGATGATCTCCAGAGGTCCCTTCCAACCCCATATCATTCTGTGATAAAAGCAAATTATATAAGAGGCCATAATGCAATGATACTGTGAAAAAAAACAAACAAAACAAGAAGTGAAAGCACGTCTTTAGAGGTAAAAGTTAATGAAAGAAAAGAAAAAGTGCGTTTCACGCAAAGGTGACGCTCATCAGTACATCTGCCAACTGCATTAACCAGATTTCTGAGTGGTTGGAGTTGCACTGAAAGATAAATCAAGATGCCAAAATCCTAATTTGTACATTTAAAGCAATCTAACAACTTAGCGCTAAATTTTATAGGCAATAAAATTTTCCAGTAGAAGCTGACTATTCGAGGGGGGGGGAAATGTAGCCATCTCTTTATCAAGTCATGATTTTATTTATCAATGATGCAGGCACTGGAACCGTGCACAAAATCTGAAAGCAATCACTTCACCTAAAATTAGGTACAAAGAAGCCCGCAGTGATAAATAAGTGGATCTTTAACAGCTGTTGTGGCGCGCTCAAATCTAATCTCCTGTTCATTCATTCAAGTTATAACAACAGGCTGATACATGGATGTTTTGTATCAGCGCAGAGAAAACAGTAATTCCAGAATTTGTTTATTCAGCTCAGATGAAAACTACAGCACATTCGGTCTCATCGCTGCTGACTCGAGAAGGGTACAAGGAAAAGAATTTAAACAGCATTTGTAACAAGGTCCTGTAAATGAGAATCACTGACTTACGAAGGCAGCTGCAGGAGAATCTCTAAGTACTTTCTTATGTCTTGAGGGTAACGTTTCCCATTTCCCACATCCCAAACAGCAGCATGTTTATTTTAGAGAATAATCTGAAAGTCAAGCTTTAGTAACAAAGTGACAGAGCGCTTGTTTCGTGTAATGGATGAGAAGCTCAACATGAGCAGGCAGTGTGCACTGGCAGCCCAGAGAGCCAACCGTGTCCTGGGCTGCATCAGGAGAAGTGTGGCCAGCAGGTCTCGCGAGGTGATTCTGCCCCTCTACTCTGCGCTCGTGAGACCCCTCCTGGAGTACTGTGTCCAGCTTTGGAGTCCTCAACACAGGAAGGACATGGACCTGTTGGAACGGGTCCAGCGGAGGGCCACGAGGATGATCAGAGGGATGGAGCACCTCTCCTATGAAGACAGACTGAGAGAGCTGGGGTTGTTCAGCCTGGAGAAGAGAAGGCTCCGGGGAGACCTTATAACAGCCTATCAATACCTGAAGGGAGCCTACAGAAGAGCTGAAGAGGGACTCTTTGTCAGGAAGAGTGGTGACAGGACAAGGGGCAATGGTTTTAAATTGGAAGAGAAGAGATTTAGATTAGATATAAGGAAGAAATTCTTTACAGTGAGGGTGGTGAGGCACTGGAACAGGTTGCCCAGGGAAGTTGTGGATGCCCCATCCCTGGAAGTGTTCAAGGCCAGGCTGGATGGGGCTTTAAGCAACCTGCTCTAGTGAGAGGTGTCCCTGCCCATGGCAGGGGGGTTGGAACTAGATGATCTTTAAGGTCCTTTCCAACTCTAGCCATTCTATGATTCTATGATTCTATGATTCTATGTAATATTAATGGCAGGACACAAGAAGCCAGGGCAGAAATAGCCAACGTACACATTTCAAATATATACACCGCAAAAGTTATCAAAGACACAAGGATTTGGGTCTGTTGAGGAAAGCAGAGGTGACTTCCAAAGCATCCTGATGTGTCTTCCTTCCACTGCAGCGAAATCACCTTTATATTTAATTGTCAGCAGTGAGCTACAGTACTGTCAACTTCAAAATGTGGTAACTGAGGTATTTTCAGCCCAGTATTTAGCACTGTATTAGTGCTTGTAATAAGAACTGAAAACTGGTTGTAAACAACATGAAACGATGGTGTTTATGACTATTTTCATTATTCAGAAATTATATAAATATAAAGGACAAATGCCAAAACGTTTAAAATTCTCGCAACAACAATAATCTAACCTACATTTTTAATAAAGGGTAATGAGATCCGCTAAAAAAAAAAAAATACAAAAGTTTTTCAAACAAGAGATCTCTAAACTGATGTGATACTTACACCACTAAAAAGTTATCAGTGTTGGAGATGGCGGAAGTTGTTAGCAGCGAGAAAAACAAGATACTCCAGAAGGATGTAGCAAGTAGTGCTATTGTGGGAAAAAAGAAAAGGAGATCGGATTCCATTCTAGGAATGGACTGCCTTGAGTAGTCACCAAGTAGCACGTTAACCCAGCATGAACGAGCAAATGCAAGAGGTAGTAGCATCACAAATACTAGGAAGCAAATTCAGGAATTTCATTTAATAAAAGGTGCAGGGAAAAAGAAAGAGGCTGTTCCAGCAAGCCAGAGGTCAGATACAAAAAGCCTAAGGAGAAAGAATAATCTGATCACAGAATCACAGAATATTTTTGGTTGGATGGGACCTTTGAGATCATCAAGTCCAACCAACAAAAAAAAAACCACACCACCAAAAACAAACAAACAAACAAACAAACAAAAAAATCCCAGAACACCAAACACCAAAACAAACACCCACACCCCACACCCACCCACAAACAGACACAAACCAACCATCTCGGGCACTAGAGCATGCCCTGAAGTGCCATGTCTACACGTTCCTTAAATACCCCCAGGGATGGCGACGCCACCACCTCCCTGGGCAGGCTGTTCCAGTGCCTGACCACTCTCTCAGTAAAGTAATTCTTCCTCATATCTAATCTAAACCTCCCCTGCCCCAACTTCAGACCATTTCCTCTGGTCCTGTCATTATTCCCTTGGGAGAAGAGGCCAACACCCACCTCTCTACACCCTCCTTTCAGGGAGTTGTAGAGGGCAATGAGGTCTCCCCTCAGCCTCCTCTTCTCCAAACTAAACATGCCCAGTTCCCTCAGCCTCTCCTCATCTGACTTGTTCTCCAGACCCCTCACCAGCTTGGTGGCTCTCCTCTGGACACGCTCCAGCAGCTCAACGTCCTTCCTGTAGTGAGGGGCCCAGAACTGAACACAGCACTCGAGGTGAGGCCTCACCAGTGCCCAGGACAGAGGCACCATCACTTCCCTGCTCCTGCTGGCCACGCTATTCCTGATACCGGCCAGGATGCCGTTGGCCTTCTTGGCCACCTGGGCACACTGCTGGCTCATGTTAAGCCGGCTGTCCACCAATACCCTCAGGTCCTTTTCTGCTGGGCAGCTTTCCAGCCACTCTTCCCCAAGCCTGTAGCGTTGCCTGGGGTTGTTGTGATGAAATGCAGGACCCGGCACTTGGCCTTATTAAACCTCATCCCATTGGCCTTGGCCCATTGATCCAACCTGTCCAGGTCCCTCTGTAGAGCCTGCCGACCCTCAAGCAGATCAACACTCCCACCTAGCTTGGTGTCATCTGCAAACTTACTGATGTCAGCAGAGAAGCTTCTATTTAATTAAGAAATATACGAGGTTCACTTTTTCCTCAAGTAAAATATTCTCTCCTTTCTTCTGCAAATGACAGAGCAGATTAGAAGAAGCCAGTGTGTCCAGCAACCTCCTCAACAGAGACACTGGCACAGCAACAGAAGGGTGGTCCTCAGACAAAATTCGTTGACAAAGTGATGGGATGTGATATCCAGTGCTGCTTCCCAAAAATTACAGTTTCCTTAGGTTTCTGATTAGCATTGAAGCCGCTCTTCTATATATTCGCTGACTTCATTAATTCTTTCTACCAATTTTTGCAGATACCACTTTTTCGACTTAAATTTCAGAATACTCAGTGCCACCTTCCCCTGTCGAGAAACGTCACTTTGTAACACCAGGGATAATTGAGTCCTTTCTCTTATGATGAACTGCCTCCTTCTCACCAAAAAAGAAAGAGAAGGGGAAAAAAAGTAAAAGAAAATAAGAAAAAAAGGCAAGTATCTTGGCTGAACTACTCATCTCGACTCTTACTGTAGAAAGCCCCAGAGATTAAGGAGAAAGAGAAGCCTTTCACAGGATGGGATGAACAACCGTATCTCACCCCTAGACTAAATTACTAACTTAGATTAGATGTTTATTTTTTAGCTGATTAACATTAGGTAAAATCAAACACGGTCAATGGAGCTAAAAATGAGAATCAGATAAACCAGCTTCATGAAGCATTGTCAGAGAGAGATACACAACCGGCCTTGCAAGTAAAGGGAAGAAATGATGTCCTTCCTCTATTTTTTAAATTTAGATTTGAAAAAAAAACAGGTAGTAATATCTGAAAAATGCAATTTTCAGTCTGGTGTTCCCCAAAACTTTAGTAATATATCTCAACATGAGATCATGGAAAAAAAAAAAAAAAAAAAAAATCAAGGAGTTCAGTACACTCGGAAAATACAAATTGTAGCAGTAGCAGAAACTGCTTATTGTTCCCCTGGGGCAGAAGAAAGTAACTCTTTAAGTGGTTACCTCCTGTTTAACTAAAAAATAACTAGTACAAAGCTTTCAAGAAGCAGCACTATACGATACACTTAACCTGCCTGATCTGACAAGCGATAAAGAGTTTTAGTAACACTTTGTTGCAGCCTGAAGATGAAAGAATAAAACAAAGCTTTTCTTTTCATCTTAATGCAAGAAATCAGACATTTAAAGTATTCTTTAATAGCACACAAGAGATCCTCTAACTGGTAAATAAACTGTGAGGGAAAAAGAAGCAGCATTTACTATTAAACCCCCAAGATTTTGTTACTTGGAGGTCTCCTCGTCCTGCACAACAGTCTCTTACCTGTTCATTGGAGACGTGGTTTAGAAATATTTTGATACATTCTCCCCTTATAGAAGTCCCTCACCTCTCATTTTATTGACAGTTGTCGTTACTGGAGGGATAATTTAGACAAGAATATATTTTACTCTAAAACCAGAGAGGATGCTATCTAACAGAATGACAATTTCCTTGCGTAGTGCTATCAAGACTAATCCTGGCAAAAGCAAACAGTTCGAATTTAGTCATTGGTTTTATTTCATTAAAATTATCAATATTTTTCATTTGATTCTTTAAGAGAGGAAAAATCATTCAAACTGCTCCAAATGACTTCTAGTCTAACAATCCTTTAAATGACATACCCTTTTATCTCAGCCAGCTATCTGGTCTTTTTGACCTTTAATCCCAGGAAGGTCTCTGAAGGACAAAGGAGAAATAGCTGGGTTTTATTCTGGTGCCCAGACACAGCACGGACTAGAGAAGTCAAAGGCTGAAATTTCAGAGGAAATATTAAATAGTTCACTGCCTACTACTGGCAACCTTCAGTGCATTTAACTCTCGATATGAACCAAGAAACTTGAACACGTGTGAACTTCGGTTTCTGCAAGAACATACACGGGAGATTTCTGACAAGAACCGCAACAGAAGCATCCCAAACAGGCATCATCATCTACCAAATTCTGATTTTTAATGGATAATATAACTTGATTTAAGAAATACAAAATAAAGGGGAAAAACCTAGTTGCCAGATAGATTTTTTTATTTAATTCTAATATGAAAAAACATGAAAAAAAAAAACCCAACTCTCTTTTCCACGCATCTGCCTCAAACATTTGATAAAATCTGGCTGCATTTTTAAAAAGTTCAGCCTAAGGTTCTGACTCTCTGTGCTCAAAGGTCTAAAACTTTGCCAGGATTTAACTACCAAACGATTCAGTACTGGGTACTAGTAAAAAAAGCAACAGCACCAATTCCATGCAGAAATGCATAACCATTTAACCCTTAAAACTCATTACTACATGCTGTTTTGCAAAGGGCTCTATGAACTGTGCCCAATCTCTTTTTCCCAGGTTAATTTTTTCCTCTGCGTTTTTAGGGACAGTTTCCTTGGTTTTCTTAATTAAGCAGCACTAGAAATTAATACAAGAATCACATGCCAGCCACCACCAGTTGTTTTTCCACACGATTATCTGCTAACTGCTGGAAGATGATGTTTTAACACGCACGAATCTTGTGCTTCCGCATCAAAAAAGCAGGTGGATCTAACTTTGAACTCGCAAGCCGTTTCTAAGCAAATACTTTGGATATGCTTGTTATACCAGCTATGACAAAAATCGCTTTGTATGTGCACCGCACAACTACTCCGAAAGATTTTTAAAGCAAAGGTCTGCACTCAGTAAACCCTAATAGAGCACATGCAGCCTTAAGCAGAATAGCATGAAATTTAATTTCGACAAATCCACCAGAGACCGAAAAGCACACAGTATGCGGTAGACAAGAATTACCTGTTTCTGAGAATATATAGAAACAAAAATGACACTTCTAAATGAACGCCCATTGAAAGATAAATTCTGCCTATCTGCAAAAAGCCACACACACAGAGAAAACCATCTGTAAAAGAAAAAAACTCTAAAAGAAGCTGACAATCCTCACAACGAATCTACCGCGGCCTGAGACCAAGTTACTTGTGTATACGAGTAGGACAGGACCTGACACATCGAGTGCTCTTAATTTAAATTTCATTTGGAATATCAAAAGTTCTCTATCAGTTGTAGAATGAGATTCCCTACATAAATCAATCAAATGACCCCTTAATATTTGACAATATTCATGAGATATATTGGCTTTCTCCTTGACACCCACGCAGGGGGAAAGGAAAAACTAACCAAAACAAACCAAAACACAATTCAATCTCACAAGCTCTCAAAACCTTTATTTCTCCATTTGCAGAACCCTTGCAAACCTCAGAATTTGCTTCTTTAGTTGCCTTTACAACACTGAAGAACAACAAATAAAGCAATAGCGGGAGCAGAAGGAGAGAGGGAGGATGGGAATCAATTGCTGCAGTTCTAGCCTTAAATGCCTCCCACACACGGACCGCTTTTCATACAAGGTTGAACACGGTCATTTCATTACAATGAAAAACCAGAGGGAGAGAGGAAGGGAGAGATGGAGAGACTTCTACATTTGGCCCGTCTTTCCCACCTCACGATCAAACTTAAGCCAAATTTATATGATGCCAAACTCCGGGTTAACGTTAACACAAATGTCATTTATGCATATTTAAGTGTATTTCCTGCAGTATCTAAGTGTATGTATTTCATGCAGTCCAGTGCTAAACTGAGAGATAAATAAGATATTTCAGGGAGCTGGTTAGGTTCGCTTTTTTTAATTGTTATTACTCATTTACGTGAAAAAGTTCTTTTTTGTTCACAAAATAAAAATTAAGTCTTTCCTTCAAGATTATAAAATATTATTTCAGTGTTAGGGGAAAAAAAATACACCATTCTCGTCTATGAAAGCTTGAGGACTGTTTGACCTTGCAACACTCTCCTTCTGAAGATACAGTCCAGACCACCAGAGCCATGCCCATGTCCTCCAGCTCCATTAATTAAGCATGATTGGGCTTGCTCCCATTCACTAGGACTAGCACTTTGATGACCAGTGGTGAAGTTGGTTAAGCAGCTGATTCTGGAAAGAAAAACTTAAGATTGACATAATCTGCAAAGCAGTTTCAAAAGGTGCTCGTCACCAAAAAGGAAAAGTGACGCTATTGCTCCTGTGTGTCTCCTGCTCCCCTTCTCTGAATACACAAGGTTCAACTGAGTTGATACAAAACTCTTCTCGTAGAGCGTTTCTGGATGGTTTAGATCACTGGACACCAGGTTATTATAGGAACAGACGTGATCAGACATGGGACCATTAAACGAGGTTAGTTGTAACATCAGACTGTAGCCTCCAAGACATGACATTTGCACGAGAAGTTCCAACACCTTTTGCCATTCGTTCTTGTTCTACCTTTGGACACGTGTTTAAAACATCTGTTGTTCCACAGCACTCGAAATGCAATTAAAGACGGGTTGACATAGTGCTTAGTGACATGGTTTAGTGATGGTTTTTATCAGAGTTTATTAGGTTGATGGTTGGACTAGATGATCTTAAAGGTCCCTTCCAACCCGGACAATTCTATGATTCTGTGATTAAAGTGGGCGGCCCAAAGGCATCGATGTCTCGATGACATCTCCAAGTCAGTGTTTCAGTGAAGAAGCAAAACACTTCCTTTGGAATCAGAAAAACGTTGGGAATATTGGGAATATAGAACCAGAGAGTACCCCAGGCACATCCAGGCTTTTTCAGTCAGACCTTAAAAAATTCCTGTTCGTAAGCGAGACGAGCATTTGTAAGGTTCTAGATGCTCCTCTTAAACAATTATGTACCTTTTCCATATTCAACGATCCAAGCCTTTTGAAAAATTAAATTGGGGCTTTTTGCCTACTCTAATATTCTCATCGTGTCTACCCAACCCTCCATTAATTAAGCACCATCCTTTTGATGGGGTTAATACTGTACTTTCAGGAAACGGAGTGAACCAAGCCCTTCCACAGCCCTGAACTCCCGAATTACTATGAACTAGAAGAGAGAAAAAAAAAAAAAAAAAAAAAAAAAAAAGATGTACAAGCTGCATTATTTGCAAGTTTTTCCTTCTAATTTCAGGACCGTTTTACAAGGATGCACCCATCCACCTGAAAGCGTTGACGGAACACCTTGTATGTCACACCGACAGTGAGAACTTTAATTTATGCAGTACCTGCTTCACATCCCGTGCATAATTCTATCTTCCCTCTACTCCTGCAATCCAGTGACATGAATGTCAGACTCAGCTAAAGATTTGCTGTTACAGCGACAGCATTAAAAGTTTGGCATCTTTAGCAGTCTAGTGAGTTACAAGACGTTTCACCTTTTGATAATAAAATACTTCTATCAATAGCGAACCTTTAACCCAAAGAATATCAATATACATCACTGAAAATAAAGTTATCTCCAAGAAAGCCAGTGACAACTAAGCGGCAAGCCACAGGAGAGCAGGAGCGAGCGCTGCAGCATCACATGTGCAAGAAAACCCAGGACGGTTTGCTCAAATTTAGATCACATCAAAAAATATCTACCCCGAGCAGGTTATTGCCTGGGTGTCAGAAGCTTCTGATGAAGCTGCCCTTCCCCTACAAGTCAATGGATTACAGCAAATATCTACCTCCTTCAACAAGAACAGTAGGATGAACCTTACCCAACAAAACCGCCAAATATTCTCCGGAATGTATTCCTGCCATGACAGCTACATTAGGGGCTTCCAAGATTTTCACACCAAAAGCCTACAACAAATCATCAGTATTTCTCACAAATATCTCTGCAACCCTTTGAAAATTTATTTTGTTTCCCCACCCCAGACGTCAGAGAGAAATCAAAACAAAATCACAAATATACTATTAAAAACAAACCCAGTATTACCCTGTAAGATGCAAATCACGGCCTTCCAGGCTACCAGTGATCCACAGAGCAGCTCAGTTTGTTGACTTTTGGGGGGTTGGACTAGATGAACTCCAGAGGTCTCTTCCAGCCCCACAACATTCTGTGATTCTGTGACTGGGGATTCCTACGTGAATTATTTCACACAGGTTTTTGGTACCCCTTAAGTTTAGAACCTCCCTCTAAAGAGTACACAGAGCCGTACCTAGAGGAAGGCAAAAATAAGCATTACCAACTGGAGAGACCAAGCTCTCCCGGGTGCTGCCACCAGAAGAAATGTTGCAAATCCTTTGTCAGGAGATGTAGTGACAGGACAAGGGGTAATGGCTTTAAATTGGAAGAAGGGAGATTTAGATTAGATATTAGACTGTGAGGGTGGTGAGACACTGGAACAGGTTGTCCAGGGAAGTTGTGGCTGCCCCATCCCTGGAGGGGTTCAAGGCCAGGCTGGATGGGGCTTTGAGCAACCTGCTCTAGTGGAGGTGTCCCTGCCCATGGCAGGGGGGTTGGATGTCGATGATCTTTAAGGTCCCTTCCAACTCTAACCATTCTGTGATTCTATGATCCATGTCAGTGGCTGAAAGGAACTGCCTGAGATTTATGGTGTTTCACAGCGATGAGAAGGGAAACCCACGCACCAAAATGTCTTGCTAAACCTCTGTGGTTTTTTTCCTTTTCTAAGAATAAGAGGAGTTTTACAAAATAACAACCACAGAAATGTCATTTTACTTCATCTTTCAGTTTATGCAGAGAAAGTGTTGTTGCAACAAAAAGGTAGAGGAAAACAATTAATACATTAAAGGGCACAGAACTAAGAGGATTTATTTGCAGAGTATTCTTGCTTAACTGGCATAAATTCAGCCAAACTCTGTAAACTTCCACATACTCATAAAAAGTGAAAATACAAACCAATTCAAAGTTACGAGCAATAAAGCAAAGCCTCCCACAACATTTATCATGAGGTATTCCAGTTTAACTTCTTTTTTTTTCACGTTGCATCTGACTATCCACAATTACTAGTACCATCAGTACACGCTGCAATTCTTCAAATCAAAATAATTTAAAAAAAATCTTCCTAAAAGCCAGACAAGGAACAAGGGCAATGATTCTGGTGCAGAAGTTCTCAGCAACGTTCCCTTGGGCTCCACAGTGCAAGAGACTAGCCCAGGTGGTCATGATGGTGCCTTCTCACATTGTAAGGATTAAAAATGCTCTGTCAAACTTATTTTCACACCCTACTGCCAAATTGCAGGATCACGGAATCATTCCGGTTGGAAGGAGCCTCAAGAAGTCATTTTGTCAAACCCTCTGCTCAAAGCAGTGTCACCCTTGAGATCAGACCGGATTGCTCAGGGGTTTATACACTCACATCTCAAAAGCCTCCACAGATGGAGACTGCACAGCCTCGCTGGGAAACCTCTTCCAGTGCCTGACTGGTTTCATCATGACAAATTTTGTCCTTATTGCCACCCTGAACCTCTCCTGCTTCAACATCCACTGTTTCTTGCCCTCATACAATGCGTCACCATGAAAAGCCACCAATTTGGGGTGATCTGCATTGAGGAGCACGTACTCCACCTCCTCTTCCAGGAGACGGATAAAGCTGTTAAACAGGACAAACTCCTGCAGAACCCCATGTGATACCAGCCTCCAGCTAGAGCATGATCCATTAACCACAATCCTCTGACCCTGACCATCCAACCCGTTTTTTTCACCTAATTTGTTGTCCAGTCATCCACACTGCAATGTCCTAACTTGGAAATAAAACCACTGGGAGAGTGTTGAACACCTTGCTGAAGCTAAGGTAAGTGACACCTACTGCCATCCCCTCATCCACAAATCCACTCATTTTGTAGTCCGTCTCTGCTTCGACCTTGTGCTCACCTCGTTTTTACACTGAAGCTCTACCATGAGCTCCCTGTTTAACCAGACCAGCCACACAATATATCAATTTTCCTGAGTACTGGAATGGACCTTTCTTGAGCTAGGAAGAGGTTGCTCTTAAGGATCTCACAGCTTTCCTGAGCTTACCCCTCAGAGCTGTCTCCCATGGGATCCCACCAGCTAGCCTTCCTCATAAGCTGAAGTTTGGTCTCCTAAAGTTGAGTTAATTCCTGGTTGCATCTCCAAATAAAACGTAATTCTTCAAATATTCATTCCTCTTCATCTCAGTGATACTTCCTTATATGTTCTGATTGAACAAGACACCCTGGACCACTGAAACTCCACCAAAAGACATGGACGCTAACAGAAGAGCGCATACAATTAAAAGGCATCATTCCACACAAATCATAGAATGGTTCGAGTTGGAAGGGACCTTAAAGATCATCCAGTTCCAACCCCCCTGCCGTGGGCAGGGACACCTCCCACTAGAGCAGGTTGCTCAAAGCCCCATCCAACCTGGTCTTGAACGCCTCCAGGGATGGGGCAGCCACAACTTCTCTGGGCAACCTGTTCCAGTGTCTCACCACCCTCACAGGAAAGAATTTCCTCCTAATATCTAATCTAAACCTCCCCTCTTTCAATTTAAAACCATTCCCCTCATCCCATCACTACATTCCCTGATAAAGATTCCCAATGAACAAGACTAAGAAATGTATTTTTCTCCATTGGGAACATGCCAGGATTAACCCAACTTCTGAGAAGGCAGCAGCAGCGCTCACTTATTACACGCCTACACAATACATAGTACTTTATGACATGGATCCTTTACTGATTTGTTTTCATGAGGATGGTATAGTAACAATAACAAATAATACAGTTTTTTAAAAAATATATAAAAAAGAGAAAAATCTTCTGTATCCTCAGTGTAATCTGTTTCTGCAAAGGGAAAAAAAATGGCTGTCTGAGATCAGGGACTCTTGATAATTCAAGCATTTGTTCTTCTTTTCTTTTTTTCCATAATAGACTATTAGCTTTTCAGATATCCACTAAGCTAAAATGAATTAAACCATCCCCTTTGTTATGGCTAAAGCGTTAGGTGTAACACACACTCAGAGGAAGAGAAAAAAAAAAAAAAAGTATTCGTTGTCTGACTAAATTACTTATCATCAATATTGCTTTAGGAATTAGAGACATACTTTAAAGATTTTACACTTGTTAAATATTTTAGTGCATTTACTATTACTCAGAAGTCAGAAAATGATCCAAGCAAGCCAGGATGCTTTAAGACATAGTATTTGGATGTCAGATTTCTTTGTAAGTGTATGTAATTTCATTTTCGGACCCCAAACTGAAGTCAATAAATTCATCATATATTGGCAAGCAACAAGATACACATTCTTTCATCTAATCTAATCCATTATTCCTCCACCAAAAGCCATCAAAGACTTGACTTAAAGAAAGGGCTGTTTTTAATGGCTCTAACGTTTCTCCCTCCAGACATCATCTTTATTTTTGTAGCAAAGCGTTATTTCTCTAGAACATATAAAGATATAAATGCAGGCTAACAAACTGTCAAGTTTTGGTACTCCAAAAGCTAGAGCCAGCCTCCAAACGCCACCATCCTTGACACCTTATCGGACACATGCAGACTCCAACAGGTTAGATGTAGCTACAAAATAAACAAAGAGGTTGACTGTTCTTACAGCATCAGAGAAATGCAATAGTTTGTAATTCTTCATCAAAAAACATTCAATGAAAGAGGAACGGGTGGTACGGCAACACGTACTCAAGTATAATTTAATCCTCTTAAATACAAATCATTTTAGCAACTGAGGTATATCCAGTTATACTTTCCTGAGGAAATACAAACACTTCACCCAAATCACTAGTTCTTGAAGTAAAAATACGCATAAGGTTTGCCAAGCTTGCAAATGGTCAAGCGATTCATTAAGCCTTTTAGTACATAAAAATATAAAAATAAAAAAAAAAGCACTCTCTGACACACAAAGAGAAACAAAATACAGCATCAAGATATGTACATACTGGGGTATTAACAGCCTTTATCTCCTTTATCCCAAAAATCACAGGTGCTTGTTCCCAAGACTACTTCCATAAGCCAGGATTAAGGATAAAAAAGCACCAATCACTGCCAAGAAAATAGGTAGGATGTGCAAATATTATTCCATATAAATCCTTTACCTCGAATAATTTCTTCACCACAGTATAATACATCTACATAATGAGAAGGCCACTATTTAAAAAGAAAAAAAAAGATAGACAATCTGGCAGTCCACGCATGAAACTACAGCCCTACTCCATTCAAACCTTAATTAAGCAAACATTACTTCTAAGCAATTACATTGGGCAAACTAGATTTCATGGAATTGTCAGAGTTGGAAGGGACCTCTAGAGATCATCTAGTCCAACTCCCCTGCCGAAGCAGGGTTGCCCAGAGCACATCACTCAGGGCTGCATCCAGGCGGGGCTTGAAGATCTCCAGAGAAGGGGACTCCACACCCTCCCTGGGCAGCCTGTTCCAGGGCTCTGGCACCCTCACCAGAAAGAAGTTCTTCCTCATATTTGAATGGAGCTTCCCATGTTCCAGCTTGTGCCCGTTGCCCCTCGTCCTCTCACTGGCAACCACTGAAAAGAGTCCAGCTCCATCCTCCTTCAACCCACCCTTTAAGTACTTGTGAGCATTAATAAGGTCTCCCCTCAGCCTTCTCTTCTCCAGGCTAAAGAGTCCCAGCTCTCTCAGCCTTTCCTCATAAGGGAGATGCTCCAATCCCTCAATCATCTTTGTTGCCCTTCGCTGGACTCTCTCCAGTAGTTCCCTGTCCCTCTTGAATTGGGGAGCCCAGAACTGGATGCAGTATTCCAGTTGTGGCCTCACCAGTGCAGAGCAGAGGGGGAGAATGACCTCCCTTGACCTACTGGCCACACTCTTCCCTACGTAGGAAGGAAGCCAGCTGACAGTCTAAGTAATTTTTCGCACTGATACTTTCCTTGCCCTCTCTATGCCACAATTTTCTTATTCATAAAGTGGAAAAACAAACCTCTAAACGAGCATCATTTGGGAACCCTGATATTTGTAAAACATCCCGTGTCGGATTTGCTCGACATCCTTAGATGCTCACATCTGAGCTCTTCACAGAATCATCACGGTTGGAAAGGACCTCTGAGATCACCAAGTCCAACCATACACACACAAAAAAAAAACTGCCTACAATCTCAGACACTAAAGCATGCCCTGCAGTGTGACATCTACATGTTTATTAAATACCTCCAGGGATGGTGACTCCACCACCTCCCTGGGCAGGCTGTTCCAGTGCCTGACCACTCTTCCCGTAAGGTAATTCTTCCTAATATCTAATCTAAACCTTCCCTGCCACAACTTCAGACCATTTCCTCTGGTCCTGTCATTATTCCCTTGGGAGAAGAGGCCAACACCCACCACTCTACACCCTCCTTTCAGGGAGTTGTAGAGGTCGAAGAGGTCTCCGCTCAGGAGAGAGGGGTTCCTAGAGGACAATTCACCCCCAGCATTCCTAGAGGGCAATTCACCTCATCCTGAAGTAGAATTCCCAACTAAAGCCAGATGAATTGTCCCCCAAAACATCTTTTTCTTTCTACTGACTACAGAGGGAGCCCAGCTCGGATGCAGACATCTACACCACAAACACCTTCAATTAAGCAACAGGAAACCAAGTTTCTATGCTTCTGATGAAAAAAAGATGCTACGTTCTGTTCGTTCAAGTCTTGCTGCAAGGCCCGCTACTGTCACAGCACTTGTTGAGTTTTGGTGGGATTTTTTTCTAAGTATCAATGCGAAAGGCCCTTAGGGAATATGGGTATTAGTATTCCTGGAGTGCTGATAAGAAGCTTTACTCGAACCTCACACGTTTTCACAGAGTCCACAAACATAAATCACATGCTCCAGTCTCCGCCATTCATTTTCACTCCTCAGTAGCTACACCGTGTTCACCGTGCCGAAGTGTTTTAAATTAGCGAACGGGCTGCCTGGCACAGAGCCTGCTTGATGCATTCGAACAGGCCTCAATAATGAAATATAATATGTTAAGAAAGCCATCATTTTGAGCCATCGATCTGTATAAACTGTACGTGACTTATTTCCACTATTCTATGGTAAGAAAATAGTGTATTACTCTTTTAACATTTGCTTAAGCACATTTCAACAGAAGCTCGCTACACTAAAATTTGGTGTTAAGTAGACAAGAATTTTCACTTCAAAACTCAATGCATACTTGGAATGAATATTTGCTTTTTTTTCCTTTAAAAAAAAAAAAAAAAAGTCTTTAACAATGGATAATACCTTAGAAAACCACAGCTACTAAACAGTTGCGTTTTACATTTAAATGTCAGTCAGAAGAAAATAGAGTAACATAATTCCTCTAAAAGCCTACAAACTACTTTCTTCTTCAAAAGGAGAGGAGCAAAAAACATCAAAAAATCATCTCTACGAAATGGCAATGAGTTCATTACAGTGCTCTGAAAGGCAAATTTGATTTGCTTCCTCGCATTAGAAAACAGAAGAACATGGGCGTACCTGCACCAGAGGCCGATCGGTGCTGCGATCTTCCACTGGGTGAAGAAGGTTCCTTCATACGATCGATGACACTGTCAGAAAGCTGCAAAATATAATCCCCAACCCAAACAGAGTCAGAACTGCATCTCGTCCTTTATCCCCGTTACCCCTCTCTTTCCCCCAAAAATGAAGTAAAATTTTAAAAAAAAAAAAGCATAGAGCCCTGAAAAAAGCTGCTAAAATCTATCCACAACGCAGAATTCACTATTTCCCCTTATTTGTGGGGCGAGCGCTCGGCTCTGAACAAGATCGTTTTGGCTCTCACAGATCACAAGAAACTGATATGAGAAAATACAGGATACAGGGAAGGGTAAACGCCATTTGACACGTTGTTTGTAATTAACCAGCTTTTTTGCATTTCTCAGTTATTTGGATGAGAGTCAAATAGCGCACAGCACTTAACCCAGGAGGAACTTCATCCTCACAAAGGCCTCAAAACACTCGTGCAACACACACAAAAATACTGTCACAAATTACGCGGAATCAAACTGAGAATAAGAGTAACGGCCAGTTTCAGATCTGTTGTAGCCCATGGAAAAAAATAACAAAAGAATAGATAACATGAAAGCCTGTGTTTTCCAACTAAGAACTTCTTATTGGTTTCCTCCAACACCAAGTCTTATCAAAATACTGGTTTGACTGCCCATGAGACTTAATTTTAATTAGCAAATTCGTTACTAAACCTACAGCGTGACACCTCTCACCGGCAGAGATCTGTGTTACAAAGGTTTTGCAAAAATCTGTAATCTAAAATGCAACTGAAAGGGTAAAATTCCTTCCTGCAGCGTTAAGATTTCTTAACCCAGTCCTAAAACTCTCAACTTAACTTCACAGTTAGTTTTACATAGGTAAACAGTATCCACTTTTGAAGGTTCTGTTGATATTAAATCTAATATTATTATTTAGTGAAGCTGGATCTTCTTTTTATATGTAATATCACTCAGTTTTTATTCCCAATATTCAAGACCCAGGACACTTCAGAGGAATTCCAATAGCTCTTCCCAGTATTTAAGCACGTTTCAGAGCGGGTGAACTCTGCTGTGAGCACTAACGATACTGTCACCTATTTGCATTAAATGACCAGAATTGGAAAACATGAGTATGCTGAAATAGGCAGCAGTTACTATCACGCTTCATTCCGCAACGCTCCTCCCTATGAGCAGTAACAACAAATAAAACAACGTATTATCATTCCTGATACGAACTACCGTGTCTTCCATCGAAAAGTTTCTAAGCAGTGAGATTTCTCAAAGTCACTTGTGTCACACACTGTCTTCTGGTATATTATAGGCAACAGCACGCCATAAATAGGCAAAGAATGGGAATGCTTCTGCAGGTACAGAGGAAGCCGGATGCAGCACATGTAAGAGAGCAGGACATGGGAAAGGGAGGAGCTCGCACGTGTAGAGGTCAGGGAAAGACAAACCAAGCCCTGATAGTTCCACATCTCTCCTACAACTGTTCTGCACCCCGTCTTTAGTAACCAGGCTGGGGAGAAGGCTCCCCCAGGACAGGCTCCTACGTGCGGCATGATTCTTGCCACCACTGACACTTCTAGACCACACCGGAGCGCCATGGCTCTCGGTCCCCTACAAGACCCAGCCGACAACGCCGGGAAGGGTGGAGGTCACTGTGGGAGAGGGGATGGAAGCAGAGGAGAGCACCCTCCAGGCGGGAGGGGACAGAGCCGCAGGGACAGGAGCCAACGGCGCAGAGGGACCGGGCCCTCCGGTCCCCCCTCCTGAGGTCAGGCCGGGGCAAGCCAGGCCCCGAGGTGTCCCTGCGACAACCCCCCACCGGCCCGGGGTGGGAGGGAGGAGCCCCGGGGGAGTCCTGCTCTCACCCGCACGCCCTTCACCACCGTGATGTTCTCATTCTCGTCCGCCTCGAAGGTGACACGCCGGGTGCTACCGCCGCCGCCCATCTTCGCCCGGCGCCACCAGGCCGCGGCCAAGGGACGGCCCCAAGGAGACTTGTCGGCCCCGCTGCCAGCGTGCCCCGCAACAAACCCGCCCCTCATTGGCCCGGGGCTCGCCCCACCCCGCCCCCCGCGCGTAGAATCCCGCTCTCTATTGGCTATGGCGCCGTAGCCATGGAAACCGGCGAGGTACCGGAAAGGGCGAGGAAACTTTTTCGGGCGAAACTTGAGGGGGCGAGGACTACAAATCCCGTGATGCCTTGCGCCACGAGGCAGGGGAGGGAGCGTTTCTCCTGCGCAGTGCACCCTGGGTAGTGTAGTGCTCACCAAGCCCGGGCTGTGGGGAGGGTGCCGGGCCGCGCTGCGGGCGGGGAAGTGCCACCTCATGGCCCGCGGGGCCTCCCCGAGGCACGGCCCCGTTCTGAGGGAACTTTAGGGACCACCCTCCACCTCTGCTCATCCCGCGGGGGCTTAGGAGCAGGGTGCGCCTGCCCCTTCAGCGAGGCCACGCTAAAGGCACCTCGTATGTTGTGTTCAGTTTTGGGCCAGTCACTACAGGAAAGACATTGAGGTGCTGGAGCGGGTCCAGAGAAGGGCAACGGAGCTGGTGAGGGGTCTGGAGCACAAGTCTTGTGAGGAGCGGCTGAGGGAGCTGGGGGTGTTCAGCCTGGAGAAAAGGAGGCTGAGGGGAGACCTTCTCGCTCTCTACAACTCCCTGAAAGGAGGGTGTAGCTGGGGAGGGTCGGTCTCTTCTCCCAAGTCACAGGCGATGGGACAAGAGGAAACGGCCTCAAGTTGCACCAGGGGAGGTTTAGATTGGAAAGCAGGAGCAATTTCTTCACTGAAAGGGTTATCAACCATTGGAACAGGCTGCCCAGGGAAGTGGTTGAGGCACCATCCCTGGAGGTATTTAAAAGACAGGTAGGCATGGTGCTGAGGGACATGGTTTAGCGATGGTTTTTGTCAGTGTTAGGTTGATGGTTGGATTGGATGATCTGAAAGGTCCCTTCCAAGAAAAACTCTTCTATGATTCAGGGCCGGCCCAGTGTGAGGAGGGTGCTCTGGCTCCTGCTGGAGCTCTGGGCCTGAGCTTATCCCTCATCCCATTTTCCACATCGTAACGGCATAAAATTACCATTAGCATAGCCCCTTTGGGCATGTAATTTTCTTTCCAAGAGATGAATAATGTTAATAATGCACATTACATTTTCTTTTCAGCCTGCAATATAAACCGCGTCTGGATCTGGCTGTTCAACAAGTAAAATCCCCCCCTGTAGATCCAGCGGCCAGCCTTGACAGCCTGAATTGCAGAGGTGCGTGCTGGGGAGATGTCTGAAAGGAGGAAAAGGAGTTCTGTAGTGTATAATGCCAGAAAAAGTATTGCATTCTGGATGCCAGTGGTGTCAGACACATCTTTGAATTTCTCTAGCCTAAGTATGAGGCGAGAATTACCCTTACGTAGCCTTTTCTAACATTAAACATTTTAACATTTAACATTTCTAACATTTGACACAGTCTCCCATAGCATCCTCATTGGGAAACTAAGGAAGTGTGGGCTGGATGAGGGGACAGTGAGGTGGATTGAGAGCTGGCTGTGTGACAGGACCCAAAGGGTAATGATTAATGGAGCAGGTTCAAGCTGGAGGCCTGTAACCAGTGGTGTCCCCCAGGGGTCAATACTTGGTCCAGTCCTGTTCAACATATTCATCAGCGACCTGGACGAGGGGACCGAGTGTATCCTCAGTAAGTTTGCTGATGATACCAAACTGGGAGGGGTGGCTGGCACCCCAGAGGGCCGTGCTGCCATCCAGCGAGACCTGGACAGGCTGGAGAGCTGGGCAAGGAAGAACCTCATGAGGTTCAGCAGGGAAAAGTGCAGGGTCCTGCACCTGGGGAAGAAGAATGTCAGGCACCAATACAGGTTAGGTGTGGACCTGCTGGAGTCAAGTTCTGAAGAGAAAGATCTGGGGGTCCTGGTAGACAGCAAAATGACAATGAGCAAGCAGTGTGCTCTTGTGGCCAGGAAGGCCAACGGAATCCTGGGCTGCATAGGGAAGAGTGTGGCCAGTAGGTCGAGGGAAGTCATTCTCCCCCTCTACTCTGCACTGGTGAGGCCACAGCTGGAATACTGCATCCAGTTCTGGGCTCCCCAGTTCAAGAGGGACAGGGAACTACTGGAAAGAGTCCAGCGAAGGGCAACGAGGATGATTGAAGGATTGGAGCATCTCCCTGATGAGGAAAGGCTGAGAGAGCTGGGGCTCTTTAGCCTGGAGAAGAGAAGGCTGAGGGGAGACCTTATCTGTGTTTACAAGTACCTAAAGGGTGGGTTGAAGGAGGAGGGAGCCAGACTCTTTTCAGTGGTTGCCAGTGAGAGGACGAGGGGCAACGGGCACAAGTTGGAACATAGGAGGTTCCACTCAAATATGAGAAGAAACTTCTTTCCGGTGAGGGTGCCAGAGCCCTGGAACAGGCTGCCCAGGGAGGGTGTGGAGTCCCCTTCTTTGGAGATTTTCAAGACCCGCCTGGATGCAGTCCTGAGTAACATGCTCTGACATGCTCTGGGCAATCCTGCTTCGGCAGGGGAGTTGGACTGGATGATCTTTATGGTCCCTTCCAACTCTAAAAATTCAGTGAAAATTCAGTGAAATTCAGTAGCTGGACTATATGAATATACATTATTTTGTCTCTCCTGCCATCTAGCCTCTTTGCTTGTTTTACCCAATGAAGCCCCAGTCTTCTGCTGGGACTTCTTGACGCTGGCAGCATACAAGTAATAATAACCATGATATTTGGGAAATTTTATCTTTTCTTTTTTCCCCCTTCCAAGCCTTTCATCTGCGTGGCTCAAGGAAGGATAGCCTGTTTGTACCAAAGTGACACCAAAGCCTTCAACTCCCCTTGCAAGAAATTTGTCCCAAAGTGTTTACACGATGATCACGATGGATTATTGCAGCCTGTGTCATCTGACTCATTTCATTTCTCGGAATCGATGCAAACATCATGTTGGTTGCATCAACAGCACCGCTCACCACGTCCTTGATATATTTTCAAGCAATTTTTATTTGGATGTAAAGTGTCTATCAGCCAACATTTCAGCAGTATCTGCCTTCCTTGGGGCTTAAGATATTGCTGAAGCATTGGCTGACAGCCACTTTGCTACCAAATAAAAATTGCTTGCAAATATATCAAGGACATATGAGCCATTCTCTTGAGGTATGTGACGTGATGTTTATGCCTGTTTTTATAGATGTTAAACCAGTTTCTATGAGGGGGCACTATTACGAATTGTAATAGTATGGTAACTGTAACTGTATGTTTTTAAGGGAATAAATGGACTGTGCATCTATCTGTCTTGATACGGTGTGAGCACCGACAAACTGAGGGTAGTGAATTCTTCTTTTTATCTGAACCAGGAACGTTTTTAGCAGGTCAAATTGTATTTATGTAGGCATAACTGTTGTAGAAATGCCCATCTCCAAATCAGAAGCACCTCTTCTAATATATCTGTGCTCTGTTGGGAGAGTTCTGAGAAAATACTCTTGTCTTGCTGAACAGAAAGATTTATATTTGGGAATTAAGGTTTTAACAACAGCTGTTTTCTACCAGGTTTTTTTATGATTGTTTTGTGTGATTTGAAATTACAAACCACTGTAACATATGCATAGATTTCAGATGGAGGAAAAAGAACAAATGGGTAGAATTACATCTCCCAACTGCTTTGGGTCATTTTGATGTGTCTGTGAGGTTCACTCACTGCAGAAAGAGCAGGACTGAGGTACCCCAGAATTTATGGCTCCCCTATAATAGGTGGAAATGAAAGACTGGTTGCTGCAGGCCAGAGCTATCTATATGTCAGAACCTTTTCTCTGTGGACCGTCAAACATATTTGAGAGCTCTTTCAAGGACATTGCTAGAAGAAAAAAATATTAGAAATTAATGTTAGAAAAGGCTACAACAAATTTGCAGTCCAAAAATCATTCGTTAACAACTGGCAAATAAACTCATGTCTAGTTCACAACTCTCACAAGCAATTTGCAACTAGAAAAAGAATTTGTTCTGTTTATAACTGAAAACAATTTATATGTTCATAAATCATCTGCTTATTTTAAGAGTAGTGTCTATCAATCTGGTAAACATTTGCCTGCTATGTGGCATAGAAAAATACAACCTAGTTTAAACTAACTAGTGGAGGCAGCAGCAGTAATCAAAATATCAAACCAGAGCTCGGCATAGAATAATTTGTTATTACTCAGTAGTGTTAATCAGTCTCCGGGAGTTCTGTGCAGCCAAGCCAGGTGATTTTGATATTTGCATTACCTCAAATACCTGCGTCCCGCTCCAGTCAGAGCAAAAACTAAGATACAGATGATGAATTGACAAGCCCAAGGTCATTCAGTGCCAAAGCAGCAGGACGTTGGTTCTTCTGGATCAGTTTCTCTTCTGTGGTCAGTAGAGAGTACATTGCTTCCGAGAAAGAAAGATGATGCATGAGCAGAATGGCAAATAAAAATGTAGCGATCCACACAAACCCATTAACTGCTTCTGATTCTTGTTTGAGCTGAACCCATTTCTGAATTGTGTAAAGAGAAAATTCATCTCAAACAGGTAAACTTCAGGTATTTCATCGCGTATCTGAAAAACAAGGGCTATCTTACTAGGTTAAAAACATTCACTTCTTGTGGTGCTGTGTGCTTTCCCACATACCCCGCGTGTTTTTATGGCTACATTATAAATGCTTGATCCTTCGTTAAAAAGCAATGCTGTTGTCCAGTCTTGATTTGTCTTTGCCTGGACTTATTCCTTTGTGGTAGAAATACTTCTTGTGCTGTTTAATACTCAAATTATTCTCTATAAAGTATAGCCAAAGAGAAGTGAAGGACAGCGTTGTCAGACATTCACAAACAAATAAATCCTAATGAGCCCAATGAGCCCAGGAACAAGTTACTGTTAAATTTCAGACTCTTGTCTCGAGACTTAAAAAATGCCATGAAAGCGCTCGATAGGTGAGGTGACATATAAAGGCTCATTGCACACCTGCTGTGAGTTTTTATTCTGCGGAGCATCGTCTTGCTCGGTCACTGCCACGGTGAGCACGGTTGTACCGTATGACTTTACCTGGTTATCCCATGAGGGTCATCTATTCTTTAGAAATGTTCAGCATGGAAGGACTTTGATAGTACCTGGGTTCCTCCTTGTCAACAACAGCCATTATAGCAAAGTCTGCGAGTTCTCAAAATCTGGAAATTACTCTATCCTGTTGGATGCAACCATCTGCGGGGTCTTCTGTCAAAAGATGAGATTTCATGAGTAAATAATGTATCCCCGGTATGTTCCTGGTGGGCCAAATCCTGCTTCTGTTGGTGCTATTGGCACAACTTTCAGTACCTGTTATAACTGCAGGGCAAATTAAGCCAAACCATCAAATTCCTCTAAATGAGCTTTTCAAACATATTTGAAGGTGTGGTTATATAGAGAGGCCAGAAGACCTTCCCTTTCAGCCCCAGTCATCCCCTGCAGAGGCTGAAGGGTTGTGGCTCATCTCAGAATCGATGCTTCAATCATTGCTTCGCTTCTCACAGTCTGTGTTTATTCTCATTAGTTCAAGACAAGAGCATGCCTGAATTTTGCCGTGTCCCCAGTAGAACCTTATCAGCAGCAGTTACCAGTTGATACCACACAGAGACTCATACCTCCATGATTTAGTTTCCTGAGTCATCCATGTTAACAACCTGATCAATGAATAATGATGACTTTTTATTCTTTTTCTGAGAAATAAAAAAAAAATAAATTATGAGTTCAACTCATCATATTCATTGCAAGAGTAAGGCTGGATTTGGAGTTGGTGTCTGAGAGGGCTGTGTGTGATGTTGTCGTGGTTTCGGCCTAATTTACCAAAACCGGACCAACAGATGGCCCTTCCCCCTGCCTCTTCTCCCCCCCCAAAAGAGGAGAGAGGAGGAGAAAGAGATAAGGAGATTCAGAAGTTTAGAATGAACTAAACTACTTTAATGAAGAATTAATATTAAAATAAAATTAAAGAAGAAAATAATGAAATAGATACAATATATATAAAAAACCGTATCAAGCTCCCAGGATGACAGTCACGTCACCGGCAGGCACTGGGGAAGTCCCAGACTGGACTCAGTGACGAATGGGAACTGGATTCCAGCTCTGGAGTCAGGAACACCCGGATCGGGATCAAAGGCAGATGAACAGAGAGAGTCCTCTCTGGACGTCGGCCATCGCAGGAAGGGGCTGACCCTTTGATCCCTCAGCTTTTATACTGAGCGTGGGGCAGATGGGATGGAATACCCCAGTTGGTCAGGTTTGGGTCACCTCTCCTGTCCACTCCTCCCCACTGATGTGACCCCTCTACGTTTTTTCCATTTCCGACCCTCTAAGGGGGCAAATAAGGAAATTGGCTGCCCTTGGTTGTTACAGCAATAAGGATAAGCAAGGGCCTCCCTGCTCACCATCCCTTGGCACGGAGCACAAACATTGGGCTGATCATTCTGGGAACGAGCAGTTTTCTCCCCAATACGCCGTTAATTTCAGCGAGTTAGAGGAGGCCGAGCTAGGATGGAAAGTTACAGAACAGAAAATTGGTTCGGTTTTACTTCAAACCGGGACAGATGTGTGCTGTCTGCAGACCACCACCGCCTCCTGGAGATCATTTCTCGACTACCTGAGATACTTTATTAGTCTTTATTTCTCTGTTGGCTACTATGCACTATATATTGGATTACGGCTACATATATCACCCCGGAGATCCCTGCACTTTCCAGAGAGGACAGCCTGGATTCCATGCCTTGCAGCACCAGCCGCAGGAAGCTGTTGCAAATCTTACTGCGTATCACGCAGTTCAGGACCCTCAGATTTGCCTGTGGACTTCAAAGCGTAATATATTAATATTATGTCATATTAATATGTGATTATTTATGTTGATATACTTTTATCTGACTGGTGTGGTTCCCATCAGTAGCAAGTGAGCTGCAGAATTTGTAGCCGGCCTGACTGTCATCTCCAAGACCAGATTTGATTCATGGTCTCATTTCCTGTTTTTCCTCCCACTGCTCACAGCCCCTTTTTTTTTTTTTTTTTTTTTCTTTTACCTTCTCCATGGTCCATTTATTAAATGTGGAGTTAGAAACACAATTAGAATTTACTCAAGTCTATAACGTCTGAATACTAAATCTTTGGAACGATAAAAATTCTTCTTCCCCAGACCTGTCTTATCTGGGTTGCCTCTTCAGCTGATGAACTCAGCCTTCTTTACTGACTGAACGGATAAAAAAAAGAAGCCCCCAATTTGATCACTTCCAAGCAATGACTGACTGAATAATTCTGAAATTCCCAAGCACTGCAAAAAAGGCCTTCCAGCACAAAGGCACGGCAAAAAATATTTCATGGCATTCTGTATACGTGGACGTACAATGAAAGAAAAAGGTAAAGTCCCAAACAGAGGAGGGGACCCAGCCTCCTGTGGGCCATGGAAAGGGTTTGTCTTGAATCAGTGCTAGGAAAAGTGGTTCCAGTAGGGGTTCTACCTTGAAAACATTTATGCATATAAAGAATCATAGAATCACAGGATGATTCAGGTTGGAAGGGACCTTAAAGACCATTGAGTTCCAACCCCCCTGCCCTGGGCAGGGACATCTCCGCTAGAGCAGGTTGCTCAAAGCCCCATCCAACCCGGTCTTGAACCCCTCCAGGGATGGGGCAGCCACAGCTTCTCTGGGCAAACTGTTCCAGTGCTTCACCACCCTCACAGGAAAGAATTTCTTCCTAATATCTAGTCTGAATCTCCCCTCTTTCAGTTTAAAATTGTTCCCTCTCATCCTATGGCTCCCCTCCCTGATAAAGAGTCCCCCTCCATCTCTCCTGTAGCCGCCCTTTAGGTATTAGAAGGATCTGTAAGGTCTCCTGGAGCCTTCTCTTCTCCGGGCTGAACACCCCCAACTCTCTCAGCCTGTCTTATAGGAGAGGTGCTCCAGCCCTCAGATCATCATTGAATACTGGTAAGAATTCAGGCTTGGTTTTCAAAGGTGCCCAACGTGTGCCACACACATCCCTTGGTCTGCACCACCTGAGGAGTTTCTGAGTCTACCTAAGAGCAAGAGCAGGAGCCAACAGAGAGATACACTAAGAATATTTCCCTTCCTTCCCCCACTCTGTAGCACATCACAGGTGTACCGCACTCTGGCCAAAAAAAAAAAGAAAAAAATAAAATCAAATTCTCATTTGTAGAATTGATTGTTAGAACATTTGTTATGGGGGACCACCTGCAATCCAGACACAGCTGGGTGTATTGTAGAGGGAGCTGAACTCATGCTTTGACAGCACAAGGTTTGCTTATGAGCCACTCTCGGCATTCGTTCTTTCCACTGGGGCTGGTCAGACGAGTCACATGAAAGGGTTTCGATACCTGGGTTATATTCTCAGTTTTATAGGCCGTGTAAATATCTTTTCCAATTGAGGAGCATCTGAGAACGTTTCAAAGTGTCTGGTGTATCTTGTATAAATGGGTTTTTCCAAGTTATTTCAGCAGGGGTATGCAGTACAAAGCCTGTGGTCTCTCTCGTAAGTGGTTCAACCAGTTTATGACAACACCCGACTACTGCTTTCAGCTAACAGAATTCCTCTTCTAGCCAAGCGCGAGGTGTCTCTGGTACGGAAGACAGAAGAGTGCTGGTGTTCCGACTCCGCAGGAGATCAGGGTACGAGAGCATTACAGAAGCCGTGCTGTAACTGGCTGGAGGCTCCGTGTTTTGAATGATGTTTCTGTTACAGAGAAAACACACATCTTGGCCTGAGCACAGCTCTCATCTCCCTCTAGAGGATGGTCCTCTAGTCTTCAACTCAGATTGAGCTTCATTCCGGCACCCAAAACGTGAACTACCTTGAGAGATGACTCGTCATCAATTAGAGAGTCAACGCCGGGCAACTGCGTTGCTAAAGAAGACATCTCAGTTACGTGCCTAAAATTAAGTGGTCTAACAGCCTTCCACTGCTAGCGGAGTTAGTCAGGCAAGTGTCTGTGCTGAAGAACTCGGGCTCGGTCCCTCCTGAGAGCTCAGGTACTTGCAGAAATGCTCTCGGCAAGCCTGCAGTCACGATACTTTCTGTGAAGAGAACTACGAGGAAAAGCCTCATCACCTGGGAGTGGTTCTGACAGGCTAAGGATGCTGCTACACTGACATTCGTCTTATGGGCAACAGCAGGACGCACCTCATGAGCAGAACTAATAATAGTTAGTCCAGATAACATTGCAACAGTCTAGTAGTCCAAATTAATTAATATTTTTAAAGTCTCATCAGTAATGTAATTTATTTTTTTAAGCAAAAAAAGCCCTCCTAGACTCTAACCCTTATCTCTGGTGTGGTGCTCATCCTGCCAGTGTCCTTCTGCATCCCAGGCGTGGCAGGTTCAGTCTCCTTCAGCCACAATCAGGGAGAGGGTTACAAGTCACCATCATCCCTGGCAGGACTGTGATGTCCATGGAGCGGTTTCTTCCTCCTCATTCTTGGGACCTCCTGGGGGTATCTTCCTCCCCCCTCTCCCCACCGCCTGCTCCCTTCTCCCTGGTCTCCAGCACCAGTGGCAGACCTGCCCAGCGCCCAGCCCGGACACACAAAGGGCTGGTGTTTGCTGGGCAGTGCTTGCCCTTGGCCGTGTGGGCTGTCCCCGGCGCTGAGCTCAGACAGATCGGGCACAATCCCTTGGCTACGGCACACTTGTGATCAGAGGGACACCCAGCTCAGGGCATGACAAGCCCAGAGGTGTCCTGAGACCCTGCATCGTCAGGTCAGTGCAGTGCCCGTGGTCTTCTGCTAGTGATGGCAAAAATCACGTTTACTAGGCTGTAGTATAAATGTGACAAGGTCAGAGGATGAAAAATTAGACCAGCAAAAATACTTGGAAGAAACAAACGCGTTTGGACGTACAGAGCACTCTTCAAATCTGGCACAGCACAGGGCGGAACCTCACTTCAGTTTCTAAAAGCCTGTGGAAAACAAAGAATGAAAATTCAGTTTCATCTGGTTTTAACAAATTGAGATGCTTCTGGTAATACAGAGCAAGGAAGGAAGCTCTTTGTTTCCACTTTGTTCATTGAGTTTTTTTCGAGAACTTGTCTCTTTTAATACACAGAAAGGTCTAAGGGACTGCAAAAACGAATTGTTTAGTGAAGGTTTACAGCAGAGTGTCAGACAGATTGTACTGGCTGCCACAAAGATCCATGGATTCAGGTGGTCATTGAAGACGGGGGGTTGCCTGTCAGAGGTGGTCTTCTGTGCCTGGCTTCATTGCAGTTGCCTCCGTAAATACAGGAGTGGCAGGGACTGCAGCACGTAGCTGGGTTCCAGCTGCTACAGCACAAAAGCAAAAGGATTTAGTATTTAACATCAATGTCAGCAGAAATGTTTCATGACCTTCAACAGGCCTGTGCCCCCTATGGAGTTATTCATCAGAAAACTTGGCTGGGCTGTAGCATCATCTTGGACACATTCAAGTACCTCCTGCAGAGAGCATCAAGGACTCGGGGACTCAGCATTGATAGTCTCTCTGGCCTCGCTCCACTGGTGCCTGAGTCACAAGGGCTGGGAGCTGCATTTTCAGAAGCAGTTTTTTTGATCATTATCTATCCTTTCTGCTCTGTCTGGAGAGAGAGAGAGAGATTAGAAGTAATCTCAGTTAATATTCACCACTTCTTCCCCGCATCATTAGGCACCTCCCTCCTTCCCTCTCTGAAAAACCATTATCTGATATTTCTGTTTATTTTTGTGCTTCCTCAGCACCTCAGGACCAGGCACGGTCTGCACAGTGGTCAGCGTGGGCAAATGGGAAATGGTCGCGGTGAGCTTCAGAGAAACATCCAAGAGTCTAGACGTGGAGGGACAGGCTGTCCATGGGGACATGGAGACTGCTTCTCTGGCCACCTATAAGGCTACATCCCAAGTGACATGTAAACTCTTCATTGCTGAGGAGCTCAGCCTCAGCCCGGGGGTGGTCTGGCCAGCATGAAAAAGGCACAAGAGAGGAAGAAGAGAGAAAAAAGATTAGAACAGAAGCTACTTTTCTACTATGGAAGATGGTATCTCCTTCAGGGAGCACGCAGAAACTCAAGAGGTCATACAGGATGGGGCAGTCTTGTACTATCCCCCAGCAAGAGAGCAAAGGGGCAGAAAAAAATTCAGGATGCTTGGAGACCAATCCTAACAGTCTTCACCCTTCTGTAATGAAAATTTCCCTGTGCCCCATCTCCTTACATATTAGTAAGATGGGCAGATCCTTCTACTACCACACTGCTGTTGTCCTGAATGCCACCCCCAGTCCCTCCAGCAGATATAGAATCATAGAATCATAGAATGGCTAGAGTTGGAAGGGACCTTAAAGACCATCCAGTTCCAACCCCACTGCCCTGGGCAGGGACACCTCCACTAGACCAGGTTGCTCAAAGCCCCTTCCAACCTGGCCTTGAACCCCTCCAGGGATGGGGCAGCCACAGCTTCTCTGGGCAACCTGTTCCAGCGTCTCACGACCCTCACAGTAAAGAATTTCTTTCTAGTATCTAATCTAAATCTCCTCTCTTTCAGTTTAAAACCATTACCCCTTGTCCTCTTGCACCACTCTCTGATCAAGAGTCCCTCCCCATCTCTCCCATAAGCCCCCTTTAGTGGCTGGAAGGCCGTTATAAGGTCTCCCCGGAGCCTTCTCTTCTCCAGGCTGAACGAGTTGTTCAACTCTCTCAGCCTGTCCTCACAGGGGAGGTGCTCCATCCCTCTGATCATCTTCGTGGCCCTCCGCTGGACCCGTTCCAACAGGTCCATGTCTTTCCTGTGTTGAGGACTCCAAAGCTGGACACAGTACTCCAGGTGGGGTCTCATGAGCGCAGAGTAGAGGGGTAGAATCACCTCCCGTGACCTGCTGGCCACGCTTCTGCTGATGCAGCCCAGGATGCGGTTGACTTTCTGGGCTGCCAGCACACGTTGCCAGCTCATGTTGAGCTTCTCATCCACCAACACCCCCAAGTCCTTCTCCTCAGGGCTGCTCTCCAGCCATTCTCTGCCCAACCTGTATTTGTGCCTGAGAGGAGTATTTGACATGAGAGGAGTCATAGAATCATAGAATCATCTAGGTTGGAAGGGAACTTCAAGATCATCTAGTCCAACCATCAACGTAACCCTGATTAAAAAACCATCACTAAACCATGTCTCTAAGCACTATGTCAACCCGTCTTTTAAATCCCTCCAGGGATGGTGCCTCAACCCCTTCCCTGGGCAGCCCATTCCAAGGCTTGAGAACCCTTTCAGTGTAAAAATTCTTCCTAATATCCAATCTGAACCTCCCTTGGCGCAACTTGAGGCTGTTTCCTCTAGTCCTGTTGCCTGTGACTTGGGAGAAGAGACCGACCCCCGCCTCTTTACAGCCTCCTTTCAGGGAGTTATAGAGAGCAACAAGGTCCCCCCTCAGCCTCCTTTTCTCCAGGCTGAACAACCCCAGCTCCCTTAGACATCCCCTCCACTGTTACAAAAAAGGATTTTTTTTTCTTAATGTAATACAGCTTGTCCAGCGTGTCCAACATCTTATCCAACATAGTGGGACACAGTATTCTCGTAAGCTAAACAGAAAACATAAAAATGGTGTAGGATGCAACTTAAAAATGGTGCAAGGTGCATGCAAAGCTCTTCAGATTTGGAAGGTGATTGTTGGTAGCTTGCTATTCTAAAGAAAAAGCAATATTTGCCAGCCCTGGTTATTCGCTTCATTGAAACCCTTCCTGCGGTCATTTCCACAGGGAAATTCATGCCAAGCCTGAACCTTATGGTTGATTTTTGGAAGAAAGGGAAACCTTTGGTTAAAGCTAAAGGCCTAAGCTTTATTGGAGGCAAAAGGATCAACAACATTTTGCTACAAATTTCCTAAAGCGAGAAATATCTTATTCTTCAAGAGAACTTATTTCCATGTATCCGAACCCAAAATGGAGTAACGGTCAGATTGGTTCTTTACACGATTTTCCGGAAGAGTTTTCCCCAAGGAGAGCATAGTTCTTTAACTGAAATGTGCCTGTATTTCTTTTCTGTCATTATGTAGTGGCTTTAAACAAGACATAGTCTGTGGGAATCAATGGGGAAAAGGCCTCTATTTGCCATCTGGGATATTCCATTCGCACTGTTTGCTTTTCCAGAGGTAAATTTTCAAAGAGGCTGTCAGCTAAGTTGCCAAAGTGCCATAATAATTAAACAGGAGGTTAAAACAATTCAGGAGAACAGCAAGTAATTTAAGGAGGTGAATTTACCTCTCAATACAGCATGAGTGGCACCGGCAATGGCATTGTGCCCCAAAAACGTAGAAATATTCTAGAGGTAGATGCAGTGCAGATCCCCCTCTACTCTGCACTGGTGAGGCCACAACTGGAATACTGCATCCAGTTCTGGGCTCCCCAGTTCAAGAGGGACAGGGAACTACTGGAAAGAGTCCAGCAAAGGGCAACAAAGATGATTCAAGGATTGGAGCATCTCCCTGATGAGGAAAGGCTGAGAGAGCTGGGACTCTTTAGCCTGGAGAAGAGAAGGCTGAGGGGAGACCTTATCAATGCTTATAAGTATCTAAAGGGTGGGTTGAAGGAGGAGGGAGCCAGACTCTTTTCAGTGGTTGCCAGTGAGAGGACGAGGGGCAACGGGCACAAATTGGAACATAGGAGGTTCCACTCAAATATGAGAAGAAACTTCTTTCCGGTGAGGGTGCCAGAGCCCTGGAACAGGCTGCCCAGGGAGGGTGTGGAGTCCCCTTCTCTGGAGATTTTCAAGACCCGCCTGGATGCAGTCCTGAGTAACATGCTCTGACATGCTCTGGGCAATCCTGCTTCGGCAGGGGAGTTGGACTGGATGATCTTTATGGTCCCTTCCAACTCTAAAAATTCAGTGAAATTCAGTGAAAACGATTCAGTGGTTGAAATAAAGCATGACAGTGAGCCAGAGAGTTCAGTGTTTCTGTCTTGACAAAAAGACGACTGATGGGTTGTTGGATTATAGTGCTTTAGCGCTTTTGCAAAGAGAAAATATTTCACTGAATTTCACTGAATTTTTAGAGTTGGAAGGGACCATAAAGATGGTCCATATTGGAGCTTTTCAATCTAATAGACGGAGGCGTAACAGAGGATGGGTGTTAAAAGAAGATTAATTCAATTTACAGGACAGACCGGGGACGAACCCAAAGGAACAGGTAAATCCTGTCTCCCGCCTGGGTGCTTACCACAAGGTCTGCTTCAGAGGCAGAAGTTATCGGGAAGTGAACATCTCTGGAGACATTCCAAACCCACCTGGACACATTCCTGTGCAGCCTGCTCTGGGTGAACCTGCTGTGGCAGGGGGGTTGGACTAGATGATCTCCAGAGGTCCCTTCCAACCCCGTATCATTCTGTGATACATCACGGCAGGAGGTCAAAGTAGATTATCTAACGACTTCCATCAGTGTGAAAAAACCTATACCTGTAGCTGCTTAGGATTTCATAACCATCAACTAATCTGCATATCATGGGCACACGGAAGATCAAGACAAGGAACAGACTCTTGCACTGCTTTGAAAAGTCAGGTATCTCCTCAGATGTGATTGGAGGCATCCCATGGACACTACAGGGTGCAATTAGGGGAATTGTACTATCTTATTGCTTTTGTTAAACTTCTCAGCTAGTCTATGCTGAGATTGTGATTTCCAGAAATGGAAGCTGGCTGAGCCTCAGATGCCTCAAAGCAACCTGTCACACCACTTTCTGTCAAGTATTATTCCTTCCACCGGAGGCCAGAGCATTCCGCGTGAGCAGTTGCCACTACAGTATCTCTGGTCCGTTGCTGAGTTTGACTCAATCTAACAGAGAGGGAACAATGGGAACATGTTGGCCCTTCCATGATGATCTTCAAATAGGAAAAGAGCATTAAAAAAAAATTATGGAAATGAAAGTGGAGAAGAACTTCGATAGTCCCTTTCTTTGGCACAACCTTGAAAAGGACCACTTGCCTTTGCTGGGCATGTTACGTCAACAGATCTACCCACATGCTTAAGGCTAAGCTGGAGAGAGCACAGCAAAAGGCTATGAAGATGATGAGGGGGCTAGAACATCTCTCTGATGAGGAAAGGCTGAGGGACTTGGGTCTTCTTAATCTGGAGAAGAAAAGACTGAGGCGGGATCTCATCAATGCTTATCAATACTTAAAGGGTGGGTGTCAGGAGGATGGGGCCAGTCTTTGTTCAGTGGTGCCCAGGGACAGGACAAGAGGTAACAGCCACAAACTTGAACATAGGAAGTTCCATCTAAACATAAGGAGAAACTTCTTCACTATGAGGGTGGCAGAGCCCTGGAACAGGCTGCCCAGAGAGGTGGTGGAGTCTCCATCTCTGGAGATATTCCAAACCCACCTGGACACGTTCCTGTGCAACCTGCTCTGGGTGACCCTGCTCTGGCAGGGGGTTGGACTAGATGATCTCCAGAGGTCCCTTCCAAGTCCTATCATTCTGTGATTCTGTGATATACCTAAATTATTTTCCTAATAATATTCTTATTAAGATACAATAAATGAACTTAAAATGCGTGTTTCTTTGCATGGTAGCTGTTGTGGCCACATACTGGGGAATGCTTGATCATACCATGTTTCTGCAGATGTTTGATCCCCTTTGGGAACCATTTTTATCTCTAATGTACAACTCATACCCCCCCAGTGGTCTCAGGTTTGTGCGGCGAGGTCTCCAGCTTCTCCTGAGAGTCATTCTCTTAAATTTGCTCTTTTCCTTTCTGGAACAAAGCACGCAGTCATCTCCTCGCATGTGCCACAGAGACAATCACAGCAAAATACAGAGTGCCGCGTTATTCTCCAGGATGGACAAGAATGGCTGAGTCCTCTGTGAAACAGCAGATTGATTAATTATACATGACCCAAGCTGATTATTTACTCAGTGAGAGACTAACACAGGATCTTTTGTCTTGTTTGGAGCCTTGCTTGCTAATCTGTTTGATTTGGCAGTTTGTGAATAACTGGTTAATAAAATTTGGGAATGTTAAACCTGAGTGGTAAGTAAAGGGCAGCCAATACTCACATGAAAGGGCAGTGAAAGAACAAGATTTTTTTTAAATCAATTGAAATGGGGAATAGGTAACAAAGCAGGGGGGAGAGAAACAACGACGGCCATCCAAAATGCAGGTTATATTTTGAAAAAGTTTTAATGTAAGATTGAGAAATGCATCCATATAACATACTGAGCCGAAATACTTTTTTTGCCCGTTGCTCACAAAGCCATTTGAAAAGTTAAACACTGTTTTACAGCTAGAAAAATTGAGGCACAGAGCAGGAGTGTCTTGCTCGAGATCACACGACACTCTCGTGGCAGAGCTGAGAGGTCCTCATGGCCAGGTTGGACGGGGCTTTGAGCAACCTGGTCTGGTGGGAGGTGTCCCTGCCCATGGCAGGGGGCTTGGAACTCGACGATCTTCAAGATCCTTTCCAACTCTAACCATTCTATGATTCTATGATTTACACTGTTGGGAGGTGGCACTCTGTGGAGCATCCTGGACATCTCTGATGCACCACTCATCCTGTCCCTACTCCGTGCTTCTGTTTCCAGCTCCATTGCGTGCTTCACAATGTCTCCTACCCTAGAGCGGACCGCAACTGGAGGCCAATAACAGAGGTCACCTGCTTTCCAGTGAAGACATGGCTGGCAAGGACCCACATCTCCAGACTCTTAAGCCTGTGTTCGAGGACCTTGGGGCTGAAACGAAGTAGTACAACCTATGAGAGATCTTCTGTCAATTCACTGCTTTTCTAGGAAGAACAAATGCAAAGTTTTCATTCAAACGCAGTCACATTAAAGAAGGACTTTACGCAGTCGAGCGCTCAGGAGTTCAGACGTGTTGGCGAGCGCCCAGATCGTTTGCTGTGCATATGCATGATGGTAGAATGTTAATTACGTGATCCCGTACTGCTTCTTTCTGCAGGACACCTACCTTCAGAGCGCGGGATAATGGTCTTCATCTAAGGAGCAGCGATGGGATGTTTTGTTTGCACATCGTGGTTCCGTGTGTGGCCCCGTGCTTTTTTTTCTGCTCTCTATTCAAACCCAGCTCTCAAGGCAGTGATTAATGCTCTCAAGGACTTCTCCATGGCAACAATCAATCTGGCATTCCCTAATTTTCAAGTGCTTTACTTTGCAACGTTAACAGTGTTCTCTGTTAAAAAGACGTGTCGTGTCCTATATTTTTAATGCAGGGTTTTAGTCCTGGCTGGAAACCTTAAATTTATATATCTCCTTTGATATCAAAGATTGCTGAGGTAGTAGTAGCAGGGTAGTTTCCGCTCCATATGATGTGGTCGCCTGTGATAATTTCTGTCCTATATTTCTATTTAGGATTAGTAAATAAATGATTACATACTACAGAGATGCAGTAGCTGACAAGAGTATTGGAGTCTGTTTGATGCTGCAGAAGAAGAAGATGGGAGGTCCACACAGAAAGGAATGGGAACAGCAAGAAGCAATCGTCTTTCAGCCCTAAAGTCTGTGGCCAGCAGTGTCCCCTCAGCCAGAGCCCTGGAGGTGCTCCGCAGCCAACCAGTATGTAAATTTGGGTTCTATTTTCATTGCTTAGAGGTAACCATCAACAGATGGTGTTTTGAAACACTCATAATTTTGGCTAATAAGAGTTACGGTTGCCAACTGTCCTGTCCTCCAAGTAGTGATTAGATACATTATTATTAATAAATAATACCTAATAATGATACAAACAGTCCAAACCCTGAAGTCCTTAGTCCCAAGACACTCCCACACTCTTCAATACTTTGTGCTAATATCTTTGGATGACTAAGTGTTGTACTGCACCGAGCCAAGTCCTTCTTTCTGATCTGCGGTACCAATCACTACAGGGTTTTTTTAATACAGATCCTGTTGGCATCCTCCAGATGAGCTCTCACCAACGGGAATTCCATATGGCCGTTAGAAAGAGAACTTGCTCATGCAGGACTCAGCCATAGAAACTTTAATCAAAACTTCCATTAAATTCCCAGAGCAGAGGAGCCAAAAACTCTTGCCGACTTTACGCGCTCGTATCCAGATGGCCCCTTACAATTCCAGAGAATTCAAAGGAAAAAAAAAAATAAAAAATATCCCATCTTTTATGGTTATTGCGATAACCTTCTGGACATGGCTGGAAAACGAGCCAACGGCTTCTACCTGAGCAAATCTGTGCGGTATAAGGCAAATCACTCACAACAAATGAATTTCTTGTACTACTGACTGTTTGGAAACAGAACACAGTACACTGAGAAAGCAGCAGAAGGTGGGAGAGAATCCAACTTAAGGGGCCGGTCTTCAAAAAAGGAAGGAGGATCACCCTGAAAGTCACTATTCTCTAAAAGCAACGCCTACGCTCGGTGAAATTAAGGGGAAGAATACCGCGAGAAAAAAAATGCACCGAGTGTTATCCTGGAGGATCAGGGAACAGCCAAGTGAAGGGGAACTATGTGAGACCGGAGTGACAGGTGCAATACGAGAGTATAATTAAGCAAATCATATTTCAGGACTAAGTATCCTATTATTCCAAGTGGAGAGACGGAGCTAAAGAAAGGTGCAAATGCCTTGCAAGGCTGCGAAGCTCGTAACAGATCGTGAAGCTCCTCACAACCATATTGTCCCTCTCTCGATGAAAACAGCGTCATTTCAATTTTATCGTATTTAGCATATGCAACATTTTTAGGCAACTGCTTAAATAAATAACTGCTTGCTATTAAATTCCTGGATTACTCTTAGTGTCCAGGTGGGACGTAGCGCCATTTCCTATCGTTGTGCTTCTTACTCATGTCCAGACTTTGATCACACAGACCCAATTGCCAGGTTTGCCAGAGAAAGGACCGATGATTTAAAAACTTGGCCCCAAAACTTCAGAGCAGAAGTGGCAGTAAACATTAGTCACTGTAGCAAACTAATTTGTTTTCCATATGGCATTTTCAATGGAGTGTGGAAGATTCACAAGTGAAATAATAATTACAAATGAGGAATACTTTGAAAAAAAAAAAAAAAAATGTGTTTTTCTCCCTATGCATCACTTAAAAGGATTTCTAATTAAGTCAATACTTGATTATGCTGGAGATGACATTGGCAGCCAAATTATAGTTTGTGGGGTTTTGTTCTCAGGGAAAGATTTTTCCCAGGGGCAGGAAAATTCCTGCGTCTGTTCAGCTCGGGAGGCTGCTTAGATGTAAGAGGGGTGGGAGAGGTGTTCAATTCCCTTTGGAAAATCAGGTGGTGAACATTTGCTTAATAACATTGTGCTCTGTAGTAGAAAATTTTGCTCAGCGAGATGAGGGGCTGGTATTACCGATAAAGCCAAGTCAAAGACAGACGCTTTAAGATATCCTTGGATCTGGACCTGGCTAAATCCAAAGCCAACTCAGGGCTCCAAGCAGAATGGAAGTAGCTTCATGAGATCTCAGCCCGAAGATAACGAAAACCCCGAGTATCTTACTCTCCTTCCAAACTATTGTTATCGGGTGGGGGTGGAGAGAAACAGACAATATAAACGGAGCCAAGAATTCGTTAGTCCAATTAATATTTTGAAAGCCAGGAATTTGTTAGCCCAATTAATATTTTTAAACTCTCATATTGCAAAATTCCTAATCAATGTTTTTAAATCCCATCAGTAATACAATTTAATTTTTTATACAAAAAAGCCTTCCTAGACTCTACCCCTTGTCCCTGTGACCAGCAGAAGCAGGGAGGTGATTGTGCCCCTGTACTCAGCACTGGTGAGGCCACACCCGGAGTATTGTGTCCAGTTTTGGGCACCTCAATCCAAGAGAGATATCGAGGTGCTGGAGCGAGTGCAGAGGAGGGCAACGAAGCTGGTGAAGGGCCTGGAAAACAAATCCTATGAAGAGCGATTGAGGGAGCTGGGACTGTTTAGTATGAGGAAGAGGAGGCTGAGGGGAGACCTCATCACTCTCTACAACTACTTGAAAGGACATTGTAGAGAGGTTGGTGCTGGTCTCTTCTCACAAGCAAATAGTGGTAGAACAAGAGGGAATGGCTTCAAGCTCCAACAGGGTAGGTTTAGACTGGACATTAGGAAAGAATTCTTCACAGAAAGAGTGGTCAAACACTGGAACAGGCTGCCCAGGGAGGGGGTTGAGTCACCATCCCTGGATGTGTTTAAGAGCCGTTTAGATGTGGTGCTGGGGGATATGGTGTAGGGAAGAACTTTGTAGAGTAGGGTTGATGGTTGGACTCGATGATTCCAAGGGTCTTTTCCAACCTGAATGATTCTATGATTCTATGATGTGATGCTCGTCCTGCCGGCGTCCGTCTGCATCCCAGGGGGTGACAGGTTCACTCTCCTTCAGCCACAATGAGGGAGAGGGTTACAAGTCCCCACCATCTACAGGTCTTCCCTGGCAGGACTGTGATGTCCATGGCGGCATTTCTTCCTCCTCATTCTTGGGTCCACTTGGAGGTATCTTCATCCCCCCTCTCCCCACTGCTCCCCTCTCCCTGGTCCCCAGCACCAGTGGCAGAGCTGCCCAGCGCCCAGCCCGGACACACAAAGGGCTGGTGTTTGCTGGGCAGTGCTTGCCCGGGGCGGCAGCCCTTGGCCATGCCAGGTGTCCCCAGCGCTGAGCTCAGGCAGGTCGGACACGAGCCCTTGGCCACGAGACACTTCAGAGGTGATCCCTGAGGATACTTGTGGCAGCTCAGGGCACGGCAAGCCCAGAGACGTCCTGAGACCCTGCGGTGTTAGGTGAGCACAAAGCCTGTGGCCTTCTGCTAGTGGTGGCCAAAATCCCACTTGCCAGGTGACAGTTTCAGCCTAGACTCTAGAGCACTGGGAGGTTTGGACCTGGAAAAACAGATTTAAAATATAAAATGTAAATTCTGAGGAAGATGGAAGATCTGGCGCAGGCTGCCGTTCACTGTTCAGTCCAGGACGTGTTTTTCTGCAGTGAGTTACGCAGAGATTTTCTACGTGTACATGGGAAGAAATGTAAGACCGATTTATTCATTCTCCCTTGTAACCGAGGTATTTGACTGCTTGTGCTCAAACATTCATTTTCTGTCTCACAGAGCAGCCCGAGGACACCCCTCCCTTCTGATTTTCCCTGCCAGTCAATCACAAGGAACTTGCAGAAGTGAATGGCGCTACAGCCACAGACGACTGGGCTTGTGGAAAGATTTAGACCCCATGACTGTATTTCGTAGGTAGGACAAATGCTGATTGTACTTTTCTTTCTTTCATGCAACTCGGATCCCGTCTATTCAGATCTTTATACAATTTTGGATTACAGTTCTTATCATTTAATGGTTGTCCAGCATATGCACAGAGCAGCCGTGTCGGAGCCCTGTCCTGAATGCAGAACATCCTGACGTTAGCGGAACAGGGCTGAATTAATTAAATGACTCCTGCTGAAAGACAGCAAAGGCCTGAAGCATCAGATCCCGTGGGGAAATGTCCACTTCTATAACATTTGCTGTTCAGGGACCTCAAAACACTTTAAGGGCAAGACTTTTCAAAAGAGCCTGCAGGGAATATAATTCTTTTTTCCCTCACTGCATTCCTTTGGGGAGGTGCACAAATCAGATGTGGTGTTGGGGGATATGGTATAGGGGAGAACTTTGTAGAGTAGGGTTGATGGTTGGACTCGATGATCCCAAGGGTCTCTTCCAACCTGGACGATTCTATGATTCTATGACATATTTTTTTGTCAAGATTATCCCAGAATACGCCACAGGCCATGTTTTGCTACAGTTGGATATGGAGGAACATTTTCTTTCTGCAGATGTGTCCGTTCACTCAGTAGGAGGTATCACCAGAAGCGATGGTCAAGTCTTTTCCAAGATTTCCTGATTTTATTTGTATATTTGATCCTCTGCCTGGATAGGATCGATTTATACTACCTGTACGCATTGATTGACCTGCAGGAACTCAAGAAGGACACCAAGAAGATATGATAGTGCTTCACGCTTGAAATGCTCTCTCTCACGCTGATGCAGTTGGCTGTAAAGGGCTACTTGGAGCTGCTGGATTGGGATCTGAACAGGCACATCAGACCCACAGCTGACCTCCCAGAAGTTCACCTCACAGTTAGTGGTTCACATCTGAGTCGCTGAGAGCCACCGAGACTGTAACTAAGACAATTTTTAGCAGCAGTGCTCGCAGCCAGGTGAAGTCCACACCTTTTCATGATGACCTGCTCTGACGAAGACGAAAGTAGTCTTTATTCTCAGCCAGTTTACTGAACTGCATCACAAACTGGTTCCTTTTGATGCTTCATATAATATCGCTAATCTGATTTCAGAAGTTTAGGTGTTCCAGCAGTGTGGCCAGGTGCCCAAGAAGGCCAACAGCATCCTGGCCTGCATCAGGAACAGTGTGGCCAGCAGGACTGGGGCAGTGATTGTCCCCCTGTACTCAGCACTGGTGAGGCCCCACCTCCAGTGCTGTGTCCAGTTTTGGGGCCCTCACGACAGGAAAGACATTGAGGTGCTGGAGCGGGTCCAGAGAAGGGCAACGGAGCTGGTGAGGGGTCTGGAGCACAAGTCTTGTGAGGAGCGGCTGAGGGAGCTGGGGGTGTTCAGCCTGGAGAAAAGGAGGCTGAGGGGAGACCTTCTCGCTCTCTACAACTCCCTGAAAGGAGGGTGTAGCCAGGGGGGGTCGGTCTCTTCTCCCAAGGAACAGGCAATGGGACAAGAGGAAATGGCCTCAAGTTGCACCAGGTGAGGTTTAGGATGGATATTAGGAAAAATTTCTTCACCAAAAGGGTTATCAAGCCTTGGAAGAGGCTGCCCAGGGCAGTGGTGGAGTCACCATCCCTGGAGGGATTTAAAAACTGGGCAGACGTGGTGCTGGGGGACATGGGTTAGTGATGGTTTTTGTCAGTGTTAGGTTGATGGTTGGACTAGATGATCTTAAAGGCCCCTTCCAACCTGGACATTTCTGTGATTCTACGCTGATGATATTCTGTCATTTCTGCCTTGGCACTGTTCATATTGACCATTAATGGCTCTGAGTTTACATCCCCGACTTCTGTTATACATAAATCCATCAGTTCCGGTGTTGCTCCTCAGCGTGCTGTGAGGTCCAGAACGGATCTGCTACACCAACATCTTTCTTTGAGGACAGTCAATTGGGCTGGTTTAAAAATGCCATAAATCAGCCGCAGTCAGACAGTCACCATCACCAAGTTATTAAGTTACTGTTTTAACAGACGCTTCAAGGGAAAAAGGGCTGAACAAGATTATGGGGCTTTCTACACAAAAGTGGCCGATACAACTAAGGCAGGAAGGACTCCTTATGGTTTTGTCTGGCTTAAAGGGTCACGCAGCAGAGGTAGAGCTCGGCCATTGGCAGAGACTCTGTTCTGATACAGAAGACAGATGGGATATTTTTGCTCTGATCATGAAAATGGCATGCGGAAAGGGATTGACCGTTATATCTCCATGCTCCACCACGAAGACAACAAAACAAACAGACGCTTGCACAGAGAAATTCATCTAACCCGTCGTAGACATCTGTTTTTAAGATGTGATGCGCTGTCCTCGGAACGGGCCTCTTGCTTTCCACTGATGATGAGGGGAACCCGGGGTGACCGCCTTAGATGTCGACATCTAACATTCAGGTCCCTAAGTCAGGGCAGATCAATCCCACCTCGGGGCGCTCATCAGCCTTGGCTGCCTTGCCTCGTCTGGTTGCAGCAAAGCAGAACGCAGCAACACACAGGGCATTGAACGGGACTGGAGATGGTGGGGCACCATCCCTCCATTCACCATCTGCCCATTCATATTTTGAGATGCTCTGTCCATTCCTTGTGTCGGCAGGTAGCTGGCAACGTGGCAGCCTTGATCTCTTACAGCAGTTTTAAATGCTTGGGGAATATAAATAGTAATTATTCTAGAATCATAGAATCATAGTATGGTTTGAGTTGGAAGGGACCTTAAAGATCATAGAATCATAGAATCGTCCAGGTTGGAAGAGACCCTTGGGATCATCGAGTCCAACCATCAACCCTACAAAGTTCTTCCCTATATCATATCCCCCAACACCACATCTAAACGGCTCTTAAACACATCCAGGGATGGTGACTCAACCCCCTCCCTGGGCAGCCTGTTCCAATGCCCGACCACTCTTTCTGTGAAAAATTCTTTCCTAATGTCCAGTCTAAACCTACCCTGCTGGAGCTTGAAGCCATTCCCTCTCGTTCTGTCATTAATTACCTGTGCGAAGAGACCAGCGCCAACCTCTCTACAGTGTCCTTTCAAGTAGTTGCAGAGAGTGATGAGGTCTCCCCTCAGCCTCCTCTTCCTCATACTAAACAGTCCCAGCTCCTTCAGCCGCTCTTCATAGGATTTGTTTTCCAGGCCCTTCACCAGCTTCGTTGCCCTCCTCTGCACTCGCTCCAGCACCTCGATATCTCTCTTGGATTGAGGTGCCCAAAACTGGACACAATACTCCAGGTGTGGCCTCACCAGTGCTGAGTACAGGGGCACAATCACCTCCCTACTTCTGCTGGCCACGCTATTTCTAATACAAGCCAGGATGCCGTTGGCTTTCTTGGCCACCTGGGCACACTGCCGGCTCATATTCAGCCGCTTGGCAATTAGAACCCCCAGGTCTCTTTCTTCCAGGCAGCTTTCCAGCCACACTTCCCCAAGCCTGTAGCGCTGCTTGGGGTTGTTGTGGCCCAAGTGCAGAACCTGGCACTTGCCCTTGTTGAAACTCATGCCATTGATGTTGGCCCAATGATCCAATCTATCTAGGTCTCTCTGTAGAGCTTCCCTATCCTCCTGGGAATCAACACTCCTGCTTAACTTGGTGTCATTTGCGAACTTGCTGATGATACACCCTATGTCCTTGTCAAGATCATCAATAAAGACGTTAAACAGAAATGGTCCTAACAATCATGTAGTTGCAACCCTTTTGATATCTCACAGCTCTGCCTGACATCAGTGGGATTTAAATGCTCAAGCTTGTGCCTTTTTTTTTTGAAGTTTGCTAATCCTGTGTGGGCTAGAGTGATATTTCCCACCAAAGTCGATGGGAGTTTGGTTACACATAAGAACAACTTAGATAATGTACCCGCTTTTGCATCTAATGACACTGGAGGTGATCATCCTGAAAAAGAATGAGCACCCAATTCAAATCAGAAGTCTTTGATAGGCACATGGGGATGTTCATAGATCATAGAATCATGGAATGGTTTGGGTTGGAAGGGACCTTAAAGATCATCCAGTTCCAGCCCCCCTGCCCTGGACAGGGACACCTCCCACCAGACCAGGTTGCTCCAAGCCCCATCCAGCCTGGCCTTGAACCCCTCCAGGGATGGGGCAGCCACAGTTTCTCTGGGCAACCTGGGCCAGTGGTGATGTGTGGTACAAGGCACTGGAGGTGTAAGCGCACCATCTCCTTTCCCAATATGTAGCTGATAAACACGCACACAATAAGAGTTTCCTCTTGTCTGCACAATTCAGTGCGTGGCCCAAGCATCTAAGCCAAAACAACACAGTATTAAAGTGATAAATTAGAACCATTAAATATTTAACGATGGGAGGCAAAAGGCTGCTAAAAACATAAAATATCTACGGGGCAATCTCAATTGTATCAGAGAGAAATGTTACGTTAGCAGAGATGATTCTGAGTTTTAATATCTTATTTGAGGCTATTTCATTTTTGAGAACATGCAGTGCTATTGCCAGATAAATTTATGAACGAACTCCCGAGGCCACATTTGTTTTCTACTTATTGTTTTTCCTTGACTTTTGTGACACTTTGGGATTGCCAGTGCTGGAGGATAAGTGATTTTGATCTTTATCTTCTGGTGGGCCATTTCCCACCTGTGGGGTGGTTGGGTTTGGTTTTTTTTTCGGTTGATAAAGTCATAGAATCATAGAATAGTTTGAGTTAGAAGAGACCTTAAAGATCATCCAGTTCCAACCCCCTGCCCTGGGCAGGGACACCTCCCACCAGACCAGGTTGCTCAAAGCCCCATCCAACCTGGCCTTGAACCCCTCCAGGGATGGGGCAGCCACAGCTTCTCTGGGCAACCTGGGCCAGTGTCTCACCACCCTCACGGCAATTCCAGGACTTCATGAAACTTGGAAAACTCACAGTGTAGACCTCGAACGTCACCATCAGAGATATTAAGTCAGTTTAATCTGCCCTCTCCCCGTTCTCCCTCACCAGGATTATGCTGCACGTGACACATTTGGTACATAAAATGCCTGAAGTAGAGGCTGCTGCCAGGAGAAGGACGAGAGACGATTAGCCCACATCAGAATACACGACTGTGAGCAGAGGAGAAAAACCTTGCCCTCAGGACCCCTGCAGAAACAGGCATAATAAAATTAATTTACATGTCAAGATCCTCACTTAAAACACAAAAAGACTCCCATCAGATTTCAAAGATGCCATAAGAGGATTCAATTGTATCATTGTGCAATTGAAGTCCTTAAAGAACTTTGCCAGTGCTGTTAAGACTCTCTACATCCTTGAATGTTAATTAAGTGAGATAATGCAGAGAGCATTATGGAAACGGGGAGGTTATAGCGTTTGAAATGGTCCCTCTCAGCTGCGGAAGCCTCTGCCTAAATATTGCTTTGGGCATGACATTTTTCCGCGAGGTTTTTCTTCAGATCAGGGGCAACGCGTTGGGGTTGGAAGAAGATGGCACCGCGTTATTTTCAGGTGCGTGTGGAAGGACCCACCTATGAAATGCTGTCACCTTCGAGCCAACCAAACGGCCGTTTAACCCTTTACGTCGACGTCTCCCAGTAAGGACAGAGCGCGGGAAGCGAGGGAGATTGCGTCACGTACGGAACGGCGGCGGATTTAAGATGGAGATTACTTGAGCTGGAAACCATCCAGGTCGCTGGGGTTAACCCCCTCGCTGTCGCGAAATGCCATGGGATCTTTAATGGACGTCAGGGTTGAGGAGCTTGTCTTTCACATCTCATCCCGTGGCGGGAGAGCGGGGGAATTAGTTTCCTCCCTGTAACACTGGGGCTTCTGTACTGCGAGGGTCACAAAGGATATTTCTTTGCAGGCAGATGTCGGCTGCCAGTGGGAAGCTGAGAAACGCCAGTTTTAATTAAAAGCTTTATTTTCAAATACAATTCAGAGATTATAAGCGGTAAGAAGGACTTCTCCGCTGGGAGGCTTCAATGTGCGGCCCTGAGCAAAACAGCAGTAATTGAAAGACAAGGCCTAATTCCCCTTCTCCCAGCTGGGTCTAACCACGAGGCAGGGACATCAATCCAGCCCTTGAAGGAGGGCCGGCAGCGTCTCGGGTTTGTCATTGCCTCTGTTGTCGGAGGGAAGGAATCCCAAGCAAGGCTTTTAGATCCTCCCGTCCCTTTCCTCTAAAGTTGGCTTATGAAGAGAAAACAAAAGAGAGAGGGGCAAAGCTGTTGGAGGAGAAGGCTGAAAGGCACCTGTCTGACACATCTTCATTGCCTGCACAGATTCCCGTTAGAAAATCGTGTTTTCACATCATTTGGGTGCACGCTCGCCCAATCCCAGGCGCTTGCACCCACCTTAATCTACCCCAGCACGGTTCCAGGTCACGGGAAGGCTTTTATGGATCCAGCTTGCTGTGGCAGCATCACCCTTCTCCACCTCAAGTGAAGGCACAGTTGCTAACAGGACGACACCAGGCAGGAGGTCTCTGTGCTGCCTTTACCTGAGTGGCTCGTCTCCAGGGATTTTATTGGCCATTTTTAAGGAATTCGCTGCTTTTAAGCAAAAAAAAAATAAATAATCAGCTCATATGAACAATTCCATCTGTTCTACAAATCCCGGCCTCTGTATTTAGAGGTTTTCTATGGTGCTTGCACATCGACTTCTAATCTCTCGATGGGTCTGTTTCATTACTCCTCACACTTAACGAAAGTAAAAAATAATGACTGTAGAATCAATTTTGTCTCCTTTTTTGGCTGTAATATAATTCCTACTTTCAGTTATTTACACGTGATCCTTTTGTCCAGGGACAGGTTTACCAGCAATGACCCAAAGTTTTCTTTGCAGTTGAGTATCATCCCATGCAACGCCCGCTCACACACCAGGAAATTTTGGTTGCCACCATGTGACTCCCCGTCTTCATTCCTCGAGTCAGAGCAGAGCGATGCTCACATTGGATGTGCCCACCAAGTGGAAACGGAGCTTTTGCCATCTTCTTAATGGCAGCAACTGTGTCTTATGTGCTCCTACGATCGTGTAGAGATGGTTCGGCTGAACCAGCTGAACACTGGTTCACAGAATTCGGGCTGGAAGGGGCCTCAGGATGTCTGTACCCCAACCTCCTGCCCCAGGCAGGGTCACCCTTGAGATCAGATCCAGTTGCTGAGGGGTTTTTCCACCCACACCTTGAAAACCTCCATGGATGGAGACCGCACAGCCTTGCTGGGAAACTCCTTCCAAGTGCCTGACTGGTCTCATCATGACAAATTTTGTCCTTATTGCCACCCTGAACTTCTCCTGCTTCAACATCCACTGTTTCGTGTCCTCCTACAACACACCACCATGAAGAGCCTGGTTAAATTGGTCAGGTGTGATTTATACTTGGTAAATCCACGCTAACCCTTCCTGATTACTTTATTCTCCTTCCTGTCCCCAGAAATATGTCATGAGAAGAACCACACCGTGATTTTCCCAGGGACCAAACTGAGCCTGGCCATCCTGTGGCCATCCTGTATGTCCCCAGATCATCCTTTTGGCCTTTTCTATGGTTTTTTGTCAGGCTAATCTTTGTGGAAATTCAGGTCATCTTATCTCTCCATTTCCATTTAAATATGAGAACAGATCTTAATAACAACAAAAGTGAGATAACGATGCAGGTTTTATTGGACTGATATTATTGGACTGATGCAGGTTTTATTGGACTGTGTGCCCGGGTGGCCAAGAAAGCCAACGGCATCCTGGCTTGTATTAGAAATAGCGTGACCAGCAGAAGTAGGGAGGTGATTGTCCCCCTGTACTCAGCACTGGTGAGGCCACACCTGGAGTATTGTGTCCAGTTTTGGGCACCTCAATCCAAGAGAGATATCGAGGTGCTGGAGCGAGTGCAGAGGAGGGCAATGAAGCTGGTGAAGGGCCTGGAAAACAAATCCTATGAAGAGCGGCTGAAGGAGCTGGGACTGTTTAGTATGAGGAAGAGGAGGCTGAGGGGAGACCTCATCACTCTCTACAACTGCTTGAAAGGACACTGTAGAGAGGTTGGTGCTGGTCTCTTCGCACAGGTAATTAATGACAGAACGAGAGGGAATGGCTTCAAGCTCCAACAGGGTAGGTTTAGACTGAACATTAGGAAAGAATTCTTCACAGAAAGAGTGGTCGGGCATTGGAACAGGCTGCCCAGGGAGGGGGTTGAGTCACCATCCCTGGATGTGTTTAAGAGCCGTTTAGATGTGGTGTTGGGGGATATGATATAGGGAAGAACTTTTTGTAGTGTAGGGTAGATGGTTGGACTCGATGATCCCAAGGGTCTCTTCCAACCTGGATGATTCTATGATTCTATGATTCTATGATAAAAAAAAATAATGGATTTGCTTTTCAAGCCATTGTATTTGGGCCAACACAGCAGGGACATCAAGAGTTGAAAGCACGAACTGCGAGGATTTTTGTAAGACTTCAGGATCTTTAGATAAGGCTGCAAGAGGGTCAGATGTTCCATGGATTCCTGGGTCCGTGCATCCCCAGGTTGTGCTTGCACCACGTTGTACACGAGATGCGTTACGACCCTTTGGCCCAAGACCCGGTTCTTAGCTTATACCGGTGTGAATTTGGAAAAGCTGAATGCGGGCAGATCTGCAGGGCTTACCCCAATGCATCGAGGCGATAGCTGCTTTTTCCTCCTTTTCCTCCGCCTTCCCAGACATTTTTCCTTACCTCTTTCAAGCCCCACTGCTGTTGTACTATATCGAGTTCTGTACATATATTTAAATGTAATAAGATAGATTACAAGAATTGATTTTCCCCAGGGTCAGGTCGATAAGGCTGTATAAGCAGGGAATATACAATGGTTCAGAAAGAGCTGGCTGGAGTAGATTAATTAATGATATGCAGTACAGAAACATCCGAGTAACCGTAGCTCTTCTCAGCTCACCTGAGCTATTAGCGGAATCTCTTGCGGGACCGAACGGCTTGCTGCCAACCTAACAATATACAAATTTCTCTCGGAGTAATCACAGCGGTGCCAGAGCTTTTGAAGATCCAAAGGTTACTCTGCCCTTACTCTTTCAAGGAGAAATCACAGTGTGAAGTAAATAATAAACTTTTGAACAGCACAGCGCTGACCTACCTAATCTTTCCTGCAACCTAACAGGGAAAATAAAATACCTGCTGTAAATTCTTACTCACTTTTTTATTTCCCATAGATATTCAGCTTTTGGAAACAACAGAAAAAAATAAATAAATAAAAAAAGAAATGCTGCTTGCTGGCAGCATTGGAAAAAAAATATATTGGATCATCTGTATGAATAAATATGTTTTTATTAAAGTGGTCCGATGGTTAGAAGAGGATTAGGAGATGTGAGTCCCGTGTTCCCTTCCCAGTTCTAGGAGACAGAGGATTTACGGCTGGACTCACAGAATCACAGAATCTTCTAGGTTGGAAGGGACCTTCAAGATCATCTTGTCCAACCATCAACCTAACTGACAAAAATAAACACCCACAAAACAACAAAATGCAACACCATCACTGAACCATGTCTCCCAGCACCACGTCAACCCGTCTTTTGAACGCTTCCAGGGATGGTGCCTCAACCACCTCCCTGGGCAGCCCATTCCAATGTCTGATAACCCTTTCAGTGAAAAAATTTTTCCTAATATCCAGCCTGAACCTCCCCTGGCGCAACTTGAGGCCGTTTCCTCTAGTCCTGTCGCCCGTGACTTGGGAGAAGAGGAAGGAGGAAAAGTGGGGTACGTGCTGCATCTCCCCTACTAAATTTCAAATTCGTGGGCTCAAAACCAAAACTGGATGTTTTGTTCCTAAATCTTTGTGAACACACTAAGGTCAGGGGTCTGAAGGGTTTTGTGGGTCTGACCCAGCTCTTTTTATCGTAGCTTCAGTGAAACAGCCTGAATAAATGTATTGTTGAGCCTTCAAAAATGTTTAGAATAGACTGTTTCCCTCACAAAATGGTTCATATAACTTGATTTTTATTTCCAAATTGTGGTTTTGGGAAAATATAAAATGAAAGTAACAATAATTTTTAAAAATTACAATAAAATATGTTCTTGGTGCAATAAAACCAAGAAGTACAGTTTCCCGGATTTAGCGTGCGGGAAACTTTTGGATCTTTTTGCCTTTAGTTCTGCTTTTAAACGCACAGTGGAAGACTTTTAAGGATGGGGTTCAGCTTCTAATTTTATTTAGAATCATAGAATCATAGAATCATCCAGGTTGGAAGAGACCCTTGGCATCATCGAGTCCAACCATCTACCCTACTCTACAAAGTTCTCCCCTACACCATATCCCCCAACACCACATCTAAACGGCTCTTAAACACATCCAGGGATGGTGACTCAACCCCCTCCCTGGGCAGCCTGTTCCAATGCCCGACCACTCTTTCTGTGAAAAATTCTTTCCTAATGTTCAGTCTAAACCTACCCTGTTGGAGCTTGAAGCCGTTCCCTCTCGTTCTGTCATTAATTACCTGTGCGAAGAGACCAGCACCAACCTCTCTACAGTGTCCTTTCAAGTAGTTGTAGAGAGTGATGAGGTCTCCCCTCAGCCTCCTCTTCCTCATACTAAACAGTCCCAGCTCCCTCAATCGCTCTTCATAGGATTTGTTTTCCAGGCCCTTCACCAGCTTCGTTGCCCTCCTCTGCACTCGCTCCAGCACCTCGATATCTCTCTTGGATTGAGGTGCCCAAAACTGGACACAATACTCCAGGTGTGGCCTCACCAGTGCTGAGTACAGGGGCACAATCACCTCCCTACTTCTGCTGGTCACGCTATTTCTAATACAAGCCAGGATGCCGTTGGCTTTCTTGGCCACCTGGGCACACTGCCGGCTCATATTCAGCCGCTTGGCAATTAGAACCCCCAGGTCTCTTTCTTCCAGGCAGCTTTCCAGCCACACTTCCCCAAGCCTGTAGCGCTGCTTGGGGTTGTTGTGGCCCAAGTGCAGAACCTGGCACTTGCCCTTGTTGAAACTCATGCCATTGATGTTGGCCCAATGATCCAATCTATCTAGGTCTCTCTGTAGAGCTTGAACCAGTCAAAGCCCAAAAATCATAAAGGACCTCTGCAAAAATCTAATAAATATCATGTAGTGGAAAACCTCATCCAACAGCGAACTGCACCGGGGATAAAGCCTTGGGGATGTAACTATGACAATATCCTCAGCTAAGTGTGAGGTTTGATGTAAGAGAGGGATGAGGAGATAAATGGTGATGAGAGGTGGTTTTGAACACCTCTAATGAACAAACACGGTGGTCGTGTGGGAGGCCAAACCGGGACAACCACAGATCTCCTGGAGAAGTCTCTGAGATTTGGGGATCCCACTTAGCTCCTACAAGCTTGGCTCCCAATCCTGTATTTTTTAATCTGTCTTTTTTTAAAACCTACTCTTAAAGTGCTAGTTAGAATGGGAAAATGAAGAAATCAAGAATATCTGATCTTTCCTGTTTTAATTTTAAGACAACATTTTCCGAAAAGTTTTAATTTTATTTTTGGGGAGCAGTTTTGTATTCTTGCCTCTACTGTAGAATTTTTCCTTTCTTGGCTGCTTTTTTTCCCACTAAAAGATTTGTTTCAAAATTTTTTGAAAAATTACCTGTAAGAGGAGAAGATGTGGCACTTTTTAAAAAAGTGAAGCGTTCTTATAGAAGACATTGCTATCCTCATCAGGAAAAGCAGTTTAAAAGCTTTGCCTAACCCAGCCCTGACACATTTGGCAGTCACCAGAGTTTCAAGATCATAGAATCATGGAATTGTCCAGGTTGGAAGGGACCTTTAAGATCTTCCTGTCCAACCATCAACATAACCCTGATTAAAAAACCATCACTAAACCATGTCTCTAAGCACTATGTCAACCCATCTTTTAAATCCCTCCAGGGATGGTGCCTCAACCACTTCCCTGGGCAGCCCATTCCAAGGCTTGAGAACCCTTTCCGTGTAAACATAGAATCATAGAATCATAGAATGGTTCGAGTTGGAAGGGACCTTAAAGATCATCGAGTTCCAACCCCCCTGCCATGGGCAGGGACACCTCCACTGGAGCAGGTTGCTCAAAGCCCCATCCAGCCTGGCCTTAAACACTTCCAGGGATGGGGCATCCACAACTTCCCTGGGCAACCCGTTCCAGTGCTTCACTACCCTCACAGGAAAGAATTTCCTCCTAGTATCTAATCTAAATCTCCCCTCTTCCAATTTAAAACCATTACCCCTTGTCCTGTCACTACATCTCCTGACAAAGAGTCCCTCTCTGGCTCTCCTGGAGGCTCCCTTCAGATATTGGAAGGCTGATATTGGATATTTTTCCTAATATCCAATCTGAACCTCCCCTGGTGCAACTTGAGGCCGTTTCCTCTTGTCTTATCACCCGTGACTTGGGAGAAGAGACCGACCCCCCACTGGCTACACCCTCCTTTCAGGGGGTTGTAGAGAGCGAGAAGGTCTCCCCTCAGCATCCTTTTCTCTACGATCATTTCAGATTTCAGCAAGGATGGGGTTTGGCAGCGTGAATTGGGGCAGGTTGGACACAAATGAGCCAGTGCTCTTAATGCTGGGGTTTTCATCCCGGCTGTGATTCAGAAAGCTCATTCTCTGAACAGTAAGATTTTCCTAACAGGTTGCTTGACCTTTTCATTACTATTATTTATGGGCCAGTAATGGGCAGCATCTTTTAAACTCTTAAATGAGCTCTGCTGGGTGAAAGGTTGATATTTTAAGGGAACTTTCTTCTGCTTAAAGTTTATTATCGCTGAATGTAACGCTGTCGACATCTGACATTTATAGAGTACGCTTAACCTCTAGTAATCCCTGAACATTTTGCAAATGAATGAGCCAGATGCTCAGCCGCTAAAAGTTTTCATACCTTTACCTGTTATCATACCAGAAACATCCTAATTTACACCACGGCAAGGTATGTGGCAAAGCGAGGCGATATCCTAAATCAGAACAACTGATTCTTCTGTAGGAAACAGACTTTTGGACACGTCGCTGCTTCTTTGTGACTTTGCACGGTCTCCAGTAGAGCTGGGGACCCCTAGAAATTGCCTGTTTCTTCCAAATTTGTCAGTTTGCCTAATAAATTTATCATTATTCCCTCTCCCTTGACCTCCCTCATATCCTTAGACAGTCACACCTAAGATGTGTCTCCGAAACTTCTGTCCTTCAGAAGATTTATGCTTTAGGAATGGAAGTTGCTCTAAGATAAAAGTGTTTCTTCATGTTTGGTGACTGGGTCAAACCAAGAAATAAATATTCTCAGACTTCGGGAAGTGTCGGATATGAATCTGCAGGTGCAGCTTGTCCCGACACCGTGTAATTCATAAAACATCAGAATCTTTTTTTCAATATTGATGTGAAAACAGCTCTAAACTTATATAATAAAGCTTGGGAGAGGGCTTCAACAGTCAGGCCATCTTCAGCTTTGGGCAGACTACTGACTATTGACTATTCTGGGGTGAGATCTGCAATTACATTTGCTACCTAAGCGAAAGTAACACCAGCTTCATTCCTAGAAAAAACATACAGAAGAAAACCACTGAGATCCACCACCATCCATCTTCTTCATGAATCCTGCCTCTGGAAAAAGTCCTACCTTCCGGCTCCTGGTTTCCACTCTCCCTTTGCCTGCCGGAGGAAAGAGAAGCCACATGTGAACTGTGATCAAGCACTCTTCACCTTGTGACCAGCCGGCCCACTGCACATTCCGAGAGAAGCTATTGAGTCTGATCTGGTTGATATATATTCTGATACCCTCTGGCTCTCAGTTGAGACTGGACAGCGTTGGGTTAGTGACCACAGCCCCGGTGCTGCAGCTTTCTCTGATGCCATTCTTGGCCAGTGCTCTCTGGCTGCTTAGTGCAAATTATCATACAATCACAGAATGGTTCGAGTTGGAAGGGACCTTAAAGATCGTTGAGTTCCAACCCCCCTGCCCTGGGCAGGGACACCTCCCACTAGAGCAGGTTGCTCAAAGCCCCATCCAGCCTGGCCTTGAACACCTCCAGGGATGGGGCAGCCACAGCTTCTCTGGGAAACCTTAGCCAGGGTCTCACCACCTTCACAGGAAAGAATTTCTTTCTAAAACCTAAATCTCCCCTCCTTCAGTTAAAAACTGTTCCCCCTCCTTCTATGGCTCCCCTTCCTCATCAAGAGTCCCTCCCTAGCTTTCCTGGAGCTCCTTTAGGGACAAAAGGGGCTCTAAGGTCTTCCTGGAGCCCTCTCTTCTCCAACTCAACTCTCTCAGCCTGTCCTCACAGCAGAGGGGCTCCAGCCCTTGCAGCATCTCTGTGGCCTCCTCTGGCCCCGCTCCAACATGCCCTTGTCCTTTTTGTGCTGAGGACTCCAGAGCTGGACATAGGACTCCAGAGCTGGACAGAGGACTCCAGGTGGGGTCTCCCTGGAGCGGAGCAGAGGGGCAGAATCCCCTCCCTCTACCTGCTGTGTTCCCTGCACCGACTCGAAGCAGCTCTATTCTTCTGAGTTCACCCTTCGTGAGCGACAGGTGAGCAGAGAAACCAAAATCAGCCGTAGCAGAGGTGTTTCTTTCTCAGACATACTTCAAATGTATGAAGGCAAGAGCCAAGCAGGGGAATAATTTTGCTGCCACTACTTTCCAGACACAGATTATTGTCAATACGGTGAAACGCAGCATCTTGGAGACATCTTCAAGCTCAGGTCACTATAGGCTTCGCAGATCAAGCACCAGAAGAAGAGTGGCTTTTCAGAACCGCACTTCACAAATATATATCGGGCTCTCCGTTGTGAATTCTTCGCTGAGCCGCGGAGACATACTCCAAATTTTAAAGCGTCAAGCTCCAAGAAGCATTTCAAGGCTCGCAACCAAGCTGAAGTCAATACTCAGAGGAGCACAGAGATAGGGAGGATGGGGAAGAGGCTGCTGCGTTACAGGGACCCATCTCTCGAGGACAAAACGTAACGCAGCATTTACAAAGCTCACAGGGAGTTCACGCAAGGACGCGTTTTGCAGGCACGAATTAGAATGTGCTTCTCAAACGTCTCGCTCTACGGCAGGTTTCTTGCATCGCTCTTGCTCTTTTCGTTACCCTTATCATCTTGTAACACTCGTTGCGAAGTGCGGATGTCAGGACTGGGCGCAGACACTCAGTCATGGTCTTGCAAATGTCCTGCGCGGAGGAAACATCGCTTTTCTTCTGTTCCTGCTCCCTGTTTGTGCTCTCGGGGATCACATCGTCTCTCTGAGCTACGGCATCCCGCTGCGAACTCGCCTGCGGGTGAGTTTCTGTCGTTGCCCCAAGCCGGCTGTGGCGTCACAGATCATCTCTCTCGCCTCGTCAATGTGACCTACGCTCTTCAGAGCTGGATGAACAACCTTGCGGTGACTCCTCTCAAGTCAGCCCATCTCACCAGCTCACTCCAGCTCTGTCATTTATGAACTTCTTCAGCTTTGGAGTCACCTGCAAATGTGACCAGGAGTTGTTTTGCTTTCTGTACCAGATGCCCGATAAAGAGACTGAACAGCGACAGCACCATTCATAGAATCACAGAATGGTTTGGGTTGGAAGGGACTTTAAAGACCATCCAGTTCCAACCCCCCTGCCATGGGCAGGGACACCTCCCACCAGACCAAGTTGCTCAAAGCCCCATCCAGCCTGGCCTTGAACACCTCCAGGGATGGGGCAGCCACAGCTTCTCTGGGAAACCTGGGCCAGGGTCTCACCACCCTCACAGCAAAGAATTTCTTCCTGAGATCTCATCTCCATCTTCCCTATTTCAGGTTAAAACTGTCCCCCCTCGTCCTATGGCTCCCTTCCCTGATCAAGAGTCCCTCCCCAGCTTTCCTGGAGCCCCTCCCTTTAGGGACTAGAAGGCGCTCTGAGGTCTCCCCGGAGCCTTCTCTTCTCCAGGCTGAACCCCCCCAACTCTCTCAGCCTGTCCTCACAGCAGAGGGGCTCCAGCCGTCGGGTCATCTCCATGGCCTCCTCTGGCTCCTCTCCAACAGGTCCATGTCCTTCCTGTGCTGAGGACTCCAGAGCTGGACACAGTACTCCAGATGGAGTCTGGGTCTCACCAGAGCAGAGTAGAGGGGTAGGATCACCTCCCTGCACCTGCTGGCCACACTTAATCAGTAATCCATTCCAGGATGGCTTTTCCCTGGCTGAGAACACCAAGCAGGACCAGAAAATTAAGCACATCGTAACCTGCTCTGTGGCCTTTGAGCTCTTCAGAAGCCACAAAAAGTGAGTGAAGCATCTCAGTGTGTCTAGAAAGTTTGGACAACACGGGACACAGACCAGGACACTTATGACCGATGAGTCGCTCAGCATCGGTCGCGTATCTCAACTTTGTTCCGGGAATAGCGTGTGCCTTGTCATCAGTGCTGCGACAGCAAAATTTTAGGGATTGATGAAGCGAAGATAGACGGTGGCATATTGATTTAGGAAAGGTGGGAAGGTAATTTAGCTGTCAGGACAAATAAGGGAGGGGTGGGATCTTTGCAGCATTAAGTAGAAAACGGGAGAGAAGGGAAGTCAAACACCATCTTTGGTCTAATCAGCCAGAATGCAAGAAAAAGTATGGTGTTATTAAGTGTATTAGTTACCAGAGGTAATAGAAAGAGTTTAGAGGAAAGTGAGTCCTTTGGGAAGCTCGATCGGAATTCTACGGTTTCTGAAGTGCCCCAGTGGAAATTCAAATAAAGTTGTAAGGAACCGCAGATGAGTGAAAGGTGAAAATGAATGATGGAGTAAACACGGCCCTGACTATGAAATGAGGTCTGCCAAAGCAGATAAATAAGTCCCCTAATTTGCGCTCCCCCAGATGAAATAATATGCAAATTGAGACCTCGGAAAGACGGTGGAAGAAGTCAGATCTGGGCTGGAGAACAGAAGACAGAACCCTGCAGGCCACTGATGAACAGGACAGTTGGAAATTGCCTTAGACCGAAACTACCAGTTGATGGGTAAAAAGAACCCAGAGAAGGAGTCAAAATTATAGGAAAAAGTGGGAGGAAAAAGGGCATAGTTGCGAAGAGAAAAATACTCAGAAAGCACTCAGAGAGGGGACAGTGACACCAAGGCACAGAAGCCAACAGAAAGGAAGAACTCTAAAGGAAAGATCATGGTGGGGGATGAAAATGAAGCAAAGGTTTGGCCACTCGCTCAGGTAGGAATCATTCCAAAGTGGTTTCCATGGAGACAGAGGATACTGGATGGAAGTGGGTAAATGGGGAGGGAAAAAATGAATGCAGAAGAGGTACAGAGAGAAAAGGAGGTGAAGAGAGAAAGGACAACAGCTGGAAATGCAGATGAACCCAGGAGAGTGTTTTTCATGGAGGCAAGAGTGGTTTTGAAAGCGGAATTAAAGTAGGGAAGGGAGAAGAAAATGTTTGTAGAGCAGACTGGAGAGAGCCAGGGAAACTGGAGCTAATTTTAAGATTTGGAAGTGAGGTCTGTGCAAAGTTAATTTATCCAACGCGAGAGTGGCGCGTAGACCAAACTGTTTTCAGATTTATTCCCCTCTGATGTCCGTTCTGCAGCAAGCTGATGGTGGCAACGTCTGCTCGCTGGCAGCCGTGGGTCTTGCCGAGTCCCTCTGTACGTAAACCACAGTCCAAATTTCATTTAGAGAGCCCAGATTATCATACGTTGTGCCCAGATAGAAAAATTAGCTCTCCTTTTCTGCTTGCATCAAAAAGCAGCAGTGGTTCGACAGCCAGGGAGCAGCAATATCACCAGGGCCTTGAGAAGCAGGGTATGGATTTAATGCGTAATGGAGAGCAGAGTTTAACGAGGGCTTCTTGGACAACAATGGTCAAGAAGCTTTCCAGGGACTGAGAAAAGCCACCAGCGGCCACCAGCTCCTTCCTCTGCAACTCACAGGAGCAGATTGCCCAAGATGCGAGCCCTGATCCTGCGACTGCTCCACATGGACAATGTCAAGGTCTCTGCCCTCCCCAGACAGGATTTTCTTTATTCATTTCAGTAAGGACTCGACAGAGCAGCCAACGTGGACAATATTCATTTCACTTTGTCCCTTCCAAAAACACATGTGTAGTAACTTGCAGGCCGAGGAGTCCCTTCTGCTCTGCTCTGGTGAGACCCCATCTGGAGTACTGTGTCCAGCTCTGGAGTCCTCAACACAGAAAGGACATGGTCTGTTGGAGAGGAGCCAGAGGAGGCCATGGAGATGACCCGACGGCTGGAGCCCCTCTGCTGTGAGGACAGGCTGAGAGAGTTGGGGGGGTTCAGCCTGGAGAAGAGAAGGCTCCGGGGAGACCTCAGAGCGCCTTCTAGTCCCTAAAGGGGGGGGCTCCAGGAAAGCTTGGGAGGGACTCTTGAAGAGGGAAGGGAGCCATAGAACGAGGGGGGACAGTTTTAACCTGAAATAGGGAAGATGGAGATGAGATCTCAAGAAGAAATTCTTTCCTGTGAGGGTGGTGAGACGCTGGATCAGGTTGCCCAGAGAAGTTGCAGCTGCCCCATCCCTGGAGGTGTCCCAGGCCAGGCTGGACGGGGCTTTGAGCAACCTGGTCTGGTGGGAGGTGTCCCTGCCCATGGCAGGGGGGTTGCACTAGATCTTTGAGGTCCCTTCCAATCCAAACCATTCTATGATTCTATGATTCTAAGTGCCACGTGGTGTCACCCAGCTGGAGCAGTCTGGGCTGGGGAACAGCCGGGATGAAGACGCACGAGGAAGAACACGCCACCCATAAATCCCATTACACGCACTCTGACTAAGCCCAAGTGCCAGCAATCAGCAGCGTGAACGTGCCACGTGGCTGGCGCTGCCATGACCTAAGCAAGGCGCTTAATTGCTCTGATTTAGCTGAAATCACTAGTATATCTGACTAAAAAATACATGATTATAACTGCTCCTCTGTGTGTCTTTCCATGTTCATTTGTAAGAAGTATGGCAGATCATAAAACACGGCAACATCCCCCAAGCCCAGAGGGTTTAATGAAGAATTAAGGAGATTGTAACTGCATAGCTGAAATAATAGGGAGGAAATTGAATTATTCCACCCATATTAAATGCATATATTCTTGAACATTTCTGCCAAAATTACTTTGCTAACCCGTGGTGTGAAATACAGTCTGTTTTCACATGGGTGCATTAAAAAAAGACGCCTGCTACAGTACAACAGCTTTGAGGAGAATGGAAAGGCATCGGGATGAAAAAGCGCTCCCGACGTATGGTTATATCAGCTCTAAATTGTCTCCCAGCTGTTTCTAGCTCCATTAGATGGAAGACTGCGTAATTTATAGAAGTCATTTTTAACAATTTGATTGTTGGTATATATCTGCGGAATTGATTGGCTGGGGAGACAGATCTTTATTTTTATAATAGCAATAACATCCTTTGCAGATTACTGCTCAATTTATCCCTGATGTTAACGGTGCTAGCCAGCAACTACCCATTTATATTATGCTGTTATTTCTTAATTATTGGTCTAATTGTAGAGAAGAGCTGAGCCCAGGATGCATGAGATTAGCTGGGCTGGACAAGAAACCACAGGTCCGGCTCTTTCCCTTTTGAGATCTCACAGCTCTGCCTGAGATCAGTGGGATTTAAATGCTCAAGCTTGTGTCTTTTTATTTTGAAGTTTGCTAATCCTGTGTGGGCTAGAGTGGTATTTCCCACCAAAGTCGATGGGAGTTTGGTTACACATAAGAACAACTTAGATAATGTACCCGCTTTTGCATTTAACGACGCTGGAGGTGATCATCCTGAAAAAGAATGAGCTTCCAATTCAAATCAGAAGTCTTTGATAGGCACGTGGGGATGTTCATAGATCATAGAATCATAGAATTGTTTGGGTTGGAAGGGACCTTAAAGATCATCCAGTCCCACCCCCCTGCCCTGGGCAGGGACACCTCCCACCAGACCAGGTTGCTCAAAGCCCCCTCCAACCTGGCCTTGAACCCCTCCAGGGATGGGGCAGCCGCAGCTTCTCTGGGCAACCTGGGCCAGGGTCTCATCACCCTCACAGCAAAGAATTTCTTCCCCAGATCTCCTCTCAATCTCCCTTCTTTTAGCATCAAGCACTTCCCCCTCCTCCTATGGCTCCCCTCCCTGATCAAGAGTCCCTCCCCAGCTTTCCTGGAGCACCTTTAGGATCTGGAAGGCTACATGGGATTAGAGTGAGGAGAACTTTTAGGCCCTTTCGAGATAAAAAGTGCATAAATGTACATTTAATAGCATCTGTCTACAAATTGTCCATCTCTGTTGGTACCTGATGAAACAACCAAGGAGGCTTTGGCAACACCATCCCATGAGACCATTACTGTCTATTTGCCTATAAGAGGTTCTGGGTATTCTTTCCAAACTCAGCAATGTGGTGTCTGCCATGAAAAGCCTTCAACCTGAGACAGAGAAGCAGGCAGAGGGCATGGCATGTAGCAAAACCCACATTTGAAGAAAGATTCCCCCTTATCATTCTCTTTCTGTTCCCGGGTTTTTGTTAAATTATTGTTAGTAGATCCTTCAGCTTCCTTGTCCTCAACTAAATCACTGTTCCTCCACTGACAGCTCCATGCAGATGCTTCTGGAAATGGTCTTGGGGTTGATGATTTCAGTTCACTGGGCACTAAGCTGACACTGCTCAGAACTGAAGAAGATTTGGAAGTGCTAAATGCTCTCAGAAGCTCCTTCTGCAGAGGGCAGTCGTCCTTTCACTGCCTCAAGAGAGGACAGTCTTCTTGCCGGAGAGACAGAATGGCAGAATGATAAGACTGATGGAGACGAGGCTAATCTAAAATAGCCAGGATAGGATTTTTTTTTAGGACTCTCGACTTCTGCTGAGCAGAACATCCACAAACGGTGCACGAGCAAAGGCAGGAGGCAAAGGTGAGCCTACGGGAGCGGAGAGGGAAAATTGAATTTTGATTTCACGTCTATTTGTGTGAAACCATTGTTCTTGACAAGACATCGAGTGTTAGAGGAGCGTCTCCAGAGTTTGGTCTGAAAACAGAAATAATTCTTTTATGGATTTTTATCCTGGGACAAGAGAGGAAGAGGTAACTGCACGCTGTACCTGTTCTAGGACTGACCTGACGGTGTCATTGGTTACGATTGACGTGCCTTCCATTCTTACAGATGTAAAGTTTACAACCAACTTTTCAAAAAAATATCTGTGTTTATCATTAACAAGAGGAGAAAAGGAAATTACGCTCTTTTGTAACTCATACTCTGTACTGGGCACTGGTGAGGCCTCACCTCGAGTGCTGTGTTCAGTTCTGGGCCCCTCACTACAGGAAGGACATTGAGCTGCTGGAGCGTGTCCAGAGGAGAGCCACCAAGCTGGTGAGGGGTCTGGAGAACAAGTCACATGAGGAGAGGCTGAGGGAACTGGGCATGTTTAGTTTGGAGAAGAGGAAGCTGAGGGGGGACCTCATTGCCCTCTACAGCTCCCTGAAAGGAGGGTGTAGAGAGGTGGGTGTTGGCCTCTTCTCCCAAGGGAATAATGACAGGACCAGAGGAAATGGTCTGAAGTTGGGGCAGGGGAGGTTTAGATTAGATATGAGGAAGAATTACTTTACTGAGAGAGTGGTCAGGCCCTGGAACAGCCTGCCCGGGGAGGTGGTGGAGTCGCCATCCCTGGAGGTATTTAAGGAACGTGTAGACACGGCACTTCAGGGCATGCTCTAGTGCCCGAGACTGTTGGTTTGTGTCTGTTTGTGGGTGGGTGTGGGGTGTGGGCGTTTGTTTGGTTTGGTTTTGGTGTTTGGTATTCTGGGATTTTTGGTGGTTTTTTTTTTTTGTTGTTGTTGGTTGGACACGATGATCTCAAAGGTCCCATCCAACCAAAAATATTCCGTGATTCTGTGATACGATATCATTACCTGGAAGATCTGTGAAGGTGCCTATTGATATTCATAGGTTACTTCCTCTACGATTAAAACCATCGCTGTTCTGTCTGTGAGAAACCTCTTTCCCTAAGCTACAGCTCTGCTTCCAACTTGTCTGACCTTTATATCTGCAGCTTGATGAGTTAAATCAGTGTCACAGCCCGTGGAGTGGCGAGGTTACTCTGACAGAAGCATGGAGACACTGTCAGTTCTGGTTTTCACGCTTGAGGATCTCACCTAAGATGCAATTTGCACTCCCTTCACTTGCAACACTTGAGAGCAGCAGAGGGAGCAGACGGGGGGGCATTTGGCTCTCCAAAGGGAACAGGAGATTGTGTTGTCCGGGGTGGAATCCTATGGGTGGCTGAAGGATGAACCAAAAGATCAGGCAGAGTCTTCTTTTCACCTCTACCACCTGCGATTCTGCCCCCCTGCTCCGCTCTGGGGAGACACCCCCCCCCAGTGCTGCCTCCAGCTCTGGGGCCTCAGCACAGGAGAGACACGGAGCTGTTGGAGTGGGGCCAGAGGAGGCCACGGAGATGCTGGGAGGGCTGGAGCCCCTCTGCTGTGAGGACAGGCTGAGAGAGTTGGGAGTGTCCAGCCTGGAGAAGAGAAGGCTCCAGGGAGACTTTAGAGCCCCTTCCAGTCCCTAAAGGGGCTCCAGGAAAGCTGGGGAGGGACTCTTGATGAGGGAGGGGAGCTATAGGACGATGGGAAGGGTTTTAAACTGAAAGAGGGGAGAGTCAGATGAGATATTAGGAAGAAATTCTTTCCTGTGAAGGTGGTGAGACCCTGGCCCAGGTTTCCCAGAGAAGCTGTGGCTGCCCCATCCCTGGAGGGGTTCAAGGCCAGGTTGGACGGGGCTTTGAGCAACCTGGTCTGGTGGGAGGTGTCCCTGCCCATGGCAGGGGGTTGGAACTAGATGGTCTTTAAGGTCCCTTCCAACCCAAACCATTCTATGATTCTATGATTTCCAAAGCCATTGCTGGGGGCAGCTATCAAAACCCCAACAAATCCCAAGTGCCCTCCAAAGAAAAGGCTAATCCAATTTAAAACTGATTTGCACTCTTGGTACAAGACACTTGATTTTGTAACGTTCAGCGGTAGCATTAAAAATAAAAAGAGCATCTAACACTGATTACCATCTGAGTCATGGATTGCTGGGGTATGTTACGCCAGCTGAATTTAGCTATTCAGCTTGGCACGGTAACTCCTCTACAATATTAAACTTCCCTGGCGTAATTTACCACTCCTTCATTCATTTGTGCATATGCTCGGCACATGGTCCCAAAGCTTGCATGATGATTTTCCCATATATAAAAGGCACCCTGACTTTTCATCAATAAGATGCGCATTGTTATTTGACAAGAACAATGTGCTCAAAGAACAGGCTCACAATAGCTTCTATCAATCAAGCACTCTGTGGAAAATCAAAAATGACAATGAAACCTACAGCATTAAATAACCCACGGTGCTGGAAATTAATCAGGAATCTGGTGTGCTTGAAAAACAAATGTGTTTTTAATAAATTGGATTTGAGTAGCACTTACAAGCCGTGGATTACCAGCTGAGTGGAGGCTGGTTTGATTTGCACTGATAAACTCCGGGGGAGCTTGCCCATGTACATATTCAAGCCATTGGTGTCACCGTCAGCCTGCTGGGCTTGGTGACATTTAAGCCATGTGGACGCTATACTTTTTAATACACACAGAGGACACGCTTAGAAAAAAAAAATAAAACCAACCCAAGTCTCTGATCCGGCTCCCAACCATCCCCAAACAATCCAAGGGTTAACAATAACCTCTGAAAAGAAAATACTTCCCAACACGTAACAGTTCACCCCTCAAGGAAAAGATGAAAGAGCATGAAGAGCGGATGACATAAATTGGCGGTGTCACTGGCTGTCTGAGCGCGAGAAACTTGGGTGTGACATGAAAAGGGAGGGACAAAACCGCTCCAGAAATAGCACTGAAGGTAAATGACTCCAGTATTTTTAAGTGCTCACTATAAAGCTACTATTAACTCACTACTTTGAGCAAGAGGGGAAGAATGATAGAACCGTAGAATCATAGAATGGTTAGAGTTGGAAGGGACCTTAAAGATCATCCAGTTCCAACCCCCCTGCCATGGGCAGGGACACCTCCCACCAGACCAGGTTGCTCAAAGCCCCATCCAGCCTGGCCTTAAACACTTCCAGGGATGGGGCAGCCACAGCTTCCCTGGGCAACCTGTTCCAGTGTCTCACCACCCTCACAGGAAAGAATTTCCTCCTAATATCTAATCTAAATCTCCCCTCTTCCAATTTAAGACCATTACCCCTTGTCCTGTCACTACATCTCCTGACAAAGAGTCCCTCTCTGGCTCTCCTGTAGGCTCCCTTCAGATATTGGAAGGCTGCTCTGAGGTCTTCCCAGAGCCTTCTCTTCTCCAGGCTGAACAACCCCAGCTCTCTCAGCCTGTCTTCATAGGGGAGGTGCTCCATCCCTCGGATCATCTTCGTGGCCCTCCGCTGGACCCGTTCCAACAGGTCCATGTCCTTCCTGTGTTGAGGACTCCAAAACTGGACACAGTATTCCAGGTGGGGTCTCACGAGCGCAGAGTAGAGGGGCAGAATCACCTCCTGCGACCTGCTGCCCACACTTCTCTTGGTGCAGCCCAGGATGTGGTTGGCTTTCTGGGCTGCCAGTTATCATTGCCGGCTCATGTTGAGCTTCTCATCCACCAGAAGTAACCGCTGTTTTAGGAGCTTTTCTTTCTTACTTCAAATTTTCCAAAGCCCAAAATGAGAAAAAAATTGCTCATTCCATTAATTTCCAGCAAGTTTGGCACCTACCTGCAGCAGACCCTCTGCTCCCTTTCCTCCATCCCTTCATTCCAATAAAAACAGAGTATTCCAGAGACTCCCTTGGTTACCAGACTAAGGACTGAACCCCCTTTCACCATATTCTTCCTTAAACGAAACACTCACCGAGGTCAGGAAAACACTGCATACCCTGCCTGGGATTTGCCTTTGGAAACCAGCACCTGTGAGAAGAATTTCAGCTCCTGAGGACCGGAGTTTGAACAGCACAACCTGGTATTTGGGGAAGTCTTGAGTTTTTTATTTATTCCACTGAGTGACGTCTCCTCTTAAGTGACTAAAAACGCAGGAGACTGTACCTCAGATTTATAATCTATTTAAGGATGACAGAAATATGCAGAAAAACAAAACTCCTATGGAGAGCAGAGTGAGACTTCCAGTTGTTTCCCATCCCAGCAGAGCAGGTGGGCAAAACTGAGAGGCGACAAATTCAAGGATGAAGAGAAAGGGTATTTTATCGAAGATTTCTTAGTTAATCTGCAAATTTCACTGCCACAAGATAGTGGGGAGGCCTGGAGATTTGGAGGACTCAAACCAAATGTGCGGATACTGTTTTGTCAAATTAAAAGAGGCAATTGCAATAAATGGACATTTAAGAGCTCAGAGAAGACCATGTACCTTCAAGTATAAACCCCAGCCTGACTCCCAGAAACTGGGAATAAACTCATCCCAAGACGGAAAGCAGGTCACAGCTGAGCCACCTGGGGGTCAAGTGGCACTGGCTGCCCTCAAAGACAGCACCAGGAATTGCACAGCCCACTGGTCTGGTCATGATTGTACAGGCTGGGGATGGAGAGCAGCCCTGAGGAGAAGGCCTTGGGGGTGTTGGTGGATGAGAAGCTCAACAAGAGCCGGCAACGGGCGCTGGCAGCCCAGAAAGCCCCCCACATCCTGGGCTGCATCCCCAGCAGCGTGGCCAGCAGGGCGAGGGGGGGGATTCTGCCCCTCTGCTCCGCTCTGGGGAGACACCCCCCCAGTGCTGCCTCCAGGTCTGGGGCCTCAGCACAGGAGAGACATGGACCTGTTGGAGCGGGGCCAGAGGAGGCCACGGAGATGCTGGGAGGGCTGGAGCCCCTCTGCTGTGAGGACAGGCTGAGAGAGTTGGGGGGGTTCAGCCTGGAGAAGAGAAGGCTCCGGGGAGACCTTCGAGCCCCTTTCAGTCCTTAAAGGGGCTCCAGGAAAGCTGGGGAGGGACTCTTGATCAGGGAGGGGAGCCATAGGATGGGGAGTAATGGTTTTAAACTGAAAGAGGGGAGATTTAGATGAGATACTGGGATTAAATTCTTTGCTGTGAGGGTGGTGAGACCCTGGCCCAGGTTGCCCAGAGAAGCTGTGGCTGCCCCATCCCTGGAGGGGTTCAAGACCAGGCTGGATGGGCAGTTGTGTGCCTGGGAGAGGGGCTGTGTAGGCTGTTCTAAAATGAAAGCAGATGAAAACACCCAGAGTGAGTTATGATGGCAAGCGGGATGGAGCAAATACCATATCCCTGGGACAGGCTGGTTGAAAGGGGATTTTGTGATCAAATCTTAGACAAATCGTTTTACTTCGACAAACTGTTTCTTTAGTCTACGTGTTTGGAGCAGGTGGAGAAATCTTGTTTATCTTCAGTCTAAATCCTCATCCTTGTGCCACAGCAAGTCCACTTCACAGGGACTTTTTAATATTTGGTTTCATTTTCACAAGTGGATCTATCTCAGCTTCACTTTTGGCAGTTATTACTTTCTGACCTCCACAATGAAACTTTCTTGGTGGATCAAGCTGTCCATACAGATGGCAAAAAAATCAATGACTTCCCCTGCTGTCAGCCAGGAAATGCCTGAGTTTTTGGAGCTGAAAAGAAGGGTTCCTTTCCCTACTGTTTGGGTATGTGAGGGGATTTACTGCATCTATTTGCCAACCATGGGTCTGTTAGCAGGACGTCTAAGACAGGGTAAGAAAAATGTCTGGAACAACTCACTACCTGTGGAAGAAAACGGCTTAAACCTCATCAGCCACAACTCAGCATCCTTGACTCGGGACTTAGCTCCTGCGTGCAGATTGTGAACTTTCCCTTATGAATCACCCCCTTCCCATGGCCGCTTTAAGCTTTGATATAATGTTGTATAAATCTCCCGCTAAAGTCTGTGATTTTCCCAGTGCTGGTAAAGGAAGAACATTAATTACCTGAAATTGTCTCTGCTCCACTGAGGCACAGCATTTGCCTACAGCAGAGCTGATTTTCTGGTATGAAAGCGATTCCAGCAGATGCCTTCCCTTCCTCTTTACTGTTACCCACGCTTCATAAAAAAATCCCTTCCTGCCGCACCCCTCAGCATAAAACCCCCCAAACTTTTAGATTAATCAAGATGCAAATCGCACTCCTGGGAGAGAAAAAATTTCTCTCTGCCTCGAAAAAAAAAAAACAACCCACCCCTTGCTACCGTGCTGCAGTCCAGCCCGTGGGCTTCAACAGGCATGCGATGGACTGAGACCCGACAGATTGCCTCCTCTTACACCGCGACACAGCAATGCATCAAAGATGCAAATCCTGCCTGGTGCTGCGGCTCCTTTCTAGGATATTTGCCCAAGGGAACCAAGCAGCTGCCTGTCGGACCCTTTGATAGTTTTAGCATCGAAAATCTATTATTCATACACGCGCACACACACATGCTGAACCAAGGATTAATTTAGCTTCAAAGATGCGCAAGGATGTTCCGATGCTATTCGAAACAGGAGAGGAATCACCAGCTGAAATAATAGGATATGATTGGGGTCGGCTTTTGAGAGGAGCAAAGTGTGATGTCTACCAGGTGCCACTTCCCATTGGATTACTGTCTTTCTGAGCCGTCAGTGCAAGCGTGATGACTGTGTTTCGTTATCCCCATAACGGAGTTAGATGGAGAGCTGCCCTCTCCTTCTAACCCTCCATTTGTATGTCTCCTCCAGAGATCACTAAATCTTTCATGTTTTCTCACCCAACACACCTTCAGGTGTGCCTTAGTCATAGATTCATAGAATCATAGAATGGTTTGGGTTGGAAGAGACCTTGAAGCTCATTGAGTTCCAGCCCCCCTTCCATAGGCAGGGACACCTCCCACCAGACCAGGTTGCTCAAAGCCCCATCCAGCCTGGTCTTGAACCCCTCCAGGGATGGGGCAGCCACAGCTTCTCTGGGCAACCTGTTCCAGTGTCTCACCACCCTCACAGCAAAGAATTTCCTCCCCAGATCTCACTTAAATCTCCCCTCTTTCAGTGTCAAACCCTTCCCCCTCATCCTATGGCTCCCCTCCCTCATCAAGAGTCCCTCCCCAGCTTTCCTGGAGCCCCTTTAGGGGCTGGAAGGGGCTCGAAGGTCTCCCTGGAGCCTTCTCTTCTCCACGCTGGACAAGCCCAACTGTCCTCACAGCAGAGGGGCTCCAGCCCTCGGATGACCTTAGAAGAAACACATCTTCACACCAACACAACTGCAGGGTGTCCATCCAGACCCAGTTCAGGTGCAGAGCTTGTATCTAGAGATAATAGAGAATTTTTCACACTCCATGGCTGGTCTACTTAAGTGTCTCAATGTTTACCCCGTCTGTTCCTACTAGTCCCTTGAATTATTACCTCCATTTTACAAACAGACAGCAGCAAAACAGGAGAAATCACAGAATCACAGAATGGTTGAGGTTGGAAGGGACCTCTGGAGGTCATTCAGATACTGGAGGTCCAACCCCAAAATCTGAAGTAATGAATTATTGGCTGAGTAGATGATTCCATCCCTGTGTCCTTTGTCACACTAATGGGAAAGCCTCTAAATTATAACAAGTGGCTTCTTAAAGATAAATTAGAAGAACAAAATGGGGATTGTCCACATCATAGAATCATAGAATAGTTCGGGTTGGAAGGGACCTTAAAGATCATCTTGTTCCAACCCCCCTGCCATGGGCAGGGACACCTCCCACCAGACCAGGTTGCTCAAAGCCCCATCCAGCCTGGCCTTGAACCCCTCCAGGGATGGGGCAGCCACAGCTTCTCTGGGCAACCTGGGCCAGGCTCTCACCACCCTCACAGCAAAGAGTTTCTTCCTGAGTTCTCTTCTCAATCTCCCCTCTTTCAGTTTAAAACCATTCCCCCTTGTCCTATCACCCCACCCCTTGATAAAGAGTCCCTCCCCAAGGGAGGACTGGTCCCATAGCTCCCCAAGGAGTGTCCCTGCTTTCTTACGCCCCCAAAATCTTGCTCTCCATCCTTTTTCTTCCCGCAGTACTCTTATTTAGCGTGGTCCCCATCATGGAGCTTCCTATATGCCCCCTTGATGTCTCACCCTATTCAAATGGTAGGTGTGGAGCATAGAGGTGGGAAAAATGTGAGCTGGAAGGGTGTGTGAGAAAGGGAGACTTGTAGTACTATCTGAAAGGGCTCTTTCTTGGAGCTGGAAAGGAGAAGGATGGAGCAGAGCTCCCTCCTGGCAAGAATCCTGCTCCATCTGAGCATCAGGAGTTGTTCAGCTGATAAGAGAGGGGCAAAACAGGCCAGAGCAATGAGATAAAATGGCTGATGCTGCCGTCATGCTGATGCCCTCAAATAATCAGTGTTCACAGCACGTTTCAGGGCTGAAGAAGTAACTTTGGGTGTGCAGACCTTAGGAGATGATGAGACCCACATAGCACAAATGAGAATAAATTAAGAAAAGCCTGTGTTGGGTCCTCTAGCCTTGGGTCCTTCCTATCAGGACAGATGAGGCTGGCATCTTTCTGTAAAAGCTTTTCGACATTCTGATGCATCCTTTTTAATTCATCAATAAAACCCTATTTATTTGATCATCCGAATTTCCCTGAAATCCTGATTTCCCCAGAGCATCTTGCTAAGAGTGCAAAACTAAAGGAAAAAAAAAAAAAAAGAGAAAGCAGTAGTTCTTCTGTCTTTAATGAGTTCATTTGCTGGTGTTCAACTCACAGATTTGCTATTAATGTTAAATTAGCTGGTTAGATTAGCTAATTATGTAAAATGTGTACAATACTCTCCATTTGGGACAACTGGCAAAGAAAGGCTACTCAGCTAAACTGGTGAAGAAACTATGTTTTAGACCAAATGAATTAGAAAAACTGGAAATGTTCAAATCAACTGGGCACTGGCCTCTCCCCAATATCGTGATGAATGAAAAGGCCACCTGTTTTTGAGGGAGCTGGATTAATATGCCATATATTTTACATTTTTAACACCCATAGCTATAGATTATGCATATGTTTGCACTTTATGCACGTAAGTAAACGGGAGAGTCCCTGTTAGTCCGGTGTCATGGGGCAATCAAGAATTCTGGATTCTCTTCCTGGCTCTGCCACCATCCTGTGGCCTGCACTTGGGAAAGTCAAAGGTACTTGTCCTTCTGCTACCCCAGGAGTCTTTTCGTAGAATCATAGAATTTCCTAGGTTGGAAATTCAGATCATCGAGTCCAACCATCAGCCTAACACTGACAAAAACCATCACTAACCCGTGTCCCTCAGCACCACGTCTGCCCGGCTTTTAATACTTCCAGGGATGGTGACTCCACCACTTCCCTGGGCAGCCTCTTCCAAGGCTTGACAAACCTTTTGGTGAAGAAATTTTTCCTAATATCCAATCTAAACCTCCCCTGGTGCACCTTGAGGCCGTTTCCTCTTGTCCTATCACCTGTTCCTTGGGAGAAGAGACCGACCCCCCCTGGCTACACCCTCCTTTCAGGGAGTTGTAGAGAGCGAGAAGGTCTCCCCTCAGCCTCCTTTTCTCCAGGCTGAACACCCCCAGCTCCCTCAGCCGTTCCTCACAAGACTTGTGCTCCAGACCCCTCACCAGCTCCGTTGCCCTTCTCTGGACACACTCCAGCACCTCAATGTCTTTCCTGTCGTGAGGGGCCCAAAACTGGACACAGCCCTCGAGGCAAGGCCTCACCAGTGCTGAGTACAGGGGGACAATCACTGCCCCAGTCCTGCTGGCCACACTGTTCCTGACACAGGCCAGGATGCTCTTGGCCTTCTTGGCCACCTGGGCACACTGCTGGCTCATGTTCAGCCGACAGTTGACCAGCACCCCCAGGTCCTTTTCTGCTGGGCAGCTCCAGCCACTCTGCCCCAAGCCTGTAGCGTTCATAGGGTTGTTGTGACCCAAGGGCAGGACCCGGCACTTGGCCTTGTTGAACCTGATTTTCCATTGCCATTTAGATTATCGGCTCTTCAGGGCTGGGCACACGGCTCTGTTTAGGGGACACCAGCACAGCATGGTACAGTGATATAAAAGTGCTGAGACTAGAAACCAGAGCAAGAAGACCCGCATTGCTTCAGTGGGGACAACTGCTAACCCTACTTACCTCTGGAGACAAAGGTTATTCAAAGCTAAATAATGCATATCTACCTACACGATGTCATTTAGATATCTGTTTCTCACCCAGAAGCATGGACATCTACACCATACCCAAACGCACTGTCATTATTGTATGACACAACAGTATTATTGTACAAACAATAGTATATTCTGGGCACGCACACGTTTCACTGACGTCTTGCAGATTTTTGAGTAGTTCGCCTGAAGCTCACATCGTCAAAAAATGTGGACTGACATCAATATGATATATTTGGGGGAAATGGGTCTCCTCAAGCTAGAACAGTTCCCTCTGAAGTGGGCAAAAAGCATTGCCAGAACAGCAGAAAGGGGCTTTTAGCTTAGGCGAGAGTAGCCAAATGCAAGTCGATGTAATTCTTGGAGTCAACACGCTGATGAAAATGACTCACTGTATCCCTCTGTGTCTTTTGCATTCGGGCATGATACAGAACTTTCTTTTACTGGCATTTGTTGACATTTTAGCATAAATTTACACTTTTCCAAGTCTGCGAAAGCCAGCAAATCTCATTAAAAAACGATATTGATACACCGTTGTGCCACCTTGCCCGGGATGCAAATTCAGTTTCTCCTTGTTGCAGTACCCTGTTGAGCAAACATATGTCATGGCCTTTGAATATGAAACTGGCAGATGTCTAATTGACCTGAATAAATTTCCAGCATATACCAGAACGGGTCAATAGAAGGTCTTAGAATCCCCCCCTAAATTTTAATCAAAACTAATGAGATTAACAAATGAATGCAGAGATGAGATATGTGATGTAGAAAATGCTGAGAAGCTCTGCCATCTAGAACCACAGGCGATAAATTCAAATGCAATTTTCTCTTCCTGGAGCTCCAGAGAACTTTGCCAGCTGTGTGGCAGGGGAAGAGGTTGAAGAAGAGCCATATAAGAAGTAGTCCAGGTAGACCTCATCCTAGCAAAGAGTATGAAAGATTTCTTTCTCTGGAGGGAATGGCCCTAGTTAGGAAGAAGGTACTGGGGATAGACTTGCCATGAAATGAAATTTCATCAAAGATCTGAGCCACTAAACCTTGGAGGACAGAAGTCCTTTGCTAGCCATGACCTGCCTGCACTTGGAGAAGAGCCAGAACCAGACATAACCCAAATAACTTTGTCAGATCTTTACTTCCTCTTCAGCTACTTCCCAGCATGATGGAATGTCTGAATGCAGATGTAGCTAGAATAGATATTAAAACATTTGTAAAAGAAGCAGGGCACCGTCGAGTCTCAATATCAGACGTGGCAGAAAAACTGATGCTGTCATGCGTGGGAGGAATTGGAACCCGTGTACGAGTAGAGAGGACGGGGGAAGGCAATATTTTCAGTTGCATCCTTGGGAACAGAAAAGGGAGTGCTGCCCCGGGGCTGCCCAGTGCATTTAAATTTTTTACACCCAAAAAATAGGTACTGGCACCAACAGCCCCCACTGCAGTCCTGGGAGATAGGTGTGACGCACACCCCCAGCTCTTGGCAATTGACTTTAGGCAGTAAAACGTTGTGGGTGTCAGAGCCCTCTCAGTGGAAGGGTTCATCACTGATGAACCATGGATGATGAACCATGCCATGGATGGCATGATTGTTGTTAATGCAATCATCAGCTCTTCTCCAAAATGTTTGTAGTGACAGCATAATACAAGGATATAACAAATTATGAGCTTGAGTGTGTGGACCTGGGGCATCACACCATCTTCTCACCACCTCTCCTTGCTTACAGACACCCGCTTAGGTAATTCAGTCAAGACCAAGGCTTCTTGTTACAGCAAGACCTAGTTGTGCCAGCACCATTGTGCAAAGCACTGTACAAACTCAGAACACATTTGCTACTTGCCTGGAAGAGTTTACGGTCTCCATCAGTAACCCAAGGGACAGGTCTGGATCTTTCAAAGGTACTGTTAAGGGCAATGCTTCTCCTGTTGTTGCACTCCATCCCTGACACGTTGGGTCTGGCTCTCGCTGTAGCTGGTGAGGTCTATAAGGACATAGTAAATGAGCTCAGTACATTCTGCGTAGCTTTCACGCACAGATCTCACAAAAATACAAGTTTCCACTTAGTATTTCTAGCTGCCAACAGTGAGTTTTGGTTTTGAAATCAGGCTGAAAGACCTAAAGGAGTAGTTATGTTTTTTATGACTTTCAGTGCAGACAACAGTTATGGACCAGGGCCTGCTCATACTAAACCTTTAGCACTGTGTAAATACACAACAAATGTGCCAAACTGGCCATAACTATGAAACTGTTGAACCTTGAAGCATTTATTGTTTGGGTAGGTACTCTGAAAATTTAAGACTTCAGTTTAAGGTTTTTATCATGTTTAAAAATGTCCTGCTTTAGGCCTTCACCTTCCAAGGAGCTCATCCAAGCCATCATATTTTACTAGATAATGTGATTTTAGAGGCAGTAAAATGTTGCAGAAACAGAGCACAAGAGACAGGAGCAAACAATCATTGGGTATACATTCTTGTCATCATGATAGACCTCAAGCACGTCCATCTGTCTGTTTGACCGGTGGAATACGAGTTCTGCTCCACAAAAAGTTACAGATTGGCTTGGGGTGAGAAGAGCCAGATTGATTTCTTTGCTCTATCAACAATGATATGGATGAACAACTCACCAGTGCAAGCCAGTTCACAGCAAGAGAAAAGTCCAGTCCCAAAGGAGTAAATAATTCAGACAAAATTAAGTAAGGGTGGAGAAACAAACGCGTGGGGCAATGTAGGTTCTTGCTTCAGAGCCCATAAGGCATCAGTACCAGAGTAAGGAAGAGGACCCAGGCATCCTGCACTTCAGGTGATGTGGGATGGATCCTGAAGGTGTCCTGGGAAGCAGGGGATGACTGGACCAGCATCTCAGCTGAACTCAGGCTACTCTGCATAAAGGGGGAGCTTTTGCTAAATTTCCTCAGGTTTAAGTGAAGGTAAATTTGCCGTTTCATCAGAGTTTTTCTTTCCGTTGCGGGCTCTCGTGATTTAAGCAAGCAAATGCACAACGAGATGAAATGCACTCAGAGCCTACTGGGAAAATCTGCATCAACTTTTGACCACAAAGCCCAGGAGCTGCCGTGTGAGTTGAATGCGCCTTTGGGAAATTTAATCAGATCCTTTTTGTCATGGCTTCCAAAGCAGAAAGAAAAATTGGGTGACTGACAGGAATCTGCCAGGTTTCAACAGGGAAGCGGGGAGCTGGGAGAACGTAAAGCATATAAATATGGGTGTTTTCTGTTTCCTGCATTATTGCTGCATTAGATGTGTCAATCCAACACAGTAACTCAGAATGTGGGGAGACAGTGTATTCAGATTTAGCAAAGCCCATTACATTTACAAAGACTCAGGAGAGATGTCCCAGCAAGACAGTGATGTAATAACTACAAGAAAATGTATTTTCAAAAAGATAGGCCCTTAGCTAAACTGTATGCACCAGGGGATCTCTCTGCAGAAAGCTTCAGTTATTACTTTCTTAAAATCCTTATTACATTTCCAGCTCTATAAAAACTGAGTAATTACTGTCTTCAATTACCTCTTGGCGCCAACTCGATTAATGTCCTTTACACCGATTGCTTTTTGAACTGTTGGAGAGAAAAGATGATCTGGGTCAACTCTATAAATGGTCTTTTCAACGTCTTGTTAGCTTAAAAGTAGGGACTCGTGTTTTTGGGGAAGGGTCATCACTTGATTGCTCTGAGGAGGTGTAAAGGATGGACTGGGGTCCAAAATTTGGGTGATTCCAGTGGATCAGCCATTCGAGGTGGTTTCTTCTCCCTCTTTTCCTGCAAACGCCCTTGCTCTAAACCCCTGGGATCTAGACTAGAGAGATGGCACTAAGTGGGAGGATCGATGGTTGTCTATACTGGCTTTAATAATTAAAGCTATTGAGCCATTATGTCTTGGATCAACAAACAGGGCTAACAGGTCAGTCATCCTGGCCTTGTAAATTGATTATTTTTCTACAGACAATAGTAGGGTCAGGGGGCTTGACTGACCTGCTCTCCCAGGTCGTGGTATAAACAACCGCTGATTGGGACCATCTGGCCATGATTTGGCTCGGGCCATTCATTATCCTCAGCAGGAAAATACTTTTCTCCTCCAGCAAAAGGGAGCAGTGTGTCGGTTCTGAGCTGTCATCTCCCTTGAGCAGGACCCTGCACTGTGGAACAGGACAGAATGTAGGATCAGCTGCTGGAAGAGTTGTCCACTACCTCAGGATCTTGGCGTTCAGCCAGGCCAAGTGCAAGGTCCTGCATCTGGGTCATGGCAATCCCAGGCACAAATACAGGTTGGGCAGGGAATGGATGGAGAGCAGCCCCGAGGAGAAGGAGTCACGGGTGTTGGTGGATGAGAAGCTCAACAAGAGCCGGCAAGGTGCGCTGGCTGCCCAGAAAGCCCCCCACATCCTGGGCTGCATCCCCAGCAGCGTGGCCAGCAGGGCAAGGGGGGGATTCTGCCCCTCTGCTCCGCTCTGGGGAGATCCCCCCTAGTGCTGCCTCCAGCTCTGGGGCCTCAGCACAGGAGAGACATGGAGCTGTTGGAGCAGGGCCAGAGGAGGCCACGGAGATGCTGGGAGGGCTGAAGCCCCTCTGCTGTGAGGAGAGGCTGAGAGAGTTGGGGGGGGTTCAGCCTGGAGAAGAGAAGGCTCCGGGGAGACCTTCGAGCCCCTTCCAGTCCCTAAAGGGGGCTCCAGGAAAGCTGGGGAGGGACTCTTGATCAGGGAGGGGAGCCCTAGGACGAGGGGGAAGGGTTTGACACTGAAAGAGGGGAGATTCAGATGAGATATTGGGAAGAAATTCTTTGCTGCGAGGGTGGTGAAGCACTGGCCCAGGATGCCCAGAGAAGCTGTGGCTGCCCCATCCCTGGAGGGGTTCAAGGCCAGGTTGGATGGGTCTTTGAGCAACCTGGTCTAGCGGGAGGTGTCCCTGCCCATGGCAGAGGGGTTGGAACTCAATGATCTTTAAGGTCCCTTCCAACTATTCTATGATTCCATGATTTTTGAAGCCACTTGGGTCAAGATCTTCCAAGAAACCAAGCTGCCAGGCTCTTGTAACCTATAGAGTCAATCACCACTAGAACTAATTGGGGGGTGACTGTGTGCTAAGCACTCCAGCATTTCTGCTGTGTCTCAGGCAGGGTTTGCAGCTGGCACTCAGCAACACATGGTGGATGCTGCCCTACTCTCTGTTCCCCCAGACAGCTATTTGAAGCTTTCACAGGCGTATCTCCATGGTCTACAGCCAACTCTCTGATTGCAGCATAAATGTTTCCATTATAATACAAGCTTTGGAGACATATTCCAAAAACTTGTCTCCTCCTCCTGCTGGTTTCCACGTGGCAGGAGAAGTTCAGCCTAAAAAGGGTTTTGCAGTCCCTGAGCATTAATGTTGTTTTGTAATGCCAAATCCGCAGATGAGTTGCCAAAGGTCTTCTTTGCGTAAAGGATTTTCAAGCAGAGACAATCTGAAATTCGCTCCTTGCTGCAGAGTAAAACAATCCCCAGCAGAACCATATTCCGTGCTTGGGTTTCGTCTTATAATTTCACCTGTCTCTATTTTCATAGCCGGGTCTTGGTGTTTAACTCGAAGCTCTCTCATGCACTGGCAACGTTCTCATTCGCTAAATTCTCATGTCTCTAAATTCTCATTTAGAGAATTTTTAGTGATGGTTTTTATCAGAGTTAGGTTGATGGTTGGACTAGATGATCTTAAAGGTCCCTTCCAACCTGGACAATTCTATGATTCTATGATTCCTTTGTCAGAACCCCAGCGCTACTTTCCTAATCAAGGCTTTCTTCGTCCCTCGTTCTCGGCCTGAATTGTCTTTCTTTTTCTTTGATACCTGCATGAGTTTGGAGCACTGGAACTGTACAGCCCAGACCTTGATTATTTCTTTTGTTAATTTGTTTTGCTTGTTTTGACACAGAACCCTGGTGAAAGTATTATGCTACTGTCTTTTTGCTCTCCCAGTTAACGCAGGCAGGGTAGGATCTTCACCACCAGGGATGGCAACCTGGCATATTTCACTGCAGAGAAAAAAAAAAGTATATATTTTTTAAAAATAGCAGATTTAAATATTAGGGAGCTATTGTAAAGGGAAAGCTAAGGTGCATAACAAGGCACCCTCATGTCCTTTCCCTGTTGTTCCTTAATAATGTGGAAGCTACAGCCCCAAGCTTAAATCAGTGTCTTGGGTGGGTTTTGCAATTCAAAAAGCTTCATCGTAGGACTGGAGAAAACATCTTTCCCTCTCCTGAGCCCTTGCAGACATCGGTGTGGGGTTGGAAGCTCCCCAGGAGGTAAAGGGTTTGAAGCATGGCTTGAGGCAGGGCAGGGATGATGGCTCTAACCCCTGTGCTACCACAGGAGGCCACTTCTCCCTTTGACAGGTGTTCAGACAGCAAGCAGACATCACTTAGGTTCATCTAGGTGTGCGCTGGATGGGTAAAGGATAACGTAACATCAGGGTTTTTTAAGTGAAAGACACAAAATTGCTTCTTTCTGGGTGAGAAAAAGGGCTCTGAGGAGCTCTGCTGGAGTAAAGACGCTTCTGAGCTGCAAAATGAAAACTTTACGTATCAAGGGACAGTTACTGGTGAAAATGTCGGCACTTAAAGAGCCTGTGGGGACTTTGAAGAAGAGAATTTTGCTGCATCCCCAAGGAAGCCACGCAGGGAGACCACAGAGAGGAGATGCTGGACCCGTATTATTAGAGGTTTCAAGGTGCGTGCCATCCTCCCTGTTGATTTGCCGTGCTGCCACCCTGGTGATCCTCGCTGGCTCCGGGCTGTTTTCTGTATTCACTGCTCTTTCTCAGCTCAGGGAGAGCTGAGCATCTGGGAGCTCCGTAGAAACACGGGGAAAAAGCGAAGCCAAACAAAGGAAAAAAAAAACCAAACCACCTCTGGATTTTGTTTTCATTCTGCAGCGTGTTGATTTATATTTCAAGCTGTGGTGGGGATAAAATGCTCACAGATATTCTAGCCCCTTCCTGCCTCCGTGGCAGCAGGGGAGCGTTGTCTTTGTAAGGACTGAAGGCAGAAATACGCCGAGGAATATATCTACCCCCATGGCGTTTGCTGCCATCACATCCCGGCAACTTCTGGACCCACTGAACTAAAACCACTTCAGACAAATGTTTTCTTACTGAAAAGGCAGCAGCAGTTTTCCAAAGGTTCCAAAATTTACTGAGCTTGTAATGACTGCAGCCAGTCACCGAGACTGTGATGGAGAGATCAAGATGTTCATAACCCAAGGCTATGCACTTATTGCTTTCTCCCTTGGAAAAATGAATGTGTTTTATCTTCTCCGGTTCCTTTTTACCTCCATGAGAAAAGCAGGCAACAAAGGCTGTTCACTGTTCTGTGCTTTTCCACTCTTTTCTTATCCTCTGCCCAAATCCATGGTCTATAGCTGGCTTGTATAATCCCCTGTGGGCCCATGGTTGTGGTGGAGCCAGTCTGCTCCCTGGAACAGTGTCCCACAGTGACCCATGGGGCCACCTTGCTATTACTAAGGAAAATGTCAGAAGAACAGAAATCTAGCATGAATATTTGTTCTCATCCCATGCCCAGGTTCTTGATATGTGGATAAAGCTCAGAGAGATTCCTCGCCAGATTTGTCACATCATAGAATCATAGAACCGTTTTGGTTGGAAGGGACCTTTGAGATCATCGAGTCCAACCATCAACCTGACACTGACAAAACCACCACTAACCCATGTCCCTCAGCACCACGTCTGCCCGGCTTTTAAATACCTCCAGGGATGGTGACTCCACCACTGCCCTGGGCAGCCTCTTCCAAGGCTTGACAAACCTTTTGGTAAAGAAATTTTTCCTAATATCCAATCTAAACCTGCCCTGGTGCAACTTGAGGCCGTTTCCTCTTGTCCCATCGCCTGTTTCTTGGGAGAAGAGACCGACCCCCCTTGGCTACACCCTCCTTTCAGGGAGTTATAGAGAGCGAGAAGGTCTCCCCTCAGCCTCCTTTTCTCCAGGCTGAACACCCCCAGCTCCCTCAGCTTCTCCTCACAAGACTTGTGCTCCAGACCCCTCACCAGCTCCGTTGCCCTTCTCTGGACCCGCTCCAGCACCTCAATGTCTTTCCTGTCGTGAGGGGCCCAAAACTGGACACAGCACTCGAGGTGGGGCCCCGCCAGTGCCAAGCACAGGGGGACGATCACTTCCCTAGTCCTGCTGGCCACACTATTTCTGACACAGGCCAGGATGCTGTTAGCCTTCTTGGCCACCTGGGCACACTGCTGGCTCATAGTCAGCCAGCTGAATATGTCAACCAACATATTGTCAACCAACACGCCCAAGTCCTTTTCCACCGGGCAGTTTTCCAGCTACTCTTCCCCAGGCCTGGAGCGTCCATGGGGTTATTGTGACCCAGGTGCAGGACCCAGCACTTGGCCCTGTTGAATCTCATACCAAGTCACGTGCATTCATTATGAGATGCAAAGTGTTTGCATCCTGCCTCCTGTTCCTCCAGAGCCGTGTTTATATTTCATGCAGTTGTAGCTCAAGTCCCCATTTTTATTTGAATACCTAGGACACCAGAGAAGGTGGTTGCATCCTGGGGTCATGGCATACATATATACATGAAGGCCCTGTAATGGGTTGACCATTTAGCCTGTGATGTTCTTCACATCACACAGCCTCAGATTACATGGTTGGAGTTGCAGGCACAGGGACAGAAGAAGGTTGAGAGGTCTGGGGATCTTCTGGCATAGTAAGATCAAATGGCTGAAGGCTTGGGCAACACAAATTAGAACAGGGCGCATGGGACACAATTTTAGTCAGAAGGACAACCTTCTGTTGGAACAGGTTATGATGGGACTGGGTGAGAAGCCCATCAGTAGATCTTTCTGAGTGGTAGGTTTCTGCAGGACTCACTGCAGGATGGCCCTTGGTCTAAGTTATGCAAAAAAGTTAGATAAAGTCATGATGGTGTTCACCTCTCACCTTAAGAGCAATGAAACCAATGCACATTCCACAATTTACATTTCAACTTTCACTGAGGTGTATTTCATTAACCTGCTTAATTATGCTACATAAATCTCCACTATGCTCAGGTTAAAATGTGGCCTCTGCCCTGATGAGTTTATAATTTAAACAGATGAGACACATGAGTTTAAGAAGGAAAAAGATGTAACACAGGAACCAGAAGCAGGATGATTTGTACATTTAAGTTGTGTCATTATGATTTCAAAAATATCAATGGTGTTTCGTGGAAGGGATTAGTAAAATGTAAAGCTGAAGGAAGAGAGGACACAATGGAAAGGCAGGAGATGAACTGGGGAGGAATGGGGAATGGAGAGAGCAGTGAAAGGGCGATGAAAGATAGCAGAAGAAGCAGCTGGATAGTCTTCAGCACCTGAATGGTCATCTCCAGCACTTGTTGTGACAGATATCTATTAGTTTGTGACAGACACTTATTTGTTGTGCTGACCTAATATTTCACCAGATCCCTGGAGCTGAACACTCCTTGAAATGTTTTTCTTCTCCAAACCCACAAAGATCACAGGAAAAAATCATACTGCATGGATGGAAGGGTTTGCCTTTTCTAAAGGAGAACTATTAAAAAACAACACCGGTCACACCAATGCCATCTTTAAAGTAGAGATGAAAAAACCTTTTAGTTAATTTTATCACATTACATGTCATTTTATAGATGTACAATAGATTACACTTAATTTTCTTGCCGAGCATTTAATATTACTTTACCAGACTTTAAATGGGAATTACAAAACCTCTGCTGCATCATTTGGAAATTACTTACACCACCATCTCTAGGAACTTCTCATGTGCACTCACAGCTGTCATAATGCAAATCTCCAAGAGACCTATCCTCCTTCAGTTTCAAAGGCCACCTGGAACCCACTTCCATAAGGTTATAATGATGAACTGGCTCTAGGCCACCGACATCTCTTAATTCACCATCAGGTCTTTTGGTGCCTGCAAGATTGTTGATGAAACAGTACAAAATGCAGTGATCTTTCAGCACACATCTGGAGTACTGTGTCCAGTTCTGGGTTCCCTGGTTCAAGAAGGACAAGGAACTGCTGGAGGGGCCATGCAAAGGGCTATGAAGTTGATGAGGGGACTAGAACATCTCTCTGATGGGGAAAGGCTGAGGGACTTGGGTCTTTTTAGTCTGGAGAAGACTGAGGGGGGATCTGATCAATGCCTATAAATACTTCAAGGGTGGGTGTCAAGAGGATGGGGCCAGTCTTTTTTCAGTGGTGCCCAGGGATAGGACAAGAGGAAACGGGCACAAACTTCAACATAGAAAGTTCCACCTAAACATGAGGAGGAACTTCTTTCCTGTGAGGGTGGCGGAGCCCTGGAAGAGGCTGCCCAGAGAGGTGGTGGAGTCTCCATCTCTGGAGACATTCAAAACCCGCCTGGACACGTTCCTGTGCAACCTGCTCTGGGTGGACCTGCTCTGGCAGGGGGTTGGACTAGAAGATCTCCAGAGGTCCCTTCCAACCCCATATCATTCTGTGATTCTGTGAACTGTAGCCTGAGTGTAGACCATTCCAGTTTCTTCTCCTTCTTGGCAACAAAACTTTGAGACTGGAAGGTAAATGGGTTTTGTTGTTGAGCGCTTGATTTTAGCATTGCTAGGTCACAGTTTCTCCTATAAAATGGGGGTTTTGATGTTTTCCAGTGATATATTTACTTTGTCCAAAGTGCTATAGAAGTAGAACAACTGTCATATTATCCTTCTCTTATATCACTTCATAGTAAATTAAATTTGAGGCCAAAAGTACTGTTCAGCTGCTGAAACTTATGCCCCATTTTCTGCGAGGGAAGCCTTGAAATTGGATGTCTGATGTCTCATTTTGGAAGGATTGATACCACTGCTGCTTTTCTTGAAAATACAAGAGCGCGTTGCTGGTACTGGGAGTTTTTACTTACTTCACTTCAAGTTTTTGTTGTTTCTCTTGCCTGAAGCTGCTAGTTACACAAAACAGAAAATATCCAAAGCTGTATTCAGTAGGATGAAATACTTCTGCGAGCAGTGGAATTTATGAAATCTTATCTCCAATGGGTTTGTATGTCATGCTTGGCTGTCTGTGGTTTAATAAGGTGAAGCTCTGATCTAAGGCTTTTTTCCTGGGGTTGCGGCATTCATTACCTCTCCATCCCACGTGAATTCCCTGGAATAGACCAGCCAAGCGGCTCCACCTCCCTCTCAGTGCCAGCAGGAATCTGGGGCTTTCTGTTCTATCCAGACTCCTCTTTTGCCCCAAACTTACTGGCTCAGATATCACCTGAGGCAAGAGCTGGTACCCAACAAACCCACAAGTCATTACATGGAGACCGATGGCCAGCTGGACACGGGGAATTTAACGGAACTGGGTTTAAATGAGAAGCTTGTGGGTAGGATCTAAGAACTCACAGAAGGGCTACGGGGAAGAAAAGCATAATTAAACACAAGAGAGTCAGGATGTGAGTGTTTTTTTAAGTCTCTTAGACACTTTAGGTTTTCCATGGTTCCAAATGAAGATAAGGCTTAAAGATGCTAATTTCAGCCAGCCACCACGCAGCTTTGAACAACACCTGAACAAAATGAGGAGAGAGATGATTTGGAAGATATCCGAGGACAACTGGATGCTGGACATCAAATGGGAGGTTTGCCTTAGCTGTAAGATGGAAGGCACCATTGGTAAGTCCCACTTAGGCTTCCCAAGTCCAAGGTTTGATGCATCTACAATACCCAATAATGATGAAAAAAACTGATATTCCTATTGTGATTGCCAGAAAATTCTCTGTTTGAAAAAAGTCCTCATGGGAAAGTACAGACAGGCTTTGCTGAGAAGGCTGTGGAGCGTGTTCAAGCTCGTGGAAGGTAAATGCAGGCTCTGGGGTTCAAGCTTCACATGAGACTGTAACTGCGTTAAGGTGTAACTAGATTAGAAAGCTGCTCTACCACCTTTCAATTTACCCTTTCCCAGGGAATGAGATCAATTAACAAAACAAGCCATGATAAAAGATGATTCCATGCGATCAATTACAGGGTTTCTATCCCTTTTTCCGACTTGCATCGTTCTGGCCAGGTCTGAATCAGGTCACAAACCGCACGAACAAACTGTCTGGTTCAGTCTTACCTCTCTGTATCGCTACGGATTGCACAATTGTGAAAACAGCATTCCCTTAGCAAAGATAAGTAAAATAAAGGGGGAAAAATAAACCCCAATAATCTGTTCTTTTAATGGTTTACCAAAGGGGAACAGCTCATCTTCTTTCACAGTGTTTTACCTGCATATGAAGAGAAACACCTCACACTTCTGCTCTGATTTCCTTCAGGAATTGCATTACCATAGCTTCTGTGGCTTTGACATTGGGGAAGCAGCAGTAGTTTTCCACTTAGCTTAATCTTAGCTACTATTTTTTTTTCTGCAGCAGCAGTACACAGCGCAACTTGGGAAATGTCAGGAGGCAAAAAAAACAATAAGGCGGCATTTGAATCATATCTCTGCCTTGATTCCCAGCATTAAGCCAGGCAACTTTTTCTCCCGCCCCATGGGTTGCTTACTTCTTATTCACAAGCTGAGACAGAAAGAATTGATGGCAGCTACGTGCTCGGAAGAGATACTGTTGTTGTCATGCAGGGAATCAAAAAAAAAAAAACAAACCCAACCTAAACCACCTTGAGCACAGACTTACAGAATGGTAAATAGGAAGAACAAGGTCATCCGGACGAGTGACAAACCATAGGGCCAAATCCCCATGTTTCTGTGCACTTTTATTCAGTTCTTATTCAGGCAGATTGGTAAAGCCTGGGAAAGCTTCGTAAGAAAACCAGAATTAAGTCTATAGCAAGAAGTGGACCTGATTCTTTGACCACGGACCAATTTGGGTGTAATGCAGCTGATGTCAGGGTGACAAGCTCTGTAAGAAGAGGTAATATATTTTATTAAACTGACTGATATATGCCAACTGAATTATGCTCGCTTGATACAAGCAAAATTGCTCCTACAGTCTTAGATGGAAACTCTGGCCTTCTCTCTGCTCCCATTTACACTGATGTAAGTCAAAGGTAATTTCATTATAACTAATACAAGCGCATTACAGACAAGGCAATTACACCTGTAAGATATCGGTGCGAGCTGAACCCTTTTCCCTGACATTTCTACTAATGTTTGAAATGAAATAAAGAAGTAAAATGTGGTATTTTTTTAAAATGTTAAACCTGTGGGTGAGAGACCCATGTGTACAACAGCACTGAGCACTGGTAAGTCTGTTGGATTTAGGAATTCACAACTAATGCTTAGATAATACCAGTGGATAAATTGTGGAAAGGGATTACAGGTAAAATTATCTCAGGAAAGGGGGAAAGCAATCCCCTAATATCACTCAAGTCATATGGGGAAAGGAGATCTTTTGTCAGTGGAGTTTGTAAAGGCTTCCGAAAGGGACTAAGCCATATTTGCAAAAGAACTGCTCTGCCCATGCTTGTTTAGGCTTCTTTTTGGCATAGCTCTGCCACTGCGCTGGTCCCTTGGGCAACTGGCCCAGTGGATGAGGAACGGCAGAGTATTTGCTCACCTCCACACTGAACCCTTTCCTTTCCTTATGAAGGGAGGAGGAGTGAAACCATCTGTGCCTCCCAGTCCCTTCTGGTTTGGGGGCGATCACTTACTGAGCCCCTCTAGAATTTACAGACAAGTTCTGACAGTGATTAATTCATCATCAAGAAAAGTTTTGGGTCAGTTTGGATATCAATTGGTTTGAGTAGTCAAGGAACCACCCCCTTTACTAGATATACCTCACAATACTAAAACGCTACGTGAAAGAAACGTGAAAAGGAAAAGTACATTTCTGTCCCCTGATTTCCAATCCATCCATTTTCAGGTTGAGATCCTTTCTTGCAAGCTGTGTAAGGAGAAAATGCTGTTCTCATAACCCTTCATCCTCATTGTATCATATATTATTAACGAAGACCTCAGTGTTCGTGTGCTGCATCAGCCCGCGCTACGTTGATTTTTTTTCTTTTGTTTAAAGAAAACAAATTCACACCTATAGCTCTGCTTGGGTTGGGAGCGAAGGGAAAGGGCTTGTAAATGGAACGAGGCAGTGCTTTAGCAATTAGAGTGCAGGATTGAAAGTCAGCAAGGTTACAGTTCTGGGGGAGATTTGCTGTTGTTTGTCCTGATGAAGTTCCTCCTAAATGAGGTGATTATTGTAGCTGTCAGGAATGAAAAGGTAGGACACATTGATTTCATCCCCACTGCAATCTCCAGGACGTGCCGGTACAGAGCAGTCAATATGAATTGCCAATTAACAAAAAAACAATATTGGCAAGTCGGCAGTTTGAGAAAAAACTCCCTCCAGCCAGTGCATAAAACTCCTGCCATTCAAATCACCATCCTCAAGCAAAGGCATTAGTAAACCTGCCCAGAAAATCAACGGAGATGAGCTTTTCTGGCGCGGCTGAATAGCAAATTGTAGCGCTGAGAGCCTGTCTGCGCAGGGGAAATGGAGCAGAACAGCTATACAGGAACACACTTCAAGCACACACCCTATCTGGAGATAAAAATCCCTTTGCTTTGGTAATTATTCTATTCTGAAAACACATTGGTTATTCAGTAATAAAGTGTCTTTTATTTTAGAATTAAAGTGCCCGTGCTCTTATTCTGCCATTCTGCTAATGATAATAGATACAGCCGTTGATAATAAATAGATACTATTTCACAATAGCTACAGAGGAAATCTTCCCATTGTAAATAAGCTCTAGGAATACCACGCTTCCAACCACCTTATATTTCCAATACAGTTTGTATAAATGGATACTGTTAACTTTACCTACAGATTTCAGCAATTTTCATGCAATTAAAATCATTAATATGAAGCTTTGGGCTGAAAAAACAACTCCAGAATAGGAGCCAGGAGTAGTGTCTATGACATGACAGAATGAGCCTGATTTAGAAAAAACCCAGCAGCTGTTAGTACCTGACTGTTAGTGCACTTGCTGAGGAATTCCTGCCTCTGCAATAGCAAACCTGGGTCTTGTGTGGTGCTTCTAACAGAAGCTCTCAAAGGACTTGACCAGAGAGGTATTGTACAATCATAGAATGGTTTGGGTCAGGAGGGACCTTAAAGATCATCCAGTTCCAACCCCCTGCCATGGGCAGGGACACCTCCCACCAGACCAGGTTGCTCAAAGCCTCATCCAGCCTGGCCTTGAACCCCTCCAGGGATGGGGCAGCCACAGCTTCTCTGGGCAACCTGGGACAGGGTCTCCCTCACAGGAAAGAATTTCCTCCTGAGATCTCATCTAAGTCTCCCCTCTTTGAGTTTAAAACTGTTCCCCCTCATCCTATGGCTCCCCTCCCTCATCAAGAGTCCCTCCCCAGCTTTCCTGGAGCCCCTTTAGGGACTGGAAGGGGCTCGAAGGTCTCCCTGGAGCCTTCTCTTCTCCAGGCTGAACCCCCCCAACTCTCTCAGCCTGTCCTCACAGCAGAGGGGCTCCAGCCCTCCCAGCATCTCCGTGGCCTCCTCTGGCCCCTCTCCAACAGGTCCACATCTCTCCTGTGCTCCTGGAGGCAGCACTGGGCAGGGGTCTCCCCAGAGCAGAGGGGCAGAATCTGCCCCCTCTTGCCCTGCTGGCCATGCTTATCTTTCATCTTTATCCCTCATCTGCAAATGGGGAAAGTGAGGCTGTGGATGTAAGATGACTTGTTCAACGTTGCTCAGCAAGCTGGTGAAAAAACACCTTTTATTTTCTAATCCTGAACAGTGGCATACACCTTTCCTCTTCTAAAGGAGATGATCCTGTGGCAGGAGGTGGAGCACATGGATGCTAAAGCAAGGACTGTGGACAAGCAGGTTGGCCTTCATTAAGGGCCGGGTGTTGGAGATCTGATACCTCCCAGCCAGTTTGTGAACTGACTCTGAATTGTCACCCCAGCTACGCAAATAACACAATTCAGGTGCAAAATGCTGACTAGCTCAGGTTTGTGTTCAGAACTGACTTCAAAGATCCCCTGGGCTGATTCACAGAATCATAGAATTGCCTAGGCTGGAAGGGACCTTTAAGATCATGTAGTCCAACCATCAACATAACTGATAAAAAAAATCACTAAAGCATGTCACTAAAAGCTAGAGTCACCTATCTGCCTTCCCAGGGAAACATGGGGAAAACTATTTTTAAAAACATCATAACTTAAAGACATTAAGTGACGCTTCAGCAACCCCTTGTAGCCAATTCCTGCAATCAGAATCCGCTCAGGGCTGTGGCACACAGCTAATACTCAGCATTAGTTAGCTCATAGGACACATAACTCTAAATTACTAGTGAATTGTGTTCGTTTTAAACCCTATAAACATTTAAACCCCTCACCGTTCAGTCCATCAAAGGCCCAGGAACACACCAGGTGTTGTGAGGCGGCTGGCCAGGCTCCGGGTGGGCACCTTTGCTCCCTCAGGCTTCCACCCCATTTCCTGCAGCTTCCTGCAGAGCAAATTATGACGGTGACAGATGTATCTTTGCAGACATATCCTATCTGGCCAGTCATTTATTTATCCGTCAACCTATTTCAACCGCCTTTCGAAGGGGTGATTGTACCACCGACGGGTCCGGACCCTGACAGGCCAGACCCACGACTAAAACTACAACTCCCAGAAGACCCCGCGCCGCCGTGCTCACGCTGCACAGCAGCTTTATGCCGCTCGCCCCGCCCTCCTTCGCCTTTTATTGGGTAACAATCCAACAGCCTTACGTCTCCTCTGTTGTGATTGGCTGCGCCGTGCCAGCGGGGGTGGCTGCCCTGTGTTTGAGAGGGGGTGCAAGATGGCGGCGGGCGAGGCGGCGGGGCGCTACAGGAGCACCATGAGCAAGAGCAAGGACCCCTCGGGGCTGCTCATCTCTGTGATCAGGTAGGGTTGGCGCGGCTCTGCTCCGCAGCCTCCCGTCCCGCCTGCGGGGCCGCTCCTGGGCTCTGTGGGGGCCCCTGGGGGTGGCCCAGGGGCCTGTGGGGGCCTCCCCGGGCCGGGCCTCCAGAGCTTCGAGTCCTTCCAGGGCCCTGTCAGCGGTGGAGAGGCCTCAGAGCTGGAGCAGGTCTTCTTCTGAGAGGTGTCCTGCTGTCCTCCTGCTCTGCCCTTCTGTTCCCCTTCCTTTGCTGTATCCTGGGGTCAGAGGAGCGAACCCTGCAGTTATCGCTAATTAATGCTATACAGGGAGGGTCAAGGTACCATCTTTTTGCTGTAGAGTCCATGGTTGACCCCCCTCCTCAAAACACACAGCTGCACTGAGTGAAATATGGCTGGTTGGAAAAGCTGTAGGACTAGGGAGTCTCGTGTGCCACCTCCATTCTGTTTTAGGGTGTGATAGTGGGAAAGTGCTAGTTTTAAGTCTAACCATCTTGTGGGGGATGAAGAGAAAGCAGTTGCGTCTTGTCATGTTTGGACTATTGATTTTTGCCTGACCTTATTCCTGTGCTCTCCTCTTCTCTGCTCGAGGATGATTCTTGGAGCCAGTCGAGGACCTGAATTAATGTCACTGGTTTCCCTCTGTGTCTTCTTCAACTCTGTGCTGCCTGTAGCCAGTGGGTTGGCAGCTGGTTTCCCACACTGAAGCTTTTAAATACTGGCCTTATGCACACCCGGTGAAGGGGGTGTGGGCAGGAAGCAGCCATACAGCTATGATATTGTGAGTCGTAATGATCTTTCGAACTTTAGTTCCTACTTCAGTGTCTTTGCCAGGAACTACAGTAATCCTGTTACTTTGGAGAAGTTATTGTAGCAGTAGTTCTGTATCCAGGAGATGTTACGATCTGATTTTTAAGCCCTCTGTGAATGATAATGTTTAGGACAAAACTCTGTTCTTTTTTGTTACTCTGAAAACCTGTCTTTCAGATCTTGCAAAACTTGAGGTAGATGGTGATTTTGAGAAAAGCACCTGGTTGACAGAGCTGTTTAGCCTTTCTGGGGCTGTTACTGCCGTCTCTGAATTCTATGGTAAAAGGTAACGCAGAATCACACCGAACAATGAATGAAAGGTGATGCTTAACACAGACTGTGGCGCCTGACTTCTCAATTTCAAGTATTTGTGGTTCGTTGGTTTTATATGAAAACCTGTTATAAACCCAGACTTTTTTAGGTTGGCCTTATATGTGTATATGTGTGCAGATGGAGAAAAGTATATGTTGGTATGACCTCATATAAACATGAGGTATGACAGTGGTAGTCATTTGCTTTAGTAACTTTTTATTTTATATATATATGTTGAAAGGGAGAGGGATGGGAAGCTAATACTCAAATACATGACTATTAAAATGGGTGATGGTCCTGCAAATTTTATATCTGGGCCTACGCACAGTCATGGGTGCAATTCTCCATGAGTTCACGTTCATTGTTTGCATGACAACTACATGAGTAGGTGTGAAAACCTGAAAAAAGAATGAGGTTTCTCTCCTGGATCTGGAGTTTCTATTGGGCACTTGCACCTTGTATTTGGGACAGGGATAAATAGTGCGGATTTAAAGTGCGTTGTGCTTGGTGTTGTTTTTTTTTTATCAGCCTCAAGTTTGAGTGAGTTGGAGAGGCAAAGATGGTAAGTTGTAGCTAGATAACCTTAATTTACAGAAAATCAAGGCCAGGCTGGAAGGGGCTTTGAGCAGCCTCGTCTGGCAGGAGGTGTCCCTGCCTAGGGCAGGGGGGTTGGAACTTGGTGACCATTATGGTCCCTTCCAACCATAACCGTTCTATGATTCTAATACAGTAACGTGTAGACAGTGGAAGAATGAATAATACACGTGCATTGATTGCTGCAGGTTTTCCTGCAGTAATCTTCCTTTTCCTTAATATTTTGTATAATTTCCAGGAGTATTTTAAGGGCCCCCTTTTGTATCTCTATTTTAGTAAATCTTGACTTATTTCATTTATCATATAAAATGAGAGTGAGCTCATGTCACTGTGTTCTCCAAATAAGAAATCATGTTTGTCTTATAATCTTTGGCTTAGGGGCACTGATACCTTTGCTAGTTTAGGTCCAGTGTTTAGATGCAACGTTGAGGCTATCGACTTTATGAAATTAAAATTATTCAACAGAACAGCCCGATAACTAAACCTCCAGAATTTAATTAAACTTGGTTTGGATGTAGAGGGTCTTTGCGGAGCTTCAAGTGTCGTGTTGAGCCAGACCATGAAAACCTGAAAGTAGAACTGATTGCAAAGGAAGGAAAAAGTGTTGTGTTAATAATACTCACGTTTCTTGGGGTTAGCCAAGTATAAAAAGCAAATGGCGTGGAAAGGATTTTAAATGACTTTCTCCTGTATGTTGTTTTTGAATAGTAGCTCAGGTGAGGATGAACTTGCTAAGCAACAGGTGAAACTTTTTCAAAACTTGTTATTTTGTACTCATAAAATAACACTGCAAGCAAATTCAGCCTTGGTTGTGTTAAATGTATCTTTCTTAAGGCTTCAGAAAAAATATTACAAATCTTAACAGTAGGCTATTGGTTTGAAATGTAGCAAAGTTTTCTTTTCTTGATAGCTTTATTTCCAAAACATTTATGTGTGGAATCTTCTGCCAATCCTTGCGGTTTTACACTTGCATTTCCCTGTTTATTTTAGCGGGCTATTTATTTCTGCCTTGTTGCTGTGTGAGAGGCCCATAAAAGGAGACAGTGTATGAAAAGTAGCAAAACTTTGACTACGTTCTTCTGCTGTAAAGAAACAAAACCAGAGGAGCTTCTTCAAGTATTGTAATATTTTACTTGGCAATAGCAAATAAGGTTGTGTCTTTCCAAAAGAAATATTGTTTAGGTCTGCAAAATCTATGTGGTGTGATTTGTCTCTAAAATGCTTTGAGATGTGAAGCTGAAAGGCCTTTTATAAATATAAATGATTTTATTAATGAAGGGATAATTTTTGATATCTACTATCTGTTGCAAAAGACTGAATAATTGACTTTCCTCTGGACTTTTCACTGGACTTCCCAGGAGAAAAAGTCTCCTTTCAGGGAGAGTATTTGGGGCCAGATCCTTGACAAAGTTTAACGTGTTAGAGCAGTACTGAAATCAAGTGAGAAATGGTATTTTATGGGAGCAGAGGCTCTGGTCTGAAAGTTAATTGCGTAAATGTCAGTGTAACAGCGTAAGTTTCATCCGTGTTGTTCATCGCAGCCTTGATATAACTGGTAATTTTGGGTCATCCCTAATTTCTGCAGTGTTGTTTTGCAGCAGCTCTGAATGCAGAAAACTCTGAGATGAAGGAAGACCAAACAGGAAAGTCCATCCCACTTCTGATGTCTTTTCTGTCCCTGTGCGGTGTCAGTTTTTCCTGTTGTGTTGGGAAACACATTTGTTCTTTGGGAGTTGTTTCCTGTAGCAGGATTCATGTACCGATCAAATTCACCTTGTTTTTCCGGTTGTTGCCAAGAATGGAGAATAAAGATAGCCTTAAGTGAGGACTTAATTTGGAAGAAGATGTTTCCTGAGCAGAAGGAGATGTGCTGCTCAGTAATTAAGAGTACAAAACTGAGAATAAAATCCTGGTGGTTGAGCTGAACCAGGATCTGTTGGTTCAACAACCAACCAACAGCCAACCCGTGCTGTTGTCTGGCTCAGAGGGGTGGCTTCTGCCTCCCAAGCCACGTGGTGCAGATGCCCCATGTCCGTGCTGCCCCGGAGCCCCGACTTGAGCAGAATGGCCTTGTCCACATAGCAAACCACCCAATTTGGGTCTCCTCTTGCGATCCTGGTGGTATCTCCCTGGTTTCTAAACCTCTACATGTCTATGAACAGCGGTTCAGATGGTTTACCGACGTCAAACCTGAAATCCTTCAGGTAGGATGTTCTATAGTGTTATGCTGCAGTTGGGTTTCCTGCCCAGTGTTTCTCCTAAAGGAGAAATAGAGGTTTTGTTCAGAACAATAAATCTTTTAGAAGTAAAGAGTGTTTGGGAAGCTTAATGAATGTTTGCACAAAGTCTGCGATTAAAATCCCCACCTTTGTTGCGGCTCAGGGGAGCCCTTCTTCTCCCTGTGCCTTTAGGGGATATGAGACTATCTTCAATTTGCCCTTGTCTTCACATTGCTGAGAAGAAATGACCATTATTTGCTTCAGGAAGACATGGCTCCAGGAATTTTAACTTCCAGAGTAGGATATTGCATATCAGGGCTTTACTGTTTCTGCTGGATGGTTAAAAACTCGGTTCTTGCGCTCACGCCTCAGCGCATCCACTTTAAAAACGGGCTAGTTCCTTCACATATGAGAAAGGTCCTCCAAATAAATAAATAAAAGGTACTTTGTAAGGTCACAATGTTGTGACTGAAGACCAGGAGCTTTTGTTGTAGGACTCTAATGCTGATCACATAGGCTTTGGCAATGTCTTCTTAAAAAATAGTGCAGAGAATGGAGAAAATTCTGCTCATCTGCTAGAGGACGACTTGGAGAGTATTTTATTTTTTTGAGGACAAACACGTGTATGTATATTGATTGTCCTTAACCTTTTGTTTTGTTGGTAGCTGGTTGAAGCGGCTTTTGTACTCGGAAACAAGCAACCTGGCATTTAGCAAATGCTATTTTTCTTGAGAGACATCTTGTCAGGTTTTTAATTGGTGAATTTGTCTGCCTTTTATTTATTGTTAGGCGTTTTTCTTTCCAATTAAAGGTTGCTATTTTTTAAAACTGGCCTTTAATAGCTGCTTTAATTGGGAGAAAACAAACTTTAGCAGTGACTCCATAAGACCTTATTGAAATCTTTGTGCTAAGCTTTCACACGGGCAAACGCATACGACAGATGTCAAGGAGAACTAAAAGTGAGGCAAGATACAGCACGTTTCCTGCTTTCATGTCTGAAGAAGTTGAAATTACAGGCAAAAAAAACCAAACCCTGAACATATTTTATTTTTCACAAGTGGAGTTCCCTTTAATGCTTTTTTGGCCTTTATTTTCATTACATTTACGGTGAACTTTGTTAAATGGATTCTTACTAATGACCTGGCATTTGGTCTTCTCTTTCTGTCTAAAGCAATAGAACTGATATCCCAGTTTGTGATGTGGAGTGAGAAAGACGGATGTGGAGCTGTTGCCCTCGCTGTTACGTTTGGGAAATAGCTGCTACAAGAAATAAAGCCGAGTTATTCTGATCTGTATGTACAGTAATGGGCTCTTAAAACTGCTTTTTATTGCTAATGGTGTTTTCCAGTGTTATAAAGGTAGCAGTTCGTCTACAAGACAAGTAGCTCAGAAATTCACTGAGAATAAATTGTATATGGCAGAGGGTGGGTTTAAACTATAAATTTTCCTGAAATGATCATGAGGCACTTGTATAAAACGTATGCACGTTTGGCAAGTGCTGGTTGATACAGATACGTGGTTACATTTAATAGCAACAGTAGATAAGGGTGCGTATGCGAAAGGACAATAGGAGTGACCGTTCCTTGTTGAAAGCTCGAGGTGCTTTATTTTTCAGCTCTTATTTTAGCTTTACACAATGCACTGTGCAGAGGTCAGCCTACCCTTACACAATTAGGAAGCGGAAATAGTCCATTTTGTTAATAAATTATTACAAGTTCTGTGGTTTCAACTCCTTTGAAGATGTTGCCTCCAACAGCTCTTCATGCCAGTGCAGTATTGAAACCTTCAGGTTAATAAGGAATTTCCCAAAGCCTCTTGCTGATTGACGTGGTGTGACTTCAAGGATGGGTTTGTAGCTCAAGGTGGCCAATGGCTCCTTCAATACTCAATCTTTTGGTGGCGGGGCTGAGTAGCCTTGTCCTGCTCTTGCAGATTTGAAAATACTGATCTTCAGGGCTTTGGGTTTCTCCTGCGAATGTGGTAATTCATGTAATATCTGTGTTGGCTTTTTGCATCTAAAGTTAATCACAGAAAAAGGTAGAGAGTTGGTACCTGATCCAGGTACCAACCTGGTACCAGAGTGGCCTCCTGTACGTGGAGATAGTTCCTGGACAGGTATAGGTGTAGATGAGTCTCTCTGCTTGCACCTGGAAGAGAAACTGGCTTCCCCTGGGTCTGTCTGCTGCCTGCATCCCTATTCCAAGGTGGAAAATGGTGTGCAGCTGGGGTTGTCAGGGTTTTGCCTGTGTGTGGGATTGTTTTTTCATCTTCATGTACACTGTTAGAGACATCTGAAGGACTGTGACGACTTCTGCTGAAGCCATCATCTTGAAGGATTGCAGTCCGGTCTTTGTTTCAGAAATCAGCTGATCGCTCCCTATACCTCTATGTATAATTGGTGTGGTGAAATTTGATTAAGGGTTGGTTAATTTAGCAAATATAAAGAATTCTCTGATGATATTTATTTAGATGGCTGCCGGCTGCTGAGCCTTCTCTCTGCAGCTATCGTGAGTACATCTGCAAGTCCTCAGTGATGAAAAGATCATCAGCTTCTGTTGAAAATGTTCTAACCAACTGTGTAAGTGGCATGAAAGATTAATGGAATGTAAGTAGAGGAGGAAAATGTTTTATAATGCTCTGTTTACTTTGTATGTTTAACAGCATCTTGAAGAGACTGGGTTCTGCTGTTACTTGTGGTGAAGGAGTGAGTTATGTCCTTTGTGTGATGGAGATATAGTTGTTTAGGGGCTGGATACCTTATATTCCCCTTGATGAGGACGGAGCCACAGGATTTCACTTTTTTTATTTTTAAGGGGATGATCCTTTATAGTTTTATAGCCAATTTGCAGTGATACTCCATTCCCTGTGCCTGTTGACTTGGATGGTGCAATTTTTGACTACCACCTTTTCAGCATCTCATTGTCTCCATGAAGGGAGAGTCATTTCCTCAGATCTAGAATTTCACTGGAACCATCAACTAATCTGTGAAAAAAAAATGAGAGAACATTCAACATGTTGCTACTGAGGGAAATTGTTAAATACCTTTTGGAGGTTTTTTTTCCTCCTTCTGTCTGGCTTTGTTTCATAAGGAACCAACTTTAACAATGGTTTCAATGAGACTCTGCAGAGATTTCAAAACACGTATTATCAGATTATATGCTTTGAGGTTAAATAGTGCTGGAAGCTGTAGATCACCCCATTTGGGACTTGTCTTTAAGACAACAGTTTTCAATTATAAAATTCAAATAAGTCTGTTCAGTTTAATGAATCTCTGGAAATTACAGAGCAGTATGGACGATGTGCCGCAGTACAGTTGTTCTTGCCCCAGGGGCCTTTAAAAAAACTCTTTCATTGTGCTCTATTGAAATCCAGCCATTTTTAAGGTCTTGCAGGTGGCACAGCAGTTGGGAGGAAGAATCATAGAATGGTTTGGGTTGGAAGGGGCTTTAAAGATCATCTAGTTCCAACCCCCCTGCCATGGGGGGTTCTAACCCCACCTCCCACTAGACCAGGTTGCTCAAAGCCCCGTCCAGCTTGGCCTTGAACACCTTCAGGGAGGAAAAGCTACTAACGAGTGTATTTTATCAGACAGTATTTCTTCTTGCAGAGCACTTGTATGCATCTTCCATGCATCTGTGTAGTCCTCTTGATCATCCCAACGCCTTGTGCTTCAAACTCACTGCTCCAATTCCTGTGGTGATTTGCAACTAAAGGGTGTGAGTGACTGTCTGGTTCCTCCTGGACGGCTGAGACATGGAGAGATGCTCGCTCTCTCTCATCCGGGTTATTTAGTTTCCTTTCCCTCGCATCCTGCCCTCTTTTATTCACCTGTTGTTGTTTCTTGTCCCTTAGATCTCCTGCCAGGCAGAGCTTGTGCTGTCGGTGTGTGTCTGAGCGGGGTCTCGCACTGGCCATCGGGTGTTAGTGCACTATAAACGTCTAGTAACGATCACAACGGTTTATACAGAAATGAGAAAGCAAATACTGTAATTAGTGTGTGGCCACGGTCATCGGGAAAAAGTGCCATATGAAAAGTAACTAGATTCTAATGGGTTTCTTTTTTACTCTGCTTTTTTTTCTTTTCTTTCTAGCACTGAAGTCTCCTTGGCACATTGCAGCTATTTCCTGCAGGGAGGGGACTGGTCTTTCTAGACACCCACGGTGCTCTGCTTAAATGATTATTTGTTGCTTGGAGCAACTGCTTTTTTTTCATTTAAGTCCACAAATCCTTTGTTGGTCAAAAATTCTCTGTGTCGGCTTATAGAATCGTAGAATTCCCTAGGTTGGAAGGGACCTTCAAGATCATCTAGTCCAACCATCAACCTAACTCTGATAAAAAACCATCACTAAACCATGTCTCTAAGCTTCACGTCTGCCCAGCTTTTAATTACCTCCCGGGATGGTGCCTCAACCACTTCCCTGGGCAGCCCGTTCCAAGGCTTAATAACCCTTTCAGTGTAAAAAAATTTTCCTAATATCCAATCTGAACCTCCCCTGGAGCAACTTGAGGCCATTTCCTCTTGTCCCACTGCCTGTTCCTTGGGAGAAGAGACTGACCCCCCCCCCCGTCCCCAACGCCGGCTACACCCTCCTTTCAGGGAGTTGTAGAGAGCGAGAAGGTCTCCCCTCAGCCTCCTTTTCTCCAGCCTGAACGCCCCCAGCTCTGTCAGCCTCTCCTCACAACGCTTGTGCTCCAGACCCCTCACCAGCTTTGTTGCCCTTCCTTGATTTCTTCTGTACCTTACAGAGGCTTGTCGTATTCTGGCTTGGGTTTTAGGTCTGTGGTATGGCATAAAATGGAGAATAAATAAAGCCGCCTCCTCTAATTTTCATTTCTGAAGGGTAATTTTGATAATATTACTGTCTTATCTGTACTATTAGTGTTACTGTCTGGAGTGATGCAAGTATATCTGATACGTTGTGAAATGTGTTCAGGAGAGTTTTTATCATATTGATATGTAGTACCTACCCAGCACTCTTTATCTGCAGACTTCAAAGACTGGAGGCCTGGACAGGCTGGAGAGTTGGGCAGAGAGGAACCTGATGAAATTCAACAAGGGCAAGTGTAGGGTGCTGCACACAGGGAGGAATAACCCCCTCTACCAGGACAGGTTGGGGGCTGACCTGCTGGAGAGCAGCTCTGAGGAAAAAGACCTGGGAGTCCTGGTGGACAACAGGATGCCCATGAGCCAGCAATGTGCCCTTGTGGCCAAGAAGGCCAACGTCATCCTGGGATGCATCAGGAAGAGTATGACCAGCAGGTGGAGGGAGGTCATCCTGCCCTTCTGCTCTGCCCTGGTAAGGCCACAGCTGGAGCTGTGTGTCCAGTTCTGGGCTCCCCAGTTCAAGAAGGACAGGGAAGTGCTGGAGAGGGTACAGCAGAGGGCTACAAAGCTGATGAGGGGCCTGGAGCACCTCTCTGCTGAGGAAAGGCTGAGGGACTTGGGTCTTTTTAGTCTGGAGAAGACTGAGGGGGATCTGATCAATGCTTATCAATACTGAAAGGGTGGGTGTCAAGAGGATGGGGCCAGTCTTTTTTCAGTGGTGCCCAGGGACAGGACAAGAGGAAATGGGCACAACCTTGAACATAGGAAGTTCCACCTAAACATGAGGAGAAACTTCTTTCCTGTGAGGGTGGCAGAGCCCTGGAAGAGGCTGCCCAGAGAGGTGGTGGAGTCTCCTTCTCTGGGGACGTTCAAAAGACACCTGGACACGTTCCTGTGGGACCTGCTCTGGGTGGACCTGCTTTGGCAGGGGGTTGGACGAGACGATCTCCAGAGGTCCCTTCCAACCCCATATCATTCTGGGATGGGCAGTAAGAATTATTATTTAATTGTTATCCAAGCTATGAAACATAGAAAACCTTACCCAATTTCTTCAGAAGGGATGGCTCATGGTGTATCCCTGAAACTCTGGATTTTGCCCAAGACTGCAGTGTGTGCTTAAGCAGCTTCTTCTGTTGAACAGATTTCTGGCATTGTTTTTCCTCGAGAAAAAGGTTATAACATAAGTGAGTCCCATAAGTTGGCCACGCTTCTAAACGCAGCCTTAGCTTTCACCAAGAGGAGCTTTAAGCCGAGCTGTGTTGTGTGCAGTCGATTCCAGGAGCTCTCTGTATTATTTGAGCTTGAAAGATATTTTAAAGCGAGGAACCGAGAGGCTTAACGAGGCGTACGAGACGGTGCAGAGCAACCTGCAAGCAGGCGGTAGAAAGTTTACTGGGGATTGCTGTTAAAATTGGAGCTTTGTTTAATCCCCGCAGTGATTCAGCTCCGTTCAGTGACACCTGCCTAAAACGTTCCTTTTCCTGATCGGATGAGAAATACATAAATTTGATTGGTTTGCCTTTTTTTTTTTTTCTGTGTTGGTGTTTCTCACTGTCTTTAATGAGTGTTTTCATTTGAGTAAGTCATGCTGAGTGAAGGCAAGTGAATTGCATGCTTAAAGAAAACTCATCCAGAAGTAATGGAAGATTCTTCCTGGTTTTCCAAGCTTGCGCCTGTGCATCATGATGGTGAAATTCAACAAAGGCAAGTGTAGGGTCCTGCACCTGGGGAGGAATAATCCCATGCACTGGTACAGATTAGGGGCTGACCTGCTGGAAAGCAGCTCTGAGGAAAAAGACCTGGGAGTCCTGGTGGACAACAAGATGACTATGAGCCAGGAATGTGCCCTTGTGGCCAAGAAGGCCAATGGCATCCTGGGGTGCGTTAAAAAGAGCATGGCCAGCATGTCAAGGGAGGTCATCCTGCCCCTCTACTCTGCCCTGGTGAGGCCGCATGTGGAGTCCCGTGTCCAGTTCTGAGCTCCCCAGTTCAAGAAGGACAGGGAACTGCTGGAGAGGGTACAGCAGACTACAAAGATGATGGACTGGAGCATCCCTCTGCTGAGGAAAGGCTGAGAGACCTGGGTCTTTTTAGCCTGGAGAAGAGAATACTGAGAGGGGATCTCATCAATGCTGAGCAGTATCTAAAGGATGGGTGTCAAGATGATGGGGCCAAACTCTTCTCAGTGGTACCCAGTGACAGGACAAGAAGCAATGGGCACAAACTGGAACATGGGAAGTTTGGTCTGAACGTACGGAAAAACTTACTGTGAGGGTGGCAGAGCCCTTGAACAGGCTGCCCAGAGAGGGTGTGGAGTCTCCTTCTCTGGAGACATTCAAAAGACACCTGGACACGTTCCTGTGTGACCTGCTCTGGGTGACCCTGGTTTGGCAGGGGGGTTGGACTAGATGATCTCTGAAGGTCCCCTCCAGCCCCTACAGTTCTGTGATACTGTGATCACGTAATACGATCTTTCTGCCACAAATATTTGCCTATGTCTGCTCTGATCATTTTGGAGCAGAGGAAGAGGAGGATCTAAAGGCACAGGCTGATGCCGAACACCTACAGCAATGGGCAATAGCAGTGGGGACAGAATGGTCCTCTTCTGCAAAACGAGCCCATTCCTCCTTCCAAGAATTGTCTGGCATATTGCAGGTGCTAAATTAGCATTAATTTTCTAAAAGGTGTATTTGCAGTATTTATTGTTTCACTTTTGTTTAAGGAAAAAAAAAAATCTAGAGAAGGATAATGTCCACATAGTGTTACTACAACGTTCTTCCTCTGAAATAAATTCTCTAGGCAAGAAATTGATAATGAAGACTCCATTTACTACCCACAGCCTGGCAGTAATCATGCTTAACAGGGCTGGCCTTAGGGTGGGTAAAATAGGCAAGCACTTATCCACCCAACTTAGCTGGAGGCATCAGAAAAAGCGAATTTGCAGAAATGAAACATTTATTATTCATTAACGTTAACAGTTTTCTCTTAAAATTGACACTTAATCTAATTTTCTTGGCGTTTTATTGGGCAGGTAGGAAGCTATCAGTGGGCTGGCAAAAGAAATTACTCGTCTGCCCTGGAAAACAGACTAAAGCTCATGATAATACAGGCTGTGTGGGGAAATGCAAGACTTGTCAGTGTAAACAGAAGTTCTTGTTGAGGCTCAAATCTGATTCCTGCCGTAGCTGTTGAGGTTGGTGCCTGTAGATGGATAGTCTTAAAGTTTAATGTTAATTTCTTTTTGCCACAGAGTAAAATATGGGCGAAGGGAGGTAACTAAATACAGGATTTGGTAGGAAAAAAAAAACACTCCAGGGAAGGAAATGCAGCGATAGGATAGTAGATGAAGCAGGAGTGGTGTGGATTGCACCCTGAATTTAGGCATTCAGCACGTTATCCCACCTGGAATACTGTGTCCAGCTCTGGAGTCCCCGATATCAGAAGGACATGGACTTGTTGGAGCGGGGCCAGAGGAGGCCACGGAGATGCTGGGTGGGCTGGAGCCCCTCTGCTGTGAGGACAGGCTGAGAGAGTTGGGGGGGTTCAGCCTGGAGAAGAGAAGGCTCCAGGGAGACCTTCGAGCCCCTTCCAGTCCCTAAAGGGGCTCCAGGAAAGCTGGGGAGGGACTCTTGATCAGGGAGTGATGGGATGAGGAAGAACGGTTTTAAACTGAAAGAGGGGAGACTGAGATGAGATCTGGGGAAGAACTTCTTTGCTGTGAGGGTGGTGAGAGCCTGGCCCAGGTTGCCCAGAGAAGCTGTGGCTGCCCCATCCCTGGAGGTGTTCAAGGCCAGGCTGGATGGGACTTTAAGCAACCTGGGAGGTGTCCTGTCCATGGCAGGGTGGGTTGCAACTGGATGATGTTTAAGGTCCCTTCCAACACAAACCGTTCTATGATTGCAAAACAAAAGGGGTTAGACTGTGGGGACTGGGAGCTGAGAAACTAATGGATTTGTCTCTGACTGACTTATTTTTGTTATTGGCCTTTGTAGAATAAAAGGGGAGGGAGGAATAAAGCAGAGTTGCTTCTGTGATGCTTCAGACTGAGGCACACAGGTAGGATGGTGTAAGCTAAAACTAAATTTTTGCTATCGAGGAAGAGAATAAATTTGCAAACGCAGGTGGAGGAGACTGGTTCATTCATTCATCCATTTGAGAAGAAGATGATCAGATTTCTTTAGGCACCCGAATGTTTCTGTGTTTGCTGTCTGTGTCTCTGTGTGAACAAAATGCGTAGTCCCCTTGAAGGTTTGTGGTCCAGCAGCATGTACTGCTGGCCTGAGCTCTTTGGCGCTGGGACTGCAAAGGCTTTTGAAAGGCTTTTTGTTGCAAGATGCTCAGAAAACCATGTCTTTGTAACTGTCCTTATGGCTCTTCTCAGTTTACACTAAACTTGTTGCTATAGAATCATAGAACTGTCTAGGATGGAAGGGACCTTTAAGATCATCTGTCCAACCATCAACCTAACTCTGATAAAAACAAGAAACCACATCATTAACCCATGTCCCTCAGCACCATGTCTGCCTGGCTTTTAAATACCTCCAGGGGTGGCGCCTCAACCACTTCCCTGGGCAGCCCATTCCAAGGCTTAATAGCCCTTTCTGTGTAAAAATTTTTCCTAATATCCAATCTGAACCTCCCCTGGTGCAACTTGAGGCCATTCCCTCTTGTCTTATCGCCTGTGACTTGGGAGAAGAGACCGACCCCTCCTAGCTACACCCTCCTTTTCTCCAGGCTGAACAACACCAGCTCCCTCAGCCGCTTCTCACAAGACTTGTTCTCCAGACCCCTCACCAGCTCCGTTCCCCTTCTGTGGACCCGCTCCAGCACCTCAATGTCTTTTTTTGTGGTAAGGGGCCCAAAACTGGACACAGCACTCGAGGTGGGGCCTCACCAGTGCCGAGCACAGGGGGACAATCACCTCCCGAGTCCTACTCACCACACTGTTCCTGATACAGGCCAGGATGCCGTTGGCCTTCTTGGCCACCTGGGCACACTGCTAGCTCATGTTCAGCCGACAGTCGACCAACACCCCCAGGTCCATTTCCGCCAGGCAGCTCCAGCCACTTTTCCCTAAGCCTGTAGCGCGGCCTGGGGTTGTTGTGATCCAAGTGCAGGACCCGGCACATGACCTTGTTGAACCTCAATATGGGCACTGAGCAGAGAATTCTGTCGTGTGTTTCATCGCATCAAAGCTTATTTTGGAGTAGTTTGTTGGTGCGGATAAACTGTGCACGTTTGTGGGAACATGAGTGTTACATGGAATAAAGATGAATCTGTGTGTGGCGCTGGGAGCTGGGATGTTAAATCCTGTTTTGGGGCTGGAGTGCATTTGAAGCTCAAAAATAGCATGTTAGGAAGGGAGGTGAATTGCCTCAGAGTTTTGGAGCTGATCGTCTCTGTCTAGGGTTTCTGTACCCCTGTAGTTATCTGTTGTGGCACATGATGTGCAGTACAATGGGGTTTGTTTTCTTCTGCTGTTGAATAGCTTAGTAAACATCGTGTTCTTTCAGTTCGCAACAATGAAAGAATTATTAGGTTGTGAAGAAATTAGGGCTTGTTTTCTGTCCTCTTACATCATCTGCCTGTTGTTTTTCTTGTGTTGTTTTAATGCTGGAGAGTTTGCCTTTTTTTTATTTTTATTTTTTTTTCTCTTCTCTTCCTCCCCAAATTAATACATCACACTCTACGAAGAAATTTACAGAGGAGATTGTGCGGTAGTTCTGCAGCGCGGGCACCTGCAGATCTTGGATAGGTCTATGAAAAACATTGACTCGTCAAAACGCAGAGTAATAACCAACGCTAAGTCTCTAGAGTGAGAATATCTTGTTATATGGTGTATGGAGTCTGCTGGTGTTGGTTGTTGCTGGGACTGGATTAATTACGTTGGTTCTTAGAGGAAGGTTTCTTTTAGCCCTACTTAATGTGTTGCATTTTCAAAGCATCCTCTTCAATATATTCATCAGTAACCTGGATGAAGGGATGGAATGTACCCTCAGCAAGTTTGCTGATGATACAAAACTGGGAGGGGTGGCTGACACACCAGAAGGCTGTGCTGCCGTACAGTGAGACCTGGACAGGCTGGAGAGCTGGGCAGAGAGGAAGCTGATGAACTTCAACAAGGGCAAGTGTAGGGTGCTGCACCTGGGGAGGAATAACCCCCTGCACCAGGACAGGTTGGGGGTGACCTGCTGGAGAGCAGCTCTGAGGAGAAAGACCTGGGAGTCCTGGTGGACAACAGGATGCCCATGAGCCAGCAATGTGCCCTTGTGGCCAAGAAGGCCAACGGCATCCTGGGGGGCATTAAAAAGAACATGACCAGCAGGTGGAGGGAGGTCATCCTGCCCCTCTGCTCTGCCCTGGTGAGGCCGCATGTGGAGTCCCGTGTCCAGTTCTGGGCTCCCCAGTTCAAGAAGGACAGGGAACTGCTGGGGAGGGTACAGCAGAGGGCTACAAAGCTGATGAGGGGCCTGGAGCACCTCTCTTAACTAGAAAAGGCTGAGGGACTTGGGTCTTCTTAGTCTGCAGAAAAGAACACTGCGGGGGGTGGATCTGATCAATGCTTATCAATACTGAAAGGGTGGGTGTCAAGAGGATGGGGCCAGTCTTTTTCCAGTGGTGCCCAGGGATAGGACAAGAGGAAATGGGCACAAACTTCAACATAGGAAGTTCCATCTAAACATGAGGAGGAACTTCTTTCCTGTGAGGGTGGCAGAGCCCTGGAAGAGGCTGCCCGGAGAGGTGGTGGAGTCTCCTTCTCTGGAGACGTTCAAAAGACACCTGGACACGTTCCTGTGGGACCTGCTCTGGGTGGACCTGCTTTGGCAGGGGGGTTGGACTAGATGATCTCCAGAGGTCCCTTCCAACCCCATGTCATTCTGTGATTCTATTTCTTATCATATATAGTAGCTATAGTCTGTAGCATTTTCTGCATTATAAAAATGAGACATAGTGTGACTTTCTCGAAGCTCCTTGGTGTTTCAGTGAGAGAAGCCTTTCATTTTGCAACTCAGTGGAAAATGCTGAGACACTGAGGTCTGTGGAGAGAAAAAAGTTTTAACAACTCAAGTGGGTTTTGCAACTGCTTCTAAATACCACGTTGAGCATTTACAGGTAACCATCCGTAAGTCAGAAACCTTTCCTCCCAGTGTTTTGAGTTACTCTTTAGCTTTTGGTGGCTACAGTCTGTTGAACTGCTGTAAAGCCACAGGTGAGAGTGGATCCAAATGTGCTTTTGGTCTTGGTTGTTCCAAGAGGATCTGAGACACTTTGTACCTTCATCTGTGGTGCTGAGGAAGGAGGACTCTTCTGGAGCAGCGGAGTTGATTCAATTTTCCACAATGGTACAGCTTCTTACAGAAATTGTAGAGATGGCAATTATTTGATCAATGTGAATATATTTTATTATGTATTAACCTTTGGAAACGAGATATTTCTGTCTTTGATGGGAACTGCTGTAGCAAACAGTTAAAGGCTTTTAGGCATCTTGCACAATGACGGTGCTTCAGGACCCCTGGAAGAGTCGTTCCACCTACTCCCTGTGCTGGTTATTTGAGTTGGATGCTGGAAAGCAGAGATGAAAAATGCTGGTGATCTACAGATCAAATTCTACCAAAATGAATAGTCCCACATGGACTTTTTTATTAATCTAATTCCAGTGTAAATTCCCTGACCTCGGGGGACTCAGCATGGTTCGTTGTTTTTCTTATATGAAATATGTTTTACATCCCATGATAAAAACATTTCAGGATTGTCTCTGATCATCATCTCCTCTATCCCATCTTCCGGATGTGGAAGTGACTCCAGTGAATTAAGCATTTTGCATTTGTGTAATCTGTATTTTTAACTATGTAAAATGGAAAGTCAATGAGATTTGGCTCAATGAATTTCTGTTTTACTGTAGCATAAAAATGTCTCTTAACAGACTAACATCCAGTTGGAATTATTCTAATCCTATTGAGCTCTTGCTAATGAGACAGGCATATGCAGCCATCCAGCTGCCAAGTACAAATTACAGGTGTCTTACAGGGGAGGCGGATTCTCATTTAGAAAAATGAAAATGAAAAAACAAGGGAACTGCTGAGGGAACCCTTCTGGAGCTCCCCACTGAGTTCATAACCCGCACGTACTCGGCTTCTAAATTGACGTTTCTTCTGTTTAGTGTATGTTTTGAATGCTTTTGCTTTTCAGGGAGTTCTCAAAAGCTAATGTATATTTATCATTGTTTCATAATCCTGTCCTGTTTTGTAATTTCCCCCTTCAAAGTTCTTTCTGCAGAGTTTCTTTCCCAAACAATTTTGAGCCTTTCTGTTTGGCAAACAGTGTGTTGACTTTTCTTCTTCCTTGCCACACATTTTAATAGAACTGAAACAAGCTAAGATGCCCTTGGCTTACTTTTCTGCAGTGTTAGCAGGAACATATCTAATCTCAAGAATATTAAGTATTCCTTGCTTTGCTTGGCATTTTTTTCTTTTGTGCAGAGCAAGAAAAAGAAATGGCTCCTGTACCAGGGGCTTAGGAAATTCAGGTATACAAGGTGGTGTTTCGGATTCAAAGTGACATCGCTCCTTTTTGTAGTTACAGATGCTGCTAGACTTCGAGGATTTAATGTTAGGTTTTTGAAGGAGCAAAATACATGGTAATGAAGGTCTTACTTAACCAACCTGATCTCTTTCTATGACCATGCGACCCGCCTTCTCGATGCGGGGAAGGCTGTGGACGTTGTCTACCTGGACTTTGGTAAGGCCTTTGACACCATCCCCCACAGCATTCTCCCGGAGAAACTGGAGAATCATGGCATAGACAAGTGTACTCTTCACTGGGTAAAACACTGGCTGGATGGCTGTGCCCAGAGAGTTATGATTAATGGGGTGAAATCCAGTTGGCGGCCGGTCACCAGTGGTGTCCCTCAGGGCTCAGTTTCGGGGCCAATCTTGTTTATTGATGATGTGGATGAGGGGATTGAGTGCACCCTCAGTAAGTTTGCAGATGACACCAAACTAGGTGGGAGTGTTGATCTGCTTGAGGGTCAGCAGGCTCTACAGAGGAACCTGGACAGGTTGGATCAATGGGATCCAAGGCCAATGAGATGAGGTTTAATAAGGCCAAGTGCCGGGTCCTGCATTTCGGCCACAACAACCCCAGGCAACGCTACAGGTTGGGGAAGAGTGGCTGGAAAGCTCCCTGGCAGAAAAGGACCTGGGGGTGTTGGTGGACAGCCGGCTGAACATGAGCCAGCAGTGTGCCCAGGTGGCCAAGAAGGCCAACGGCCTCCTGGCCTGTATCAGGAACAGTGTGGTGAGTAGGACTTGGGAGGTGATTGTCCCCCTGTACTGGGCACTGGTGAGGCCTCACCTTGAGTACAGTTCTGGGCCCCTCACTACAGGAAAGACATTGAGCTGCTGGAGCGTGTCCAGAGGAGAGCCACCAAGCTGGTGAGGGGTCTGGAGAACAAGTCATATGAGGAGAGGCTGAGGGAACTGGGCATGTTTAGTTTGGAGAAGAGGAGTCTGAGGGGAGACCTCATTGCCCTCTACAGCTCCCTGAAAGGAGGGTGTAGAGAGGTGGGTGTTGGCCTCTTCTCCCAAGGGAATAACGACAGGACCAGAGGAAATGGTCTGAAGTTGGGGCCGGGGAGGTTTAGATTAGATATGAGGAAGAATTACTTTACTGAGAGAGTGGTCAGGCACTGGAACAGCCTGCCCAGGGAGGTGGTGGCGTCGCCATCCCTGGAGGTATTTAAGAAACATGTAGACATGGAACTGCAGGGCATGCTCTAGTGGCCGAGATTGTGGGGGTCTTTTGTGTGTGTATGGTTGGACTCGGTGATCTCAGAGGTCCTTTCCAACCATGATGATTCTGTTAATTACTGGAGGAGAGAGAAGGCGATGAGTTAGTTTTAGTTCAAGTAGATAAACTGAGGGCTCATCTGATTGATACAGTGACTTGAGAAGACCATGAGTAGAAGGGTCTTACTGGTTGCTGTAAGGTCTTGTAAGAACGCAGAATGCTTTTGAATTTGGTGCAGAAATTTATATGTTCCAGCCATGGTGGACAAAAATGTAAATTATTGTCTGGGAAAAGGTTTGGTATGATTTAAAAAAAAAAAAAAAATCCAGAAGAGGCATTCTCAGTTTTATAGCACAAAACAATTGTTTCTGACATTTTGGCTTGAAACAGCATCACTTCTTACTTATATATTTCTATTTGATCCATTAAAGAATGAGTTTGCTTTTCTCTGATGACTTTTTGATGGTTCTTCAGTTCCTGCCTGGATCACACATGCATTTCACACATGTTCTCCAGCCATTAATCCAGACTCCCACAATAGCTGGAAATAACCAGGTCCTAAATCCCAAACCTTACACTTCTGAAACTTGCTCATCTTTCAGTAAAATAAATGAAGAAGCAGTATCTGATGTTGCTTTTCTCCATTTGGATCTTGGGTTTGTGACTTAAGCTTTTATTCTATCCATAAAGAAGTAATCTACAGGTATTGAAGGCAAACTTGCATGGAGGGGAAAAAATACCTATTAGGCTTAGTTTCTTTGTTGTTGTGTAGAATTATTTATCCCTTTTGGCATAGTAAGTGGTCCCTTTAGTGGTTTAATAAAGAGCTGTAAATACAGGTAAATTTTTTTTTTTGGTCAAAACGATGAGTATGATATTTTTATGATTCTTGTTTCTACAATATTTTCCCAAAACAGGTAATTAAAGAAAAAGAGAGATTCCCAGTACAGGTGTTAATTCTGGGAAGATTTCCCAGCTGGTGCATCTGAGTGAGCCAGCTGGAAATCTTGGAACATGGCAGTTGGCTGAGCTTGAAACTTCCATTGAATTCAAGTCTTGTAGGTCAGGATCACAGACTGGAAAAATATGTGATGGTGTGTTAGTAACAGTCTTGTCCCGGGTAAGCGTGTCCCTGGGATGCACAAAGCAGTGTTTCACCAGAGTGTGTAACTCTTCCCTTCTCCCCAACCGGCACATTGGTTTTATCTGGAATTCTGCAGGAATGGGTCATGATTGTCTTGTCTCCTTGCAGGTTGGGATGATGAAATGTCCTGGTAGGGTGAAGGGAAGGCCCTAAGTTGGCACTTACTCTGTGTGTGTTAGTTTGTACATGTGCAGGAGTTGGGTACCATCACCTCCAGCACCTCCAAAACATGATTCAGCTTTAGGTGGCCTAAGATACTGGAGTCTTCCAGAGGATAAGACCAAAGAAATGCTCAGTTGAGGCAGATGAATGGTTCCTCCAGCCTGGTAAATTGTCTCTAACAGTGGCAAAATGCCAGATGTTAGAGAGATGACGCAGGCCTGGCCACTTGTTGATGTCCAGTGCCTATGTATTTCCCTGCTATCCACAGTTGGTGAGGAGAGATGTTGGAGAACACATTCTAGCTGGTTTCTTTCAGTATTTGTTTTGACCTGTGGTCTGTGAATACATTTAAGTCCTTCTTTTCGAACCTGCTGATGGCTGTGAGCCTCAAATCCTGCAGCAAAATATGGGAGTTCACCACCTACAACGTAGAGCGTGTGCGTTATACTTTAAACTGATCTCCTCTTAGTTTCAACAAGTGCCACTAGTTCTAGATTTGGTGAAAAACTATTTTGCATTTACGTTATTCATCTCGTTTCTGAGCTTCTGCAGATGTCAGTCATCTCCTTTCAGCCTTTTCTTTTCCAAAATGAAGTCTTGACTTCAAGACTCTTGCAGAGAACGGCAGCTTCATCCCCTCTGTTGTTTCAGTTGCCCTTCCAAGGGCAACAGAAGAGAGAGGAGACCAGAACTGAACACGGAATCATGGAATTGTCGGAGTCGGAAGGGACCTTCTAGAGATCATCTAGTCCAACTTCCCTGCCAAAGCAGGGTTGCCCAGAGCACATCACTCAGGGCTGCATCCAGGCAGGGCTTGAAGATCTCCAGAGAAGGGGACTCCACACCCTCCCTGGGCAGCCTGTTCCAGGGCTCTGGCACCCTCACCAGAAACAAGTTTCTCCTCATGTTTAAATGGAACTTCCCATGTTCCAGCTTGTGCCCGTTGCCCCTCGTCCTGTCACTGAGAACCACTGAAAAGAGTCTGGCTCCCTCCTCCTTCAACCCACCCTTTAGGTACTTGTAAACATAGATAAGGTCTCCCCTCAGCCTTCTCTTCTCCAGGCTAAAGAGCCCCAGCTCTCTCAGCCTTTCCTCACAAGGGAGATGCTCCAATCCCTTAATCATCTTTGTTGCCCTACGTTGGACTCTCTCCAGTAGTTCCCTGTCTCTCTTGAACTGGGGAGCCCAGAACTGGATGCAGTATTCCAGTTGTGGCCTCACCAGTGCAGAGTAGAGGGGGAGAATGACCTCCCTCGACCTACTGGCCACACTCTTCCCTACACAGCCCAGGATCCCATTGGTCCTCTTGGCGACCAGGGCGCATTGCTGGCTCATGGATAGGTTACTATCCACCAGGACTTCCAGATCCTTCTCAGAAGTGCTTTCCAGCAGGTCCACCCCTAACCTATATTGGTGCCTGGGGTTCTTCCTCCCCAGGTGCAAGACCCTACACTTCACTCCATGTGTTGGCATAGTAAGGTTTTAGACAGCAGCGGAGCAATTCCTTTGTCTTGCTTTCATCTTGTAATGTTCTGGGCTACAGCTGCGTATTAAGCTCATTTTTCAGAGAAATATAAGTGTAGAAAAAGAGTTAACTGGCAACTGTGTTCCCAGCCTGTGCTGCTGAGGTTCCCGAAGTCAGACTGGATGGACTGGAGCTTTGAGACCTCTGTATTCCTGCTACCCTTCTCTTTGATAGGGGTTGGCAATATTTTCATGCTCCTGCTGGCTGTGTTATGGGTTTAAAAGGTGAGGTCTTCGGAGTTCAGACTGTGTGAGAAGGTGTGTAGTGCTCGGCCAGATGGACTGTTTTTTCACCCCCTAAAGCATCTTGATTCTGCTGAAGATGGCAGCAATATATATTACATATATAAGCAGACAAACAGCAAAATGACAACTAAAATTGATAGTTTTAGTTAGGTATTGCCATTATATTGTTTCAGCGGGAATAAGCTTGTGGTATCTCACAAAGTGTTCTGATTTCTAGCTCTACTCACTTTGTCCTCCTTGTGACGTGTTTTAGGGTTTCTAAGATACAGGACCTGTTGTGACCTCTCGCTCGGGCTTCGTAAACATCTGTGGTTTGGCTGTGCAAATGTCAAGTGTTTTTTAGCAAAAAATATTTTTTCCTCTAGAGGGCAAGGATAAACTCAATTACAAGGATGAAAACAACTGGGCGCCGCAATTTGAATCTGCTCAAAAAATATGGATGTGACGGGAAGCTGTTAGGGAGCTGAAGTTGGGCAGGAACTTGCTGGAGCATTAGAAAAGGCTTGTGACATCCTCTGGGGTTACAGCGGTGAAGTCTCAGCCTTGGAGAAGGGTCTTTAGCTTTTGTAACCAACTAGTGGCATTGCAGATGGATTCAAGCCAAAGCTTGAACAGCTTTGGCAGATCAAGAATTTTGAAATTGAATTTTGTTAATTAAAATGAAAAATTTTTCTAGTCTGTGGTATAGGTCAATTTGGTTCTGCTTCTACGTTGTCTGTAGCAATCCAGGATTCTCCTGCAATCTATAATGCCGGTTAGAGAGAATCGATGTTTTCATTAACTACTGAGACAAGCAATACTGCTCAGCCTCAAACTCTAACAATATGTCAATTCCCAAAAAGGGTGTACATTCGTGGCTGGTGTAACCAGCTGAATGAAGAACATTCTTCTAGCAAAAATAAGCAGTTCTTCACAAAGAAAGTGTATTCATCTGCAGGAGCTCTTGATGGAGGATGATTTATTCCCAAACACAGTCTTGGATGTGCTTTCTATTCACCTATTATAGCATGAACCCGAGCTTCACTGCATCTCACAAGTACTGTATGTTTAATATTGTTGCATTAACTGTATGCTTAGCTTTATTTTCTAGCACATCTTCATCCATTACTTAGTCTGAAGTGTTTACGTGACCTCTGCTAACAGCCTTGGAGTGTTCCAGTGGTATTTAGCGCATGTAATCGCGGCTCGCTGCTTTGAGGAACCGGTGCTTTGTAATCCCGAGGTGAGAAAGAGAAACTGGGCCACAAGGACACGGATCTGCCTGCTCAGCCCATTCCACTGAAACGCAGAGATTTACCCAAGGAGTCTGTAGTAGCTATGAGCTGTATTGCTCATGCTCTGGTGTCAAGATGCAGTCTGCAATGAGGGGGAGCTGTAAGCACCATCAGAGATCTGTGGTAGAACAGAGGCTGTAACACAATTTCTTAATTCTAGGCTTATTTTCGAACCGCTGTAACTACTGTTCTTACTTCCCAGGTGCTTTTTAGAATCATAGAATAGTTTAGGTTGGAACGGGACTTAAAGCTCATCTACTTCCAACCCCTGTAATGTGCAGGGACATCTTCCACTAGACTGGGTTGCTCAAAGACCCACCCAGCCTGGCCTTGAACCCCTCCAGGGATGGGGCAGCCACAGCTTCTCTGGGCAACCTGGGCCAGGCTCTCACCACCCTCACAGCAAAGAAGTTCTTCCCAATATATTATCTAAATCTTCCCTCTTTCAGTTTAAAACTGTTCCCCCTTATCCTATGGCTCCCCTCCCTGATCAAGAGTCCCTCCCCAGCTTTCCTGAAGCCCCTTTAAGGACTGGAAGGGGCTCTAAGGTCTCCCTGGAGCCTTCTCTTCTCCAGGCTGAACCCCCCCAACTCTCTCAGCCTGTCCTCACAGCAGAGGGGCTCCAGCCCTCCCAGCATCTCCGGGGCCTCCTCTGGCCCCGCTCCAACAGGTCCGTGTCTCTCCTGTGCTGAGGCCCCAGACCTGGAGGCAGCACTGCAGGGGAGTCTCCCCAGAGCAGAATTGCAGAATCCCCCCCCTCGCGCTGCTGGCCATGCTTCTGGGGATGTAGCCCAGGATGTGGGGGGCTTTCTGGGCTGCCAGCTCACATTGGTGGCTCATGTTGAGCTTCTCATCCACCAACACCCCCCCAAGTCCTTCTCAGGGCTGCTTTCCATCCGTTCTCCGCCCAACCTGGATTTGTGCGTGGTATTGCTGTGACCCAGGCACAGGACCTTGCACTTGGGCTCGTTAAACTTCATAAGGTTGGCCCAGGCCCACCTCTCTAGCGTCCAGGTCCCTCTGAATGGCATCCCTTCCCTCTAGCCTACTGACAGCACCATGCAGCTTGGTGTCATCGGTAAATTTGCCGAGGGTGCACTCAATCCCACTGTCCGTGTTAAACAGTTACACAGTGCTGGTACCAGTACAGATCACCGAGGAACACCACTCATCACTGGTTGCCTCTTGGACATTGAGCCGTTGACTGCAACTCTTTGAGCATGGCCATCCAGCCAGTTCCTGATCCCACTGTGTGGTCCATCCCTCAAATCCATGTCTCTCCAATTTAGAGAACAAGATGTCATAGAGAACAGTGTCAAATGCTTGCATGATATTGAAGTGTTTTTGCATGATATTAAGGTGCTTTGCGTACAGTACAAATTAAGAAAAATATCTTTTTTTTGGTGAAAATGTAATTTAAGGCACAACTAAGAATGTTTGGAAGTAGAATATTAATGTAGTAACATCAGAAAGGTTTCCTGTTTCTATAGCTCTCATGAAACAAGGAACTTGAAATGATACAAAAAAATTTCTTGTGTTGGAAGAAGTTACCCTGTCAGTGAAACGGTGATGGGGGGGATGTCCTCATCTCTGCGTGCTCCTTCTGCAGGATGAGAGGCGGACCCGCATCTTCTGTGAAATGTGTGGCTCTTGGTGTTTGGGAGCAGGGAGAAGAGGATCTTTCCTCCTCATTTTCCTGTGGTGTCTGTTATGGCCTCCTTCTGCCGCTGCCATCTGAAAGGGAAAAGGAGCATTAAAACCACATAAAATAAAAGACATCGCTTGGGTACCTTGTCTTCTTGCAGGGTGTTGTAGGGTATATTTTGGCTTTAATTCCTCTGTCCTCCTTGGTAGCTGAGTAGGACAAGCGCGTGTGCTCCTGTCCTCCTCGCATGCCGTGTTCCATATGGTACTACAGATTTCCTTGCTCACTTGAGTTTTCTTAACTGCTCTTTCTGGGATCGTGGTCCCCTGTGAAATGGCTTTTTTTTTTTTTCTTTTTAAAGATGGAGCCCTTGAGTGGGTGGTGCAGCCTGTTGTTTTTCTTTGAAAGGAAGAAAGAGTAATGAACTGGAAGTTTTGGGTATGCCTGTGTTGACATTTTGAGAGGGAGGGAGCATTTCTTGTAGGTTTAAATTCTTTGTGTTTATTTGAGAAGAGCTTCTGCACTAGAGTTCCTACTACTGTCCTGATGGTACTGAAGAATTCAGAAAAATCTATCAAATCCAAACCCTTCTGGTGTCCTGCTTGTTGTCATTGAAGATTCTCTTAAATAAATCATAGGAAACACATTTCTCTCTGTTTTTATTTTTCAATGATGTACAAGAAGTTCTCACACTTTATAACTTCTACTGTCGAGGACAAGTGACAGTTATGGCAAGTAAAGTTGATGTTTCCTTTCTTCCCTGACAGCAGGAGATACTGGGTTTAGTTTGGACATCCCATTGAGGGAGGTCATTCTCCCCCTCTACTCTGCACTGGTGAGGCCACAACTGGAATACTGCATCCAGTTCTGGGCTCCCCAGTTCAAGAGAGACAGGGAACTACTGGAGAGAGTCCAGCGTAGGGCAACAAAGATGATTCAAGGATTGGAGCATCTCCCTTGTGAGGAAAGGCTGAGAGAGCTGGGACTCTTTAGCCTGGAGAAGAGAAGGCTGAGGGGAGACCTTATCTATGTTTACAAGTACCTAGAGGGTGGGTTGAAGGAGGAGGGAGCCGGACTCTTTTCAGTGGTTCCCAGTGACAGGACGAGGGGCAACGGGCACAAGCTGGAACATGGGAAGTTCCATTTAAACATGAGGAGAAACTTCTTTCCAGTGAAGGGTGCCAGAGCCCTGGAACAGGCTGCCCGGGGAGGGTGTGGAGTCCCCTTCTCTGGAGATCTTCAAGCCCCGCCTGGATGCAGCCCTGAGTGATGTGCTCTGGGCAACCCTGCTTTAGCAGGGGAGTTGGACTAGATGATCTCTAGAAGGTCCCTTCCAACTCCAACAATTCCATGATTCCGTGATTTAACAAATCCAGAGTGAAAGCAGTTATGGTTGCAGAGAGCAGCACCAGCGTTCAGCAGTGGTTGTTTTTTTTTTTTGTCTCCTCCAACTATCTGACCCCTCCAAAAATTGCTTAAGAAATCCAGAAAAAAACCTCAAGAAGTTTTCTCTTACTCCTGGTGCTGTATTTTTTCAGTCTTTGGGGTTGAAAACAATGGCTGTTCTAGTCTTTTACTACTTTTCTCCTCTTTCAGCGTAGCGTGCGTACCGTCTTAAGGGGGTGCCTCAGTTCAGAGACCTAAGCTTCTGTGATTTAAATGGAATAATAGTCTCCACGTGCTCGTGCTTTACTGGTTGTATTTATAAAAGGCACCTCACTTTCAGCAAATAGATGCTCTGAATTTCTTTGAAAGTTGCGATTGTTTCATGATGTTCCAGCATGTGATCCAAAACAATTTGCATGCAGTGATTTATTTTTTTTAAAATACCTTTCTTGTTGCTTATTCACTCATCAAATTGGTTCAGAAACTGTCAGTAGAGCGAACAGAATTCATCCTTCTGGTTCTTAAGGCTGGGATATACCAGTGTTTAGGTCATAATCACTATAACTGATCTCTTGTTCACCGTGAAGTATAGAGTTTTCAATGTCTGTATTGCTGATTTAAAGCAGAAACCTGTGTGGACCGTAACTGCCCTTCCAAGGATAAAGGAAGAGGAAAATTCAGGATGACTTTTTGTCAAAACTCAACTTTTTGAGTGCTACGTGTACTGTAGGACGTAAGAATATGTCTTTTTGGTGATTGCTGTCTCCTTGGTCTTTCTGGTAGTGGGATCGAGTCATTCCAGGGTGTGCTTCTGGATCCGGGGGCAGGATCCAGGGTCTCAAGAGGGGTTGAGTGGGGTGAAGAGAGAGGAAGAAAGAGAAGATTGTACTGATTCCTGAGAAAACCTCAGAAATTTGGAGTGACATCAAGAAACTTCTTTTTCATGCCAGTTTCATTAAATTTTGACAGTTTTGTTGGAATCTCAAACTTCATTGATTTAAAAAAAAGGAAAAATTAAAAATCTTACTGGATGATTCCAAGCGCAAATATAAGTTGGGTGGAGAATGGCTAGAGAGCAGCCCTGAGGAGAAGGACTTGGGGGTCTTGGTGGATGAGAAGCTCAACATGAGCTGGCAACGTGCACTGGCAGCCCAGAAAGCCGACCCCATCCTGGGCTGCATCAAGAGAAGTGTGGCCAGCAGGTCACGGGAGGTGATTCTACCCCTCTACTCTGCGCTCGTGAGACCCCACCTGGAATACTGTGTCCAGCTTTGGAGTCCTCAACACAGGAAGGACAGGTTGACGTGGTGCTGGGAGACATGGTTTTGTGATGGTGTTGCATTTTGTTGTTTTTTGGGTGTTTATTTTTGTCAGTTAGGTTGATGGTTGGACAAGATGATCTTGAAGGTCCCTTCCAACCTAGAAGATTCTGTGATTCTGTGACATGGACCTGTTGGAACGGGTCCAGCGGAGGGCCACGAAGATGATCAGAGGGCTGGAGCACCTCCCATATGAAGACAGGCTGAGAGAGCTGGGGTTGTTCAGCCTGGAGAAGAGAAGGCTCCGGGGAGACCTCATAACAGCCTTCCAATATCTGAAGGGAGCCTCCAGGAGAGCCGGAGAGGGACTCTTTGTCAGGAGATGTAGTGACAGGACAAGGGGTAATGGTTTTAAATTGGAAGAGGGGAAATTTAGATTAGATATTAGAAAGAAATTCTTTCCTGTGAGGGTGGTGAGAGCCTGGCCCAGGTTGCCCAGGGAAGCTGTGGATGCCCCATCCCTGGAGGTGTTCAAGGCCAGGCTGGATGGGGCTTTGAGCAACCTGCTCTAGTGGAGGTGTCCCTGCCCATGGCAGGGGGTTTGGAACTTGATGATCTTTAAGGTCCCTTCCAACTCTAACCGTTCGATGATTCTACCATGTTACTCAGAGGTTAAAATAAATGAGTGTGTGGGGGGGCGGGGAATAAGGGCCCATGACACTTCTTTGCTGTCCTGGTGTATGTTTGAAAACTGGTTGGAAGGCGTGGGTAGGTTTTTGACCCATTTCTCTATGTAGTTGTGACGTTCCTCGTGTAATTTTGACGGGTAAGTAGTAGTAACTGCAATGCTCCTAACTATTTAGCTATAGATACACTTGCGCTGGTCCCTGAGTCCAAAGTAGAATTTCTTCTTTATGGGTCTTTTTAAGTAATAAATCAGGATATATTTCATATGTTCTACTCCGCCCATATTAACCACTCTCTGGAATTTTGATAACTAATGGATAACTTTCCCTTTTCATAAATCCGGTAGCGTAGTAGGAAAACTCTGAAACATCTGAAAATTGGGAAAGTAATAAACCACAACATTTATGGGGTTTTTTATTTTCTTGAAGTACTTTGTTCTTTACTGAACACCAGACAGACACGTTTACCAGAAATAAACTTCACTCAGTACAGACTAATAGGAGACTGGTTTGCGGTAGGTAGTACATTTTTTAGGGAAAGGCTAAAAAATTGTCCTTGGATAGAATTTCAAAACATCCCTAGTTTTATAATAATTTTGTTCTTAGGACTTTATCTACCAGTGATGATGTTGAGGACCGAGAGACAGAGAAAGGCCGTCTGGAAGAAGCTTATGAGAAATGTGACCGGGATTTGGATGAGCTGATTGTCCAGCACTACACCGAGCTCACCACTGCCATCCGCACCTACCAGAGCATCACCGAGCGCATCACCAACTCGCGCAACAAGATCAAACAGGTGAAAAATTAACTTTTACATGTTTTTCTGTGTTTGCATCCGCTTGGTACCCTGTACTCTGGGTACAAATCCGTGTAACTCCTCTATATTTTTCCTCTGTACTGTGCTTTTATTGGTAGTGTAATGGTGTAAGCTCCCATTTTAAATTTTTATTTCTCCCTCCCCTTTTCCAGCTGCTTGCTGTCATTCTGAACTAAACTAAAAAATGAGTTGAGAGAGCACTGTTACCCACTAATTCTGAACTAGGCCTGATTTTTCAAGTTGTAGAATCATAGAATGGTTCAGGTTGGAAGGGACCTTAAAGACCATCCAGTTCCAACCCCCCTGCCATGGGCAGGGACACCTCCCACCAGACCAGGTTGCTCCAATCCCCGTCCTACCTGGCCTTGAACCCCTCCAGGGATGGGGCAGCCACAGCTTCTCTGGGCAACCTGTTCCAGTGTCTCACCACCCTCACAGCAAAGAATTTCTTCCTGAGATTTCATCTCAATCTCCCTTCTTTCAGTTTAAAACCATTCCCCCTTGTCCTATCGCTCTGTGGCACGGCTGGGAGCAGACAATCCAGTCCTAATAGAGTGATCGCAGCCTGTGTCTTACTGGCACCATGTTTTCCACAGGATATCTCTGTTGTTTGAGCGCACGAGTGATTAAAAAGCAGAAGGAGAGGTGGATACGAAGCGCAAAGCTTTGCAGTGCCCCCTGTTCGTTGATTGTCTGGGCATGTTGCTATCGGGTTTTTGAAGCCGAAGGGCTGCTAAGCTAACACCTCTCCATCTAATCTGTTCGTGTTTTGATATGTTGGCCTCCAACCACCTCCTAAATAGTCTGAGTGATTCATCAGCTTGCTTTTCGCTCGGAGAATATGATTTTTTTTTTTTTCTGCTATTTCCCAACTCAGTTGTGTTGTGTGAATGTACACGAACTCTGTGCCCCCGTATCGTGCTGTATTTTGAGTGCTCACACTTGGGTAACGTGCCAGTAAATAACTCTGGCGCTCTTTGTTGTGGACTTGTTCCATCTGCTCTCTCCCTGCAGCGATAGATTAGTTCTTTGGACTCCTGTCCTATCTTTTAGTCCTCTCTGGTTTGTTATACCTAAACTTTGCAAACTAGGCACCAAATCTATTCCTTTATTTTTTTTTATTTTTTTTTTTTTTTCCCCGGCTCTGTGGAGGTCTCATCTCAAAACCTTTCGCAGCAATGCTTTAGGAGCAGTCGGCTCTTACCCTTCTGGGGCAATGTACTGACCTTTCTGGCTTTTAAAATTCATTTAGCATTTTCAAAGAAAATGAGACCGTTCTGATGCTTTCCAAGGGTAAGAGTTCATTCTAGGATTTATGTACAAAGCTCGGCGCTTTGAAAGCAGAGATCAATTGCGGTAAATTTGAAACAAACTGTAGCCAGTGGCCTATTTTCACACAGTACGCTGAGTTTTACAGAGGTCAAAACAAACATATAGGGGTGTGACCTTTTGGTCCCGCCTAAAAGAATGACTGTAAGGGTGAAGGACCTTTTGATATTTAAGTTTTCTTATTAGTTTTGGTCAATACGTATTGAAGTAGCTTTGACCTAATCTCATGGGAGGCCCCATATGTGGTTTGTCATCAATCTGTGTTACGCTTTCAGACTTTCTTTTGATGTTTCTCCTCTTATGGAAGGTAGATGAAGGTACAGGCGTTTACTTGCTTTAGGAATCATGGAAGCGATGGATAGTCCAGATCCCTGTGGATATCCACCTTTTTTTAGTCAGTTCTTGTAAGAATTCCTGCTGGGAGGGGGTTTGTTTTGAATGTAGCTTTAGAGGTGTTACTACTGTAAAACTGACTTATGAAGGAAAAATAATAGGGTCTACCAAAGGGAGGTTCTTTCTTAAAGATTTCCTGTTCACTCCGTCCCCTGCTCCCAAATGTAGACAGAGTTGATCGTCTTTCTTGCTAGGACAGGAGTAGGAATGTCTTGTGAGATTCCTTCTGGCCCCACAGTCGTTCGGCTGACCTAATTTGGCTGTATGGAACAGCCGTCCACTGGCGAGGTGTGCTGGGCCAGTGAAACAGTTTAAATTAAGGTATCGAACAGGGATTAGGTCTGAAATGAACTCTGTACCCATTTTCGTTTGCCTCTGCTTTTGCAGTAAGTTATGACACTCTTACATGAGCTTTTCGGTTGGCTTGAGGATTTTCCTGTGTTATTCTTTGCGGAAGGACATTTCAGAGTGCAATATTGCTGTATTGAAATCTTAGTCTCGTCGGACTCTGGATGGAGGCTGTTTTATGTAGCTATTGTTATTTACCATTTGTATTTTGGTCCATCTATGTGTTTCAGGTGTTGGTTTGGTTTTTTTTTAGTTTTAAACTGCCTTTAGTTGGACAAGGGAGGAGAACGTGCAGCTGAAGTGGGGCTCCTGCTTTGAAGTGCTTTGAAGGCTTATTATTTTAAAAATAAATTGAAGGGCCTACTTCTGAGAGTCTCTCTTCATGTGTAATTCAGTGAGAGTTCAGCCTGAGAAAAGGTTGGGCCCTAAGTATTCATAACTTCTCGCAAAAACAAGAGTGGTGTGAAAGCAATGTGTGAAGCTGTGTTGTTAATTGCTTCCACATTTTAATATGTATTATTGAGTTGCATTATGCAGGAAAAGCTAGGTTATACTGACCTTACCATAGGATACTGGGAGAACCTGAAAGCAGTGAACGCAGGCTGCGTGTGTGAGCAGAAAGAATGGAGAAGAAAGAACTCTAGGCTGCTCAGAGAGGTGGTGGAGTCTCCTTCGCTGGAGACATTCAAACCCTGCCTGGACATGTTCCTGTGGGACCTGCTCTGGGTGGACCTGCTTTGGCAGGGGGTTGGACTAGATGATCTCCAGAGGTCCCTTCCAACCCCATATCATTCTGTGGTTCTGTAACAGTAGAGACTTTGCCACTTAGAGAGGATGGCATGAGGCTCGGAAACAAACTGAGTGGCAAATGCCAAGCTGCTTCTCTGGGCACAGGCAATAGGACAAGAGGAAATGGCCTCAAGTTGCTCCAGGGGAGGTTCAGATTGGATATTAGGAAAAATTTTTACATGGAAAGGGTTATTAAGCCTTGGAATGGGCTGCCCAGGGAAGTGGTTGAGGCCCCATCCCTGGAGGTATTTAAAAGCCGGGTTGACATAGTGCTTAGAGACATGGTTTAGTGATGTTTTTTTATCAGAGTTAGGTTGATGGTTGGACTAGATGATCTTAAAGGTCCCTTCTAACCTGGACAATTCTATGATTCTGTGGTTTAATGGCCTCAATAAATAATGGAAATCCTAAATTGAACTGTATCTTAACTGCTGTTTGTTCTGATGAAGCTATATCTTGAAAAAAAACCCAAAAAATAAATAGAAAATTGGTATTGCTCGAGGTAGTAGGAAAATGGTTGTGCTCTTTAATAATTGTGTTTCAAGAAATGGACATCAAAGTTGAAGAAAGGAGGAGACATGCCAAAAGATTTAATAGGCAGATGGAAAATGTTTACAGCAGAAAAATTAGTAGTGGCTTATTTGCTTTCACTGAAAATTGGATCCTTGCAATATGCCAAAATACTGAATTGATTTTTGGAAAACGTACAAATAAGTCTTTGATGATCGTTGTAGGATCCTGCATTTGTACAAGATATTTAGTTAAATTTTCCCTGGTGGTACGAAACTTGTACTAAAAACATTTGATTCTGAAAGCAGTTCCTATTTGTATGAACTATACGTTTCCCTTCAAGGGAATAACAAGAAATTTTAAGGAACTTGGATTTGGTTATAGTCTTGTGATATTTTTGGAAATTTCTAATAAAATAATTGTGGGAAAGGGATGATCTGTGTTAGAAGCACTAGATTTAGTTAATCTTTTGACGTGTTGCTTCTAGGTGAAGGAGAATCTGCTCTCCTGCAAAATGCTGCTGCATTGCAAGCGGGATGAGTTGCGCAAGCTCTGGATTGAAGGAATCGAGCACAAACATGTCCTGAATTTGCTGGACGAGATAGAGAACATCAAGCAAGTGCCTCAGAAGCTGGAACAGTGCATGGCCAGCAAGCGCTACCTCAACGCAACAGACATGCTGGTAAGATGTGGGACCTTGTGCTGCGCCGGTGCCCACCAGAAACACACTGGTCAGCTGTTTCATCACCTGCAGACAACTCTGCTGTTTGTGGTGTTAATTGCTTCTTTTCCTGCTTAGATTCTTCTTTTGTCACTTGATGCTTTCTTGTACTAGAATTTCCTGCATGAGAATTTCCAGGACAAGAGGTAACGGGCACAAACTTGAACATAAGAAGCTCCATCTAAACACGAGGAGGAACTTCTTTGCTTTGAGGGTGGCAGAGCACTGGAACAGGCTGCCCAGAGAGGTGGTGGAGTCTCCATCTCTGGAGACATTCCAAACCCCCCTGGACACATTCCTGTGGGACCTGCTCTGGGTGGACCTGCTCTGGCAGGGGAGGTTGGACTAGATGACCTCCAGAGGTCCCTTCCAACGCCATATCGTTCTGTGATTCCTTTTGGTTTTGTTTTGATCCTTCCTGACTGGACTCAGCGTCACGGTCTCCCATCCTGTCGGTGAGCTCTTGGCTTTCAGAGCCATCTTTACCTCTGTACTTGTCCTGATCCTGGTGCTTTCTGTAACTATCTAGTTCTTTACCCATTTGATCTGCGCATAAGATCTCCTTCAGCTTTTGCAACCTGGTGCTTTCCTTTGAAAGTAATTTCCCCGACACCTACCTGGATCAGCTTCTTTCTTTATAGTTAGTCTAATGCTATAGTTCAACTAATCTAATTAGTTGAACTAATCCAATAGTTCAAAACTTTTTTTGTTATGGAAGAACTATCCTGTTTCTCACAGAATCGTAGAATTGTCTAGGTTCGAAGCGAGCTTTCAGGTCATCGAGTCCAACCATCAACCTAACACTGTCAGGGCCGCCACTAACCCATGTCCCTCAGCACCACCTCTGCCCAGCTTTTAAATACCTCCAGGGACGTTGACCCACCAGTTCCCCAGACAGCCTCTTCCAATGTTTGATAACCTTTCTGGTGAAGAAATTTTTCCTAATATCCATCCTAAACCTCCCCTGATGCAACTCGAGGCCGTTTTCTCTTGTCCTATTGCCTGTTACTTCTATTCGTATCCAGAATGCACTCACAACTTAGGGCATTGTTGAGAGGGGAGACTGTCTTTTACTATTTAGGTGCATTTACCTCTCGTTGTCTTCCTCTAGATCTTTTACCAGGACTCTTGATCCTTTCTAACTATTTCCGGCTCTTTTTTCATCTCCCCCCCCCCCCCTCCCCCCTTCAAGCATTTTTCCTCTTCAGTGCCATCTCTGTTATAAGCATACCTTTCAATTCCAGTCTTGTTGTGGAGGTAGAAGTTTCCTGAACTTCTCTAATAACAATCTTTTTTCTTTTTTCTTTTGGGTTTTTTGTTTTTTTTTTGTTTTGTTTTGTTTTTGTTTCTGAATTTAACAAGCACACTTCCCCACCAGGCTCCAGTCCTTTCTCTCCTGGAACTCACTTCTACCAATAATCAAAAACTTTACAAGGGACGTGATCCTTCCGCTCTCCTCTGGCCTCACATGAGTCCAGTTCTGGGCTCTCCAGTACAAGAGAGAGGTGGAATTACTGGATCGAGTCCAGTGAAGGATGAGAAAGAGGGTTAGGGGACAGGAGCATCTGGTCTATAAAGAGAGGCTGGGAGAGCTGGGACTTGGAAAAGAGAAACCTCAGGGAGATCTTGTGGTTATAAATGTCTGATGGGAAGGTGCAAAGAAAACAGAGCTGGACTTTTCTCAGTGGTGACCAGGGACAGGAGAAGAGGCTCAGTGGGCAGAGACTGAAACATAGGAATTTGTCTCAACATAAGAAAACATTTTTTTTTTTTTTTTTTTTTTTTGCTGTAAATGTGGTTGAACCCTAGAACAGATTGCCCTGAGAAGTTGTGGAGTCTCTGTCCATGGAAAATTTTCAAGACCAGACTGGATGTGGTCCTGGGCAGCTGGCTGTAGGTGACCATAGTTGAGCAGGAGGGTGGGTTAGATGTTCTCTAGAGGTCCTTTCCAACCTCAAGCAGTCTGTGGTCCAAAAGTGAAGGCGAAAGAAGTATGTCTGATCATATTCCCCTTTGTGTTTGCCAAAGAATGCCTTTAAGGAAATCTTTTCATTGCCTTCTTTTGTAATTGTTTTTTTCTACTTTAATGTCTTTTTACTTCTCTTAGCTGTGCCTCTTCACTTCTTCTTAATAAGTCATTATTCAACAGGATAAGGAGCTGGAAATCTTTGTGTTGTCACCTCATATTTGTAGAGCCCAGACTTGAACTTTAATTTCCTCCTTACTGTTTTATCTCATTTTACCTTAAATAAGGCTTTCTAAAACTTACCTTGTTCCCTCTAAATGTTTTCAATAGTTTGATGTCAGTCTCCTCATCGCTTTCTTTGATGACACGTGTAACCCCATCTGGATTTTTGTTGTCACGTCACATCCTCTTCTCTGATTTCAGTCTGCCATCACCTTCCTGTTGTTTTCTGTTGCTCCTGTTCTCTTTTCATGCCACATCTGGTCCATTCATCTTTCTATCATTTGGTCACAATTTTCCTTTTCTTCTTTTTTTTTTTTTTTTTTTAAACCATCTTCCAGGAACCCTCTCAATCTTATTCTCCTTCGAGTCTCGCTGTCCTTTTAATATGGGATCACAGAATGGTTAAAGTTGGAAGGGACCTTAAAGATCATCTAGTTCCAACCCCCCTGCCATAGGCAGGGACACCTCCACTAGAGCAGGTTGCTCAAAGCCCCGTCCAGCCTGGCCTTAAACATCTCCAGGGATGGGGCATCCACAGCTTCCCTGGGCAACCTGTTCCAGTGCTTCACCACCCTCACAGGAAAGAATTTCTTCCTAATATCTAATCTAAATCTCCCCTCTTCCAATTTAAAACCATTACCCCTTGTCCTGTCACTACATCTCCTGACAAAGAGTCCCTCTCCGGCTCTCCTGGAGGCTCCCTTCAGATATTGGAAGGCTGAACTTATGAACTTATATTTTTAATATGAACTATATCTTCTGTCTTTCCCACCGTAATGTAAACCATCTGGGATGGGTAATGTATCTGTTTCTGTTGCGTAATGTAAAGTGGAATTTTTATGATACTTTATAAAATGTTATGTAAAACCTATTGGACTTCCTGAAAACAGATCAACAGTGCAGTGACTTGAGGCAGGGCAGATGAGAAGAGCTCAGACAGGTTTTACCAAAACTTTTGTCAGGTTTAGAATCACAGAATCATAGAATGATTAGAGTTGGAAGGGACCTTAAAGATCATCTGGTTCCAACCCCCCTGCCCTGGGCAGGGACACCTCCACTAGAGCAGGTTGCTCAAAGCCCCATCCAGCCTGGCCTTGAACACTTCCAGGGATGGGGCATCCACAGCTTCCCTGGGCAACCTGTTCCAGTGTCTCACCACCCTCACAGGAAAGAATTTCTTCCTAATATGTAATCTAAATCTCCCTCTTCTAGTTTCTGATGTAGGAAATCAGTGTGTGGTGTTAGTCTGATATTTTCAATTATGAGAGATGAAGAAGTAGGTGTAAATTAAGGGTGTTCAGTATAGGGGGGAATCCACAGTATTCAGAGTTAACATCAGTATCAATTGAAACGTTAACCAGTTGGTGCTTTCTTTTACTGATGGACTTGCCAGTTTGGTTGCTTTTTTTTCGTTGTTGGATGGTTGGTTTTTTCAATTAAACATTTTCAGAAGGAAATTCCAGGAAAGTAATTAATCTCCTATCTGGAATATAAGATAGGAAGTGTGAGAAGAAAAATAACAATACGTGGGATTTATCATAGAATATGCTTTAGAAATGGTTTGCAATATACGTATTTGTGGTATCTTACTGGTTTGCAGTATATTGGGTATGCAGGGATTTTATTATTTATACACTTGCATACATCCACGTGTGTGTGTGCGGGGGGATAAGGTTGCATAAGGCTGTGAGATAGAGCCAATATTAGACCTCGCTGAAGTACGAGTAGTGTATAGTGCTGTTGTTTGTTTGTTCGTTTTCCAGAATAAGATTATGTTTTCTAAGAAATCAAATGATAATGATGTAAAAAGCAGCTGTTAGATTTTTACTTTTTTTTTATATCGATGAATGCAGAGAAATCTCAGCTGAGAACTGAACTCGTTATTTCAGCCGTTCGTTGACACTTGCAGTTCTTATTCGACAAGAAGCGTGCCTGTAGTAAAGAAATAGTAACCTACCTGCATTGGGAGCTTTTTTGTAGCCAAAAATCACTGCAGGCTCGTTGGTTTTTGCCATAGAATCATAGAATCATCATTCAGGTTGGAAAAGACCCTTGGGATCATCGAGTCCAACCATCAACCCTACTCTACAAAGTTCTTCCCTACACCATATCCCCCAACACCACATCTCAGCGACTCTTAAACTCATCCGAGGATGGTGACTTAACCACCTCCCTGGGCAGCCTGTTCCAATTAACGTTCCAGCCATCTTCCGTTAACGCTGCCTCTGCGAGGCTGTGATGTTGTAATCACTCACTGCCTGCAGGATAATTCCTTTTTCCTTTTATATGATAGGAATATTATGGAAAATAATTACTAACCTGTCAGGGATGCAGCGTGTATAGAGATCTCTCTGTCCTTTTGTTTCATTCCTTGAGGTAAACAGATGCTCGTGGCTTATAAAAAGCCCAAAGTGTGAGCTGACAAGGAGCTCGTATCCCTCCCGTTGAAATTGGAGCACTGATTAATACTCTTGCCTGTAGCCTTGTGATATGTACAGTCGAAATTAGACCTTTGCAGTCATCGTGTTAGTTTGATGCAAACGCTCTAATGGCATAATTTCGGATTCCTGCATGGCGTTTCTGCAGCCTGGTCTTTGTATTCCACTCACATTAATTGAAGTAATTTTGCCACTGAAGCGTGTTTCAAACCTCTGCATTTAAATTGAAATTTTAATTCCCTTATTGTTTGGAAAAGACGGCTGAAGATGGCTTGTTACAGGTTTCATTATCACTCAAAACTCTCCAGCTGCCGGTTCTAATGTGCGATGACTGAGTAATGCTGGGAAGAATTGTTAATAAGAGAATGGCAGCTTTTCCCAGTAGTATGAACACAATGCAAAGGTATTTTGTGACAGCTTACATTTGTATGAAGTTAAAAATTTTAAGTGGCAGCTTTTTTTGTTTCTGATTCTCTATCCATCTAGAGCAGCACAGAGGAGCTTCAAATATCACGTATTCACCTTCTGTGTTCCTTCAGCATCTTGGTAACACACGCTCCGGTGAGCGGAGCTGCTGGGATCGGGTTTGCTGTTCTGTAATTGCACCTTCCACAGTTTGTGTTAAAATCACAGAATCGCAGATTCCCAGGTTGGAAGGGACCTCAAGGATCATCTGCTCGAACCTTGCTTGGCAAAAACACAGTCTAGACGAGCTGGCCCAGCACCCCGTCCAGTTGGATCTTAAACGTGTCCGATGTTGGGGAATCCACCGCTTCCCTGGGGAGATAATTGCAATGGCTGATTGTTCTCAGGGTGAAAACTTTTACTCCTGTGTCCAAAGGAAATCTCCCCAGGAGTAACTTGTAACCATCACAGAATGAAGGGACCTCTGGAGATCATCTAGTCCAACCCCCTGCCAGAGCAGGTCCACCTGAATGTCTCCAGAGAAGGAGACTCCACCACCTCTCTGGGCAGCCTCTTCCAGGGCTCTGCCACCCTCACAGTGAAGAAGTTCCTCCTCACGTTGAGATGGAATTTCCTATGTTCCAGTTTGTGCCCGTTGCCTCTTGTCCTGATCACCCCTTGTCTTTTCTGTGTGACTCCTTGTAAAAAGGGAATCTCCGTCTTTGTACCCACCCTTTAAATACTGGAACTGGAATGGATTGTGAAGCTTTGGAGAAGTCAGGAGGGTCCAGAACAGATAGAACTCTAGTTTCAGATTGAATACGTTTCCATTATTTTCCATTTCTGTATATGCTTTTTTAAAGTATGAGTTAGTATGTTTTTCTGTAAAATTTTTCTGTTTTTTCACACATTAAGTTGCTAAAAGCCATGTTCACTTTTATGTGGCAATTGAGTGCACGTACACACATATGTGTGCATTTACTGTTTAACATAAAAATGTAAAAAGGAGAAAGAGGAGACTGAGGGGAGACCTTCTCACTCTCTACAACTCCCTGAAAGGAGGGTGTACCCAGGGGGGGTCGGTCTCTTCTCCCAGGGAACAGTCAATAGGACAAGAGGAAATGGCCTCAGGTTGCACCAGGGGAGGTTCAGTGTGGATATTAGGAAGAATTTCTTGACTGAAGGGGTTGTCAAACCTTGGAAGAGGCTGCCCAGGGCAGTGTTGGAGTCACCATCCCAGGAGGTACTTAAAAGTTGGGCAGATGTGGTGCTGAGGGACATGGGTTAGTGATGGTTTTTGGCAGTGTTAGCTTGATGGTTGGACTTTGATCTTAAATGTCTCTTCCAGCCTAACTGATTCTGGGATCAGGTGCTGAGAGGGGAATTCTGATGCAGAGGGAGCTTCCTAGGAAAAGGCAGTGGACAGTCTCCAAAGGGACCAGCAGCAGAGCTGGTGGCAGAGGCAAGTTTGGTTGGAGGCACGGCTGGCACTTGGCCTGGAAGCTGAGCTCAGTTGCTGGAAGGCAGGAATCCAACTTCTTCTGGAAGAGATGTTTTAGATGGGCTACAGAACACTGTAGCTGAGACAGAACTTGAAGCAGAGGACACGCAGCAGGATGGGCAGCAGTGGGACAGGACAAGGAGGATTCTTGCTTTGAGGAAGCAGTTCCATGTCTCATCCCCGCGGCACTGGTCTGTGTGTTGAAGGGCAGTAGGCTCTGCCCAGTGGTTACTTAATTACCTCAAGTATTGTAGAGGTCTGGGGTGTTGATCTAATTGTTCTGTCGCTAATGTTGACTCATGAGTTATCCATAGAGAGAAATTAATCTTTTCCATTTGTTTAAATAATCTAAGAGATGAAATGCTAAAAACAGTTGAAGGAAGAAATGTTGTTGAATCAAGTCATTAAAGGTCATATCATAATACAATTAAATGAAAACTGCTTAGGCTACTTTCTTTGCATTTCCTGGCTTTTATGTATCTGACTTTGACAAAGTAGTATTAGTTCATTAAAATTTCAAAGTATATAGAGTTTTTAAAAACATCTTTTCATTCCAGTAGACCATGAAACACTTACTCTGAACTTGATTTATGAGTGCGGGCATACGGTTCCTTTGGGATGGGATTGTGTCAGGTAACGAAATGCCATGAAACTGCAGAAATATATCCATGGGACAGGAGGGAGGATGACTGCTATTTCCAGTTGAAATTTGTTTTGTTAGGAGGAGATTTGGGAGGTGATGGTCCCCCTGTACTGGGCACTGGTGAGGCCCCACCTCGAGTTCTGTATCCAGTTTTGGGCCCGTCACAACAGGGAAGACATTGAGGGGCTGGAGCGGGTCCAGAGAAGGGCAACGGAGCTGGTGAGGGGTCTGGAGCACAAGTCTTGTGAGGAGAAGCTGAGGGAGCTGGGGGTGTTCAGCCTGGAGAAAAGGAGGCTGAGGGGAGACCTTCTCACTCTCTACAACTCCCTGAAAGGAGGGTGTAGCCGGGGGGGTCGGTCTCTTCTCCCAAGGAACAGGCGATGGGACAAGAGGAAACGGCCTCAAGTTGCACCAGGGGAGGTTTAGATTGGACATTAGGAAAAATGTTTACACGGAAAGGGTTATTAAGCCTAGGAATGTGCTTCCCAGGGAAGCAGTTGAGGCACCATCCCTGGAGGGATTTAAAAGATGGGTTGACATAGTGCTTAGAGACATGGGTTAGTGATGGGTTTTATCAGAGTTAGGTTAATGGTTGGACTAGATGATCTTAAAGGTCCCTTCCAACCTGGACAATTCTATGATTCTAAGAAAGAATGAAGGTAGAAAGAAGGCAGTATGGAGCCCTTGGACTAGTCTTCACTGAAGTTTAACTTCATATTTAGTTGTGTTACAGAGCTAGGAACCGATGTGGATCTGTATTTTACTCATGAGCACATCCTTCTCCCTCAGTCCTTCTCCTTCAGCCTGTCTTTGTCCCAAGAAGTACAAAGATGAAGTGACAGTAATTTGTTTCTCAAGAAGTAGGCCAAGTAACGTTCCAACACCTACTTTTCTTTCTTTTTCAATGTTAAGGACTTCTATTTCAGTTTCCTTATGTCGGGGAAAGAATAATATACGTCTCCCGCTCTGCTTTCTGAAGTGAATAATAGCATCGGGCTTTTCTCAGAGCTGACCACGTCCTTATTGCAAATTTGCGTTGTGGCCGGTTTGTTCTGTTTCTAGAGTGGAGCTGGTGGCTCTTATTGTTGGTGCGTTCAATTAAAGGGCCGTGGCGCAGCACCCAGAGGTACAGGAGCCGAGATTGCTCCGCAGGTAAATTAGATCATTTTCAATTGTGCTGATGCAGCAAAGTTAAAGCGCACCGAGTTCCCCGCCGGCATCCTTGCGATGCATTAAATGTATTTTTGCTCAGCTCCACGGGCTGTAATATCTGTATTGGGTTAATTTTTTTGAAGAGCATTGCTTTGTTGTGAAATCTAACCTTTATATTGGGAACGTACCAGTCTAAACTAGAGATGGCTGGAGAGCAGCCCTGAGGAGAAGGACTTGGGGGTGTTGGTGGATGAGAAGCTCAACATGAGCCGGCAACGTGCACTGGCAGCCTGGAAAGCCAACCCCATCCTGGGCTGCATCCCCAGCAGGGCGAGGGGGGGGATTCTGCCCCTCTGCTCCGCTCTGGGGAGACACCCCCCCAGTGCTGCCTCCAGCTCTGGGCCCTCAGCACAGGAGAGACATGGAGCTGTTGGAGCGGGGCCAGAGGAGGCCATGGAGATGCTGGGAGGGCTGGAGCCCCTCTGCTGTGAGGACAGGCTGAGAGAGTTGGGGGGGTTTGGCCTGGAGAAGAGAAGGCTCCAGGGAGACCTTGGAGCTCCTTTCAGCCCCTAAAGGGGCTCCAGGAAAGCTGGGGAGGGACTCTGGATCAGGGAGGGGAGCCATAGGATGAGGGGGAACAGTTTGAAACTGAAAGAGGGGAGATTTAAGTGAGATCTTAGGAAGAACTTCTTTGCTGTGAGGGTGGTGAGGCACTGGCCCAGGCTGCCCAGAGAAGCTGTGGCTGCCCCATCCCTGGAGGGATTTAAGGCCAGGCTGGATGGGGCTTTGAGCAACCTGGTCTGGTGGGAGGTGTCCCTGCCCAGGGCAGGGGTTTGGAACTGGATGACCTTTAAGGTCCTTTCCAACCCAAACCATTCCTTGATTCTGTGCTGACTGGCCCCATTGTCATTGCCAAAGCATTTTACAAAAAGTGTTTGTGGGTTGTTTTTTTCTTTTTAAAGTGCTTTACAGCACAACTGGGCTACTTAGTGGGTGAGAACATGGTCAGAAGTTGAAGACATTGTAATAAGTGGAAATGATGTGGAAGAATGATCGGAAAGCTACTGAGGCAACTTTCTAATGAGGGGAGAAGGAGGTGGCACAGGGAAAGGAAATAGAGGAGAGACTAACCATGGATGAGATATTTTGGAGATCAGTGTATGAGGGCAAGGAACCTTCCCGTGGGAAGTGGGAGTGAAACAAGGAGCTTAAAACATTGAAATGTTTTCTTAGTAGGGAAGGGTGGATATTGTTCTGTGTGTGGGCACGCTGGCATGGATTTGACCTCTTCCTGCTCGTCCCATGATGAATGCGTCCTACTTGATAAGTGTCCCCTACCTTTCTCTGCACTTTATGTTAATCCTTTATGAAGGCGTTTGGAGCGATTAACATCTTTGGGTTTTTGTAGCCCCAGGTGTGGGTTTTGAGGAGAGTTTTAATTTTTGCTACTTGAATGTAGCTGCTTCTTGTGGCTTTCCTCTCTGTAGTACAAGGAGAGCCTTTCAGTTAAAAGTCCCGGGCAGCGAGCAGATTTCTTACTCTAAGTACTCTGGTATAATGAAATTATATTAAAAAAAAAAAAAATCAACGCAGTTCTCAGTATGCATTTTATTTACTGTCTGCCTTTCAGCTGGAACAATGAAAATCAATAAAAACAGTCTTTCATTTTGTTTCTGCGTTTCTTATCGCAGAGCTGGGACTCGGGTACTGCTGCGGAACAGTTTTGTATCTTTGAATTAATGCCGTACGTGGAAAATAAGAGAGTTCTGTTGGTTTGGGATTCTGTAGAAATGCTTTTATTACAAAATTTAAATTTTTGGCCCTGCTTGAAATTCGCTTTCTTCTGAATTACAAAAGTAGTAATAGTTTCCCGATACTTTTTTTGCCTTGAAGCCTTTCCCCAGCTGACGTTGTGTCTTGTCATCGTTGACCTTATTGATTTCAAAGAAGCCGTTTAGAAAACAGAATGGCGAAGCTGACAAGGTTGTTTCTCACTTCGCATCACCTTCGGGGGTGTATAAATGTTTATGCTTAAAGGAACCCTTTCCTATTAGTCTTTAATGATTGGCAAACCTCGTGATTTCTGTTAGCTGTTGAGGGTAGGGATGAGAAAGAAGGCAGCTTTGTTTTTATTAAGTTGATGTATGTATAGGATTATGTTCTAGCAATTCACATATATAAGCATGAAAATCCGGAGCTTGCTTCTGTCTACTGCTCACTCATCTCAAATACTCTACCTTTACTCGGATGCTAGGATTTATTACTAATTTTTTTATCTGCTTTCAAGGATCATTCTAAAGCTTAAGTAATTAAGTTTGGTAGAATACTTCTAAGTTTCTTATATGAGAAGCATTGATGCTGTGTATTGTTAGAACATTTTTAACCTCTTTTTTTATCTTTCTCTTTTTTTTTTTTTTCTTCTCTTTAAATTCTCTTTTCTGATCTCTCTTTTTTTTGTTTTAAATAAACTTGCTAGACTGGTTTTTAAGACATCAGAATGTGGAGAGTTTCTTTCCCTTTGAAACATCTTATCATTTTTTTCCTCAGTATACTTATCGATAACTTTATCTCCTGCTTTTTATCCTTTAATTTCCATTATCTGAGGCAGTCTATTGCATTAAACCGTTAGTGCCTAATACGGCTTCATTTGCATTGACACGTGCTTGACCCCAGCCCCTCCGCTCTTAGTTAATGCACCAACAAGCATTGATATCTCTCTGGGGTATTATCGCGTGGCTGTTAGCTCTACTAATAACAACCATTCATTTCGGCTGATGAAAGTTTTTATTAAATAAGAAAACATGCTGTAATGAAGGTAGAGTAGAGGTGTCTGGCGCCTTTTTAATGGTGAAAGGGAGCCGTAGCTGTACGACGAGACACCATCCGTAATGAAAGGCAGAGGCATCTCTAAGGTTATGATGGATGCTTTTGGGAATGGGCATTTCTGAACGTCAAATTTAATCCTTCCTGATTATAGTGTCGATGCGGCGATGAGAAGTTCTTTGCTTAAGGCCATTGCTCCTGCCTTTAACGATGCAGCCTTTCTTGGGAGCACTCTCTGAACAGCTGGAGAGTTTTGTGGCTTAGTTTATGCTTATTTCCATTTTAACTCATTAACCTGGTCGTGTTCCATCCCTTCAGGTTAGTATTTCTTTTGCTATTTATGCTGTTGGTAATTTTTTATTATAAAGGTATCATAGAATCATAGAATTGTCCGGGTTGGAAGGGACCTGTAAGATCATCTAGTCCAACCATCAACCTAACTCTGATAAAACCATCACTAAACCATGTCTCTAAGCACTATGTCAACCCGTCTTTTAAATCCCTCCAGGGAAGATGCCTCAACCCCTTCCCTGGGCAGCCCATTCCAAGGCTTAGTAACCCTTTCCGTGTAAAAATTTTTTCCTAATATCCAATCTGAACCTCCCCTGGAGCAACTTGAGGCCATTTCCTCTTGTATGATACAGACTATATTCTGTGAGACATTGAAATTTTTATCACTTCATCTTTGAATACAGCCGGTGTTTTTCCAGTAGTCACTGGTCTTCCTATGGATTCTTGTTTATACTCTGGATTGTACAGACATAATTCTGTCCATAGTAAAATATCAGAACAAACACCAAGAGATAGTGTTGAAGATAGATTGGATTATGGGACAATGTGAAATAATCTAGATAAATCTGCAACTTTAAAGTTAGTGAATGGTGGGTGAGAACATGCAATAAATGTAATTTTTCGGTAAAGCATTTGAAACTGGGTGAATTTAACCCAGAAGTTTTCCCCTGAAGTAAACTGATTTATTTCTGGTAAAGTTGGTGTAACCTTCAAAATGGTGGGATAGATGAACCGTCCTCAGGTGGACCTAGAGGAAGACTTATGCTGAACAGCCCATAAATGAAGATGCATAGACTTCTTAATAGTGCATAGATGCATAGAAACATAATAGAGTGCCTATTAATTCTGTAATAAAAAAAAAGTGTTAGTAAATTAATAGATGAGGGGCTAATTGAAAGGAGTTAAAGATTCCTTTAACAACAGGGATATGGGACACAGGGAACGTAAAAAAAAAAAAATAAAAAAAAAAAAATTAAATGTTTTCTTGAAGACAACAAGAGAATCAATTTGGGAAGCTACAGGTTTGCATTGAAAGGAAAATCCTGATGTTTTACTTTAATGCATTAGGACCTCATTGTTGTAGATATGATTCCTATAGGGAGAAGACTTTTGGGACATAGATGGTCCTGAAAAAACCACGCTTTTCTTAATGGCAATTAAGACTAAATAAGGATGCGTTAAATCAAGAGTCAAAACAGTATGGAAATGAAAACTAGAAGGAAAAGCCTTTTTTCATTATTTTTGCTGTATATATACCTACAAGTATATTACTAGTCCATGGCCGTGCTCCAGGGAGATTTAATATTGATATCTGCACAAGGTCAGACCAAAGGTGGTTTTAGGTCAGCCCTGTGTCTGGTGCAGACGGTGTGTAGAAGGGAGTGAGGAGAATGTGACCAACAGCAATCCTTTCCCAAACACTCTGAGCTTACTGCACTTTGCAACATGCAGCTTTTAACGGAAAAGCTGGTGTCTTTTGTGTTGAATAGCACTCAGCAGATGTTTCTTGGAGGTATTTAAAAGCCGGGCAGACGTGGTGCTGAGGGACATGGTTTTGTGGTGGTTTTGTCAGCGTGAGGTTCAAGGTTGGACTCGATGATCTGAAAGTCCCTTCCAACCTGGACAGTTCTATGATTCTTCCTTGAATTTGTCCCTGTCACTTTTTGCACCGGTTTAAACTTCCGGCTTCAATGCTGTCCTTGGGCAGTGAGTTCTGCGGCTGAGCTGTCTCACCTGCTGCTTGTCCGTGATACTGAATCTTTGATTTGGCAATTTAATCTGAATACCCAGGAGCTAATGAGGATCTGAGACTCAAAACTATTGCAGGTACCGGGGCAGTTCATGTCTCACAGAATCACAGAATGATATGGGGTTGGAAGGGACCTCTGGAGATCATCTAGTCCTACCCCCCTGCCAAAGCAGGTCTATCCAGAGCAGGTCCCACAGGAATGTGTCCAGGCGGGTTTTGAATGTCTCCAGAGAAGGAGACTCCACCACCTCTCTGGGTAGCCTCTTCCAGGGCTCTGCCACCCTCACAGGAAAGAAGTTTCCTCCTCATGTTTAGATGGAACTTCTTATGTTCCGGTTTGTGCCCATTACCTCTTGTCCTGTCACTGGGCACCACTGGAAACAGACTGGCCCCATCCTCCTGACACCCACCCTTTAAGTATTTATAGGTGTTGATGAGATCCCCCCTCAGTCTTCTCCAAACTAAAAAGACCCAAGTCCCTCTCCATCTCCTGCAGTCTCATCTCCATCGTGTTGTCACTCTAATGGAAAAAGTCTCGGGTGATTCTGTAATCCCAATAGACTTTCCCATTTTGGGGAAGTCGTTTGACCATACTGTTGTTGAAATTGCTCATGTTTTGTGTTAACGACCAAGTGAGCAGTTGGATGGTCCTTCTCCGTGGTTTTTAGCCACATTTTCCTTGAGCACTGCTTTTGGTCGCAGCACTTTATTACTAGAGAGACATTGATGAATTACAGCAAGTGGAGGAGGAAGTAGGATGATTGATGGGTGAGAGGACTAAGGCAAATTCCAAAGAATTAAATATATGTAGCTGGAGTAAAGGACAGCAAGTGAGGAACATAATTTTATAAAAAAAAAAAAATTGGAAGTTTGTAGAGGAAAATGGTAAGTTAGGCTGGGTCATTCCGGTTTAAACACTTAAATAAAGGACACTTGTGCTTTATATTAATGTGTTTATAAGAGATTTGCTTTGATGTTTTCATAAAGTAGGAGCAGTGGTCTTATCAGCAAGAGATACCAAAGTAACTTGTAAAATATAGCGTAATCCGGGCGGAACTGTAGTGGTTGTGTTGTCTAATAGACCTCCTCCGTGCTTGTGACTGATAACAGTGAAATTTATTTTTAGGAGAAAAGAGAAAAGAGGTAAGACTAGATGATTGATTTAGAAAGCAAAACTGTGGAGTTGGGCTTGCTGGAATTAGATTCACTGGAAAACACCTTTCTACTCTGTTAAAGTGTTAGAAAAAAAGAACTGTGTTACTCCTTAACCTTTCAGAGGGCTGGAGCCCCTCTGCTGTGAGGACAGGCTGAGAGAGCTGGGGTTGGTTCAGCCTGGAGAAGAGAAGGCTCCGGGGAGACCTTGGAGCCCCTTCCAGTCCCTAAAGGTCTCCAGGAAAGCTGGGGAGGAACTCTGGATCAGGGAGGGGAGCCATAGGATGAGGGCGAAGGGTTTGACGCTGAAAGAGGGGGGATTGAGATGAGATATTGGGAAGAACTTCTTTGCTGTGAGGGTGGTGAGAGCCTGGCCCAGGTTGCCCAGAGAAGCTGTGGCTGCCCCATCCCTGGTGGGGTTCAAAGCCGGGTTGGAGGGGGCTTTGAGCAACCTGGTCTGGTGGGAGGTGTCCCTGCTCATGGCAGGGGGGTTGGATCAAGATGGTCTTTAAGGTCCCTTCCAACTCTAACCACTCTATCATTCCATGATGTACACTTTCTTACTGTGGGGCACTGTGCCATCTGGCCGCTGTTTGTTGCCTCCTTGTGTAAAAGCGGCCTCATTTCAGTAATGTTGATGGCTGTGCTGGTGGGAATCTTGATATAAGGTGCTATGTTTAAGAGAAAACAAACCCCACAAACTAAATGTAATCCTTTTACCCTGTTCCTGTATGTGCATTTTCCCTGTCAAATAACCTTACGCTGACATTTATCTCAGGATGAACTGTTTTCTTGCAACCCAAGCACTTTTTTTTTGTGTGTGTAGCTCAGAATCTTTCAAACTAATCTTTGAAACTTCTCTCCCTTTTCTGCTTCAGTCACCTGCATCACTCTCCCCCTTCCTGAGCCATTTGGTCAGCAAATCCTTTTATCTTAAAATGGGAGTGACCTCAGCTATTTCCAAAATATTGCAACGGAATCATCATCTTTAGTCCTCAGTCTTTTATAGCTCTTCGTTTTGCTTTTAGCTTGTTAATTCTTACAAGATTGTTTAAAGGTGAACTAAATTGGTAGCAATTTCTTCCGTCATCTTAATATCCAGTACATTAATCAACACCTGGTCCTTTTCATCATCAGTGTTTTACAGCTACTCATTAATCCTCGGTTCCTGTGAGCCTGTTCACCTTTTCCTGTTTTTAAGGGGAAGGAGGCAATGACAGTCAGGAATAGCTATCTCGGATCCATAGAATCATAGAATCATCCAGGTTGGAAGAGACCCTTGGGATCATCGAGTCCAACCATCAACCCTACTCTACAAAGTTCTCCCCTACACCATATCCCCCAACACCACATCTAAACGGCTCTTAAACACATCCAGGGATGGTGACTCAACCCCCTCCCTGGGCAGCCTGTTCCAATGCCCGACCACTCTTTCTGTGAAAAATTCTTTCCTAATGTTCAGTCTAAACCTACCCTGTTGGAGCTTGAAGCCATTCCCTCTCGTTCTGTCATTAGTTACCTGTGAGAAGAGACCAGCACCAACCTCTCTACAGTGTCCTTTCAAGTAGTTGTAGAGAGTGATGAGGTCTCCCCTCAGCCTCCTCTTCCTCATACTAAACAGTCCCAGCTCCCTCAATCGCTCTTCATAGGATTTATTCTCCAGGCCCTTCACCAGCTTCGTTGCCCTCCTCTGCACTCGCTCCAGCACCTCGATATCTCTCTTGGATTGAGGTGCCCAAAACTGGACACAATACTCGAGGTGTGGCCTCACCAGTGCTGAGTACAGGGGCACAATCACCTCCCTACTTCTGCTGGTCACGCTATTTCTAATACAAGCCAGGATGCCGTTGGCTTTCTTGGCCACCTGGGCACACTGCCGGCTCATATTCAGCCGCTTGTCAATTAGAACCCCAATCCAATCCAATCCCTGTGATTTTTCATGTTTTCCATGCTTTTTCGCTATCAGCTCCCTGCTTTGGGACCATCTGGGTGTTAAGTTCAGGGTCATCTTATCTATCTCACCTTCAACGGTTTGTCTTGATATCAGTTCACACTGCGCTGTGCGCTGCCCCGTGGCGGTTTGGTTGCAGACAACTCCCAGGTTTTGGATTGCAGTTTGGGTGCGAGTTTTCCATGTGTCCCGTTATTTGGATGGCCCACCCTCAAAGGCAATAAATTTTCGGCTTCATCTTGATTCACCGTGCAACCAAAACAGTGAACAAATTTACAGCTGAAATACAGGCAATACTTGATAAGACTTACGTCAAGCTTCTAATTAAAAAAATATAAATGCAGCTTAAAAGCAGCTTAATCAATTACTCATTATGTATTTCCAGCAGTGGAGGTTCAAAGTACTCAACAGTCTTCTGCTCTCTGGATGTTAGCCCCACAAGGATGATGGAGGGACGTCTGTCCTATGAGGAAAAGCTGAGAGAGCTGGAGAAGAGAAGGCTCAAGGGCGATCTTAACAGGGATCTTAGTGATAGGACAACGAGTAACAGTTTTAAACTGAAAGAGAAGAGATTTAGATTAGATACTAGACAGAAATTCTTTGCTGTGAGGGTGGTGAGACCCTGGCCCAGGTTGCCCAGAGAAGCTGTGGATGCTCCATCCCGGAGGTGTTCAAGGCCAGGTTAGACAGGGCTTTGAGCACCCTGGTCTGGTGGGAGGTGTCCCTGCCCATGGCAGGGGGGTTGGACTAGATGATCTTTAGGGCCCTTCCAGCTCTATGAACATGTGTAAATACCTGAAAGGAGGGAATAAAGAAGATGGAACCAGGCTGTGTTCAGTGGTGCCCAGTGACAGGACCTGAGGCGATGGGCACAAACTCAAACACAGGAGGTTCCTTCTGAACATCAGGAAATGCTTTTTTACTGTGAGGGTGACCAAGCGCTGGCACAGGTTGCCCAGGGACATTGTGACATCTCTGTCCTTGGAGATACTCAAAAGCCATCTGGACATGGTCCTGGGCAACTGGCTCTGGGTGGCCCTGCTTGAGCAGGGAGGTTGGACCCGGTGACCTCAGGGGGTCGCTGCCAACCTCAACCATTCTGTGATACTGTGATTGTCTCCGTCATCCAAGGAAAATGTGGGAATTTTGCAGACAGTTCCTCAAGTTTGGGAACTCTTGCTTAATTTATGGCTAGTTAACACAAACTTCTGATCAGTGATTTGGGTTTTGAGGTGGGAATAGAAGAGAACGCAATTAAAAATCACTTAAGTAAACTTATTTTCTCACTCTTCTCCAGGTGCAATTTAAATCCAACACCTTTACTCCCCTCCTTTTTCTCAACTTGTTATTTCCATGGCTTATGCTCAATCTGTCACAGTTCCTCTTATGGTACAGAGAGTCAGTGTCATCTATAAGGGTTTCTTTCTGCTACTTTGCTTCTTACTGGTTTCCTCTGCAGCACTTTGGTTCTTCAGGTTTTCTTCTGCTACTGTTTTCCTTAGAGCGCCTGCTGCGCCAGCAGGTCGAGGGTGGGGATTCTGCCCCTCAGCCCAGCTCTGGTGAGACCTCACCTGGCTGGAGTACTGTGTCCAGCTCTGGAGTCCTCAGCACAGGAAGGACATGGACCTGTTGGAGCGGGGCCAGAGGAGGCCACGGAGATGCTGGGAGGGCTGGAGCCCCTCTGCTGTGAGGACAGGCTGAGAGAGTTGGGGGGGTTCAGCCTGGAGAAGAGAAGGCTCCGGGGAGACCTCAGAGCCCCTTCCAGTCCCTAAAGGGGGGGGCTCCAGGAAAGCTGGGGAGGGACTCTGGATCAGGGAGGGAAGCCATAGGAGGAGGAGGAATGATTTTAAACTGAAAGAGGGGAGATTTAAGTGAGATCTTAGGAAGAACTTCTTTGCTGTGAGGGTGGTGAGACCCTGGCCCAGGTTGCCCAGCGAAGCTGTGGCTGCCCCATCCCTGGAGGGGTTCAAGGCCAGGTTGGACGGGTCTTTGAGCAACCTGGTCTAGTGGGGGTGTCCCTGCCCATGGCAGGGGGTTGGAACTGGATGGTCTTGAAGGTCCCTTCCAACCAAAACCGTTCTATGAAACTTCAGTCCCTTTGAGGTGTCCCTGCTCCAGCATGGGTCACCCCCATGCCACAATTGCTCAGATGGTCCCCTTCCAAGAGTGTCTCTCCAGTTGCTTGCAGTTGCTGGTTTCTTTAAATATGTTGGAAGAGGGGTGCCATATCCCACCCTAACCAGCACAACCCACTGGAAAATTCCTTGTCATGGGTAATTCAGCATCTCTTTATGTTTGCAGTGTTAGAAGGTTGGAGGATCATTTCTCTAATGCATCATCTCCTCTTCCATTTATCACGTGTTAAATTTTTTTAATAGAGACCTATCACTTGTAGCTTTTCTGCCTTTTTACCCGTTGTAAAATCCCAGCAGCTGGAATGTGGGTCCTCCGTCTTAAGCAAATTTTTAAGGTTAGTTCCTTATAACTCAGGTGTATATTGAATTCCACGAACTGCTTGTTCGGATCTGGCTACGCACATTTAAGCCATTTTTTTTTTTTTTTTTTTTTTTTTTGTCACTTTGCTTTCCCGTACCTTTGGAAAGCGACTTCCCCATAAAAGCAGTAGATCAGTTCTCTTTTTAAATGTCAGCGTTGTCTTTATTCATCCAGAGAGGCAGCCGAAACCACCTAGGCTGCTGCTGTTTATTTGTTGGTTTATTCAGGAGGTTTTTTCCTTTTGTCCTATTGCTTTCTCTATGACTTTTTTTTTTTTTTTTTTTTGTTCTTCTTCATATTGTGACCCACCACATTGTTTTCCTTCAGTCTTTGCCGGTTGTTTGTGTTTTCGTATCTGTTGTCTGAACTCCAGACAGGCTGGTATCCCGGACAGGAAAGCATTTGGTTTTCTAGTTTGAACAACCCTTATCCTGGTTTTTTTTAAGTCTTGAAGAAGCACCTAGTTGAGGGCTCTCATTTTATTTCTCCTCATAGACTTCCAGCGCTCTGGAGCTCTAGAATTAATAGAAAAAAAAAAAAATCCTGTCTTTTCACACCTACTTTACAATGCTTTTTGGAAAATTAAAATACTCCTTAAAAAACCTTTTAAGGGAATATTTAGGTTTAGCTGCAAGCAGATTGGAAAGCTTTGGTCCAACTCAGGAAAGAAAGAAGAATTTTAACAAATATCTTGCTAGTCCTTAGCTTCTTGTTTGTTTTAAAACGCTAAATCAAAACCTTCCAAATTGGATGTTACGATAGGCAAATGTTGAGCTACGCTTTCTTTTTTTAGGGCAATTAAACCCTACTATAAACTGACTGTGACCTTTAAAAAAGCTGCATAATGGTTCCGTTTATTTTCTATAAACTTGCAATTTTTAGCTCATACAAATCAGAGCTCTTTTTCCAGGATTATTTCATTGATCTTTTTTTTTCTAAAGGGTCACTACTTAAAATAACAAGTGTTAATAATAAGTACAACAGTAGGTAGATACAGATAAGTAAATTTTAATACCAGAAAGACTATCAGATTATCTAAATCAATTTGTATCGTAATCCAGGCTAATCTTTTAATTTCTACTTGTCTAAATACAGTTATTTTATATTTATTTAAGTATGGTTTTCAACATGAGAGACAGACTTCTTTCAGAATTAAAAAAAATAAAGAATAAAAAAAGGTGGCGGGGGGGATTCTGTAGCCTTTTCATTTGGGATTATGTAGCTTTTCGTTTGGTGCTATTTCCTCGTGGTAAATAATCTTTTTAAAGAAGAAGTTTGTCTGCTGATTCACCTTCCATCTGTTATTCCTTGTTGCAGCTCTCTTTCACATCCCAACCCCTGCCCGAAGAAAAATGTTGGGGAACTCTTACCTGTAATTATCTTTGTGTTCAGGTGCTCAAACATAATGCCGTTATCTAACCCCAACTCCCACCCTCAGAAAAAAAAAAAACCACATAAAATTAATTTCCGTTTAGCTAAGCCGGGCAGGTGTAAGAAAGAGGATTGAAGGACTTTCGGGTGCTTTTTCTGGACCCTTGAACCACTCGTAGTTCTCTTCTCCACATCTAATTTTCAGGTTCTCTGATAAAGGCTGTTATTCCATTATCAGTCTTAACCAGAGTCTCGTAGAGAGAACTCTTCCCCTCTTTATACAATTCTACGTCTATTAGTCCCTTTTGTTAGGATGAATAGCACCCAGTGGGTAATAGGGGTATTAAAAACCAGGTAACTACTTGGGAAATCCAGTCTAAGCTGAAGGGAGAAAAGAAAGGGGAGAAAATATAATTAAATGTGATACCGTTTCGTGTTTTATAGCATCTTTAATCTTCATTATCCAACACACTTATCACAGCGAGGATAAGGAGCAAAAAGCAGGGGTGGTGTAGTAATTGCACCCTCAGTTAATTCCAGGGTGGCAATGAGAGGGAAAACGAGGTTCGGTTCCCTCTCTTGACTTCTTGGATACCCCAGGGTTGTGCCAAATCACACTGTGCTCCGTTATTTGGGTGTCCCACTCCTATATCTGCAGGATTATAGCCAGCAGGTCAAGGTAGGTGACCATGCAGTTTTGAGGCTGCAAGAAATACAGATGCCTTTTCTTGGAGATACCTCTTCTTTCCCAGGTATCTTTGGAGATACTTGGGAAAGGAACCACAGGGGAGCAAGTCCAGTGGAGAGCCTCCCAGGGTGGCTGGAGTTGGAAGCACGCGATGTAGAAGAAGGTGCTGCAGTAATTGGGTTTATTCAACCTGCAGAAAAGAGTGGGGTTTTGCTGTCTGTGGCCATCGAAAAAGAGTTAGAGGAGGAATGGAGCCAGGTTGCTCTCAGAAGTGCACAAACGAGAGGCAACAATCACCAGTTTCTGTGGGAGAAACTGTCTGGACATAAGGAGAGAATTCTTCCCCATGAGAGGGGTTAAACACCAGGAGCAAGGGACCAGACGGATGGCGAATCTCCCTGTGTGCAGATTTTAGTGAGATCACCAGCCTGATGTAACGTTGAAGTTAGCCCTGCTTTGAGCAGAGGGTTGGACTGGAAACCTCATGAGGTCCCTTCCAGGCTGGGTCAGTGTATTCTTGGGTCAGTGTATTTGTCCAGAGAAGCTGTGGCTGCCCCATTCCTGGAGGGGTTCAAGGCCAGGCTGGATGGAGCTTTGAGCAACCTGGTCTGGTGGGAGGTGTCCCTGCCCAGGGCAGGGGGGTTGGAACTAGATGGTCTTTAAGGTCCCTTCCAACCCAAACCATCCGATGATTATTCCATCAACAGTGTGAATGCTGATTCCTGACTTCATTGACTTGCTCTAACAGAAAATGTTGATGTCTGGGCTTGCTGCTGTTACACGTTGGTGTTTACTCAGTGACCGCAGCATGAATCTGAGCTGCTACGATTATTTCTCATCCTGGTATACGGGGATTATGCAGTTGTGCATTTGAGATCACTCTTAGGTAGGTGTTGATAGCCTTCGGCCTCACCTCAATCCTTAATGGCCGATGCCATTTAAGATGGCTTAAGAAAGACATTGAGGGGCTGGAGCGGGTCCAGAGAAGGGCAATGGAGCTGGTGAGGGGTCTGGAGCACAAGTCTTGTGAGGAGCGGCTGAGGGAGCTGGGGGTGTTCAGCCTGGAGAAAAGGAGGCTGAGGGGAGACCTTCTCGCTCTCTACAACTCCCTGAAAGGAGGGTGTAGCCAGGGGGGGTCGGTCTCTTCTCCCAAGGAACAGGCGATGGGACAAGAGGAAATGGCTGCAAGTTGCACCAGGGGAGGTTCAGTGTGGATATTACGAACAACTTCTTCACTGAAAAGGTTATCAAGGCTTGGCAGAGGCTGCCCAGGGAAGCGGTGGAGTCACCATCCCTGGAGGTATTTAAAAGCCGGGCAGATGTGGTGCTGAGGGACAGTCAATGTTTTGTCAGTGTTGGGTTGATGGTTGGACTTGATGATCTGAAAGGTCCCTTCCGACCTGGACAATTCTATGATTCTAAATGCCTTTTAATTATGATGTACAAGAAGCTCTGTAAAGCAGAGATGAATGTGGTAGGAGACTGCAACCAGAGAAGCTGGCTTGTTCTGGCAATGGACAAGAGGATGGTTTATTCTACTTCTCTAATTGTAGACTTATTTAATTTTCCAGCACTGCTGTTTTTGAAGTGGGCGTTCAAAACGCTGCTGGTGAACGGAAAAAATCCCAAACTTGTTATAATGTACTGGAGATATTAAAAACCAATGCAGAGATGTTGTAGCTTGTAAAGTTTTTCTGTTTTTAATTGTTCAGAGTAGTAAAATTAAAATCTGAATAAGTGATACAGATAATTAGAAGTAAAGGGCTTCTGTCTGTCTGAGGACTCCAGATAACTCTGTAATAAATGAGTGGAAAAAAGAATAGATACAATTTAAGGTCCCTATTTTTTTTTCTTTGAAGCTTAATATTCTAGAGGGCGGGAGAAAGTTGCCTTTTAAAATGTGAAAAGCTTCTTATGTTTAGTAATGGTGCTAGAAGTATAGAATCGTAGAATGGTTAGAGTTGGAAGGAACCTTAAAGATCATCGAGTTCCAACCCCCTGCCATGGGCAGGGACACCTCCCACCAGACCAGGTTGCTCAAAGCCTCCTCCAGCCTGGCCTTGAACCCCTCCAGGGATGGGGCAGCCACAGCTTCTCTGGGCAACCTGGGCCAGGGTCTCACCACCCTCACAGCAAAGAATTTCTTCCCAAGATCTCATCTGAATCTCCCCTCTTTCAGTTTCAAACTGTTCCCCCTCGTCCTATGGCTCCCCTCCCTGATCCAGAGTCCCTCCCCAGCTTTCCTGGAGCCCCTTTAGGGACTGGAAGGGGCTCTGAGGTCTCCCCGGAGCCTTCTCTTCTCCAGGCTGAACCCCCCCAACTCTCTCAGGTTCTTCTCCCAGCAGAGGGGCTTCAGCCCTTGCAGAATCTTTGTGACCCTCTGCGAATCTGGGCTGCTGCTTTATACCTTGCTTATTCCCAAAGTTCATCTTTCTGTAAGGAAAAATACAGAAAGGAGAAATACTCGGTTTCTTTTTTTTAACGTAATGTTTATACTTGTTACCACCAAAACCTTACCTTGACTTCCAGGAACTGGGATCGAACCTGTAGTTACTTTTGAGACCCAAACTGTTATGTCTTGATAGTTGGTGGTGCTGGGAAGTGAAACATTGGAAGAGAGCCGTCCAGTGAGACTTTCCTGGAGCGCGGCTCCTCGGGTTAAAAGGCCCTGGGTGCGTGGGATGTTGGAACTTGCCCGTGTTATTTACCTGCAGAGTCCAGTCCCTGGGGAAGTTGCGTTTATCAAGGACGTAACTTCCAGCTTGTCTGACGGCAAATAGGTAGTGTCAGAAAGGCCATCAAACCCACCCAATGAATACCACCAAAAATAAAAAAAAAACCCAAATTGGCTTTTTCCAGAAGAAAGATCAGTGTGTAACAGTGTGTTTGTTTTGGTTTTGTTGGGGTTTTTGGGTGGGGTTTTTTGGTGGTGTTTTTTTGTTTTGGTTTGGTGTTTTTTTTTTTTTTAAAGTACAATAAATGATTGACTTCCATTTGTTTCTTAAAATTCGTATTTGAGTGTTGTACGTTGGGCTTAATGAGTTTTGAGAATCGTTAACTCTTTAGGAATTGGGACGATAAAAATAGAACCGAATGATCCGAGGGGAAAGCTTTACATTCCTGGTGCTTGGGGTTTAGATAATGCTCTTCCCGAATGTCTTGGAACCTTTTTTAATGTCATTTTCCTGCTTGCTTTCAGTTCTTCCCTCCCTGCTTTTTTATCTCTCGGCTTCGCAGTTTGACAAATGTTGTTCCCGCTCTTGTTCTTGCTTTGCTGAAATTGCTGACAGCTTTCGGGGCAGCGACGAATTCCTGCGACTCCCCTGAAGTGACTGGAGGGAGGGGGGGTGGGATTAAAGCGCCTTTGGAACTGGGAAATGTGGGGTACGTCCCTACCTGCCAAAGGAAGAAGAGGGAAAATTAGCACTTTAACTTCTGCCAAAGGTTTCCAAGAGCCTTCTCTATTTGTATGTCCTGGGCGTGCCAGCTTTTTGGGGGAGAAGTACATTTTTCCTTCATCTGTGGTGTGGTTTTGCAATGTCTTATGGCCAAACTTAAAAAAAAAACTGTTCACAAATAGAGGATGGATGAGGACATCTGTCTGATGAGGAAAGGCTGAGGGACTTGGGTCTTTTTAGTCTGGAGAAGAAAAGGCTGAGAGGGGATCTTATCAACGCCTATAAATACTTAAAGGGTGGGTATCAGGAGGATGGGGCCAGTCTTTTTCCAGTGGTGCCCAGGGACAGGACAAGAGGTAATGGGCACAAACCGGAACATAAGAAGTTCCATCTCAACATGAGGAGGAACTTCTTTCCTGTGAAGGTGGCAGAGCCCTGGAAGAGGCTGCCCAGAGAGGTGGTGGAGTCTCCTTCTCTGGAGACATTCCAAACCCTCCTGGACATGTTCCTGTGCAACCTGCTCTGGCTGGACCTGCTTTGGCAGGGGGCTTGGACTAGATGATCTCCAGAGGTCCCTTCCAACCCCATATCATTCTGTGGTTCTGTAATAGTGCTTTGTGTTGAGTGATAGAACTCCGTAAATGCTGTTGAAGTTGCAGCCTTGGTGGGCTCAGGAGGAGCCTCTTCAGTCCCCTGTGATTAATGCCAGGATTCAAATGAATTCTCAAGGCTGAGCTCTATCGTGAAGACCAGAAGGAAGCCCACACTCTCACCGTCCATGCGGAGAAGAGAGTTTCATAGTTAGGGATTTCTTGGCAAAGTTTTTCAGGAGGAAGGAAAAAGTGCAGCTGCCTTTTAGAAACTACTCGTAATTTTGAAAGCCCGACTGCCCCAAAGCTATTTCAGGGTCGTTCTTGACTTGGAGGCAAAGCAATACCTTGTTGATAAATGTTCTCTCGGTGTATTTAGTATTTACTGGTATTAAGGGACCGGACCTGAGCTTGGATGTTCTGCTTACTGTGTCTCTTTGCTTTTCATTTTTAACGTTTAGCTGACAGGTTTGCTATAAACTTAAACCCTGAAGTGCAAGCAAATGTCTTATTTCGCTAAGAGTATCTTCAGTTATTAGGGAATGATTTTTCTTCCCCCAGTTTGAAATCTGTGCTTCTCTCTATGCAAACACGATACACTATTTCTACTTTCTCACAACAGCAGCACTGAGATTTTGGAAACTCCAGAGGGATGCCACGATTTTATTTGATTTTTATTTCGTGACTGGGGAAGTGCTCTTTTAAATAGTTAGAAAAACAAGTAAACTGGGAGAGATGCAAATTGATAGTGTTGCTTTTATGCACTGATTAGTCATTCCTCGTGGCTTTTGTCCACGTTTTTTTGGGGGATATAAATGGAAATTAGGGCTACAAAGATGATGAGGGGCCTAGAACATCTCTCTGAGAGGAAAGGCTGAGGGACTTGGGTCTTTTTAGTCTGGAGAAGACTGAGGGGGGGTCTGATCAACGCCTATAAATACTCAAAGGGTGGGTGTCAGGAGGATTGGGCCAGTCTTTTTTTCAGTGGTGCCCAGGGACAGGACAAGAGGGAATGGTCACAAACTTGAACAGAGGAAGCTCCATTTAAACATGAGGAGGAATGTCTTTCCTGTGAGGGTGGCAGAGCCCTGGAAGAGGCTGCCCAGAGAGGTGGTGGAGTCTCCTTCTCTGGAGACATTCCAAACCCACCTGGCCACGTTCCTGTGTAGCCTACTCTAGGTGGACCTGCTTTGGCAGGGGGTTGGACTAGAAGATCTCCAGAGGTCCCTTCCAACCCCATATCATTCTGTGTTTCTGTGAAATTAGGTTCCTCAGTCTAGTACCCACAGGTTGTCGGCTGGGCTCTATTGAAGTGCATCAGCAGAGAAGTGGTACCTATGGCCTGTTTATTTTACTGCATGTCTACATCCCTCTCTGTTGCTTCTGTAAAGTTATTTTCCTTAATTTGAGCCTTAATAATCAAACACTAAAAAAAACCCCACATTCGTTAGAGTTCAGAATTACCTTTGAACTAGCAATAGCTTCATGAATCCGATGGCTGTTTATTTAAATTGTGTGGTTACACAACATAGCGGCCAGGTAGGCTGGAAGTTGAGGCCTTCAAAGCTTTCTCAGCTATGTCATGATATCACTTTAGGCAAATAAAATTTAAGCCGTTTTCTCCCTGTTTATAGAATTGAGAATAATGTTTTGTTAGTGTTTCTGTGAGGAAAAGAATAAAGGCAATCAGACATCATTGTCAGTATCTTTTTCGAACGCTTTTCTACTTGATAATCTTCTTATTTTGTGATAAACTGTGCTTTGATTTTTATTTAACGAACTGTGTTTTAACTAACTTGTTTTATACATATGCTCAAAATGTTTGAAAACTGCTCATTAAATCTGAGTTGTTCGGATATTGGACCCTTTTTATATATTGAATTTTCTTTTAGGAATAGAAATGAATAAATAATACTTAAATGTTTTCTTCTTTTAAAAGGATTTATGGGTAGAATGATCATGGTATTCAGACCCCATCCTAAGCGAAGAGAAGAGTCATGAGAGATGAATGACTTGACCTTTAAAAGTTGTTACATGTTCTTCTTGCAGGTGTCAGCGGTGGACTCCTTGGAGGGTCCCCTCCTTCAGGTGGAGGGACTGAGTGACCTGAGGCTGGAGCTCCACAGTAAGAAGATGAACATGCACTTGGTCCTGATAGATGAACTACACCGTCACCTTTACATCAAATCTACTAACCGAGTAGGACAACGCAACAAGGAGAAAGGGAGAATAAGGTGGGTTTGGTGCGACGCCGTCTGAGGGCAACGGGTCTTGGAGGGAAGAGGACGACGCTCTCCCTTTCCTAAGTAGAAACTTTCTTGGGAAAGTGCCATCGACTTACACCTCAACCTCTCATTTTTGGCAAGCAAATTTCTCATGCTTATGGCTGTGGGGAGCAGAAAAAACTCCAAATATGTTGATGTGCCTTCGAGCCTGTGAACAGTCTGTTCTCGTTCTTTCACTTTTGCTTAGGGATTCTGATGGCTTTTTGCTGCTTCCCACAGAATTATGATGAGGTCAGTTCCTTTTAGCATTCTTTTTGTTCTCTGATGTGTATACCTTTCCTACAAATGTCCTGATCATGAGGCTCAGGTCAGGCAAATGGAAGAACAGGGGGAAAAATCACTCATGTTTTCTAGCAAACGTCCAAAGTTTAAAAGATTTCCAGGTGTAGTAGCCAGAGGCCACAACATTGAAATGCCTGAGCAGTGTCTTGGCTGTTGTGTTTTAAAGACGTTGAAACTTCATAGAATCATAGAATGGTTAGAGTAGTAAGGGACCGTAAAGACCATCTGGTTCCAACCCCCCTACCATGGGCAGGGACACCTCCCACCAGACCAGGTTGCTCAAAGCCCCACCCAACCTGGCCTTGAACCCCTCCAGGAATGGGGCAGCCACAGCTTCTCTGGGCAACCTCTTCCAGTGTCTCACCACCCTCACAGTAAATAATTTCTTTCTTGTATCTAATCTAAATCTCCCCTCTTTCAGTTTAAAACCATTACCCCTCGTCCTATCGCCCCACTCTCTGCTCAAGAGTCCCTCCCCATCTCTCCTGTAGGCCCCCTTCAGGTACTGGAAGGCCGTTATAAGGTTTCCCTGGAGCCTTCTCTTCTCCAGGCTGAACAACCCCAACTCTCTCAGCCTGTCCTCACAGGAGAAGTGCTCCAGCCCTCTGATCGTCTTTGTGGCCCTCCACTGGACCCGTTCCAACAGGTCCATGTCCTTCTTATGTCGGGGGCCCCAGAGCTGCTTCTTACCTGGTTGATGCCTCTCATCAGTGGAAATTCAGCTTAAGTATAGGTGCCTGCCTAATTTTTCCTAAATTTTATGACTTACAAGTTTTAGGGCAGTGGAGCTGTTGAGAGGGAAGGAAGTAAGACAGTGGCTGGAGAAGAGAAACACGGTATTGACAATAAGGTCTGTAGAGCAGGACAGGGTTGGGAGTAAAAGGGGAGCCAGCATATGATAAAGATGCAGAGAAAAGATAAATTAGCATTTTATTATGAGAAGTAATAAAAAAAATGCTTACAAAAAATAAGAGGAGAGATAGTAAGTTACATTAAATGTATTTATGAAATAAAGGATTGATTGAAGTTGAAATTTCTAGGAAGAAGGGCTGCTAGCAAGTCATCAGTCTCTTCCTTACTCATCTTGTTAATTAAAAACAGACACAAAGCTTTGGTGTACCCAGACTGTGCGACTGCTAATTAACTGCAGTTTTCTACGACTGCTACAGGGACCCTTATCTCTTCCTTGTTTTCTGTCTTTTTTCCCGTTCCCTGTTGCACGTTGTTGATGTTGGATAACACGAACTCTTGCATCAAGGACAGTCTTGTTGCTGTGTTTCAGTTGCTGTCCTAGACTGGCCGTTGACCCAGGATGCAATAATGTTTAGAATTATTTCTTGTATTGGCTTTTTTATTTAACAGAATGCATAGCTAATCCCTCTAAGCATGCTATTGTGAGTGTATAGGGAGTATAGGTGGTTCTTATGCAGGATAGTAGGCTTAACCCTTCTCTTTCCAGGCTCCTATAAGTATTTTGACCTCTAAGGGAACAAACTCAACTCCATTAGAGCAACCTTCTCCACTTCTTTCTCTTAAGAATGATTTCTTGCTGGTGTTCCTCTGCCACATCCAGCTTCGTGCCTTTCATTACGCAGCTAGGGCAGTGTGACACGTTTTTGGCAAATAATACTATGTGAATTTATTGTGAAAATGACCAAGTAGAAAGTCTTGCCTTTCTGAATAAGAAGGTTCGTTTGAGAGGGATGCATGTAGGTGTGCACAGAACAGGAATTTAAAGGGGAGGAAAACCAGTGGAGTTTTCTAGAGGAAGCTAGAAGAGCTTGAAGGATTAAGGAGCTGACAGAACGAGGATGGGGGCATCTCTCCTCCTCAATATGTAGTTTTCCAGAAAGATCATTACAATTCCATGTTAATTTATCATCATGCTAGCAGTTGTTAATTGTGCTGGAGGTGAATGTGTCTGTTGGGAAATAATAATGTGCCTTGTATCAGAACTGTGTCTTATGTGTATCTATTGCTCAGGCTTTCAAATTTAAGAAACAAATGGATTATTTGTTGTGATCTAACATTGTAAATAATGGTAAACTGTTTGCTTCAATTCTTTCCCCTCGCACAGTTCACTCGTGAAAGATGCCTCTCCTGTACCTCTTATGGATGTTACGAACTTGTCTACACCTCGAAAGTTCCTTGAAACTTCCCAGTTCAGTACTCCAGGAAGCTCCAGCAGTGAGTATTTAAGTCACATGCATTCCTCACGGAATTACTTTGTAGATCTTCAGCAGATTTTACAGGAGTAGTGGTAGGCATATCGTCCCCTCTTCATGGTTGGCTGCTGATGGGAGGTCCTGAGACAAAAAGTTAGGGAGTGATTTGTGCGACGTCATGAAATAAGTGGTTGGTATGTCCAGGGGCAGAACTTGGCCATATCTGTATTTTTCTTTTTGCAAATCATCCTTTCCTTTTCCCCCCACACATCAGCTTCAATTAAATATACTTAGTTTTCTGTGCCTTTTCTGATCTTAGAATCACAGAATGGTTGGACTTGGAAGGGACCTTAAAGATCAAGTTCCAACCCCCCTGCCATGGGCAGGGACACCTCCACTAGAGCAGGTTGCTCAAAGCCCCCTCCAACCTGGCCTTGAACCCCTCCAGGGATGGGGCATCCACAGCTTCTCTGGGCAACTTGGGCCAGGCTCTCACCACCCTCACAGCAAAGAATTTCTTCTTAGTATCTCATCGCAATCTCCCCTCTTTCAGTTTAAAACCGTTCCCCTCCTCCTAGGGCTCCCCTCCCTGACCAAGAGTCCCTCCCCAGCTTTCCTGGAGCCCCTTTAGGGACTGGAAGGGGCTCGAAGGTCTCCCCGGAGCCTTCTCTTCTCCAGGCTGAACCCCCCCAACTCTCACAGCAGAGGGGCTCCAGCCTTCAGATCATCTCTGTGGCCTCCTCTGGCCCTGCTCCAACAGGTCCATGTCCTTCTGACGTTGATGTACATGGTGCAGAAGTTTTTTTGCTGTGTTGGAGTCAAAAAGTCAAAGCTTTTCCTTGTGGGAACTTGGTAACTTTGATGAAAGCTCTGTCTATAGGCAGGAATAATCTGGGGGTGATCTTTGTGTTCCTGTTACTACAACAAACAGTGAGCAAAATACTTGGTTTCGTTGGGCTTTGGTATGAGCCTTTGAAATTGGTGCTGCACAGATGGGGATTTAATCCTTGTATTGTTTCAGTAGATTAATAAGTGGGGTTGTCCTTGTTTAACAAACAAATAAAATTAATAATATAGAAGTGACCTACATCTCTCCCCCACTTTTTTTTTTTCACAAATTTACTTTCAGTATTCCTCAAATGCAGAGAATCTTTTCTTTTCTTCTCATTAATTCTTTTGTCTTTATTTTTTTCTGCTTGTTTCTGGTTTTTCTTGTCCTGCTCGCCTACTAAAGTCTTTTGTTTGATCGTTGTTATCTTTCGCTCTTGTAGGGGTGTTTGTTATTTAGTCCTGTTCCTGTAGGGTTGGCTGCTCTCTCGGAGCCTGAGGCTGTATTTCTACACAGTGGAGGTTTTGTGAGGAGCCACTTATGACATGCCAATAGAAACTTTCAGACCTGGAAACTGCAGCTTGGTCATGGAAAACTGGAAGAGAAGAACCATGTGAAAATTCTGGGGAAAAAAACCCTTAATTCCTGTTCTTTTACCCTGTGATCAGTTCAGTTCATTTTAATGCTAAAGATCGCATGATTTTGGGGAGCTGAGGAAGCTGAATCTGAGTCTCACCGCTGATAATGTCAACCTACTTCCTTTTCAGTGAGTTAGTTGTATAGTGTCTGCCATTATTTTCCACCCAAAATATTAGTCTTCTGTATAGTAAGAAAAAAAAATAAAGTCTGAGGTTATGGAGCTCATGGGGATCTCCCATCACACCTTCCAACGGGGAAGAGACAGCAGGAGATGTCTGAAGTTCTGCCTATTGAAGAAGGGAAATCCTATCTTTCTTTCAGTACCTTTTGTGTCTTCCTTAGTTGTTTTGTTTTTGTTTTTTTTTTTTTAATTTAATTGCTAGTGTAATATGAACCTTAAATATGCTCTGAGAAGAATTTTGTGACCTTTGAAGACTTCCAGAGTCTTCAAAGAAGACTTCCAGAGCCAAACGTCATCGCATCTGCTGGGTTTGCTAAGAGGTTTCTTAGTATCCAGAGCTGGCCAAGAAGTGTTTTTCCTACCTGTAACCAGTTGCAAACAGTAAACCTGTTTGTAAAAATAAATGCAGTTTTAGTGTTCGTGCTGGACTACTGCAGTTCTCTCTTAAAAGGAAAGTCCCAAGGCATCCTGCTTTTTCAGAACCCAGGGTTCCATGAACACTGACCTTAGTGGTCCCTTTTATTTACTGCCCTTTTCCTTGAGCGGAGTCCAATTCAAGTTTACTGTGCAGATCTTCAGTGTACAGTTCTTGTACCGAACCGGCTGTGATCATCCATGACAGTCCTATCCATCATGGCCTCAAATTACACCAGGGGAGGTTTAGATTGGATATTAGGAAAAATTTCTTCACCAAAGGGTTTTCAAGCCTTGGAAGAGGCTGCTGAGGGAAGTGGTGGAGTCGCCATCCCTGGAGGGAATTAAAAGCCGGGCAGACGTGGTTCTGAGGGACATGGTTTAGGGATGACTTTTGTCAGTTAGGTTGAGGTTGGACTCGGTGATCTAAAAGGTCCCTTCCAACCCAGACAATTCTATGATTCTATGATTATGACTTTGTATTATATGTAGACTCCCGGTTGTTGATGGAGGAAGTATTCTGAGGAGCAGAACCAAAACTAACCAACCTTAGTTCCAAAGTAACAAATCTGCTTATCTTGATGCAGTGGGAATCAAATCGAAATTCCAGATTTTGATAAAATTTTCCAAAATGAATTAAAAGCAATCCTGGGTTATCCCTCTGACAGGGATGTTCATAAACTTGCCTGAGGTACCTTCTACAAAGCCCTAGTGATGTGCATTAAGACAGAAAGGTAAACCAGCATGTGGAGGATGCCCCTTATATAAGGTAGGAGCAAAGTGCAAGATATTTAATTTGATTCCATTTTTTTGTCAGGGATGAAGCCAAGACTCTTCCACCATCTTTGACTTAGAATAGGGTGTGGGACCCCTATTTAATGTATTAGCCCCAGTTTGAATATTGAGGTTTGGGATTTGGGCCATTCAGACGTTTCTTCTTAGACTAATGAGACTATGTTTTCAAATAAAAAAGTTTATTGGGTTATTCCTTTTTTTTTTTTTTTTTTAATTAGTGGTTCTCCCCACAGTATAACAGGCAAAGTTTGCATGTGTAAGAAGACAAAAGGGTGTGTTATTAATCACTTGTGCTAGCAGAACAAGAAGTGGTACTTGCATTCCTAAAGCATAGCTGGGTGAGTGTTTTCTGACTCATTTCGGCCTACAGGAGAGCCGGAGAGGGACTCTTTGTCAGGAGATGTAGTGACAGGACAAGGGGTAATGGTTTTAAATTGGAAGAGGGGAGATTTAGATTAGATATTAGGAGGAAATTATTTACTGTGAGGGTAGCGAAGCACTGGAACAGGTTGCCCAGGGAAGCTGTGGATGCCCCATCCCTGGAGATGTTTAAGGCCAGGCTGGACGGGGCTTTGAGCAACCTGCTCTAGTGGAGGTGTCCCTGCCCATGGCAGGGGGGTTGGAACTGGATGATCTTTAAGGTCCCTTCCAACTCGAACCATTCTATGATTCTATGATTTGCGACTTCTAAACATCAATAAGCTCTCCTTTTATTTGCTCCATGCAACGTTGATGGTGTTTGAGATCACTTGTCCTAACGTGTTACTTCATGCCGTATTTGAAAGAAGGTTCTAGGGTACAAGCAACAGGTTAAGAACCGCAGCAGTGGTCTCTGAGTTGTTTGTGAACATAAAACGAGGTGGTTCCTTTCACTCTGAATGCCTGAACCCAAAAGCTCTGATGGCTTCATCCTCAATTCTAGTAAATCTGTATAGATCAGTTGAGAATCTGCCTTAAAAAAATCCTCATTTCTGTAGATCCGTTCTTGCTCTTTGTGCCCAACGTGCCAGAAAATGTCTTACCCGGCTCCTCGTTGCAATCTGCATCGTTCAGGGAAGTGCTGGGCAAGTGTCCCTCGGGCTGGGAGAGATGGAGATGATAATAGAAAACATTTGATCAGCATAAACTATGCATATGGTCTTGCTTCAAGTGCACAATGTACTTATGGATATTTTTCCCCCCATAATTATATTTAAAAGTAGCCTTTTCCAGGACTGAGGAACTACCAGAGAATTTAAAACTTATGTGTATTCATAACGAAAGCTGTTTCTGCCTTTAGTCATTTAAGCTCTTTGGCTTTTTATTGATGAAACAAAGTGGCCGTGCATATTAATGCCTGTCACTCTGAAGCACTGACTCATTCAGCCCATCTCAGCAAAGATGCCAAAATTTTGAGTCTTTTCTGCACTCGCTTCCCAAAGGAGATGTTACTTTGTGCTGCAGAATCTTTATAAGGAAATTAAAGCTGTTCCTGCCGCACTTAAAATAAACAAAACCTTCGGTAATGTTCACCTGAGGATTGTAGATACGGCAGTTCACCAGTAACGTTTTCCCTTCATGCCAGTTCAGAGAAATAAATTCACTTTTAAATTATATTTCTCTGCTTGAACCTTCTGTACTCTGAAGAGTATTTATGAAGGTTCTCGCGTTGCCAGCCTCTTCCTGGAACAATAAAACGTTCTCACCCAGTACGGAGCAAACCCGAGAGCACCTTTTCCTGAAAAATTCCTGAGAATGCTTTTTAGAAATCTGACAGCAGGTGAGCTGAGGTGGTGACAGTTGATATTGTTATTGATGGATTATGTAAATTTTATGCTGAGCAGGTAATACACTTCAGTGACCTGTGCTTCTCAGCTCTAAGAGAAGCTGTGGCTGCTCCATCCCTGGTGGGGTTCAAGGCCAGGTTGGACAGGGCTTTGAGCAACCTGGTCTGGTGGGAGGTGTCCCTGCCCATGGCAGGGGATTGGAACTGGATGGTCTTTAAGGTCCCTTCCAACCCAAACCAGCCTATGATTTTGTCAGCTGAACATGAGCCAGCAGTGTGCCCAAGTGGCCAAGAAGGTCAACAGCATCCTGGCCTGTATCAGGAACAGCATGGTGAGTAGGATTCGAGAGGTGATCATCCCCCTGTACTGGGCACTGGTGAGGCCCCACCTTGAGTGCTGTGTCCAGTTTTAGGTTCCTTACCACAAAAAAGACATTGAGGTGCTGGAGCGTGTCCAGAGAAGGGCAACAGAGCTGGTGAGGGGTCTGGAGCACAAGTCTTGTGAGGAGCGGCTGAGGGAGCTGGGGGCGTTCAGCCTGGAGAAAAGGAGGCTGAGGGGAGACCTTCTCGCTCTCTACAACTCCCTGAAAGGAGGGTCGGTCTCTTCTCCCAAGGAACAGGTGATAAGACAAGAGGAAATGGCTGCAAGTTGCGCCAGGGGAGGTTTAGGATGGATATTAGGAAAAATTTCTATGCCAAAAGGTTAGTCAAGCCTTGGAAGAGGCTGCCCAGGGCAGTGGTGGAGTCACCATCCCTGGAGGTATTTAAAAGCCAGGCAGACGTGGTGCCTCAGTGTGGTTTAGTGATGGTTTTTGTCAGTGTTAGGTTGATGGTTGGTCTTGATGGTCTGAAAGGTTCAGTCCAACCAAAACTGTTCTGTGATTCTAAGAGAAAAATGTAGGTTTTCAGTCCTAAGCTCAAGTCTAGTTACTGCTGCTGGCTCCGTTTCTTCAAGAACTCAAGTACTTCTATGGAGGTGGAAACATGGAGACCTGTGACCTTGGTCCTGCAAAATACCTGCAGGAGCCAGAGATTTAACATCCAATTTTACAGGTGGCTCTAAAAATGCCATTGTGGCATTCTCTGTTTGTTGTCACAGTTGCTTCCACTTCAAACATGCTCAGCAAATACATAAAAGATATATTTCTTTTTCCTATTAACCTCACCTGAGGATCTGACACCAGCTGGGGGAATGTTCTCTGCCATTTGTACTGAAAATGAAATGATCCCCTCGCTGAACCAGAGTTTTCCTGTTGTGGCTGGTTTGCATTTGCACAAACTCAATTGAGGACTTGTCTCAGAAGGTGGTGGGAACCCAGCGGTCAGTCGGATTCTCTCCTGCTATCGGTGCAGTGCTGCGAAAAAAAGCAGTTTGTTCTTATCTCGGGGTGAATTTTTGCCCTTAGGATGTCTAAGAGGAAGTCTGTTCCTGAGGTTTAAGAAGGGTTTGCAACTCCACAATAAACATGAAAGCCCGTGAGGTAACTCTTTGTGTGCCTGTGTTTGCAGGACCGTGATTTCTCTCACTGATCCTCACCGATGGTTCCTGCTCTGACTTGATGCTGAGCACTGATGTGTGAAATCTTTGTGTGTGTTTGGGGAAGGGAAAATTGAGGGGGAAGGGAAAATCGAGAGGTCTCTGAGGGGAGACTCATCACTCTCTACAGCTACTTGAAAGGACACTGTAGAGAGGTTGGTGCTGGTCTCTTCTCACAGGTAATTAATGACAGAACGAGAGGGAATGGCTTCAAGCTCCAACAGGGTAGGTTTAGACTGAACATTAGGAAAGAACTTTTCACAGAAAGAGTGGTCGGGCATTGGAACAGGCTGCCCAGGGAGGGGGTTGAGTCACCATCCCTGGATGTGTTTAAGAGCCGTTTAGATGTGGTGTTGGGGGATATGGTGTAGGGGAGAACTTTGTAGAGTAGGGTAGATGGTTGGACTCGATGATGCCAAGGGTCTCTTCCAACCTAGACGATTCTATGATTCTATGATTTTTAGATCCTTGTGGTGAAAGCCAAAAGGGTAACGCTCAGTCACTTGTCCTCATAATTTCGTTTTACGTGGTCCCAGTGTAAGATATTTGACTACCGTTTATTTTTTATTTGGAGGCTCAGTTTTCATGCTTGCGTGTATTAGGAGGATTTTGAACATGGCTTTACTGAGTTGCTTTGTACAGTTGTCTCAGAATCAAATGTTGGTACAATGGATTTGAGAGAGTGGCCTTGTCAAATTAAAACACCCCTGTTTTTGAAAGACTAACATCTTCAAAACTATGGATGGAACCGTGTGAACAGCAGCTTTAGAAAGAGGAGATTTGCCTTGAGGCTTTGAGGTTATTGATCTCTGAGACCCATCTTCTTCTGGGCTTGGTAGTAAAACAGAGAAGAAAATGACCAAAATTTTAAATGACCCGTTTCTAAAGTAACTGCATTTGTTGCTCATTGTCTCCATGTGTGAGTCAGGACAAGGATTCAGCACCAGAAATTAGCAAGTGACGTTCCTTCAAATCTTAAATTATGCCTTTGGGGCACTATGAACTTGCATCCTTTTCTCTAGAAGGATTGAAGGCAGAAAGGGTATAATCAGAAAGGGCATAAATCATGGAAAATAGTACATTAAATTTTACTACTTGCCCATAAAAGCACACAGCTAATGAAATGTTCCGTAATGAGTAGCAGCAAATTTTGACCATTCATTGGAATGAAAAACAAGACCCAGGAGTCTTTTCTTGAGCTGCTTTGCTTAAATGAGTTATCAACATTGGCTTTTCTGGAGATCAGACTGGAGCTATTAAAATGCCTTTTGCAGCAGGTTTCTTCCTTGTGAAATGGCAGAACTACAAATGAGGGGATCATCAATTGGAACAGACGTTTTTATAGGGCATCGTCAAACCAGGGAGCCGTCAGGGAAGTTTCCACCTTTGTAACTATGGAGGTGATGAATCAATAATGCACAAGATTCAACTTTCTAGTGATTCAAAGTGCGGGTAGGTTTTCGACTGTTTAAACATGGAGTTGTATGTGTTCACATGCACCACTTCAGTGTTGAAAAATTGTTGACAATGGCTGCCTATTTCATTAGAGAATGTGGCAAAATTATCACTTCCTGAGGTTGTTGTCTTGGGAGGCTTTTGATAAACCATATTTAAAAGTTCTGTTTCAAAAGGAGTTCTTGGACATCATTTAGAGACATTCTTGTCTCCGACTTGGAGAGACATGAATTTGATGGATGGACCACTGGTTGGATAAGGAATTGGCTGGATGGCTGCACTCCAAGAGTTGTGGTCAACGGCTTGATGTCCAAGTGGTGACCAGTGATGAGTGGCGTTCTTCAGGGGTTGGTACTGGGACCAGTGCTGTTTAACATCTTTGTTGGCGACATGGACTGTGGGATTGAGTGCACCCTCAGCAAGTTTACCAACAACACCAAGCTGTGTGGAGGGGTTGATAAGCTGGAGGGAAGGGGTGCCATCCAGAGGGACCTGGACAGGCTGGAGAGGTGGGCCTGTGGCAACCTTATGAAGTTCAGCCAGGCCAAGTGCAAGGTCCTGCACCTGGGACGTGGCAATCCCAGCCACAAATCCAGGCTGGGCGGAGAATGGCTGGAGAGCAGCCCTGAGGAGAAGGACTTGGGGGTGTTGGTGGATGAGAAGCTCAACATGAGCCGGCAACATGTGCTGGCAGCCCAGAAAGCTCCGCGCATCCTGGGCTGCATCCCCAGCAGCGTGGCCAGCAGGGCGAGGGGAGGGGGGGATTCTGCCCCTCTGTTCCGCTCTGGGGAGACACCCCCCCCAGTGCTGACTCCAGCTCTGGGGCACAGCCTCAGCACAGGAGAGACATGGACCTGTTGGAGCGGGGCCAGAGGAGGCCAGGGAGATGCTGGGAGGGCTGGAGCCCCTCTGCTGTGAGGACAGGCTGAGAGAGTTGGGGGGGGTTCAGCCTGGAGAAGAGAAGACTTAAGGGGGATCTTAACAGTATGGATAAATACTTGAAAGGAGGGTGCCAAGAGGACAGAACCAGGTTCTGTTCAATGGTGCCCAGTGACAGGACCAGAGGCGATGGGCACAAACTCAAACACAGGAGGTTCCCTCTGAACATCAGGAAATGCTTTCTTACTGTGAGGGTGACCAAGTGCTGGCACAGGTTGCCCAGGGAGGTTGTGGCATCTCTGTCCTTGGACATGCTCAAAAGCCATCTGGACGTGATCCTGGGCAACTGGCTCTGGGTGGCCCTGCTTGAGCAGGGAGATTGGAGTTGATGACTTCCAGAAGTCCCTGCCAACCTCAGCCGTTTGATTCTGTGGTTTGATGTCATCTTTGAATGACATCATGATGGAATTAATGATGAAAACCACTTGAAATCATGTGATACTGAAATTTAGGTTTCCAAAGAGGTCAGTTTAGCTAAAAATTTCAAGTTGACACATTTGAAGTTATGTGTCAAACTGGTCCGGAAGAGCCTCAACCAGGTTTCGTGTAATCTAGGGTTTCTGTTGGTTTGCGTGGTTGGTACACGAATTTGTTGCTGAGATTGAAGAACAAAGCACTATGTTGAAGCTGCTTTTTTAGCATAAAACTGCAAATTGAAGTTTAAAAGTTTCATTACGGTGGAGAAGAGTTACTTTAGTAATTTAGATTTTAAAATATTCATTCGCTGACATCACATTTCACTTGTTACAGTCTCAAGGAGGGTGGAGAAATTCATTTCTTCGTGTTACTGAAGAAATCCTATGGAGTTCTTCTTGGTGTCTTCTTACCTGTATTAGTGTTGAATATAGTGAAGCTGTTTTCAATTAAAATAGGAATTTTTCCCCCATCTCTTCTCTTTGATGAATCACAAAGGAGAAGATGTTAATGAAATCAAATCTGAATAGCAGACCCACAATTTACCATAACTTCATAGAATCCTAGAATGGTTTGGGTTGGAAGGGACCTTAGAGATCATTGAGTTCCAACCCCCCTGCCATGGGCAGGGACACCTCCCACCAGACCAGGTTGCTCCAAGCCCCGTCCAACCTGGCCTTGAACACCTTCAGGGATGGGGCATCCACAGCTTCTCTGGGCAACCTGGGCCAGGGTCTCCCTCACAGGAAAGAATTTCTTCCTGAGATCTCATCTCAATTTCCCCTCTTTCAGTTTAAAACCATTACCTCCCGTCCTATGGCTCCCCTCCCTGATCAAGAGTCCCTCTCCATCTCTCCATTTTATTTGTAAAAATATTTTCAAAATCCATAGGATAACTTAATTTCTTTGGCTTCTCTACACAAAGCAAGTGCTTATGGTGTGAACCTTTAAAGGGACACATGTATTCCAGAAGCATTTCAGGTAGAACCTGGTGAACGTGGAGAGCTGGGAATAGGTTCTGACAGTCATATCCTTTTGTCTTGAGTCAAATGAATAACTAAGTCATTCATATTCTCACTTTAAGAGTAAATAGAGATGAAGGCTTCGCTTCTGAGAACTGATCTGTAGGGACATCTTCCTTCACCCGTGGAGCTCCTCTGCCCGCAGAGAGGAGCACGTGGGGTTGCGATTTGAAAGGTGAAGTTCTTTACAAACGCCTGGCTGCTTTGATGCCTTTTTCGAAGAGGTGGGGGCCGGAGGAGGGGGGCTGATTCCTGGCCCAAAGCTTTGTGGTCAAATAACCCCTTGATGACATTAAATGGCAGAAGAGGATGTTTGAAGTTGGGAAGACGCGGGTAAAGAAGAACATCTTCAGTTGCCCGGGGTTGGAATCTTGTCAGATCTCACAGATAAATGGGCCCCCAAAGCTACCCAGGATTCCTGTTTAATAGGCAGAACGTGCAGGAAACGAGGTCCCTACTGTTTTATCAAAAGACCAGATCTAACAAAACTTATATTACCGGTGCCTTGCTACTGGATATTGAACTATTCCCTTTGCTGTTGTTTGTAAGAGATGTAAATCAACGTCCAGGCTATTTGAGGGCGTTCAAAATGGGTTTGCTCTTTAGAAAATGGAAGAGCGTTCATCTTGGGGTTGCCGGCGGAGTTCTCGGCGAGATGGCTGCCTTTCGGCCTCTTGAATGCTGTTCTTGCATTTGGCCACGGCAGCATTTCCTCCCTCTCGGGTTGTCGTTGTGTGATAACGTCCCGGTTTGAAGTAAAACCGAACCAATTTTCTGTTCTGTAACTTTCCATCCTAGCTCGGCCTCCTCTAACTCGCTGAAATTAATGGTGTATTGGGGAGAAAACTGCTCGTTCCCAGAATGATCAGCCCAATGTTTGTGCTCCGTGCCAAGGGATGGTGTGCAGGGAGGCCCTTGCTTATCCTTATTGCTGTAACAACCAAGGGCAGCCAATTTCCTTATTTGCCCCCTTAGAGGGTCAGAAACGGAAAAAACGTAAAGGGGTCACATCGGTGGGGAGGAGCGGACAGGAGAGGTGACCCAAACCTGACCAACTGGGGTATTCCATCCCATCTGCCCCACGCTCAGTATAAAAGCTGAGGGATCAAAGGGTCAGCCCCTTCCTGCGATGGCCGACGTCCAGAGAGGACTCTGTCTGTTCATCTGCCTTTGATCCCGATCCGTGTGTTCCTGACTCCAGAGCTGGAATCCAGTTCCCATCCGTCGCTGAGTCCAGTCTGGGACTTCCCCAGCGCCTGCCGGTGACGTGACTGTCATCCTGGGAGCTTGACGCGGTTTTGTATATATTGTATCTATTTCATTATTTTCATCTTTATTTTTATTTTAATATTAATCCTTCATTAAAGTAGTTTAGTTCATTCTAAACTTCTGAATCTCCTTATCTCTTTCTCTCCTCTCTTTTGGGGGGGGAGCAGGGAGAGGGGAGGAAGGGCCATCTGTTGGTCTGGTTTTGGTAAATTCGGCTGAAACCACGACAGATTTTACGAACAAATTCCAGGCTGTTTACGAAGGGGCTGTGGCATAATGATGGGGACCTGTCCTCTCGAAGGCTGTGACATCTTTGCGTTGAACTCAGAGGAGCAAGATATTTGGTGGTTGGGTTTTTTTTGTTTGTTTGTTTGTGTTTTTTTAAAAAAAACCAATAAGTTAAAACCTTTCTTCATCTGTTTTTCCAGTGTTGTCTTTTTCCGCAGATCTCATTCCAAAGAGCTTGTTTTGTGTTTGTGCCTGGCGTGCTATGGAGGTGGTTTTTTTGGGAGTGACAAGTAGATTAACGAAGCGGGTAGAGCATGGACGCGACCCACAAACTGGTTGGCAGCCTCCTGGGGTGAAAGGGGTGTGATAGAGGAGAGCTTTGAGCAGAAATACTTGTGCATCTGGTTGTTAACTTCGAACTGGTATTACTGCTTAAGGATGTTTGAATTCTCTCTTCTAATTTATCTATTCAGCCTGGAGAAGAGAAGGCTCCGGGGTGACCTCACAGCAGCCTTCCAATATCTGAAGGGAGCCTACAGGAGAGCCGGAGAGGGACTCTTTGTCAGGAAGTGTAGTGACAGGACAAGGGGTAATGGTTTTAAATTGGAAGAGGGGAGATTTAGATTAGATATTAGGAAGAAATTCTTTCCTGTGAGGGTGGTGAAGCACTGGAACAGGTTGCCCAGGGAAGTTGTGGCTGCCCCATCCCTGGAAGTGTTTAAGGCCAGGCTGGATGGGGCTTTGAGCAACCTGCTCTAGTGGAGGTGTCCCTGCCCATGGCGGGGGGTTGGAACTTGATGATCTTTAAGGTCCCTTCCAACTCTAACCATTCTATGATTCTATTTTTGCTCTTGTTTCTTTTTTTTATTTTTTTTATTAACGCGTTCTGTGGTTTCTTGTGGTTTGGGAAAACCCATAATGATTTATTGTCATTTAAACAATTATTCTATCACCCGATGACCCCTCCTCACCCGGGAAAAGGAATCGGGGAAAACAAGGGTTTAAATGTAAACAGATTTAGTAGGATAAGACTAAATAATTAACAATAATACTAAAGAACCAGTAATAATCCTGATATTAATATAAAATACACAAGGACTATCCCCAGCCCATTCCATCAGCAGGATGCTGTGTGCTCCCAGCAGGGACAGCCAATGTGGGACACCGCAAGTGCTGTGGCTTCAGGAGGAAGAGAAGGGCTCAGGGATCCAGCATCGGGGCAAGGAGTTCTCTAGAACATCACCATCAAGGGGGAGAGAAACTACACAGCAAACTTTCTAATTTATATTGAACGTAATGTTCATGGTATGAAATAATCCTGGGTCAAATGCTTGGGTCTCGCTCCTCATCTCTGCACCTGGCAAGGCTCGAAAACTCTGAGACCTTGAATCCTACACATTGTACCTGGCTATAAAGTAAATATTTTCACGAATTCAGTCACTAGAGTCTTCTAAAAGTGCGGTTTTCCCCAGCATTAGAAGAGAAGTTAGTCCTGTGTCTCTCAAACCAGGACAGGTTTCTAGTTGCTTGCCCCAGAACTTGCCCAAATACAATTGAAATAAATGTGTGTTCGAGACGAAAAAAGCACTATTTGATCTTGCTGATGTTGGTTACCTGAAACCTGATGTCATTCTCTGTTGTCATGTGTGATGACCTCACAGGACCTATTCTCACCTCCCTCTTACCTGGCAGCGTTGCTGCTGCTCCAGGTTGAAATGCGAGAGTGGAAGAACAGTGAGTTTGGTTTGAGCTGGAGGTCACAGAATCATAGAATGGTTTGGGTTGGAAGGGACCTTAAAGACCATCTAGTTCCACCCACATGCCGTGGGCAGGGACACCTCCCACCAGACCAGGTTGCTCAAAGCCCCGTCCAACCCGGCCTTGAACACCTTCAGGGATGGGGCATCCACAGCTTCTCTGGGCAACCTGTTCCAGTGTCTCACCACCCTCACAGCAAAGAATTTCTTCCCAAGATCTCATCTGAATCTCCCCTCTGTCAGTGTCAAAGCCTTCCCCCTCGTCCTGTGGCTCCCCTTCCTGACCAAGAGTCCCTCCCCAGCTTTCCTGGAGCCTCTTTAGGGACTGGAAGGGTCTCTAAGGTCTCCCCGGAGCCTTCTCTTCTCCAGGCTGAACCCCCCCAGCTCTCTCAGCCTGTCCTTACAGCAGAGGGGCTCCAGCCCTCCCAGCATCTCTGTGGCCTCCTCTGGACCTGCCCCAACAGGTGCCGTGTTTGGGATGACACCAATGGAAAGAAACAGTCTCTGCCAGGGAGGCTGGTGTGAGCTGATGCTGAAATATTTGTTACCTGTTTATCGTGGTGCTGTTTAGGAAGTGGTACCGTACGGGATCTCTGGGATGTTGTTTTCCTGATCTTGTGCTGACTTGCGCCATGCTGACGCTCCTCTGCTCAGAGTGTCATAGCTTTAGACAGCTACAGGGCTGCGTGCTACTCGTGAGGTGCCATTTTTCATTTCTGCCACGTCATTTAAATCCTTCTGGTGGATATTTTGACATTTATTCGGGTTCTTGGATAAATTTTGATTTAAGTAAAAAAAAGTCCGTTGAGCGGTAAAAGCCATGGGAGTCATCTGTCATCCACCAGCCCTTACCAGAGTTCAGTCCCAGTAAGATGAAGCAGCCGTTTTAATTTCTACGCGGTACGGATATGGTTTGGTGGATGGCAGATCTTCAGCCGTATCCTTTGGTGCCGTTTGTCCCCGTGCTGCCACCCTGGCTGTCACCAAGCCTGGCTGTCGACTTTCCAAGATGCTGTAGTTGATTTTGCCTTGAAGACACTCATTCACCTAAGTGTTTGAATATATTTATTAAACGTTTCAGCCGGTCTTTAACAGAGACATCCTTTTGTTGTTGCTGGGTGTTAACTGTAAATTCTGTAAATTCATCTGTAAATGTTGATTAATGAACATACTTAAAACAAGCATAGTGCCTCGTGCCTTTCTCTTCCTTGTCGCTTAGCAACAGGATTTCTCCCTGTGCCATCCCTGTTACTTCAGGAGCTCTGTATGCACAGCATCCTCTCTAATTCTTCTCCCTTTTCCTTTCTAGAAGCCTCGCGAAAAGATTTGAGTAACTTCATCAACCCCTTGAGAGACGTAATAGAGCAAAATAGGATAATATCGAACAATCCTGCACTTTGTCAGTGTAAACTTTGCCGAATTCCTCAGAAATCTTTTAAGCTTGCTAATATTTATAATGAAAATTCCTCTCTTGTGAAGAGTATAGTGAAGAAAAACAGCTGGGTTAGAAATTTAGGGCTTTTATCTCCTTGAAACGCGTGTGGGGGATTTGTTGTGCTATAATACCTTCTCGTTTATGGATAATCTTAATTGCACTCCGATTCCTAACCAATATGTAACTTATACCATGGTCTCTCTTTCTAAGTAAATCAAATGTGCAGAGTGTTGTCTTTATGTATAGGGAACCCCCCAAGCAAACATAAATACCCACATAAATATCCCCCCAAAATCTGAGTGTTGCTGGTTTCCTGGTTTATTCCTTGGTTGCTCAAAGTGGTGGAAGTTCTCTGAAGGCAAAGGAGTTTTATATGCTGTTTCTGCACGGTATTAAGCGTTGGTTTTAATACTTAAATCTTGAATGAAGCCTTTTGCGATCTATTCTAGTGCGAGAAACAAGCCTTTTGGAAATTAAAGAAGATATGGAACTGGATCCAGAGGAGAACAGCGCTGTCTTCATGGGCATACTCATCAAAGGGTTGGCCAAGCTGAAGAAAATCCCTGAAACGGTGAAAGCCATCCAGGTTCGCTTAGAACAGGAACTCAAACAGATCGTGAAGCGATCCACAACCCAGGTGGCGGACAATGGTTACCAGAGAGGGGAGAACCTGTCTCAGGAAAATCAGCCCAGGTAAGGATATTTCAACCACTGAACCTTGATTGCTACCAAAAAAAAGTCTGGAGAAGGGTGTCGTATCTGTTAATTTCAATTTGAAGGAATCTCAATAACATTTTTGCAGCAGCAGAGGTCTGAAATGATAACATTTTTTGGAAAAACCTGTGTCACGCTGATGTGCCTTCAGCACCCAAAAGGCTTGGGAATTTAAGAAACGTGTTCAGAAAGGGGAGGCATTTTTGCTTCTCAGCTAAAGATGTGGGAAAGGGAGATGTTTCCTTCTGCGCTTGGCCCTAGAAGAGAATGTTTTGGCTAAACACGTGTTTGAAATGCTGTTTTGAGGGTGGAATCATAGAATCATAGAATGGTTTAGGTTGGAAGGGACCTTAAAGATCATCCAGTTCCAACCCCCCCTGCCATGGGCAGGGACACCTCCCACCAGACCAGCTTGCTCCAAGCCCCATCCAGCCTGGCCTTGAACCCCTCCAGGGATGGGGCATCCACAGCTTCTCTGGGCAACCTGGGCCACTCTCTCACCACCCTCACAGGAAAAAATTTCTTCCTGAGATCTCATCTGAATCTCCCCTCTTTCAATTTAAAACCCTTCCCCCTCGTCTTATGGTTCCCCTCCCTGACCAAGAGTCCCTCCTCATCTCTCCTGTAGGCCCCCTTTAGGGACTGGAAGGCTGCTGGAAACACAGTAGAAGCCTGCATTATTTAATTAGTAAGGGGTGCATAATGTTAAGCACTCGGTTTTTATTTTATTTTATTTTAACCTAACCTTTCCTCTTAAGCGTATTTACACCAGATTGGATTGTAATGCTGTCTCAGATTGCTGGTGTGTATGGTGTAACGAAAACTTGGTGCCAAAACAAATACCGTCTTCTTGTGTTGCACTGACTCATGGCTTTCCACTGAAGAGATTTGTAAGTTCCTCTGTAATATGACTTGAAAAGAGAAGTTTCAGCTCAGTTATTTATTTGTAGCAGAGTCCAATTAAGCTGATGCAGGTGCAAATCTTTGAAATCATAGATGGAACTAATTATATCAGTAAATAGATGGCCACGTTTCTAATTGGTTTGCGGCCCCATTTGCATTAATAGCAAGGTGTGGAAGCCAACCGAGAACTATGTGTCTGCTGTTCTTCAGGATTCACTAGAGCTGTTCTTTGGAAAATAGGACTCCGTAAGGACCGGCTATCACTTCTAGCTGAAATAGTAATTTGTGATACTGCGCATTGTAACGATCACTGTCCAAAGGGAATTAATGGCAGAAAAGAAAAATGAAAACAAAAACGTGCGTCTTCATTATATGTAATATTTGTAGCGGAAAAATCACTCCCAAGAAAAACTTTAACTTGATAAAGACTTCTTTGTTTAATTCCTATCATTATCATTGCTGTGGAAACAATTATATTTTGAAGAATTCATAGAATTACAGTACTGGTAATTTGGTGAAATTACAACAAGCTTTTTGGGTGGGTCAGAAGGCAGAATTTCAGTTTCTGATGCCGAGATGGAGCATAACATACACTCGATGCTCGTTTTATGAATCGGTTTTGAGAGATTGTATGGCTACTGATTGTCAATTGAAATCGATAAATTGGTTCAGATCATATTCTAATGACATTAACCTGCCCAGAGGTTTGGGTAAGGTACAAAGAAGTTTAATGGAGTTTGGCATGTGTTTAATAGCAGTTTGTGAGCCTTTAAGATGTTATATTCTAGAGCTACGGAATGTGTCATGAATTCTTGTTGAATAAGGAGATAATTAGAACTGATTCTAAACCTAAATCACGTGGGAAGTTTACATCAAGCAGGTGAATTCATTTACACTGAAAAGAATAAATTATAGTATGGAAGGTATACCGCCCCTTAAATTAGCTACAGTTTTAAATCAAAACTAAGCGACTTCCCTGCTGTCAAGAAAAAAAATAAATCTGAACAGCGAGGTCCTCCTATTTGAAGAGAGCTCCGTACGACCCCAAATTTGAGCATGATGCAGCGCCTGAAACTGCTTAACTATTCGTTAGGCTGTCAGCCCCGGTGCTGGCTTGACCTCAGGATTCGGCAAGTAAAATGTTTTTCAGTTCACCTTAAAACCGGTCACACTTGGATGCCTCTTCGTCTCCATCACTGAGCTCGGTGTCTCTGTTCAGCATCGTCGCTGTGTGGTGGCTCTCAACGGTCGGCTCTTATTTTTTTTTTTTTTTCCATATGAAAAGGGTGGCGTTTCCCTGCGCTTGAGGATGGAGCTGATAATCTGCTTGTGGAGGGTGTGGTGTAATTCTTTTTGGGACCTTATATAAAAATTATGTTGAGCCCTTTCATTGTACAAAAGAGAAATAACTTTTAGAGCCTGGCCAGAAAAGTTGTACATCTGATAACGCTTGCTGAGTCTGAAGCGATCAGACACTGACCTTACATTTGTCTTATTTTTGATTTGATAATTTCATAATTTGATTGCCTTTTGCCTCCTTGCCTAGTGCGCATCCCTGGAGGTATTTAAAAGACGTGTAGATGTGGTGCTTTTAGTGGTGGTTTTAGCAGTGCTGGGTTAACGGTTGGACTTGATGATCTTAAAGGTCTTTTCCAACCAAAACGATTCTATGATTCTACAAGCTTTTCCATATTGACTTGTGCCACCGCTTTTTCCATTTGTACATAAAACCTTTATGAATTGCCCCCAAATTTTTAACATCGAGATTTCTCTTGTTGTTATGGCTCTAAAGCAACTGGTTCCCAGGGAGTAATGGTGTCTTTTATGCCTCTCCAGATGCTCTCCTCATAGATCTACAGGCAGTGGGCTCTCGGATCAGCTCTTCAGATCTTCATGAGGTCTGTTTTCTCATGTAGAAAACCCATAGCTTCTCTAAGCTTGCACCAGGCTTGTTAATAAGCATGTCCATGAGAGTGAGCAGTGATGACAATGGGGATAATGTGTGGCCCATTCGGTCATGGGTGTAGTGTCCTTTGATTTGAGCACTTGGTCTGTCTGAGTAGAGAGTTCATGTGAAATCGGAAGGGCTCATTCACTGAAGATGACATTAGCTTGGCTAAGGACCTTCAGATAATTCACAGAAAGAGTGGTCGGGCATTGGAACAGGCTGCCCAGGGAGGTGGTTGAGTCACCATCCCTGGATGTATTTAAGAGACGTTTAGATGCGGTGTTGGGGGATATGGTGTAGGGGAGAACTTTGTAGTGTAGGGTAGATGGCTGGACTCGATGATCCCAAGGGTCTCTTCCAACCTAGACGATTCTATGATTCTATGATAATGTTTTTTCACCAGTGGGGTCACGAAAAAACGGACTTACGTGGCCCTGTAATACAACTGATGTTTAGGTTTCCTAAAAATGCAACATGGATGCAGTCACGTAGGATAACGGACTTAGGAACATCTTTGGCTGTCAGATCCTTTGCTTTGAGTATAAACCTTCTTTACTAATGGGCGCTTACCCTCATGAAATGTGAATGATATGAAGATAGTAAACCCCCGTAAAGGGCAGCAATAGGTTCCTTGTTGTTCCCTGTCACTGGTGGAAGATAATTTTGAAAACTGTGCTTGAATCTCACCTAGTTACAGCTGACCTTGGCTTTAAGTGGCCTTTTTTCAAAGCCTGGGTAAGTTCTAAAATTTTTAGATATCTGTGTTTGGAACAAGTTTATGAAAAAGGGCTTAAACACAAAAATTGCTGTTGATTTATCCTTAATGAGAGGCTTGTTAGAGCACGCTTAGTGTCTGCGTGTTTAAAAATATATATCTTGGGTTGTGGAGGACAAGGTATTGCAGAAGAGGCCATGTTGCCTTAGCTTGGAGTACTGCTAGATCTTGATGGACCTGTGGGTCTCTTCTGAATTACAGAAGGTTGTTGAATTCGGAAGAAGAATAATCTGGACATATGCCTACTTGAGGGCCACATTTATGGGATGCATTGCCGTGGCTTTACATCTAGTTGAATTCTGGAATCATAGGATGTTTTGGGTTGGAAGGGACCTTAAAGATCATCGAGTCCAACCCCCCTGCCATGGGCAGGGACACCTCCCACTAGACCAGGTTGCTCAAAACCCCATCCAGCCTGGCCTTGAACCCCTCCAGGGATGGAGCAAGGGATGAAAATCGGTCCAGGCAGAGGAAGCGTATTGAGAATTTTGCTACTAAATCCTGTCGATCAGATTCAATGCACTTTTCCCTATTTGTCCATAACACGCTTCTGGCTTTTTTTTTTCCCCTCATCTCGAGCCTGTAAAATAAATACAGAAATTATATACGCGCTACCACTCTGACCAGACAGAGGACATTACTGCTGCTAAAATGCATGAATTGTCATTAGCGCCCTCAATCAGGTGCCAGCAGTCACTCTGCATCACTTCATTCTCTGTCGTTGCCCAGACAAGAGGAGACGCTTCCGGGTGCGTGTCACCGTCTCTCCACATATTTACCATATTTCTCCGGGAAAGGGTTATGAGATTGCTTTGACAAATTGCCTAAACCAGTCTCCTGTCATTCCCCGTACGTGTTGTGCGTAGGTCACCCAGTGCTGCAACCCCGTGCGCATAAAATCTAGGCCATATTATTTTATGCTGTTTTGTCTTGTTGGCTGCCTGACGCCGACTGTGTCTGTGTCTCTTCTGGGTCACCTTGTTTCAAAAATGACCTGACAGATTTAGAAGACTTTTAGAGAAAAGAAAAATTAAGATGAGTGGCGCTGATTAATTTGAAAAGAGGGAAATGTGGAAATAGGATGTGGTTGAGAATGGAAAACGTGATGGGGTGGTACTTAGCACCACCGAAGAAGGTGGATGGGGGAGATGTCACGTCTATGGGTCTGTAACATGAGAATGAGAAGATGTTGGACTTTAAAACCAAGTAATTCTGTTCGGTATAATACTGTTTTAGTAATGGCTCCGTAAACAAGTTGATAATGTGAGGTCAGGCTCACCTAGGGGTAATAAAACTGAATTTATCAGACTATCCAGTTAGTTCAGTTTTGCGAAATTGTACTTTCCTGGGGCACCAAGGAGGTGTACGGATAATTAAATTTTCATTAGTAATGGGGCGTTAGCAGAAGTTGGGCTTGCACTGACAAATTTTATCCGTGGCATATAATTAATTTGCTCCCATAACGTTATTTTTTTTGTGATTTCAACCAAGGCTTGTTTGTGTGTTCCTCCGAAATGACATTCCTCCTCTCTCCAAATCGTTCTACAGCTGGTTTTCCTCCTATTTTTGCCTGGCTCTTGGCTGACGATCCACTTGCCCTGGCTGCCCCTCTGTCTCTTGCTGTGAGAAGTTCTATATATGTCTTAGGGGCTGTGGAAGCACTAGTTTCCTCTCCCGTGTCCTAGTGTGCGTTGGAGAAAATACTCACTTAACAGCGATGGAGTGTGTTTTTCGGGCAGCCTCACCCGAACGTTGTCCTGGCCCCTTCACTGGTAACACTGGTGCTGGGCTGACAGGGGGTAGGGCAGGAGCACAGTTATTAAGCTTTATACAAAGCCTAAATGGAAGAGAATGGCTTTTCTTCCACTTCTTCTTTTTATCCCCTACCAGTATCTTAAGTTTGTAAAGACCTGTAAAAAAAGCAGTGTTTTCTCTCTTAGTACCCACAACACTTTTCTTCAGGCATTTATTCCTGTTCTTAAATAGGAAGAAAATTGATATACACACCAGTTTCTTTTGGATTGCTTAAATACGTGTCTTAGTTCTGTAGTCACTTAAGGTATGGCAATAATAACGTCCCTGTGTTTCTTATGAGTACCGTGAGATGTACGTATAGTACCATCTAGACATACATACACATAAAACATATAAAAGAAGCTGAGGGGAGACCTTCTCGCTCTCTACAACTCCCTGAAAGGAGGTTGTAGCAAGGTCAGGGTTGGTCTCTTCTCCCAAGTCACGGGCGATAGGACAAGAGGAAACAGCTTCAAGTTGCACCAGGGGAGGTTTAGATTGGATATTTGGAAAAATTTCTTTACAAAAAGGATTATCAAGCCTTGGAATGGGCTGCCCAGGGAAGTGGTGGAGTCACCATCCCTGGAGGTGTTTAAAAGCCGGGCAGACGTGGTGCTGAGGGACATGGGTTAGTGGTGGGTTTTGGCAGTGTTGGGTTGATGGTTGGACTTAATGATCTTAAAGGTCCCTTCCAACCTGGACAATTCTATGATTCTATGACTCCTAAAGACATCTTTATTTTTAATGTGACATGTATTTAACTAACGCAGAAGACTGAAGTGTGGTGGTGAAGGAGATTCTGCTGCAGCTCTTCTGTCCTGCTCTGAGGACGACAACTTCTGCTGGGGAGGCACAGCAAGCGTGTGGGAACTCCTAAGCTGCTGCGGTGACATGTGATGGAGCCTGTCTGTCAGAGCTAGAAGTGCCAAACATATGGATTTGGGAAGTGTTATCCTCACATTTTGTTGGGGTTACGCGTGTACTTGAATTGCTCATTAAACGGCAGTGAACTCCATCACAATTTTTCTTTTCTTAAATAATAAAAAAACGTGATGAGTCATTGGCGTATCACAAAATATTTAGGACTCTGCAAAGGTACATTAATTACAATAATTAGTCAGTAAGGAAGCTGTAGGAGCAGGTAAAGTGTAGTGATTTAGATGAGGTTACGCTGTAGCACCTTCCATAGAGTAGTGAAACCTTGAAGTTGATGAGGTTTGGTTTCTGATCTTTTGCCTTGTTTAAAACCTGCCATAATGCTAATTTCATAATTGATAATGAATAGCCTGTATTCGTTTGTATGGGTAAGTCAATTTTTATTGACTTGAGACGCTTACTTTCTTCTGGGGGAAAAGCAGGTTGTCTCTCTCCCTTTCTGCAGCTCTATCTGAGAACTTAAATTGGTCTCGAATATCATGGTACCGAAGTGTAGTGACCGATGGTTTTGTCTTTCCTATAGCCCCAAAGAGAACACATTATAATTGAGCAACCCTTGAGATAGAGGAGGGAGTGAGAAAGAAGATCCTCAGAAGGATTTAGGTACCAAACCTGTGCTGGTGACACCTGACATTGGTCACCTGAAGCCCCCGGAGAAGGTTTGAAGCTGGGTGACCTCCCTGCTTGCACGCAGCATCTGTCACAAAACAGGGTCTATGACATCACGGTCCCCTGAGTTCAAGAAGGACAGGGAACTGCTGAGAGTCCAGTGGAGGCTACAAAGATGATCAGGGGACTGGAGCATCTCTCTGATGAGGAAAGGCTGAGAGACCTAGGGCTGTTCAGCCTGGAGAAGAGAGAGATCCCCTGAGAGGGGATCTTACAATGCTGAGTAATATCTAAAGGGTGGGTGGCAAGAGGATGGGGTCAGGCTCTCTTTACTGGTGCCCAGTGACAGGACAAGAGGGAATGGGCACAAACTGGAACATGGGAAATTCTGTCTGAACATGAGGAAAAATTTGTTTCCTGTGAGGGTAGCAGAGCCCTGGAACAGGCTGCCTAGAGAGGTGGTGGAGTCTCTGGAGACGTTCCAAAACTACCTGGCCACGTTCCTGTGTAACCTGCTCTGGGCGACCCTGCTTTGGCAGGGGGTTGGACTAGATGATCTCCAGAGGGCCCTTCCAACCCCTATAATTCTGTCATTCTGGCTCCTGTCCCACTGCTCTGATGTCCTGCGTGACAGTGTGCCTGTGGTGTCTTCTGGAAACTGAGTGGAGGTTCTCTTGATGGTTTGCAGGTTACTACTGGAACTGCTCGAGCTTCTCTTTGACAAGTTCAACGCTGTAGCTGCTGCGCACTCTGTTGTCCTTGGACACCTTCAGCAAACGGTGGCCTCTCCTTGCAGCCAGTACGATGGTGATATCAAGCTCTATGACATGGTTGATGTATGGGTGAAGATCCAAGACGTCTTGCAGGTAAGACTCCCTCAGGTGGGCAGATTTCATAACAGCTTTTATATCCAGAATACCAGAAAATACCTGTCATTCTCAAGAGGGAGCCGTGCTGGAATTTGTCTTGAGTTTTGGTAAGCGGCCACGTTTGTAACAGACTGTTTAACTCCAGAGAGCTTAAATATCAGCAAAAAAATTTCTGTGGATTCATCCGTATGGCGTACGGAAAGGTTGATTCTTTTTGCCTACCAAGTGATTTATCGGAAGCTTTCAAACAGTGACATTTTTGTTCTGTGTTACCATGTCATGCCTGTCTTAGAAAGTGTCACAGCTCTAATCGCTTGTCTTCTCTTGTCGTTATGGCTTGGTTATAGTCAGCTGAGACACTTGCTGCCAGCGTGTTTTCGGGGAATTCTTCTTTGATTCTCATTTTTGACTGTAGCGTACAGAAGCTGTACCTTGCTTAGGCTTTCTTCTGGTACCGTGCCTGTCACCTTAGTATCTGAGACTCACAGGCAGCAGACCCATCATCTGTCACATGTCTGCTCTCTCATTCTTGCTGTGAGGCTCAAACATGCACATTAGAGGGTTTTCCCTTATTTTGCAATTGCCTTTATATGTAGTACACAGATATACGCCTCACCCGGTATTTGATAGAGGAGGTGAAAGAAATGAGCCCGGTGTTATTTACAAGAGGTGGCAAGATTTATGGTGGTCTTTCCACCTCTGGCCTGTTCTTGAAAAATGCTCTCTGCCTCCTACACTAACAGACTTTTCTACTGTAGGGGCCGGGTCTATTTAGCTGTTGCTTTAAGGCTTGTTTGACTGTGCAGTGATGCACACAGGGTTGGTTTTTTTGCTTACACAAATACTGCCAACTCTGTGTATGGTGTGAATTTAGACACTTCTTGGACATGGTGAATGTAAGGTATGGACCTTGGATCACATCCACTGTCTCGTTACCCACTTACTTTATAGTGGAGTTAGTATCTTTAATAAAGAATCATGAAATCATAGAATGGTTAGAGTTGGAAGGGACCTTAAAGATCATCGAGTTCCAACCCCCCGCCATGGGCAGGGACACCTCCACCAGACCAGGTTGCTCAAAGCCCCATCCAGCCTGGCCTTAAACACTTCCAGGGATGGGGCATCCACAACCTCCCTGGGCAACCTGTTCCAGTGCCTCACCACCCTCACAGGAAAGAATTTCCTCCTAATATCTAATCTAAATCTCCCCTCTTCCAATTTAAAACCATCACCCCTTGTCCTGTCACTACACTTCCTGACAAAGAGTCCCTCTCCGGCTCTCCTGGAGGCTCCCTTCAGATATTGGAAGGCTGCTGTGAGGTCTCCCCGGAGCCTTCTCTTCTCCAGGATGAAAAGAAATCCTGATGGGTTTTCTCCATGATACAAATTTTCACCTTCCTTCAGTATTCTTGCAAAAATGTGACTGGGGATGTCCAGACAGAAGTTAATGATGGGTTTCTAAACAAAAGAATGTCATGAAACTGAAGCTGTCTGGCCTTGTTTAAAGGGAAGAATTAAACTTAAGGACAGGGGGAACGGGTTTGGCCTGTGATACCATCAGCCATCGTACTCTCATCTCATCAATGCGTATAAATACTTCAAGGGTGGGTGTCAGGAAGATGGGGCCAGTCTTTTTTCAGTGGTGCCCAGTGACAGGACAAGAGGTAACAGGCACAAACTTGAACAGAGGAATTCACTTCCATCTAAACATGAGGAGGAACTTCTTTCCTGTGAGGGTGGCAGAGCCGTGGAAGAAGCTGCCCAGAGAGGTGGCGGAGTCTCCTTCTCTGGAGACATTCAAACCCCACCTGGACACATTCCTGTGGGACCTGCTCTGGGTGGACCTGTTTTGGCAGGGGGATTGGATGAGATGATCTCTAGAAGTCCCTTCCAACCCCATATCATTCTGTGATTCTGTGATCCAGGAGGTCTAGAAAAATGTTAAGAGCTTTGAGTTCCACAAACTTTGATTCAGGAGGACAAAGCCTTGGGAGTAAGAATCCTCCAAGATTTTATCTTCAGTGAAGCAGAACGACAAGGCTGGTAATTCCCTCTTGTTCGTGAGAGCTTGTGAGGGTTTCATTCCTCCTGAGGGCTGGAATCGGGAGTGAGTTATACTGGCTATTCCAAACCAACATTGATAGAACTCCTATATGGAAGCATGCAGAGGTGTGCACGTATAGAGGGTGAATGTTTCCATGTTGGGGAGAAATACTTTTGACCAAACGTCCTAAAAAATGTTTCCATGTTGGGGAGAAATATATTTGACCAAACTTTCTATAAAATGTGGGCCAAGAAAAATATAACAACCCACTTGTAAAGGTTTCGTTGCTCTTGGTCCGACAGAGTGGGTGGCGGAGGGAGTCAGAGAAGCTTCCAAAAGAGCTTCTTCAATGCATAAAAGCAGCACTTTAAGATCCGTAATCTCTTGCTGGTTTAGGGCAAGAGATGAGCCTTGACTGACATGGAAAGGAGGAAATCTTCCTATTCTTTGTTCAAAAGCTTGTGGGTTTTTGCTACATTAGTTTCATAGGATTGGATTAAAATTTTTTTACCTCAGAGTATAAGAAGACCTTTAAGGCTAAGACTAATTTATTTCTATCCTGTTTTTCCAAATAAGGATAATTTTTTTCAGAGATCTTTACGCTTGTGGCAGGGGGAGAAGAATAAAAGTGTTTATTTAAATGTGCCTGCTTCTGGGGGAGGATGAAAATTTGGAGGAAGCGGGTTCATGATGGGGCACATCAGGAAAACGATGCAATTCCTGCAGATCGTAATGAATGAAGTTTATTCATCACGCTAGAACGATATCGCGTGACTCTGCAGTTCACACGGGTGATCATCTGCACGTGTAGGTTGCGCATCTCTGCATGTGAGATACGTTACAGCAACATTATCTCTTTATAGCTCTGTACAGAAGTAATAACGTGCGTTCACGGTGGGCTGGAGATTATCCTTTGTGGGAATTGAGTGTCCTCCTGTACTGGGCATTGGTGAGGCCCCACCTCAAGGGCTGTGTCCAGTTTTGGGTCCCTCACTCCAAAAAAGACATTGAGGTGGTGGAGCGGGTCTAGAGAAGGGCAACGGAGCTGGTGAGGGGTCTGGAGAACAAGTCTTGTGAGGAGCGGCTGAGGGAGCTGGTGTTGTTCAGCCTGGAGAAGAGGAAGCTGAGGGGAGACCTTCTCGCTCTCTACAACTCCCTGAAAGGAGGGTGTAGCCAGGGGGGGTCGGTCTCCTCTCCCAAGGAATAGGCGATGAGACAAGAGGAGAAGGCCTGAAGTTGCACCAGGGGAGGTTTAGATTGGATATTAGGAAAAGTTTCTTCACCAAACAGTTTGTCAAGCCTTGGAAGAGGCTGCCCAGGGCAGTGGTTGAGGTACCATTCCTGGAGGTATTTAAAAGCCGGGCAGACGTGGTGCTGAGGGACATGGTTTAGTTGATGGTTTTTGTCAGTGTTGGGTTTACGGTTGGACTCGATGATCTGAAAGGTCCCTTCCAACCTGGACAATTCTATGGTTCGATGTTGTTTTCAGCAGCTCGTTTTGGTAGCTGGGTTTCTGAATGCTTCCTAAGAACTGCACCGAGCACCATGCTGTAGTATTAGAGAGGTGGCCCAATGTTGTGTGAGATTTCTCTACGGAACATGCAGGTATTAGATATTTTTTGACCTTCTCCGAGAATGGGAAAATTAATCCTGAAGTCGTTGGGAGGAAGACAGAGTGACCTTTCAGAGCTCGGGACCGGAATGGTAGAAAACAAACAAACAAACCAACCAGTTTGTCAAAATATTAGTGCAGAAATACACAGTTTGAAGTTATTTGTACCCCAGCCAGCTTAGCCTGCAGTCGTACTGCTGTACCAACAGGAGAGGTCTGAAAGTTGAAAGGTCTGAAAGGTCTTTCAGACGACACCAAGTTAAGCAGGAGTGTTGATTCCCAGGAGGATAGGGAAGCTCTACAGAGAGACCTAGATAGACTGGATCATTGGGCCAACATCAATGGTATGAGATTCAACAAGGGCAAGTGCCAGGTTTTGCACTTGGGCCACAATAACCCCGTGCATTGCTACAGGCTTGGGGAAGTGTGGCTGGAAAGCTGCCTGGAAGAAAGAGACCTGGGGGTTCTAATTGCCAAGCGGCTGAATATGAGCCGGCAGTGTGCCCAGGTGGCCAAGAAAGCCAACAGCATCCTGGCTTGTATTAGAAATAGCGTGACCAGCAGAAGTAGGGAGGTGATTGTGCCCCTGTACTCAGCACTGGTGAGGCCTCACCTGGAGTATTGTGTCCAGTTTTGGGCACCTCAATCCAAGAGAGATATCGAGGTGCTGGAGCGAGAGCAGAGGAGGGCAACGAAGCTGGTGAAGGGCCTGGAAAACAAATCCTATGAAGAGCGGTGGAAGGAGCTGGGACTGTTTAGTATGAGGAAGAGGAGGCTGAGGGGAGACCTCATCACTCTCTACAACTACTTGAAAGGACACTGTAGAGAGGTTGGTGCTGGTCTCTTCTCACAGGTAATTAATGACAGAACAAGGGGGAATGGCTTCAAGCTCCAGCAGGGTAGGTTTAGACTGAACGTTAGGAAAGAATTTTTCACAGAAAGAGTGGTCGGGCATTGGAACAGGCTGCCCAGGGAGGGGGTTGAGTCACCATCCCTGGATGTGTTTAAGAGCCGTTTAGATGTGGTGTTGGGGGATATGGTGTAGGGAAGAACTTTGTAGAGTAGGGTAGATGGTTGGACTCGATGATGCCAAGGGTCTCTTCCAACCTAGACGATTCTATGATTCTATGAAAGTTATTTAAATTTTAACTTGGCATTTTGTGCATGGAGCTAATTTAGCTCTTCGGTGGAGGAGTGGGTGGAATATCCTTCTGAAGAGCCGAATTACTGTAGCGCCAAGTACTCGGCTGGAGAGGACCGAGCTGTGTTACAACGGCGGTTAGCGATGTATCGATGTGAGTAGTTGCTTCAGGAGGATGCGGTGAAGGAATTCTGAGTTTTTCTGGCACAACGCGATGTATGTGCTGCATCATCTCAGCCCAAATCGTGAAGGCTGTGCTGCGTGAAAGGCACGGTGGTGTATATACTTGGGTAAAAAGTAGTTTTTCTGTGTTATTTTGATTTTTCAGTCTAGGTTTTTCAAATCTCCTTAGCACAGATAAGGGTTTTTCTGTCTTATTTTATTCGTTTTGGGGGACCAACAGCTGGAGGACGTGCTAGAGCAGTCACTCACACTCCGTGTGATGGTTCTTCCTTGCTGTTATCTAAAGCACAGAACTTTTAACAGTTCAGTCACCTTTTTTTAGCTCTTTTGATATCATGATGAGAAAGAGGCAGCTGTCCCTGCAGAGTAACACCAGTGTTCATTGAGCTTCTTCAGAAGTGTCATCTTCCTAGTGACAGGATGATCACCCTTTCAGCTCTTCTGTCTGGGTGCAGCACCCTCCTGCTGGAGAAAATCCCAATGACATCTCCATGTGCACTCAGGATCCTGATATCAGCTCAGGCTGGTGCTGTTTGCTTCCAAAGAATGGATCTTCACTCCTTTTGTAGTGGTAGTATTTGTAGTTGAGGGATTGTCAAGAGGATGGGACAAGACTCTCTTCAGTGGTGCCCAGTGACAGGACAAGAGGAAATGGGCAAAAACTGGAACATAGGAAGTTCCGTCTCAACATGAGGAGGAACTTCTTTCCTTTGAGGGTGGCAGAGCCCTGGAACAGGCTGCTCAGGGAGGTGGTGGAGTCTCCTTCTCTGGAGATATTCCAAAACCACCTGGACACGTTCCTGTGCAACCTGCTCTGGGTGGACCTGCTTTGGCAGGGGGGTTGGACTAGATGATCTCCAGAGGTCCCTTCCAACCCCATATCATTCTGTGATTCTGTGTAACTCCATGTCAGTCCGGGCAGATCCAAGCCAGCTGTGCTGTGATTCCATTTCTTCCTCCTTCACAGCCTGGGATGCTTTTCCTTGCTCGGGCAGTTTTGCCCATTTTCCCATCAGTAATCTCATTTGAGGGAGTTGATTTGGCCAACGTTTTCTGTTGGCTGCGGTTTCTGCTTGCTCAGGTCCTTGAACTGTGTCGGTGTTGGCACAGGAGCGAGCCGGGGGGAACGCGCTGTGAAGAAGGAAAGCGAAGGGTTTATCCTGGCAACTGCAGCTTTCATCAGTCTCAGCTCCTGCTGGAGCAGCACCTCAAGGTACCTGCTCACACAAAAAACTGAGGTGGTTTTTGCTCTTGCCCTGGGTGGCTCGGAACAGGTCTGACGGCGGTGAAAAACACTTCCTAAAATGGCTTGAGATGTTAAGAGCAGGAGGTTAGGAATGATGTCGTTGTAGCTGTGAACCTCTCCGCAGTCATGATTTAACTCTTCAGGTAAATAAGTGCGTCCTTGAATAGGTAACCAAATCTCTTTTGGCTGAACCTTTGCATTTAAAAGATGAATGAACTATTCGTGATGCGGTGTCGTGGTTTTGACCAGATTAACCAATCGGAGCGACAGATGGCTCCTCCTCCCCCCCACCCAAGGAAAAGAGAGGAGAGGAAGAGAAAAAAGAGATTTATGAGTTTAGAAAAAAACTAAACTACTTTAATGAAAATATTAATAAATAATGAAATAATAAATAATAAAAAAAAAAGGGAAAAAAGAAAAAAAAAAAGGAGTATACAGTATATACAAAACCGTATCAAGCTCCCAGGGTGATGATCACGTCACCAGCAGGCACAGGGGAAAGTCCCAGGCTGGACTCGGTGATGGACAGGAGCTGGATTCCAGATCTGGAGTCAGGATTGCTCGGATCGGGATCAAAGGCAGACAAACAGACAGGGTCCTCCTCAGATGTCGGCCATTGAAGGAAGAGAGTTGAGCCTTTGATCCTTCAGCTTTTATACTGAGCGTGATGCAGATGGGATGGAATACCCTGTTGGTCAGGTTTGGGTCACCTCTCCTATTCGCTCCTCCCCACAGGTGTGACCACTCTACGCTTTTCTGCTTCCGACCCTCCAGTGGGGCAGATAACAAATTTCCCTGCCCTTGGTTGTTACGGCAATAAGGATAAGCAAGGGCCTCTCTGCACACCATCCCTTGGTATTATCAGGTCTTATCACTGTGAGAGCGAGGAGTTTCTGAACAATATGCCGTTAATTTCAGAGTTTAGTTAATTAGAAGAGGCCCAGCTAAAAAGGAAAAATTACTGAACAGAAAATGAGTTCTGTTTTACCTCAAACCAGGACACGTAGTTAATACTTGTAAAGTAAAATAAGATTCCTGGATGAAAGGTGTGGGTGTTAATATGCCACAAATACTGGTTGAAATGTCAGAGCAATATATGAAATTGCTGTTGCATTTGGGATGGTCACCAGGTAGTATTTTGAACGTAAAGTAGCATTATTTTTCAGAAAGTCTTTTTACAAAAATTTAATGGCTTCTTGGTTGTCCTCAAAATAACGTGCCTGACAATGTTTCTGGTTCCTTTAAAGTGGACTTAAACACGTGGAACTGATGCCCTTGGACTCCTGATGGGTTTGTCTCATTAATGCTCATCTCTCATTTAGCCGAGAGGGCGATGGCCAGGAAAGTGATTTGTCTGCAGCTTTTGAAAAAGACTGTTTCAGTCAGTCTTGGGTGCCCAAAGGAGGGAGAGAAAGCATTCTGCTCTCCAGGATGCTGATATTTAAAAATGGAATTTAAATAATTTAGAGGCTGAGGGACTTGGGTCTTTTTAGTCTGGAGAAGACAGAGGGGATCTGATCAATGCTTATAAATACTTAAAGGGAGGGTGTCAAGAGGACAGGGCCGGTCTTTTTTCAGTGGTGCCCAGGGACAAGACAAGAGGAAATGGGCACAAACTTGAACATAAGAAGTTCCATCTCAACATGAGGAGGAACTTCTTTCCTTTGAGGGTGGCAGAGCCCTGGAAGAGGCTGCCCAGGGAGGTGGTGGAGTCTCCTTCTCTGGAGACATTCAAAACTCACCTGAATGCGTTCCTGTGGGACCTGCTCTGGGTGGACCTGCTTTGGCAGGGGGGTTGGACGAGATGATCTCCAGAGGTCCCTTCCAACCCCATGTGATTCTGTGATAACTAGAGTAGGTCACTTGGCACTTGTTTTCCCCTTGTTTGAAGTGACCTCAGAGGGTACATTAAGAAATCCAGCACAGTGAGTGTTACACAGCTTTTTTTCTGCAAATATACTAAAAGCATGAAAATTTCCATGAATGTTTATGGTCCAGGAAGAACGTCATCTTTCTGAATTTAGGAAGGGATGAGATTATTTCGCAGAAAGGTATTTCTTTACATTTTCATAGAATTATAGAATGGTTTGAGTTGGAAGGGACCTTAAAGATCATCTAGTTCCAACTCCCCTGCCCTGGGCAGGGACACCTCCCACCAGACCAGGTTGCTCAAAGCTCCATCCAGCCTGGCCTTGAACCCCTCCAGGGATGGGGCATCCACAGCTTCTCTGGGCAACCTGGGCCACTCTCTTGCTGTGAAGAATGTCTGGGCATTTTGGTCTTGCCATGAAGATATGTACAGTCCCACCTCTCCTCTCTGTTAAAATGTTTTGTAGATTTGCTCCGACTTACCTAATGATTCAAGTCTCCTCCTTATATTTTGAAACAGAAAGTAATTTGGTACCTTTCTTAAGCTCTTAAGAAGATGCTCATGGAATTTGGGATGGTTGAAATTGTCTTGATAAAGTGTGTGAGCAAGGGCAAAGAGATTTCATAGCTTTGGGCTGTATTATGCAGCCTTAAGGGCAGACGATGAGATAGCAAAGGCCTTCTGTCCTTTTAAAAAGAAAGAATATGAAGTAGAAACGCACAAAATCGATCTATTTTCTCTTCGACTGAATGATTCTGGCTGAAATGAAGTGTGTTTAAAACTAACTGAATTGCTTCGGTAGCAGGATCCTGGAAGAGGTCCAGAGCTGAGCTGGCCATAGCCACCGGATTATTGTCTTTCCAGGAATGGTCCTTGTTAACTGATGGGCGCTGTGTTAACGTGGTGACACAGGAGACGTTTGTGCGAATACAACTGTGTTAACAGCTTTTATTTCGAGAATGAAAAGTGTCCAGCTTTGGAGTCCTCAACACAGAAAGGACATGGACCTGTTGGAACGGGTCCAGCGGAGGGCCACGAGGATGATCAGAGGGATGGAGCACGTCTCCTATGAAGACAGACTGAGAGAGCTGGGGTTGTTCAGCCTGGAGAAGAGAAGGCTCCGGGGAGACCTTATAACAGCCTATCAATACCTGAAGGGAGCCTACAGAAGAGCTGAAGAGGGACTCTTTGTCAGGAAGAGTGGTGACAGGACAAGGGGCAATGGTTTTAAATTGGAAGAGAAGAGATTTAGATTAGATATAAGGAAGAAATTCTTTGCAGTGAGGGTGGTGAGGCACTGGAACAGGTTGCCCAGGGAAGTTGTGGCTGCCCCATCCCTGGAGGGGTTCAAGGCCAGGCTGGATGGGGCTTTAAGCAACCTGCTCTAGTGAGAGGTGTCCCTGCCCATGGCAGGGGGGTTGGAACTAGATGATCTTTAAGGTCCTTTCCAACTCTAGCCATTCTATGATTCTATGACTTTTATCCCCGAGCTGTTGATCCAATGTCTTTCATAAACACTAATGTTTAAGCCCTGCATAAAAATGAATTGTTTGAAGGGTGCATGGTCACTTGGGCAGTTTATTGCAGAAGATGTCACCGAGCTTACGGTTTGGGAGATTTTGAAAAAGATTAGCTCATTTGATGAAATGTTTGCAGGTACGCGAGCAAGGAAACAACTCACAGAATCACACAGAATCACAGAACATTTTTGGTTGGATGGGACCTTTGAGATCATCGAGTTCAACCAAAAAAACCCAACCAACCAAACAAACAAACTAAAAAAAACCCCAAACAAGCACATCCTCTTCTGTCTGTCCTGTAGAGCATCAAGCTGCTCCGTACTTCATTTCAGGTGGATTTTCCTTTTAATAGTTGAGCAGAATTACAAAGTTGTAATTTAAAGGTTTTTTGGACTTTATGCCTCGAATATTTAAGTAGCTACATTCATAGATTCATAGAATGGTTTTGGTTGGAAAGGACCTTAAAGACCATCCAGTTCCAACCCTCTGCCCTGGGCAGAGACACCTCCCACCAGACCAGGTTGCTCCAAGCCCCATCCAACCTGGCCTTGAACCCCTCCAGGGATGGGGCATCCACAGCTTCTCCGGGCAACCCGGGCCAGTGTCTCACCACCCTCAGAGCAAAGAATTTCTTCCTGAGATCCATCTAAATCTCCCCTCTTCCAATTTAAAACCGATGCGAGTTTGTGTGTGTTGAAAGCATATACTTAAAGACTGTCTTCTGAAGGAGGACAAAGGTGCACAAATTCTTGTGAAGAGTCCCATCAGGAAATAATTTCACAAAGCTGTTTAGTTGTGAAAGTCGGAGTCAGCTCTGGTAGGTGTTAGGCTGAGAGAAAGTCTGTGATGCGGAAGAGTTTGGGAATAGAGAACGGTGGGAACGACATGTTCCCTTCTTCGATATTTGGCATTTGGAAGGAAACCTGTGCCTTCTGAATCCATTGTCAAAGGCTTTCTAATTTATACGACTTGATAGCACAGAATTTTTTGCATCCTTTGTCCCAGCGATGTCATTTGGAGGCCTTTCTTCTGCAAAGCTGTGAGTTGGCTGAGAAGTGCTAAGGAGGTTTGGAAGTGGCCATCACACTTGATGTGAAGGTTATGTTTCAAACTGCCAACAGGAATATGGCTATCTAAATAAAGCCTGCAAATTTCCAGCCTTTAAATTGCTTCTTAGCCTTCATCTTCTTTAGAATTATAGAATGGTTTGGGTTGGAAGGGACTTTAAAGATCATCGAGTTCCAACCCCCCTGCCATGGGCAGGGACACCTCCACCAGACCAGGTTGCTCAAAGCCCCATCCAGCCTGGCCTTAAAACCGCTCCAGGGATGGGGCAGCCACAGCTTCTCTGGGCAACCTGGTCCAGGCTCTCACCACCCTCACAGCAAAGAAGTTCTTCCCCACATCTCATCTCAATCTCCCCTCTTTCAGTGTCAAACCCTTCCCCCTCGTCCTGTGGCTCCCCCCCCTCATCAAGAGTCCCTCCCCAGCTTTCCTGGAGCCCCTTTAGGGACTGGAAGGGGCTCCAGGGTCTCCCCGGAGCCTTCTCTTCTCCAGGCTGAACCCCCCCAACTCTCTCAGCCTGTCCTCACAGCAGAGGGGCTCCAGCCCTCAGATCACCTCTGTGGCCTCCTCTGGCCCCGCTCCAACAGGTCCATGTCTCTCCTGTGCCGAGGATTCCAGAGCCGGACATCGTACTCCAGGTGGGGTCTCAGCAGAGCAGGGGGGCAGAATCCGCCCCCGTCTCCCTGCTGGCCACGCTTCTCTTGAATCCGCCCAGGATATTGTTGGCCTTCTGGGCTGCCAGCACACACACAAAAACATCTTCTTGAACCTGCTAATTAACGCGATGATTTAAGCGCAGTGGACCCTTGGCTGTGGATATCTCTTTCTTTTTAACCATTTCCCTTGATTCTTGAATAGGTTTTTAAGGATGATGTGTTGCTTTGCTCTTCCCCCCCCCCCCCACCTCCCCACCCCCCCCGGTTGCTATCAATGTCCGCTGCGCTTTATTCCTGCTGTCAGCTAGAATTAGGAGAGACTACAAGTAGTTCATCAGCATTTGTAGACGTGTTTTATAGGGCTATAAAACCCCGTCCTTTTTGATGTGCTGAGCTTATTCACACTTAGTCCCTGCGTGACCGGCTTTAAAGGCAGCGAGTCCTACTCTTCCGAGCATCGTAAAAACCCCGGGAACGGGAAAAGGCCAAACGCTCATCATGTCCTCGCCGCAAGACGTCTAATCTGACAGCGGTGCAGGAGGGATTCATGCAGGCAAATTCCTGCTAATGTTCGAGAGGAGCCGATATCCCTGGGAAATGTTTGGAAACCGCTTTGCTTAAAAGCCTTTCCGCTCCCGTGCTGTGGACTTGCTGTGTTTGCCATGCGTGACATTTACAAAACCGTAAGGTAGAATCTCTATTTTTTTTGTTTTGTTTTGTTTTCTTTCCTGAAGTTTACCAGCTCTTGCTGTTTCTTTCCTGATAGGAAATCTCAATTTTCTAGGGGGGGCCCGAATGCTTTTTTTCAGGAATTATTTGTGCTGGAGAAAACTACAAAATTTCATTAGTGTAAATCCTTTCTAAAATTTCTCTTTCCGTTATCTTATTTTGCTTCTTTTTTTGCTCAGACAGAATCACAGACTGGCAGGGGTTGGAAGGGACTTCTGGAGATCATCTAGTCCAACCCCCCTGCCAGAGCAGGTCCACCCAGAGCAGGTCCCAGAGGAACGTGTCCAGGTGGGTTTGGAATGTCCCCAGAGAAGGAGACTCCACCACCTCTCTGAGCAGCCTCTTCCAGGGCTCTGACACCCTCAAAGGAAAGAAGTTTTTCTGCATGTTGAGATGGAATTTCCTCTCTTCCAGCTTGTGCCTGTTGCCCCTTGTCCTGTCACTGGGCACCACTGAACACAGACCGGCCCCATCCTCCTGACACCCACCCTTTAGATATAGCTCAGCATCGACGAGATCCCCTCCCGGTCTTCTCTTCTCCATGCTAAACAGCCCTTGGTCTCTCAGCCTTTCCTCATCAGAGAAATGCTTCGTTTCTTGATCATCTTTGTAGCCTTCTGCTGTATCCTCTCCAGCAGTTCCCAGTCCTTCTTGAACTGGAGGCCCAGAACTGGATGCAGTGCTCCAGATGTGGCCTCCCCAGAGCAGAGGGGTAGGATGACCTCCCTTTACATCTCTCCCCCCATCTTTGTACTTCTTTCCCTTTCTTCATCGTCACCACACTCAGCCTGCTCCAGGGCCAGAGCCAGAAGAGAAGGTGCAGCCTTTATGCAGAAGCGTTTGGGAGGACCTGACACTGTAGGTGGGACAACAGCAGCTTCTTGTCCCTTGCAAAGGCCACCGCAAGTCTGTCCACATACACTTGGAAGCTGTTACTGCTGCTGCTCTGGACACACAGGCACCACTTCGAAATGTGTTGTTTGTCACTAGTAGTGTACGTGGAACATTTTAGGAACATCTCCTTCACAATGGGCTTCTCAGCATCAAAGCGGCTGCTTCGTCATCTGATCTCACCAGGGTGATGCCATTCCGTGGTTTACCCATGGGGGAGCTCATGTCTGAATGAGTGAAACAAGCTGAAAGCTTTGGAAATATTGCTGTTATTTCTGGGGTGCCCGGTTTGATGCTGTGGAGAGGAAAGGGAGTATATTGTTTGAGGGTTTTCTTATTTTTAGTAAGAGTATCTTAGGGGTTTTGTTTTTTGTTTGTTTGTTTCTCTTGACATGGCTACTCTGCGCCACTGAGAATGGGGACATAAATATACGAAGCAGCCAACAGAACTTGGAGTCGACTGGTCTGCTGATGATCTGCAGGATTGGATATTTTGTTGATTTTATACATTTTTTATTTTTTTTTTTTATGGTTGCACCGACCAGCTGCCTTTTCATAGAATCATAGAATCATCCAGGTTGGAAGAGACCCTTGGCATCATCGAGTCCAACCATCTACCCTACACTACAAAGTTCTCCCCAACACCATATCCCCCAACACCACATCTAAACGGCTCTTAAACACATCCAGGGATGGTGACTCAACCCCCTCCCTGGGCAGCCTGTTCCGGTGTCTGACCACTCTTTCTGTGAAAAATTCTTTCCTAATGTTCAGTCTAAACCTACCCTGTTGGAGCTTGAAGCCATTCCCTCTCGTTCTGTCATTAATTACCTGTGAGAAGAGACCAGCACCAACCTCTCTACAGTGTCCTTTCAAGTAGTTGTAGAGAGTGATGAGGTCTCCCCTCAGCCTCCTCTTCCTCATACTAAACAGTCCCAGCTCCTTCCACCGCTCTTCATAGGATTTGTTTTCCAGGCCCTTCACCAGCTTCGTTGCCCTCCTCTGCACTCGCTCCAGCACCTCGATATCTCTCTTGGATTGAGGTGCCCAAAACTGGACACAATACTCCAGGTGTGGCCTCACCAGTGCTGAGTACAGGGGCACAATCACCTCCCTACTTCTGCTGGTCACGCTATTTCTAATACAAGCCAGGATGCCGTTGGCTTTCTTGGCCACCTGGGCACACTGCCGGCTCATATTCAGCCACTTGCCAATTAGAACCCCCAGGTCTCTTTCTTCCAGGCAGCTTTCCAGCCACACTTCCCCAAGCCTGTAGCAATGCACGGGGTTGTTGTGGCCCAAGTGCAGAACCTGGCACTTGCCCTTGTTGAAACTCATGCCATTGATGTTGGCCCAATGCTCCAATCTATCTAGGTCTCTCTGTAGAGCTTCCCTATCCTCCTGGGAATCAACACTCCTGCTTAACTTGGTGTCATCTGCGAACTTGCTGATGATACACCCTATGTCCTTGTTGAGATCATCAATAAAGACGTTAAACAGAAATGGTCCTTACACTGAGCCCTGAGGCACACCACTTGTGACTGGCTGCCAGCTGGATTTAAATCCATTGAGCACCACTCTTTGGGACCTTCCAGTCAGCCATTGCTTGAATGGATCGTATGCTCATCCAGGCCGTGTGAAGCCAGTTTTTCCACAAGAATTGTATGGGGGACAGTATCGAATGCTTTTCGAAAGTCCAGATATACAATATCAACAGCCTTCCCCTCGTCCAATAATCTGGTTATCAGAAGTGGTTTTATTTAGGAATTCTGCAAAGACCTCTCGGTCATTTCGAGTAGTGTGTCATTGGTTTTATATATCTGTGAGCGTTTCACTGGTCAAGGTGAACTCTGGTTGTAGATAATGAAGGCTTGAGTCTGAAGTGGTTGGACGGTGATGCTTGAGGGTATGTACGTGACTAGTAGGACACGCTGGAAAAGTATTTAAGATTAGAATCAGCCTTAATATTTTTTCTTAATTACTTAGTTTGCATTTGTTCTTTGGCTTGAGTGATTTCTGCTGTACAAGGCTTTCACCAAGTTTTAGCCAAAATACTCAACTGGGAGAGAACAAGCTCTTCTTATATAAATATATATATAGTGCCAATGCGTATGTACAAACCCCCAGCAAGTGGCTGATGATTCACGGGTGATCTCAAGGCTGGGAGAGGCTGAAGAGCTCGAAGCCTCCGTGCTTTGCAGGAAATGACAAAGTTCCAACTTCGATTGAGAACAAACAACCTCCCTCCGCCCCCGAATCCTTCTGTTAGGCTCCGCGGTGTTCCGGTAATGGCACTGGAAGTCAGCATTTTTTGACATCTAAACCGTGAATTTAAAAAAAATAAAATATCCCTATTGACTTGTCAGAAATAAACTTGGGAGAAGCTGCGTTCTCTCTGTTCTGGGGGTTGAAATGGAAAATCTGAATTGCACTTCATCCCCCTGTTCTATTTTGCTTCTTCGTAGGAAGTGCTGATGCCGTGTGCTTCAGAAGTGCCACTATGACACAGGCAGACCTTGAATGGGCTGATTTTTATTTCTCTATTATAAATGTTCTCATTTCTTTTTTTTTTTTTTTTTGTAAATGAACAAAAAAAGACTACTTAAAAAATCTGAACTAATAGATTTAAATTAAAAATTTAATGTTTTTTCATGGATGTAGTGGTTTCGGCCGAATTTACCAAAACCAGACCGACAGATGGCCCTTCCTCCCCCTTCTCCCCCCACCCCCAAAAGAGGAGAGAGGAGGAGAAAGAGATAAGGAGATTCAGAAGTTTAGAATGAACTAAACTACTTTAATGAAGAATTAATATTAAAATAAAAATAAAGATGAAGATAATGAAATAGATACAATATATACAAAACCGCGTCAAGCTCCCAGGATGACAGTCATGTCACTGGCAGGCACTGGGGAAGTCCCAGACTGGACTCAGTGATGGATGGGAACTGGATTCCAGCTCTGGAGTCAGGAACACACGGATCGGGATCAAAGGCAGATGAACAGACAGAGTCCTCTCTGGACGTCGGCCATAACAGGAAAGGGGCTGACCCTTTGATCCCTCAGCTTTTATACTGAGCATGGGGCAGATGGGATGGAATACCCCAGTTGGTCAGGTTTGGGTCACCTCTCCTGTCCGCTCCTCCCCACCGATGTGACCTCTTTACGTTTTTTCCGTTTCCGACCCTCTAAGGGGGCAAATAAGGAAATTGGCTGCCCTTGGTTGTTACAGCAATAAGGATAAGCAAGGGCCTCCCTGCTCACCATCCCTTGGCACGGAGCACAAACATTGGGCTGATCACTCTGAGAACGAGCAGTTTTCTCCCCAATACGCCGTTAATTTCAGCGAGTTAGAGGAGGCCGAGCTAGGATGGAAAGTTACAGAACAGAAAATTGGTTCGGTTTTACTTCAAATCGGGACAATGGAGTTAACAATCTAGTTTTAGTTTTTGTTGGTTTTACATCCTTTTTAGACTCTTTGGAGAAAGTTTACTGATCGGTAACCGGTTTTAACTCTCAGTACGTGAAGGTCTGACGGGCTATGATTGGACCCTTTTGTCATTTGTGACGCCAAAAATGCAGTTTTAAATGTGAAGTAGGCACTTCTCTGCATTATTGAGTGAGATACTGATTTGCATGATTATCTAGTTGGTATTTTTCTAACCTCTTTGCACGTGTGTCTACGTCTTCTAAATGGCCAAGAGCCAGCAGTCGGTAACGGAACTTTGTGTGGGGATTTACAGGAATTCTAAATAACTCTACAGTGTTTCTGCAAACTCCTTTTCCCTGACAGGCTCTGCTCTCTGGAACTCCCAACCCATCTGGGAGGGAGTTCAGTTCCCTTGAAAGGCTGAAGGACTTGGGTCTTTTTTGTCTGGAGAAGAGAAGATTGAGGGGGGGATCTGATCAACGCCTATAAATACTTCAAGGGTGGGTGTCAGGAGGATGGGGCCAGTCTTTTTTCAGTGGTGCCCAGTGACAGGACAAGAGGAAATGGGCACAAACTTGAACATAAGAAGTTCCACCTAAACTTGAGGAGGAACTTCTTTCCTGTGGGGATGGCAGAGCCCTGGAAGAGGCTTCCCAGAGAGGTGGTGGAGTCTCCTTCTCTGGAGACTTTCAAAACCCACCTGGCCACGTTCCTGTGTAACCTGCTCTAGGTGGACCTGCTTTGGCAGGGGGGTTGGACTAGATGATCTCCAGAGGTCCCTTCCAACCCCGTATGCATTATCTGATTCTGTGATCTGCCCTCACGAAACACGGCCACCGAAACAGGATTTAGAGAACTCAGGAGAAAATGAGCTTGATGATAACACAAAGAGCCCAAATCCTGACCTCGTAGAAGCAGGAAAAGGGAATTGATTTAGTCAGTACTGCATTTTTTTCAATGTACATGATTATTTTAATTCTCAATTTGCCCCACCCTGGCCGGTCTGGTACATGGGAGCAAATGTGGAATGGGAGAAGTAAGTCTGATGATTTCCTGATGTCAGTGGCCCTGCAGCTTTGGTAGCCAAGGGCACCAGTGGGTTCTCCAATTTGAGAGCAAAGTTTCAGTATTGAAATATGCATTCCCTTTGCTTAAAAATTTAACTTTGCGATTTTCTTCAAAAGCTGACCACTAGGAACCGTTAAAAAGGAAGATGGAAATCTCATGTAACACAAAAAAGGATAAAAATAATTTTGATGGTACTCTATTGTTGTGGCCATTGTGTCTTCTGCCCGTAGTAAATACCTTGCGTCTTTAAGGCGGAGCAACTTGAAAACGTTTTGTTTCTTAGATCTGTGTTTCTTACTTGTAGTCTCTCCCTTCCCTCCTTTCTCAGTGCTCCTCGTCTTGATGTACAACCTTCAGAGAGATCATAGAATAGAGTCATAGAATTGTCTGAGTTGGAAGGGACCTTTCAGATCATCGAGTGCAACCATCAACCTAACACTGACAAAACCACCACTAATCCATGTCCCTCAGCACCACGTCTGCCTGGCTTTTAAATACCCATCAGGGATGGTGACTCCACCACTGCCCTGGGCAGCCTCCTTCAAGCCTTGATAACACTTTTGGCATAGAAATTTTTCCAAATATCCGATTTAAACCTCCCTTGGTGCAACTTGAGGCCATTTCCTCTTGTGTCATCACCTGTTCCTTGGGAGAAGAGACCGGCCCCCCCTGGCTACACCCTCCTTTCAGGGAGTTGTAGAGCTTAATAAGTTCTCCCCTCAGCCTCCTTTTCTCCAGGCTGAACACCCCCAGCTCCCTCAGCCGCTCCTCACAAGACTTGTGCTCCAGACCCCTCACCAGCTCTGCTGCCCTTCTCTGGACACCAGCTTCAGGCCCTCAATGTCTTTCCTGTTGTGAGGGGCCCAAAACTGGACGCAGCACTGGAGGTGGGGCATCACCAGTTCCCAGTACAGGGGGATGGTCTCACATTGGTTTCATACGCAGATTTCTCCTGCTGAAATCATCTAGCGTGAGCTTCCAGGCTTGACAAGACTGCTCTTCGCTTCCACGTTGCAAAATTAGCTTGCCATATTTATGATTGATGAGTCAGTGGTCAAAGTTGGTAAGATTGGATGTTGAAGCTTCCTATTTCATGCAGCAGATACAATTGCTGATGGCCCGCCATAAGGCTCTTGGTAGGTTGTGGTCTGTAGAGAAACCCTTTATTGTTCTCTTCCCTATTCTTTGAATCCGGATCTTCAGCACAGCCCTGTATGTAATTTCCAATGCTAGTGTTGAAGATGCACCTGAAAAACAGGGAAGACCCATATCTATCAAAATACAGGATATATATGCAAAAAGAACGGTTTATTTATTCTGGAATCGATATGTTAATTGTTTTTTGTAAGCAAAGGACTGGAAAAAAAAAAAAGTAACTGTGTCCATGCTAGGAACCATGGAAACCCATCTTCACCTGAGAAAAGGGGGTGATGAGGGAATTAGTTCAATTAAATGTGGCCTGTATACAGTTGCTCTACTCCTAGTATGTAATTAAATGCCTTGTAAAGCTCTTTGGGGTCCTCGTTTACTGGAAAAAGCCTAAGAAATGTGTGATTGTTGGTGTACTCTGGGTGAAGCTGTGAGCTGGAAACTGATTAAAATAATAGTAAAATGTGTTGCATTGTTAATTCATTCCTTCTAATAATAAAAGCTGGACTCCCTCCGCTTTGCATTTATAACGCAGGCTTGAAAACACATCAAAGAGTAGCGCTAGGAGAAGAGAATGAAAAATACATGTGTGCTTAGCTTAGATGCTGTGGGTTTGAGTGATGTGGTTCTGGTGTTTCTATTTACTGGAGCGTTGCCTTTTATTTTTAATTTTTATTCCAGAGTGATGTAACGTCAGTCGTCAATTTTTACCGTGGTTTCCGTGGGTGAAAAGTCATTTCCCAAAGCTTTCTTGGTGGAAAACTTGGTGGTGGTGCCTGTTATTCCCAGTGTAGTCGTGGCTGAGGGGCCCTGTAAAATGCTGTAAAAATAACTCTGAAACTGTGCTCTACTCGGGACTTGTTTTTCTGTAGTTTTTATTGAGCCGCCCTATGAATTTCTGTGATGGATGGGGTTTTCTGAAAGAGCCAAAGGCATTTAGGATCTAACTCCGTTGGCAATCCAGTGGGACTTGGGCAACTAATTGCTTTAGATTCTTTTGAAAATCCCAGATCTAATTTTGCTTTATAATAACATGATTTTCGAGGGGGGGGGTAAACCTCCAAGAAAAATAACACTTGGTGTAACTTTTTTTATTTTATTTTTTAATAGACAGGGGAACTGTTGGTCTGGCTTTTGCTGATGGCTGAGTCTCTTGCGTTGAACCTCCTTGGAAAAGGCTCGGAGCAGGAGGTCAGGGGTGAGGGTGGAGGACCAAGGGTTGGTTGATGTCTTTTCTAAGGGCTGACCGATGGCCACGTGCAACACCCAAGAAGAAAGGGCGAACGGGACCCTTGTCTGGCGCTTGCTAGATTCATTCTAATCGCGGAAAGGTTAATCGCGTCATTAATGTTCTCTCCCAGGCTTAAGCAGTTGGAAGTTGCTGCATATGACGGGGGAGAATAATCCAAATCAGTTACACCTCCCAGCGGGTCGGTAAATAGATAAATCAGAGCGGTCCCTTAAGCATAATTTGAAAAATCCTTCCCTTTTCACTCCCAAAGGACAATGAAATAAACCAGTAGATTTACACATGATTAGCTGGGACACAATCAATGGATGATCTCACTTTATTGCGGTGATTTGGTGCTCTATTCCCTTGCTGTTTCAGCCGTGTGTCACCTGCCTGGTGTCCTGTTGGAAAAGCTGCATTTCCCAGCCCCGTTACCTGCCAAAGTGGTAAATGATCGTGGCTTTGAATTGTTTTCCCACTGTAACCTCTCTTGATAACTTGCCTTAATCCACAACGGTGTCTTTCCTTTAGAGCCCATCTTGGTCATAATGTGGAAAAGTCTTCATCTGGAGCACTGTGTCCAGTTCTGGGCTCCCCAGTTCAAGAAGGACAGGAAACTGCTGGAGAGGGTACAGCAGAGGGTTGCAAAGATGATGAGGGGCCTGGAGCATCTCTCTTACTAGGAAAGGCTGAGGGACTTGGGTCTTTTTAGTCTGGAGAAGAGAAGACTGAGGGGGGATCTGATGAACACCTATAAATACTTCAAGGGTGGGTGTCAGGAGGATGGGGCCGGTCTTTTTTCAGTGGTGCCCAGTGGCAGGACAAAAGGTAATGGGCACAAACTTGAACATAGGAAGTTCCACTTAAACATGAGGAGGAACTTCTTTCCTTTGAGGGTGGCAGAGTCCTGGAAGAGGCTGCCCAGAGAGGTGGTGGAGTCTCCTTCTCTGGAGATGTTCAAAACCCACCTAGCCACGTTCCTGTGCAATCTGCTCTGGGTGGTCCTGCTTTGGCAGGGGGGTTGGACTAGATGATCTCCAGAGGTCCCTTCCAACCCCATGTCATTCTGTGATCTGTGGAGGCGATGACTGTGGTGGAGAGTGTTGTGAGAACTTTTGTAGTCTCTCTGTAACATTGCTGCTAATACCTTCCTGGTGGTACCTGCAGATCTGTGCCTTGGACTAGAGATGGAGCAAGTGATGTCCTTCAGTGTGTCTGCAACAGGATATCAGACACATGGTTCATCTTGTGCAATTCCATCCATGGAAAACAGCAGCACAAGTGTTTGTATCAGTACGTTCTTCTTAAAACTGTGTTGCTCATAGCTCTTCAGTATTATGTTAGAGAAGCAGTTGTAGATTTGTTTTTTCTTTTCAAATTAGCCAAATTTTCATTCTGGAAGCTTCAGCTTCCTTCTGCTTTGCAAGGCAAAGGCAGTTGGGTAACTTCTGTAAAGGATAGTGTTGTTTCCAGCTTTGTAGTCCTCAACACAGGAAGAACATGGACCTGTTGGAACAGTTCCAGCGGAGGGGAGATTGAGATGAGATCTGGGGGAGAAAATTCTTTGCTGTGAGGGTGGAGAGACCCTGGCCCAGGTTGCCCAGAGAAGTTGTGGCTGCCCTGTCCCTGGAGGTGTTCAAGACCAGGCTGTATGGGGCTTTGAGCAGCGTGGTCTGGTGGGAGGTGTCCCTGCCCATGGCAGGGGGGTTGGAACTCGATGATCTTTGAGGTCCCTTCCAACCCAAACCATTCTCTGCTTCTCTGATTCTTCGGGATACTTCCGGTTCATCTTCTGGTAGAACATGTCACAGAATCACAGAATCTTCTAAGTTGGAAGGGACCTTCAAGATCATCTTGTCCAACCATCAACCTAACTGACAAAAATAAACACCCACAAAACAACAAAATGCAACACCATCACTAAACCATGTCTCCCAGCACCACGTCAACCCATCTTTTGAACACTTCCAGGGATGGTGCCTCAACCACCTCCCTGGGCAGCCCATTCCAATGTCTGATAACCCTTTCAGTGAAAAAATTTTTCCTAATATCCAGCCTGAACCTCCCCTGGCACAACTTGAGGTCGTTTCCTCTAGTCCTGTTGCCCGTGACTTGGGAGAAGAGACCAACCCCCGCCTCTCTACACCCTCCTTTCAGGGAGTTGTAGAGAGCAATAAGGTCTCCCCTCAGCCTTCTTTTCTCCAGGCTGAACAACCCTAGTTCCCTCAGCCTCTCCTCATAAGACTTGTGCTCCAGACCCCTCACCAGCCTTGTTGCTCTTCTCTGGACCCGCTCCAGCCCCTCGATGTCTTTTTTGTGCTAGGGGGCCCAAAACTGGACACAGTACTCGAGGTGGAGTCTTACTCCTGAAGTAAGGAGTTTATGTCTTACTCCTACTTACGACTACTTACTTAAGGAGTTATGTCTTACTCCTGAAGACTACATGGGTCTGGTCCCCTAATATGCCAGGACTGATCATAAAAAAAAAAAAAAAAAGTAAAATAAATGAACAAAATTAGGAGAATTCCATTGCTAATCTTGTGTGTGGTGTCGTTCAAGACAAGACTGTCATACCAGCAACTAATTAGCGCTCTGCTTAACGTAGAACTCTGATTCTCTTTATGCTTGTACTAATTACTAATTTGCGATCTTCAAATCTTAGTATCTCAGAGTTGTTTGGGAGGATGAATAAAGCCTCTACATCTCTGGGCAACAGGTACTTTAATGCATCCGAATATATGTAGATGAGAAGATGCGAGTTCAGAGGTAACTCAGAGGTCAGTGTTCCCTCAGTGGCAACCTGTGTGATTCCTTTGCACGCTCCAAGGTTGCAGGTTGTATAAAGCACATGAGAATTTGGTCCTTGTCTTCCCAAATCCTACTTTCTTTCTTTAGCAATGATTCTTTCAGCGTAATGTTCTTGGGTTTAATATTCTTCAGAGAAACGTTCTTTGTTATTTATCCTTCATTTCTACTGTTACGCCTATAGCCCCTTTACTTATATATGCTGCATTTTCTGAAAACTGGCTAGATGTTAATCTGAATTTTTGCATTGACAGGCTTAAATGTATTCTGTAGTCAAACACCAGCAGAAGCGAAATGATCTCCTAGTTCTTACAATCCACCTAAACAGGTATTGACATTCTCCGCAAAGTCATTTGAACGAAAATCCAAACATCAAACACCCAAGTGAAGGGATTCTGCGGGTGCAGATGAGAACGAGATTATGAGACTTATCTCCAAGGTCACCAAAATTGGGTCTGCCTTTTGAGAACGTCTTTATTGTCACACTGAGTGGATTTGTTCGTTGTGGGACGCGACTGGTGCTACACATTCCCTCCAGCTCAGCCTCCCGTCATTAGCCAGAATTGCTGGCCTTGTATTTTCTGTTAGTGCTTTTTTTTTAAGGCCAAGAGTTCAGGTTGAAGGTTTTGTTAAACGTTCTTCTCTTTTGCATTTAGTTTTGCTGTGAGCTATATAATTAACAATTTCCTTAAAGAGCCAGTTAAAGGTTCGCATATTAACTGAGGGTGTAGAAACACAGTCTCCTGCACGAGTTGTAATAGTTCTTCATGGTCCGTGTAAGATGATTGCGTGATCTTATTAAGGACGTGTTCTTTTGGATGCATAATATTGTGCCGTATTAATGACCCTGAGAGTTTTTGGCTTCCTTCTGAAAGGTTGTGTAGAAGGGATGTGAATCCCTTTAACACCTTTCAGCTGCAGCCCCCTCAGAATTGTAGCCCAGGCTCTGGTGGACAGCCGGCTGAACATGAGCCAGCAGTGTGCCCAGGTGGCCAAGAAGGCCAACGGCATCCTGGCCGGTATCAGGAATAGCGTGGCCAGCAGGAGTAGGGCAGTGATGGTGCCTCTGTCCTGGGCACTGGTGAGGCCTCACCTCGAGTGCTGTGTTCATTTCTGGGCCCCTCACTACAGGAAGGACATTGAGCTGCTGGAGCGTGTCCAGAGGAGAGCCACCAAGCTGGTGAGGGGTCTGGAGCACAAGTCAGATGAGGAGAGGCTGAGGGAACTGGGCATGTTTAGTTTGGAGAAGAGGAGGCTGAGGGGGGACCTCATTGCCCTCTACAACTCCCTGAAAGGAGGTTGTAGAGAGGTGGGTGTTGGCCTCTTCTCCCAAGGGAATAATGACAGGACCAGAGGAAATGGTCTGAAGTTGGGGCAGGGGATGTTTAGATTAGATATGAGGAAGAATTACTTTACTGAGAGAGTGGTCAGGCACTGGAACAGCCTGCCCAGGGAGGTGGTGGAGTCGCCATCCCTGGAGGTATTTAAGGAACGTGTAGACATGGCACTGCAGGGCATGCTCTAGTGCCTGATATTGTTGGGTGGTTTTTTTGTGTGTGTGTATGGTTGGACTTGATGATCTCAAAGGTCCCTTCCAAACATGAAGAATCTGTGATTCTCTGCTAAAGGAGTAAGTTCTGGAAAATGAGAGTCATTCCGTGAGCAAATAGACTCAGGGTAAAGCAATACAGTTACATTCGGGGGAAATTTATTCATTTAAATTCCTCTCTTTTTCCTGGCTGGGGAACAGAGATTGGTATGTGGCTTTTGTCACCTAGACTGAAGACAAAACAGTACCTTTATTGAGAAAAAACAGTCATGCACAGTTTTTTAAGAGTTTAGAAGTAAAGATCCTACAAACGGCCCCTGTGACACCAGCTGCTTTGTGGGACAGATGTTCCAGAGTCAACTTTAGATCAGCAGATTCAGGTATCGGTCGGTCTGTTTGCTCAATATATTCAATATTACAGATGTCATCTACCTGGACTTATGGAAAGCATTTGACGCTGTCCCGCACGACATCCTGGTCTCAAAATTGGAAAGTCATGGTTTCGATGGATGGACCACTCAGTGGATAAAGAACTGGCTGAATGGCCGCACTCAATGGGTCAATGGGTCAATGGTTCAATGTCCAATTGGCGGCCAGTGACGAGTGGAGTTCCTCAGGGGTCGGTACTGGGACCAGTGCTGTTCAACATCCTTGTCGGAGACATGGACAGTGGGATAGAGTGCACCCTCAGCAAGTTTGCCGACGACACCAAGCTTGGTGGCGCGGTCGACACGCTGGAGGGAAGGGATGCCATCCAGAGGGACCTGGACAGGCTGGAGAGATGGGCTTGTGCAAACTGCATGAAGTTCAGCCAGGCCAAGTGCAGGGTCCTGCACCTGGGACGTGGCAATCTCAGGCACAAATACAGGTTGGGTGGAGAATGGCTGGAGAGCAGCCCTGAGGAGAAGGACTTGGGGGTGTTGGTGCAGGAGAAGCTCAACATGAGCCGGCAACGTGCGCTGGCAGCCCAGAAAGCCAACCGCATCCTGGGCTGCATCAAGAGAAGTGTGGCTAGCAGGTCGCGGGAGGTGATTCTACCCCTCTATTCTGCGCTCGTGAGACCCCACCTGGAATACTGTGTCCAGCTTTGGAGTCCTCAACACAGGAAGGACATGGACCTGTTGGAACGGGTCCAGTGGAGGGCCACGAAGATGATCCGAGGGCTGGAGCACCTCCCCTATGAAGACAGGCTGAGAGAGCTGGGGTTGTTCAGCCTGGAGAAGAGAAGGCTCCGGGGAGACCTCAGAGCAGCCTTCCGATATCTGAAGGGAGCCTCCAGGAGAGCCGGAGAGGGACTCTTTGTCAGGAAATGTAGTGACAGGACAAGGGGTAATGGTTTTAAACTGGAAGAGGGGAGATTTAGATTAGATATTAGGAGAAAATTCTTTCCTGTGAGGGTGGTGAGGCACTGGAACAGGTTGCCCAGGGACGTTGTGGGTGCCCCATCCCTGGAAGTGTTTAAGGCCAGGCTGGATGGGGCTTTGAGCAACCTGCTCTAGTGGAGGTGTCCCTGCCCATGGCAGGGGGGTTGGAACTCGATGATCTTTAAGGTCCTTTCCAACTCTAACCATTCTATGATTCTCCTTTCCAGTTCCTTTCCAATTTGAGTGGGGCTTCCTGTCATCATGTGTCTATGTAGTCCACCTGGTGAAAATGTCTTTATCTTCTCACTGTAGTCCCAGCTAGCATATTGGCAAGGTAAAACCTTCTTGAAGGTTTGTAGAGTATTTAAAATACCTTTACGAGCACAGTATCAAACCTTTTGGAGCGCAGCTTATTTTGTACCGTTATCTGCTTGAAAGGGTCTACGTGGTGTTGAAGGAGCCACAGTAGCCCAGGGAAAATGCTGCTCATGTTGCACTGACAATGGTTTCAGGGATTGTTGTTCCTTTTGGGCTTCAGAGGGCCAAATTTGGGGGGTTTTGGGGTGTTGTGTCTGTGGGGAACAAAAAAAAACCAAGGCAACGTCTCTTCCATCCAAGGGGAAAGATTGATCGTTTTTGGGGTGAATGTGAAATTTTTTAGATGCACTGGGTTGGAGTTGAGTTCGTAGTTGTCCTTTTTTTTGCCTTACTTAGAGAGTCTGGTGGTGTGTTAAAATAAGATCAGTCCCAGCACCTCGGTAAGATCCTGATGATGTTGGCATTTCTGCACCTGCTTAATTTGGTTTTGCAAGTAGGGCCAGCAAGGCTGCCTGTGAGACTTCACTTAAATTATCTGCTGGCTTAGCAGAATAAAGCTGACTTGGTGCACTTAATGAATCTGAAATGATTTCCACGAAGTATTTGCTGAACCTCAGCTTATTTCTGCAATCTTGAAAGTGGCTTATTAATTGATGGGAGACTGACTATCCCTTTGGACAAAGGAAGTTAGGTCCAAACTGCAGTTTCTTTTTCAACAAGGGATGACTTCTTCCTTTTTTACACCAGCAGAGTGGCCCCAGGCTTGTTTTGAAGGAAACTTTGGGTTTAAGACACTATTTTGGTGTCTTTGGCTCAACATGGGCTGGAAATGTGCGCTGGCAGCCCAGAAAGCCCCCTGCACCCTGGGCTGCATCCTCAGCAGCGTGGCCAGCAGGGTGAAGGGGGGGATTCTGCCCCTCTGCTCCGCTCTGGGGAGACACCCCCCCAGTGCTGCCTCCAGCTCTGGGGCCTCAGCACAGGAGAGACATGGAGCTGTTGGAGCGGGGCCAGAGGAGGCCACGGAGATGCTGGGAGGGCTGGAGCCCCTCTGCTGTGAGGACAGGCTGAGAGAGTTGGGGGGGTTCAGCCTGGAGAAGAGAAGGCTCCGGGGAGAACTTAGAGCCCCTTCCAGTCCCTAAAGTGGCTCCAGGAAAGCTGGGGAGGGACTCTTGATGAGGGAGGGGAGCCATAGGAGGAGGGGGAAGGTTTTTAAACTGAAAGAGGAGAGATCTAGATGAGATACTGGGGAAGAACTTCTTTGCTGTGAGGGTGGTGAGAGCCTGGCCCAGGTTGCCCAGAGAAGCTGTGGCTGCCCCATCCCTGGAGGGGTTCAAGGCCAGGTTGGATCACAGAATCACAGAATCACAGAATCTTAGTGGTTGGAAGGGACCTTTGAGATCATCGAGTCCAACCACATTAAAAAAAAAAAAAATAAAACACACAAACAAACAAAAAAACACAACACAAAACCAAACAAACAACAACACCCCCCCCCAAAAAAAAAAAAAAAAAAAAAAGCAGCATCCATCAACTAAACCCCACACCCACAACCTCACACACAACACCCCACCACAAACCAACAATCCCGGGCACTAGAGCATGCCCTGAAGAGCCACGTCTACACGTTTCTTAAATACCTCCAGGGATGGGGCTTGGAGCAACGTGGTCTGGTGGGAGGTGTCCCTGCTCCAACCCCGCAGGGGGGTTGGAACTGGATGATCTTTAAGGTCCCTTCCAACCTGAACCATTCTGTGAGTCCATGATTATTATTTTTTTTTTTTTTCATCTGCCTCATTCTGTCTCCGAACTGTCACAGATTCACAGTATGGTTGGTGTTGGTATGGACCTCTGAAGGTTGTCTGGTCCAAACTTCCAGCTCAAACAAGGCCACCCAGAGTGTGTTGGCCAGTGATTTTACTATCTATCTATCTATCTATCTATCTATCTATCTATCTATCTATCTATACTATCTACCCCTCTATTCTGCGCTCGTGAGACCCCACCTGGAATACTGTGTCCAGCTTTGGAGTCCTCAGCACAGGAAGGAGATGGACCTGTTGGAACGGGTCCAGCGGAGGACCACGAAGATGATCAGAGGGCTGGAGCACCTCCCCTGTGAAGACAGGCTGAGAGAGCTGGGGTTGTTCAGCCTGGAGAAGAGGAGGCTCCGGGGAGACCTCAGAGCAGCCTTCCGATATCTGAAGGGAGCCTCCAGGAGAGCCGGAGAGGGACTCTTTGTCAGGAAATGTAGTGACAGGACAAGGGGTAATGGTTTTAAATTGGAAGAGGGGAGATTTAGATTAGATATTAGGAGGAAATTGTTTCCTGTGAGGGTGGTGAAGCACTGGAACAGGTTTCCCAGGGAAGCTGCGGCTGCCCCATCCCTGGAGGGGTTCAAGGCCAGGCTGGATGGGGCTTTGAGCAACCTGCTCTAGTGGAGGTGTCCCTGCCCATGGCAGGGGGGTTGGAACTCGATGATCTTTAAGGTCCCTTCCAACTCTAACCATTCTGTGATTCTACGATTATCTTCTGTACATTGTATATTACCGTGGGGTATAAGGGTATACTCTTTCGCTATGAATATTTAGGCATGGTGTACAGTGAAAAGCAACTTGCTGCTGTTAAAGCAACAGCATGGAATGGCACGGAATGGGAAAATCTTGTTTTGAAATCTTAAGGGTAAACCCTGTAAATTGCTCATTTTTCCAAGGCATTAATCGACATTTGTGGACTCTTCTTGTCTGAAGAGGGACTTGCTGTAGCCAAGACAGAGAATCCGATTGGAGAATCGCCTGGATCGGTCCTGATTCTTCATTTGGATTTCTGTCCAACCTCGGACAAGTTGCTCATGTGAAAGAAGGTGGACGATTTGCTTTAGAATAACGTGTGCTGAACGGACGGCCGTGAAAGGCAAAGTAAAGGCGATTGTGGCTTAATTTTTAAATTTTCTGTCACGTTATTTACATAGACCCTTTGTTATCTTTTGGGGATTTGGTCTGTAATATCCTTTTAGACCTTTATTCTCATATGGTCTGGTTGATGAAAGGAATGCCCGTGTTATTTCTGAGTGTCAGATGGTTGCAGAGCCTGCTCCGTAGCTGTTTTGTTGTTTAGTTCACTTGTTTTCTTCATTCCTCAAACTCCATCTTCCCTGAATTTACTGTCTGCTCCTTCCTCGCTGCTGCATTATTGTCTGGAACACTTCCTATTGATTTTCTGTGTCGGTGATGATTTCCTTCTCTGAACACAGTTGTGAAGAATTGAAAGTAATTTGGTCAGAGAAGGTTTTGTGCTTCTGAAGATCTAGAGGAGCATTTAAAACCTTTTCCGTAACCTTATTTCAAGAGGTTTGATATTCTTGTTTGTTGAGTTGTCGTTTTATTAAGGTCACTTTGTGCGTTCCTGTCTCTTTGGTAGGCTTTGTTTTCAGCGCAGCATGAAAACCTGTTTTGGTTTTCGTTTAGGAAAAAAATCTGATGAATTAAATTTAATTTTCCATTTTGAGATTTTTCTACAAACCATTCACTGAAAGCAGAACAGCAATAAAAGTCAATTTAGTCATTGTCTAATCAGTAAAAAAAACCTTCTTGCGCAGACTTTGAGGAAAAAAGGAGCATTTTGAGGTGGAGAGAGATTTATTTGCGAATATTGACCTGCAAGTTCTGAGTTGCAGAGATAAGTGATTAATCCATCTGCCATAATCTATCAGAACTTGAATGGGTTCTTGTTAAGCGTTTGATTCCTAGGACAGAACTAATAGTTTAGAAATTACCTGTTATTATCTGGTGTTTTGACTGATAGAGCAGCAGTTGGGAAGAGGCTCCGAGGAGGCTGCTGGATTTTCCCGTGCCTGAGATTTGCACGTATCGGGGACGTCAACGTTGGCAGCGAGGTCTTGATCTACGACGTGTTGAGGATTTTTGGCCCTAATCCAGAAAGGCAATTAGTTGCAAGGCGTGATTGGGACCGTTCACGTGTTTTAAGTACTGCGTGTGTGTTTTAAGTGCTTTGCTGGCTTACGGCCAGGCTGCCCAGCACCTCGTGGGATGAAGACAGTGTTTTTGTAATAAGCTACGGTAGAACCTTTTTCAGAAGGTGACTGAAGCTGATTTCCATCGCTTTACTGGGAAATAGCCAGGGTCCAGCAGAGGGCTTCAAAGATGGTCACAGGGCTCGAGTACCTATGCTATGAGGACAGGCTGAGAGAGTTGGGGGGGTTCAGCCTGGAGAAGAGAAGGCTCCAGGGAGACCTTAGAGCCCCTTCCAGTCCCTAAAGGGGCTCCAGGAAAGCTGGGGAGGGACTCTTGATGAGGGAGGGAAACCATAGGACGAGGGGGAAGGTTTTGACACTGAAAGAGGGGAGATTGAGATGAGATGTGGGGAAGAACTTCTTTGCTGTGAGGGTGGTGAGAGCCTGGACCAGGTTGCCCGGAGAAGCTGTGGCTGCCCCATCCCTGGAGGGGTTCAAGGCCAGGTTGGATGGAGCTTTGACGACCCTGGTCTGGTGGGAGGTGTCCCTGCCCATGGCAGGGGGTTGGAACTGGATAGTCTTTAAGGTCCCTTCCAAGACAAATCATTCTATGACAGCCCAGCCTGAATCTCCAAGGTTTGGAGTAGCTCAAGGGAGTTTTGGGTGTTTATTGAATATCTCCCGCGCTTCTGGACTGTGAGGATAATGAATTAAGTTGTCATTTATATTCTGCTATTTGTCAACTTGCAAATGGGGTGTTCTGTGGATAGCAGTTCATTATCTGTTTAACAAAATCTGTCATGTTGGGGATTAGAAATGTCATTCCTCAAAAAATGAGGAGTTGGGTATACAAATAGAGCCCGGCACCTGTGTCAGCGCTGTATTGTTTCCATATGGGAATGGATAACAACATTTTCTCCTATGTTTTCAACCCTACCAGTATTAGGATGCAGTGAAAATGGGGAATTGATTTTTAAGACACGGGCATCTAATTGCTCCAAGAATTTGAGTGTTCTGTGTTTCTGCGTTATCCTCGTCAAAAGCCGGGCTGTCTGCACAGACGCGTCGGGAAACTCCTGCTGAAATGGAATTCCCAAGAAATCACAGTCCTCCCTGAAACCTAAATAGACAAGAAAAATGCTAGAAACAGAAGCACCCAAGCTGATGTTCGGCAAGTAATCATATTTCGTGGAAAATGTGGAATTTTTTTTGAAAAATCAAGGTTTTGGTGGAAAAACATTGTGGAATAAGTCGAAAACTTTGGGATTTTTTTGTTGCGGGCTTTTTTTCTTAAATATAGTCTAATTCTCCAAACTAGTGGTCTCTCCCCACAAAAAGGGAAGGCTTTTCGAACCCAAAGGTTATTCAGCTTCTGTGACGTTTGTTTTTTAGGGCACTTCAGAAGTACTCAGCTTAAAAAAGAAGCTGCCTTGGAGCCTGGTATGGGTTGAGGCAATTTGATTGAAATGGAACATTTTGCAGAAAACTTGCTACAGAATAAAAGTAGTAATTAAAAAAAGGCATGAGATGTCTTAGATTTTATTAGAAAGAAGGTAAGACGACTCGGTGACCTGACAGATGAAGGGCAGGGATTAAAGGGTATTTTTTGCTTATTATTTTTTAGAGAGAGCAAGTGAATTTTTTTTAAAGATGGGGGAAAAAAATGAATAATGGGCCCTTTCAGCAAGTATAACTTAAATGTGTGATCTTAAAGATGGTCGGGCAGCGACAAAGAAAACGGTGAATTCTAACATTTTCTCTCTTTGTTTCTTTACAAATGAAAATGTCTAAAATACATGATGGCTCTTCAGTCAGGGGCGGATGGAGGGGATATTATGTGGATGGATCTAGTTCTTGTGATGATCCAAGAGGGACTGTTTTCTTATCCGTATGAAAATTGGGCGGTGGTAGATGTCAAATATTTGTCTTCAGTAGTAAAGTAAATATTTGCTCTCTAACTGTCCCCATCAGTGAGCAAATCACCTGCAAACAACAACATATTGCAAGAAGGAGGATGCAGGAAATTACATAAAAATTAAAGATGAAGCAACTGAACGAAAAAACCTGACACCGAGTAAAATGACAAAACCAAGTTAAATAAAAATTAGGTGGTTGGATTCCCTTGCGATGGAGAAAACCGAATTACAGAGTGTGTTATGCAAAGGTGGTGGAATGACAAATGTCAGTGGGAATCTGAAAAGCTGTTTGCAGACTGTGCATGGAAGACAGACTTTTTGTAGGAGGTGGAGGAACATGCCTTTATTTAAAGAATTCCTCTGTCTAGTGAGATAAAAATTCAGAGTAGGGAGGACCACATATAGGGTCTGAAAATACTATGCTGTAAAAACTGAAGTGTATTAGCAGGTTTAATTAGTTTGTGGATTGAGGAGTGAAAATGGAGTGTATTTATATATATATTTTTTAATTTAAAAAGATTAGAAAACGGCGCTTGTTACCAAAATTATGGTGGCTGCCACCCTCCATTCCTGGAAGTGTTCAAGGCCAGGCTGGATGGGGCTTTGAGCAACCTGCTCTAGTGGAGGTGTCCCTGCCCATGGCAGGGGGGTTGGAACTGGATGATCTTTAAGGTCCCTTCTGACTCTAACCATTCGATGATTCTCTGATGTTTAAGTTGAACGTTCCTGATGTTCAGTGGAAGAGTAGGTACCTGTTGATGGAATCATAGAATCGTCTAGGTTGGAAGAGACCGTTGGGATCATCGAGTCCAACCATCTACCCTACTCTACAAAGTTCTCCCCTACACCATATCCCCCAACACCACATCTAAACGGCTCTTAAACACATCCAGGGATGGTGACTGAACCTCCTCCCTGGGCAGCCTGTTCCAGTGTCTGACCACTCTTTCTGTGAAAAATTCTTTCCTAATGTTCAGTCTAAACCTACCCTGTTGGAGCTTGAAGCCATTCCCTCTCGTTCTGGAGACCTTGTCTTTGGCTGGTTCTTGTAATGCCCAGTCCAAGAGCCCACAGGAGGAGCGAAGTATTTTTTTAGGTTAAATCTTGGAATTCTCTCTGAAATAACGTACCGTGGCTGGTTCAAAATGAGTGATTTGAGCTGCCTAATAGTAATTCCTAGAGTATAATTATGTTAAGCATCCTGAGGAGCAGGCTGAGTATCAAATAATAAAATGGACAGGAAAGGAGGTAAAGTAAAAGACTAAATTGTGAAGTCCTAAACAGGCAAAGGAAGCAAAACTCTTAGTTGGCTTCTGGTTTTCAGTTGTCCACTTGGAATTATGTTCCTTTGAACAGAAAGAAAACCAGCAAATAGATAAACAGGACGACTGCCAGGGCTGGAGGTGTTTTTATTTGGCGCAAATAACTTGAAATTTAGAAATGAAGCGCTAGGAAAGCTAATAAGGTGAAATATTTTTTTAGCAGAGGCAGTAGGAGGGAAGTGAAGACGACTGTTGTGGGTTTTAGGGATCAAAGATATTTGATATATCTTTAGGCCGTTAAAAGCAAGGCGCCTGTAGAAGACGTCGTGGTTTTGTTGAATTGTACGAGATTGTGTTAAAAAAAGAAAACATTACGAGAAAGCTAAATGATTTCTCTGAAACCGGTCTTTAGTTTTGAGAGTGTTGACGAGGAAGCTACCCAGAAACTCTTCTCTGGTGATAACAAAGACAAAGAGGCAGAGCTAGAGGCTTTAGGGTGGTGAGAGCCTGGCCCAGGTTGCCCAGAGAAGCTGTGGCTGCCCCATCCCTGGAGGGGTTCAAGATCAGGCTGGACGGGGCTTTGAGCAACCTGGTCTGGTGGGAGGTGTCCCTGCCCAGGGCAGGGGGGTTGGAAGTAGAGAGGATCTTTAAGGTCCCTTCCAACCCAAACCATTCTATGATTCTTTAGAAGGAATTTTGAAATTAATTGAAGTTCAAAGGCAGGATGGCAGAAGACTTTCTTAGGAAGGAGAAATAGGAAGTCACTGAGATGCCAGGAAGAAATGTCTTAATACCATGTATAAAAGTGGTACAAATTATTTCTGTAGGGTTAGCTCTTGTGAGTGTTTGTTTTTGTTGTTGAGTTGGTTTGTTTTTTTTTAATAGTTCTCTCAATGCACTTGCAAGGGATAAAGAGCTTTCCAACAAATCAAAGTAGGCAGGGGTTGAAATGCAGGTGGTGGTTTTTTTTAATTAATTAGAAAACTGACCAGGAGACAATTTTTCACTGATTGTTACATTATCATAATGGAAAGAAGAAAAGTTAACTCTGTTTTTTCGGATGACCCTCATGGTGGTTATCAGGCTTCTTAGTGGTCTCCAAAAAAGGTCTGTGCAGGAAGACAGTGAATTTTGGCACCTGCCACAAAATCTTTTGAGTTTTTTGGGACAAGAAGGGGCTGATGAATCTGCGAGACGTTTAAATAAGTTAGCTAGTGTGTATTGAGGGGGAAAATAAAATTATTTGTTGAGCCTCCTTGGTTCTAAATTAGCCAAAGACGGGAAAGCGGGTGTCATTTTTAGAAAGTTCAGTGGCAGCCTGCTCTTAGTGTGTCCAGTGGTCCGAACTGGGAAGATGCTGGGGTGTGTAAAGGGTAGATATCAAATTAAATTTGATATTGCTTTTGTAGAAATGAAAGCTGCAAACCTCATCTGTCGGTGTCTGCCCTGAGTCGTCTGTGCTCATCTTGAAGGATATTGCAGGGCAAGAAGGGGTTTGGAGAGGTGCAGGGGTGGTCACAGCACATCTGGAGAGAGGTAGAAAAAGTTGGTCTTGCTTCTCTTGGGAAGAGACTAAATAAACATGATAAAATAATAGGTGGGATGGGAAAATAATTGGTGGCAGTTCCTGTTTCTTCCTGCTCCGAGAACGTGAAACGAGAGACTTCAGCACGACAAAGCAGCAGGTAATGAGTAAAAAGTGGTAGGTTTTTTGTGTGGTTGCAGTTGAACGGAGGAGCTGCTGCTTGAATCAAAACTCGCTCTGCCAAAGTCCGTCATCTTCGTAATTTATTATCTCTTTATGGGCTTAAAATTTACAGCTAGAAATGGACCACGGAACACAGGCGCTTGGGTAGATCTTTGGTCATAAAATATGTTGCGAGAGTCCGTGTTTCCCACAAGCTTGTTATGGGCACGTTGACACGGGAAGGAAATGAATGATACTCCTTGTCTTCTCTACCTGACAAATGCCAAATTTAAATAGAGAAATCAAATCCCTGTGTTTTAGATGCTTCTCTCTGGATTCCGTTTTCTGCTTGCAGAGAATCTCATCCAAGTCTGTCCTAGCTGTCATCCCACCATCCTTCTTCCTGCAGTACCGTAAATGAATATAGATCTGAGGAAATCAATATTTACCTGAAAAGTTGGGCAAATCTGAAGAAAATACTGTGAAATCCAGTGGTGCAAGACCGTGTAACGTCACAACAAAACACTTTTAATGTTTCTTTTGCATACACCTTCTTTAATGCCATTTGACGGGCCCCAACTGTTGATGATCAATAGGTTGATGTGCGGGGAGGGTATTGTCCTCTTTTACAGTCTTCATTCTGGAGGGCTAATACTGAATTAATTGTTAGAGAAGTGGCCAGAGTAGATCTGGACCATCCAGAGAAAATAAAGGCCAAATGAAAAACAAGTCCTAAATGCAGGAGACATGCTGAGAAGAGGAAAAGCAGCAGTTCAGATTTGGTGTCATTTTTAGCCTGATTGCCCACGTGAGAGCTTTGGTTTTTTGCTGTCTGAGGTTTTGTTCTCCAAAACCTTGATAATTCACGTTTGACTAACAGATTAAAATTTAGCTTTGGGCATTTCTATAGGTTTGGTGTAGATCTGTGACCTGGTTAGTGGTACTTCGGAGCAAAAGACTGTAGGATAATAAACGTATAGAAGCTACAGAGGAGAGCGGTGGTGGGAATGACCTCACCATGGGAGAGGCTTCAGCCAGAGCTTATGTTTTGGGATATACACGAGATGAATCAACTGTGAGAACTGATGCCACGGAAAACCAGGCTTCTCTTGTGCCATCTGTGAAGTAGCTGAAAAATAAATGAATTGTGTATTGTCAGAGAAGTATAAGAATCCGTCGCGCTGTTAACGAACGACAACGCGAGGAGCCTTGGATACAAATCCCAGGCAAAATGTGGAGCACTTATGGGATAACTTTTTTCTGCCGTTCAGTAGTTTAAAGGTGGATTATGTTTTATGGCATGAAAAGATACGGTGCTTCCAAAAGTCACTGCTTTTATTTTTTTTTTTTCCTTTCCATATGTGCATGTATTTCTTCTTCTCTTTCCCCGCTTTGTTACACACTGACTACAGGCGTCTACAAGTCTATCCAAGGATTGAGTTGCACCAAGACTTTACTGGGCTTTCTCACTGGGTCTTTTCCAGTCTCCCCTTCCCTTTAAGAACTCTGCTGGATTTAAATGAGGGGATTAGAGAACTCGTGGTATTTTATTTTAATCTATGTCTTTCTTTTTTCCCCCTAACCTGCCCTTGGTCGTCATCATTATCCTCCCTTCTGCTCTGTAATAGTCATAGCATAAGCAACACCTTCATCCAAGGAGAATAACGTCTTTCAAAATATCGCAGGAGATTCTGGAAAACCATGAAAAGGAAAAATCAAGACACAGCCTTTTAAAAAAGGAGTCAGGGAAGCTGGGGGAGAACCCAGGGACTTCTAAAGCAGTTATTTTAACTCTGACTTCTCAAAAAAAATATATGTAGAAACCCATAAAATGTCTAAATCATATATAAAATCAGAGGAAGAATTACTGTTGCTGTATGTCAGGCATAAGCTGTCAACTGATTTCATTTCCTTCCGAGAGCTGGTGGCAGGGGTTGTGGAGGAGGGAAGAGCAGTGGGTGGCCCATGTCCTGGTGACAGTAAACCTTCGACTTGTGTTTCATAGGCTTTTTCTCATAACTGACTTGGGGAACTATGATACAGATAAAGCTGTAATGAAGTAGGGTAAGCAACTGGCTGGGAAAGGAGAAGTTATGAAGGGTTTGCTATTAAGGGGTTTATCTAATGGCTCTTTTGAGTGCTCTGTCTGGGGGTTGGTGCTATTGAATATTTTTGTTGATGTGTTGAATAATGCAGCAGAGAATCGTAAAAGGTGCAAATACCGTGCTGGAAGGCGGGGCTTGGAAGCATGTTGGAGAATACAATTAGAATTTGGAAGATCTTAATCGGGAAAATTTAAAAGGAGAGGTGTGTGGTTGGCTGTTTCCATGTATGGATGTGAAGAGTTGGGTATGTCTCATCTTTGGCTAAGAAACTGTGTGGTACATGGGGTTACAAAGTGGATATGAATCAGTATGTGACCAAAACCAAACTCAGCTTTGTTGAGTACGAGAGGAGCATGGAGTCCTCGGCACAGGAGGGACATGGACCTGTTGGAGCAGGGCCAGAGGAGGCCACAGAGATGATCCAAGGACTGGAGCCCCTCTGCTGTGAGGACAGGCTGAGAGAGTTGGGGGGGTTCAGCCTGGAGAAGAGAAGGCTCCGGGGAGACCTTAGAGCCCCTTCCAGTCCCTAAAGTGGCTCCAGGAAAGCTGGGGAGGGACTCTGGATCAGGGAGGGGAGCCATAGGACAAGGGGGAATGGTTTGACACTGAAAGAGGGGAGATTTAGATGAGATATTGGGAAGAAATTCTTTCCTGTGAGGGTGGTGAGACCAGAGATGCTGTGGCTGCCCCATCCCTGGAGGTGTTCAAGGCCAGGCTGGATGGGGCTTTGAGCAACCTGCTCTAGTGGGAGGTGTCCCTGCTCCAACCTTGTAGGGGGGTTGGAACTGGATGATCTTTAAGGTCCCTTCCAACCCAAACCATTCTATGATTCTAAGCCCAGAAATAACCCCCTTCTAGTCACTATTGAAAAGGTTTCAGGTGTGGTCCTATGTCCTCTTTGACTACAGTCTCAAGCAAGAAGCCAAAGAATAGAGGGGGAATTCAAAGGCGATCAACCAGCGTGATCAGAGATACAGGGAAAAAAAAAACCGACTTGAGTTAAAAAGGAACAATCCATTTACTTAGAGATAAGAAGACTTAAGGGGTGGAGAGAGGCCTTTGCTTTTAAATGTATCAAGAGAGTTGAAAAGAGGAGGGGAATCACGTGTTTTTCAGGATGTGATCGGAGAGGAATCGCTGAGCTTAAAGACTGGCAAGGGAGACCCGAATGTTTCTCGTCTTTATGTCCAACCTAATGGCTGGTGTACGTAAGCAGTGAATCATTTAGGGATGTTATATAGTTGTGGTGTAGCATCCTTAAAAACTTCCAAGCATCTGTCAGGCGTGACAACATAACTGGTTCTTTGGGACGTGGGGATGGACTTAGGTGATCTCCTGAGGTCTCTTCCAATTTTCTGTGATTCCAGGAAAATGACTGGGATTATAGTCCTGCCATCCACGATGATGGATGAAATGCTGGGGAGCCAATCCGCCAGCTCGCCCGTTATCAAAGCTTTGAAACTTTGCCTGTTTGATTTAGTTCTAAATACTGCCTTGCAAGTTGGGATTTGGAAGAACAAGACGTTGCAATTAAATGTAGAATTAACGAAAGGGGGGAGGGTACGCGTTGCATTTAACTTCACACTTCTGATTTAAGTGCCAGAATTAACATCATCAGCTCCCTGTGTGGTCTCCTTATTTGTAAGAATTCAAGTGACATTAAAATTGGATTAGTAATGAGCTTTTGGTTGAAGGACCAATATTAAAATCAAGGGAATCTGAAGGAGGAGGGAGGGGAAGTGGTGGTTTCCTTGGGAGGGCTTGGGTGGCAGCAGCGAATGCCGGGTGTGTTTACGTGGATGTGATCGCATCTTCCTCTTCTTAAAAGCTTTCTCCTCCTTTCAGCCACGTACCAGAATCTTACTTGCCTTGATTTATAAATTATTTACACTTGGACTGTGATGCATTTGAACTTTTTGAAAATAAAGGTATATATTAGTTCTCCATTTATGACTGATAGGATCGAGGGGGGAAAAGCAGCAGACTAATGGAAGGGAATAAGGAAGCACTTGGGAGCTGCTGGCTCGTACTTGACAGTGATTTGTATGTCTGTAGGTTTTAAAGTGCACAGTCTATTTGAAAATGTGCCCGTTGCATTTTCTTTGTTTGGCTGAGACCTGCTCTCACCTCCCATCTTACCTGGGGGTGGGGGGGAATTGCATTTTTAGGGTTCCTGGGGTTTTTTTTGCCCTTCCTTGGAGCCAAGTTAACCGATGCATCTATTCCCAATGCCATTTTTATTTGCATCTCAGTAACATTAAGCGAAAGAGATTTATAATGAAATCAAAGAATGGTTCAGGTTGGAAGGGACCTTAAAGATCATCCAGTTCCAACCCCCTGCCATGGGCAGGGACACCTCCCACCAGACCAGGTTGCTCAAAGCCCCGTCCAACCTGGCCTTGAACCCCTCCAGGGATGGGGCAAATAGTAATATGATAATAGCAATATTAAGAGACTCCAGCAAAGATCAGACCCCTGGTATACTTGACACCAAACAGATATTTAGGAAAAATTCTCTCTTAAATGTCGGCTTGAGACAAAGAACGTGACTTGAGGAAGGGAAGAGATGAAGGTGCTGCCAACTGATACACGAACTGTAAATATCCTCTGCATCCCTTTGATTCCTGCCCCCGTAGCTTCGTTCCACCCTGTGTGGTCTCTCCTAAGCCTCTCTGTTTCATTAGTTGTAAATAAAAGTGACAAAATCTCCTTGCTGTGTTACCCCGCTGAGTAACGTGACTTCTTCCATCCTCCTTTTTTCCATCATCTTCTCCGGCCTGTTGCTTTGGGGTTTTTTTTTAAACTTAATTTTGGTTTTTCGCATTTGAAAAAATTCTGTTTGCTAGAAGCCGTGCGCGCTAAAAGGGGGAGGGAGAACTCTATAAAGTCACAGCTTTTTTTATCCATTGAAGATAGATTGGTGTCACACATCAATAAATAGGTAACTCTCATGACTGCCAACATTATTAGATTGCAGAAGACAGTAAATTTACAGACTCCCTGGTGAGTCACAAATGTCTTAAAAAAAACCCTCACAAGTAATTATCTGAAATGGAGACGAGTTGCTGGGGGTTTTGTCTGTTCCTTTCTTCTGACTCTTGTTCATGGTTGGAAACCTTGCAGTACTTTATGGTTGGTTTTATTTTTTTTGTTAAAGTTATATGTTAAATCTACCCTGGCAGAACTGGACGCATAGACTTATCTGCTGTCCCGGTTTGAAGTAAAACCGAACCAATTTTCTGTTCTGTAACTTTCCATCCTAGCTCGGCCTCCTCTAACTCGCTGAAATTAACGGCGTATTGGGGAGAAAACTGCCCGTTCTCAGAATGATCAGCCCAATGTTTGTGCCCCGTGCCAAGGGATGGTGAGCAGGGAGGCCCTTGCTTATCCTTATTGCTGTAACAACCAAGGGCAGCCAATTTCCTTATTTGCCCCCTTAGAGGGTCGGAAATGGAAAAAACGTAAAGAGGTCACATCGGTGGGGAGGAGTGGACAGGAGAGGTGACCCAAACCTGACCAACTGGGGTATTCCATCCCATCTGCCCCACGCTCAGTATAAAGGCTGAGGGATCAAAGGGTCAGCCCCTTTCCTGTTATGGCCGACGTCCAGAGAGGACTCTGTCTGTTCATCTGCCTTTGATCCCGATCCGTGTGTTCCTGATTCCAGAGCTGGAATCCAGTTCCCATCCGTCACTGAGTCCGGTCTGGGACTTCCCCAGTGCCTGCCGGTGACGTGACTGTCATCCTGGGAGCTTGACGCGGTTTTGTATATATTGTATCTATTTCATTATTTTCATCTTTATTTTTATTTTAATATTAATTCTTCATTAAAGTAGTTTAGTTCATTCTAAACTTCTGAATCTCCTTATCTCTTTCTCCTCCTCTCTCCTCTTTTGGGGGGGGAGAAGGGGGAGGAAGGGCCATCTGTCGGTCCGGTTTTGGTGAAGTCGGCCGAAACCGCGACACTACGATGACGTTACTGAGCCAGGTTTGCGTGTCCAACACGTGCCGTGAAGGATGGGCTTTGGTGTTTACAACGTAATAGATTTTACAAGGAATGCCCAGAAGCTCGAAATGGGAGGTAGTCCCTTCATCAGCTGAGTTGAATTTGACAGTCCTCTGGGTTTTTGGGTTTTTTTTTTGGATGTTACAGGGGATGCAAGAAGGTTGTTCTAATTATTCCGGTGGCACGAAGTGACGGCCAGTGTCGGTGCAATGCGCCGAGTAAATAAATTCACTTTTAACCTCTGAAATTTAGGAGCGGGAGGGAACTGGTGCAGGGGCTTTGGTTGAATCTCAAAGGAGAGAATTTGCCGTGGGAGCGGCAGCTTTTCTTTTGAGAAAAGCAGCACTTTTAAACTTGAAAATTGGCAAAGCGCTGAAGTTGATGCTGGAGCCATCTGCTTTCTCCTGGCTCCACCCTGTGGTGTTACCCTGCCAGTTTCCCACACGCTGCAAGGGCATCGTTGTGAACCCGGGGTCTGATAGCGCTACGGGATTTAGTTTTGCCTTTTTAAAGGGTTAACATCTTGTACAAACGCACTCTGCCTTTTTGCTCCTGTCCCAGACAGCATAGCTTTTATTTGGATTTCTCTGTCCCGGTCCCTGCCTTTGATGCTCTTCAATCCCATGCACCAGGAAAATGAATATTCAGAGAGATTGGAGCCGGAGCTGGAACCTGAATTCAAACATCCATCCCTCTGGACGGGATCGCTTCCTCTCCTGATACACTGCTCCGATTTTCTTTCATTTTTCAAACCAAACAAAAGAACCAAACCGAACCCCACCTTTATTGTGCAACTGCAGTGCAACCGAAGAATATTATCATTAAAAATTGACTATATGGCAGTAGCCTCAGGATGTTCATGTGAGCTGGAATTTCAGTAGAAAAAGACCAGGCTCTGGGATTCCTGCTGGGGAAAAATATGGATAAAATCACATCTTGCATCTCGAAGGATGAAAGAGGGGTGTTTTGCGGGAAGGTAGCAAAAGGCTAGACAGAGATGTCACGGCGCTGTTGAGGAGGGGCTCCTTTCTGAGCGACGGTACCGATATAATGTTTGCTTTAGATGCTATAAAAATACAAAGTGGTTTTTAGTTTGGGTTGGTTGGGTTTTTTTGTTTTGTGGTGGTTTTTTTTTGTTTTTTTTTTTTTTATTTGTCAGGCTCTTAGCTTTAAAATGGATTCCTGTCGCTATTGCATTTACACTTCCTTTTGGCAATCTAAAGAAATGTTTTTACTGAAGGAAACAATGACATGCATGATTGGTTTGGATATTGGAAGCCACACAGTGATTCCAGAAGCACTTACGCTTTTTTTCTGAGTAAACAAAAGGAACGCTTGCAGGTCTGGCTGGAGAAATTTTATCTGAAATAATTGGAGCGCTTGCCAAATCGGCTGTGTTTCGACAGGACGCAGCATATCCTCGGGGCCGGGAAGTACTTTGGAGGTGAAGCTGGGGAAGTTCAGGAGTTTCCAAGGGGAGGCCTCGGGTGGGATTGCAGGGAATTGTGCTGATGTGGGGCTGTCACGGAGTCGTTGGAAGAGCCGAACGACACCGTCTGTCAGGGTTGTGGAAAAAGCAGAGCTCAACTGGTGTTGCTGGTTGTGTGCTGTCAGCCCCCATGCCATGTCCCAGCGAGGACCTTTGTGTGGTACCACTCGCTGGTCTAACTGGGAGTCAGATAAGTGGGAGTCTGGGAGGAAACCAGCCATCAAGGTTTCTTGTGGTTTAGTATGGTTTAGTGTCATAAAATCACAGAATGGCTTGGGCTGGAAGAGACCTTAAAGATCATCCAGTTCCAACCCCCTGCCCTGGGCAGGGACACCTCCCACCAGACCAGGTTGCTCAAAGCCCCGTCCAACCTGGCCTTGAACCCCTCCAGGGATGGGGCAGCCACAGCTTCTCTGGGCAACCCGGGCCAGGGTCTCACCACCCTCACAGCAAAGAATTTCTTCCTAATATCTCATCTCAATCTCCCCTCTTTCAGTTTAAACTCATCCTATGGCTCCTTGATCAAGAGTCCCTCCCCAGCTTTCCTGGAGCCCCTTTAGGGACTGGAAGGGGCTCTAAGGTCTCCCCTGAGCGTCCTCTTCTCCAGGCTGAACCCCCCCAACTCTCTCAGCCTGTCCTCACAGCAGAGGGGCTCCAGCCCTCCCAGCATCTCCGTGGCCTCCTCTGGCCCCGCTCCAACAGGTCCATGTCTCTCCTGTGCCGAGGACTCCAGAGCTGGAAGCGATACTCCAGGTGGGGTCTCATACTGGCCATTGTACCTACTGCTTTGAAGTTTGATGCTTGGTTAAAAACTGCTCTTTTTTTGAGCCAAGAGCCTTTCAGAGTGGCTTTAGGAAGGCTCTGTCTTTTCTGTTCCAGGTTTCATTCTGGTAATCAATTCGCTTTTTTACCTGCCATTAATATGGGAGGAAAAACAGGATCTACCTGGGAATTGAAAGCCCCTTGCTTCTCCCTGCCCATTCCTCATCCCTGTGTAGGAATTAATTTCATTGTTCCTACTGTATCCCTTTAAAGCACGGAGTAAGAAATGTCTTCCAAGGTCACATTCCTCCTTGAAACTAATGATGGTGTTTTTCCTAATCCCATTACAAGGTCCCCGGTATCATTAGATGCAAGCGTTACTGTTTAGCTTCATTTGATAAGCTGATGAAAGGGGGAGGAAAAGGCTCCCTGATGCAGAAAAGCATTCAAATATCTACTGTAATGGAACATGTTCAGAAATGCTGTAATCTGCTTAACGGTGGCATTTTGGTGGCCCGGTGCTGTACCTTTTGTAGAGCAGCATAAAAGGCAGAAGGGATAGCGATCCTTGACGGGTACTTTAAAAGGCTGGAATGGCTCATGCACAAGAGCTTTGAACAATTTGAAATTTGTATTGTTTTTTTCCCCCCTCAAGCCTGAAAATGGGAATTTTGTCTATGCTGTGAGCTCCCCCCTCTGGCATCAGGATATTTGTAATAACGTCAAAGACCCTGAAGCCTCACAGAAATATGTATTTCTGGAATAAGGTCAGGGGGGCGATTTTCTTTTCTCTTCTCTTTCTCTCCTCTTTCTCTTTTCTCGCTTTCCTTTCCCCTTTCCTTTCCTCTTTCTCTTTTCTCACTTTCCTTTCCCCTTTCCTTTCCTCTTTCTCTTTTCTCACTTTCCTTTCCCCTTTCCTTTCCTCTTTCTCTTTTCTCGTTTTCCTTTCCCCCTTCCTTTCCCCCTTCCTTTCCATATTAAGCCTCCAAAACCAGACTGCTGACGGCACTGGACTGCTCCAGGCTTCCATCCGTTTGGGAAGGGGAGGAATATCAAGCCAGAGTTATTGTGGGTTTGACAAAGAAGGTCTCTAGTTCTGATGTCATTTCAAAGATGTCACTGGCCTCATCAGCTGGGCTTGAAATGGTGGCTGCTGGGTTGATGTCAAAGGGGAACGTGCCCTTTTATCAAGGTCTTGGAGTCACCAGGTTTGTTCGTACAGAAGCCTACGTTTGCTGCCCTAGTATTTAGCTGTTCTTTTGTATAAACCCTTCACACAATTAATTTTATGGGCCGCTTCTCTCCGTCAGGTGCTTTGCTTCTGGGCCCCGGTTACAGACTCAGGTGTGGTTGGATCTTCAAGGATTCGGTCAATCAGAAAATGCCAACGTGTGTATAAAGTCAGGGAAACATTTTTTGTGAGTCTTATAAAGTCAGTCTGAAAGACATGAGATCTGAAAATCTTCAAGTCAATCTTGACATCGCTGCGATGAAGTTTTTAATTGATCTGAAAGAAGATGAAGCAACTGGTGGCTCTGCAGTTCTGTTATTCTCTTTAATTAACTTTCATTGTTCCTTACGCCATTTCTTTCCCACTATTTGATATTGCTTAGGGGCAGAGTCTGTCTCTGCAGCTTCCACTGCTAAATTTCTTTCATACTTGCAGTTGTAAGTGGAATATTCATCTGGACACATTTTTTCTTGGCTGATTTTCCTCTCCCGTACAGCACTGCTGGCAGTGGCTACAGAGCTTACTGGTAAAATACATTCTCCTACTATCGTAGTTTGTCATGAAAAAATGACTCAACTTCAAATCCAATTTTAAATATTAATTCTACAGTTTTGTGTCTAATTATACAAATAGTCGGATCCATACAATTTTTGTGAATTAACATGCCTGACAGCAAACCAATGAGCATATATCTTCATATGCTATATAGTCAAATTATCATGTATGTGAAACAGAATCTTAGAATTATAGAATAGTTTGGGTTGGAAGGGACCTTTAAAGACCATCTAGTCCAACCCCCTGCTATGGGCAGGGACACCTCCCACCAGACCAGGTTGCTCAAAGCCCCATCCAACCTGGCCTTGAACCCCTCCAGGGATGGGGCAGCCACAGCTTCTCTGGACCCACCACCCTCACAGGAAAGAATTTCTTCCTGAGATCTCATCTAAATCCCCCCTCTTTCAGTTGAAAACTGTTACCCCTCATCCTATGACTCCCCTCCCTGATCAAGAGTCCCTCCCCAGCTTTCCTGGAGCCCCTTTAGGGACTGGAAGGGGCTCTAAGGTCTCCCCGGAGCCTTCTCTTCTCCAGGCTGAACCCCCCCAACTCTCTCAGCCTGTCCTCACAGCAGAGGGGCTCCAGCCCTCCCAGCATCTCCGTGGCCTCCTCTATCCCCGCTCCAACAGCTCCATGCCCATCTGATGTTGGTGGCCCCAGAGCTGGAGGCAGCACTGCGGGGGGGGATCTCCCCAGAGCAAAGCAGAGGGGCAGAATCCCCCCCTTTGCCCTGCTGGCCACACTGCTGAGGATGCAGCCCAGGATATGAGGGGCTTTCTGGGCTGCCAGCAAATGTTGCTGGCTTGTGTCGAGCTTCTCATCCACCAACACCCCCAAGACCTTGTCCTCAGGGCTGCTCTCCAGCCATTCTCCACCCAACCTGTGCAGATACGGGGGGTTGCCCTGACCCAGGTGCAGGACCTCGCACTTGGCCTGGTTGAACTTCATAAGGTTGCCACAGGCCCACCTCTCCAGCCTGTCCAGGTCCCTCTGGATGGCATCCTGTTCTTCAGTTGTGTCACCGCACCACTCAGCCAGGTGTTGCGAGACAGAAGGGTCAGTCTGTCTGGCAGCTGATCCCAGTGTCTTTATCACCCTGGGAAAAGGTCTCTGGTCTTGGAGTCCTTTATTCAGTCTCTGAGAGAATCCCTGGGGCAGTTGCCGTTCACTCACATTAGGATTTGAACCCGGAGTTTCATGAAATACTTCTTTTTTTTGTGGTGTTTTGGCATAAAGTATCCGATCATGGATCCCACCTAGGTCTGTCTGTGACTGCTGTGCAGCCCAAAATTCAATGCAACGGGATTCATATATCCCTGTAAATGGATTGAAATCGGAGACTGGAACCCTCATTAATTGGAATAAATCACAAATAAGGTTTCAAGTGGGGTTCAGGCTTCTTTCTGACTGATGTATTCAGCTTTTATACTTTTTGTAATGAAGCTGTAGGTTATGAACGTGAGGGTTAGATGAATTACCAGCAGCAGCACAAGATGGGGAGCCACGGGGCTGGAACTTCTCGGTTGACTTGAAAGTCCTGGGTGGCTCCGGGTTCAAGTTCAGGAGCAGAAAGCAGCAACCCTGGTTGCTCTCAGCGTTCAGCACCGAAACACGGAGCAACAAACTGGTCAGAGAGCACCGTACACAGGTACTAAATTTACTCCCGACGAAGAAGTTTTTATACTTTTGACCGGTGAGAACGGATGGGCTGCACCCTCGAGGGAAATAAATCTCTGCGGTGTCAGATTTATGAGGACCCTTGTGTTTATTTGGCAGCACGGCGCTTGTTACAGGGATAAACTGAGCGAAGAGGAGAAAAGCTTGACACGTTGAAAAATGTTGCATCCTATTTCTCAACCTGGACTCCTGCCGTTTTAGAGCCATAAAACTTTTCCTTCTCGTTGTTTGGGACGAGTGGGCTGGAGAAGTGGAATTTGTTGGGGAGCTGAGGACCGGGAGACGTACAGGTGTTTCCTCTGGAAAGAATCCCAAGGCGTTTTTGTGCTCCCGTGCTGGAGGGATATTGCACGTTTTTTTCAAGTGCCTGATTAAGTTTGACATTTGAAAATAGAACTTCACGCAGAAATAAGTACTGTACTTCTGAGTATTTAATTAAGATGTTTAGTTCCTGTCAAAGCTGGTAGTTTCTCTTCCCTGGTAAGGGCAATACGTCTTCAACTGCTGAAATTTCAGAAACCTGTACTTAACCTTTAATCGTCATTCCATTTACATAGAAATCTGATTAACAACTTTTAAAGTTCAGGAGCTGCGAGTAAATGCAATTAAAGCCCTTTTGGAGTCTGTTATTAAGAGCTGGCATTTACTGAAGACTGAGGGCGCACTACTGTTACCATCTACACTGTAGCGGGATGTCTTAAGTAATTAGTTGAAGGCATGAAATACATGAAGAGTGCTGTATTATCCGTGAGTTAACATGGTTGGTATTTAAACAGCATGTTGCCTTTTCCTCCCTTCGCTGCCTGGCTTGTATGTGCCAGTTTGAGGAGCAGAAGCTCCAATCAGTTGGGTTGAGCTCTTTCTCCTGTCTGTTAGAATCTTCCCCGAGCCAGAGGATGCTCTGAAAGGTTGGGTGTATTTTAGCAGCCGCTAAACGTGAGCGGTTATATCCTCTTTTCTGTGTGATTTAAAAGTGTTTAGCTTTGCTGCGGGTATAAACATGAGTGTGGGCAGCAGGTCGCGGGAGGTGGTCCTACCCCTCTACTCTGCGCTCGTGAGACCCCACCTGGAATACTGTATCCAGCTTTGGAGTCCTCAACACAGGAAGGACATGGACCTGTTGGAACGGGTCCAGCGGAGGGCCACGAAGATGATCCGAGGGCTGGAGCACCTCCCCTATGGAGACAGGCTGAGAGAGCTGGGGTTGTTCAGCCTGGAGAAGAGAAGGCTCCGGGGAGACCTCAGAGCAGCCTTCCGATATCTGAAGGGAGCCTCCAGGAGAGCCGGAGAGGGACTCTTTGTCAGGAGATGTAGTGACAGGAGAAGGGGTAATGGTTTTAAATTGGGAGAGGGGAGATTTAGACTAGATATTAGGAGGAAATTGTTTCCTGTGAGGGTGGTGAGAGCCTGGCCCAGGTTGCCCAGGGAAGTTGTGGCTGCCCCATCCCTGGAGGTGTTCAAGGCCAGGCTGGATGGGGCTTTGAGCAACCTGCTCTAGTGGAGGTGTCCCTGCCCATGGCAGGGTGTTGGAACTGGATGATCTTTAAGGTCCCTTCCAACTCTAACCATTCTATGATTCTATGACAAGTTTCCAACTGCATCGTCTCCCACCCCAACCCCAGCCCACCTCCAAAATGAACAGAACCGGTGAAGCTTGGCTAAATTGTAATTGCAGAGCAGAAATCAGCACTCAATTACCTGCTCGACTCTTACACTCCTCCTTGACCTTTTGATGTGCTACGCGAACAAAAGGAAGTCCAGTCAAACTGAAAGACAGCGCGTTTTCAGCTTGCCGGGAAAATACTTCATTTTGTACCATCGAGGAAGCAGGTGGTAATTACACCTTTTTGATGGAGTTCATTGCTTTTTGGTCCATTTTGCTGCTGGCTCGTTATCCGTCCTCTGGATTGGGCTTGACTATATGTATTTTGCAAGTTCTTGCCAATCCTATCAGAAGATAAAGATACATATGTGCGTTTATATGAGTATGTATGTATGTAAAAATACACGTATATATATATACATACACGTAATTATACACATATACACACGCCTCTGCTTTTATACAGTCATCAAACTGTCCTAGTAATTACAAGTATCCTGGGTTGAGCGACACAGGACTAACTTTTCTTGTAATGCTGGGAAAAGCTGCACTTTTAGCAAACTCTAGTGTATGAAGTTGTAAAAATATTTACTTTATAGCCAGCTATAGTGTGTGGGATTCAAGGTCTCGGTGTTTTTGAGCCCTGCCAGCTGAAGGGATGAGGAGGAGCGAGACCCGGGCATTTGACTCAGGATTATTTCATACCATGAATGTCACATTCAATATAAATTAGAAAGTTTGCAGTGTAGTTTCTCTCCCCCTTGATGGTGATGGTCCAGAGAGCTCCTTGCCCCCGTGCTGGATCCCTGAGCCCTTCTTTTCCTCCCGAAGCCACAGCACTTGCGGTGTCCCACGTTGGCTGTCCCTGCTGGGAGCGCACAGCATCCTGTGATAGAGTGGGCTGGGTATAATCCTTGTATATCTTACATTAGTATCGGGATTATTACTGGTTCTTTAGTATTATTGTTAATTATTTAGTCTTATCCTATTAAATCTGCTTATATTTCAAACCTTGGGTTTCCTTGCTTTCTCTGATTCCCCTTCCCAGGTGGGGAGGGGTCATCGGGTGATAGAATAATTGTCTAAATGACAATGAATTGTTGTGGGTTTTCCCAAGCCATAACAAGAAGTGACTGTCCAGAGGCCAATTGGGTTTGTTTGTCAAAAACTGCAAAAAGATTATTTTTTTTTTTCTCCCCAAAGCATTTTTCAAAATTCAACCCAAACCCTCCGTGTAGGTCCCACTGATTCCAGTTGTCGTCATGCACGTGAAGCCCCTTCTTCACGATGGAAACACGCGTCAGAACGTGGATTTTCTTTGGAGGAAACGAATAATTCCAGCCGATCCTTCGTGCCAGAGGAGGGCTCAGCTTCATTCTGGGGGTTTTTTTTGTGTGTTTTGTTTTGGTGGGAAGGGCCTGATACTGAAATGAGAAAGTGGCCTTGTTACTTGGATCGTTCCTGCTGGCATCAGCTGTGTTTGCAGAACAGCTGATGAGCCTGGAGAATATCAAACGCTGTCCATTTGTTTTATGACCCGGTTATTCAAGTTGACTATTGGTAGCTTAAATAAATTTGTCATATTTCATCATTAAAATAAATAAATAAAGCAGGAGAACTGCTGGGAAAGCGAGGAAAAAAGACAGCCCAGCTCCCGTTCTCCTTTATGAAGGCCAGATGACTAAATTTTGGTGAAAATGTCTTAAAACTTTAAACTGGAGATGACCTTCATCCTGTACCTTTATATGAGCTGGTAGCAGGTTGTTGGTTACGTGGATATTAAAGCCACTAAAGTTGGAAAGCAATTGCAGAGTTCCCCTTGAGGATGTGAAGAAGAGGCAGCCCTCGTTCGGCGGCACATCCTTCCTCACGTTGTGCAGAAGATAAGGTTTCCCGTTGTGGTCTCTTGGCAGCTTTTTCTATTTGCTGCGTATTTCCTGAAACAAAGCTGTAAGTTTAGATGAAACTCCTAATATTGATGCGGCAGAGCGCAGTGGGGTGAAGTCAGTAATCGTACTGTGTCCTGTTCTGGGGTGCATCAAGTAGAGTGTGACCAGCAGATGGAGGGAGGTCATCCTCCCATTCTGCTCTGCCCTGGGGAGGCCCCATCTGGAGCACTGGGTTCAGTTCTGGGCTCCCCAGTTCAAGAAGGACAGGGAACTGCTGGAGAGGGTACAGCAGAGGGCTACGAAGATGATGAGGGGCTTGGAGCATCTCTCTTAAGAGGAAGGGCTGAGGGACTTGGGTCTTTTTAGTCTGGAGAAGAGAAGACTCAGGGGGGGATCTCATCAATGCCTATAAATGCTTCAAGGGTGGGTGTCAGGAGGATGGGCCCAGTCTTTTTTCAGTGGTGCCCAGGGACAGGACAAGAGGTAATGGGCACAAACTTGAATATAAGAAGTTCCACCTAAACATGAGGAGGAACTTCTTTCCTGTGAGGGTGGCAGAGCCCTGGAAGAGGCTGCCCAGAGAGGTGGTGGAGTCTCCTTCTCTGGAGATGTTCAAAACCCGCCTGGACACGTTCCTGTGAGACCTGCTCTGGGTGGACCTGCTCTGGCAGAGGGTTGGACTAGATGATCTCCAGAGGTCCCTTCCAACCCCTGCCATTCTGTGATTCTGTAAGAGACCTTGTATCTTGAGTGCTCATCAGTGTTTAAGACACAACCTTTCATGCTCTCGGCAGCTGAGCAAGTCTGTGGATGCAAACCTCACCTTGTACGAGTCAGCGAGGTTTGTCTCGGCGCTTGTAGCGGGTCCAGGGTTTCACTTTAAATCTGTTCAATTGAATAATGACATGTCACAGGGGTGTTGATGCATCAGGGGGTTAATTAGCAAACACTTGCAGAAAACACTGCTATTTTAATGGTTACGCCGGGCGTTCGTTACTGAACCAGTCCCTTTCTCGAAAAGATGTTTAAACTGCTGTGCCAGCACGTGTAAAACGTAGGGACAATGATATGAGGGCTGGGCAGCACTGGTTCTGTTGGAGGAACCTCCAGCCTGATGTTGAGAGCTGGGACAGCACGTGGTGGCATCTCCTTTCATAGATTCATAGATTCATAGATTCATAGATTGGTCCAGGCCAGAAGGGACCTCCAAAGGTCATCTAGTCCGACCTCCCCGCAGTCAGCAGGGACACCCCCAACTAGACCAGGTTGCCCAGGGCCTCGTCGAGCTTCACCTTGAATATCTCAAGGGAAGGGGCCTCGACCACCTCCCTGGGCAACCTGTTCCAGTGTTCCACCACCCTCATGGTAAAGAACTTGTTCCTAATATCCAATCTAAATCTCCCCTTCTCCAACTTAAAACCATTGCCCCTCGTCCTGTCACTGCAGGCCTTTGTAAACAGACCCTCCCCAGCCTTCCTGTAGGCCCCCCTCAGGGACTGGAAGGCCGCTATGAGGTCTCCCCGGAGCCTCCTTTTCTCCAAGCTGAACAACCCCAGCTCCCTCAGTCTGTCCTCATAGGAGAGGTGCTCCAGCCCCCTGATCATTTTGGTGGCCCTCCTCTGGACCCGCTCCATCAGGTCCATGTCCTTTCTATATTGAGGGCTCCAGACCTGCACACAGTACTCCAGGGGAGGTCTCACCAGAGCAGAGTAAAGTGGCAGAATCACCTCTCTGGATCTGCTGGCAACACTTCTTTTGATGCAGCCCAGGATGTGATTGGCCTTCTGGGCTGCGAGAGCACATTGCCTGCTCATGTCCAGCTTCTCGTCCATCAACACCCCCAAGTCCCTTTCCTCAGGGCTGCTTTCGCTGTGCTGGCAACCGTGAAACCCCTTCTATCGGTATATACGTCCCGAGTGACTTCAGCTCATCCCCTCACCAAGTCAAAGCCGCTGGAGCTGAGGTTCTAAAAGCCCGTGCACGTGTTACCAAAAGCTTGTGAGACGGAAAGGTTCTGGTTTAAAACTCTCCAAAGCAAGGCCGAGCAGCTGTACGATTCGTTACCAATTAAAACAGCTTTTAAAAGTTGTGTTTTTAAAGTAGTTACGAGGTTTCGTTCCCTCCCTTCCCTTCCTCCCCGGAGGTAGATGCGCATTCACGGGCCTACAGTAATAGTTGCGCTAATTGACAATTAGCATTGATAATGAATGTGGTAGCACTGGAGGTGATAGTATTATCTAAATAGTTCTGGGGTTATTTTTCACTTTTTCCCAAAAAGGAAAAAAACAAAAGGAATTCTTGCTGCTTGTACAATAATGGAACTGGGCGATGCCTTGAGAGAATTAATTCTGGAAGGGGTTTTATTGTTACGTTTCACTTAAATTAATTTCATGGGCAACAAGAGGATTAGATAAAGCAGGTTGTGCAGCATCAAACAGTATTCGCGGCACCTCAAAATTGGTTTTGTTCTTTCAGATTTACCTCCTTGCTTCCTCCTTGGCTTTGTTTGCCAGGTGTGTGCTCGGCCCGTTCTTGACGTGGTACAACGTAGGCAGAGAGCTCGGTGCTCTTAGAATTCAATTAACCGTTACTTTTTTGTCCGTGTGTTAAATTCCACAATTACTGCAGGGTTTTAATTATTAAGACTTTTGATACAGCAAATTACTGGGTAATTAGCTGTGGGCTACTGTCTCGCGCGGAGTGCCACTGCTTTTCTTGCCTTGTTGTGACACTTTGCTAGTGGTCTCCTCCTGTCTCCAGCACCTCGAGAATGATGCCTCATTTCATATATTTACAAAGAAGTAAGTGCATGTCACAGGAATGCATCCTGCTTGAACTTCTAGCTTTTGATTCGGCATTCTGTCCTCTGCTGTGAGGACAGGCTGAGAGTCGGGGATGTTCAGCCTGGAGAAGAGAAGGCTCCGGGGAGACCTTAGAGCCCCTTCCAACCCTAAAGGGGCTCCAGGAAAGCTGGGGAGGGACTCTGGATCAGGGAGGGGAGCCATAAGAGGAGGGGGAAGGGTTTGACACTGAAAGAGGGGAGATTGAGCTGAGATGTGGGGAAGAACTTCTTTGCTGTGAGGGTGGTAAGAGCCTGGCCCAGGTTGCCCAGAGAAGCTGTGGCTGCCCCATCCCTACAGGGGTTTTAAGGCCAGGCTGGATGGGGCTTTGAGCAACCTGGTCTGGTGGAGGTGTCCCTGCCCATGGCAGGGGGGTTGGAACTCAATGATCTTTAAAGTCCCTTCCAACCCAAACCATTCTATGATTCATGTGCAGTTACTTTGATTACCCCTGGAATCACCTGTGGCTGGTTATCATCATCTCTCAGGAGCTTTGTGCCTTTACTATGTCCGCTGTGGTTTGCTGTCACCAGTCATCTCCGTGTGTCATTCATTGAACCAGGGGGTATAGGATCATTTGAATCTGCTGTTCTGGTTTCAACCAATGTTCCTCATTGAAATCCCATTGGGAAATCTCTCTTCTGCTTTGTAATCTTGGCTTCTGATTCCTCCTGCTTGGTCTAATTGAAATGGAACTCCAGAGCCTTCTCAGAGACTGGTACAACTCCAGAGGAGTCCACAGTGTGTCAGGACAGCTGAAATGCCAACATTTCTGCAGCTGCCTGGTGTGTCAGAGCCATAAGATGAAAATAAATGTTTTTTTCAATTGCTAGTTTTGCATAGCAAAATACCGGAGGCGTTCTCAGATGCTGAGACTGTTATTTCTGGGTTTATTTTTACTCTTGGAGAAGAGAAGACTGAGGGGGGATCTCATCAACGCCTATAAATACTCAAAGGGTGGGTGTCAGGAGGATGGGGCCAGTCTTTTTTCAGTGGTGCCCAGTGACAGGACAAGAGGAAATGGGCACAAACTGGAACATAAGAAGTTCCATCTAAACTTCAGGAGAAACTTCTTTCCTGTGAGGGTGGCAGAGCCCTGGAAGAGGCTGCCCAGAGAGGTGGTGGAGTCTCTTTCTCTGGAGACGTTCAAACCCCACCTGGACACATTCCTGTGGGACCTGCTCTGGGTGGACCTGCTTTGGCAGGGGGTTGGATGAGATGATCTCCAGAGGCCTCTTCCAACCCCATCTCATTCTGTGATTCTTACAGTATCCTCAAAGTACAAGCGAGGTGGCCTTCATTTGTACTTTCATGGCCAGTAGTTGCCAAAGACAGGACTGGGTGAGAAGGTTCCACTGGCTCAAACCTGTTCACCCAACACAAATATTACCAAGAGCTGTTTTTATTTCCTATATCAACACAAATTGGTAACTTAAGGTGCTGCTGTACTTTAAACACTAACGGTTGCTTCATTCAAGACCCTGGGAGCTGGCACCGAATTTTTTGACAGCTTTATTAAGATCCCCAGATTATAAGGAGCTGTTGTGATCTTCTCACCCGACCTCTGTGGAAAACAAGCCGTGGTACTTTCTTGAATTAATTCCCGTTTGAAAGAGGACACGTGCTTTAGAAAGGCATCCAGTCCTGACTTGGGGGGGGAAAAACGAATCAGTGGCAGACAATAGAGTGTAACCTTTGATGTGAGTGGTTAATTATGCTCTGGAAATGTATGCCCAATGTATTCCTCAAAGCCTGTCCAGCTTCGACTTTCCAGCCTTTGAATTTTTTTATTATTTTTTTTTTTTTTAAAAATTCATTAGTGAAGGTGTTTTGCATCAGTTCGGTGCCCTCTGTTGCGTGCTTGCAGACTGATCCACTAACCTCTAAGCCTTCTCTTCGCTGAGCTAACGAGAGCGAGCGGATGGTTTCTCAGGGTGTTGCTGGAAGGAAAATGACTTTTAATAACTTCCAGGCTTCTTTTGTGCACCCTTCCACCCCCTTTTTTTTCCCCTGATGTTTCTTTGTTTATGAGTGCCGGCGTTTCATTCGGCATTCCGGATGCGATCCCAACGCACAGCCGCGCTGTAACTTCTACTTCTCACAAAGCGCTCTGCTTTATATAGCCATTTCCAATTAGCTAATTAATACCCACCGTCACTGTGGGACCGTCACTGCTGTTGATTATCTTCAGTATTCCCAAATTTGCTAGAGTCACGGCTTTGCACCATAATCCTGTAAATCCCAACTTTCCTATTTTTTTCTCTAGATGTAGAGATTTATCTCTGCTGACGTTGAAATTCTTACAGCAGATTAATTGTATTATAAAAAATAATACTAAAAAAGAAAATTATATTACTCTGTTAATGCTCTCTTCACTTTATTATTTACCGTTTTCCCCGCAAAACATTATGATTTACAAACCTTCTGTAGTCATTTTATCCATAGGAATTTGAGACGGGAAAAGTTCTGGTCAGTTCTGTCAAGAAAAGGGGTTGCTGCAGCCGCTCTTGTATATGCTTTAATTGTCTGATTAAGCTCCTTCTAATTACTGTTATAAAAAAGAGAAGACTTAGGGGAGATCTGATCAACGCCTATAAATACTTCACGGGTGGGTGTCAGGAGGATGGGGCCAGTCTTTTTTCAGTGGTGCCCAGCGACAGGACGAGAGGAAATGGGCACAAACTTGAACGTAAGAAGTTCCATCTAAACTTGAGGAGAAACTTCTTTCCTGTGAGGGTGTCAGAGCCCTGGAAGAGGCTGCCCAGAGAGGTGGGGGAGTCTCCATCTCTGGAGACACTCAAAACCCGCCTGGACACGTTCCTGTGGGACCTGCTCTGGGTAGACCTGCTTTGGCAGGGAGTTGGACTAGATGGTCTCCAGAGGTCCCTTCCAACTCCCATGTGATTCTGTGATTCTGTGAAAAAGAAAATGTACCGAATTTAGACTGAAAATTAGAAGATTTCTATCCAACAGAAGAGAAGGGTTCTGGAATAGTCTTGTATTTCAGTTGGAATACAGAGGACAGAAGGAAAAGAGGAATGAAGATTTCTGGGACCTTGTAAATTCTGATATCTGTGGTTTCCCCATTTCTGGTTATATGTTAAGGATCCTGTCTTCTTCCTGCCCCTTTTTCTTTTAGCTGATGCTGTGTTGGCTTTTAGTGTTTTGGCTTCGTCAGATCTTTGGTGGAAATACAACTTTATCCCTCTGTGTTTGTTTAAAGCTAAATTTGTCATCCTCATCAGAATACTGGTTAGCCAAGATCTGTGTTCTGTACACCCGTGTCGCCAGACATGAATTCTATTGTTCTCCCTTAATCCTTGTTTGATAGAGTCTTCTGTCATCTGGTCTGTGTTTTTTGTCCCTGATCAATATGAGGTGGAGAGGCCAGTAATTACCTGGTCATCCCATTTACCCTTGCAAAATTCATGGTGTGTTGTTTTCATTTGATTTTGTGGATCCGTCCAAATACATGAAGGCGTAATGAAAATCAGCGTCGATGGTGCGGAGTTTGAAACCGTCGTGATTTTCTGATGGAGCAAAGTGTTCACACTGCAGCATCCATCTTAATTCAGGATATATGAGGATGTGAAATACCTCTTACAGCTTTTAATTGATGGAATAGAGCTCATCGAGAGCTCAGGACTCCGATCTAAAGCTTTGCAAGAGGTACAAGTAATGAATGAACTTCGCTGTCGCCCTGTGGCCAGACGTGGTTTATTGCTTCTGCTTTGTTCATAGGTCAGTCTTGAGCCTGATAAGGCATAACAACTAACAGAACTTCACGTGGGGCTCAGTAAAGAATAAAAACGTGGATCTGGAGAGTCACAGTGAGTGGAAACAGCAGTGGGACACAAGGAGATTCTTTCTTGCCCTGTTGCGGTTGAAAAAGGCGTCGCAGTGCAAGCTGTGATCCCATCAACGTGAGAGACAGGCTCCACGTGCTCCTAAGACCTTTGGAAATTCTCAAATTAATTTAAGCCCCTAAATCCGTAAATACAGCCTTTTTTTTTTTTTTTTTTTTTTAGCAAAATAGTTTATATTCATTTTCATTTCCAAAGAGCAGTTGGACAAACAGTACTTTGTCCTCTTGCTTTACGTACGGCTTTATTGGTTTGACGTTGATGTAAATATACTACGTGGATGGCAGAATTCAACCGCCGAGCAGAGAGTCAAAAGTCCTTGTTATAGATGACTGGGATGTTGCAAACTTCCCACTCACTCATAAATCTTGCTCTACGCCTGTGTGATTAATGGGTAACAAGGTTTTTGATTGATGGCTTAGCAACCGCTAATCAGGTGTTATGGGACCAAATCATGAAATCCCTTCCTTCGTCGGTTAAGGCAGGCTCCTCTTCGCTTAGATAGGCAGGAAAATGGCTGGGTTTTCCTTTCTTTTAAGTGGAATTTAAAGTTCTAGCCAGGCCACAGCTTCTAACATTGAAATATGATGCTTATTGAAATCCTCTACTAGGAATCCTCCCTCCGCTGGATAAAAAACTGGCTGGATGGCCGTGCTCAGCGAGTTGTGATTAATGGAGCAAAATCTGGTTGGCGGCCGGTGATCAGTGGTGTCCCTCAGGGCTCAGTTTTGGGGCCAGTCTTGTTCAATATCTTCATTGATGATCTAGATAAGGGGATTGAGTGCACCCTCGGTAAGTTTGCGGATGACACCAAACTAGGTGGGAGTGTTGATCTGCTTGAGGGTCGGCAGGCTCTACAGAGGGACCTGGACAGGTTGGACCAATGGGCCAAGGCCAATGGGATGAGGTTTAATAAGGCCAAGTGCCGGGTTCTGCATTTCGGCCACAACAACCCCAGGCAACGCTACAGGCTTGGGGAAGAGTGGCTGGAAAGCTGCCTGGCAGAAAAGGACCTGGGAGTGTTAGTGGACAGCCGGCTTAACATGAGCCAGCAGTGTGCCCAGGTGGCCAAGAAGGCCAACGGCATCCTGGCCTGTATCAGGAATAGCGTGGCCAGCAGGAGCAGGGAAGTCATCGTGCCTCTGTACTCGGCACTGGTGAGGCCTCACCTCGAGTACTGTGTTCAGTTTTGGGCCCCTCACTACAGGAAAGACATTGAAGTGCTGGAGCGTGTCCAGAGGAGAGCCACCAAGCTGGTGAGGGGTCTGGAGCACAAGTCCTATGAGGAGAGGCTGAGGGAACTGGGCATGTTTAGTTTGGAGAAGAGGAGGCTGAGGGGAGACCTCATTGCCCTCTACAACTACCTGAAAGGAAACTGTAGAGAGGCGGGGGTTGGCCTCTTCTCCCAAGGGAATAACGACAGGACCAGAGGAGATGGTCTGAAGTTGCGGCAGGGGAGGTTTAGATTAGATATTAGGAAGAATTACTTTACTGAGAGAGTGGTCAGGCACTGGAACAGCCTGCCCAGGGAGGTGGTGGAGTCACCATCCCTGGAGGTATTTAAGAAACGTGTAGACGTGGCTCTTCAGGGCGTGCTCTAGTGCCCGGGATTGTTGGTTTGTGGTGGGGTGTTGTGTGTGGGGTTTAGTTGATGGATGCTGCTTGCTTTTTTTTTTTTTTTTTTTTTTTTTTTTGGAGGGGGGGTGTTGTTGTTTGTTTGGTTTTGTGTTGTGTTTTTTTGTTTGTTTGTGTTTTTTTTTTTTTTTTTTTTTTTTTTTTTAATGTGGTTGGACTCGATGATCTCAAAGGTCCCTTCCAACCACTAAGATTCTGTGATTCTGTGATTCTGTGATTATGAGAGCGGAACAACTGGATGACTTGAACTGTCTGGACGTAGGGAATCAACTGAGGCCGACGGCGTTGGGTGAAGGCCACGAGTCGCCCAACGCGATCAGAAAGGAAACCTTCAGGCTATTTTTTGAGACAAGCACTGGCAAGACTTTCACTGGCCCACGCGTTAATGGCATTGCTTAAAAATTATAAGGGTTTTAATCTTCGTGCTGCGGTTAAGAGCCAAATGTCCTGTGCGTTGAAGATCTCTCCTGTCTTGACTTCTCTCCCGCTTGGCCGTTACCGTAACTGCTCGGCCGGGATTACACTTTAATTCTCTAATTACTGCTTTCTGATGAGTTTGTGTAAGCGTTGAGTACAGGGCACTGGAGCACAAAGAGCTTTGATCCAGCTCGCGCGGTTTCTGCTACGCCTGGATTTTATAATTTAAAGATCAACTTTGAGAATAGTTAGCAAAACCAGCTATTTTGACTTCTTTTACAGCTTTTTATTTCTCAGAGCTTTGCGTCTTACCGTCCTGCCCTGCCTAGCGAGTCATACCATAAATTAACAATTTTCTCCCTTTTTTTTTTTTTTTTTTTTCCGTTAATCTGTGGCGTTTTCCCAACTGTTCTGAATATCTTAACCGCAAACTCCTCTTTTATTTCTCTAGTTTGCTTTTCAACCAACAGGGATAATTCGTTATGTTCCTCGCTCAAGCCTCCGTTGGCTTATTGTAATCTTGAAGCCAAACGCCGTATTACACGCGTTACATTTCCTGGCCCTGGATATCAAGTGACACCAGCGTCACGGAATCCATTATAAATAGATTTCATCCATAACGGGAGAACAAATTGCTAAGTGTTTCCCTTTTTTTTTTTTTTTAAACTTGATTAAGTTTGAGGGGCTTAATTACATTTTGGTGGCGATTTTAGGGTTGTTAAGTAGAGGAGATGAAATGCAAATAAGCGAATACGAACGGATTTGGTAAATTACTGTTAAAAATCAGCGCAGTGATTATTTTTACTCTTAACAATACACAGGCATTTCAACAGCTTGTGCTCAGGTAAAGTTTTAATTGAGATGTTTTAGGAGTTGAAGTTTCTTTGGGTATTGTTTTTTTTTTTTTCCCAAGCTATCCTGAATTGTGTCTAATTAGGGGCACGATACCATTTGCCTATTTATTTATTCCTATGTAATTTGTTTAAACTTAGACAGCACAGCACTGATGTATTCCTTTCATTACAGACAACTCTCTTTGATGGGCTTTGACTGGCTAATTATTAAAATGGAACACATTACTAATAGCCTCCGAGGAGGTAGAGTTTTCTGTAAATAAATTGAGGCTTTCTGAATGCACTGACAAAAGTTAATTTTAAGGGGTTTCTTTCCATCTTCAGACACGAGGAAATTTAAAGTGAATGATTTGGAATCCGTTTCTGCTTTTGCAACCTGGAGTTGCTTAAATATCAAATATTGGGCATCAAATATCAGGCCACCGCTCAGGGCTGCGAGGGTTTCACAAAGGGGACCCTGCTCTCAAAAAGGGACCCCCCAACCCTTTACTGGGGGGAATACTGGGATAGAGGAAAATCAGTCCTAAGCTTAATTGGCTGAATGACAATTCACAGCTGTGGGAATTCATATTTTCACTAGTAAAAGAAGCACGTTTGGTTTGGGAGCTATTCAAGGGCAATTTTTGCAGCATTCCCAGCATGAACATTCTATATTTCTAAGTATAAATATATAGAAAATATATAGGCCTACGTACACATATATAAAATATGCTTTTGTAACTGAGCAGCTCAATATTGCTAACCTTTATGTTTTTAAGGGCTGTGGTATGTAATCAGTGTGTAAGGGCCAGCCAACAGCCCACCCACCATCTCCCTGTTGCTGCTCCCATCATTTAGGGAGGAGTGGGGACTTCTGGCAAGATACCTTTAGTACCCTCAGGGTTTTGTAGCAGATTGAGTTGGTCAAATAATGTAAAACGAGCTTTTTCCCAAATTGGTGACAGTATAAGTCACTAGGATCACATTTCTGAAAATAAAGCCAGGCTTCTGTTAATTAGAATTTTTGAAATTTTTAGTAATTTTTCAGTCTTGTAGAGTATCTTAAGATCCTAAATGTTCAAGTCACATTAGAATGTTGTTTTATTTTGGATGCTGAGTTCCCCTTCCTTGTGTTGGCAGATGCTGCTGACGGAGTACCTGGATATGAAGAACACCCGCACCGCCTCGGAGCCGTCCACCCAGCTGAGCTATGCCAGCTCCGGCAGAGAATTCGCCGCCTTCTTCGCAAAGAAGAAACCACAAAGACCCAAAAACCCTTTGTTCAAGTAAGTGCCGGGATGGTGTTAAAGCTGTGCCTGAGCTGTCTTTTTGGTGCCTCGAGTACTGAATGGCGCTGGCTGCTCGTTGCGGCGTCACCGTGTGAGTCTTGGGATGGAGATTTAATACCCAAAGCTGAAGCCTCGGTGAGATCTCTGCTACGGATTCATCGCTGGTTTTTCAAGTGTATAGCTCTGTCCAGGGCTCATCTTGGGACTGGGATCCCATTATTCGAGCTGCTGCGAAGCACGCAGTGATACGTCCTGCCTGTCTTTGTCCACGGTAAATTTAGAACCTGTTAAAGGGAGCGATAAAGGGGACTGGACAAAGAGAATTAAGATAAGTGTATAATTACTAGATAGACTAAGCTGTTAATCCTATCACTAACTCCTTTAATTCAGAGCTCAGAGTGGAAAGAACTAAGTGGTTGGGAGGAGAGTGTAAGAGAGAGGCTGAGAGGCTTGGTGACCAAGGATTTGGGGGAAGAAAAATTGAGGAGGAGTTCTTGGTGAGTAGCACTATTAGGAGAGGAGAGATGCTCTTGTTACTACACCTAGATTCAGGGGAGCTGAGCTGAAATTTCATCTCTTCCCACGACTACATGTGTTGGTCATTCTCTTTGGCTTCTTGAGGATTTTGGGGGATACCAAAACCTGCTGGCTTGGCAGCAGATGCTCCGAGTTCAAAGCTCACAGGTTCCTCAGGTCTACCAGCATAACTCTGTGTGTGGCTGCTCCCTGACTCAGTACGGCCAAAATAATCTCTTAAGTGAAGGGTTGTTTTAACATTGAGATTGTTTGAAAAGAGTTGGTGATGGAATGAGCAAGTTTCATGGTAGATTCGAGGGGATGGAGGAGTGGAGCAGTGGTGGGGAGTGAAAGCAGCTCGAGGCATTAACCTTTTAACTGTGCTCAGCTGCGGCAGGAGCAGGGGATCTGGGGGGTCCTCAGTACCCCTCTGGACGAGAAGCTGCTGCAGGGCTTGGGCTGTCTTTTTCTACCCGTCTGAGCGGTGCTGAGCCTTGTGAGGCTTTGCTCTCCAGAGTCAAGAGAGTCCAAGGTTAAAAAAAAAAAAATATCTAGCGGAATATTTGCTGGAGGGAGAGTGATTGGAAGAGAGTTGATGTTTTCACCCCTTGTTTGCTAGAGATGGGGAGCCATGAAGCCTGGGTGTTTTGTTTTTCTAATAAAGAACCCTTTGTGATTGGAGACAGATCGTTACATGGTGGGGAAATAATGCAGGAATCACAGAATGGTTTGGGTTGGAAGGAACCTTAAAGATCATCCAGTTCCAACCCCCTGCCATGGGCAGGGACACCTCCCACCAGACCAGGTTGCTCAAAGCCTCCTCCAGCCTGGCCTTGAACCCCTCCAGGGATGGGGCAGCCACAGCTTCTCTGGGCAACCTGGGCCAAGGTCTCACCACCCTCACAGCAAAGAATTTCTTCCTGAGATCTCATCTATATCTCCCCTCTTTCAGTTGTGTCGTGTTGAGCTTCTCATCCATCAATACCCTCAAGTCCTTCTTCTGAGGGCTGCTCTCCAGCCATTCTCCACCCAGCCTGGATTTGTGCTTGGGATTGCCCTGACCCAGGTGCGGGACTCTGCACTTGGCCTGCTTGAACCTCATGAGGTTCACTTGGACCCACCTCTCCAGCCTGTCCAGGTCCCTCTGGATGTCATCCCTTCCCTCCAGGGTGGTGACCACATCACAGAGTCATGCGTGTGAGCTATAGTAATGGGAAAGAGTGAGAGTAATTGGCTGTTTCAGGCAAATAGGAGGAGAGCTTTGTGTTCTGCAACCTCTTTACAGATTGTTTGCTGGTTGGTTGGTATTTTGTGGGGGTTTTTTTAGGTAGAACTTATTTCTTCATTAGCCAGAACTCCCCGCGCTTTGCCCCGTGGGCATGTGTAGCTGGTGGCTGTGTTCTCAGAGTACCTAAGGCTGGAAATTAAAGTTCTCTGCACTGTCTTTTCTCTTTCTCACAGGATGAGTTGTCTGCTCAATCTTCTCCTATTAGAAGGTTAATGTTGCCTGGAGGATTTCAGAGGTGCCTCCTGCCCCTGTCAACCCACGATTATTCCCCTCTACCCTTTTGTTTTTTTTTTAACACTCCCGTGGCTGTTTGGGTTAAGAATTGCACTCTTCTGACCTGCAGATGTTTGTTGGAGCAAAATAGGGCTGCTCACCCCTTCGGATGCTGTCTGTTTTTGGGTGTGCTTGGACCATTTAAGTTTGAGGGCTAAGGATGCTCTGTTTCACCCGCGGCAGCTGAAGGCTGTGTATTAATTTGTCAGCAGCGAGGGGAGGTGGGTGTAATCGTTTCGAGCGAAGGTGCGTAACCTCATAGGAGCAGCATGTCTCTTACCACTCCTGGTCTTGTCACCAAGTCACTGCTGGCACCGCGGTGACAGCAGCGCTTATTGGGATCTCTTATTGGGTTATCTGTCTTCTGTCAGCTGTCACTATATCTATGGAAATCTCCGTTGAAATGGAATTCCTCAATCCGCTGAGGGACGTACGTGTTTGATGGGAGTGTTATTCTTGTCTCCTCTCCCATCTTCAGTGCTTTCTGTGCCGGGCTGCAAGGTCCTTTTTCTTGCCTCTCCATTAACTCCGTCCAAATCAGAGGAGGCTTCCACTTGTCATCAGAATATCTACATTTAATTCCTCGCTTCAAAAGTCTCTTAGGGCAGGGCTTCACCTCGCGTTTTACTCACAGATGGTTGCAGGTGTTTGTGCCGGCCCCTGTGATAGCTTGCTGTGAGCTAATTTTATAAATACTAATTACTTTTGCTAGTTGTGTGTTCTAGCAATAGTGGGAAGACTGAAAACTCCTGAGTTGTATCCTGCTGTCTAGAAATCTGTCACCAGGATTTGGAAGAGACTTCGAATCATTGTTTCCCTATCCGTAAAATGGGTATAATTTAAAAATAATAATAAGGAAAAGAAGTGACGGTGCGTTTAGTCGTTTAATGTTGGCTTAACCCTAATGTTTAATGTTTAATGTTGGCTTAACCTGTGGCTTAACGTTTAGACATGGCACTTCAGGGCATGCTCTAGTGCCCAAGATTGTTGGTTTGTGTCTGTTTGTGGGTGGGGTGGTGTGTGGTTGTGGGCGTTTGGTTTAGTTTGGTTTGGTTTTGGTGTTCTGGGATTTTTGGGGTGTGTTTTTTTGGGTTTTTTTGTTGTTTTTTTTTTGTTGGTTGGACTCGATGATCTCAAAGGTCCCATCCAACCAAAAATATTCTGTGATTCTGTAATGTTGACTTAACGCTTCCATGGAGGGCTTCAAGGCCAGGTTGGACGGGGCTTTGAGCAACCTGGTCTAGTGGGAGGTGTCCCTGCCCATGGCAGGGGGTTGGAACTAGATGGTCTTTAAGGTCCCTTCCAGCCCAAACCATTCTATGATTAAAACCCCCACAAATTCATATGAGGAGTGCTTTGGAAATCCAGATGGTCCATGCCATCGTAAACCTGGCTTTCTTCTCTTCCAAAAGGTAGCCAAGTGCACATTCAGGTTGCCATCTCCCTACGGATCAGGTTTGCAAGGTGGAAATTGGGCACTGGTGGGAAAGGAGTGAATTGTACAAGCAGATGTTGAACAACCCAATCCATTAGTGTCAGGCTTGGCTGTAATTATGTGTAAGTCTGTGTAAAACAAAAATATTTTGAAAGCTTTGCTATGTGGGAGGATCCACGTGGGGAAAGGAGATAGGAGAGCAGAGGAGTTAAGTGTAAATGCAAACGTGGGAGAAGAGCAGATCAAGGAAACAGTGGTGGGGGGAGGAAATATGGGAGAGAAACTGGGTGGCTGTGAGAAAGAGGTGAACGTGGTGAGATCCTGCAGCAAAAGCCGGTGCAGAGCTCTGAGGAATAGTCAGAGTCACCGTCTCAGGGAGGAGATGTAGGTTTATTGCCGCGGTTTGCCTTGACCTGATACTTCTGGTTTTGATGCCTGGAGAAGACCTCTGGGGCATGGCGATAATGCGATGCTTAATCTCTCTAGGGGCAAAAGGGAGCGCACTGTAAATACGGAGCCAAGAATTTACTCTTCGTTTAATTACAGTCTGAAGTGTTTGTTGTATTTTGATAGATTGTTATTACTTCAGTTGCAATAATACTAACACTCGCAGTCCAAATTAGGGCAGAAAAGCCTCATTAACAGTAATAATGTTAACAAGAAAGCTTACAAATGATCGCCCCGTTTCTCTGGTGTGATGCTTGTTTTTCTGGTGTCCCTCTGGGCGTAACTAAGGCTGGTTCAGTCTTCCTTAGCAGGAGGGTTGGGGATGTTACAGCAAATCACCAACATCTTGAGATCTTCACCATGAGGAGTTTGATGTTCTTCCTCTGAGATGTTTTCTCTCTAAGTCTTGTGGCCGTGCGGGGTGTCCCCAGTGCTCTGCTCAGGCAGGTCGGGCACCAGCCCTTGGCCACAGGACATTTGTGATCAGAGGGACACCTAGATCCAGGCATGGCAAGCCCAGAGATGTCCTGAGACCCTGCGGTGTTGGGTCGGTGCCCAGTCCGTGGTCTTTTGTGCTTATGGGGTTACAATAGTTGGAAAACGTTGGTCTCCACCTCTCAGGTTGGTCATTGTGGAGGGTTGGAGCCATGTGATAAGTACTTAATAATTTATTACTCCCTAATTTCCAAGAGCATATAGTTTTTAATTTTTATGTATATACCAGTTAGTGATTTAAATGGTGTTAGCTGATGGCTTTGGTTTGGATTTTACCAGTTTTGGGGGCTATTCCTACTTGAATGCCTGGCTGCTGGAGCTGATGGAGCGGAGGAGCATCTCCGTGCCTTGTGGGCAGGTCTGTGTCGAGTGGCTGTTGGCGGAGGTGTCTTGGTTAGAGGTGGCAGAACGTGGTGCATCAGCGATGGAATTTTATCGGAGAAATGTGCTTTTGTCTGCCTTGATAATTTTGATTACGCAGGGAAATCTTTTTTACTTAGAGCCGACTGGTGCTTACAAGGGGGATGCTTCTGTGGCTGGCTAACTGACTTTTTTTTGTTTTATTTTTTAATTACAGGTTTGAGTCCTCCTCCCACGCTATTAGCATGAGTGCCTATTTGCGTGAGCAGAGAAGGGAACTGTACAGCAGAAGCGGAGAACTCCAAGGTGAGAAAATAGATAACGCGCCGGTTTGGATAATTCTCTCTTGCAGGAGTTTCAATATCTGATCCGTGGCTACGTCGGGGTATTCATCCCTCTCTGCTTTGCCACACAGGCTGTCTCAATCTCTCCACTTTTTAAGCTGTTTATTTATTCTCATTACGTTGTGAAGCAGCTGGGTTTCTCTTTATGCCCTCTGCATTTTTCAGCTAAAGGTCCAGGTCTTAAAAGATACTCATGAAATGGGAACGGTCACACCTTGAGCATTGCTTTTGGATACTTGGAGCTAAGGTCTGCTTCTTTATCAGCAATTTATTTCCTTATATCATACGCTAAATGTGATGCTTACCCTGGGTTGCTTTGGGAGCTAAGCTCAGTCATCACGTATTTGGAGCTGCAAGTTCCTGTTGTGTGGACTAAAGCGACCGATTCTTTGTCTTTTGTACAACGCTTGAAGACAGAGAGTTGCAGAACGTTTGGAAATGGTGAATTTGAAGAGTTGGACTGGTTTATATTGCTTGGGGCAAGTGCTGTGTGTACACAGAGGAGTGCTCTCTCCCCTGAGCATCATTTCATGGTGTTCTCCTGAATGGTCTAACTCACAAAAAGGATGGATTTAGGAGCAAAATCAAGGGAAGATCTTAAAGCTGTCATGATAATGTATAGAAGGGCTAAATTATTTTGTTTCATCTATTCTAGTTTCTTACTGGGCTAATTATAAGAAGAAAATAATGTATACTCTTCAAATATTACAGTGATGGACAAGGGTTGAATGTCTCCTTGAAATCTTACTCATAATAATTTTCACTTGGCTTTTAATTGAGGATGTTTTATTATTTACAAGAGAATTTTTGGATGACTTTGTGTTCCCTTCCTCCTTTTAGAACTTATTGTCCTGTGCGACAGGTTAAACCCACAACAGCGTGAAAAGAAGCCTTGAGTGTTCTTGTGGACAGGTTGCTTCATTTAGGTGACCCCAAAGATGATCTTAGTAATGATGATTAAGGATGTAACGATTCGCTCTGTGGTGAATATTTGCATACTTCTGGGTGGACTGTGAAGGAAGAATCTGAGATCAAGATAGATTGAAGCTGACAGTTGCCCACTCTGTGATCTAACAGCGTATAGGAATAAAATAAAATGGAGATAGCTGTCTTTTAAATAATAACGTCACCCTTTGCGCACACTGGGAGGGTGTTTAACTTACAGCTCTTCACCTTCTGAGACTCAGGTTCTCACCTTCAAAATCCGTCGCGTGCTCTTGTGCCCAGGATCAACTGATAGAAGTTGCCCAGTTCAGTAGGATGTTGTAAAGTGTACGCTGTTACATCGCACCAGCGTTTTCTTATACAAGTAGGCAGTAGGATTTAAGTAATTATTTCTCCGTAGTTAACAGCTCTTTGCTACAAGCTACATGGGGACAAATGTGTGTTCAAAGCCAAGAATTTTGGAGCTGTTGAGAGCACTAAGTTTGGGGCAGTGATGTGACCAACAGGGAGCCTGCAACACTTGCCTCAAGATTTTCAGGTCTCTTTGGGCTGAGTCCTGTTGCCTTCTTTAGGGCTACAAAGGTGATGAGGGGCCTGGAGCATCTCTCTCACAAGGAGAGGCTGAGGGACTTGGGTCTTTTTAGTCAGGAGAAGAGAAGACTGAGGGGAGGGTCTGATCAACGCCTATAAATACTTCACGGGTGGGTGTCAGGAGGATGGGGCCAGTCTTTTTTCAGTGGTGCCCAGTGACAGGACAAGAGGGAACAGGCACAAACTTGAACATAGGAAGTTCCATCTAAACATGAGGAGAAACTTCTTTGCTTTGAGGGTGGCAGAGCCCTGGAACAGGCTGCCTAGAGAGGTGGTGGAGTCTTCTTCTCTGGAGACATTCAAAACCCACCTGGACACGTTCCTGTGCAACCTGCTCTGGGTGGACCTGCTTTGGCAGGGAGTTGGACTAGATGATCTCTAGAGGTCCCTTCCAACCCCATGTGATTCTGTGATTCTGTTGTTCCCAGTTGCCTCCACGCCCTGACCAGTTGTCCATATTGCTTTAAAAACACAGTAGAGAACAATATTGACTTGCTCCAAGTCTGTGTCCTCTTCCTTGTGGCCGAGAGCTGGGTATTTTTGTGGTTACTGTTCCTGTCGGGCTGAACTGAGGATTTGTTTTCAAATAGCTCCCTTCCTGGGTTCAGAAATGGTTACTGGTGGGCACAGGTTTAGGAACTGGTTACTGGTGGGCACGGCCAGATTTCATGGAAGAGGGACTCCTTATTGATACAGGACAAATCTTGAGGCAACGTTTATCACGAGCGGGAGTTTGTGAGCGTTTTCAAGAGAGGAGGATGCAAAAGAGAACTATGGAGACTTCCAGCTGCCAAACCAGCGCGGGGTTGGAAAGAACCAAGCCTACGAGCTGACAAAGAAGTAAAGGAATAAATAGAAAAAAGGAAAAATATAGGAATTAGTGTGGATAGCGACAAGATTACATTACCCTTTCCGGATAACTTGGAAGAGCTTGAATGTGATGCAATAGGTGACAAAAAGTCAATGTAGGGAGTCAGTGGGGACAATAGATGAGATGACTTTGCTGAGGAATCTTTGCAGTTTAACCATCAAGAAAAGTTTCCCTTTGAACTTTATGTTAAAAATGTACTATCTTCTCTTTCTATTATAAGCTGCTGTTCCCTTTTAGGTAGCTCATTAATCTTCCTGAATCCCAGACCACAGCAAGATCTGCATTTTGATTTTTCTTTTTTTTTTTTAAACTCCTTTTAAAGAGAAATACAATTTAATTGTTCAATCAGGTTACTGGAAGGCAGGCATGTGACACTCTCTCTTCTCTGAATGCCACACAGTTTCTGTTCCCAACAGCCTTATCCACAGGGATGGTTTTTCAGCGGCAGCAGGGGCAGGGTGGCTTGTTAGGAAATCTTTTTTCCTGAAAAGATCTTCAAAGAAACGTATGCATTTAAAAAAAAAAAAAAAAAGAGAACTTATAAAAGTTTGGCTCATGCCAACTTTTTGAAATAAGAATTTAATTTAAATAGCCTTAAAATGTGTGAAGATCAGAGTGATGCTTTGTCATTAACCTCTTTCATTTGGACTGAAATAGTGCAGTGCATAAGGCACACATTATCCCTCAGTGGGAGAACGGGACCTGCTGTAAGTGATTTAGAGATGGAAGGATTAATTCTTGTGTCTTATTCCGCTGAAATCGGAGGAGGAAGACTTAGACCATGTATTTTTCCCTTGAAGTTGGACACACAAGTTGTTTGACAATTGTCATTAAAAAGAAGTAAAAAAAAGTAAAGCAAGTACATAACTGAATATTTCCTTCTAGACTAACACAGAGGTGGTGCCCCAGGTTGTTGTCAGAAGTACAATGTGGTAGTTTCTTCTGTACAAAACAAGAAATGATCATCATTAAGCTTCTCATTTCTCTTTTTTTTTTTCCCCAAAGCCCATCTTGGCCATGTCCTGGCTGGGGAATTTACATTTTCCTTGTTGGAGCCCTCCTGCCATTTGTCAAATAAGATGTTATAGAATCATAGAATCATCGAATGGTTAGAGTTGGAAGGGACCTTAAAGATCATCCAGTTCCAACACCCTGCCATGGGCAGGGACACCTCCACTAGAGCAGGTTGCTCAAAGCCCCATCCAGCCTGGCCTTGAACCCCTCCAGGGATGGGGCATCCACAGCTTCTCTGGGCAACCTGTTCCAGTGCTTCACCACCCTCACAGGAAAGAATTTCCTCCTAATATCTAATCTAAATCTCCCCTCTTCCAGTTTAAAACCATTACCCCTTGTCCTGTCACTACACTTCCTGACAAAGAGTCCCTCTCCGGCTCTCCTGGAGGCTCCCTTCAGATATTGGAAGGCTGCTCTGAGGTCTCCCCGGAGCCTTCTCTTCTCCAGGCTGAACAATCCCAGCTCTCTCAGCCTGTCTTCACAGGGGAGGTGCTCCATCCCTCTGATCATCTTCGTGGCCCTCTGCTGGACCCGTTCCAACAGGTCCATGTCCGCCTTTCCTTCATCAGTCCCACTTCTCATGAGGCTCTAAACCTGCTTCATCCCCATCGCTTCTTTCTTCCTGTCACCCACCAGTGCCTGCTTGTGTCCCCGAACCACCCGCTAAGTAAAAAGCGTGGCTTTTTTACCATGGCTGGATGAAACGAGGTACGTTCTGAGCCAGCAGCCTCGTGCCGTGGAAGCAAACATGCCAGTTGCTCCCTTGCTGGTGGGTCCCACAGCCTGGAGACCTGACATCTCCTCACCACAGCTTTTCCTTCTGTGGAGGCACACATTTATCCTGTTTTCGTCTGCCCGGCTGTCTATTTTCACAAAACCTCTAAGAATTCACTGCTTTTAAGATCTATCCCTCTGCCACCTTTGGCAGAAATTGGCTTAGCAGCTCGGTTGTTGGGAGGACAGGACAGCCCAGAAGATCAGATAACACTTATTTTCATTGGAAACTAGGTTAAGATGTGCTTGACCTTCACCGCAGAGGTGGTCACTTGTTGCTGACTGGTGGAATGAATCCCATGAGTGTGCCTTATTTCACACCGCTGCTGTCTTCCAATTCCCAACTGTTTCTTGGGAATAATAGAAAAATGTGGCTTCTTGCCATTGAGGGAGGTCAAGGACTGCAGGAGGGGACAGTGGATGGCAGGATGGTGGCACCGGGGCTGCACAGTAAGGCAGGAGATGATCTACAGGGGCCTTCAGGTTTTTTTTATTTAAATTAAATAGAATTGATATCAGGAAAACATGATTTCAAGCCAGTATAGGTTAGGGATGGATCTTCTGGAGAGCACTGCTGAGGAGAAGGATCTGGGAGTCCTGGTGGACAGCATCCCGCCTGGATGCAGTCTTGAGTAACAAGCTCTAACATGCTCTAGGCAATCCTGCTTCAGCAGGGGAGTTGGACTAGATGATCTCTATGGTCCCTTCCAACTCTAAAAAACAATTCAGTGAAATTCAGTGAAACTTTCCATGAGCCAGCAACGTGCCCTGGTCGCCAAGAGGGCCAGTGGAATCCTGGGCTGCGTAGGGAAGAGTGTGGCCAGTAGGTCGAGGGAGGTCATTCTCCCCCTCTACTCTGCACTGGTGAGGCCACAACTGGAATATTGTGTCCAGTTCTGGGCTCCCCAGTTCAAGAGAGACAGGGAACTACTGGAGAGAGTCCAGCGTAGGACAACTAAGATGATTAAGGGATTGGAGCATCTCCCTTATGAGGAAAGGCTGAGAGAGCTGGGACTCTTTAGCCTGGAGAAGAGAAGGCTGAGGGGAGACCTTATCTATGTTTACAATTACCTAAAGGGTGGGTTGAAGGAGGATGGAGCCAGACTCTTTTCAGTGATTCCCAGTGAGAGGACGAGGGGCAACGGGCACAAGCTGGAACATGGGAAGTTCCATTTAAATATGAGGAAAAACTTCTTCCCGGTGAGGGTGCCAGAGCCCTGGAACAGGCTGCCCAGGGAGGGTGTGGAGTCCCCTTCTCTGGAGATCTTCAAGCCCCGCCTGGATGCAGCCCTGAGTGATGTGCTCTGGGCAACCCTGCTTTAGTAGGGGAGTTGGACTAGATGATCTCTTGAGGTCCCTTCCAACTCTGACAATTCCCTGAATCCATGAATACTATTCTGGATGGTGTCTGTGCATGTCTGGATTTCTGCATTCATATTCTGGTAATGTTTTTTAAAAGCACTAACCCAAGTTTAAACTTCATGGTACTGTGCATGGTACATACATGATATATGCATTGTATATAGTTGAAAGGCTGAATTTTCACATGATCTACCATCTATCCCCAGCACAGTTTCCTTCCACAAGTGTCTTGAAGTCTGTTTTCCAGGGTTTTAGGTGTCTATGTTTTGTGGGGTTGGGGCAAAGGGGTAGAGGCGGGAGCTGGATTCTGGAGATGCCGCTCAAAAAAAAAAAAACCCAAACCAAAAAACCAAGATTAAAAATATAAATGCAAGCCAACAACAGAATGAAAGGAGCCGTAAAGCTCAGTGGACGATCATCTTTATTTCAGAAGATTCCTAATCTGAGCTAATGATCTTCCTTGCTCGTGGATGGACTCGTGTGCGTGGGATTTGGAGACCCGGGACGGGAAGGCTCCGAGGGCAGGAGAAAGCCACTGGGCTCCATGTTTCTGGCTGTTGGCTGATAATTTCTAGCACGGTATTACTTTATCAAAGGTGGTATCGGTTAAAGGCGCCTTCTAGATACATCAGGTTTTGTTTCAGATTCCTGCAGCCGTAGGGGATCCACGGAGCCGTATTCTCTGCTCAACGTAACCGTTGAGCAGAGTTCATCGGTAGAAATGGGAAAAGACTTTTTTTATACGCTGTGAAAATCTGAAGAGCCCGAAGGAGCCTGATCGGCGTGGAAAATAGCATCCGGCTTCTCTGTTATCTCTGCGCGTCCAGGCCCTGGTGGTTCAGAGGAAGGTCAGCTTTGCCGGTGTTGTACAGCTGGGCTGATTTTAAGAATGAAATATTAAGCTCTCCCGAGCAGCTGGTATTCCCAGGGATGTGAATGGGCTCTGCAGCTGCTCAGCACCTCTTAAAATTTGGGCTTCTTTCACCCGGGGAAGCTCAGTGTTAACTTCAGCATTAATTAAACTTCTCGGTGACTTTGCAGAGTAGGAGTTTATTTGGGTTGTAGCTGTGCAAGGTGCTTCCTGCAGGAATCACTGCCTACAAGTGCTTTTGTGCCGTGTTAGAGGATTGAAAATATTCTTGTGTTGTCATTGTGCCTTTGGTTCGTGTTTTTTTATTTGTGTTGGTGTTTTTTTTCATAGAATCGTAGAATGGTTCGGGTTGGAAGGAACCTTAAAGACCATTCAGTTCCACCTCCCTGCCATGCACAGGGACACCTCCCACCAGACCAGGTTGCTCTAAGCCCCATCCAGCCTGGCCTTGAACCCCTCCAGGGATGGGGCAACCACAGCTTCTCTGGGCAACCTGGGCCAGGCTCTCACCACCCTCACAGCAAAGAATTTCTTCCCCAGATCTCATCTCAATCTCCCCTCTTTCAGTGTCAAACCCTTCCCCCTCCTCCTATGGCTCCCCTCCCTGATCCAGAGTCCCTCCCCAGCTTTCCTGGAGCCCCTTTAGGGACTGGAAGGGGCTCTAAGGTCTCCCCGGAGCCTTCTCTTCTCCAGGCTGAACCCCCCCAACTCTCTTGGCCTGTCTTCGTAGGAGAGGACAGAATCCCACTAGACCAGGTGTGAATCTGGCTGTGAAACAAACATCTGTTGTAACGAGACTGTAGAGCCTGGATTTATTTTTTTGGACCTTATTTCTTACAGGTAGAACCTCTGACGATTTTTTTTTTCCTATTGGCCAGGTGATAAATAGGAAGCACCAAACATCCCTACGATACAAATCTAAGATTGGAGATTGGGTTTGGGTTACTCACTGGGATGCTGTTCGTCTGTCCTCAGTCCAAGCCTGAAAATGTCCTGCCATAAGGTTTTGAGTAATTAAGGAAATCAAAGAGAAACTCTGCTAATTAAGATTTCGACTCCAAGAAACAGCAGCGGAGGCAAACGGTATCTGAAATGACAAGGGCACAATGTAAGGCCAGGTCCGGGGAAAATGCCGTTATTTGTAGGTGCCTTGTTCCATTTGGATTCACCAAAGGGCTGCCGGAGGGAGCCAACTGTGTTCGCCGGTGACAAAAACAAATCTTGACATTTGGGATAATGAAAATTCGGTTCAGCACCTTTTAGAGACGTGTATGATAATGTGTTGTCAGTCAGCGGCAACGTGGCGGGGGGGTGTGGGGGGGTGGGAAATGGTACAATTCTCGTCTGGTTAAAGGAGATGTCGTGACAATTGGACAGTCCCGGATAAAAATACATAAAAATACCCTTTAGAAGAGGATGGGGAATAACCCCTTGAAGAAGCAACGAGTCGGTGATGCTGAGGAGGAAGGGGGGGGACGGGGGGGGGGGGGGGGTCGGGGGGGAGACGATTCGATGTCGTGAATCTCCTGTCATGCAGCCGCTTTTGTCTCCCCGTGATGCCCAGGATCACAGTTTGCTTTGAGCTTTAGTTCAGGGGGGGGATGGAATTGTGGAGGGGGGGGGGGGGAAGGGGGGGAAGGAAAGGGGAAAGAATGGCTTTTTTGTGGTTTAACGGTATTAATGCAATCATCTCGTTCAGACCTTGTAAAGCCCACTTATTATTTCCTCTGCGTGTGTTTCTTCTGGTTTAGCGGATTAGCTGCACTGTCTCTTCAAAGGCTATCCAATCAAGAAGGGGTTATTAAAACTGGGGCGCTTTATGACTGAGAATTAATTAGAGCAGCATTTTCATGCAAAACATCCAATTTTTTGATTAGCAATGGAGCAGGGCCGCAATTAGCACTCTGGGAAGCTTAAATTTCCAGCATTTTGATTCTCAGGAAATGAGATTATCAAACTGGGGTCAGGCACTTGACAGCGAAAGGGGGATTATGTGTAAGAAAATAATTTGTTTCTTGATTTTGCCTCTGAGATCGTTATTAAAGCGAATTCAGAGGGAGGCAAAAAAGAGGAGGGAGATGCCTAAAAATGGAAACAGGAGAGACCCTTTGCTTTGTCGGTGCCCTCCTCGCCGTGCAAAGGGCTTTCCTCGTCCTGGCCTTGGTGAGAGCGTTTGATTTGCAGCAACAGGTTCTCATGGCTTTCATGGGCTCCGTCCCCCTTTTCCCGTCGATGTGTTTTGAGACCCTTGCAGTGATTTTATTTATTTATTTATTTATTTATTTATTTAAATATTCTAAATATTTATATCCGGAGGAAGGAGGCAATGCGATCGTTCTCATCGACACGTCATTTTGTCTCAGTTCCTTAAGTGGGTATGTGGCGTGTGCGTTTTTTAAACTATTTTTTTGATCCAATGCTGGTGCCTGAGGACTTAGATTCCTGTTTATTAAAGGCTGACCTTGGCCAACCGTCAGGGTCTGTGAGAAAGAAGCAGGGCATCTCTGTTGCTTCTAGAGAACACTTGAGGGTTTGGGGGGGGACGACATGGTTTATATTTCCCACTTAATTCTTCTCACTTCTCAGGGAGATGTAAGGTGTTGAAAGTCAGGCTTGGGCTGTGAAATCTCATCTTTGGCTTGTGCCGGGGACTTGGAGCAGGGTAAGGCTGCGGGCGTCGTGTTTGATAGTCGATCCATATGTGGTAACTCCTGTGAGTTCAGACAGTGCGGGTTAGCATCTCTGCAGGAGAGCGGGCAATCAGCCGTCACCCGTCTGCTTTTTAAAATAACCGTAGAATTCTTTTTACTACTTACTTTTGAGCGAAATTGTTCATGAAAGTAAAAATTGGGAAGTTCATTGTTGCTACCAGCCACGTTGGCCACGTTCTTGGTCCTGGGTCTCTCTGTTGGCAGCACCTGCAGCTATTGCATCCTTTTCTGCGGCAGTCCTGTTATTAAGGTAGCTCACTCGTAGCTTGTACCTTCAATTTATCATCATGGGTTGGACCTCATGGAAGCCTGGCAGCACATCTCGGTTGGGCTTTGCTCCCTGAGGTGGCCTTGGCAATGCACTCCAACCTTCAACCATGACAGCATTCGGTATTCGGTTTTGGGACTCTGTTCAGGGCTTCTAAATAATCATAGAATAGTTTGGGTTGGACGAGACCTTAAAGATCCTCTACCTGTTGGAGCGGGGCCAGAGGAGGCCACGGAGATGCTGGGAGGGCTGGAGCCCCTCTGCTGTGAGGACAGGCTGAGAGAGTTGGGGGGGTTCAGCCTGGAGAAGGCTCCGGGGAGACCTTGGAGCCCCTTCCAGTCCCTAAAGGGGGCCTACAAGAAAGCTGGGGAGGGACTTTTTATGAGGGCATGTAGTGATAGGATGAGGAGGAACAGCTTCAAACTGGAAGACAGGAGATTTAGATATTAGGAAGAAACTTTTCACTGTGAGAGTGGTGAGACCCTGGCCCAGGTTGCCCAGAGAAGCTGTGGCTGCCCCATCCCTGGAGGGGTTCAAGGCCAGGTTGGATGGGGCTTTGAGCAACCTGCTCTGGTGGGAGGTGTCCCTGCCCATGACAGGGGGGTTGGAACTGGATGATCTTTAAGGTCCCTTCCAACACGAACCGTTGTATGGTCTAGTTCCAACCCCCCTGCCATGGGCAGGGACACCTCCCACTAGACCAGGTTGCTCAAAGCCCTGTCCAACTTTGCCTTGAACCCATCCAGGGATGGAGCATCCACAGCTTCTCTAGGCAACCTAAATAAGTCCTCAGTCTTGACTTGAAGCTCTTCTTGCTTTACTCTTTGGCCACATACACTGTTCTCTTCTCTTCACATCCCAAGGACCTCTAGTAATCCAGTGCGCAGATTGTCAGATGCCGCATGGTCCCTTTTTTAATATAAAAAGCAAAAATACCAGGGCATCAAGGTGCTGTATCAGTAGAGGAGCTTCTCAAAAAAAACCCTGAAAACCACAGATGATGGAATCAGTTAGGAGTTCTCTCATCAGCTGGGATTATCCATCTTCATGACTCTCCTGCTAGTGCTAAGCTTCACTTCCCTACAGATACGAGGAAGCACGTTGAAAAAAATTACTCATTTTATAAAATACCACCACAAATGGATGCTTCAGTCTTAGCAATATTGCTGGGAAGCAGATCCCACCGGCTCTGGTTTGTGTTGTTACTGTTCTGGGCAGGGAGTCCCTCAGGTTTTCTGGACCTCACCGTGTCACAGTCCCTTGTTTGGGGAGCAATGACTGATTTTCAAGGTACTTATTTACAGCTCCTTTTCAGCTTTGAGTTTTAGATTCCTAAAGAATTTGAGGGCTTTGTGATTGAATTTAGAAAACCGTCGTGGAATCATCTTGTATTATGCAGATTAAAACAGAATAGCTAGGAATTGTTTAGGCCTGTGAGCTGTAATATCCTGTTTTGTATGAATTCCTGGAGGGTTTCCTTAGGGAGGACTAGGCTTTTGGAGGTACCGAGCTTTGCTTTTCTGAGGGGCAGTGGAAACGTTTCGTCGGTAGAGCCCGCAATAAAATAACGGCGATACAGTCGAACAGGTTAACTATTCTTACAGTGATCTGAAATATCACACTCTTCCTTTCTCTCCGTATGAGAGCTTCGCGCTCTCCTGGAATTTGTGCTTTTGTGTAAAGTTCGGTAATAAACCATTTATTTCAAACTGTTCTGTCTTGCTGTTTAGGATCAGAATCACATAGAAGAGACATGAGAAGTGTACAATAAGTGGGAGGCCCGGCTTGCGCCAGGCACGGCGTGGCGACCCACAGCGCCGGCATCCCAGCCGTCGGTGAAATACCTCTACTGTATACCCTCAGTAAGTTTGCAGATGACACCAAACTCGGTGGGAGTGTTGATCTGCTTAAGGGTCGGCAGGCTCTACAGAGGGACCTGGACAGGTTGGATCAATGGGCCAAGGCCAATGGGATGAGGTTTAATAAGGCCAAGTGCCGGGTCCTGCATTTCCGTCACAACAACCCCAGGCAACGCTACAGGCTTGGGGCAGAGTGGCTGGAAAGCTGCCCAGCAGAAAAGGACCTGGGGGTGTTGGTGGACAGCCGGCTGAACATGAGCCAGCAGTGTGCCCAGGTGGCCAAGAAGGCCAATGGCATCCTGGCCTGTGTCAGGAACAGCATGGCCAGCAGGAGGAGGGCAGTGATGGTGCCTCTGTCCTGGGCACTGGTGAGGCCTCACCTCGAGTGCTGTGTTCAGTTCTGGGCCCCTCACTACAGGAAGGACGTTGAGCTGCTGGAGCGTGTCCAGAGGAGAGCCACCAAGCTGGTGAGGGGTCTGGAGCACAAGTCACATGAGGAGAGGCTGAGGGAACTGGGCATGTTTAGTTTGGAGAAGAGGAGTCTGAGGGGGGACCTCATTGCCCTCTACAGCTCCCTGAAAGGAGGGTGTAGAGAGGTGGGTGTTGGCCTCTTCTCCCAAGGGAATAATGACAGGAGCAGAGGAAATGGTCTGAAGTTGTGGCAGGGGAGGTTTAGATTGATATTAGGAAGAATTACTTTACTGAGAGAGTGGTCAGGCACTGGAACAGCCTGCCCAGGGAGGTGGTGGAGTCGCCATCCCTGGTGGTATTTAAGAAACGTGTAGACATGGCACTTCAGGGCATGCTCTAGTGCCCGAGACTGTTGGTTTGTGTCTGTTTGTGGGTGGGTGTGGGGTGTGGTTTGGGTTTTGTTTTTTTTTTTTTGTGATTGGACTCGATGATCTCAAATGTCCCTTCCAACTGTGAAGGTTCTGTGATTCTGTGAAACACAGAATTGCAGGGGTTGGAAGGGACCTCTGGAGATCATCTTGTCCAACCCCCTGCCAAAGCAGGGTCACCCAGAGCAGTTGCACAGGAACACATCCAGGTGGGTTTGGATTGTCTCCAGGGAAGGAGACTCCACACCCTCTCTGGGCAATCAGGATTCTCTCGGTTTGGTAGGAGCAGGTCTGGTTCCTGCCAATCTTCTCTGCTTTGAGGAATATTCATTGATGCGCTGGTGGAAGGGGCTGCAACCTGCTCTGGTGGAGGTGTCCCTGCCCATGGCAGCGGCGTTAGAACTCGATGATCTTTAAGGTGCATTTCAACTCTAACTATTCGATGATTTTATGATTCTAACAACCTGAAAGAAAGAGAAAGTGTCAGTAGGTTGTTAAGTGGATGACACTGATGTTCTCTCTTCTAAAATTGTAATCTTCTGAAGCCAAAAGTCCTGGTTTTGAGCTCTGATTTCCCTTAGGCCATTATCTACTGCAGAGCCTTCTCACTGACTCCTTTGAGGAGTGATTTTAGGTTGCTCCCATGTTGGGTTTTCGGTTGCCTTTAGGGCTTTCCAGCAAGCCACGGGTACCCCAGGTTTGGATTCCTACATTTACCTTCTGTTATCGGTAATGATAATAACCGGCAGCCGTTTGAATCGGGGTTTGGCAGTTGCTAAGTGTAAAGCAACATCGTAGAGTTAGACTGTAAAAATGAAATAAAAATAAATATCCAGTGGGAATGGGGATTAGCCGAATACAATTAACTGGCTCCAAATTTGACCCAGCAAAGGTTTGCCGGTTAATCCTGTTCTTTCGGGATCTTTAGCGACCAGGTCAGCCAAAACTGCAATACATATATTACAAGAGGATATATAATTCTTGGAAGAGATTTATACGTTATATATACTTTCTAGAATGATTGCTTTATGGCGTTTTACATATATATTATTTTTTATTTTAAAATCTGGCCTGTTAAATAGCGTAGAGTCCTAAGATGCTTTTAGGTGCTTATGTTTTATCTTGAAGTCTTGCTGACGTTTGGTTTTTTCGGCAAATTCTTCCTTTTCATTTTGGGGTTTGTCCAGATCCATGTTTTTTAGTGCGGGTCAAATTCTTGTTTCCTTGTCTGTAATTTCTTTGTTTTCACCAACTTAATTAGCAAGACGGTAAATACATTGCCGAAGCATGGCTTTTATTTCTCCTGTTTGATAGAGTAGCTAATCTTAATTTAAAAAAAAAAAAAGAAAAAAGAAGTCAAACGGAATTTTCTATGGAGACGGAACTGCTTTCTTGCCTTTTCTGCAAATTTTATGCCCTCCAAGCCGAGCCACCTCCAGAAAGCGGTTAGATGTCACAGGGTACGGGGAATTGCAAAATATACCTTGGGGGTGAGGGTGGAGGCAGGAGCTCTTGCCTTGTTTCGTACCTGTTCAGTGGGTAAAGAAGTGTTTAATCTCTGCCCCTGTCACTCTAATGCGTCCAATCTGTGTTTGAAGGCCCTTAAAAATGCGAATCCGTTGTTTTTCAAGTAGCATAAAAAAAATGCACCAGGGAGAGCTATATTAGCATTTGGATTTTCTCCTTTGGCTTTGACGGATGGATATATACATTTTTTTACACGGAGGAGTTTTTTATCTTGATAACGTCGAAATGAAACTTTACAGTGACAGAGTAGTGGGCAGCTTTAGAAAGCCCCGCTTTCAAGTAGGGTTAAAGCCATTTAGGTGAGCATGAATTAACATTTCCCTTGTCTTGTAAAGGTCACCCTTTAATTGAGATTCACCGCGTTCAGTCCAAAGCCTGGGTTCGAGGAGACCTCTCTTCGCGAAGAAGGCACAAATTGGCAGCATAATCTCATCAGAGGCTTAGGTTATATGGTAATAAATCATTCAATTCGAAGCTAACGAAACTGCCACGGAGCATAAAACACGCCAGATGCTTGAAAGACATCCGTGGCTTAGAGTTTGAATAACAGTTGGAGGATCTGTAGATGTCTTGAGTTTTTCCTAATAAGGAAGAACTGTTGTGAAGAAAGCAATTCTTACCTAATTAAAGGATTAAAATATTACACATTTAGTTTTATCTTAGCTTCTATTCATTTTGTCCGAAACATGAATTGAAGGTGTGGTGTCTTACCCTGTAAGAATGCCAGGCACCAGTACAGGTTAGGGGTGGACCTGCTGGAAAGCACTTCTGAGGAGAAAGATCTGGGAGTCCTGGTAAACTATCCATGAGCCAGCAACGTGCCCTGGTCGCCAAGAGGGCCAATGAAATCCTGGGCTGCGTAGGGAAGAGTGTGACCAGTAGGTCGAGGGGGGTCATTCTCCCCCTCTACTCTGCACTGGTGAGGCCACAACTGGAATACTGCGTCCAGTTCTGGGCTCCCCAATTCAAGAGAGACAGGGAACTACTGGAGAGAGTCCAACGTAGGGCAACAAAGATGATTAAGGGATTGGAGCATCTCCCTGATGAGGAAAGGCTGAGAGAGCTGGGACTCTTTAGCCTGGAGAAGAGAAGGCTGAGGGGAGACCTTATCTATGTTTACAAGTACCTAGAGGGTGGGTCGAAGGAGGATGGAGCCAGACTCTTTTCAGTGGTTCCCAGTGACAGGACGAGGGGCAACGGGCACAAGCTGGAACATGGGAAGTTCCATTCAAATATGAGGAGAAGCTTCTTTCCGGTGAGGGTGCCAGAGCCCTGGAACAGGCTGCCCAGGGAGGTCGTGGAGTCCCCTTCTCTGGAGATCTTCAAGCCCCGCCTGGATGCAGCCCTGAGTGATGTGCTCTGGGCAACCCTGCTTTGGCAGGGGAGTTGGACTGGATGATCTCTAGAGGTCCCTTCCAACTCTGAGAATTCCGTGATTCCGTGATCTGTTTGTGGATGGTATTTCAGAAATTATTGTGAACAAAAAAAAAATATATGGCAACAGCTTTCCATATATCCATTATACCCTGCCTTTTCTAGAGAGGTAAATGTGTTTTGAGAAGGTGATTCCCTTCTGCAGAATAAAGATGTAACTTTAATCAATAAAGCGATGTGATTTAGAGTTCTGAAGATACAAAGGCTAACAGTTCCTGAAGGCTCTTTGGGCTGAGTGCATAAATTGTTGTTGGAGGTTTTTCTTAATGTATCATGTACGGTGTTAGGGTGTTTTATTATCCGAAGGCAGATATATGGATATTTTCCAGATGAGGAGAGTATCAGAGAAGAAGGTTTTCCATCCAGTAATAATGTAAGTAGATGGGTAGGGCAAAGTGTATTTTTATAGAGGCTGGAGATGGAGAAAGGGGACGCCCATGAGAAACACCAGAGCTTTGAAGCCTCTTGTCACTGGGCATTTAAATCTCTATAATGTCCTGGCTTTTTTTTCTTGTTGGTTTTGGAGCTTGAATGGAATTTTCCATTCAGGAGTGCGTGTGTCACAGTGAGCGCTTTGAGACTACACATGTTCCGGTGCAGAGACCTGGCACCTGTAACTCATGTGGAAATGTCCCTGTTTTGCTGTTGAGTCACTTAAAACCTGGGCTCTTGTACTCTCCCTGTTTCACTTCTTCTTGTTTGGTCTTTTTCTTTTCACCAGATCAAGGCCAGTAAGACCTGTGAGGACCTGGCCAGTTGACCAAACGCAGATGAACCTCATGGCTTTTGTATCACAGTGGAGAAATTCTGCTTTTTTTCTTCCCTGGTGTGTCCACGTTCTTTCAAGTGACTAAAGAAACGAGGTGGTGCCAATTCTGGAGTACAGGAGAGGAGCCTCACTGTTTTAATTCTATTACAAGGTCCATCAGAGGAAGAAGTCGTAGAAGGACATGGTGTGCATGTTGGATACATCTTTAATAGGAGCTTGTTTTGGTTGTTAGGCCAATTTAATTGACCTCAAAGGTCTGAACTTGAATGCATTAATGGAAAGATGATTGAATGGACAACCTAGTGCTGAGAAAACTGGACCTTCCTCTCAAACTGCGCCTGAGCATCTCTCTGGTCGGGTAATAATGGTGTGATGTTCTCAGGCTCTATGGAGTGACTCTCGTGGTCAGCTCTGCCAGCTCTTTCTCTGGGGCATGTCCTGGGCAAGGCCATTTTCTTACACAGAGGTGAAGGCTGGTGGGGTCTCAGCTCTCAAAGGTACTCTATAAAATTTGCTGGTAGCTTTTGCCTGTCTTTTCGCTGGAGATACCTGAGTGCTCTGAGCTTGCGAGCTGCTTCCGTAAGGATATGGGTTAGTTGAAGCAGGAGGAAAGGTGCGTCGGAAGGGTTCAAAGACTATTCTTTCCAAGTTAACTGTCACCAAAAATATGCTTCCAGGCAAAATGAGAGACATTTCCTTTCCTCAGTTCCCTGGAGTGTTAGACCTTCTCAGGAGTCCCAGGACTGCTGGCTTGATGTGGCTTCTCTTCTGTGGATGCTTTTTCTCTCCAGTTCCTACCTAGTCTCCTCCTAAAATTACGAGACCCCCTTTTGCTTATGATACCTGGTCCCTTTTCATCAGTGGGTTCACAATTTCAGCAAATGCCTGATACTGTCACAGGATCCTTGGGTTTTGCTTTTCTGATGGTGATCAAAATTGGATTAATTGGCTCATTTGGGGAGAAGAGTGCACATATGAAACTTTCTTCCCAAGAATTCATCATTTGATTCCATGATGCCGTGATTCCGTGATTTGATTACACACCGAACAAAGATTGGTCACTCTTTATAGTTACTAATATCATAGAATCATAAAATTGTCTAGGTTGGAGGGGAGCTTTCGGATCATCGAGTCCAACCATCAACCTAACCCAACAACCTAATATGCCATGTTTGTGTCTAATTTCATAAAGAAAAGATGACGGGGGCGTAACCAAGCTCCACGTTCAAAGTGGCGTTTGCGGTTCCTCACATCCATGTGCACACCATGAATTTAAATTTGTGCTCTGTGTATAGATTTCCGAAATCATCCCACTTCAATTGCCAGTCTCTTGAGCCATGGAATCACCACAAATGGGGAGAAGTTGTTGAAACCAGATTTTTCTGTGTTTTTTCCCCATAAAACTTATGCAGCTGCTTGAAGGAGGTTGTTCCAAGTTTGCTGGAGAAACTCAGACTGATTCTTTTTCCTCTAAATATTGGGTACGGCAAATACTTGCTGAAGATCTCATTAGTGTTTTCATATTTCATTGTAATTACTTAATAGTATAATGGCAAAGACTCAATGCTCGGTAGCTGGATTCTTTTACGTAATATCAAAAATATTCTAAGTGATTGGGGGCTCAGAGTGCATCTGTGCTCCGCTTTGGGAATTTTAATTGCACTGATCATGTGGTTGTGTTTGACTTAATTGTCATCAGTAGTTATTGGATGAGATCCCTTGCAAAAGCGCTGTATTCACTGTACCTCAATGGCATCTAGAAACGTGTGAACAAATGTAACAAATGGCGCTTTCTTTGTCTGCTTAATGAATATGTAAGTGATTTCAAATGGCCTCTTCCCCAGACTCTAACTATGTATTTCTTGCATAATGGGAGATGTGTTGATATTATGAGGAAAAGCTGTAATTCCAGAAATAATTGGGTTTATAGCGCGCTCGGTGCTTTTTCCCTCGGCAAGGTACGACGCCAATTTGGCATGCCCCCAGGTTAAATAACGAAGCAGCACGTGCCCGCTGTGTGGTTCTGCGATATCATGATGCTTGGGGTCACTTCCCAGCCACGGGAAATAAATCTCGGCGCCTTTTTAGCTACTGGGGGAAATATGAGGATTAACCTGTAGTTGGCAAAAAGTTACTTGCGCCGAATATTTGGTGAAATCTAAAGTCTGTAATAGTTATGGGGTTGCGATGTTAAATAGTTTTATGGTGCGTGTACCCGGAAGGGGGTTTCTACATTTTAAAGATAATTACTATGCAAAAAGCAATCATGTGGAAAGTCCCTATTTTTTATGTGTGTTCAGTGTTTCACCCCAAGAGGACCAGGCAGCTTCTCGGTGACCTTGCAGAATCCTGACATAGAGAAGTATTTGGGTAACATTGAAAGCACTTGTAAAATCCACACTGTTAAAATATCAGGTAAATGGGGAATTTTACAGCTGGAAAAACAAATATGCAAGATGGAGTTAGAAAAGACGGTTCTCAGTCTTGTAGTCTCAATGTCCCAGCCAAGAAACACGCTGGGACATCCAGGTGTCCCTTCGTTGGGCATGTGGTCACGTTAAGGGCTACAAAGATGATGAGGGGCCTGGGGCATCTCTTTTATGAGGAAAGGCTGAGGGACTTGGGTCTTTTTAGTCTGGAGAAGACTGAGGGGGGATCTGATGAACACCTTTAAATACTTAAAGGGTGGATGTCAAGAGGATGGGGCCAGTCTTTTTCCAGTGGTGCCCAGGGACAGGATGAGAGGAAACGGGCACAAACTTGAACATAGGAAGTTCCATCTAAATATGAGGAGGAACTTCTTTCCTGTGAGGGTGGCAGAGCCCTGGAAGAGGCTGCCCGGAGAGGTGGTGGAGTCTCCATCTCTGGAGACATTCCAAACCCACCTGGACACGTTCCTGTGCAACCTGCTCTGGGTGGACCTGCTTTGGCAGGGAGTTGGACTAGATGATCTCCAGAGGTCCCTTCCAACCCCATATCATTCTGTGATTCTGTTAAGACGGTAAAACTGGACACAGAATCTGTGGAAAATGTCTCTTCTGAAACATCTTCCAGAAGGCTTTTAGGTGTGGTGAAATTGTGCTTATAATTGAGCATGTCTTGAGAAACCTAATCAGGAGTCTCTGTATTGAATATGAAATTGTGCCTTAAGCTTGGGTTTGATGTCTGCGCTCTTTAATATTAAAGTACCTAAAGCAGGCTTTTTGGAGGCTCGGGGTTTATATGCAAAAGAGAAATTTCTCAATTGTGACATTTATTGGTGTTGAGGAGAGAGGGGAAGAGGGAGGAAGAATCCTCTGATGCCTAAATTAGCCTGCAATGTAAAGCTATCGTGTGTTTCCATCTTTATTTTTTCTCTTTTGAATTCATTTCTAATTGAAGCATTGTGATACAGAAAGCAAAAATTAAATAATTCACCAGCAGTGACTTCTTATGTTACTTCCCCTTCTGACTTAAACCAACCATTAGGTATTTTTAAATGCAACCCTTGGCTTCACCAAGGGCAAATCGTGCCTGACAAATTTGGTGGCCTTTTACGATACTGCCACAGGCTTGGTGAACAAGGGCAGAGCGACAGACGTCATCTACCTGGACTTATGGAAAGCATTTGACACTGTCCCGCACGACATCCTGGTCTCAAAATTGGCAAGTCATGGGTTTGATGGATGGACCACTCGGTGGATAAGGAACTGGCTGAATGGCCGCACTCAAAGGGTTGTGGTCAATGGTTCAATGTCCAATTGGCGGCCAGTGACGAGTGGAGTTCCTCAGGGGTCGGTACTGGGACCAGTGCTGTTCAACATCTTTGTCGGAGACATGGACAGTAGGATAGAGTGCACCCTCAGCAAGTTTGCTGACGACACCAAGCTCGGTGGTGCGGTTGACACACTGGAGGGAAGGGATGCCATCCAGAGGGACCTGGACAGGCTGGAGAGGTGGGCTTATGCAAATCGCATGAAGTTCAACCAGGCCAAGTGCAGGGTCCTGCACCTGGGACGTGGCAATCCCAGGCACAAGTATAGGTTGGGCGGAGAATGGCTGGAGAGCAGCCCTGGGGAGAAGGACTTGGGGGTGTTGGTGGATGAGAAGCTCAACATGAGCCGGCAACATGCGCTGGCAGCCCAGAAAGCCAACCGCATCCTGGGCTGCATCAAGAGAAGTGTGGGCAGCAGGTCGCGGGAGGTGATTCTACCCCTCTACTCTGCGCTCGTGAGACCCCACCTGGAGTACTGTGTCCAGCTTTGGAGTCCTCAACACAGGAAGGACATGGACCTGTTGGAACGGGTCCAGCGGAGGGCCACGAAGATGATCAGAGGGATGGAGCACCTCCCCTGTGAAGACAGGCTGAGAGAGCTGGGGTTGTTCAGCCTGGAGAAGAGGAGGCTCCGGGGAGACCTCAGAGCAGCCTTCCAATATCTGAAGGGAGCCTACAGGAGAGCCGGAGAGGGACTCTTTGTCGGGAAGTGTAGTGACAGGACAAGGGGTAATGGTTTTAAATTGGAAGAGGGGAGATTTAGATTAGATATTAGGAGAAAATTCTTTCCTGTGAGGGTGGTGAGGCACTGGAACAGGTTGCCCAGGGAAGTTGTGGCTGCCCCATCCCTGGAAGTGTTCAAGGCCAGGCTGGATGGGGCTTTGAGCAACCTGCTCTAGTTGAAGAAGTCCCTGCCCATGGCAGGGGGGTTGGAACTGGATGATCTTTAAGGTCCCTTCCAACTCGAACCATTCTATGATTCTATGAACTTTCCCCTCCGAATCTGGATACCGCTGTATTTCTTGCAACCTTTCGCTTTCTAATTAGTTCCCCGGAATAGAAGAGTTTAGGACTCTATTAGCGGTAATAGCTGGCACGTGTGTACGTAAAGAGGAGACGATGTATTTTGAGATACGTTTCCGTGTAAATATCTGACGATTCTGGTGGCGTTAATACACGTCTGTTATCCCTAATTGATGAGTTCGGCACCGTGTTGGGTATTTCATGTATCTGGGCAGGGGAGAAAACCTCAACAAAAGGCTTTTCCATACTTTGTCAGCTTATTTGATAACGGAAGGAAGTCAAATGTTTATTTAGAGGTGCGATAAGGAGGTGCGCTGTGTCTGAATACCCAGGTGCGTTACTCTTACAAACACAGATGTCAGGCTATAATTTTTCGTTTCAATAGACCAGTTTGGCATTATTACATTAACCGTACCAGATTGAGCACTTATCTCTACCGGTATATTGTGTCTGTAATTATACAGTGCCTTACTGCCGCTATATTCTCATTGAGTCGGTTTGGAATATAGAATAGTGTATTAAAGATAAAAGCCAGGGGTGGTTTTCACTCAAAATATTTATAGCGTTTTTTCCCCTCTTGTTTTTTTCAGGAACTCCTGTATTTATAAAAGTTTATGTAATTGCTTCAGGGCTTATCTTGGTTTGCGCTATAGTTAAATGCTCTATATTCTTTCTTATTAATAATTATGGGTTACTTGATCCTTTTTCGGAGCCTACATTTTTCATGCAGCAATAAGGACGGGTTCATACGTCGGTGTGTGTGAACTATTCAGCTTCGAACCAAGGGGCTTCGTGTTGGCAGCGACACGTGGGCTTTGGGGCAGGGGGAACCTGAGACACTGGGCTGTGTGGGAACGGTGCTGGGCCATCGACACACCTTAATTTCCTTCGGTATCCTGCGGTTCGAATCCTTTCTCTAGCTAAAGGCTTTATTTTTAAGACTCTTTTTGTAACTAGAGGATCCGATTTAGGAATTCAACAAAACGTTGCCCACTGTAGCTTGGCCTTTACCTTTGTATGAGAAAAGGCGCTTGTCCTATTTGAGGTGCTACCACTGCAAAGAAAAAAAGGGAGAATAATTTTATTTTCTCCTGTTGAGGGGGGATAGAGATCTGAAATACAGAGATACATCTGCTTGTGGCAGGAAAAAAATACAGCATCTCTGGTCTGGGAGCTGGAAGAGCAGGTGCCCTATTCCCAGTCAAAAGGTGTGGCGAAAAGTAGATGGAGGATTGCCAGCTCTGGGAAATCTGTCCTTCTCTGCCACTGCTTTTACTCCTTTGGGAAAACCTGGTGTTAGGTTGAAAAATGACTTCAAGTAGTTGGAACATATAAGGCGCAATACAGAGTAGGTAATATCTGATAATATCTATAGTTCTAGCATAGTTGGTGATTGACTTTTTGTCTGTTTAACATTTTATGGCATAGAATTGTAGAGTCACAGAATGGTTTGGGTTAGAAGGGACCTTAAAGACCATCCAGTTCCAACCCCCTGCCATGGGCAGGGACACCTCCCACCAGACCAGGTTGCTCAAAGCCCCATCCAGCCTGGCCCTGAACCCCTCCAGGGATGGGGCAGCCACAGCTTCTCTGGGCAACCTGGGCCAGGGTCTCACCACCCTCACAGCAAAGAATTTCTTCCCCAGATCTCATCTCGATCTCTCCTCTTTCAGTGTCAAATGCTTCCCCCTCCTCCTATGGCTCCCCTCCCTGATCCAGAGTCCCTCCCCATCTTTCCTGGAGCCCCTTTAGAGACTAGAAGGGGCTCAAAGGTCTCCCTGGAACCTTCTCTTCTCCAGGCTGAACACTCCCAACTCTTTCAGCCTCTCTTCACAGGAGAGGTGCTCCAGCCCTTGGATCATCATGGCCCTCTGCTGGACCTGTTCCAACAGGTCCATGTCCTTCCTGTGCTGTCCTGGATAGAGTTTGGGCTGTATATCAGCAAGGCATTACAGTGAAGAACTTTGTTATGTATGGAGACCATCCTGTCTGGTCTGCTCAAGGAGACTGAGGCAGTTGGGGAATGTAGTAGGCACAGCCTTCAACATCCTTCCCAAGGTATCACTTCTGATACCTCTTCTTTTACTTTGTCACAGGGTTTATGTGCATTGCCCTCAGGCAGAAGTGGTAAAATAAATGTTAGTTTTAATACTGTGTTTTCCTGGCTTCATAATCTTTACGAGTCTTGGCACTCAGGTAAGAACTCTTCCCTTACATCCAGTTTCCATCTTGCTGTTCTTTAGACCAAACTCCGTAAGTATCTGCTTACTTGGGCCTGGTTGCTACACCAGCTCTTCTACTACAGAGTCATTTACTTGTCATTTATCATCTAAGTCTTTTTTCTCTTATGTATTTCCACTCAACGATGCTCTCCTTGAAGTACCTGTAAGACATGTGCTGTTCTGATGATGTGCTGCTTTCTATGCAAATGTATCCTTTGTGATATAGTAGTGATTACCTCCATTAACGACAAAGCTTTAGAATTTCGTGGTTAGAAGAGTGCAGAAAGCACTGCTTTTACAGGGTCCCAAAAAGCCTAGGAAATGGTATGAGAACTGCTCTCTTTATTTTGTATTTCACGTGGAGTCTGGAGTCATTTAAAAAGAAAAAGAAAAAATCACGGCAAGAAGTTGTTGTCAGACTGTCATGTGGAGGCGGTTGACTCTCAGGCTCGCACTGGAAGTGAAAACTTCACGTGGCCAGTTGGGAAGGCATCAGGGGTAACGGTTTTGAATTGGAAGAGGGGAGATTTAGATTAGATACCAAAAAGAAATTCTTTGCTGTGAGGGTGGTGAGAGCCTGGCTCAGGTTGCCCAGAGAAGCTGTGGCTGCCCCATCCCTGGAGGGGTTCAAGGCCAGGCTGGACGTGGCTTTGAGCAACCTGGTCTGGTGGGAGGTGTCCCTGCCCAGGGCAGGGGGTTGGAACTGGATGATCTTTAAGGTCCATTCCAACTCTAACCATTCTATGATTCTGTGATTTTGTACACACCAGCTTTAGTGATGTTGTGCTGTCATGAGAAGGGCTGTGCTGTACCGAGCTCACCTCGCCGTATCACTGAGGTGTGCTGTAATATAGCTAAGGCTTCTAACTCAATCTTTCTCCGCACTCCCTTGCTACCGGTACCCAAGCGTTGCAATTCAGGGTTTGAAGTGGCTGCTGTGGTGGCCATGGGTAACATCGTACCAAGGCAATTAGTCACTGCAGTGGACATCGTCTGGCTATCGAATTTTCAGTGCCAGCTATGTCCTGCCGGAGGACCAGGGAGAGAAGTCTTGAGGAGCCCACGTTTAAGATTCATGTGGCATCTTGTATATACAGTCTGGGTATGATCCTGATGTTATTTTAGAAATCTTTAGAACAGGTTGCCCAGAGAAGCTGTGGCTGCCCCATCCCTGGAGAGGTTCAAGGCCAGGCTGGATGGGCCTTTGAGCAACCTGGTCTGGTGGGAGGTGTCCCTGCGCATGGCAGGGGGGTGGCAACTGGATGATCTTTAAGGTTCCTTCCAATCCGAACCATTCTGTGAATCTGTGAGTCTAATTTTAGGTTACCCTGGTGCAGATGTGGTTCTCTGTTGTCTTCTAAGTGGAGTACAAAGCTGAAAAAACCTTAATTGCACACCTTGCTTTGTTAGATATTTCGATTAGCTAGAGGTATTCTGAGAATAGTGTGGATCCTCCAATAGAGGACCAGAGAAAGGAGAAGTTGGAGATTTTAGTTGAAAATTTCTTTTACGTTTTTTGAATTCCCTGACTGTATGCTATAATAGCACAATCCCTATCACCTTGAAAGAGATCTTAAATTTTAGTTAGTCTGATTTATCCAGGAGACGCTTGGTTTAGTGCCTTTTCGTTACTGGAAAACAGTTCTAGGCTTTCTTTGTGAGCTGGTTTAGGAAGACAAAAGTGATCTCTTGGGGCTACACAGAATAAGCTTTAGGTGAAAACCACAACTGATGGTGATGTATTTTTTTTTTTTTTTAATGTTGACTGTAAATATTACATCCAGGGAATCACATGTTATTAAGCCACAGAAGCAGTGTAGGAATGAATTTCCCTGTTTACCCACCAGAGTAAATGAAATACACATTAGTCCCAGCTGGTTTCATTTTTTCCACTGTTCTGGTGGGTTACGTTGGAAACGTTCTGAGCAAAGAGCTGTTGGGTTTATGTGTTGGACGAGGCACCGGCCAGTTCCTTCTCAGATTGTAGGAGATCAGTTGCCTGTTGGGGGTACAACCTTATTCACAGTACAGAAAATGCTCCTTTTTTCTTTTTTTTTTGGTCCTTTTTTCTTTTTTTTTTGGTCCTTTTTCCCTTACTGGGTGTTGGAGCTTCTGAATTAGTCTAAAACAAGCATAAACCATGTCTTATGCACCGAGAAGAGTCATTAAAACTAAGTAATGCCATACGATTGAATTAAATGTGGGGAAAGAAGATTGAAACCTCTTTCTCTCCCTTTTAATAGGAAGTTGATGCAAATGGCAGTGGATAAGCAAATTATAATACGTTTTGACGAAAAAGTGGCAAGTTAGAGTGATAGGTTGGATTGTCTATAAAGGAAGTTAATGACGTGGTGATGAAGCAGAACGAGGGGATGGATGTGGTGGTTGTAATACCGGGGAAATTAAGCAGGTTAATTCCAGACCTTGATGCAAGACTCCATTACTCTGCACCCTGTGTGCAGATTATTACAGTTATCTAATGTGTTTAACCCACCTAATGCTTGCTGATCATGCTCATGCAGAAAACGGAAGGATGGAAGTGTTTTAACTTCATTTTTCCCCTTTTATTCTTAGAAACATGGACATTTTTTTAATTGGAAAATAGCCGTATACGCTGCACTCGGTGTCCGGTGGCTGGTGTTCCCATGGAGAGCACAGCAGGGATTTCACCTGCAAGGTTTACCCAGAGGAAGCTGCTGTGCTTGGCTTCCAGACTGGTTTCCAGTATCGTCTTGCTTACTTGTATTTGTTACTAAGCTTTTTTTCTGTTTTCCTTTTTTAATTTTCTAACTGGCAGAGTTTGCAGGTAAGCAGAATGTAAAGGCATTGGAGAGATGTCTGCTTTGCCTCGTAAGTGTTGGTCCTCCCTATGCGTCCTCCTCGGTTGGCACCGGCTGGACACCATCCAGTCTTCTGCATCCCACGATGTGGCTGGGAGGAAGAAAATGAGAATCATAGAATCATAGAATGGTTAGAGTTGGAAGGGACCTTAAAGATCATCGAGTTCCAACCCCCCTGCCATGGGCAGGGACACCTCCCACCAGACCAGGTTGCTCAAAGCCCCATCCAGCCTGGCCTTAAACACTTCCAGGGATGGGGCATCCACAACTTCCCTGGGCAACCTGTTCCAGTGCCTCACCACCCTCACAGTAAAGAATTTCATTCTGGTATCTAATCTAAATCTCCCCTCTGAGGTTGTTTTGATCCTGCTTGAACCTGCCATTAGTTCCTGACAGAGTTTCTTCATTTGTGGGCTCTGCTATTGATACTCAGAGAATCATAGAATGGTTTTGGTTGGAAGGGACCTTAAAGATCCTCTACTTCCAACCCCCCTGCCCTGAGCAGGGACACCTCCCACCAGACCAGGTTGCTCTAAGCCCCGTCCAACCTGGCCTGTAACTCTTACAGGGATGGGGCAGCCACAGCTTCTCTGGGCAACCTGGGCCAGTGCCTCACCACCCTCACAGAAAAGAATTTCTTCCCCAGATCTCATCTCAATCTTCCCTATTTCAGTGTCAAACCCTTCCCCCTTGTCCTATGGCTCCCCTCCCTGACCAAGAGTCCCTCCCCATCTTTCCTGGAGCCCCTTTAGGGACTGGAAGTGGCTCTAAGGTCTCCCCGGAGCCTTCTCTTCTCCGGGCTGAACGCCCTCAACTCTCTCAGCCTGTCCTCACAGCAGAGGGGCTCCAGCCCTCAGATCATCAAAGCCCTCTGATCATCGGCTTCATACTGAAGCTACACTATAATTTTCTAGGATGGCATGTGGCTTTGTACAAGCAGAATTTTTTTAACGTTTGTCATGCCGGTGCCGCCAGGGAAAGGAGCAGGAGGAATCCTGTTAACCAAACCCCTGGAAAACCCCTTGCTTTCTGCTGACGTTGGCAGTGATACCTGCACAGCACCACGGCTTTTGGCAGATTTGCCCAGGTAAAACAGATTGGGAGTTAACAGGGGGTTGTGTTGGTGTTTAGGAGGAACAGAAGTAGCCTCATTTTCTCTTCGCTGATCTGGTTTAGCACGGCTAAGTGACAAAACCAGTGACGGCACGTCTGTATTCGTAGGCAACATTGGTAGGAATCACAGTTTACCAAAGAACAGGACCGTGAAAGCTTTGCCAAGTTCTATGTAAGTACTTCTCAGTGTAGACCGTGATACTGAAAATATTTTTCACATTTCAAGTACCATCAGTCATATTACACGGAGAGATGGCGTGTCAGAAAACAGCCCGTTCCTCTGGAGACTTGGGCAAATGAAACATCATCTTCTCATCATCTGTTTTCCTCAACCCGTTTGGGACGTTGACAGGACTAAATGCCTGTGCACCTCTGTGTTTTAAAAGATGCTTCTATTATTTCTGACTTTAAGTACCCTTAATGTTAACCTTCTATTAAGTGGCCTGTTCATTTTAATTATTTTCAAATTACCGTGCGTCACTAGGTTCTGGTTTCCTTTTTTTCCTCACTTGTGGCACTAGCAAGATGCGTTTCTGAATGTTCTTGAGAGCATCGTCTCGGTGGTTACAGGTATCTGTAATGTAAAGAAATAGCACTCACGGATGCTGTTTGTAATTTCTTAAATTTCTGGATATTGATAGAGACATTTTACTCATCGTTAGTGCTGTTCCTTTTATTATGCAGTACCTCTTGGTGTCAACCAAAAGATGGTAAGTGGGTCTAGATTCTGTTGGTTTTAGGCCACTGATTGAAGACTGGTTCAAGGGTTACTGGTAACTTCTAAGGAAAGTTGGGCCATGGTTGGATCACATATAGTTTAAGTGAAACTATAATGAATATATAATTAATATATCAAAACTATTGTAAGTATATAACCTCTCCTATGAGGACAGGGTGAGAGAGTTGTGGGGGGTTCAGCCTGGAGAACAGAAGGCTCCAGGGAGACCTTAGAGCCCCTTCCAGTCCCTAAAGGGGGCCTACAGGGGAGATGGGGACAAACTTTTTGGCAGGGCCTGTAGCAATAGGACAAGGGGTAATGGCTTTAAACTTAAGGAGAGGAGACTTAGACTAGATAAAAGAAGAAGAAATTTTTTATGTTGAGGGTGGTGAGACCCTGGCCCACGTTGCCCAGGGAAGCTGTGGATGCCCCATCCCTGGAGGGGTTCAAGACCAGGTTGGACGGGGCTTTGAGCAACCTGGTCTGGTGGGAGGTGTCCCTGCCCATGGTAGGGGGTTGGAACGCGATGATCTTTAAGGTCCCTTCCAACTCTAACCATTCTATGATTCTATGATAATCTTTGTATACTCAAATTGTAGTGTGAACAAATAAAAACACAACTAGCACTGAATGCAGACAGAAAACATTCGGCTTTCTTTTTCCTTTAATGCAAGTTAAATAAGCAGATGGGAATAACACACAATTACGGTGCTGCACAGACTAGACCTTTTTTAACGACTGTCTGCAAAGACGCTTCCTTGAAAAGAGTATAAATACCTATTTTAATAACCAGACAAGCTGCTGGGTGTCAAGGATTAAAAATACCAAATAGTAATGTTTCTTTTAACTGGGTGTAGAGTTGTGTTTTTCCCCTTATTCTGATGTCGGGTGGAGAAGTGTCTTTTTGACAAAGGCTACTGCCTGGAATAGAGGTTGTGGTTTTGGGGGTAAAGGAGATGGGACGCAGCTTCTCTGATGTTTAATTTAGTCCCCTGTGTTTCTGATTCGCCTGATGACAAGAAGAAGCAGCGCCGGAGCCGTGTGCTCCCGTTATCACCGCTTAGCCCCAGTTAGCTCCTTGGCTGGGTAGCTCGTAACCGTTGCTGGTCTTTGGGAGAGCAGCCAGGAAAGTTGGTCCCTTGAGGCTGGTCAACAGAACAGATGGATGGACACGGGGGAAACGTAAAGCGACACAACAGAATATTGAGAGCAAAGGAAAATGTCTTCGAAGAACATCGTGCGTTAGGACAAAATGCAACTTTCCTTTAATAGTTATTCCGCCACTGAGATATCTTCTGTCACCTTTTTCTTCTTTTCTTTTTTGATCAGCCGGTCCCTGGTTGAGAACTTCTTTCCAAGGCTTTGAAAAATCATCATTTGGAGAAAGCGAACGCGTGCTGAAAATTTGGATGCGTATGTTTTGTCATTTTTCTTTTTTAAAAGTGGGACCTGACTTTCAAAGTCACTTGACTGACCTATTTTAATTTAAAATACTTCCATTTTTCCTCAGTGTATCAGAAATGTCACAAAACACCCCTTATGCTGTGATGTTTGTGTTCAGGTGAGGCTGAGCTGGAGAAATGAAGAGACAATGGCTTTTCTCCAGTTGTGGTGCCAGATCTTTTAAGAAATAACAGGTACAGCCTCTGAATTTCACTGAGTGAATTTGCCGAGTGGTAAAGGAAAAGTGAAGAGTTGAATAATTTTCACCTGAATTTCTAGTGTATATGTGTCAGTTCAAATACATCAGGATTGAGGTTTATAGAGGGAAGCAGGGTGGACTCTCCTATGATACTGGAGGGGGCTACAAAGATGATGAGGGGCCTGGAGCATCTTTCTTATGAGGAAAGGCTGAAGGACTTGGGTCTTTTTAGTCTGGAGAAGAGAAGACTGAGGGGGGATCACATCAATGCATATAAATATTCAAAGGGTGGGTATCAGGAGGATGGGGCCAGTCTTTTTTCAGTGGTGCCCAGTGACAGGACAAGAGGTAACAGGCACAAACTTGAACATGGGAAGTTTCATCTCAACATGAGGAGGAACTTCTTTGCTGTGAGGGTGGCAGAGCACTGGAACAGGTTGCCCAGAGAGGTGGTGGAGTCTCTGTCTCTGGAGACATTCAAAACCCACCTGGACACGTTCCTGTGCAGCCTGCTCTGGGTGGACCTGCTCTGGCAAGGAGTTGGACTAGATGATCTCCAGAGGTCCCTTTCAACCCCCTGTGATTCTGTGAGAGCGGTGTCTTCTTAAGGAATATACAGGATGTAACTATGAGGTTTTGAGATAACTGGATGGTGTGTGATGTATTAAATGAAAAATCTACTGCTTAGCACCAACAGGGAAACCCTGGCTGAGAGCAAAGGTCCATAATTCTGTGTGTAGCAATGCGCTGCCTTGCTTCTTGGTCAGAAGATGGACATGAGTCAAGAGTTTTTCCTTCAGGGGTGTTCTTCAGCAGTCTTTTGCCTTGACCTTCTATTTTTTCATGAAACTTCCAGTAACATCATATCCTGGAGCTCTCTCCATCTGTGCTACATTTTTTGAGGTGTTCAAGGCCAAGCTGGATGGGGCTTTGAGCAACCTGGTCTGGTGGGAGATGTCCCTGCCCGTGGCCGGGAACTGGATGATCTTTAAGATCCCTTCCAACCCAAACCTTCCAATCCAAACCCTATGATTCTGTATCAGAAAAATATGTATTTTCACACCAAACAGCCACAGGGCAAAGGTGGTTTCGATAGCAGGTATGTGGGCTCCAGTCTTCATCCATAATTATTTCAGCTACTGCTGTTCTCTGAACCCAGCTTGTCAGGAGCACCTGAACCGAAGCATTTAAAAATCATAGAATCATAGAACGGTTAGAGTTAAAATAACCTAATCCATGTTGGTGATAGGGGAGGAAACTACATATGTCTTGTCCGTGCTGGTTTCTGCTCCCAGTAGATACCCCAGAACTGACAGTTTTGATTCACTGGTTGACCGTGATCTTTGCTTTTCTCCACGCACCAGATGACCAGCCGTGTGGGTTTTGTAGGCTTTCTATCAGGGACTTGCCTGTGAGACGGTCAGTGCTGGGCTATTTCAGAGAAGTCCTTTGCTTTTTGAGCGCACCTGCTGCTGTTGGGTTAATGTTTTCACAGATCAAATCAGCCGTGGAAAACTATTTCCCTGGTGAGACACCTCAGTGTTTTCAGCTCCGCGCGGAAATTTCAGGGTACTGGAGAGGAAAAAAAAAAACCTGAAAAAAAAATAAATCTGTTCTTTGACAGGACTAGCAAATGTTCCTGGTTTCTGAGAAGCAAGAGCTGTATGTATTTACTTGGCCCTTTTCTATTTGGTGCCTACATCTGACATTCTGGACATCTATGGATGCATTTGCTTTGTCTGGCTTTTGAAGGAGACAGCCATCTGGTACCATCAGAGTTATTGGATCATCCTTCCACAAAGTAAAGGAGACTTTGCTTTTCATCTTCCATTTGAAAATAGCTCATTAATTAAAATATATGTACATATTGAGAAACATAATACATTAGACTGCGTGTGCAGTATAGCTTGGATCGTATAGGTAAGAGCAGGGCCACGGTAGAAGTGAATGGGGGAAGTTCAAACCTCGCTCGGCAGAAAAGTAAGACCATGGAGAACTGTCAGACACTCTGAATAAATAGTGCTGGGGAGAAGGGGAGGGAACAACAACCCCACGTAGCGCTACAGGCCTGGGGCAGAGTGGCTGGAGCTGCCTGGCAGAAAAGGACCTGGGGGTGTTGGTCGACTGTCGGCTGAACGTGAGCCAGCAGTGTGCCCAGGTGGCCAAGAAGGCCAACACCATCCTGGCCTGTATCAGGAACAGCGTGGAGAGTAGGACTCGGGAGGTGATCGACCCCTGTGCCGGGCACTGGTGAGGCTCCACCTCGAGTGCTGTGTCCAGTTTTGGGCCCGTTACCACAAAAAAGACATTGAGGGGCTGGAGCGGGTCCAGAGAAGGGCAACGGAGCTGGTGAGGGGTCTGGAGCACAAGTCTTGTGAGGAGCGGCTGAGGGAGCTGGGGGTGTTCAGCCTGGAGAAAAGGAGGCTGAGGGGAGACCTTCTCGCTCTCTGCAACTCCCTGAAAGGAGGGTGTAGCCAGGGGGGTTTGGTCTCTTCTCCCAAGGAACAGGTGATAGGACAAGAGGAAATGGCCTCAAGTTGCACCAGGGGAGGTTTAGGATGAATATTAGGAAAAATTTCTTCACTGAAAGGTTTGTCAAGCCTTGGAATGGGCTGCCCAGGGAAGTGGTTGAGGCACCATCCCTGGAGGTATTTAAAAGACGGGTTGACATAGTGCTTAGAGACATGGTTTAGTAATGTGGGGTTTTTTTGTTGTTTTTTTTTTATCAGAGTTAGGTTGATGGTTGGACTAGATGATCTTAAAGGTCCCTTCCAGCCTAGACAATTCTATGATTCTATGAAGGAGAGGTAAAGCTTTCCTTCCAATTCTCGTCACTTAGAATCATCTCTACCGTAGCTTGAGCAGTGCATTGTTTCAAACTGAAGGGCGAAAACCCCAAACCTCTTCATCTTCTGTTTCTCAGACTTTGTTGATGGGTCATCTTCCCCAGCTGATTGCCTTGACAGCTTCTCATCCAGCTGATAAATGAGGGTTGCATTGTTTTTATTATACTCCAATATGTTGTCTACTGTGCTGTTAATGCTTCGTGGCAGGAGAAATTCCTGCTCTATCTAACGCAGGGAATCACTGAAGTGTCCAAGAGGCCCCAGAAGCAGATGTGAGGTATCTGATTTCTCAGCTTGTTAACTTATATACGGAAGATAAAAATGAATCTTTTTGCTTCAGAAATTCTTGAGGTTAAAGCTGTGTATTCATTCTGACAGCCGGCGGAGAGGCTTTGCAAATCATTAATGAAATTGTGAGCCAGGCTCCTCCAGCATCCCTCATCTTACACCTTCAGGGTCACGGCCAGGGGAACTAAGCATTGTTCCTCTTGTCCTCATCTGGGAAAAAGGGCACTCCTTCAGACAGGAGATACAGGCGATGCTTTATACTTCTCTCCCAGTATTTAGAATCATAGAATTGCCTAGCTTGGAAGGGACTTCACAGATCATCACAACCTTTGACCTAACATTGAGAAAAGTCATCGCCTTTAATTAATTAATTCCTTAAATTAAGGCACTGGTAGTCATCAAGTGCTGGTAGTACAAAGCTTAGCACATGCTCATTTTGACTATCTCCGGAGGTGTTCTGCAGCCTGTGGAAGTTCTCTGCGTCCAGCTGATGTCCATCTCCACCGATGGTCGGCTGAAAGTGGGGTTTCTAAATCCCTGCACTGTTGCTACTGCAGCGGTGTAGGCATGGGTTTTAAACCAGAAAGATTTTGAAGACGTCTAAAATAACTGTGAACCTGTCATTTTGATTTCCAGTTCTTCATCACCTGTAAGTACTAAGAAAAGAAAAAGAAAAAAAAAAAAGAAAGAAAATTCATAAGAAAATACTATGTTTTATCTCGCAGTAAATTCAGTTAATATCAACTTGTCCATTAGTAAAGTCTTATTCCATCCGTGGCTGAATATTTCATAGAATCATAGCATCATAGAATTGTCTAGGTTGGAAGGGACCTTTAAGATCATCGAGTCCAACCATCAACATGGTTTTAGTTTTCCTTCCTTGCCTCTACATGATGTTGACGTGGGTTACAGGGTGTAACAGTTCTTAGATGTTCTTAGAACTTCCAGTGATGTTTTTCTCCACCTCCTTTGCTGTTTAAGTACCTGCTTCCATTTTATTCTTACATCGGTTGCTGTGACAGGTACGAAGATGTTCCTTAGTTCCACTTCAGCTCCCTTGTCAAAAAAAGACTCATGGAGTCCAGTGTTGGAATCAGATTGGTATCAAAAGACATATTGTTTACATACCTTGAAGCTTATTGAAAGGTGTGCTTAGAAGCACGTAGCAATGAATACATGAGGGACCTTGCTTGGAAGCTCTGGAGTTTTTTCTCCATTGACAATGTTCAGTGGAGAGAAACAACTCTGTTGTATGTGCACAGATTTTAAATCAGATTTGTTTCTTTCCCGGGTATATCAGATGAACTGGGACCGTAAATACATATATCACTAATTGCCGTTTTGACTCTGCTCACCCCGCATCCATTCTGGCCTGCTTTGAGTAACGGCTATTGCAGGCACCACTAGAGCTTGGGATTGGTGATTTATATCACCTGAAAGCAGCTGGAAAACCCTGTTTTCACATATTATAAAGCATTAGCCTCTGACCCTCCAGGTTTGTGATGTATTAGCTGTTAAAAGCATGCTAGAGCTGAGATGTGGAGGGGAAGGAAAGTAAGAAAGCAATCAGAGCGACAGAGCGGTCATATTTCATAGTTGGGGCATCAACTGATTTTCAAACAGCAAAGTTCAGGGCCTTATCGAGAGGTTTTCAAAGCTAATAATAGTAAAAAAAAAATATGGAAAGAGGCAGGTGACACCCATGTTGATGAGTTGTTTTGGGTTCAGGTTACCGTAGCATTCTCCATTTGTTTAAGGAACCAGAGAATGTAGGAGTCCTGGAAGCATAAAGACTTGTAAAAACATCAAAATCCATAGAGAATTATCTTCTTTCCAAATAATATTTTATATCTGTGTGGCCAAAGATCTGAGAAAGAACCAAAGGTAAAGCTTTTGTCAGGGTGGGAATGCTGGTTGCTCAGGTGAAAGACTGGAATTTTGTTTAGGGCAACAAAGATGATTGAGGGATTGGAGCATCTCCCTGATGAGGAAAGGCTGAGAGAGCTGGGGCTCTTTAGCCTGGAGAAGAGAAGGCTGATGGGAGACCTTATCAATGCTCACAAGTACTTAAAGGGTGGGTTGAAGGAGGATGGAGCCAGACTCTTTTCAGTGGTTCCCAGTGACAGGACGAGGGGCAGCGAGCATAAGCTGGAACATGGGAAGCTCCATTCAAATATGAGGAGAAACTTCTTTCCGGTGGGGGTGCCAGAGCCCTGGAACAGGCTGCCCAGGGAGGGTGTGGAGTCCCCTTCTCTGGAGATCTTCAAGCCCCGCCTGGATGCAGTCCTGAATGATGTGCTCTGGGCAATCCTGCCTTAGCAGGGGAGTTGGACTAGATGATCTCTATCCCTTCCAACTCTGACGATTCCGTGATTCCATGATTTGGGATTGAGGATTGATACTGTTTCCAGCTGATGCCTGCTTCACCTTGGACTTTAGGGTAAGTCCTTTAGGGTAAGTCCTTTAGGGTAAGTCTTGGTAGCCCCATACCCCTTGTACCTCTGACCAAGATTCCGTGTGGGCAAGGGAGTTGAACACTAGAACTTGGAGCTTGATTTAACAAACTCCCATGAGCTTAAGATCTAATTCTGAATTTGTGAAGGATATTTCAGCAGGGGAAAGCTACACTTGTATTTCATTGCGGAGCAAAGCCTGGAAATAGCAATTCTATACGGAAACATTTTTATTTAATACCATAGTGCAAATAGATACCTTAAGTCTTGCTGATGGTACCAGCCATTCATAGAAGGAGAAGGCATCAGGCAGAAACTTTTAAATGTTATTCTGCATTCTCTACTATAAATATAGTTTAAAATCTACGGCACTACAAATGAATCCCATCACCAACCTCTAGGAAACATTTATTTCCCATCTTCTTTATGGTGTTTGTGGTAACAGACAAAGTGTCAGAGGAGCGAGAGGAGGCTTCCAACTCCGGTTGTGGAGAAATAAATGAGACGAGGCTCTTTGCTGCTGTTAATTCTGACTGATGAGGAGAGTTTAAATCTCTGCTTTGCATTGTGCACTCAATATATGAGTGTATATACCAAAAAAATTAACCTGTTCGTGTGATAAACAATATTCAGGAGAAAAAAGCTGCTCCCTTCACTTCCTAAATCTCTGCTTTGCTTTCTGCGTCACTATATGAGCGTATATATAAAAAAATTTAACCTATTTGTGTGATAAACAATATTCAGGAGACAAAACCTGTTCCCTTCACTTGTTCTATGTGCATGTATATGTTTGTCTCTTTTGCTTGATGGAGTTCTGTGTTCTGGGCCTGTGATTACACGAGGGCTGCTGAAGAAGATCTCGAATGCAGTGAGCACAAGTCTAATTATTTTGTTCACTAGAGGCGATAATTGGCTTGTTCAGAAGTAATGAGATAATTCAGATGTAAATTCATTTTTGAGAGGGGAATTTTAATAATGGATAATCCAGGAAATTATATCATGAATGAAAGAATATTTTGTTTATAAAAGGAACAAGGAATGTAACTACAGAAGGTTAGGGCCATTTCAACTAATTCACAGCTGGAAAGAAAATCTGGGAGATTGCTTTTGACTGCTGAATAAACACTATATGTTCTGAGATGTTAGCACTGGGTTTTTAACAAGACACTTATCTGGTGAATAAGTAGCTGCAGCATTCGCAGAACTTCCCTGTGGAGAGGGTTGGTGTTTGTGGAGATGAACGTTATGAAGAGGGCATGCGAGCGGCCGTACTAAATTCAAACTTACGGAAATGTTTTAGTGAATGGAATCTAGGCCTGAGCAGTTGTGCATTTTGATATCGAGTGCACCCTCAGTAAGTTCACAGACGACACCAAGTTGGAAGGGGGTGTGGACCTGCTTGAGGGTAGAAAGACATTGCAGAGGGATCTGGACAGGCTGGATCGATGGGTCCAGGCCAACGGGATGAGGTCCAACAAGGCCAAGTGCTGGGTCCTGCACTTGGGTCACACCAACCCCTTGCAGCGCTACAGGCTTGGGGCAGAGTGGCTGGAGCTGCCTGGCAGAAAAGGACCTGGGGGTGTTGGTCGACTGTCGGCTGAACGTGAGCCAGCAGTGTGCCCAGGTGGCCAAGAAGGCCAACAGGATCCTGGCCTGTATCAGGAGCAGCGTGGAGAGTAGGACTCAGGAGGTGATTGTTCCCCTGTGCCGGGCACTGGTGAGGCTCCACCTCGAGTGCTGCATCCAGTTTTGGGCCCCTCACGACAGGAAAGACATTGAGGGGCTGGAGCGGGTCCAGAGAAGGGCAACGGAGCTGGTGGGGGTCTGGAGTGTAAGTTGTATGAGGAGCGGCTGAGGGAGCTGGGGGTGTTCAGCCTGAAGAAAAGGAGGCTGAGGGGAGACCTTCTTGCTCTCTACAACTCCCTGAAAGGAGGGTGTAGCCAGGGGGGTTTGGTCTCTTCTCCCAAGTCACAGGCGATGGGACAAGAGGAAACGGCCTCAAGTTGGACCAGGGGAGGTTTAGGATGGATATTAGGAAAAATGTTTACACTGAAAGGGTTATTAAGCCTTGGAATGGGCTGCCCAGGGAAGTGGTAGAATCACCATCCCTGGAGGTATTTAAAAGACGGGTTGACATAGTGTTCAGTGACATGGTTCAGTGATGGTTTTTATCAGAGTTAGGTTGATGGTTGGACTTGATGATCTTAAAGGTCCCTTCCAACCTGGACAATTCTATGATTCTAAGTCTAATTTATGAAGGGCTGGGGTTGGCTTATTTAACTTCATAATTTTATTTTTCTAATTCTCAAGTAGAACTGCTCTGTCCCATTTCCAGATCTAGTGCTGGCTTGTTTTGGAGCTTCTGATAACTCTTCATGCCTTGTACTTTCAGTCTTGGGTTACTAAAGCTAAGTGCTGGTGCCTGGTGAAGTCCTTAGGAGCTATAATTGTGAGTACGAGGCAGGTGCCCACCTTCTACATTAACATTTTACCTTAAGACTCTTTTGTCTGTGAATTTAGGGATTTGGATGAATAGAGAAATGTATTTAAGAGGTGCAATCAAATGGAATTAAGGCAATACATCACTTGATGGATGTGTTACATGGTGGCATGCCAGCTCTCGCTGGAGCATGGGCAGGAGAATGAGTAGAGAGCAGAGGGGAAAGCAACGTCTGGCAGGTGGGACTAAGCTGGGACAATCTCCCTGTGCTTCTGGAAAGCAGATGTAAAGAAAGAATATGTAGAATGGTTTATTTTTTGGAGGAGCTTGCGCACAAATCAAGAAGAGATGAATTGAGCAGTGGGAGGAAGGTTTGAGATGATGAGCCTTGCTGGAGGAGCCTAGATTTAATCAGAGAATACCCACTGTTGGCTTTCTCTAGGAGCCTTCTGCTGCTTTCCTCCCACATTGTCCTCTGCCTCACCCTCTTCATTCTTTTTCCTTTGGAAGTATCTGAGCTGTGAGTTCTGTGTCAAGCCCTTCTGGTTTGTCCTGTGCTGAAGAGCTGTGGATAATTGTAATCAAGCCTGAACTGTCATTCCGGTTCATCAATGTCACGTTAGCATCGCTCCCGTTCATCAACGTCACATTAACAATAAACCCGAACTCCCTGATTATGAGAGAGGATGGAAATCACAGCTCCCTGCGTGGCCAAAGAGCTCCTCATCAATGAGGTTTTTGATGGGGCCCGATAGTTTTAACGCAGGCCTTAATCAAGGGCTCGTAACTGTTTTCTCTGCTCCTTCTTATCCTCACGCTATTGAATTGCATTAACACAGGCACGCGTTCCCTGGTTTTGTTTAACGCCCGCTCTTATCAGGACTGGAGCAGAAACCTGGTTTTAGGCTGAAGCATTTGTCAAATTAACAGCTTAGGCCCTCAATGTTAATGAGACAGAGTGTTTAAGAATTGGTATTTAACACTGGGAAGATGGGGAAGGTGGGAAATCGTTAAGGAGGGAGGGAGTATGAACTGTGCTTAGCGCCGAGAACTACGTGTCAGAGCGCTGCCTGTTTTATCCCTGGGATAAGTCTTCACTGCATCATTAATCTGGGGTTTGCTTGATTATTGCCTCTACTTCTTCTCTTTTCCTGATGTTCCTACCTGCATCTCTACCTTGCTCACTTCCCCCAAGTCTTGTAGTAGTTTTGACCCAAACAAGCAGCCTGGTCATCCATAGAAGCTGTAGGTTTTGTGTGAATTTATTTCAGGGTGATTAACAGTTTGCTCTAAAGGTCCAAGGTAAAGCTTTTGGGTCTTCCCATCGTTAACTTCGGTGGGCTCAGAGGACAGACAGGAGCTTCCCCAATGCAGCAGAAAGCGTGTTTCAGCAGGAGCAGTGATGGGATGAGATTTTTGGAAGCACAAGTGATGCTCAGGTGGTTGTAGAACCGCTAGGAGGACCTGGCTCTGGAACCCACCACTGATGCCTTCAGCCATGGACGTGATCACAGAAACACAGCCTGTGCCTTGCGTTTCTTCCTCAAAAGTTCTGTGTTCTCCGTGCCCGTACAGATCAAATATCCTCCCCATACCTACAACAAGTGAATGTCCTTGGACATAATATTTTATAGAATAAAAAAAAAAAGTCGTTTTGTGGATTACAAGCATAAAGTACAAAGTAGGATCATAAACTCTTTAAAATTTCATGTCATTCATGAAATCTTTCCTTTCCTGTTGAGTTCAGAGGAGGCACTTGCCTACCGGTGGGTCCACCGCATCTCCTTTAAAGAATAATTTGCTTTTCCTCGGTTGGCGTTTTTATTTAACTGTAAGCACAAAAGATTCCAGTCCAGTGCAAGGAACATTCTGATCATTTATTAGTAATTAGCTGAAATTGCAAGTTAACCAGCAGTGGTGGCCAGTAGCATAACGGGAGTCAGAAGTGACAGAATGAAGCTAAGCCAGGAACCAAATTAAATGTCTATGTAACCCCCTAAATTTCTTCATGCTGAGAAAAGTATATTTTTGTTAGAATTTCATACAAAGGTAGGTATATGTGCATGTGTTTAAGACCTAGTGTTGGAAGAAGCATTGGGCAAAGTGGTGGAATAAACATGGGGTCAATCTCTTCTCCCGTGTAACCGGCAATAGAACAAGAGCAAATGACCTCAAGTCGCACCAGGGAAGGTTTAGGATGGATATTAGGAACTATTTCTTCACGAAAAGGGTTGTGAAGCCTTGGAAGAGGCTGCCCAAGGCAGTGGTGGAGTCACCATCCCTGGAGGTGTTTAAAAGCCAGGCAGACGTGGTGCTGAGGGACATGGGTTAGTGGTGGTTCTGTCAGTGTTGGGTTGATGGTTGGACTTGATGGTCGGAAAGGTCCCTTCCAACCTGGACAATTCTATGATTCTAAGGGGGTTCATTTGCTGCACTAAAGACCAGGCTCTTTCTAGTTGAAGTGAGTTGATCAAGGCCTTGGTGTGTTAGAAAGGCGTATTTTCCTCAGCTTCTGCGTACAGTGCTTTCTCGAGAGTTTTTGCCCAACTTTTAGTGTTACAATTGAGTCAATACTGCCATCGACTTCCCTGGCATTAGGCTTAATTAATGACAGATCACGCAAGCCTCATTAAAGTGAAGAAAAAGGACTGTCATACGGTATTTGTCAGTGGCAGATCTGCTCTGTCGAGGAGAGTTACAGTTAACCTTTAATCAGTTCTGATGGCAGCTAAAAGGTGCTTCCTTCCTCTTTAGCTGTCATCAGACCCGGTTAAAGGTTAACATCTTGCTTCTGGCACCAGGGTCCTGCCAGGGCACCGTTGTCTTCTCAAGAGTCCACCGATTTCCTAGCTATACCCTCAAAAGAAAATGTGAAAATAAAAATAAAAATAAAAAATGCAGGCTCAGTCTTACCAAAACCAACAAAGCACACGTTGGAAACAACTAATTCCTGCGTGCAGTCTTCATTAGCGAGTCCTGGATTTAATTGGAGTCCTTAAACCAGAAAGCCCTGGTGGCTTCTTTACCCTGGTGTCTTGCTTCCAGTGCTGACGTAGTCGCTTGTCAAAGAAACCACTCTTTAGGAATAAGCTCAGTCCCTTGTTTTCCTCCCGTGCTTTTCTTTTCTTTTTTTTTTTTGGCTGTTTGCAGTAGGATCTATTCAAAATCGCATTTAAACAGTTTATTACTTTATTACCTGGGGTGGGACTTGTCAGGGTTCGGCATCTCCTGCCTCTGACTTCTTCCACCTGAAGCAGGAGGTGAATTGAAGCTCTGGTTTAGCAGCGTTGGGCAGCTGGAAGAGAAGGAGGAAAGGGATGATGGAAGGAGACCTTGTGTTTGAAAACTTGCGGTTCTTAACACAGAAATGGGATGAACGGAACGAGGGAGAGCCTCCTTTATCCTCTGAAGTCTCTGGTGGCTTGGAAAGCTTTTGGTCTCACGATCCACAGTTAAGGTGAATCACAGAAGCTACTTGCAAAACCGAATGGACTTTAGAATTCGGGAGCATCTTCCCAATGGCCATAGCAGCATCTGCAGGTGAAGACTTCATCCTGGAGCTCCACAAAGGCAGGTTATAGCTACAGAGTTCATGCCTGGGTTTAAAATCAGCTTAGATTTGGGTTTATGGGCTGCTGATCAGCAGTTTTAAGGCTGTAGTGGAGTCTGGAAGGTATAAAGATCAGTGTAACTCTGAGCACAGAGGGATCACCTGAGGACAGATGGATAGCGTTTTCCTTTCTCAGCAGGTATTTTTATATCTTTCATGTTGTGAGGTGTTACGGAGTTGTAATTGTAGGAAAATCACTGCTGCCAAAGGAAAATTGTTCCTTGAAGATAAATAATGTGTTGATACCTGTTTGTCTAAGGCTTTAATTGAACCCAGAATCCTTATACATGAGTTTTCGAAATCATAAATGAGTGGCGTTCTGATCCACTTCATTTTTGTAAACTGCATCAGGATTATAGATAAAAACAAAACATTGCCTTTTTCTTACGATATTGACCTATGGGGGGAAAAAAAAAATAATACCAAAATAATACCAGGTTTTGGGACAATTCATTTATCAATGAATCGTTGCTGAGATTTTCCTGGAACAGCCACACAGGGGAAATGAAAAGCAACGACACAATTTACAAACAAGAGTAATTTCAGTTGTTTATACACAATTACATCTCCGCTCCCTAAGGAAACTGTTGAAGGAACATTGTGAGTTTAAGAACAGCTTTATTTTTATAAACACTTTTTTTTTTTTTTTTTTTTAATTGCCGAGTTGAAGTTGTGTTTATTACCGAAAATTCCCAAGGCTTTTTGCAAACAGTACAATCTCCTTAACACAGGCACGATTTCGTTATGTATTTTTCATCCTCCTGGCTATACTCTGGTTTTCTCATCTCTCTTCTTAAACTCATTTAGTCTCCCAGTTCCCATATATTATGCTAACTATCCCTGTTTTCTTTAGACCATTTGGAGCTTTATAAGTTAACAGAACTGAAAGTTAAAAAGGCCACTTTCCTTTTAAATACTCTCCTCATATCAGGGCTTTTGAAGTATTACAGAAATATTCCTAATTAGTGTAAGCCTTGTGTAATTGTCTTAATGTTAAGTCAGTTTTAGAGAATAATAAAAGAAGGAGCAGAGAGGGTTTTCCCTTCATTTATGTGCAATTCCAAAGGCTGGATTGTAGAGCCTGACTCTTTTAGCTGTCTTGGACGTGTCCTGGTTGACATCACCCAAATGTCTTGCCCAGAATTCGTGGTGGATCCTGCAAAACCCACGGCGTCTCTGCGTGGGAGAACCCTCAGGATCTCAGGCTTCCGTACTTTGGGTACAAAATTCTTCATTTTAGGGTCAACTACCATGAAATTATGGACTGTTCCTGCTTGCTTTCTCTGACTTTGTTTGACTTCTCTTTGGTTCCTGCCTTCTGTGTCGTCTCTTGTAGGCTTTTTGCCTGCACAGTGGAGGATTGAACTGAAGGGAGATGCTGTTTTCTTTCTTGGTTCCACCTTGCAGCGTTCCCCTCTTTTGCTCCAGCATTTTGCCGTACATCCAGGGGCTGAGATTCCCTGGCAAGGATTAACCTCTACCCCAGGATAGTAACAGAGGGAGGAGGAGAAGAATAGTCTGGTGCCACCTTGTCATGCATCTCTGCTGCTGGAGGAGGATCCTCGGATATATCTGATCCGACAGGCAGCGAATGGATGCGAAAGGATGGAGGCCCCTGGCTTAGCACACAATTTCTTCAATTCCCTTTAAAACCCTTCCCAAAGGATTCGGTGGGATTGTGACCTATTTTTGGTAGCGCTGGCTTGAAAGAATGGAATGATACTACCCATCACTAATCTAGGAGCTATTTTATATATAACTCCTAAAAAAGGGAAAGTGAGTAGCTACGATGTGCTTTTCTTCCTCGTTTCTATCCTGTTGCCCCCAATATGGTACTTGGGGAAAAGCTGAGATATAAACTCACGTCTGTGGTGGGGTAAGAATTATAGGATAATATCAACTATTCCATTCATTTCAGGACCAGTGGCAACTTCTTAAATCTTGAGTGACCTGAAAAACCCAGTGTTTCTTTGTTTTCTCATCTTTCCCCCCAGTCTCTGTAATCCTTTCAACTTGTGCATAACTGGATTTCTTGCAAAACGCTTTTTGGCACAATGACCTCTCAGTGATTTCCCCCAAACACTCATTACCCTTTTGTGTGAAAGCCATTTCCCTAAATTCTCTGATTCCAACATCTTGATTTCTGAGGGCCTGTTTCATTTTTCTTTCTTTTTTTTTTTTTTCTTTGCCATTAACGGGAATTTCTGAATACATCTCCTTGCAACAAATTAAATGAGGTTACGGCTCGGTGTCCCGTCTGTACAAGAGCTTCAGCTCCTCTTTGTGTCTTGAATCTTTGAACTTTGGCTTTGTCCTTTCGGTTGTTGTTCTCTGAATGCTTTGGCACAAGGACAAAATTAAAAAGCACTTTAGCTGTTGCTGAATGGTAGGTGATGTTGAACCCCGTTCTTGAAATGGAAATTAAAGCCCCGTCTTTTTTACATTCCTTTTCTTAAGCAACAGGATATTGATCCGCTGGGTTGAAGTCTTTAAAAAAACTCCTCTGTTATCTTCCCAGTTTATTTTTCTGGAGGAGCATGTTTTAGTTCTCTTTGCGTTTAGCGGTATGAAAGAACATGGAGATCAGATTTAGGTTATTAGGGGGATAAATCTTGTGCTTCATTCTGTGCTTTCTTATTCTGCCTTGTACCGGTGATAAAAGCGAGGGGATCTGAAGCCGAGCTTTGTCTGAAAGTTTTTTTAGCTGGGAAAAAGGTTCCCGTTAAATGCCTATTTGAGATTAAAGTGAGATGCATGAAAACCATTGATGTGTTAAGCCCAAGCCAAGCCAGTTTAGTTCCTATTTTGAGTTTCAGTATGTTGTATTACAAATCTTTGTGCGGGATCTTTGTCCAAGCACCGTGCCAGCTCTTCCGTGGGGTCATAGTCTTCTGGTGGCCGAGACGTAGGAGCGAGGTGGAAACTTGCAGGGTTGGACCCATATCATGAGTTGTGGTGGCCGCTCATAGAAGCGAATCCAATCTCTGGGAGCTGGTGTCCGCGTAGAATTCTTGCGAAGGGACCGTTTAAGTGCTTGAGGCAAACAGTATATTAAAACCCTTCATGATTTGGCTCTGTCACTCTCTGCCCGGCTCCGGAACGTTCACATTAGTGAAAGAGGAAAAACTGGCTCCTGTACACTTGAAGTCTCGTGCAGTGCTTTGAATGCCTTCTGGAGCACGGGATTAAAATTGAAATAGTTGAGGTCCGTCGGAGAAAGAAGCGATGCAGCATCCCTGGGTTGTTCTGCGATCCCGTCGCAGTATTGTCACACGCTGATGCCGTGCCAAACCATATGGATCTCCATATGGTGACTCTTTCTGCTTTCCCACCACCTGTAGTCGAGCTGATTTTCAGTCGCTGAATTTGCCAGAGAGTTAAAGCAAAAGAAGTACAGCAGCGAAATAAGATCGCGGTGGTAAAGACTGAAGTTTTACGTGACTTAACTGTTGTTACGGTAATTACTACACGAAGAAAAAAAAAAAAAAATAAACAAACGGATTTAATGAGCGTGTCAGTAATCCAGGAACAAGTGTTTCCAACAGCTCATTAGTGGGGGTGCGGTGGGCTCCATACACTTTCTTGTCTCCGAAAAGACAAAATAATTTTTGTTTTGATTCAGCCTCTGTGAGAAAATAGAATTAAAGCAGGTTGATCGTCTTTAACACTGCTAACTGGTTCACATGTGTCTTCGTGGTTCAGAAATAATGATGTGACGCGTAACATTTACAGTTTAGAATTATAAGAAAGCGAAGAAAATACGTCCCGTGAATGATTTGCCATAGCTTTATTCTGTGAAGGCGAGTTTCTTCATTTTATATACTATATTTATATTGTAATGTTATGTGTATACATGTATATTTAATGTAATTTTCTTTAAGCTCGTCTTGTTTTGAAGCAGTTGTATTACTGCTTTGAATGATGTAAAGGCGTACGGTTGCATCACAGTTAATTGATCAAATACTTAATGAGTAGCAAGGTAATGGAGTAAATACACACCCTCATTACGTTTCACTGGGCTGGCCAATAGAATCATAGAATCATTCAGGTTGGCAAAGACCCTTGGGATCATCGAGTCCAACCATCAACCCCACTCTACAAAGTTCTCCCCTACACCATATCCCCCAACACCACATCTAAACGGCTCTTAAACACATCCAGGGATGGTGACTCAACCCCCTCCCTGGGCAGCCTGTTCCAATGCCCGACCACTCTTTCTGTGAAGAATTTTTTCCTAATGTCCAGTCTAAACCTACCCTGTTGGAGCTTGAAGCCATTCCCTCTTGTTCTATCGCTAATTACCTGTGCGAAGAGACCAGCACCAACCTCTCTACAATGTCCTTTCAAGTAGTTGTAGAGAGTGATGAGGTCTCCAATAATTCTTTATTGGCAGACTGTTGAGTAGAGAGGGAGTAATGTGAAAACACTCTCACGCCAGTACGTGTACCCCCCCCCAGAAGAAGCAAATATATGGGGCTGGGGCCGGTTCATCGCATCTTTTGAACAGTTTTGGCCAACTTACCTTCTGGAGTTAAATAAAATGTTCTTCTGCAACACCTGTAGGATGGATTCCTTCTGCCTTTGGGGCTTTCCTCACTTCCAGGGGGTCAGATCTACCTTAAGCATAATCTGTCCAGTGGTGTAAAAACAGTGTGTGGTTTTGGGCTAGTGTGACCCCTAATCTTTAAAGGTCAGAGTCAAAGGATACAATTTCGGGCTACTCTTCTTCAGTCAAGGGGTGACGGTTTTAAACTTAAAGTTGGAAGGTTCAGATTAGCTATTCGGAAGAATTTTTTTCATTCTGAGGGTGGTGAAAGCCTGGCCCAGGTTGCCCAGAGAAGCTGTGGATGCCCCATCCCTGGAGGTGTTCAGGGCCAGGCTGGATGGGGCTTTGGGCAACCTGGTCTGGTGGGTGGTGTCCCTGCCCATGGCAGGGGGTTTGGAACTGGATGATCCTTGAGGTCCCTTCCAACCCGAACCCTTCTGTGATTCTATGATAATGGCACCATCCAGCTTTGCAAAAATCCTTCTATGTTCATCACTTGTAGCTAAAATTAGCTACATTTCTACTTATTCCATGTTAGATCCTGTGCAAATTTGCTTGTGGTTTTACCTGTACCTTAGCGATAAGCAATATGTTGCCTTGATGGAAAGGATTTTAAGTGACTTTAGGTGATCTTGCCATATTTACCTTTCCACAGTCATATAACCAGAAAGAATTTCATTAGCTTCTTTCAGAATGATTGTGCGGTTGGGTGGTCTTGATTGTTTTGAGCAATGTTCCAAGGCTCTGTATAGTAGAGAGCAGACTTTCTAAAGCTCTCACAGATACATCTGTGATAACTATAGAGCTTTGGCTGACATTTTGGTGAGGGGTTTTGAATGGGAACTTCCCTTGATCCATACAGCTGAGGTTTCTATATGCAAGAACAACTCAGCAGAGCAGATGTAGAAATTGTGGTTGCCCCATCCCTGGAGGGGTTCAAGGCCAGGTTGGATGGGGCTTTGAGCAACCTGGTTTAGTGGGAAGTGTCCCTGCCCATGGCAGGGAGGTTGGAACTCAATGATCTTTAAGGTCCCTTCCAACTCAAACCATTCCATGATTCTATGTAAACCACTGCATTAACCAGCTGTAATTCTCATGTCTCCCCAGTGTCTGTCAATCTGTGCAGGATTTTGGTATCTTCCCCACAGATGAGAGTTTGATGTGACTGAATTAAATGAATCTTGGTAGAGCTTACTGCCACTATGGCCTGAACACATCTTTGCTTCTCACTTGTAAAGTGAGCTTATTTGGGCTCTGAAATAAAGAGCCTGTGGGTGCAAGAGCTTGCATTTACACCCCAACACTAGGTCCAGCGACATGTCTAGGTGCTTCAGAGAAAGACAGCAACCTTCTGAGTAGGATATAAGATCGTTGCTTCGTCTTTTCCTTAAGAGACTTCCTCCATCTTCATCATCATCACAACTGTTGATGCTGGCAACTGAAAATCTCTTCTAGTCATCACCCACAGTCTCCTGTGGTGCTTCTGTTCTGTTATCTTTTCTTAAAATTTTTATTTCATGTCTTTCCTCAGGGGAGGATACTTATTTTGTGAGTCAGCTTAAATGGCAGGACCTGTGAGAAACTGTATTTTTGTTCAGTGAAGTGTAATACGTAGAGTAAAACGGAGCTAAACGTGTTCTGCCAATAGCTGTCATGGGTGAATAGGGTTGAGAAGTATTTATATCATCTGTTACTGAGATGAGAAGCATCAAATCTCGTTTTTTTTTTAATTCCAGTTCTTCTCCAGACCTGTTTTGTTTCTTGTCCAAGTGAGTTTTCCTTTGTGGAACCAGGTTTAGAATTGGGACGGACCACATTACCTTGACTAGAGCAAGAGCCCACCCAAGTCCTTATTGAACCCAAAGGAAGCTTGATCTGGAAAGTCTTTGAAACAAGCAGAGGTGAAAATTAGGCCAGTTTCTGCCAAATATATGTCATTTATTAACACTAGCAGTTAGGTTCTCTGCGCTGGTCCTGTTAGAACACGGTGTTGTGCTGGTAGGAGATGTTGAACGTTGGGATGTCACCTGTTCCTGTCTTAGTAGGGATTTTTTTTTTTTTTTAAATATATATACCATGTCTCATTTTTTAACATCGTTTTGGGGCTGGGTTTTTTTGAGTAACACGGTGTGTGATTTTGCAATAACTGGTCATTTTGCCACTGTATTATTTTTTAGGCTTTGTTCTGGTGTCGGGATTGCAATGAGAGAGAGATATGCAATGTTTTATAACCCAAGGGAAGAAGTGCTGGAGATCTGAAGTTCTGCTTTCCAGCATTACATGCTGCTGGCATTTAAATTGTGCCACAGACACTAACTCTGCACCGCCGATATCATCTGTATAAGACAGGTTTTAATGTATATTGGATGGAGTTCAGGCTCTAAATGATGAAGGCAGTTTAAGGAGTTGAATGTAATAGGTAACGACTTCAGGACAAATCAGAAGAGATTTGCTTTTGCTATGTCTACACAATTATTTTGCGAGGGCCTTTCTTCCCGAGTAACTGTGTGTGGAATGGAAAAATTCAAACGTGTGCATTTACTTTGTTACCTCTTATTTTATTTAAAAGCCCCAGCTTTTCTGTTCCGTTCCAACTGGAAGAACGGTTGCAGCCACAAACTAAAAATACCGTATTTTCAGCTAATTGAGACATTCTTTACTGAGTGTACTCCAGGTCTTGGGGATCTGTATTTAATTTTCTGTCTGCTGGAAAAAAAAAAAAAAGAGAAGCCCCATGAAATTAACTTTTTCTTTGTTGTTCTCTTTCCAACCAATGTACCAAACATGCGTCCAAACCACCTTTTTAATGTTCTCCTCGCCCGGCAGTTTGGTGTCCTTACTGTGTGTGTAGAGGACAGGTTTTAATGCACCAGCCCAGCTTTCACGTACCAGGGACACGTAGCAGAAAAGGAGCAAATTGTTCGATTTCCCAGGAAGAATGTTATAGCAGATCATGATGAAAAAGAGCAGCTCGTCTGCCATCCAGTGAGACCTGGACAGGCTGGAGAGCTGGGCAAGGAAGAACCTCATGAGGTTCAACAGGGAAAAGTGTAGGGTCCTGCACCTGGGGAAGAAGAATGTCAGGCACCAACACAGGTTAGGTGCGGACCTGCTGGAGTCAAGTTCTGAAGAGAAAGATCTGGGGGTCCTGGTAGACAGCAAAATGACAATGAGCAAGCAGTGTGCTCTTGTGGCCAGGAAGGCCAATGGAATCCTGGGCTGCGTAGGGAAGAGTGTGGCCAGTAGGTCGAGGGAGGTCATTCTCCCCCTCTACTCTGCACTGGTGAGGCCACAGCTGGAATACTGCATCCAGTTCTGGGCTCCCCAATTCAAGAGGGACAGGGAACTACTGGAAAGAGTCCAGCGAAGGGCAACAAGGATGATTGAAGGATTGGAGCATCTCCCTTATGAGGAAAGGCTGAGAGAGCTGGGACTCTTTAGCCTGGAGAAGAGAAGGCTGAGGGGAGACCTTATCAATGCTTATAAGTATCTAAAGGGTGGGTTGAAGGAGGATGGAGCCAGACTCTTTTCAGTGGTTGCCAGTGACAGGACGAGGGGCAATGAGCATAAGCTGGAACATGGGAAGTTCCACTCAAATATGAGAAGAAACGTCTTTCCGGTGAGGGTGCCAGAGCCCTGGAACAGGCTGCCCAGGGAGGTCATGGAGTCCCCTTCTTTGGAGATTTTCAAGCCCCGCCTGGATGCAGTCCTGAGTAACATGCTCTGACATGCTCTGGGCAACCCTGCTTCAGCAGAGGAGTTGGACTGGATGATCTTTATGGTCCCTTCCAACTCTAAAAATTCAGTGAAATTCAGTCTCCGAGGAGGGTCCTGGCTGGGGTGATTCTAGGCTGCCCAGATTCTAGGCTGCCCAGAGAGGTGGTGGAGTCTCCTTCTCTGGAGACATTCAAAACCCGCCTGGACACGTTCCTGTGCAACCTGCTCTGGCTGGACCTGCTTTGGCAGGAGGGTTGGACTAGATGATCTCCAGAGGTCCCTTCCAACTCCCATGTGATTCTGTGATTCCGTAAATGCTCCGTGTGTGTGTACGGCAACACATAGTTAAGTCATTAAAATACAAGCAGTTGCCTGCACTCCTGAGCTTGCCACCAGGTATGTTCTTAATGGATTGGTGTAGCCTTAATGAAATCCAGTCTCGCTGAATCACTGAACTTGCTTTCTCCAGGAAGGCTCTTTACAGGGACCTGACAGATCACCTCTCCAGTGCTTCCAGACGTCCTGGCTCTCTAATTCTTCTCCGTAACGAGTTTTGTGCTGCACGATAAAATATTCATGTTAAAATAGGTTCTAAACTAATTATCTGCAGCCAGCAGTTGCCGGTGCAGTCATTTGCTGTTAGCTTGGCTCAAGTTAATGGCTTGTATTTCAGTACAAATAGTCCCTCCTGGCTGTTTCCTGTCACTGATTCTTATCCTAAATGGAATTTCCATATGTGTCTGGAGCTAATTCTTCTGACATCCAAAGGAGCTTTCTCCTTCTACTTCTGCACCTCATTTCTGAAGAGGAGGATGTGTTATGTATTATGCAGCTGCTGCAACTGCATTTTCCTTAGAAGCAATCGTCGAGTAGGTCTTTTCTCTGCACGCCCTGTGCTTTATACTCTCAGCTTTCTTTTGCCGCGTGCCTTTTTAGCAACAATAAAAAATAGAGATGTTCTACATTTCTACATGCAGTGACCATTGTGTTTGGGTATTGAAGTTACACAGGGGAAAAAAAAAAAAAAAAAAAAAAAGGAAAAAATCTAGTGATACCTAATAGGAAGATACAGAGGTAAAATAATCTCAACTTTTATCTGGAGGTATCATGTTAAACAGGCATCATTAGAAAATCCTGACGACGTTGATTTCGAGCTTAGAAGTGCCCTTTAAGAAGAATATGATAGATGGAGGCTGAATAAAATGGCGCTGAGTTTCAAAAGGGCTAATGACTTTTTAAATTTTCATTATTAGCCGTATGTGGTAATCAAAACCTTCGAGTGTTTTTTCCTCCCTTCCTTTCTCAGAGACAAGCTTGTATTTAAAATATTGTCAGCTTTTAATCTCTTAATATTACCATATGTCCACATACTGTAAAAATGTCACTAAATGTATGGAAGTCATTTTGACTAATCACGTCTGCATGCCTAATTGTTGGTGAGATCAAGGCCTGTGAGTACTAACATGGAAATAATTTAGAAATATATATGCATATATTTTTAAGTATTCATGTTTATAGCCAGTAATTTAAACAGATTGCAGGCAAAAAAAAAATCTGCTCTAGTCTATACTAATTTTTCCCACATTAGTCCTAATGGGACTCTTGTAATCTGACATGTCTAAGAAATTCATTTAGACATTTACTATAGATTTGCAAGCGTATATTACAGAAATGAAGACAGGCTCTTCCTACAGGTTTCTAAAGCTACTTGATACCTGAAAAGATTATTCTGATTTCAATTAATCTTCATCAGGTACACAGATTTCACGCAGTCCAATTGATCTTCAGCTCCCCTGTACCCCACATGGGTGCACCCTTGATGTGCTCTTCGGGAGCGGAGGGGGATTCACCCGAGATCTCTTGGAAAAGAAACTTCTGCATAATCACTGACACTGCAGCACATGGAGAACCTCTCCACAGGCTTCAAGGGTCACACCGCCTCGTGTGAGATCTGCTCATTTTCGCCATTACTTTGTGTTATTTGTTGTGGCATTTCACCATTGAACTGAGGTTATGAGCTTGGTGAGGCAGGGCACGGTCTTTAGCTTCGTGCATCTTTAAGAGCCCCTCTGAGGTCTCTCATTTCTGGAATTTGAGCTTCAGTTCATCATAAGTTTGCAGACAAGACCACGTTGGGCAGGAGTGTTGATGGGCTTGAGGACAGGAAGGCTCTACAGAGGGATCTGGACAGGCTGGATTGATGGGCCCAGGCCAATGGGATGAGGTCCAACAAGGCCAAGTGCCGGGTGCTGTACTTGGGTCACACCAACCCCAGGCAGCGCTACAGGCTTGGGGCAGAGTGGCTGGAGCTGCCTGGCAGAAAAGGACCTGGGGGTGTTGGTCGACTGTCGGCGAACATGAGCCAGCAGTGTGCCCAGGTGGCCAATAAGGCCAACACCATCCTGGCCTGTGTCAGGAGCAGCGTGGAGAGTAGGACTCAGGAGGTGATTGTCCCCCTGTACTCGGCAGTGGTGAGGCCCCACCTCGAGTGCTGCGTCCAGTTTTGGGCCCCTCACCACAAAAAAGACATTGAGGTGCTGGAGAGGGTCCAGAAAAGGGTAACGGAGCTGGTGAGGGGTCTGGAGCACAAGTCTTGTGAGGAGCGGCTGAGGGAGCTGGGGGTGTTCAGCCTGGAGAAAAGGAGGCTGAGGGGAGACCTTCTCGCTCTCTACAACTCCCTGAAAGGAGGGTGTAGCCAGGGGGGGTCGGTCTCTTCTCCCAAGGAACAGGTGATGGGTCAATAGGAAACGGCCTCAAGTTGCACCAGGGGAGGTTTAGGGTGGATATTAGGAAAAAATTCTTCACAGAGAGGTTTGTCAAGCCTTGGAAGAGGCTGCCCAGGGAAACGGTGGAGTCGCCGTCCCCAGAAGTCTTTAAAAGCCAGGCAGACATGGTCCTGAGCGACATGGGTTAGTGGTGGTTTTGTCAGTGGTAGGTTGATATTTGGACTTGGTGACCTTAAAGGTCTCTTCCAACCAAAATGATTCTAAAATTGTATCAGTAATGATGAGTGTAGAAGAAATGGAGGAAACAAAAGCAGAGTGAGTTAAAACTTGCAGCAACTGAGGGACTTGACAGTGTTACTCTGAGATATTTTTAGTGGATTTTTATCATTTTATGAGCTTTAGTCATCAACAGAGACATCAAATGACAAAAGCCTCCCCCTTCCCCGCTAATTACCATTAAAGAGTTAGGGAAGATCTGTTGAGGTTTTATTGGGTGACTTAGGTGTCTGACATGAATCTTAAATCACTAAGAATTGGGGAGGAGGTGAGTAAAACTAATCGCATTGTTGGTTTATGTTTTCCCTGTTGTGTGCAGCGGTGCATTGGTGCACACGCTTAGTGGGGCTCCGAAAAGAGGGGAAGAAAATACTCTTTTATCTATATACTATAAAGCTGTGAAATTTTAATGAAGTTTTACATCGTGTAAATTTTAGCATGAGGAAATTTTTACCGCTATCAATCTGTTTCATATTGATGCTCAATTTTGCACATCTTCAATATTTATGAAATTAAGGAGTAGTTAAAGGGAAACTGTTCTCCCAGCAATGCAGATTAGTCTGTCTGTGATTTGTTTCCTTTTCTCCTTGACTCAATTTTCCACATAATCCCCGTCTCTGCAGAGTGTGAATATCCAGAAAAGCATTAAGTGATGCAACTTGAATCTCTCATGCAAGGAACCAGAGGAACACACAAAGTCCTTTATAGTGGGACTTGATGGAAAACGAGGGTTTTTTTCCTCTATTATTTTGTATTCTTGAATGTTCTTGTTTCGTAAATACATAGTTTACTGCCTGCTCTCTCTGAAATCCTCATCGCTCCCAGAGTGTTGCTGAAGTGATGATTTTCTGCTACAGGAAAGATGACTGATAGAAGGTAGAAATTGATATCTTGATCGTGGCTGTGCTTTCAGGTATTTGATCACCGGTATATCAGTGGTAATTTCTTCAATATCCTCTTGATTTGGGAAAAAAATAACCCTGTCTTTTTAGAAGTGAGTGGAATGAATGTTATCTGACCAAGAGATGAATGTAGATTTAAAATTCAGTTGATAGTAGCTATATTATGGTTTTAGCTTGATTTTCTAGGAAATGAGTCCTATCATAAAGGAAATGATTCTTTTATGGTTGTTCTGTGTGTCCCTCCCCACTAATGTGATTGATACCAGCCAAATCTGAAAGAAGCAGAAGATGCAAAGACAAACACGGTTCCTGGGGCAGGGGGTAAGTTAATCTCAGCAACGGCACAGGGGAGGAAGAACAGCGAGGGAAAAGGAAGGCAGAACTTGGCCACTCTGGTGAGCAGAAGCCACTGGCCACGGATGAGCGCAGAGCTTCAAAGCCACCCATGTTTGGTGGTGTCTCCTGGGCACATGTTCTATGGAACGTATGGAGATTTATGGATATTGCAGTGGGGGAAGCTGAAGAGACAAAGGAAACACATCTGATTGTCTAAGTGTTGATTCTTAAACGTATTTTGGAACTGGAAGTGGAAATAGAATTTAGCTTCTACAGGGCGTCTTTACTATAGACTTTGAGCTTGGTTTTTCCTATGTTCAACATCCTCCACTGTACTCGAAGCAAACTCAAAGTGAGCAGTAGAAGTGTTTGGCGTGTCTGAAAACAGTGGAGCTTTATTTTTCTCGAGTCAGAATTGATCCCCTCGTATTCACTTCTTTCTCCCACCCCACGTCTGGGATTTCTTACTAACCCGTATATGCGTATAAAAATTAACTCTTGCTCGAGAATCAGATCTCTTGATTTCAAGAGACTTAACATGAACATCCCTGAGGTTGCTGAGGCTGCACACCATCATCCCTGGGAACATTCAAGGTCAGGTTGGAGCAACCTGATGTAGTTGAAGATGTCCCTGCTCATGGCAGGGGGATATGGACATACATGACCTTTAAAGGTCCCTTCCAACCCAAACCATTCCATGATTCTTTGAAGGACAAGGGCATCTTGGGGACCTTTAGCACCACTGCAGTACCTTTAAATACGCATCAGTGAAGCGTTTGGTGGATGATTTTGAAACTACCTTTTTGCTTTGAGCAGAGCTTAACATGGAGAAGGGGCAAGACAGGAGTTGTGAGAATTAGCAAAGTGTGATACTGAGGTTAATTATCTCTCGTGAGAGTCATTAAACTAGGTTTTGTGTCTTGCTGGCTGCGTAAATGTGAGTCATGGGTTCTTGTTTCACATGGGTTGGGCATGACCTAGGTCCTCCTAGGGGTTCTTTCACCTCCACGTTGTCTCTGTGTGTAGGTATTTAGCCCATCTGCCCCTTTTCCAGCTGCAATCAGTAAGAGATGTTGCAGGAAGAGCTGTACAGAAATAGCTGGTGTTGTTTTCTCCGTGGTGAGAACATCGGTGAAGCGTTGCATCGGGTCTCGTTGGTCCCATGTTTGCTCCAGCTGGAGGAGGACGAGTCTTTTACAAACGTTATGTGGATTTCTAAGGGCAGCAAAAAGCTTTGGCTGCCTAAAATATCGGGCAAACTGCAGCGGGGAGAATATTCTGAGTTTTAAGGAGCATCAGCTCTGAGTTGACACCCCTCATTAGACAGCATGACTTAAAGCGAGTTGACTGTAGATTCCTTTGGTATTTAAGTCCTAATGTTGTCTGCTGGGATACGCATGGGGTTGGCAGTCCCTGACCTTTCACGTCTCTCTTGTCTAACTGTCCTTTGAAAGAAACCTCTCAAGTATCCTCAGCCATAATTTCCTTCTCCGTAGAAGAGAAATAATGACACTAATGACTTATAAGACCTCACTGATGGTGAAGACTGATTAGTTAATGCTTGGAAATCACAGAAGATGCTCCAGAGCGTAATATTTATTAATAATGGCTCCTTCTCACACGAATGAAAATGTTGGTCCCACTTGTAGCATTTCTGTAAAAGAGTCTTAAGAGGGAGGAAAAAAATAATAAATTAAACCCAAGTCGTGGGTTAAACTGGGATAATCCTGGGTAAGTCAGTTAAAGCAGGAGAAATCCTAGAAAAGGATAGCTGTATTTATACAAAGTAGTTGATAGTTGAGATGGTGCAAGTTCGGCTGGGTCTCCTTTCTCATACTGATCTAGTTGCTTAAGGAGTCCAGGAAAAGAATAAAAGCTTAGCGTGCCATTATTAATTGTTACAGCTCTTAATAGGGGTTTTTTAACTTTAATTCCTTGACTCATCCCTCTTTTTCTTTTTTTTTTCTTTTTTTTTTTTTTTTCCTTGCTGGCCCCCTGTGGCCTAACCAGATACCTTCCTAATTAAATTTAATAATAGAAAGAATCATTAGTGAGGTGTGTTGTTCTGGGAGAGAGGATGGTCGAGACTGATGTGAACGGAAAAAGAAACGGTTTCTGGAATTTCAGCCGAACTTCTCCAAACTCTGCCCTGAAGCGGTAGAAGAGGAGTCACGGAGGTGCCGGCAGGGAAGGGTTAAACAGGGAATTTCATCTCCTCTTTTCCAGGGAGCATTTTGCTGGCAGATATTAGAATAAAAGGGGCTATAAACTTTATTTTGAGAGCCCTCAAGAAAAGTAAGCTTTTGTGTCCCAAGTCCCAAGAGTTCGTAAGAAAGTGGATCAATTTAGTCAGATTGTGAATGAGTATTCTCCTGTGAACATCTGTAAACTGTTGAGTTTAATTGCCCTACAGCTGGCTCTGATTGGAGCTTGCGGGGGGGGGAGGTGGGTTTTTTTCTCTTACTTAGTCTCTCATTTTCTTTTCCCTGTGGTTTCCTGGTGTCATTTGTTTTGGTTTGGTTTTTTTTTTTTTATGTTAAAAAGTAAATAATACTAAATACACATCCCCTTCAAAGAACCCCGAAGAGAAGTAGGCTCATCTGGTAGAGCATCCTTTTGTAGGCACCTCTTACCGCCTGAGCATCGAGGGGTTCCAGCTGCTGGTGGGGATGGAGGCTGGGTGTGAAAGGTGTTTGGTTTATTGGATTTGTTTGCTTTACATTGTGGTTTTCCCCATTTTTAGATTCTTTCCAGTCCTTTTTTTTCCTTTTATTTGAACGAGTTAACAGGTGGTGGTGGATGGTTTATATAGTGGAGCTCAGCTTTCAATAGTGAGAAGGGAAAGGACAAACGCTTTGGAGCTGGCTTTTCTTTTGTCCAGCCGAGATGTGAATATAACAGCGGGTTTTTAGTACTTCTCTCCTCATAACCCCTTAGAAATAAAATAAAGAATGAGTTTGGTTGTCATTTTCTCAGTATTGTCCGTTGGCAGAGAGAGCAGAATTAGGTGACAACAGGATGGTACAAGGTGCGACTATGGCCTTCAATGGCCCTGCAGAAGATTCATGATTTCAAAGTACAAAACCCACTGAAGGGCCTAACTTGGTTTTTATATTATTATTATTTTCTCCCCAGACCCACTGCTCATTTTTCCTGGCTTCTAATTAAGTAACCATTAGGTTTTTGCCATTTGTTGAACTTAAAACATTAAAACTGGCTCTACTGGCTCTTCAGATCTAGATTTTTTTTTGCCTTTTTTTTTTTTTTCCAGATAAAGATGCACTTTATATTAGGGAAGAGCTAGATACATTAACACATATTAACATTGTTAAAATCAAACAATCTGTCCTGGATTTTGCGAAACCTGAATTAGCAAATTTTGCAAGTAGCACATATAATTAAAAAAAATAATATTTTTAGACAGGATGGGTGAAGAGTAAAAGCTGGGGGAAAAGCTGTGCAGAGAGAAATCCAAATATGTATTTACAGGTAATATTTCTTTAAAAGCGCCTAAAATACTTAATAACATTTGATGGAACATCTAGTGAAGTGTGTGGCATTGTTTTGCCCCAAAATATTTAGGAAAGAAAACCAAATTTCTTTGCATTTCAGGGGTTGGAATATAATCGCGTGACGGGAGTAGAATATATTGTTATATAAAAACATTGTTAACTGGCTTTTCTCTTGGAGATTAATATCTCCAATTAAGATTACAGGAGTTGGAGGGCTGCCTGTGTCACCGAAGCCGACGAAATTGTTCCATTTTCCTCCTAAACTTGTCACACTTGGGCTGTTTGTCCTCCCCGTTCAACTGGGAGGGTAACGGTCCTCCTGATGGGGAGAAACTGGTTTCTAATTTCCAGCTGAAACTTGTTAACGACCTCTTTTCCTCCCAGCTTGTTCTTCTGCCAGGAAGGATTAAGCTGTTTGTGGGAGGGATGAGGAACAGCTGGTGCTTTTTCTTTGGAACCGGCGGGTGATGGTCCAGGCTGGAGGAGATAAACCTGAGTCGGGGGGGATGCTGGCGTTACTTCAGTGAAGGAGGAGGTTTGAAGGCACCGGATTAGTAAGTCCAATGTGCTGGGAGACCACTGGTCTAAATGGTGGAGGTTTGCTGAGGTGGGACAGCGGTGACCCCTCAACAGCTGGGTTGCTGTGGTTGCTGGTTCCTGTGGTCTCTGAAGGAATTCCACCGTGCGATGAAGGTTCAGGCTTAATTTTGGGGGTATTTGGGTTATTCGTGGCTGGTGTTGGTCGGTGGGCGACTGGTGGAGCGTCTAATTAGGAGGCCAGAATGGTCTGGCAGACATTTACATCTTGGAAACACGGCAAACTAGTTAGATGAAAACAAAAGAAATTTAAAAAAAAAAAAATGGGAGGGAAAATAAAATAAGTTGAATTGATTAATGTTTGGGTTTTTTATGGGTGTGCATCTCTTCTAAGGGGAAAATAGAGTGAGGAAAAGTCAGTGTGAAAAGGCTCCCACAACAGCGGTTCATGGTGAGGCACAAGCTTCTGAAATAAATTTGAAAAGGAATCACAGAATGAGATGGGGTTGGAAGGGACCTCTGGAGATCATCTAGTCCAACCCCCCTGCCAAAACAGGTCCACCCAGAGCAGGTCCCACAGGAACGTGTCCAGGCGGGTTTTGAATGTCTCCAGAGAAGGAGACTCCACCACCTCCCTGGGCAGCCTGTTCCAGGGCTTTGCTACCCTCACAGGAAAGAAGTTCCTCCTCATGTTTAGGTGGAACTTTTTATGTTCAAGTTTGAGCTCATTACCTCTAGTCCTATCCCTGGGCACCACTGAAAAAAGACCAGCCCTATTCTCTTGACACCCATCCTTTAAGTATTTATGAGCATTGATCAGGAAGAGAGGACAGACTATTGGATGAAGGCAGGGGAATAAAAATGATGCAGGAGAGCAGCCTGGAGAAAAAGGCTGTAAATGTGTTTTAATGGATACAGGGGTTTTTTTGAGCCCCCCCCCAACACTCCCACCATCAGGAGAAAATGGAGAGTTTTGGGAAAGAGGGTAAAATATAAATAAGAGTGAGGTCTATATTTAGCAAATCATCGTACAAGTGATTGAGCTTAACGTTATGAAAGGAAGGTGATGGAACAGATGTCAGAGGGAAAAAAATTTCTTAAAGGAGACAGAAGAAGATACAGAAAAGGAAAGATACATGAGAACAGGTGATCAGATGTTGCATATTTCTGAAATCTGGCTAAACTCCGAAAGGACCACATTGCGAAGTGTGAAATGTGGGATGGGAGCTGAGCCAGCCTGGGAGAAACACAAACCCACTTAATCCTTTTGTAATAATTAGGTTACTTTTTTTTTTTTTTTTTCCCTTGGGTTTGGTTTGGAGCAATTGCCAAAGCGAAAATTGTAACTTTTAAATGCTCAAATAAGGAAAATTAAGTGATTTAATTTTTGTATTTTTTGGTAGTACCTGCCTTTCTCTGTATTTTATTTTGCCATTTTTTAAAATCCCGATTTTTGTTAACTGCACGGTGAGGGAGTGCAGGAGGAGACCCACATTAGATGACTGGAGATGGGGAAGGCTCCTATTTGGTGCTGTTCCTCAGAGGTGAGCATCATTACCCGTGTGCTGTGGCAAAACAAACGTATTAAGCAAAAAAAAAAAAAAAAATCAGTTAAAATTATTTTTAAAGACACGGGGAAGCTTCAACTAAAATAAGTATGAATGTTCGGAATTCGTTAAAAACTGAAAATTGTGCATAAATATTTATGAGGGAGAATGGTGCGAGTGAGGGAGCAAAGCCATCTCGGAAGGCTTCGTGTCAATCAAAACATTCAGATTTGTTCAAGATGATTTAAATTCATAAAAAAGGTGGATCATTCAGAATAAATCTTGTTTGAAGCGAGTTGAGGGCAGGAAAAAAGCATCAAGGTTTGGTAGAGGGCTTTTTTTTTCTTTTTTTTTATGATTTCTTGTGATTAACACTAAATGTTGTAGCGTCACTTCTGTGAAGACGTGCAAGGGCGGCGGATGGTGTGAGCTTCTCCAGCGAGCAGAGCATTGGTTTGATGCTTTCTTGAATGGAGAGAAATGGGGGGAAAAAATGGTTGGAAATGGAAGATAGCGACTTACAAATTGATCAAACTGGTTTGTTGTACAGTATCATGGTTGGCAAAAAAAAAAAAAATAGAATTTTTTCGGTGAGAATAGGCATAAAAGGGAATTCAAGGATATGAATCAGGAACAGGTTGTCCAGAGAAGCTGTGGCTGCCCCATCCCTGGAGGGGTTCAAGGCCAGGCTGGATGGGGCTTTGAGCAACCTGGTCTGGTGGGAGGTGTCCCTTCCCAGGGCAGGGGGTTGGAACTGGATGATCTTTAAGGTCCCTTCCAGCCCAAACCATTCTATGATTCTATGAAGGTGAGACCTTTCACAGCGCCTGGAATAGACACTCAAAGCATGCCCCAGGGGCTGTGCTCTGCCCGGTGGCACTGGGCTATTGAAAGGGGGTGCAGTTTGTGGAGCTGGATTTTGATCTGGGCTACTTGTTTGTCTTGAAGTCCGTTTCTATCCTATATGTTTCCCCAAAGTCATCCTTTCTGACCATTAGGTCCAGGCACGGAGGTGGCACGATTTCCCAGCCACAGCAGGGCTAAGGCTTCTGTTGAGCTCTTGGATCCTCCTCAAGTTCTGCAGTTTTTTTCAAGAACCTAAAAACCCATCAGAGTATTTGGAGGTAGTTGATCATGCAAATCGCTTCATAAATATAGATCTTAGTGCTTAGAGACCATATAGCTATAGATCTCGTGGCGCTTAGAGACCTGGTTTAGTGGTGGTTTTTGTCAGTCTTAGGTTGATGATTGGACTCAATGATCTGAAAGGTCTCTTCCACCCTAGACAATTCTATGATTCTGTCTTCTTTTCTCTGCTGAAAAAAACGGCAAAAAGTATTGTCACAACTACCACAAACCTTTAAATTCTTATTTATGTGTATTTGTATGACTTGGCTCTTAGTGTCACATGTTCTCCTGTGTGTTTGCTGTGGTTTACAGCGCAGGTTTTACTGATGTAAACTACGGAGCTGAAAACCAAATTACATTGAGTTTTTTAGAGAGGAAAAACCCCTGGTGTTGAGCTCTTACCCCTTGGATCTTGAAACGGTTGAGGATTCCGAGTTTTGGAGGAGATGAGCTCATGGCAGTGAGCAGAAAGCCGAAGAGTTTGGCTGATGGGAGATGCTCTGAGAGAGTTTTCCAGCCAGGGAAGATTATGTCTTCTGTTGTTGTTGGTTTTTTTTTTTTTAATTTTCTTTTTAAGAGAGGCAAAAATCTGCTTGGACAGTTATTAGCCAAGGCGTACCTGGTCTGTTGAGGGCAGCAGTATCAGCAGAGAGTGTGTTTTGAAAAGAGCAACTAAACAAATGCTGGGTACGGGCAGGGATGGGAAACGTTGCAAATCACAGCTGTGTTAACTCAAAGGAGGAGAGCGATTTCTTGATGAGCCGGCTTTTGTCCTAAACTTTTCTCTGTTCCAGTTGAATAAAACGATGATCCTCGTAGTCCTAACGACCATGGCTTTCTGGAAATGTAAAATTACCAGATCTCATTAATGCTGGGCTATGTCATTCATCAAAGCGCTTCTTATGCCTCATGCTGGCTCCTTTTCTCTCCCCCTCTTAATCTTTCTCTCATTATAACGATGTGTCTGCCCTTTGGACCTATCTGCTTCCAAGGAGTTGACACCTGCAGAGATATTATTTGGTGAAGACTTGTTAACTCTTTAATCGTTGAAACGCCGAGCCTCTGGGTAGGAGAAACACAATCTGGTGGAAGCTGCTTTGCAGAATGAGCCCTGGCTTAAATACCCCGGTGACAAAGACGGGGCAGATGATTGCACGCTAAGAAAATCATTTATTTGTGTACCTCTGCAGCGCTTTCTTCTGATAAACTATGAGTCCCGTTGTCAACAGGTCCCTACAAATGGAGTTAATGGCATCAGCTTTTCCGTTGCAAAGATTTTTCTGTCGATTTGGGAGACTCCCTCCCAACCTAATGTGTTTTTTCCCGTGTGCCTCGTGTTACCCGGATAACTCAAGGATAAAGATTTCAAAATAAGCCCAAATGCCATGAAATTAGACCTCACTGGGGACAGACGCCTTTGACGTGGACGTGGCAACTCGTTCTCCAGATGATGCTAATAGTTCTGTAGCACCTTTTATCTAAAGAACTAAAGCACTTTGCAAACACTCGTGTTACAGAAGTGCTGCACTGATCGGGTATTTTAGCCAAATAAATACTGTTTATAAAGGAATTTTCAAAAGAGCTTTCAGAAATACCTGTCACTGTTTCAGCATCTTTATTCAGTGACTGAAGCTCTTATCTCTCTCAGTAGGGGATGCCAATTTACTGAGGTACTTTTCAGTTGAAAATCCAAGTTCCATAAGGCAGATTAGCAGTGAGAAAATGCAAGTCTCTTTGGAGGGGGTGGGGGGGAAGAGTTTGAAAGTTGTTTTAAAGTCGATTCTGTAATAAATGAGCCAATTTAGAAGATGTATCAGGTGCCACAAAAAAAAAAAGAGAGTCATTGGAAATTGCTAGATCTGTGTTGTTCTGAGCCCCCCCCACCCATCACAGTAAGCAGTCGAGTTACCATCTTCATCCTTTCTACTCTGCATCCATCTGTTCTTGCCTTAAATTATATTTCCTTTGTACACTCCAGGGGGATCACGCCTGTGTTTGTCGTTACGCAGTGACGAGCGCGCTACTGTTGTGATCTACATCTAGACTCCTCGATATTGATACCACCGCTTTTAATTACTTAATTAAAAAGCATTATTTCTCATTTAGTATTTGCCAAGCTCCTGACAGTATTTTGATAGCTGATATTTATAGCTGACGTATCATAATAGTTGTCAAAGAATATCAGCTTGGAGAGAATAGCAAAGTTGTTCAAGAATGAGATTGAATGGAGACTATTTAGTATTTCCATCAATCATCTCTAAATACAAGAAGACAGGTGGCTACTTGAGTTGTCCGTTGCTCTTCCAGTCGTTGCAGTCAATGAACCCCACAAGTAGAGGAACACATTCATCAAGACTTACTTTTTCTTTGTCGTCCTACTGAGAAACAGTCCAGAACTTCACTGCTTTGACATTTGTAGAATGTTACTTTGATATCCCGTCTGGATTTTATCATTTTCCTGTCTCTAAATAATTTCTGCATCCTTTGGGTGGCCCCTGGTCCTTCTGTGGTTGGTGGATACACTGGAATTTGTCTTCTAAAATTTCAAGCCATGCGGTCCCTTGTGGCAAAAATTACTAGTACCTGAATACATTGAAATGTGCAGTATCAAATTATATTCCGTTCCTCCAGTGGTCAAGGTGTAAAGTTGTGGTTTCTCCTGTGTGTTGGTAATAAATTCCATCTCTGGTTTCATCAGGAACTGGGTTTTGAGCATTAACTTTTGCTCAGTTGTGATTAAAAAATAAGTAGGAGTAGCTCCTAAACTCGTCATTAAGGATTTTTATTAGTAACATTTTTGCAATCCAGAAGTTCTTTCCGCATAAGTAATTATTTTTTTTCTCCTTTAGTTTATTCACCACCACACAGTCACGTTACCAGTTTCCACCTTCTCCACCTTGGTGGTTTCCTTTATCGCTGTATACTTTTATTATAGCTATTAGGTCCATTAAAGGGATTTTTTTAAGAAACTTGGTTTGACTTTATGTTTTAAGAAACTTGGCCGCTGAATTCTTTCAGTTTTTGGATCCTCTGTTCCCCAAAACCTGATTTCGGAGACTTCACAATTTTCACATTTCTTCACATTCTTTCACATTTTTAACCTCTTGTGTACGGTGTGCTCATACAGCTAGTCAGGAGAGAGGTGCTGCTCCATCAGCTGACTGCAGACCAAAAAAAAAGGTAAAAATTAGCTATAGCCACGCTAGTCATGATGTCCCCAGCATCCTGGGTAACACATGGACCTCCTGTTGTCTTGATTCAATATGACTGTGCTCAGCTATTTTCTCATAGTTATTTAGGTTGAGGGAGCTTCTAGAGGTCTTTGGTCCTGCACCCTTCTCAACACAGGGACGATGCTCAGGTTAGATCAGGTTGCTCTGACTTTGTCCAGCTGTGTTTTTTAAGATCGCCAAGGATGGAGATTCCAGTGCTTCACCACTCTGAGATCTCTCCATCCCGAAATTCAGTCAGAATTTCCCTTGCCTCAACTTGTGACTTTGCCTCTTACGCTTTCATCTGAGAAGTCATATATAAGGGGAGCACCAGTTTGAAGTTCTTCTCTTTCTAGCAAAGTTGTATGCAACCTGGAGGAGGAGGAGCATAATGTTTCTCAAAATCCATGATAAATTATTCAGCAAAACCTAGGAATGAATTTAAGGAATCACCAGGGAAAGCTTTACTGGGCGGGTGGATGGTTTGTGCTGGTGTAACCTACCAGGTTCTCTTGATTACGGGTTTTAGCCTGGCTTCCTGAGGAATCAAAGCTTCTATAGAACTACTCAATGATTAACAAGAGTACTTAATCAATTTTCTATTCACTTCTCTGTCTTTGTAAAAAATAAAGTGGCTACTGATAAAAATTTGATTTTTACGGAGATTTACGGGGTAGGAAATGGCTACACCATTACACAGAACGATCTGGCACCTTTGTGAACTGGTGTCTGTTCTGACATGGGTTTTGTGCAACCAATAACAAAATCTTACATGTGGGAGGACTGAGAGTAAACCTCTCCTTCAGAGCTGCTGCTTTCAGGAGAAAGACTTAAGCGGTGATACTGATCCTATGCCTGGACTGCAGTCTTTAAATTACGGTGAAAAATTGGACAGAGGAAAGCTAATTGCGGTTAAAAAATACAGAAAATAAAGAAAACAAGATGAAGTACCTTCAAAGGTGGAAAATGCTGAGCACTGAAAGATTGTTTCTTGCTTTGGTGCACAAAGATAGAAGGAAAAACACGAACTCGAAGCTCAAGTGAGATATATTTAAACTAGATGCAGGTTTTAAACACGAGCTGATGTAGCGCTACAACAGAGTAGTAAGCGGAGGGACAGGCTCTGTGGCTGGCTGAATCATCTCGAGATGCTACCTAGATATCTTTGGAGTAAAACCGAATGGATTCTTACCTATGAGAGGCCAGTCTAAATGATCTAAAGATCCCTTCCAGCCCTGAGCTCTGTGAGTACATGTACCTTTACAAGTTTCCATTGGGAAGTTTGGGATTTTTGTTCTGGAGGGGTTCAGCAGTTATTTAAAAGGATTATTCCATGGTCTGCTGCATTTCTTTTTTTTTTTTCTCATGTTATGCTGCAGCTCGGGCTGATGAGACAAAAATTAAGAGCAATTAGCAATGTCAGCAGTGCTCATTCTTCTTATTAGAAGATTTGACAGTTCTCTGCAGTTAAAACACGTCCCTGAACATATCGGTGTAGCTGTGCTGAAGGTGAGGAAGAGGAGGAGTCTATCTGGACGTGATTCTCATGGATGGTGTTCTTGCAGTCCTTAAGACAAGTTCAGCGCTAAACTTTTGAGCATTGAGCTGCTTTTGCTGCTCCTGGGTGACCTTTGTAAACTCCAACCAATTCCAAAATGGCCTTTAGCTTTGCCTTTGGACTCTGCATGGTTTGCTTGTCCTCTCCCTCTCTGCAGAACAAGGGGTAGACCAGGAGACACCAGGGTTTGTAAAAACCCGTGGTGCACAACCTGCTGAGCACCAGGGGACCGTCACAGGAGTTTTGGATGCTGGTGGCTTCCCAGCCACTGCTCACCTTCTCAGGTGGAGCGCTCCCGTTTCCCATGAGGGCAATCTGCTCTCATCGTCCTCAGCTTGATTCCTCTTGGCAGCCCAACTGGATGTGGTTGACAGATTATGTCTGAGAAGGGCTTTGGTAATTGCTCGTTCTGTTCGGTGACTGTGTCAGTGACAGATGGTCACACTGAATGTTTAAAATGTTCGGGACCCCTGGATGATCCCTAAGCTTATGAACGGCAAACTTTGCCAACGTTTCTGTTGTCTATTAGCTGAAAAATTTAAAATGTTTCCTCGGATTACTGTTTTTTTCCCCAAAGCCTTAGGCATGTTTTGCTGGATTTGTACTCTCCTGAAACGTTCTCTTTTTTTTTTTTTCATTTTATTTTTTTTTTCTTATTAAAGAAAGTCTCAAGATGTTAGTACAGACTGGCATAAGTAAGTGCCAACTGCTCTTGCAGACTTGTTAAATTTATTTTTGCCTGAGAATGGCACATATGGCCCAGAGCGGAAATATTAGGGTCTGTAGTCGTTGTGAGGGCTGGCAGATACTGTCTTTGAAGAAATAGCATTTGGGTCAGTCATAAATTTCATTTTAATTTTTATTGTCAGAAGGACTTCTCAATTATTTATTTTTTTTTTTCCAAAGTGATGGTCTTCAATCATTTAACAGTCCCGTGACAGCTCCGGAGTCGCAAAAAAAACAGGCGGTGGGAAAGTCGCCAATTTATTTATGGCATCCTCTTATTGCCGTTTAGTAGCTGCAAACGACGTTAAGTCAGCGTATGTGACCCGTCTGAATTTCATGGACCACAAATTGCCTTGCAAACCTTGGTTGAGGATGGGTTGGCCGACCCGCAGGGCGTGAGCTTGATAGTTTTTCTACTCAGTTTTTACAAGATTTGTAAAACCAACTCGGAAGGAAGACATGCTCGCCCTTACACACTTATTTCTAATTTTGTCCCGCTTCGAAGCGTTTGACATCGTTGTCCTTTCAAGGCAGCTTTTCCATCCCACAAATTCTGAAAGCAAAATAGTGTATTTTGCTTTCTACAAATTCCTTCCTCCCCCTCTTGTTCTGATAAGTGACGTGGTTTTGTGGCATGTTTCTATATGTGCACAACGGGATTCTTGTACCGTTCCTACATGGCTTATATGGTTTCAGTCACAACAACCCCAGGCAGCGCTACAGGCTTGGGGCAGAGTGGCTGGAAAGCTGCCCAGCAGAAAAGGACCTGGGGGTGTTGGTGGACAGCCGGCTGAACATGAGCCAGCAGTGTGCCCAGGTGGCCAAGAAGGCCAACGGCATCCTGGCCTGTGTCAGGAATAGCGTGGCCAGCAGGAGTAGGGCAGTGATGGTGCCTCTGTACTGGGCACTGGTGAGGCCTCACCTCGAGTGCTGTGTTCATTTCTGGGCCCCTCACTACAGGAAGGACGTTGAGCTGCTGGAGCGTGTCCAGAGGAGAGCCACCAAGCTGGTGAGGGGTCTAGAGAACAAGTCAGATGAGGAGAGGCTGAGGGAACTGGGCATGTTTGGTTTGGAGAAGAGGAAGCTGAGGGGAGACCTCATTGCCCTCTACAACTCCCTGAGAGGAGGGTGTAGAGAGGTGGGTGTTGGCCTCTTCTCCCAAGGGAATAATGACAGGACCAGAGGAAATGGTCTGAAGTTGGGGCAGGGGAGGTTTAGATTAGATATCAGGAAGAATTACTTTACTGAGAGAGTGGTCAGGCACTGGAACAGCCTGCCCAGGGAGGTGGTGGAGTCGCCATCCCTGGAGGTATTTAAGAAACGTGTAGACATGGCACTTCAGGGCATGCTCTAGTGCCCGAGATTGTTTGTGTCTGTTTGTGGGTGTTTGTTTTCTGTGGTTTGGTGTTTGGTTTTTTTTTTTTTTGGTTGGACTTGATGATCTCAAAGGTTCCTTTCCAATCATGAAGATTCTGTGATTCTGTGGTATTTGTAAAAAGCTTCTGATGATCTTTCAAAACACATCCAGGTTCTGGAATAGCATCTGCTGCAAAAGGGGGAGCGTCTGAGTATGGACCAGGATGGACACATCCTGGAACCTGATGTACTTCAATAAAGGCAAGTGCTGGGTGCTGCACCTGTGGAGGAATAACCCCCTGCACCAGGACAGGTTGGGGGCTGACCTGCTGGAGAGCAGCTCTGAGGAGAAAGACCTAGGAGTCCTGGTGGACAACAGGATGACCATGAGCCAACAATGTGCCCTTGTGGCCAAGAAGGCCAATGGCATCTTGGGGTGCATCCAAGAGTATGACCAGCAGGTCAAGAAAGGTTATCCTGCCCCTCTGCTCTGCCCTGGGGAGGCCCCATCTGGAGCACTGTGTCCAGTTCTGGGCTCCCCAGTACAAGAAGGACAGGGAACTGCTGGAGAGGGTACAGCAGAGGGCTACAAAGATGATGAGGGACGTGGAGCATCTCTCTTATGAGGAGAGGCTGAGGGACTTGGGTCTTTTTAGTCTGGAGAAGAGAAGACTGAGGGGGGATCTGATCAACGCCTATAAATACTTCAAGGGTGGGTGTCAGGAGGATGGGGCCAGTCTTTTTCCAGTGGTGCCCAGTGACAGGACAAGAGGAAATGGGCACAAACTTGAATATAAACATGAGGAGGAACTTCTTTCCTGTGAGGGTGGCAGAGCCCTGGAACAGGCTGCCCTGAGAGGTGGTGGAGTCTCCTTCTCTGGAGACATTCAAAACCCACCTGGACACGTTCCTGTGGGACCTGCTCTGGGTGGACCTGCTTTGGCAGGGGGTTGGACTTAGATAATCTCCACAGTTCCCTGCCAACCCCATGTGATTCTGTGATCTTTTTTGCTGCTATCTCAGATTATTTTTTTTTTTCTTGCTCTTTTTTTTCCGCCTTGCCTTGCGGTGAGGGTTGTAATAATCTTCAGCAAGTTTATCACATCGGCTCAGAGTTGCGTATTCAGCCCGTGTATGTGGCAAACCGGCTTTAAAATGAGTTTCTTGCCGTTCCAAGCCATTCTGATGGATGTCTGGATAATTGTCCTATCCGCATATGCGAAACGGAGAAGGAAATGATTACATCCCCAGCCTTATTTAAGGGCGTGAAGGTTGCTCTGAAGATCTAGAGGGAGGAGATTGACGCAGCAAGGATACATTTAAATCAAATCAGTAAATTAATCAACACCTTGTTATGGTTGCGTGGTGTGCTAGATTTAATTAGGGGAAAAAATGGAACTGATGTGTGTGTGCGTGTGTGTATATATGTTTGGAGGAATAATTCAATATGGCTGGACTGCGTGATTGCCTGAGACAGAGGAGGGAAACAGGCCAGAAGTTGGGGAAGTTTGCCACTGTCTGCACCATCTGCCAGTGGGAGATGCAGGTGGATTCAAAGCCTGAGACATCTCTGACCCAGAGCACATCAGCAGCTTCTCCCCTGTGTGCACGTTTTGGGCTTTTGCTGGTTTGAAGAGACCCATGGCTCCTTTTCTCTGTTTCTCGCTTAATTTCAGTGATGAATTCCTCAGTGTTGCTACTTCTCATCCTTGGCTTGGAATTTTCAGTCCCTGCGTTTATTTTCTTCATTTAGTGGGCAGATATTGGAGCAGGTAGAAATAAACTTTGGTGCTTCTCTCCATTGCTTTGTTAATTTTCCTTTGAAGAGGTATTTATGAAATTAAGGATTTAGATTTCAAAGTGGCTCCTGAACAAGTGCCTCAGTCCAGAACCGGATCCTTAAATCAGCAACAACTGCATCACCTGAAGGAAATCTTGCTGACGCCAGCCTGGAATTAAACACACTGAAATGTGTCCCCAGCTGGGAGACGGAGGATCTTTTTGCGTTTTCCTGGTGTTTCACAGGTTTTTTTCATCAGAACAGTGAAAAGTCTGAGAGCTCTCCCATGTTAGAGGATAAAGTGTGCCGTTGAGGTGCTCCACCACCAGCACATTGGCATGGCAAAGCAGGGCCGGGCAGAGACAACCTTGTTTAGCTCATGGGCAGATCTGGAGAACTTGAAAGACTGTTTTCATCTCTTCCTCCGAGACTCGTAGATGTGCTGGGATTATCAGAGATGATAGTTACCTTCAGGGAAAGAAGTGATGTATAAATTATACTCATATTGTGCAGGTGCTGAATGCGATGCGTGCGTGATACGTGCCGGGAGGGATGTGTTATTGTGGTACCGATGAGGAAAGCCAAACCAGACATGACGAAGCTCACCAGGAACCGTCTGAACGTGCCAACTTCAGCAACGATCGCAGACATTGGCATGACGGCAAAAACTCGCAGCAGCTGTTGGCCTTTTTCCATGGTATCCGTGTTCAGCATCTTTGTATTGGAGGAGCCTTGAAAGCTCTGTGAACACCGCTGGGAAACCCTCTGTGGTTTGACTGCCTCAAGTGCTTTTGATGCTCTTTTCTTCTCCAGTGTAGCTGCTCCAGATTATTTGTTCTACTGGTTTGGATAGTCAGTCGTGGGATTGATGGCTCTGCAATAAAGTCAGACTTCAGCAAAGGCTGCTGTGTTCCAGCGTGCTGCTCTTCATTTTCGAAGATAATTGGAGAGATTAATTACTTTTCAAAGTTACTTTTTTCCCCCCCCCTTTCTATTGAAATGGACCAAATAAAGCCAAGGAGAAGGAAAGAACGTAGCCGTCTGGTTTACCCCGGAGGACATCAACATGGTCAAAGACTGCCAAGCTCAACCCACATTGGGAAAGTCCAGTAACACCAGACCGAAGCTAAAAGTCAAGTGCTTCAGACGCGTAGCAACCACCGTGGCTGTCACTTGCTTCTTGGTGGCAAAGTAGTTTTATGGAGTAAATATTCCATGTGGGAAGGTGACGTTCAGGTGAGCCAAGGGCAGTGTAAGGCTTTTAAGCATCTTCTTTTCTCTTGAGTGCAACGTGGAGCTATCAGCTGGGATGGAGGAGATGCTCTTTTCACAAAAGTACTGGGTTTTACTGCAAGATTTGTTACCCAGCTTAAGTGATTTTAAACCCAGAAGTACTTTGCAACTGTTGCTTGAGCTTTTTGTAATGGTGCTGTATTTTTGGGAGTGGTTTCTTTCTGTCAGCAGTTGCCCGCTCCCGTCTGAGGAGCCGAATTGTCCTTCCCTTGCCGTTGTGTTTGGAGTCCGCGATTCCATAAGAGATCACGTTGTGCAAAATGAGTAGAAGTTTTGTCAAACGTTGTTCTCAAAAGATGTTAGTATTCAATTGGCAATCTGTTACCTGATGTCTTTCACTGACCTCCAGGACTCCACTTTCTCATTATCTTAGTTTTAGGAAATATTTTAACGACTCTCATTCCTTAGAGCAGTGGCCACCTTATAGATGATGAAATGACCTACAGAAGCTGGATGACCTTAGGAACCGGAGTAAAAGAAAGGGGATGGAATTCAGTAGCACTAAACGCAGGGTCAGGCACCTGGGGATTGAGAACAGAAGTTTCAGCTCTAAACCGGGAGCCGATCAATGGGAAATGATGGAGGATATGAAGTGGTACCAGTTGATTACGGAATGACTGTGAGCTCCCAAAGTGATGCTGCTGGGAAAAAGGCAAATACGACCCAGGTGCAGGGTATTTCCAGCAGAGACTGGAAAGTATTAACGTCACTGTACAAGTCTCCTATTGGAAGTCATCGGAAATATTGGGTGCAGTCTCTGGCTGCTTATTTTGGGGGGGAAAAAGCCCATTTCATGCTGGAGTGAAGTAGTCTTAACGGTGAAACAATTGCCTACGACAGATATCAGGCACCTTGCAGGGGTGATGAAGAGCTGCTGGCTGAAAAGTGGTGTTGCTACAGATAGGAATAAACTGGCCGAAAAGAAATCTAATCTGGCAATTGGAAAAAGGTTTCTAACAAATGGAGAAGCGAGGTCTGATCAGTGAAGGCAAGAAGCTTGGTCTGAGCTTGAGATAGGAGTGAAGGGGGAGATGCAGGAGGTTGTATTCGGAGGAGCTGAAGGATGAACTTAATGACCCTGAAAATCCTTTCCTGTTTCTTTTTGTCCGTGTTTGCTTCAGGTTTTTAGTTCAGTTTGTATTTAAATGGGGGGGGGATTTCAAAGCAATTACAGGGACCGCTTGCTGGAATCATCCAGAGTTTTGTGTTGTTGGTTATAGCTGCAAATGAAAGAAATGTTGTATTTTAGAAAACAGCTACCGCTGTTGTCTCTCGTAGAAACCAATACATTTTTTGTTGTTACTGAAGCGTTCTTGAAGTCTGAGAAATGATGAAATCTTTAATAACTTTGTGCTTGCCTGTGTTCTCCTGGGCTTGTGGCAAATATCAGGTGTTCATGCTGCTGTTGAAGTTAGCTTGGAAACAGAAGATGCGTCATGCCAAAACAGCCCCCAAATAAAAATCCTCCGAAACTGCCGAACTCGAGAGAGGCGGGTGACTTTGAAACAGTCCATAATTACTGATCCTGTATCTGGGAAAGTGCTGTCTGCGTTCAAGAGCTCTACTTACTCTAGGAAAAAAAAAAAAAAACCAAAACAACCAAAAACAAACTGAAAGAACCAGAATTACATAAATAATGAAAGAGCTAAAAATGCCTTGGTTTTGTAATGTAGATGAAGGCAAGGTGTCATGACAGGAACACATTTACATTTTCGAATTATTTAATTATCGTATCTTGTCCTCTAAAGGAGCAAAATGATTATGAATATTCATGTCTTCAATTAAAATATTAATGGCAGACTGAGACTTTGGTTTTTAGGTCTCCAAACACCCATAAACAGTTTTATTTCAATGCAATGAAGAGTGGAGGTCGAAAAGGAATTGGCTCTTTGTTTTCAGGTTGCAGAGAGGCTGGTGTTCTCCTTGCAGACCGAAGGACGTTATTTGCTCTCTGCTGGTTTTTGAAGAGAGTCTCGTGGGTACCTCTGCTGCACCCCCACGTCTGGCCGGAGCTCCTGGGTGCGATGACAGCATCCCATGGCATTGCTGAGGACTTGGGGAGATTGATTTACCCTTAAATGCAGACCTGAAAGCACTATCAAACACACTGCAGTGATGTTGGTGTTGGGCCAGAGGAGGCCACGGAGATGCTGGGAGGGCTGGAGCCCCTCTGCTGTGAGGACAGGCTGAGAGAGTTGGGGGAGGTCAGCCTGGAGAAGAGAAGGCTCCGGGGAGACCTTGGAGCCCCTTCCAGTCCCTAAAGGGGCTCAAGGAAAGGTGGGGAGGGACTCTTGATCAGGGAGAGGAGCCATAGGAGGAGAGGGAATGCCTTCAAACTGAAAGAGGGGACATTGAGATGAGATCTCAGGAAGAAATTCTTGACTTGTGAGGATGGTTGAGAGCCTGGCCCAGGTTGCCCAGAGAAGCTGTGGCTGCCCCATCCCTGGAGGGGTTCAAGGCCAGGTTGGATGGGGCTTTGAGCAATGTGGTCTGGTGGGAGGTGTCCCTGCCCATGGCAGGGGGTTTGGAACTGGATGATCTTTAAGGTCCCTTCCAACCGAAACCATTCTGTGATTCTGGAGCATGAAGTAGCAGAAGCATGGCTGGAACACCATCCTAAATGGTTGCACCACAAAGGCAGGAGAAGGAGAGCATTTGATTTGCTAAGCAAACTGTTGGGAAGATTTTAAAGAGTGATTTAAAAAAAAAAAAAAAGAGAAAAGATGCCATAAGTGGTAACCACTGAGGAGAACATTGAGATATTTTGAACTATTTCCACATTGAGGCGTTTTGCAGGTTTTGGTGGGAAGACTGAGACCTTTTTGCTTGCAAAGAGTTAAATGCAGTTCTTGGCAGCTGGGGCATGAATGCTGCATAGACATTCTTGCATTTGTTTTGAACTTTAAGAAAACAACAGTCTGATTAGTAGGAGCACGTTTTCCCTGAGGGGAGACTATAGAGTGTAATTTCATTACAAAAATATAGTGCTTGGAGATGAACTGGAGTTGGAATTTATTATTTTATTTTTTTTTTCCACCCCAAGGGATTTGACATTTCTGTTTCTTGACATTTCTCTCATTGTTAGACTGGCTTCTTTGTGCTGCTTTTTTTCTTTCTTTTTTTTTTTTTTTTTTCCCCCCTCTCCTGGTGAAACTGTAGCTGTCTCCTTAAAGCTCGGAGTGTCTTTTCTTGTAGGTGAAACCCGATAATAGTTTGAATTAACTCAACAAGCAGATGGTTGGAAAAGGAGGCTCCGCTCTAGCGTGTAAGTGTGTAGCACTGGGACATGCGATCTATTGCCAAAAAAAGAATGAAGCAATAGTCCCTTGAACACAGACATGTTTAAAACCGTCATTAGAGAAGGATGGTACGTGGTAAAAAGATGTAAAAATAGTAGCGGGTTACTCACAGGTCTGGCCTAAGGTATAAGTACGTCAAAAGTAGCACCTGAGACACTTTTGTTCCCGGAGCCCATTATTTTAAGAATAATGGATGCTTGTACAATGTGGTTTTTTGGTTTTTTTTTTTTTTTCTGATTTCAGCTGCTTCTTCGTGGCTTTTTTCTGCAGTCTTTGAGTTAAGTGGTAGCGTAGCAAGCCAGCTCATCTCATGCGTTGGAAGGCTTTGTCGTTTATTCGCGGGGGAACAGAGGAGACGTTTTTCCACCTTCGTGCCCTGAAAGGCACGTCACGTTGTGCTCTGGGAACGAGCACCAGTCTGCTGGCAGAGTTTACAGCATTCCAGCTACTCGTAACGTCCTTACCTCCGTCGGGTAAGGATGTTATGGACCAAAGTCCCCACTGTAACCACAGCTCTACAGGCAAAGCTGTAGATCTAAACAGTTACTGCAAGACTTGCTTTGCTTGAGTGGTATAAAGCTATTTTACATGAGACAGAGGTTATCGTTTGAGACCAAGTGGTTTCCAGCCTTATTTTGATTCCTCCTAATATTTCACCTGGTCAAGAAAGACAGACTTTTGTTTTGCAGTGGTGGGAAAATCTTCTCAGCCTCAGCTGATGGTGAAAGGCACAGAGTCATCTTGATGCCGTAATTCTTTGATTTTTCGCTGCTCTGAAGAAAAGCCTGGAAAACTGAGCCAAGCATCAGCCCACCAAAAAAAATAAATCTCACAGAATCATAGAATGGTTGGAGTTGGAAGGGACCTTAAAGATCATCGAGTTCCAACCCCGTGCCACGGGCAGGGACACCTCCACTAGAGCAGGTTGCTCAAAGCCCCATCCAGCCTGGCCTTGAACACTTCCAGGGATGGGGCAGCCACAGCTTCCCTGGGCAACCTGTTCCAGTGTCTCACCACCCTCACAGTAAAGAATCTCCTCCTAATATCTAGTCTAAATCTCCCCTCTTCCAATTTAAAACCATTACCCCTTGTCCTGTCACTACATCTCCTGACAAAGAGTCCGTCTCCGGCTCTCCTGGAGGCTCCCTTCAGATATTGGAAGGCTGCTGTGAGGTCTCCCCGGAGCCTTCTCCTCTAATTGAGAGGAGGATATCCTTCATTGTTGAGAAGGATATAAATTCCTCCTTAAGAAAGAGGCCAGGTTGGATGGGGCTTTGAGCAAGCTGGTGTGGTGGGAGGTGTCCCTGCCCATGGCAGGGGGTTGGAACTGGATGGTCTTTAGGGTCCCTTCCAACCCAAACCATTCTAGGATTCTCTCTCCGTGACCCACGACACAGCGCCTTCTCCTGGGAGTACAAGGCAGATCTTCAAAAATTCGGTGGGAGGCGGGAAAACCTTTTAGATCTGCAGCTTCTCCAGTGTTGTGGGACCCTTTGTGTTACTGCACGTCGCTCCGAATAACACAACTCTCTTCCTGCCTTCTGGTTTGGCTGCTTTCCTCGGCTGTAAGTAGCCCTCGTAGGGGGGAAAATGGAGTAGGGTGTAAAGAGCTCTCAGAACACTCCCTCCATCAGATAAGGCTTCTCCTGCTTCTGATTTTTCTTGATGAACGGTAGTTTTCAAAGTAAGTTTTGTGGCTGTTTGAAGCTGGAAGGTTAGGACCACAGCAGAGGGGGACCTCTGAACTCGGTACTCCTTTCAGCTGCGGAACGGCTTACATCTATTTTTAAAAAGAGAACGATGGGTTTGCAGACTGCGGTTACAGGTGGTACAACGCAGCTTGGAGATACCATTGTCCAGGCTTTTCGCTGGTGCTACAAGAGGAAACCCACGCTCGGGGGATGTGCTCCGAGGCACAGGGATAACTTTGACTTGTGCCCATTCCTCTGCCTTCTTTTAAATTACGCACTTGCAGCTAAGTTGAATTTTTGATTTTGCGGTTTCTAGTTGCTCTGTATCAGCCCGTGCGCTGCTTCTTGTGGGGAACAAAAGAGCATATATTTCTTTTAATTGTGAAATTAGAATACAAGGTATTCCAAGATGTAGGTAAGACTCTATGGAGCTAGACAGCTGCTGTTGCTAGAGTCTGCTGAATCAGCAGAAACCACAAATCAATTTTTTTTCTGATGAAGCTGAAGCATTCAAATCTTGGCTGCTTTACCTTGTGATTGTTGAATGCTTTTAATTACATTTAAAATAAGAAAATTGTTAGTACTTGAATAGTTTATTCAATGTATACCTTTTGAGCTTTCCTTATCCTTGATACCTGCGCAGCAGTAGCAACAAGTGAGAGATGGATCTCCAGGAGAGATGGGGAGGGACTCTTGATCAGGGAGGGGAGCCATAGGAGGAGGGGGAAGGGTTTGACACTGAAAGAGGGGAGATTTAGATGAGATCTGGGGAAGAAATTCTTCACGGTGAGGGTGAGAGCCTGGCCCAGGTTGCCCAGAGAAGCTGTGGCTGCCCCATCCCTGGAGGGGTTCAAGGCCAGGTTGGATGGGGCTTTGAGCAACCTGGTCTGGTGGGAGGTGTCCCTGCCCAGGGCAGGGGTTTGGAACTCAATGGTCTTTAAGGGCCCTTCCAACCTGAACCATTCTATGATTCTGTGAAAAGAAAAAAGAATTTAAAGAAGTCTCCCAAGAAACTTCTGCAAAGCCGAGCTCGTGGGAGTTCTTGGTCATCACTTAGGAGAAATCTTAAGTTTCCAGTCTATAGAAAAGTACAGAAACATACATGGAAAGGACTGGTCATTCTTCTTTCCAGAGTTTGTTGTATTAGATACAGCGTGATTCTGACATATTGACTCCTATGAAATGGTGTTTTATTAAAGTCGTCAGGTTATTCTTGTGCGAGCACTGGCTTTGATTAAGCGCTGTATTAGGGTCATATCCTGGAATAACAGCATTTCCAAATCCCTGGCTGCGTTTGAAAGAATTGTGATTAAAGTTCTGGCTGTTTTCCTGCAATTGCTAATGTCTGCTGAGGGTTGAGTTACCCTCCTTTTTATTGGTGTGTTACGGCCCCCTGCGATTTGGTGCCAATATCGGGGACAGTCTCCCCGGGGGGGAAGCAGTTTGGCATTAAAATGCGAGAAGTAAAAGCTGTAGCAAAATTAACACAGGGGGTCTAGAATTTCCAGCCCGGCTTAAATAGCCAGGGTGTGGGTTGTTTTGGAAAGTCTAATTCATCTTTGATTGAATTTCAGGCGAAACAAAGCAAGGAGGATAAGGAGGTGGGGGAAACCCATCTAAAAGAGATTATGGATGAACAGGTTGAAAAATGCCGCCTGACAGGTCGTACCCTGAGCAATCTGATAATTTCTGCTGGCGCAGGGAGTTGTTTTGTGCATTTTTGTGCACTGGCATGGACAATCCATTTCGGTTCCCTTGGGGAAAACCCATGTTATTAGTAGGGATCATTCTGCATATTGCTGGAAAAATGAATTAATTCACACCAGCGTACGCACAGATGAGGAGTCAGGACATTCTTTTGTTGCTGTGCGTTTATAGAGGCATCACAGTGTTGAATAACCAAGTAGGATTTATTTTGCCTTGTTTTACATGCCGGGTTTGTAACGTTTTCGAGACTTGTCAAAAGATTGGCAAATTGATCTTCATTAGAACTGATGCATTCATTAATAGGTGGAAAACAAGTCTATGACAGCTTTCTTGGACAGCGGGATGGTTACTGGAGTCCCAGCTGTGTACAGTTTCTAAAGCCTCTGTTTCCTTCCCGTGCGCTCATGTCAAAACAAAAATAAAAATAAAAAATCACGTATTTCTGTAGATGTATACTTCTAGAAGAATGTTTTACGCTCTTTATTTCATTATTTCTCATGCCAGGCCCTTACGAGGGGCTATGGCAAATCTGCCCCGTGGCAGAAGTGGGCGAGTGGACGTGCTGCCTTGTCCAACGGCTAAAATTCCTTTGTCTAAAATGGCCTTTTAAGTATTTAAAATAGAAGACGAAACGCGGGAAGTTTTAGAGTTAAACAGTTTATAAGAATATAAACGAAAAAATGACTGTATGTCTTATTTCACTTGCTTTCTCTGTTTGCTCACTGTGTTGTGGTTTTTTTTTTTTTTTTCTTCTGACATTAAAACTGAATAGAAAACATGTCAGGAATATAAAAGATTTAGGTAGGAGCCGTTTGCCACTACAGGAGATAAGATAAAGAAAGAAAGCCTGGAGAAGAAAAGAGTTGAAAAGTGACTGGGGTGTGTAAGTAATCACAGTTCATTAGCTCGAGCACGTTTTCCGGCTTCGGATAAGGATTTCTGCTGCAGCCACGCTTTGGAAGAGCTTACATCTGCACACGGTAGTTTTTGGGAAAGCAACAAACTAGTGAATATGCAAGCTGACAAATACATTAATCAAAGTGCCTGCTGCTGAGTCGCGTGGCCTGGAAAACAACAACAAAAAAAAAAAAAGGGGGGGGGAAAGAAAAGTATGCATTTTAAACAAAGCCTCTAGCTGAAAGGAGACTTCACATATGTGGCTGCCACGCTGATCAAATGATAAAGTAGAGTCAAATTGAACCTCAACCTTTTGTACAGGCTGTGAAAGTGAAGGCACGCTGCAGTTTTTCAAGGCAGATGGAGTGTGAGCAACTAATAAATCAGGTTTTGAAACATTAAAGAGCAACTTATCTGAATGCATATGGTGTTGGATCTCAGACAAGACAGTATAGGAGAGCGTAAAAGGATTGGGCATGGGAACATCAGCAGAACAATATGTCTGTGCCCCCGCTACGTGACTGCATCCCAATCAGCTTCTTGTTCCAGAGTCCTGCGATGTAGTAAAGGAAGGGTTGTGATGGTTGGTCAAAAACAAGGAGGAGAAGCTGCTTCAGGCAAGAATTTCAGGTGGTGAGTGGAATAGGTGGTGCGGGCAGTTCGGTAACTTGGGGCCATATTCTGTGTGAAATGGGAAGCTGAAGCCTAAGCAGGAATTTCAGAACAGCAAATAAAACCTTTGTTCCTTCTTGTCTACAGCATTTCTCGGAATAGCTTTACCGGGGGAAGGTTGGAGTCGCTATTTCAATTCCCCTTTTGGGAAAGTGAAGCACAGGAACCTGATTGGGGTCACGGAGACCGTACGAGACCCATGACTTGAATCCAGGTCTGCACCAGTGGAAAACTTTTCTGTGAAGTTCTGGGTTGCGTGATCTTCATCGGCTGCCTCTTGGTTTCTGGATTGATTTTTTTTTTTTTTTTTTTTAAGATTTTGATAGCGACGTGTGTTCTCGCGACTGGGAACTCTGTACCTGCACAGGACAAAAAATGTCACGCTGCCGTCACCGTGGTGCCTGTGCTCCCGTTGAGCAGAGATGCGATGTGTGGCAGTGTTGCCTCTCCTGCTTTTGGAAATCATTTTTCCTTCAGCCTGGTTTGAAGCTGAGTGTGGCCTCACCAAACTTGAACACAAGCTCCAGCCTCTTCCCTTCTTCCCCAGTTTTATACCTGGAAGGGATTTGTGATGGTCCAGACCATCAGACTTGGTGTCAGCTGGGATTTTGAGGTCATTGTGGTGACTGACATGGTCCCAACCCCAAACCAAACAGCGGTTGGTGCATCTTTTGGAAGCTCTGGACCCCTGGCATAACACCCCCGTTTCTCCATGAGGCAAACTGAGAACCAGGGAGTTTCTGCCTGAATTTCTGCACATTTGTGTTTTTCCAGTGAGGGTTTTTTAGGTTGGAAAGCTGCTCTGCAACTGGTGTTGGGGAGCATCACCCCAAACTCTGCTTCTGGGAGAATTGCTGTGATTTTTTCACTTAAGAAAATATTACAGAAAAGAAATGTGATTTACTTTATAACATTTGTAACTTTATAACCTGAAAGGTCAGCTTCCGTGTGGTTTTTTTTCCCCCTTTTTTGTTTCAATTCCCACCCCACCTTTCTCTCAAAGAATAAAAGTATTTACAAATTAAGGGAAGAGATTGAAATACACAGTCCATGTGGATTTAGGGTGTACTTGGCTCCAACACTGTTGGTAGCTCCTGTGCAGAGGTCGGTGCCGGTGACAAGCGAGGGACAGACTGGAAGCTGGGAACAATCTGCTGCCCTTTGAGACAGTTAATCATCTGGGAGCTCCCATCCTCCCACTGCAGAGTCCCGACCCCAAGGACTGCCAGCCAGTATTTTACGAGTAGTTAGCCGCCTAATTCCCATTGATCTGGGGTCTCTTGTAGTGCCAATGTCATCGTCTCTCCGATCTCTGTTGATTTGGGTAGAAGGTAGGGTGCCTGCCTGTTGTTAAACATCGGTCCCTTACTCCTGATGGGCTGGTCTATAAATTCACAATTGCTGTGATTAAAAAAGCAGAGCGTGTGATTAAGAGAAGCAAACAAGAAATGCAATCTTTCCTCTGTCAGAAACCTTTGCTAAATTGCTTCTCCCCTCAAGCAAGGAAGTAATCAAGTATTGGCCAGAGCTTATTCTTGTCTATCTTGATAACGTGTGGCTTTTTTTTTTTTTTTTTTTCTTGGCTGGTGCATCTCACCTCCCTCCCTCCTGTTGCCACGGCCAGAAACAGGAGCTGTGTAGCGCTCCTTCTACATGTTCTACAGGCTCCCTAGTCCCTAGAACAACTAGGACGGTGACCGTCCCCCTGTACTCGGCACTGGTGAGGCCCCACCTCCAGTGCTGTGTCCAGTTTTGGGCCCCTCACGACAGGAAAGACATTGAGGTGCTGGAGCGTGTCCAGAGAAGGGCAAAGGAGCTGGTGAGGGGTCTGGAGCACAAGGAGAAGGGTCTGGAGAACTTCTGAGGGAGCTGGGGGTGTTCAGCCTGGAGAAAAGGAGACTGAGGGGAGACCTTCTTGCTCTCTACAATTCCCTGAAAGGAGGGTGTAGCCAGGGGGGGTCGGTCTCTTCTCCCAAGTCACAGGCAACAGGACTAGAGGAAATGGCCTCAAGTTGGACCAGGGGAGGTTTAGGATGGATATTAGGAAAAAATTCTTCACCGAAAGGTTTGACAAGCCTTGGAAGAGGCTTCCCAGGGAAGTGGTGGAGTCACCATCCATCCCTGGAGGTATTTAAAAGCCGGGCAGACATGGTGCTGAGGGACATGGGTTAGTGGTGGACTTGGCAGTGTTGGGTTGATGGTTGGACTCAATGATCTGAAAGATCCCTTCCAACCTAGACCATTCCGTGCTTCTATGACTGTACTGCAGTTTGTGGGTAAAGAGGACAGAAGGAACGTCCTTGCTACATCAAAGACAAAATAGCCTGCCTAAAATAATCCACTAGATGCCAGTAGAAGATGAGATCTCTCGTCTAGTCCGTGGAGTCCTAAAGTGGTTGGTGTTAGAGGGCCTTTCTCGAAGGATTTTGTATCATTCACTGGTAAATAACCTTTGCTCTACCATATTACTTGAAGCACTGAGTTTCAGTTCCCGTTGCATTGACAGATCCATAACTGCTTCTGTGCATGATTTGTGGGAGTCCAGCAAGAAGGGAAGAGAACATGGCTCAGAAACAGGAGATTATTAACCCAGAGTTGACCTACACCAGTGGGAAAGTGCAGTGTTTTGAGGCTGTCTGCCAAACAGTATTCTTAACAAAAGTGCAAGTCTTCAAAGACGGTGTTTGTACAGAAGGAACGGTCTGTGGATTTGGAAGTTTAATGATTCGTTTCTGTGGAGCTGGCCTGCAAACACAGGCTGAGTGGAAGGTGGGGCTGGATGCTTCTGGGGCTTCTGTTGCATTTGTTCACTTGGATAAACCTACTCAGCTTCAGGGAAGACCTATCTCTGCTTATAGGACTTCCTGTATGAGGTCAAGGCGCTTGAAGCTCTCACAAAAGCTGATTTTAGATGCAGGGTGCTGGATTCCCTGTGTGCTTTGCTCTCCAGTGGAGATCAGTCTGGAGAGTGGACCAGCTCCTTCCCCAGCCTTTCCCTGCTGAGATCGGATGCTGCAGGAGAGCAAGCGCCAGGAGAGCTGGTTGCTGAGCCCTTAGTGTGGGCTCTACTAAAGCAAGTATCTCAGAGCAGTTTGAAAAATGGCCTGAATGCAGTGAAGTTTGATTCCAGACATGCAGGAGAATTTTTGAGAAGATCATAGAATGGTCAGAGTTGGAAGGGACCTTAAAGATCATCCAGTTCCAACCCCCTGCCATGGGCAGGGACACCTCCCACTAGACTAGGTTGCTCAAAGCCTCAAGCCTAGGTTGCCTTGAACCCCTCCAGGGGTCTCGACAACCTGGGCTAGTGTCTCACCACCTTCACAGCAAAAAATTTCTTTCTAGTATCTCATCTAAATGTTCCATCTATCAGTTTAAAACCCTTCCCCCTTGTCCTATGGCTCCCCTCCCTGATCAAGAGTCCCTCCCCATCTCTCCTGTAGGCCCCCTTCAGGTACTGGAAGGCTGTTATAATGCCTCCTTGAAGCCTTCTCTTCTCCAGGCTGAACAACCCCAGCTCTCTCAGCCTGTCTTCATAGGGGAGGTGCTCCATCCCTCTGATCATCTCCGTGGCCCTCCGCTGGACCCGTTCCAACAGGTCCATGTCCTTCCTGTGTTGAGGACTCCAAAGCTGGACACAGTATTCCAGGTGGGGTCTCACGAGCGCAGAGTAGAGGGGTAGAATCACCTCCCGTGACCTGCTGGCCACACTTCTCTTGATGCAGCCCAGGATATGGTTGGCTTTCTGGGCTGCCAGCGCATGCTGCTGGCTCACGTCAAGCTTCTCATCCACGAATCCCTCAATTATGTTTTTTTCCTTATAAAAAGAAATTAAATGTGCACGCCAATACGTTGAGTCACCGCTGTGAATCAGAGTGGTAAAAACAGGACTTGACGCTTGTGTGTGGCTTTGTTAAAGTGGGTGCCCTTATAAGATGATAGAGTCCTAATGTACAAAAATAGGAAAAATCAGGAAACTTCCACTACGCCGCCCGCCCCCCCCCCCCCCCCCCCCCCCAGTTACTCTTCTGTTTATAGCACAGACCAATTGTTCTTTTCTACTGAGCTCTGTTTTATAAAAACCTGCTTTGCTTAATTTGGGCAGCACCAGGGGAGGTTCAGATTGGATATCAGGAAAAATGTTTACATGGAAAGGGTTATTAAGCCTTGGAATGGGCTGCCCAGGGAAGGGGTTGACGCACCATCCCTGGAGGGATTTAAAAGACGGGTTGACATAGTGCTTAGAGACATGGTTTAGTGATGGGTTTTATCAGAGTTAGGTTGATGGTTGGACTAGATGATCTTAAAGGTCCCTTCCAACCTGGACAATTTTATGTTTCTAACTTCATTCTAAATGAAAATTTGTATTTCTATGCCTTGAGGATGGCAGACATGTAACAGCTGTGCCGTTCATTTCCACGTAATCAACAACTTTTGGGCAGGACCGTAACATCTGAACTGGTTCCTTTTCTCCTCTGGGTTTGCTGTGGGGCTCAGGATGGAGGGGGCGGCACTGATTTGTGAGGCTTGTGTTGATGGCTTGATTGTTGTGGCTTCAAATCCTGTTTCTCTCTTCTTCTTACGGTTGCGTAGATTAACGCCAAGTGGCTGGGCCAGGAAAGGCGCTTTGATCACAGAGAGGCGCCGAAGAATTGTGTTTCGCTGAAAACTTTGCAGTTGGGGAGAGATTAATGAAGTTTTCCTGTGCTGAGACAGGGGACGGGAGGGGAAGAGAGCAGACAGAGGGTTTGCTGACAGTCCTCACGGTTTGGGGCTTCTCGCGGTTTCCGTTGAGACTAAATTAATATTTCTGGGATGTTTTGGAAAGGGCTTTACTTATTAGCCAAATAACTTTGTGTCTGGAAATTCTCTGTGCCCAATAGGATTTGAAGTGTGTCTGGGCTGAGGATGAAACGCATTAAGACAAATACAGCTGCAAAATAATTATCTAATGTGTTATGGCGCTCTGACAGTGTAAGAAATCTCACCTTTTAAAAGTATTTTTATTGAAGACAGAGAGAGCTTTCCTTACGTTGTTGTTAAATAAGATAATAATTTAAAAAAAGAAATTACTTTATTACTTACTATGATTTTAAAAGATTCAAGGAGCCTCTTACCAGATGCTGAGCTGCCACCTCTCTGACGTCTCCACGTCCTTCATAGAAATATTCCATATAAATCTAGGACCTTTATGGAGAAAATTGTTTTAATTAAAAAAAAAAAAAACTAACATCTCCAACAAAACCACAATAATCTAGGAAAAAAGAAATATACACACTGTTATCATCTCTGGGGTTGTTTTGTGGCTTTGTTTGGATGTTTGTATTTTTTTGTAAATTTATTGGTAGAGAAGTTATCAAGATAAGTGAGGAAATCAATCGATGTGTCTCAGTGTGATCTTTTTTTACCAGATAGGATCAAGCTTTTTCTCTAGCCATGGCAGCCCTTGGTTATATAGAAGGTAACCAGCGTTACATTAATTGCAAAATTATGGATCAGGAGACTCCTTGCAGAGTGTTCCGGGGTTTTGTCTTTAAATGAGGAGCCCTGATTTGCGTGACGGCATGTATATAACTTAAGGTTTGCCTTCGGTACTGTCTCAGAACACAAAATAGTAATAGGTGTATACTGAGACGAAGTTTAATTCTCAAAGCACCCCGAGCCGTGCTCTGAGGAATCCGAACCCTTCGCATTTCTATCGTGTGTTCGTTACGTGTTCCGTACAGAGTAAATCAGCAAAGGCCAGGTATACCTCAAATTGTGATGGGCAACTTGGAACTCGAGCTGCTTCATGGCAGAAGAAACCCCCGTTTTTCTGGGGAGAGCCCTTCTGGGAGAAGAAATCTTAGAATCATAGAATCATCCAGGTTGGAAAAGACCCTTGGGATCATCGAGTCCAACCATCTACCCTACACTACAAAGTTCTTCCCTATATCATATCCCCCAACACCACATCTAAACGGCTCTTAAACACATCCAGGGATGGTGACTCAACCCCCTCCCTGGGCAGCCTGTTCCAATGCCCGACCACTCTTTCTGTGAAAAATTCTTTCCTAATGTTCAGTCTAAACCTACCCTGTTGGAGCTTGAAGCCGTTCCCTCTCGTTCTGTCATTAGTTACCTGTGCGAAGAGACCAGCACCAACCTCTCTACAGTGTCCTTTCAAGTAGTTGCAGAGAGTGATGAGGTCTCCCCTCAGCCTCCTCTTCCTCAAACTAAACAGTCCCAGCTCCTTCAACCGCTCTTCATATGATTTGTTTTCCAGGCCCTTCACCAGCTTCGTTGCCCTCCTCTGCACTCGCTCCAGCACCTCGATATCTCTCTTGGATTGAGGTGCCCAAAACTGGACACAATACTCCAGGTGTGGCCTCACCAGTGCTGAGTACAGGGGCACAATCACCTCCCTACTTCTGCTGGTCCCGCTATTTCTAATACAAGCCAGGATGCCGTTGGCTTTCTTGGCCACCTGGGCACACTGCCGGCTCATATTCAGCCGCTTGTCAATTAGAACCCCCAGGTCTCTTTCTTCCAGGCAGCTTTCCAGCCACACTTCCCCAAGCCTGTAGCAATGCTCGGGGTTGTTGTGGCCCAAGTGCAGAACCTGGCACTTGCCCTTGTTGCAACTCATGCCATTGATGTTGGCCCAATGATCCAATCTATCTAGGTCTCTCTGTAGAGCTTCCCTATCCTCCTGGGAATCAACACTCCTGCTTAGCTTGGTGTCATCTGCGAACTTGCTGATGATACACCCTATGTCCTTGTCAAGAAACATGTCCTTGTCTTGCCACCGTCCTTCTGAGACCTGCTCTATATATAGGACTTTAGCGGTAAACCTGGGCTATCCATGGGAAATATTTAATACTTTATTTAACTTGAAACACTCTCAATGTTTGTTCAGACTTGAAACGCGTGCAGAGATTCTAGCTTCCTTGGTAATCTAATGCTTTTTCATATTGAAGCGTGACATTTTAGGCTCCATTTCAGAAACATTCATCTGCGTTACTAATGGACCCATCTCCGCCTCCCACTCGCGGCGGTGTTCAGGTGGGCACACTTCATTGCTAGCACAGCGTGAGGATATCATTAACTCTATGACAAATCTCACTTCACCTCAAAGTTTTTCTTTTTCTTTTTTTTTTTTTTTTTTGTTTTTTCCCACTCATAATTTATTACCAGACAGATTAAATCAGCCAGCTCTCGAGAAGGAGCTGTTACAACAATAAGACTTTCTGACAGCTGTAAAAGTGTGAGATTTTTTTTACTAATGCCTATGAAATGTGACCATTTTAGTTCTTGCCTTGCACTAAAAATAAAAAAAACAACGAAAACCACAAACTCTGCCACCCGAATGGAAGATTTCCGTAGCGTGGCATTGCTGAAGGAGCCATGTAGAATCATGAAATGATAGAATGGTTAGAGTTGGAAGGGACCTTAAAGATTATCCAGTTCCAACCCCCCTGCCATGGGCAGGGACACCTCCCACCAGACCAGGTTGCTCAAAGCCCCATCCAGCCTGGCCTTAAACACTTCCAGGGATGGGACAGACTTGGTCCAGATGGTTATTGGAGCACTGTACATCGTGCTGTCGTGCTTCATTGAGCGTGGATGGTTACTTCCGCCGTTGGTGCTGATGGGGAGCTCTCGTGGCTGTGAAGTTGAGCGCTTACGTACAGTTGAAAATCTTCAGTGCTCGCTGGGAATTAGGCTTCACAGTTCCTTTTCCCTAATAAAATGGATAGGTTTCTTTTCTTGGAGTCTGCTTACGTGTATGTGGCATACATTTAGGACACCCCAGCAGTACAGTACTTGCATCCTTAACTCTTGTTCGAGAGACTATGCCAAATGCCTCTCTGCTAATCCTCTTGAGAAGGAAAAAAACTCAACAAAAAAACAGGTATTTTTTCCACTCCTCCTTCATTGCCTACCAGTTTTCTGTGGAACTGCCTTGTATCGGTTTCTTTGGATGAATCACAGAATCATAGAATTGTTTGGGTTGGAAGGGACCTTAAAGATCATCCAGTTCGAAACCCCCTGTCCTGGGCAGGGACATCTCCCACCAGACCAGGTTGCTCCAAGCCCCATCCAACCTGGCCTTGAACCCCTCCAGGGATGGGGCAGCCACAGCTTCTCTGGGCAACCTGGGCCAGGCTCTCACCACCCTCACAGCAAAGAAGTTCTTCCCCACATCTCATCTCAATCTCCCCTCTTTCAGTGTCAAACCCTTCCCCCTCCTCCTATGGCTCCTCTCCCTGATCAAGAGCCCCTCCCCAGCTTTCCTGGAGCTCCTTTAGGGACTGGAAGGGGCTCAAAGGTCTCCCCGGAGCCTTCTCTTCTCCAGGCTGAACAACCCCAAGAACGATCCCCCATTCCTGCCCCCTGATCTTTTTTGGAATCAGTGAGGTGAAGGGATATTCATGGTATATTTTTATGGAGACACCTGTTGGTTCCCCAGCACAGGGCAACTTCTGCAGTGGAGGCACCGTGTTGGCCGGTCCGTGTAAATGCACATTTTACACCTTGATGTAGCCAGGGAGAGTCCCCACTAGAGATTTGCACTTGAATATCC